>NC_141687.1:781595151-782886597 GCF_964263255.1 Lissotriton vulgaris | reverse complement strand
TCATTCACAAGCTGGCCATGCTGAATCTTCGTACCATGCGACGTCAAGAAACCTCTCTCTCTCCACAATCGTCCAAAACTGTGAGCGACGCCAAACGCGTATTGGCTGTCGGTAAACACATTCACACGTTTCCCTTTCGCTAACACACATGCTCTAGTAAGAGCAATCAGCTCCGCAGCTTGGGCAGAATTCTGATTCAACCTTGCAGTCTCAACAACAGTATTCAACGTTACAACAGCATAAGCAGTAGTCACATCGCCATTCGGCAACTTAAAACATGACCCAACCACATACAAAGTACCATCCGGATCTTCCAATGGGGTGTTTTTAAGGTCCACTCGACCTTTTGTTTCCTCTTCAGTCCTCAAGTAGCAATCATGTTCTGCTACTTCATCTGACTCTGTGGTAATTGGTAACAAAGTTGCCGGGTTCAGAACATTACAACGTTTTATCTGAATGTGGCTTGCCAAGAGCGTCAACTCGTACCCAGACAACCTCGCACTCGTCAAGTGCTGAGTTTTCGTTCGATTCAAAAGAGTATCGACTGCATGCGGAACCATCACCGTAAGCATATTATCCATGACCAATCCTGCTGATTGTCGGATGGAGACCGCAGCTGCCGCTGTTGCTCGTAAACAACTCGGCAATGCTCTAGCTACTGGGTCCAAGGTCGAGGAAAAATATGCACATGGACGTTGCTTACCACCAAAAGGTTGCGTTAAGACACTCAAAGCACAACCTTCCCTCTCGTGAACATATAATGTAAACGGCTTACTGTAGTCAGGGGTACCTAACACAGGAGCCGAACATAATGAATCACGCAGTTCAGAAAAACTTTTCTGACATTCTTCCGTCCATGGTAAAGGAGTTGAAACATCCTTACACGTAAGAGCCACCAATGGTTTCGCTAGCAATGAAAAATTAGGAATCCATTGCCTGCAGTACGACGTGATACCTAGAAAGGCACGCACATCTCTTTGGGTTGTTGGCACTGCCATTCGCGCAATCGCTGCAATTCTCTCTGGGGTCAACCTCCTTCCCTCCTTTGACAATAAGTGACCTAGATAGGTTACTTCTTGACAACAATATTGGAGTTTAGAAGGGGACACCTTATGATTCAACTCACAGAGATGTTGCAGCAACGACACCGTAGCAATTTTGCAAATGTCCTGAGTATCAGCAGCCACCAATAAGTCGTCGACATATTGGATCAAGGCCGCACCGACCGGCAACCTAAACGCATCCAGTTGACCCTTCAAGGCTTGACTGTAAATCGATGGACTTTCACAGTAGCCCTGAGGAGCGCGTTTGAACCGGAAGCTACGTCCACCGAGAGAGAAACCGAAAAGGTCCCTGCTCTCCTCGGCAATCGGGATGCTGAAAAACGCATTTTTCAAGTCAATCACCGAAAACCATGATGCAGAAGCTGGAATCAGAGTCAGTAGCGCCGTGATGTCAGGCACAACGGGAAATTGAGGAACCACAATTTTATTCACCTCCCGTAAATCGATAACAAAACGATAAACAGGCGGTTTTGAAGGATCAGTACGTTTAAGAATGGGCAGCACAGGGCTGTTGCACACGTTTCCCCGAGTCTCTTCGATAACATCTTTCTCAATCAAATCATAGATGATCGCTAACAGTGCTCGTTCACCATCAAGGGAGATACGATATTGGGGAATACGTGGCAAACGCACATTAGATTTCAACTGTACAACATAAGGGGAGATATCAAGTAGGCCCACGTCATTTGGACCCGTCGCCCACAAAGACGCAGGAAGAGAACTCAATTCCGGTGGGAGCTTATCGAGGGACAAATACATAGGAGAGACAACCCTCTCTCCTAACGTAAGCTTTACACCCGCAGGAGAACAATACAAAGTCGCATACAAGCGTTTAAGCAAATCCAGGCCCAAAAGATTTTCACCACAACCCGTAGTCAAAATCAACGGAGCTTCTAGCTCACGTGGCCCAATTTGAAGGGGCAAAGGGCGCGAAACTGGATTGCTAACAGGGGCGCCAGAGAATCCAACGGAAACATTTGTTAAGCCAGACAAAGGTGCGCCAGGGAGTTTCGAATGCATGATAGAACTTTTCGCTGCACCAGTGTCCAACAGAAAAGGCTCAACGACGCCCGATGTAGCAACTGCGACGTAAGGCCCTCTCTGATCAACCGGAACTGATACCACTCCCTCTCCTTGTCTTTGGCTGTCCTAGTAATTACTGTCGTCAGTTCCCTGATCGACGTAATAATCGTCTACATTGTACTGTGCAGATCGTCCTTGCGACGATCCACGTTGATCGAAACAATTATCGGAATTTGATAAGTTATCTGAGTGATCATTCTGAGCACCACGACCTCTACCACGTGATGCCTGCTGCGAACCACCACGACCTCCTCTAGATGAGTTACCATTGTTACGTTCATTCAAAACAGGGCAATTGAATTTAATGTGTCCCTCCTGTCTACAATAAGCACATTGATTGTACCCTAACGATGATCTTTGGGAGGAGGAGTCATTACGAGTTTGGGATCTGTTCGATTGCGGCTGCGATCTATTCTGCTGTGAATTATTCTGATTTGAACGCGGAGGATACGCTTGTTGCAACAACACTTTAGTTTTCAGTTCCTTCGTCTTTTTGTCAGCACGGTCGTTCTCTTCTTTCTCCCTATTCTCATAATATTGCGCCGTAGCCAATATCTGAGCCGAAGTAGAAACGGCCCATGCACTTTCCGAATTCTTTAACTTATTGCTCAAATCGGGCAATAAATTCGAAACAAATTTATCCACAAACAATCTCTGACCACCCTCGGTACCCATATCCTGTCCACTATGGTCAATGAATGCTTCCTCAAACCTCGTAAAGAAGTCGGAAACACTCTCATCTTTCTTCTGCTTACAAGCTGACAATTTGTCCCAGTTTACTCTCATAGCTGGCATAAGCGTTTTCATTAATGTTATTATTCGTTGAGGAAGAGCAGTAATCAACTGGTCGGGTTTAGTAGCAGCCACTTGTCCGGCATCTGCCGCTACAATGGCAGCCCAATCACCGCCTAATTCAGTCGGATGATTTTCCTGCCGAATCTTAGCCCATACCGGTTGCGGCACGACATTGCCGAACAACATATCGATATCGGCAAGATTCATTACCGTAGCATCTACGAGCTGCGATAATTCTTTGTAATACCCTGTAGGATTTTTGCGTGGATCAGGCAAAGATTGCTTCACCTGCAGCACTTCCGAGCGTTTCCATGGGAGATGTATCCACACTCTCTGGAAATGCGCCAATGTCGCAGGGTTAGCATTAGGATCAGCTGGTATCCAAACCGGCGGAACTTTCTCGCATAGGATATTGGCCAGACTCGTCTGGTCGTTTTTCAATATCCTCAACGAACAATGCATGAGGTATCGGAGCGGGACGAAAAGATAGCAACCGCTCAACAGCACGTCGAACGTTGGTATCCACTATCAGCCCATTTGCGAACTGAAGCTGAAGATCAGACAGGGCGGTCAGCACCTCGTCAGGCGCATCGGCCGCTATTTGATCATAAAGGAACTTGCACATTTCATTAAACACATATCTCTGGGTTGGTATATTGAATTGACAAAATGTATCGAGGACAACACGAGGTGGACTTCTAAGAGGATTAACCATCCAACCCATCGCCATATTATATAACGCAACGCGTTCTCTGTTTCCAGGAAACTGACTACGTCTCTGAGGACCATCGGAACCAGCGGACCCATGAACAGGTCCGAGCGAATGGAAGAAGCTAGCCGCAAGAGGAGAATTGCGAGAACGAGTAGAGGGAGATGCATACGATACAGGACTAACAAGAGAAGGAGTAGAAACAGTAGCAACAGTAGGAGTTAACAAAACAGGAGCAGTAGCAGGAGCAGCAGCGGGAGCAGGAGTATGTGGAAGCGGAGGAGCAGTAGGGATAGAAACAGGCAAAGGAGCAGGAACAGTCGGAAGAACGGGTGCAGGTTGAGGAACAGGCGGAGGAAGAATAGGCGGAAGAATAGGTACGGCAGGGACCACAGGAGCTGCGGTACCCTGTACGTACGGAGGTGGCGACTTCATAAGATAAGACATTAAAGGATCCTCAACTGGCTCTTCCTTCTTTTCCGACTCCGTAGGCAAAGCGGGATAACATTTATCTACGGTCATATGCTGTAATCTATCAAACACTTCCTTATCCTTAACCTCCTTATCACGCTGAAATTGCTCTGCTTTCTTCACTATGGTAGCAACATTATCTCGCTGATTACGTTTAGTCTGTCTGATTTCTTTCTGTCGGGCTTCTTTACGCCACAACCGAAAGGCATCAAACATGGCCGGCCTTGACTTTCTTTCGAACAATTTAATCTCTAGATTATCTAAGATCGGGGCCTCGAAGCTACCATGAGGTGGCCAACGAAGGTTGCCGTCCTTCTTTGTATATTTAATCCAATAATCGTTAAAGGTAATTGGGCCTAGCCCATGCTTACTATAGAGCTCATAAGTGGGAGTTCCAACCGGAGGTATCGGACACGAGTCCTCCAGTCGGGAATCCGTACCACAAGGCCTGAAACAACTAAACAAAGTACTGCGACCAGGCATCTTGCACACTAGCCGAGTTTCACAAACTTCAAGGGTTACGGGATTTACCAAGTCCCAGCAAAGAACAAAACCCTCGGTTTTTGGCGGCTGCAGTCTTCAAACAACACAACAAAGTACGCTAGCAAAGTGTCACCGACAAAAACACTCACACAGCGTTAACAACAAAAACACTCGCTAAAGTGTCAACAACCAAGAACTCTGGGAGCGACCCACAAATACTTAACTCAAAGATCGATGGCGTCACCAGGAAGGCCCGTCAATCGTCTCGCTATACCAAGGTCTACGCCAGGCGCCAAAACAGGTCTACAGTCAGGGCAGCAGTCCGTCGCAGCCGTCCGGAGGCGGGAATCTTCGCGGGAAAAGTCTTCGGGCCACTTGTTTCGACAACAGGATCGATGAAGCGGAGTGCACCTTCCCTCGGAGATTTCACACGAAGTTCCTCACGATCGTCGGGCTTGGACCGGTACCACTGATGCAGCCCCACGTCAACTGAAGGACTGGGTTCTTTAAGACCCAGCGGTGCCAGGGCACAACACCTGAAACCTTCGTGGGTAACCTGCTCCGGCTCCGGCGTACGAATCACAGAGACACGGGACACTTCCTTCGGCGTCAAAGATTCAAGGTTTATTTGCTGCAGGGAACACAGAAGTCACGACAAGTACACCACGTGCAACTTGGGGAGACTGCTTCAAATTGGTTCTGTGGATCGCTCCTTTTATACAGTTTTTACCCATAGGACAACATGGCACACAAAAGTTTACAACCCGGTTCCCACCATTATCCCCCAGAGGGGTCGCTTTGGTCACTTTGATACACATGAGGTCCGGAACATAAGTGCGGAAACATTTGGTGGCTCCCAACTGTAAAAACCCATCTTCCCACCATTAGCAAATTCCAATCAGCAGTAAAACAGATCGAAATAGGAACAAGGACAGGTGTAGAGGAAGACGGAGACAGTGGGGAGATCGGAAAGGGTGTAAAAGGGGAGGTATCGGGAAACACGAGATACAGGCATCAAAGGGACGTGCCTAATGAGATGCACGGCTGAGACAATAAGTCAGTGCGGCAAGATGAGCCTCGAGCGGCGCCATCTGCCTTACAGTAGCATCCCCCTCGTCATAAACACACTTACAAAGAACATGTGTCTTCCGCAAATATCTTGGGAGTCCCAGGGTCGCGAAGCGGACAACGTCCGTTCGCTGGCTACTTGAGGGCAAGAGACAAAATGGATGCCGTATCTAAGATGGAACCCGTGGGTACAGATGAAAAACCCACATAACAAACGAACGGTTTAAGTTAGCACAGCGAAACTGCGCACACTTACTAAACTCGTCATTTGCGGTCCATAGATACTAGACTCGACCATATTCGTGCGAGTCGAAAACACCACTTACAATTGTCACGGAACCTCAGCTCTCTCTTATGGTCTCTGATACTTCCAAAAGGGCCGTCTCTGTACTATATCCGGATCTAAATCCGGATTGAGAGTCATGCAAAAGGGAGTTGGGCCCATTGCTCCTGTACTACTTTTTCCATGATCTTAGCAGGCTTGGGTAGGAGGGAAATGGGTCGGTAGTTGCTGAGTACCGACGGGTCTGCATCCACTTTCTTCAGTATGGGGATAAGCATTGCCTGTTTCCATTCCGATGGGAATATGCCAGAGGAAAGTGAGGTATTCCAGATGGAGACTAAGGTGGTGGTGATAAGTGGACCCAGCTGCGTGAATATTAGAGCTGGGACGGGGTCGAGGGGGGAGCCAGATTTACATTTTTGCATTCTGTGTAGGACTGAGTCTTTGACAATGGGGTTGAATGCATCAAATGTGGTGGTGCTGGCTGCAGGAGGGGGTGGAGTCGGCAGGGCCTCATCAAGCCCTTTAGGTGGTGTAAATGAAGTGAAAATATCCACAATCTTGTGATGAAAAAAGTGAGATAGGTCATCACAGAGTTCTTGGCTAGGTGAGGAGGAACGGGTGAGTGCTGAAGGCTTAGGTAAAGTCTTTCACAATATGAAAGAGGGTTTTGGCCGAGTTGTCAGCCGAGTTGATTTTGTTAGAGAAGTACTCCTTCATGGTGGCTTGTTTTAGCTTATGAAATCCATATTATAATGCGGGGGGGATGTGCCTTTCCATGGCGGCGTTGCCATGTTGTGGATGGGGGATGCCACCGCCATGGTGGAGGTGGCATCCTTATTGCCGGTGCGGGACCGCTGCACCACTGGCACCCGGTCCCAGCACCGCTAGGGTGGCATCCTAATAGACCCCATAGTTTGGAGATGTGTCTGTCACCTTATACATGTGGATATAATTTCCCCCGTGGCCTACAGTATCTTTGTAAGGCAGTCGTCATAAAGTGTTGCTGCAGCCAGAACCTTGTTGCATTAGGCTAGGATTTCCTTTGCTTAGAGCAGTTGCCTCCTTTAGATTTGTTTGAAGGGCATTGGGAATTCAGATAATTATTTCTGAAAGTCGAGTTCCATGATGGAAATTAACTTTAAACTATTTGAACTATTAAAACAAACTCTCTTGGCAGCTGTGGATTGTCGCATTACACTCGAACATTATCCTGTGGTAGAGCATGAAGGATTTTTATGTTGGGCTATATTGTTCATGCAATGTATATATGTCAAACCCAGTATTAGAGTTCTACAATGCATACATGGGTTGCTAATATATGAACTGTAGAATATTAGTATTTGCTAATTTCTTTTTAGTGACACAAGTGTCAAGTAGGAACCATAATTAATCTTCCATAAAGTGTGCTTAGCAACGAAGCTTGAGGTAGTTATTCCACTCATAGAGAGAAATGTCAATTAACATATATATATAAAATACTCTTTTGTATGTTTAGTTTCAGGAATTGCAAGTTCCACACTTAAGTACAGAGGGTTTGTTGCACAGATATATCACCAAGGTATATCATTTCAGTTAAGAGTAGAACTTTCATGGCATTTTACTAAAGACATCCTCTTGCCTTTAGATACCCACTACGTCCTTCATACATGAGTGGCCAGCTGAAGTAAAGGATGAGAGTGATGGAACCAGTGTCTGATTGCCCGCATTCCTCTTTCCCTATTTCCACTTCTGGCCCTCGTATTCCTGTGTATGTGGTCATTGGTGAAGGCAGTGAGAGGTAGAAGAGTGCAATGCTCCTGTTGGACCCGAGCATAAGGTTAGTGCAGTCTGCAGATTACCTAGCACATGTTACCATCCAACGTGAATGATGGATTTTGACACTACTCAGTCTGAGATATTAAAGATTATAACTCAGTTACATCAATGTGTACTTCAGTATAACCTAGGAGGGCAGATGTCGAGGTAGTCACCTTTGCCCTGCTGCTGCTCTGTTTTATGTCTGTTTCTCCCTCTGATGTTAGTTATGATTGCTTGCTCTTTTCCACTGAAAGTTTCTACTTCTCTGATACCCTAATTGGGTCATGTGTGCACTCTAAATAAATAAATAAACAATAGGTAAGGTAAGTGAATTAGGCACTACACTCAGAATTAAACACAATTACACAAGAGGTAGGAGATATGGTAATATTGGAAAAGAAAGATGTGATTTCAGAATTCTAATATATATGGGCATTGCCACTATGCTCTAAGGTGATTCCTGCTTCACTGATAGAATATCGATGCAACAAACATCGATGTTCTAAATATCAAAGTAAAAATATAGAAAGCTAAAATATCGACTCCCTATACTTAAACAGGTAAGTGCAAAAATATTGATTCAAAAATATCGAAGTAAAAAATATAGCTGTAAAAAATGTTGAATTAAAAATATATATAAAATAAAAAATATATATTAAATATACTAAATGTACTAAGTAATAACATTATTTTTAACAAATTAAATTCAATATATATTTTAACTAAATATAACAAATACATGTAATTCGAAAAAATAAAAACAGACAAACATATTAATGTATACATATACATATATTTAACTATTATCTTTATTTAATTTGTAAACTTTAAAATGACACAAAAATAAAATATATATAAATCAATTTTTTTGGGAAAGCAGAGGGGCAAAAATTACTAATAACATTTAAACAATAAAAAATAATAAAAAAATAATAAAAATAAACAATATCAAAAAAATATAAGTTTAAAAATATTAAACATAAAAAGAGCACATATTATAATATAAATCACATATAACAAAAAGCTACAAATATTATATCAAATATATTAATAGATACATTAAAAAACTAATTATTTGAAAAAAGCAAATATTAACAAACGAAAAAAGTATGTAAAACATAAATATTGTTTATTTTATTTACTGCCCTATAAAAACACACCAATAAAAAAACACTTAAAAAGTTGTATTTAAATGTATTTCCATAATTAACATAATTATTAATCAATTAACTAATGATTATTAATTAACAAAAATACTTGAATACACATGCTTTAACACTATAATATACACACACCTAAAAGTACTTGCACAATGACCATATTTATTTTTTAATTAATTAATTTAAAATAATTAACAACTACATATTAATTAATCAATTAAAAATAAATTACTTCCCACCCTTTCCAAGTATCAACACCACAACACACACCTAAAAGTAATTACATAATTACCATAATTAAGTACTAATTAATGATCAACTAATTATTAATTCAGCAATTAAAAATAAATTACTTCCCACCCTTTCCACCATTTACGCCTATCAACACCAAAAACACACCCCTAAAATGAATTACACAATTGCCATAATTAATGACTAATTAATTAAATAACTTGAATTAACAAATAATTATTGAATCATCAATTAAAAATAAATTACTTTCCACCCTTCCCACAATTTACCCCTATACATACCACAACACACACCTAAAATTATTTACACAATTCCCATAATTAATTGCCAATTAATTAGTGAAAAATCATTAACAACAAATCATTAATTGATTCTTAAAAAAAATACTTTCCACATTTAATACTATAACATTTCAATTAAACAAATATTAATAAATAAAAAATATTCAATACATTTAATATCATTAAATTACTTCCCACCCTATTCCACTATAAATCCACTACCCGCTACGGTACTAAAAATGCAAAATTCCAATTTATTTTAATAACTACTAAAAATAATCAATACTTTAATATCATTAAATTACTCCCCACCCTATTCCCCTATAAACCAACAACCCGCTATGGTACTAAAAACACAAAACTCAAATAAAAAAAAGAATAACTACTAAAGTTTCAGCACATATAATAAAAACACAAACAATTCTTATACAAAATAACATACATCACATACATATAAAATATATACTAAAATACATAACATTAAATCGATATTTTTCACAACGATATTTTTGCAACCGATATTATACACTTCGATATTTTAAACATCGATATTACGTACCTAAAATCGATATTCTTGACCTCAATATTTTTCTGACAATATTTCTGACCCACGATATTTTTACCTCGAGATTTGTGCAAGTCGACATTTTTACAACGATATTCTGTCTCTGCGCCGTGACTCCTTTAATACAGTTAGCATGGCCAGAGAGAAAATCAAAAGAGCCATTACTAAGTTACATTGAAAAGGAGCATTTTTTTCTGGTCCAAAGAAGCAGGTCAGGAATTTTATTTTTAGAAGAAAGGTTTTTCTCCTCCTGAATTTTGCAACATCCTAATTTAGAATATCTATTTATTGCTGAGACAGATGCTTCTCACTATGCTTTGGGAGATGTTTTTGGTCCGAACAATACAAACACTGGGATGGTTAGACCAGTAGCTTACATTTTCAAAAATATTTTCACCTGCAGAGTTAAATGATACAATTGCTGGCAAGGACATTTTGGCCATTAAGATACCTTTTGAGGAATGGTTCAATTTTTTGTTGTGGCCAATCACACTATAGCCATACATGCTGAAATCACCCAGGTAGATCTTGTTCTTTTATGGCCAGGTTTTAAGAATGGTAATGCTGATGCTCTATCACTACATGACATGATCAACTAAAGGGTGTAAATCAGTTGAAGGATAGATAGAGAGATAGATCGATAGATAGATAGATAGATAGATAGATAGATAGATAGATAGATAGATAGATAGATAGATAGATAGATAGATAGATACATTCTTTATTGTGCGATTATTTAAAATCATTACAATAAAATGCATCTTTATATATAAACTACATGACAAATACTTATTTTGGGCTAACGGGAGGCTTAAAACCTACACACGTTAGAAATCACTGAAATTTAGAAAGAAAGTGATTACAAATTCCTGTACATTTTTTATACTAATTTATAAAAATACGTTCTAAATGTTAAGATGCTTAAAAAGATCTAAATTACAGTTTTTGCCGCTAAATGTGCCACAAACTGATCCCAAAACAGAGCCAGTGATCTAGTCAAAGAGCAACTTATCCATGCTCAATGCATCTAAACAAGTCCCAAATTAAGTGCAACTGCTAAAAAAAAATCTTGAAAAGCATAAGGTGCTAATTTTGTTACAACCAGTCATTTTGTAGAATAAAAACATGGAAGGCCCACTAAAATAATTAAGCATTTAGAGTTTATGGTGCTTTTAGCAATCTACTAGATCTGGTGTATATGTAGGTAGTACCAGGTTCGCTTTCAGAAACTGCAGGACCGTGCTGCCAGCTGTGAGGACTCACTCCTCAGGCATGCTTCAATGGCTGCATGGCAAGTTTTTGTATTTAGATAACGCAATATTGGGTACAGTCAGAATATTCTTAGGTGGAGCTGCTTTTCACAAATGCAAAGGATATGGATTAATAATTCCTCCTGCTTTGTGCAAAGGCAACAATGTTTATCATGCTCATTAAAGTTCCTCCAGCCATACCAGTACAATTTCAATGGAACTAGCCCAAATTGCAGCCACATTAGCTCCTGCTTTAAGGCCAAACTGAAAGGCAGGGACAGATAAGTTGGCAGGGCCCCTGGCTCACACAGTGCCATGCGCCAATTTCTTGATGGTCAAAGCGTCCTGTTCCCTTGAGATTACTTTTGTCTGCTTGGTTATCAGTCTGAAGACTATTGGCACTGTGAGGCCACTTGACCAAATCTCTTGGGCATTTAGGGGCTCATTAGGATGGCGGGCGGACTTTGTCCGCCCGCCACCCTAACGGAGAACGGGACCGCTCGCCATAAGTGCGGGGGTCCAGTAGGGGGAATTAGGATGTGCCCGCCACAGTGGCGGGCTCATCCTGTATTTTCAGTATTGTGGCGGGTGGTGCAGAGAGCACAGCCCGCCACAAAACTGAAAATGACTTGCAGAATTTGCATAACCAAAGCGGCAGGCACTGCGCGGTGCCTGCAGCTTTGATTATGTAAATGGGGGGGGGGGTACCACAGGTACCCCCGAGTGCACCCCCCCATTCTCCTTCACACTGGGGGCCCGCATGCGGCCCCCAGAGTGAAGACCGCCTGCCTTTCAGTGGCGGCATTGCCGCCACGGAAAGGCATGTCAATTTGCCCATTGTAATATGGCTGGTGGTGTCTAACAGACACCGCCACCATATTAAACAATTTCCGCCCCGGCCGCAAGGCGACCGGGGCGGAAAACAGGCGGGCGGTGTTTTACACTGCCGCGGTCCCCCCCGCCATCCTAATATGGCGGAGGGGAATTGGGCAGTGGATGTCGGGCGGATTGCCTCCGCCAGGCCGGCGGTGGCTACCGCCAGCCTGGCGGAGGCAATCCGCCCGACATCCTAATGACCCCCCTAGTGTTTTACACAATAGATTAAAAACGTAGCCTTGAGTGATCAGTGTTGTGAGACCAAGCAATACTCCTGTTTAATTTGGGCATGTGCCATACAATTGGGATGGGAAAAGACTCTTCAGTAACAGATGGATTGTGCCCTATCCAGCCAATTTGCCATTCTTTCTCTGAATGTATTTGCGCTGTGAGCTATTTTTGGAAGTAGTTTGCAGCCCATCACCATTAGCAGGGGCCTTAGATCAGGATTCACAAGTAACTTACATCATTTGTGAAAAACCTTTTCCAGTAAGCTTACGGCTGCCCGTGAATGTGGGGTGCAATCCAGCCCCTGTGATCCAGCCATTCTCCCAGGTATTTATATGCTTCACGACTTCGACAACACTCTCTTCAATGGTCCAGGTCCCTATTTTTTTCAGGTTGGATGAGATTACCATAACTTTTGTTTTTGTTACATTTATCTTCAAGCTGTTGATTTTACAATAAGCTACAAGTGCATTGAAGAGTCTCTACAACCCAATAGGCGTCAAAGCTTGGAGAACAGTGTCGTCTGCATA
Source organism: Lissotriton vulgaris (assembly GCF_964263255.1). Taxonomy (NCBI): domain Eukaryota; kingdom Metazoa; phylum Chordata; class Amphibia; order Caudata; family Salamandridae; genus Lissotriton; species Lissotriton vulgaris. The sequence goes on along the minus strand of NC_141687.1, from coordinate 782,873,699 downwards.
TTGTAACAATTGAAATCTGATGCCCGCCCAGCAGACCCGGCAGCAAGAAGGCCCCATGGTTCACCGACGAACTCAAGAGCTCCAAGAAGAACTGCCGAGCCCTCGAGAAAGTCTGGAAAAGGGACCCGACACCGGACAACAGGACCTCCTACAAACTGGCCACCCGGAAACACCACCAGCTGATCCGCGCCGCCAAGAGAACAGCATTCAAGGACCGGTTGGACAACAACGCACACAACAGCAAGGAACTCTTCAACATCGTGAAAGAGCTTTCCAACCCCAGCGCAGGAAACAACGACATCACCCCATCGCAAGACCTCTGCAACTCCCTCGCCTCATACTTCCACAACAAGATCACGGACATACACAGCAGTTTCAACAACCAACCAACGCACACCACGACCGACCTGCCACCCCCCCCCACCACCACCCTCCACGCCTGGACCCCGATCAGCACAGAAGATACCATCCGCACGATGAACTCCATCCACTCCGGATCACCAACCGACCCCTGCCCTCACCACGTCTTCAACAAGGCCGACGCTGTCATCGCACCCCACCTGCGAGACATCATCAACACATCCTTCGACACCGCCATCTTCCCCGAAAGCTGGAAACACGCCGAACTCAGCGCTCTACTCAAAAAACCAACAGCGGACCCCACCGACCTCAAGAATTACCGCCCCATCTCGCTTCTACCGTTTCCAGCCAAAGTCATCGAGAAGACCGTCAACAAGCAGATGGCCGCCTTCCTCGAGACGAACGGATCCCTCGACCCCTCACAGTCCGGCTTCCGAGCCAAACACAGCACCGAGACCGCCCTCATCGCCGCCACCGATGACATCCGAGCCCTGATGGACAATGGAGAAACAGCGGCCCTCATCCTCCTAGACCTCTCCGCGGCATTCGACACGGTCTGCCACCGCACCCTAACACGGCGCCTCAGCAACATCGGTATCCAGGACAAGGCGCTGGAATGGATCATCTCCTTCCTCGACGGAAGAACACAGCGAGTCCGCCTACCTCCGTACAAGTCAGAGGCCTCCGAAGTCATCTGCGGCGTGCCCCAAGGATCATCACTGAGCCCCACCCTCTTCAACGTCTACATGAGCCCCCTCGCGGCCATCGTACGCAAACACCACCTCAGCATCATCTCCTACGCCGACGACACCCAGCTGATCCTCTCACTGACCAACAACCCCGCCGCCGCCAGAGCCAACCTGCACGAAGGGATGAAAGAGGTAGCCGAGTGGATGACGACCAGCCGCCTGAAACTGAACTCGGACAAGACGGAGGTCCTCATCCTGGGCTCTTCACCCTCCGCCTGGGACGACTCCTGGTGGCCTCCCGCCCTGGGCACCGCACCCAAACCGACAGACCATGCACGAAACCTGGGCTTCATCCTGGACTCCTCCCTCTCCATGACCAGGCAAGTCAACAGCGTCTCCTCGGCGTGCTTCAACATCCTACGCATGCTACGGAAGATCTTCTGGTGGATCCCCTCAGAGACCAGGAAGACCGTCACCCAGGCCCTCGTCACCAGCCGACTGGACTACGGCAACGCCCTCTACGCCGGGACCACCACCAAGCTCCAGAAGAGACTCCAGCGGATCCAAAACGCCTCAGCCAGACTCATCCTCGACATCCCACGATCCAGCCACATCTCCGGACATCTGAGAGACCTCCACTGGCTCCCCATCAACAAGAGAATCACCTTCCGCCTCCTCACCCACGCACACAAAGCCCTACACGACCAAGGCCCGAGCTACCTCAACAGCCGAGTCAACTTCTACGCTCCCAAACGCCACCTCCGATCAGCCAACCACGCCCTCGCCGCCGTCCCCCGCATCCGAAGAGCGACTACAGGAGGAAGGTCCTTCTCCTACCTGGCCGCCAAGACCTGGAACTCCCTCCCGACCGACCTGCGCCTGACCCAAGACCACCTCTCCTTCAGGAAGAAGCTGAAGACCTGGCTGTTCGAGCAGTAGCGGCACCCCCCCTCCCCAGCGCCTTGAGACCCTACGGGTATGTAGCGCGCTTTATAAGTGTCACTGATTGATTGATTGATTGATGCCTGCCACTCACTGTCTCCAAGTGGGTTGGCAAGTCGGCCAGATATAGGTTGAGCACTAAATATGCCAGTACACATCCTTTCTTTAGGCCCTTATCAGTCTTAATTTTTGCCATTGTAGCCCATCTGACACTGATTTTTATTTTGACCCATGTGTCGGAGTAGAACGGGGTGATGGCTTTTAGTTGGTTAGTTGGCCTACCCCAGGCATGCAGTTTTGAGTAAAGCCTTGATCTTGGCATGCTATTGAAAGCTGTTTGGAAATCTATGAACCCAGCATAGAGGGCCTAGCCCTTTGTGGCCATAGTTGCTTCGCTCGAGTGGGACAAACAGATAAAATTATCCTCAATATGACAGCTCTTTTCGAAACCTGTAGCAATTTGCATACATCCAGTGTAAATTCAATCTTCTTTTATTCAATGCAAGTCCTGTTACCTCCAGCAGTTCACAGCTTATCTAACTGCCAGCCTTGGAATTTTCACTCTCCCCATTCCACATTACATCACGGATAGAGAGGCAACATTCCTACAAAACGTATTTGCCTCCTCAGGATAAGCTTAAAGCCCAGTGCCCAGGATTGAAGCTCCCTGTTTAAAAAGCTGGCAAAGCATTGCCCTTTTGTGTCAAGGAGCGTCATTAGACGGTAATTCCTGGGGCATGACCTAGAGCCCGTTTTGTGTAGTGGTACCAGTAATGAGCCTCTCCATGACTCGGGGATAGTTGACCCCAATAGATATTGCTGAAATAAGGGGGCTATAACCGAGGCCTATGTGGTTGGAACCCATTTTTATACTGCTGCCGCGATACCACTTTGACCGGGGGTGCCACTTAGGCACATTGCCTTAATTGCAGTCATTACTTGAGCCGGACATATTGATGTCAGGTTATCAATCACTGGGCTTGATTGTGCTGGAAGCTGGGTGACGATCTGATCAGGTACCTTGCTCTTATTTTTACCACCCACCTGTTCTCTGTACAGGCTTTTGGTATGTGATTCCCACTCAATAGGTGCAACATTGCCACCTGTCGCCTGAGGCTCTGGAATTAGGCTATTATTAATCCACCCCCAGAATCTCCTTTGGTGCTTTGATTTTATGATCATATGCAAATCAGACCACTTTTAAACTTCCTCCTCCTCCCTTCTTTGAGTGTAATGGGCTTTTCTGTATTTTAGCCTTATCTTGGTGACCTGGAATCGCACCCCTTTATTTCTCTCGCTTATCATTGCTGAGGATTTTCAAGGCTTTATTTAATTGATGTTTTCAGGTACCAATTTGGTTTTTGCTATTTGTTGTAGATGTAGTCAGGCCTGATTCCATGCTACTAGCATTTCTTATTGGGATACCATTTGCCTCCTTTAAATGGGCTGCCAGGCGCCCCCAAAGATTTGAATTAAGATGTTCATTGCCTGCATTCAGAATAGCCTCTAAGAACTCGTCCACTCGAGTTCCATGCCCCTGTTGATTTTCCATATTCCACCCTACACTATAAATGGGTTCATGGTCATCTTGCCTTCCAATGAGACCCACTTTGGAGCAGCAGGGGCGGACTATTGTAACTTCACAATTGAGAATGGCATGGTCGCTAGCTAGGGTCATGGCAACTTCAAATTTGCCTATAAGTTGAAAGTGGGCCAGAGACACCCACATATAGTCTAGGGTTGCTACCATGAAACAAGATGTGTGTGTGTGTATACACAGCTGGAAGATCTGGCGCTACTCTGCCATTTATGATGAGGAAGCCTAATTGATTTAGTGACACTGCAAGCACTTTTACCTTGCATATCTCACCTTTGATATTGCACTTTGATTGGCTGTGTGTCTCAAATCTCAACATTAAGGCCTTTCGATTTGTTGTTAAAATCATCATGCATGAAGTTAATGTTTAAATCGCCCATAATTATCTACATATCATTCGGATTTGATGCAGTGATGTCCCACAAAATTGGATGCAGTGACATCAGGGTTGATTCTCTTCTGACCTGGTAGGATGCAGATAAATACAACCTATGATGAGAGATGCCATTGTTCACACACTGCATGTCAGAATTTGTTTTAAAATGATGTAGTCCCCCTTCCCTACATTGAGCACCATTGTTGTTGCCATTAAATCGTTCTTCGCATATATTGACACCCCACGGGAAGTGTGCCCCCCTGCCTCTGAGGCCATTGCGGTGGAATCATATACTTTGAAATATGGCCAGTGGCAAGGTTTAAGTGCCCATGTTTCTTGGAGTGCGAAATATTGTGTCTCTGCAACTCTTTTATGGTTGCGTTCTTAGCTGTCGAGTCAGTTAGACCTCATATTCCATGAACTAATTTTCAGGCGATGCCCCCTTTTTTATTGGTTTGTAGTATTCTGGGGCCATGACTTAAGAGTGGTAGTTTAAGGCACTTGAGTTTCCATTTCAGGTTGCTTGATATGTAGAGGTTGATGACAGCGCTTTTGAGGGTTTGCAGTGCCCTTGGTTCTCTGTCTTGGAACATTCTGTTTTACCGATGGTCCCACTAGTGCCATGTGATATTATGGTGACCCACCTGAGTCTCCTGGTCCTGCGGACCTTGGTGTTGTTTATGACCCTACTGAATACTTAGCGGGGACAGTGGGGCTCCTTTCCTTCAGATAAATTGACTGTACTGAGTGGTGTGGGGGGTCCTTTTCCGGTGGCCACACTGATTCACTGGCTTTTTCTGGAGTCACTGCCTCATTTACTATTGCTACGACTTCCATGGCTTCCTTGGCAGTCTTCTTTTGATTCGTGAACCCCCAAATCACTGGGCTCTACCTCTTGTCTAGCTTTTTTGTCCCCTTTATCTTTTGTAATAGGTGGGTGGTGGGTGGTTCAACTTTCAATCAATCAATCAATCAGGGGTTTATATAGCGCACTACTCATCTGTGTGAGTCTCAAGGCGCTCAAGGAGCTTTACCCTGCTTCTCTTCTGGTTCTGACTATAGCTATTGAAGTAGGGTTGATCTACTATTATTGTTACCTTTGTGTATTTCTTTCAGTCTTTTCTTATTTTTCCTTGACAAGGGCATTCTCAAATTGTCTAGAGTATTTGGATCATTAATTGTGACTTTATTTTGCCTGGAGTTTGTTTTTGGTGGCCCTGCAATCCAGCATTTACCCCTATTTTATCTTTTGTATTCATGGCTTCTCCTGCACCTGCTATCAGGGCTTAGTGGTATCACTCTCCCAGATGGATGGCCAGGAATATGCCCAACAGATTCCTCTTCAGTGAGTGCTATGCACTCCCCCTTCGTGACTGAGTTCACCGACGGAGGGGATCCCCAATGCTGGACCCTCCATTTCACCAAGACAGAATCTGGATTGTGGGGTGTTGAGGTTGAGATTTGTGATTTGTGTTTGTGGGCGATTTGGATGTTGCACTTTCATCCCAGGTATATTTGATAGACCTGTTGTATGGCTCATAATATCCTGTTTCATTCTGCAGGTTTGGGCTTATGTGTGGTAACATAGATAATTCAGGCTTAGTGCCATGCGCAAAGTATCCTCAAATGTTGTTCTTGTGTTTTACTTGGGTAAAGGTCACAGCTCATTGTTAGACTGTTTGGCAGCCTGAGGGATGTCCTCCTTATATATATCCTGTTTCTGGTTAATTTTTCCTTTGTCGCTCCTTGAATATTTCTGGACCCTCTTTTGCTGGAGTACAAGAGTCTCTCGTTTTGGCATTTTGCTGATTTGTAGATTCTTTGGTGGACCTGGATTGAGGCCAACATGGCACTGCATATCCGCATTTGTTAATTTAGCTTGCTGCTTTATCTTCAGGGCTTTCTCTTACGAGGCTATGCCGCCTCACCTCTCCCACAAAGACCTGCCCTGCTATAGTTGTGTGTGTGTGTGTGGGGGGGGGGGGGGGGTATGAGCAGGCAGGAATAGGACTGCACAGAGCACCAATTGCCAAGTTGCTTTTTACTTTTTGCAGGCGAGTTGGCTATATTTCCTTGTCTCCTTGACTTGACAAGGTACTTCCTAGAATATCAGCTCTCTGCTGATGCTGTGCTGCTTCCGGTGCTCTGCTGCTACTGCATCAGTAACAGGAGGGGAGAGGTGGAGAGAGTAGGCCAAGTGGGCTCAAAGCCGCACCGAGTCCTGAATCGATCGCCTCCGCTGTGCACATGCTCAGTACTGGGGGGCTCTTGCTGTGCGAAAAGCCAAACATTGACTTGACCTCACCACGCCTTTTCCACTGTGCCACCTTGGCAATGGGGGCCAGGAATTGGATGACGAGCAGCAGGCAGGCAAGCCGGCAGGCAGCGAGGACCAGAGGACCGGAGTAGGGCTTTGGCAGCTGCCTGACTGGGTCTGCCGCCTACTCTCTGCGGCAAAGAGTCTACGGAACCAGAGGTTGGGATCCTATGCTGCTGTTTGGCTCCGCCAGGCTCCACTTACACCGGTAGTCAACAGCAATAGTGTATCAGTTGAGAAAATATCCACCATTCCTTTTTTCCACAAAGGTTTTACACAATCATTGCATTGCCTTAATTATTGTGGATTAATTTCAAATACAATTACATACACAAAGTCCACCTTTAGATAAAGACAGTTATATAAAAGAACAATCAAAATGAAATGACAGAGATTGACTGTTGTAACTGTTGTATATATTTACCATCAGTTCAGTTTAGATAACAGACATTGAAATGGTTTCATGAGTCAAAGGTGGCTGGGCATCCTGGAATAGCTATGACTTTGGCAGCAGTAGGAGATAGTGTTGTTGGTCAAGTCTATTGCTGATGTTAAAAGTTACGTACTGTTCAATCTGTACCGAAATTACGAGTTCAAATAGTAATCCAAAGACTTTAATGATACCTTTGCCTAATCTACATATGATTGTATAGTAGTGTCAATGGATTATACTGTATCGTGGTCCAAAAGTAAAGGATGCAAGTTAATTCTAGTGATTGTGGAGCATTAAATTAATGTGGATTATTTCATATCCCTGCCTGGGCTACCTACCTGTATAGAGTTGGCACAGATGTTTGTATAGCACAACATTTGATTGCATGATGTTCCACAGGTTCTGATTACTGACAGAGGGTCTCTATTTTCAAATTGCCATCTGCTGTCTGTAAAACATTATATAAGGAAGTCTGTCTGTCTCCAAATTACAGTCCTAAGAAGAACGGACAGACTCGAGGATGAATCAATGTGTTGAACAGTCTTTGAGATACCAAGCTTTATCACAAGAGGAGGAGTGGAGTAAGATATTCTGATTAGCTGAGTTTACATACAAAAACAGAGAGTACTCTTCTATTGGACACTCATCTTGATTCTCCCTCATATTCTCACTCATTCATGCTCATTACTGCACGTATCGAATTTAGGAGGTTGGCATTTACCACCAAACTCCTGCAGTTGTCCCCGGATAAATGTACAAAGGGCAAATCTTTCAAAATTTATTTAGGGGGGAGAAAACTCAATAATTACTGGGACATACAGTCTCCGGAGCTTAGAAGGCATTCTCAGTGAATTTATCTGGAACAAAGGCAGACCGCGAATAGTGTTAAGCAAATTACATGCGCCTACAAGCAGTGGCGGCCTAGCAGTCCCGAACTTGGAATTATACAATCTGGATTCTCAGCTACAGTGGGTGTCTAAATGGATGAGCGGGAAAGGACTGGTGGGCACTGCAGCTACGACACCACCATGGCCACAATCCCAGCTATACCACTACTTTCACCCCATAAATCAACTTCCCTGTCCGTCCCAGATGTATGTTCTATTGGCTCATAAATGTTATCGGAGAAGTCTCTATCTGACCCGTGGCACGCCTCCTTACGCTCCACTGATACCACTAGTAGGGACCCCCAGGGGCAAAGACAAAGTGTCTGAAACGGATGTATGACGGTACAACGCGTACCGTTTCAACGCGTGCCTTTACGACGCGTCTTTAACAACGCAAGTCGTTACAACGACTTGCGTTGTTGGGCGCGGATAGTAAATAGTATAATTTACTATTCTAACACCAGTCCCCGTGGATAGCAGGGAAGGTGTTGGAATAGTAAATATACTATTCTTTATCCTTTAGCGCCCTCCAGCGCAAGTCGTGGTTACGACTTGCGTTGTAAAGGACGCGTCGTAAAATCACTGCGGGGTAACATCCGAGTTAAAAAGGATGTTCCCCGTCTGAAACTGAATTGCAGACATGGAATGCAGCAGGATTAGAAGCAGTGGGCGATTTGTATGCGGAGGCAACCTTCTAACCTTTGATACTCTGTCCATGGAAAATTATATTCCTGCAGACCAATTTCTTCTACATGCAGCCATAGTGCGTACCCTGACGGCAACCTGGGGAGACATCACAACTGAGCCCAAAACATATTTACTCATACAATATCTACATGTAATGGGGGAGGGCTCACTTGTGGTACACTGGCTGCCAGAAGCTCTCCTGATACACACATTGAAACCACTGACAAGACTTGGCGAGAAGTGGGCTGCACACAGGGGACAGCAGTGGACTGACAAGGAGTGGGCAACAATTGTAGCCGGCTCCACATATATGCCACGCAACTCAAGATTTAAACTTATCCAGACATACATCATACAGATGGCATACCTTTCCCCAGATAAGATCATTGACTATTTTCACCTCGATACTTCTGCTTGCCCTAATGCAAACTAATTGGTGCTGATCTGTTGCACATATTGTGGTCTTGTACCTAACTACAGTCATACTGGCACGCAGTAGTGGACGCATTGACAAAATGCACCGCGACGCCACTACAGTTCACTTGGGAAACCTGCGTGCTAGGGCTATATCCACTGACAAAAAAGTGTATAAAGTAGAAATTAGATTCAGAGATCTGGGACTGATATCGTCAAAACGCCTTAACGCGAAACATTGGAAACACACTGAGCCTCCAGGGCCGGCCAACTGGGAGAAGTACCTTACAATATGGGCACAAGTCGAGAGCGCCACGCTGCAAAAGGAGGAAACAGCAGGACTGCGCTAATACCCAATTGCGCAGGATGACCTCCTCAAAACGCTCATACGACCAGACACCACAGAACAAAACTCACAAACCCCCAGTGACGCTGATGTGGCCCCTGTGCAGTAAGACACTCCCCCCTCTCCTATTCTACATGACATTATGTGCCACCACCAATCATGACAGGACCGCACGCAGCACGCTGATATCACTTCACAAGACTTCGCTATTATTCTTCATGATTTTGTAATGTATTGACCGTCGTACTCCTCGACACCTGCAATACGGCATAGCTGCCATGAGCTAAAGATAGAGATCTTTTCTTTTCTATCTTTTGTTATTAATTATAGTTCATTTAAACAGGCATCATATTTAGACCCTTGATACAGTCATTGCACATAGAGACAATGAGAAACGTATACAGGGCAACCATATCCATGCCTGTGCAAAGATGCAAATGTAGACCGAATGTCCATATGTAATACTTTGTTCTTAATACCAATGCATAAATTACAGTGTTGTCAGTAAAAAAAACAAATTACTGAGACATACAGATTTTGGTGGGTTAAGTACCAAAATCCACATATTAGTCCCTATTATGAGGTACAAATGCATACTTGGGAGTTCTTTATCAGATATGATCAATTCTGTCCCAGCAGAGTCAGATTTTCTCAGATAAAGATCAGCCCAAACATTGTGCCACTCATGAGAGACGAGAGACTAGCCATAAGTAAATCAATCTTGGTCCTGCTCCAGTGGAAAAAGTCCAGCGTGATCTGCTACACCAGCAGACGAGAGCACAAGCAATCTCAGCCTGTTTTCTGCCTAATGTGACCTTAATTAGAATAAGAGCTTAACAGAGCATGGAACAACATTAACTACAGGCACTTCTCCAACTTTTGACTGATTTTTTATTTGGAATACAATTAATTCGGATCAGTTAATTCGGATTTACCATTACTTTGGATTTCATTTACTTCAGAGTATTTCAAACCAAATTTGGGTATAAGTAGGTATACATTTATAAATGCTTAATAATAATTGTATATGTTATTTATGACTGTAGGAAAGTGCCTCTTTTGACATGGTTAGTCCCCACTTTTTGCCTGATGCATGATGTGATTTCAAGTGTACGTGCACTGAGTCCCAGCTAACCAGGCTCCCAGTGTCAAAACTCTTTCCTAAAACTGTAACACGATTGGCACAACTTCAGCAACCCCTGCAAGTCCCTAGTAAATGGTACTCCTGGTACCAAAGGCATTGGGACTGAAGAGGGTCCACTAGTGCTGCAGCACAACTGTGCCCCCTAGGAATCCCTCACCAAGATCATGCACACTGCCATTGCAAGCTGCGTATCTTGGTGCAGATAAAACTGAGTCAACGTGGCACAATTTCCTTTGTGCCACTCCCACCTACACTGCATGCGGTATAGGTAAGTCACCTCTACTGCAGGCCTTAAAGCCCTAAGGCAGGGTGCACTATATCACATGTGTGGACATATCTACATGAGCAGATATGACCCTACAATATCTAAGTCAATTCTTGGATACTGTAAGTGCACAGGGAATAGAAAGAGAGTACATGGGCTGGACACATGTTGTAGTGTAGTTCCTATTTTCCCAATAGGCTCTGCGCATTGGAATAACATAAACAGCAGTGTAGATGTAGGACTGAAGTAATATAGGTCTCTACTGACTATGTTAAACTTAATTTAGGTTTGCGCCAGCTAGCTCAGAGGTCACTGGAAACTTTCTTGAATGAATAGGGAGGAACACCGGACAGCCATGCAGCCCACAAGGACGCCACCCGCAGTCATCACCATCTCATCAGATTAGCCAAGAGATCCTCCTTGAAAGCCTGCCTGGACAACAGCACACACAACAGCAAAGAGCTCTTCAGCATCGTGAAGGAACTCTCCAACCCCAGCGCCAACGCCAACGACATCCGCCCGCACAAGAACTGTGCGACTCGCTGGAAACCTTCTTCCACCGCAAGATCGCTCACATCCACGACAGCTTCAACACCACCACGACCTCCCCAACATCGTCAGACTCCACCACCCTATGAACAGTCTTCTTTCTCATGCAAGAGAAATGAACTGCCACAATTGCAATACTTAAAGTAAAGTGCGTACAGTAAAAGTAGTATTATGAAATAATACTGTAAAAGCATTGATGTGGTTTCTTAGCCATATGATACTTTAAAATGGATAAAATATATACATACATAAATACATTGACTAACGTACTCAACTGATGCTTCTAACTAAGCCTACTCCGGTGTACCTGACCTAAGCCTAATACGTGGGAGGGGATGAGTAAGTAGCAGTTTAAGTTAAGTTGGTTAAGATTTGTTTTGCCAAGAATCTGCATCAAGAATTCTCTTTAAGGGTTTAGTCAGCTCCGTACATTGATAATAGAATGCGGGAGGTCTGGTATCTCTTTCCTCAGTACTCGATCTCCCAGCAACCCGCAAGGGTAGGCTGGAAACACCGGAGCTGGATTTTCTCGGCTGGAGAAAAAGACAGCGTCTCTCTCAGTGCGTCAAACAGGAGGGGCGGCTTTCGTGGGCTCTCGCATCAGCTGGGCTCTCAGGCAAGTAGATAGCCGCTCTGCTCCAAACCACTGTGTGTTTGCTTAAGGCAACTGTTGGTATTTTATACCTGGAAGGTGCCGGGTTTGACGTAAGGTTGGACATAAATGTTAAATGTTAAATGTCGTATACTTGTAAATCGCACAGCTGCCCCAGCAAAGGGGCGTCCCGGCGCTGTATACCGCTGGGGAACCCATCCTGGCTTTCCCTGTGAGATGGTCCCTCCTGGGCATCCCCAAGGTGAAGACAAGCATCCCCGGCGCTAATGGGGCCGTTAGTAGAGATTAAGGAAGCTATTGCCCAGAGTTGCTGAGTGGGACCCATGGTTGGAGTAGGCACTGAGGCGAGAATTATCGAGTCCGCTGACCATGGCCCAAGACCCTGCCGCGTCGGGAATCGAACCCTGGTCCCGGGTCGACCTCTGCTTCCGGGTCTGCCGCCTCTAACCAGTGAGCCACACCACTCTACGACGTCACTAAGAACTAACAGTTCTTTCTGGACTTCAGGAGTTCTTGTTCACATCAAAACAAAAGCAGGGGGGATTTCCCGGGCTGCTGGAGGCTTGGTTTGTTTAAAGAACGCGTTGTGCTTTCTAGGAGTCGATGGGAGTAGCCGTGCTGTGCTTTGGACTGCATGGGCTATTACTGAATATGGATCTGATTCTTATGCCTTTATCAGGATATTATTGATTATAACCTCACAAGGGCATAAATGGAGAATATCGAATTAGAGTCCTAGATATAAACACGACACCCACTCCACGGATTGATGTCCATCATTACTAAAAAACTAAGCAATAGTAAACATTCAACAATGCATGTGTGTTTTCCGACCCACCCCAAAATACATCTTTCGCATTTGAAATGGTATAAGGTAAATACACGAAAATTAGTGTTGGTACTGTATGCTTTTCAAGCAGTGTCATCATTCAGATAAATGCATATATATATCAGCTGAATGAATTGTGAAAATTACACATGAAAATGGCTCTAAATACAGAAAAGAAGGTCGAGACCATTTCTTCACATATTTATACAAATTGCTGTATATGTGCTAGAGGCTGAGGTAAAATATTGTCTCTAGTATCGTAAAAATAGAAGCTCTGTTCTCTAAGAATAGTTCTACTTTAAGCAGAGTAAATATTTTGAAAAATGGGCAAAAATAATTTTGCTTTCATGGGAAAAAGAGTTCCAAGTATTTTCTGTAGTTTTGTTTATCACAAACTGAAGGCCGAATTCAGAGTTCATTGTTTTTATAAAGAATTATTCTCGTTGATTGGAGAGAACATTACTTCAGGCACACCCGCAAAAAAATGGTCTACCGCATCAGGTGAAAGTTCGACCAAGTTTGAAAATACTGCAACTGTGCAGTTCTCTGCATGATTGCTATCATCGATGATTGGATCAGCAATGCTCACAGAAGGCTGTACCTGTTTGGTGCTGCTTTCCTCTCGTACCTCACCGCCACCTATTCGTAGTGGTGAAGTCTCAACGAATGCCGTCATCAGAATCGGTAGCCGCTGGGGGCAACACGATGCATGAGTCGTTACAGGACCTAGCAAAGGACCTAGCAAAGTATCGATATCCATATCCATTGGTACTGCTCATTGTGGTGTAAGACAGACGTCAAACATGCATTCTTCTCCGCATAGCAGACATCGAAGCACAGGTATGATGCAATCTTGCCAGATCGGTCTGAATGAAAGAAACCAGGTTGTACTCAGATCTCTTAGCCGGGCCAATCTGAGGACCTTAGTGATACGGTCTCGGTATTGTATTGCTAGGATCGTTTCTTCCTTGCTAGAGTCTTGTCTGTGGATTGGCTTGCCATATCGGTGCAGAAGGAGAAAAAATAAAATTCCTGCCACGAGTACCAAGATTAAGGGTAGGCCACCAAAAACAGAATGGACAAAATTCAGGAAGATGCCCAGAACTGTTTCAAAGGGTGCTAACAGTCCCGAAAAAAAATTCTTAAATACATGTGCGATGCCACTGGTATCAGAAATGTTTAAGATTTGGCTTAGTATTCCTACGAAATGCACGGGGCAATTTGTCGATAAAAGGGAATGTATCTCTGCCGATGTCCTTGCCACTTGCAGATCATACATTTCTTTTGATGACGTTAAAGGCACAGTTGTCTGTAAAAGAATAGATTTCATTCTGCTTAAAGTATCAATTCGAATAGAAGAGATATTCAACGAAGGCCATAACGCAGCCCCCATATCTGGATTGCTGTGTGGATACAATACTTGCATTCAGCAAACGGCCCTGGAAGTTACAGTTGTCAGATAGGCGTTTCCTGGCAGCATGCCACAACAGCTGTGGTCACTTATTAAAATGTAACTGCCGTTAGAAAGTGGTCTAAAAAATGGCTCTATCCATTTTGCAGGCGTGCCATGCAGGTGACATGAAAGGTTATTTGAAGACCCTTCGCAGGCTCCATGCAAATTAATACCTTGACACAGAAGTGTACCGCTTAGTGATTTTTTACAATTTTTACCACTAAGAAATACCTCCTTGTTCCCTTCACTATAACATCTGTGTGTATAAGGTAAATCCCAGGTTGATTTGATGTATTCTTTACCCAACCTTTCATACTGGCCTACAGGTATATACTCTTGACAGTATTTAAACTGGAAAGTTGTTATCGGAATTGTAATCGTTCCATGTATTATCCATTCAATGACAGGTCTCTCTGACATTGTCAATGGTAATCTCTCAAGTTTTTCAATGCTCAGAATCGTATAGTCTGCTCCTTTTTGTCCCAAACTGATTTGTTTATCAGTAAGGTTAAAGATACTGAATAATGACGTTGTGTTGATTAAACGCCATGGTACGTAGCCTGAACGCAGATTTTGCAACGTCCAACCAAGCTGTACAATAGAACGTAATTGAGACTGACCATGTTGTAACATTAGTAAGTCCTGCTCTATTATATCAAAAGCAGATGATACAATGCTGTCCAGTGAATATATTCTGGAGGACAGAGTCGTTAACCCATTGTCCACAACAGAAAGTGATTTTTCCAAATTTATACGATCACTTTCTCGTATTTTTTCTGCTGTTTCAATTTGCATTACTTTCCAAGCTTCGTTGTACGCAGCGTATATACCGGCCACTATGAAACGTTTTTGACGCTGTTTGCGTGGTTCCATTATGAAATCACGCAAGTCAGCACCGTCTTCAAGTAAAGTCAAGTGTTGCTTAATTTTAGCCAGTGTGGATTTCTCTAGCCACTCAAGGCATAGTTTCCCTACACTGTATGTTGTAACTATCCCTGGATGTTGTCTCTGGGAGTATCTAGGGTCTGGTCTGGTCATTTTAAACCCCTGTGTTTTGTTCAGGAATCTATCTTGACAGTTATTCGTGTCTGTTGGCCAGATCAGCCACTTTTTCCAATCAGGATGTGTTATGTTTTGGTGTAAAATATGGGATACGTCAATCTCCACATCTGTAGTGCTGTCACTATCAGTTATGGGTTTCGGAATAGACGGTGTATTTAAATCTTTTATCTTAGCTAGGCCAAGACAAGTAGTTTGTTGAATTGTGTCATTCAAGAATATCATTTGTTCTGGGATCATGCAGGCCCTAAATAATGCTTCTAGGCTTTGTACTTGCCAATCTTTGGAACCCCAGATCGTTTTTGTTTCAATGGTGTTTTTCCAAAATTCGAAACCAAATTTAGACATTTTGTCATAAAATTTTTCAGAATAAATTAGTTTAGTATTTGTCAACATTGTTTTCATTCCTGTCCTACTTAACATTTTAAAATAAAACGTTTCTGGATCACTGTTATTAAACCCTGAGAAGTATTGGAATTTCTCATAAAATGTTTTCGAACTGCCTTTTGGTGGAGTTGAACAGTGTTCCCACTGGTTATAAGATAAAACATTTCTAGGCTGAGCAGTTTTATGCAAATAGTGATCACCATAATGGTTGTAACAGTATAACTCTTCATAATTCGATGAACCCTGTAAGTAATCATATTCTGTAAATTTGGCTGACATTACTAAATCTGAAATCATATTATTAATGTTTTAAAAGTCCCAATCATCAGAGAAGGTACTTGGTGTCACAAAGTCACTTAATGAAACCTTGAACTGGTGTGGATACTTCAAGAGCTCAACCAGGCCAAAAATGTCATAATCAGTTCTGTCCCATGCTACCCCACCGGGTATAGTTTGGCTGAGATGTTTACAGATGTCTGTTCTCTTTTCTCGATGTGAGAGGATGTGTGAGGCTTTAGGACCAAGTTGATGTTCTGACTTGCTGTGTCCATTGTACTATATTTTCCATCAATGAATTTTCCCAAACAGAGAACCATGATGAGCCAAAACAGGAGAGTAAGTACACCTAACACAATCCAAAATTCTATCCATGGTGAAATCAGATATGTTTCTTTTAGTTGGTGAAAAAGTTCAATTACCTTGTCTTTGAAAGTTTTTGTTGGAGGCGTTTCTTCATGCTCGCTTGGATCTTCAGAGAAGTCGTTGAAATTGATGAAGTAGCCAGATGCAGTTCTGTCAATTGTTGGAATTTTTTCCAGATTTTCATTTGCTTTTGCATTTTTCTTTGTTTTATTAGCATAGTCAGAAGCTACATCATTGTAGACTGGTGTTTCTTGATGAACTGTCGTTAATTGGGTTTCAAGAGGCACTAGTTCCATGGCATTATTGCATAGTCCTTTGTTATTCACTGCAGGTTTATCAAATGTGATTAGTCTCTCAGTATGAGCCTCTTGGATTGTAGCAAATTACGGTATTCTGCTATTTCTTGGGAGTCCACTTGGCCCACTACTTATTATTGGCCACATGATTTTGGTTTTACCAGGTCGATGGATACAACTCTGTTCTCCCTTTTACCAGCAAGGGGCGGTAGTACAACTGATCTTGTTCCGCTGATAGCTAAGACAGGTACTGCTTTTCTGTAAGAAGGCCCAAATTCCTTCTTTACCACGATCTTTTCTCTGACCAGATCCCCAATCTTTGGAATCCAGACAGGTCTTGCTGGGACAGGTGGTTTTTCTTCAGTGGCTGTCGGCTGTAGTTTCAACTTTATGTTACTCAGGTTTTTTCTTGTTTCATTTAAATCCTGTAAAACAGCCAAACGATCTTTGATATCAAAGGATTTTTCTTCTACCACTGAAGTGTGACTATCAAGATCCTGAATAAGCATTCTAGTTCCGAACAATAGTTCGTATGGAGTGAGACCTTTTAGAGAATTTCTTGGCAGATTATTAAGACTACGTTGGACACTTGTTAAATGTTTGACCCACCCATCACCCGAACCTAATACCCTCGCCGTTATAGATTGCTTTATGTCCCGGTTTTTTCTTTCCACAACTGCATTTCCCTCAGGATGGAAGGGAGAAGAGTACTGCAATGCGATGCCCATGCTGTTCATGGCCTCTTTGTAAGCTTGAGAGCTAAACGCAGGACCCTGATCAGAATGTAGCATGCCAATTGCGTATGTGCCGATATAGACTCACAAATCTTTTATAACAGTTCTGGCGTCAGCTGAGTGCTGGGGCCACATTTTTAAGTGAATTAAGTCTTAATTAATTATGGGACGCATTTCTCCGACTGGATTTCTGCGCTATAGATAGCCTGATGCTATCTAATAGTGGTATCTGGGCTACAGGCTGGTCAGGTTCACAACTGCGATCTCTGTTGCAGTCCTTGCAATTTTTTGCAAAATAGTAGATATCTACGCTCATTCCCGGCCACCAGTACTCCGATTGTAGTTCCATCAGAGATTTCTGGATTTCTTGGTGCCTCAGACCCAACCCCATATGTGCTTCTTGTAGTAAGAAGATTCTCCGGTTCGTGTTTGGAATTACCCTATCCCCCACTCCAGGGATTCGAGCAAACGAAACGGAGTTTGCATCCATTATGTATGTATTACTGAGTGGATAGTTGAGAGGTAATGCTGCATAATCGCCCTTTAATGAGGATTTTACTGCCAGCATAGTTTCTCCATCTATTTGTTTTTCTGAACGCTTTTCAGTGGCTACGGAAGCCGGTTGAACTGCTTCTGCTGTGCTAGCCAATGATTTCCCTGCAACGTGAATGCCATCACGTTGATGACTCAGTGCGTGTATCAAGTGAGTCTTTCGTAGTTCTTTCTTTACAAGAACTACTTGTTCCCAAAGCGTTTTATGCTTTATTGTAGCACCTGTGTCATCTTTGTAACCGTTTTTGATCAATGTCTGCATGTCACTGTTGTATGATTTCACGCTGAAACACGAATCACACACTATTAGTGTGGGGAATTCGCGATCGGCATTTTCAAGCGCCATCTTTAAAGTTCTTTTTTCAGCTCGCTGAGCTGAACATTTCCTGAGTGATTCAGTTTTGGTAATCATTGGTTTGAATTTACCAGAGCGTCAGCGACCTTTAACAATCGCGCACGCTGCATCGTAGGATTTCTTCTCTACATCGTAGTGTTGTGCGAATCTGTCCACATAGATTACGCAGGTATATTGTTCTAGAGGCAGAATTTCAGCTGGCAGAGGATATTCTCATTCATATTCTAGATCATCTATTTTTTTCAGTTTCGGGTCAAAATAGTATTTCACGTTTACCGCAGCAAAAGAATTTTCCCATTCTATCCATTTTGGATCTAAGGCCACTTTAATCAGATTACGTGGAGTTGTTAATGCCTCAATGGCTGATTCTGCTGTATAAACAGATATTCTCTTGCCTTGGGCTAGGGCTCTTTCTTTTGCTACAGCAGTTTGAACTGCTGTCAGAAT
Organism: Lissotriton vulgaris; assembly: GCF_964263255.1. NCBI lineage: Eukaryota > Metazoa > Chordata > Amphibia > Caudata > Salamandridae > Lissotriton > Lissotriton vulgaris. The sequence goes on along the minus strand of NC_141687.1, from coordinate 782,855,326 downwards.
TTTTTCTGTAGAGCTAAATTTCATTTCAGCTTAAGTGTACAAATGTGATTTGTAAGCTATAGGTACCGTTTCTCCTTCATTAGAGGTCAGGTATGTGAATCCGCATCTTCCTGGGATGACTCGGATTACAAGATTGCGTATGTTTTCGCGAGTTTGTAATTTTGTTTTAGCTAACATGTCTGTTTGCAATGATCTCAAAATCTCTGTGTCTTTCTGAGTCCAATTGGTATGTTTGAAATCTGGCCTTATCAATTCATAGAGAGGTTTAACCCTCTCAGCATAATTTAGAATGTATGTTCTTCCGAAATTCAGAAACCTAGTATTGATTGTAAATTCTTCAGCGTTTTTGGTGAATGGAGTACAGCACATTTCTCTAAGAAATTGTCTGCCAGGCTTTTGCCTTCACTTGATAATTCATATCCTAAAAATAGGACAGTTAGATGGGCAATTCGTGACTTTTTAAAGTTGAATTTGTAACCCTCTGACGCAAACCCAAGTATTATGGTATTTACCCTTTTTAAGTGAGTCTCCAGGTCATCATCTGTGAGATAGATGTCATCGACATATGATAATGCTTATATTTGTAGTAACTCTGTTACCCTTGCTGAGAATAATCCTGGGCTATTCTTGAATCCCTGTGGGAGTCGGCAAAATTGTTTTTGCGATCCAATTATTGAGAAAGCGGTCAAATACCTGCTTTCAGGTGCAATGTTTTAACAGAAGAATCCATTAGAGATATCTAATGTCGTTTTATATTTTTTTCGCACAATGTTATTCATTAGTGCTGCACTATGTGAGTTTTGTACTGCAAATGTTTTACAACAGGAGTTAAGGTGTCTGTAGTCCAAAACTAGACAATATGAATCGTCTGACTTGGAGACAGGAAACAAAGGATTGTTCATTTTAGAGGTGCATGTTTCGATCACCCCTTGATATTCAAGTTGATCTAAGGTCTCCCTGACTTGCTTTTTAGCTTCTTGTTTAACTGGGTACTGCCATTGTGCAGTGGGCTGATTTTTTAACTGGATTTTGTGGTGAGGTGAATCCTCATCCCATCCTACATGATTTTTGTATAAAGCTGGAGCTTGGGCTACTGCCCATTTTTTTGCCAATGTGTATTTTTTATGAATTGGGACATGATTCGAGAAGGCAGGCATAATCATTTCTTCGCCATGAGGGCACTCCCTGACAAACTCTGGTGGCCAGTCTTTCTCAGATAACAGGATGTCATAGCCTTTAGAAAGTTTTTCCCAAAAGAGACCTTTTATTTTCCTAGTTTTAGCTCCCTCTATATGTAATGTTATTTCATATAGTTTATGGGGCACACTAACTCGTGTGTCTGCAGTTTCCACCTGAATGTACTCATTTGTGTCCACTGTCTCCAGAAGATTCATCAGGATCTTGCGAGCTATGGTCACTTCTGCTGCGCTGTCTAGCATTGTCTGTACCCACTCTCCGTTTTTCAGTTGTGTCCTCAGAATTCTCGGCATGTTTAATCTTAATACTTGCTACCTTCTTTCTGGGATATTGTAATTTTTTATTTTGATGAGCAGGTTCCTTGTCTTTGGACTTGATATGCTCTTCTCTGTGTTCTGACCGTCCTGTTCTGTGAAGAAGATCGAGAAAGATTGAGTGAGAAGGATCGAGAGGGACGTGTATCAACATCTTGATATCTGTCTGGTTTTCTTATTTTATCCCTATCTCTAAGGTTATATCTTTTTTCAGAGGGCTCCCTTTGGGGAGACTTGTCTTCTCGACCTGGAGATCTCTCTCTACGCTGAGGAGACCTTCCTCTGGACTGGAAATGTTTTTCCCTGGGAGTTGATTGTCTATTACCATCCCAACTCTTTTTTGGAGTTTTTAAATTATTTTTAATAAATGTTTTTTCAGGATTTTCAGTTAGTTGGGTTTTTACCGGTTTCCCACCCAAACTATCTCTTCCTAGCTCTTCATAGGATTTTTCTATGATTCTGGCGAGTTCAAATGGTTGGTCTGCTATATCTGTTTCCTTCAATTTTTGGAGGTTCTTTATATCATCCCTTGCCAATTTAACTAATTCTCTATATGCCTTTGTTAATTCTTTTAGTTTAACTAGAAGTTCTTCGCTTGACATTATTTCGTAGTCTGGGTGTGTTGCATAGTTGCATAGGACCGGCCCCGTTGCTTCTGGTCTACCTAGTGGACCGAGCCTGGTGATGTGATTATTATGTTTTAGGGGGCCATTAAACCAGAGCAGGTGCTCTTGGTAATTTAGTGGGATTTCAACGTCCTCGAAAGGAGTGTATTCATCCGGAGGTTCCTCTATTTTGTAATAGTGGAAGTCTTTTGTCGTAGAGTGTGCTGCTGGAAAATTTATCCATGAATAGAATACCTCTGTCTGCCGATATTCATGTGCCCCTACCACGAATATGACTGTACCACCTCGTGGTGTCAGTCCGTTTTCTATAAGTTTAAGAGTTATAGTTCTTCTTATATTGACCGGAATGATTATAACACTCGGGTCATTTTCCTGGAGGGTTGTGTCTTCCTCTAAGAGTCGAGCTGCTAGGGCTGCTAAGGCTTCTCTTTCTCTCTCTTCGTCACTTTCTGTCATTTTACTGACTGAAAGTTTTCTGTTGCAGATCGAGTTTCAAGGAAACAAAGATTAGGTGCACAATATTTTGGAACACTGTATCCTTCAACGTTGATTAAACCAAAAACTAATGCATAGGATTCTCATCCTACTAAGTTCCGGCGGATATTAACCTTTCACCCACTCCAGACGTCTATTGGAGTTTTTATGGGAAAAAGGGGTCTGTGTGAAAAAGCACGACTGAGTTACTCTAGTGTCTTGCAGTAGATTATCGCCTTACCAAACGTTGGGCGCCATGTAGTGTAGTTCCTATTTTCCCAATAGGCTCTGAGCATTGGAATAACATAAACAGCAGTGTAGCCGTAGGACTGAGGTCATCTAGGTCTCTACTGACTATGTTAAACTTAATTTAGGTTTGCGCCAGCTAGCTCAGAGGTCACTGGAAACTTTCTTGAATGAATAGGGAGGGATGAACTTCCCTGGCTCAGACAAGAAGGGATTCAGTCTCCGTCAACCACATAAACATGACAACTTTGCTCCCTCAGAATAAGAGTGTATCTCTAGAGTCATGTGAAAACAATAGACAGCTATTTCACTCAGTCAGCAGTGCATACTTAGTTTCACCAGAATGCAGAAAAATAGAGAGACGGGCGTTTTCAATAAAAGGTGTTATTTATTGAGCAGTCTTCTTTCTCATGCAAGAGAAATGAATTGCCACAATTGCAATACTTAAAGTAAAGTGCGTACAGTAAAAGTAGTATTGTGAAATATTACTGTAAAAGCATTGATATGGTTTCTTAGACATATGATACTTTAAAATGGATAAAATATATACATACATAAATACATTGACTAACGTACTCAACTGGTGCTTTTAACTAAGCCTACCCCGGTGTACCTGACCCAAGCCTATTACGTGGGAGGTGATGAGTAAGTAGCAGTTTAAGTTAAGTTGGTTAAGATTTGTTTTGCCAAGAATCTGCATCAAGAATTCTCTTTAAGGGTTTAGTCAGCTCCGTACCTTGGTACTAGAATGTGGGAGGTCTGGTATCTCTTTCCTCAGGACTCGATCTCCCAGCAACACGCAAGGGTAGGCTGGAAACACCGGAGCTGGATTTTCTCGTTTTGAGAAAAAGACAGCCTCTCTCTCTAAGGTGTGTTTTCTTGTACCATTCGATATGTTGGGCTACTATATCTATCACGTTCTGTTCTATATCAACCATAGTGGATTAAATCCAATGGTGACTAAAGAAATCATTTGAAGTATATCATTATAAAAATTGTTTTGCATGTTGAATTAATGTCTAGGACCAACTGTTGACTATAATACTTGATACCCAGGTCCTTTGACTATTATTAGGTTACCCCCTGTTTTATAACTATAACCTCACAAGGGCATAAATCGGGAATATCGAATTAGGGTCCTAGATATAAACACGACGGTATAGAGACAAAATATCGACTCCAAAATATCGACTGGACATAATATCGAGTTTTAAATATAGACTGGACAAAATAGCGACTGGACATAATATCGACTACAAAAATATCGTTTTTCAGGTAAGTGAAGTAATATCGACTGTATAAAATGTAGATAGCAAAAATATCGATTTTTTAATAATATATAATATTTTATAGTGTATTTTTATGTAATAATATGTGTGAATAGTGTGTATTAATGTTATAAAATATTTTATTACATGAATTTTGTTTTGATAATAATTGCGTAATGTAATTCTGTAGCGGGTTGTGGGTTTATAGGGGAATAGGGTGGGAAGTAATTTAATAATAATTAATTAATTAATATATGTTTGTTAATATTTTTAATTAATAATTAATTGATAATTAATTAATATTAATTAGTTAATTAATTAATATAATTTTGAATATATTTTGTATTAGTAAATACTTGTTAATTAATTAATTGTAATTAGTCAATTACATTAATTAGAGTACATTTTTTATATATAATTTTGTGTTATTTTTAAGTAATTAATTTTGAAAAAATAATATTAATTATTAAAATAATTACACCTAATGTTCTAATATATTTACTTTATTGTTATTGTTAATTAATAATTAATTGGTAATTAAATAATATTGATAAATTTTGGGTAAAGGAGCATTTTTAGGGTTCAGGGTCAGTTTTCAGTTCATGGGTAAAGGGGTATTTTTAGGGTTCAGGGTCAGTTTTCAGTTCATGGGTAAAGGGGTATTTTTAGGGTTCAGGGTCAGTTTTCAGGTCATGGGTAAAGGGGTATTTTTAGGGTTCAGGGTCAGTTTTCAGGTCATGGGTAAAGGGGTATTTTTAGGGTTCAGGGTCAGTTTTCAGGTCATGGGTAAAGGGGTATTTTTAGGGTTCAGGGTCAGTTTTCAGGTCATGGGTAAAGGGGTATTTTTAGGGTTCAGGGTCAGTTTTCAGGTCATGGGTAAAGGGGTATTTTTAGGGTTCAGGGTCAGTTTTGGGTTTTTGGGTAAAGGGGTATTTTTAGGGTTCAGGGTCAGTTTTGGGTTTTTGGGTAAAGGGGTATTTTTAGGGTTCAGGGTCAACAAATAAGATTTTAAAAAATTATTTTTATTATTTTCATTTATTATTTTATTATTATAATTTAATTTAAGTCGTTTTAAGTATATTTTAGTAATTAAAATTTAATATTAATTTAATTTAACACTGTTTTTAATAAAGTCGATATTTTTTACATCTATATTTTTGTTAACGATATTTTGTACTCGATATTTTTGTACTTACCTGTTTGTAGATACAAACTCGATATTTTGACTGTCGATATTTTGTCCACGATATTTTGGCAAGTCGATATTTTGTCAGTCGATATTATTTCAGTGATCCAAACACGACAATGTCACTACGAGTTTCCTAGCTCCATGATGGCTTCACTGTAACTTGAGATGTTTGGTACCACACATCTCATTTTAATAAATCCTTACTGATGTCAGTGTTGGATTTATTAATAAACTCACACAAGAGACCATTTTAGAGGGACCCCATAAAACCTACCAAGCGCTGGTGTGGTCTCTGACCTCATAGGATGAGAGCCAGTGTTCAGAGTCCAGGAACAGAGCCTACATTGGGCAGAGGTGCTTCACACCTCCTCCAGGCTGGGCAGTCTGCCAGGGTGGCAAGCTTCAAAGGCAGTGCCATTTTTGAAATGCAACCCAGACATCTCCAGATAGTGGAGGATGCCAACCCCTTTTTCTGCTCCCCTTTTGGTGAGAGGACAGTCATGAAAATGTTGTTAGATTAGAAGGTGTGCCCACTAAGGTGGGGCAGGCGATGTAGATACTAATTTTTCAATTCCTCCATCTTGTGATGGCAGGTAATCAACCTGTAAGGGCTAGGGTGCTGCTGGGATTCTGCTCATGCACAACTATGCGCAGGAAACCAGGACCTCAGTGAATTGTGGTGTACCAAAAACTCACCTCAGTACCCAGAACCCCTATCCGACTAGCATCAGTGTCTCATTCATTCTCCGTCCTACCCCGAAGCTACCAATGATTAGATGACCCAGAACAAGCAACTTAGAATACTCTTAGGAATGGTGGGAATCAAGAACACTCTTTCGTTTATATTCTCATACAAGTCCACAACATGAGTAATCAGAGACACAGTAAAGTTTAAAATGTTTATTTTAACTACATGCTCTAAGATGTAGTATTTTGGCTAACAAAAGCAGGCATTTGACTAGAAATAAAACAATCAGCATTGTTACAATTCCATAAAACACAAAGGGAGAAATCATATTATAATGATAGTGGAAACAGGTCTTATAGTGCCTTGTGTACCTCCCTCCCCTGGCTAGGAGTTAGGTTTTATAAAATTTAGAAGGTCTCTTGGTTCAAACGGGGAAACCCATACCTCAAAGATCAGCTGAGGTGAGTCACATCAAAGGATCAGCAAGCTCTCTGTAGATGGAAATGTTTTTCTCCAAGTGCAAGTAAACATGCATGCAATGTAATATTAAAGGCACTCGAGTTTCAGCTATTCGGAGCTAGCTGCATGTTATGTCTAGAGCGTGGGCTGAGCAACCTGAATCAACAGCATACATTGTTATTTGACCTTGAAGCCTGCAGCACAAAGTGCACAGACTGAGGTCTGCGTGTAAGTCTAGGGATGTGGAAAGCAGACTGTACTCATGTGAAGAAAATCAAGCAGTTTATCTTACAACAACAGATACATGTAGTGTTGTGTGAAAAAGTGGCAAAGTGGCAAAACAGCGTTTAAGCTTCTAATACGCTTATGCTAACATAGCTGTGTGTGCAGGCAGAACCCGGTCTTCACTACAAGGGTAGTGCCCCTTCCAACAGGAAGTGGTCAGTTAGAGGGTGTAGACACCCTAAAGGTAGGTAGCCCATTGGCTACTACCTGTCACCCCCTTTAACGTCCCTAAATTTACTATTTAGGCTGCATCCCCGTACCCTGAAGTTAGATTCGACGAATCAAAGAAGAGCTGCTGACCCAAGAACCTGCTGCAGAAAATTGGCACCAAACTCTGCCGGCTGCTTCCAGGACTCACCAATTGTGGTGTGTGTTCTTGTCCGGCAACTGTGACACCTCTAAGAACCCGGGAGCACCTCCAGCACCTTCGACCAATTGTCGAGAACCTCCCTTGGATTAGAGGAGTTACACCCCAGCCGACTGCAGGTATCAAACCAGTTTATCGATCTGCTGCTCCCTGGCAACTCTGACGCAGCACTCAAGCCAGAAGAGGTACATCAGCTCTGAATGGTCAGATCTGTCCCCCCATCAAGTGAGAGGACACCAGGACCTACTGAAGCATGCCAATACCTGGTGAACTGGACCCCCTACATCCAGGACCGAGAAGAAAGACTCCAATCTGGACTCTAACGTCCCAGGACACAGACACCCATCGAGAGACTTTGGGACCCCTGAGACCCGCTCCGTGAGTGGTCCAGTTGTCCTAGAATTGTCCTTGCAACCTTCCTACCCCTGACCGCGAGGACCATTTCAACGCACAATGCTTGGCTGCCCTATTTGCTCTGCACCCAGCCCACCCGGCCTGGGTAATGACAAACCAGCTCTGCTCCCATGGACCTGAGGCCCTTGTAACCTGCTTTGTCGAGTAGGACCCCTGGAATTACCTTTAAGTCCCTCTGTGCAGCGTGTTTTTAGATGGCCCCCTTCTTCATAGTGCCGGCTACCCATTACCTCAGCACCCTGTTCCCGGCCGAATCTGTGATTCTTCTAATCTTCTGATGCTAGAACATTGGACCTGGCCCTGCTACTTACCTAGGTCCAGGTGAACCTTGAAAACCCACTGTGTGATTTTATATGTTTATTCCTATTTTCTCCAATTGACTTCTATTGTACGTAATTGCGCACAACAGTGATTTGTTTTGCAAACTTTGAAAAATCATAACTTAAATAGCACTAACCCTAGAACGAAGTTCTTGGTCTGAAAAATGATATAAAAATCGATTTTATTTTTTTCAAATTGGTCTCTTATTTATTTTTAAGTGTGTGTGTCATTTATTGCTTCTGTGAGTACAACAAATACTTAGCACTATCCTCTGATAGGCCCAACTGCTCTCCCACACTACAACAAAAAGAGCGATAGCATTATCTACCTTTGCCTCTGTAAGGACCCACGGGATTCTCTGCACAGTGTACTTCATTTTAGTACACTATATAGAGAGCCAGCCTCGTACATTGGTGGATCAGCTGTGGGGTCTATGACTTTGCGTTTGCTGATATAGTCTGTCAATAAGTGACCACATGAGTAAATCTAAAAATTGTCTTTAGCCTAGTTGTATTTTTTCAATTGGTCTAATTTATCACAATTTCAAAAGCTTGGTGTTTTAACAATGGTTGGAGAAAATGCTTACATGTATAGTTAAAGTAAGTACAAAATATCTAATAATGCAACAAAGACTGTTCTGTAGGAGAAGGAAAAATAAAAGACATCCACACTGCCTCTAGTGACCTTGCTATATAACTTAGCCATTGTATTGCGTGTCCGTGATCTTAACCAATACAGTCCAAGATAACGTCTCTGCAGAGCTTGGCATGAGGATTAACCCAAGTGCTAATCCAGAGCAACAGAGGGACCAAGTGCACTCTATCATCTATGAATTGCTGGTGTAGCTCCCAATGGACAATATAACTCGCAGCCGTCGGAGGAAGGTATAAAACTCCGGCACATATGATTTTCTTCGGACTGGAGTGACAAGACATTTTGATAACTCCAAACTCCTGCCTCATAAATTGCCCCCGGATACAGTAGGCATTATATACTTTTAAAAGGGTGAGATGTTAGGCGCAGTCTATTGGCGTTACTTGGGATGCATTGCTGGCCGTGATGTCTAATAACTAGCAATGGGATTGTGGGTGGGGGTGGGGGTGGGGGATGTGTTCGGGAGAGGTTGCAGTACTATGCGAGACCACTGTACAGACTGCTCTCGTCACCACTATTGAGATGAAACTGTCAGGTACGACTTGCTCTGATTGTTAAGTGAATATTTGCAATGCTATGTGAATCCTATTCTTTATTTGAAAAATAAAGTGTTAAAAAAAGGGGGTGAGATGTTGCCTCGGACTAGAAAGATTCAAAACTGTTCCTGCCGATCTACTGAGATTCAAACGGCAAGAGTTCGCCTGGGGATGCCAGATGTCTAGGGAGTTAAAAATAATTCACAGGTAACTAAAATCTCTGACACCATCCAATGACTGGTCTTTAATGATAAGTCTGTTTAAATAAGTTTTTTACCAGGCCCACTAGCCATAACTTGTGACTTGCCATAGTTAGTGGTCTGGTCAAGGTTGCTCATGAAAAAATGAAGCGATCCGCTAGCATGCATAAAGCATTGGAGGTACTACAATGCTTTATGCATGCTAGAGGATCGCTTCGTTTTTTTCATGAGCAACCTTGACCTGTCAGCGTATAACAGTGCAGGTACCTGGACACCAGCAATTCTGGGAGTAGTCACAAGGCTAGAGATCAAATATGGCTAAAGACCAATTGTATATATTATAAAAATTAAGGGGGCCAATATGCACGCTTGGCTCACACTGCGCTTCAAACAACTCTGGCGACAAATCTCCGTTAGTGTTAATGCGCACCTTGGTCTCAAGTCAGAATGCAGGACATACAAAAAATTAACCAAGGAGACCTCAATACTGAATTTTAGTAACATTAACCACAGTTTGGTCGTATTTACAGAATCGAAAGCTGTGGACAAGTTCTTAAACCTTAAATACAAAGGGCAGCGCTTTACCACAATATATTTATTTATTAATAGGCTAAACCACAACAGAATCCATATTGAAAATAAGAAAGAATGTTCTAGAGCCCACTCTGCAAAGTGATTATAAATCACTCTCCCTATTATTTTAACAGGGCTATCTATCTGTGAGATGGGCCCATAGCGCTTAGGAGCCATGCAATCCCCTTTTTAGGTTGAGCTGGTGTAATCAGTGCGAAGCACTGCCTCCAGCGAAGCATGTTTTGTTACTCACTTCCTGGGAATGTGAGACAGGGGATGGGCACGCACGTTCACCCACACGCCTGCCCATCTCCTGTCCTACTTTGCCAGGAAGTGGATAACACATACACACAGACACACACACACGCGCGTGCACACACACACAGACACACACGCACACACACACCCAGACAGGCACATGCACACACAGACACACTCGCACACACACGCGCACACATCCCCCCACTCACCGGGCTCTTTCCGCGTGTCCCTCTCTCCCTCGGCAGCCAGGGGGTCAGTCTTGGCATGGGAGCCCCGCAGTACTATCCGCTGGTCTTCACCTGGGCCCCCTCCTGGGACCTGGGACTTCAGCTGCCGCACTTCGCTTTGGCGCCGGGGCTCCCTCTTCATAACAAATAGCGCTCATGCGCGGACAGCCCCCGCCCTCTCAGTCACAGCCCGGTTACTGAGCTGATTTCTGTTTCGCTGTCTTCCGTGTTCGCTGTTGTGGCTGCTGTCTCTTTTTTTGTTATTTATTAGCCAGCGGCAGCCCTCTGTGCCCGCATGCTCCCTGCGCCAGCTCCTCCGGGGCGGTCCTCCGTTCAGACACCGTCTCTTCCCTCGGGACTCACTCCTCTCTCCGAACTTGTTGATACTTGTTAAACATCCTCTGATCTCCAAGGAGAGCTCTGACAGGGCCCTCATCAAGTAGCACTTAACCGGCAAACAGGGAGTGAGACTTAAAAGCTAATCGGACTGTAGTTTGAATTTGTAGGGGGTGGGGAGAGGAGGATGTTTGGTGCAGATGCTGCAGAACTGACAGAATTCTTCCTCCATGACAATCCCTTTCAACAGCAGATCTCGAACTAACAATGTGGGGGTTACAAATGGATTTCAACTTCGTCCTGCTAACGGTTACTAAGAAAAGCAGATGATGAGCAGGCAAAGCTGCAGAGAGATAAGAGGCGCTAAGGCAAACATCCACTGTCCAGGACAAATTAGGGAATGTTTGAAGGGGTGGGAACCACGTGGGTGCTACATTTCATTGCGCCTTCACATTAATAAATATCATCATTAAAATAAATATGCATGAATGTAACCCCGCCCCACACAAACTGCAAACCTTCCAATGAACAGCACAAGCTTCACTCCCCCAGGCAGCGAAACGCTGATAACTCTTTAAACAAGCACAAGTAAAGCAGATAAGTGAGCTATTGTTGGCTGCCTATTTATTGTCTTCTACTGGCAAAAGATGAGGCATTCAACTGTTGCCTGCATTGTATCTGGATGTGTTCTTCTCCCGAGTGTCAAACAGCATGTGAATCTAGAATCCTTGCTTATTTTGGTCCTGGTGTCATACTAAACTAGCATGTGTGACAGAGGCCAAGGCCAGACCCTGACACTAAGAAGTGGAAGTTCCTTACTCCCCTTATTGCTTGTTTTATATAGATCCAGGCATTTGAGCATGGAAGGGGTAGGAATCTGTGCTGCTGGAGCCGCGTGACGCTGCGCACGCAGGTGCTATGGCGCTCTGGTGAGGTGCGGTATGCTAGGTTCATACTGCTGCTCTGCGAATGCCTCAAATGCTCATCTCCTCTGTAGGGGTGAAGTTTTTCAACTGTAGTTGCTCCCGACTCCCTATGATCCCTAAATATTGCTCTCTGCTTGTCGTGTTCCTGAAAGTTAAATGTAACAAGCATTTGCAATGCAATACGTCTTGCATTTGCGATAGTTTGAGCTATTGGCATTGTAAATTACAATGCCTTTTATTTATGTGTTTAGAAAACCTGCAAGTGGTGCATAAACACGCACTTTGTACTTATAATCGTTGCTTACAAGAAGCAAGGCTGGCAGTGACTATGTCTCTTTTTACTGCCAGCCTTTCTTCTCATAAGCAACGACTATAAGTACAAAGCACATGTTTATGCACCGCTTGCAGTTTTTAAAACACATAAACAAAAGGCATTGTCATTTACAATGCCAATAGCTCAAACTCTCACAAATGCGAGACCTGTTGCATTGCAAATGCTTGTTTAAAGATAGGCGCAATGGTTGATAGAATCCAGGATAGCAGAGTGTTAAGTGAGTTACTAAAAGTGTTTGTAATCAGCGGCCCCATAGTTCTATATTACATCTTAGCAGATCGATCGTAATCCTGTCCGGCCCGGACACTTTCCCACCTGTGCACTGGCGTGTGGCCAGCTCCACCTCGGACAGGGATATAGTAAACGGCACTGAGTTATTATGTTTCATTTTTAAGGAGTTTTCTTCTCTTCTAGAGAATATAGGGTAGCAAACTATGAGGCCCCATCCGCCTCTTAGGTGTTGCACTCAAGCTGAGGGCTGTTATGAGCATTCCTTGTCCTAATGCTTTATACTGTATTCCAGAAAGTGCTGCTATTGCCCCCCACTGCAACTTCTCCAACAACTCCCAATCTCATTTGTACAGGACCTCCTTCCTGTTTTTAAGTGCAAATTTATAGGCTGAGTGGGCTAACATAACATCTGCTTGTACTCTTGGGGTAGTGGATAGTGCCCACCTTAAATTGCGATTAGCCACCGAGAATGACATGTCAGACCACTGTGGCACGTCTGTATCAGCCCGTATGGGTTTTAGGAGAAAGTGTTTAATACCTTCATTTAAGCTATTATAATGTGACAACATAGGGTCTACACCGGTTTCGGCTAGACAGTTAAGGAATAGCCCTTGATGCACACACAACAGCGTTGCTAGAGTAGCAGAGAGGTTATAAGTTTCCAAAAAAGGCTGAGGCCATCACCAAAGCAACTCAGTGGTAATATTACAGGAGTGGATTGGGATTTATTTAGGGACAGATGCCCCAAGATAGTAGGTGCATTATGATCCCCCAGTCCTTCCGCACGACTTCCCCACTGTTGAAGAGATGAGAAACGTTTCTAGTTACATAAATATAATCAATAGTGGAAGGACGACCTTGACCTCAATATGTGGGGGTATGATGCTCATCGCTGTTGTTTACTTCTACTATATTAACCAGATAGTGCATTGCAAAATAACTAGCCAGCTCACTGCCCCTCTCACTGCAGGTTTCTAACTCATCTTCTTTTTCCGGGGGCTCTTACCTCTGCATAGAATCCCCCAATTTAGCATTAAAGTCTCTGCATAACAAGTGCGGAGTTGTATTGATAGACAGCCCTTATGTATTGTATTGTATTGTAATTGCATTTATATAGCGCTTACTACCCCTGATGGAGCGTCAAATCGCTTTTTCGGCGAGTAGCACGCCACTCCGGAACCCATAAAGGATTGATGGTTAACTAGTATAGTGAAAAATGAAAGTAATTTCAGTGATGGATATGTTAGTCAAAGTCAAAGGCAAATACAGCTTTATTCGATATCTATTTCATACAGTCATAAAAGCACATATAAAGACATATAGATTATTAAAAACAACAAACTTCATACATATATACACTGCCAAGTTCATTGATTATACACTAAAAAAGAAATGTAAACTAAAAATATATTAAAAGAAATAGCAAGGAAAACTGGGGTCATACAGCATTTAAATTTATAGGTTCTACGACAGTACCTTTTTACTTCCGTATAACCATTAGACTTGAATTATTATCCTTTGCCTGTGGTTGATTACATGCTTTAAAAACATTGCTATCTTCCAAGTAATATGTACATTATCTAAGAATTGTAGAGCGGTGAAGGCTGGCCTACATTGTCTGATCCCCTTGGCTTTTAAAATGGGAAGAATCCACTCTTTTTTCTGTACACTGTAGAATTTACAAAACAGTAACACATGTATGGTGGATTGCTCTGAGAGATTGTCACATGTGCATGAATGCAACTGTCAGGTCCAGTCATTCATTGTTGGTAAGCTCATAATTCTGAGGAAGATGCCCAGTCTAAATCTGGGTAATAAAAAGTGATTGTAACCACCAGGAACTTCTTTCAGATACGGTTGGATATTAAAAGTAATTTAAATCTGTTGGTTCTGCTGGACACTAGGTTTTTGAGTCTCAGACGACAATCTAAGGTCTTCCTAATACAGGAGAGCCTCCTTTCTCCTGAGCATGTACAGAGTACTAGGGTCTGAAAAGTACTCTGGATGTCTGACATCCTCCATAAAATTACAGACATGTCTTAGCCAGGGGATTTTTAAGGTCCCATTCAGTTTAAGGCTATCCATCAGTATGTCTCTATTTAATTGGGCCTCTACTTTTGTCCACACGCTATGCCACAAGAGGATGGGCTCAAGTTTAATATGATCCGAAATGTGAGGCAGGTCCAGTTCCGCATGGCAAACATGTGAAGATGTGCTAGATGGGACAGACAAGATGTTTCTCAAGAACATGTTTTCTACTACTTGCAGCGGGTGGGGATTAGCAAGGCCCCATATCCCTGCTCCATACATTGTTCTTAGCTTTATATATCTTAATAAGCTCCACAGGGGGTCTCATACCCAGTTTCCTTGAGAAATGGACTAGGGCAGTCATGGTTCTAACAAATGCAAGTGTTTTTTACTGCTACCATTTGAGTCCATACATCTTTTTTTCGTCAAAGAGTATACCAAGGTATGAGAATCTCCTTGTGGACTCGATCTTTTGTCCATCCACAAACATATCCTTGCACCTTTGACTACCACGCCCACACCTCATAATAAAGGTCTTGGAAATGTTTACCCTAATACCAAGATCTTTCATAAAAGTAGAAACATTGTTAAGCACCCTCTGTAGGCCTACTTGGGTTCGGGACATTAAAGTCAGTTATTCGGACTGAGAAGGATAGCAGAGGGCTAGAAGAGGGAAAAAGGTTTGTATTCATATAAAGCTTGCTACCCCTGATGGGGGGGGTTGAAGTATTCTTTCGGCGAGTAGCATGCTACTCCGGAACCCATAAAGATTTAGTGGTGAATTAGTAAAGTGAAATATGAAAGTAATTTGAGTGGTGGATATGTTAGTCAGTTATTTAGATTGAGAAGGAGAGTGGAGGGGTAGAAGAGGGAAAAAGGTTCGCATTTATATAGCACTTGTTACCCCTGATGAGGTGGCGTAAATCTGTTCAGTGGTTTTGGAGTTAAAGTAAAAATATTTATATAAATCTAGAGATGCAGCTCCACGTGGCAGATCCATGGATCAATGCGCCAACAGCAATGCTGTGATCGACTGGCCGCAACCCAAGAGGAAAGTTGTGCCCACCATTTTGTGCATTGGGACCCGGTTCCCAGGGTAAAAAAAATAAAATGTAAACTTGATAGAAGGGCGTAGGGTAGGGCTACCCAGACCCCATGGGATTGATGGAGGAGTCTGTGAGGGACCCCCCACATGGGCAAACAAATGGCTAAAATGTTTTTTTCAGCATGCAAGTATCCACACAGACTCAGGTGGTTCTGTGGATCCAGACCCCAATCAAAAAAATACATACACCTCCCAGAGCCCCACACACCTACTCACACACCCACACAACCATTTGCACACTCACTCAGACCCCCACAGCCACTCACACACCCATATTGCCACTCACACAGCCATGCACAGACCCACAAAACCACTCACACAGCCACTCACTCACCTACTTACACAGCTACACACACCCATATAGCTACTCGCACACCCAGTCAGTCACAAAGCCACTGGCACACCCACACACAGGCAGTGATACACTTATAGAAATTGCAATAGCATATGTTTGTATTAAATGTGTTGCTTTAGTATTGAATGTATGCACTATAACTGGCAGACCGCTTATTTGGTCAAGGATTCACGACGGTTCTAAGGACCCATAAAATAAATTTTAAAAAATGAAAGACTTGGTGCATTGGCTTTATAAGAAGACTACATAAGTTACCTTATCTTAATTTTTCAAATGTTTAACTTTAAAATATATAATAAGAATGAATGTGTGAATAAACTGCATTCATAAACTTGTGAAAATGTATATTAGTAAATTGAATTTGTCATAGTACAATTTATACTTGAAAAACCAGTGAAATTCACTTAAAAAACAAATGTTCCATAAATTTTATGGATATATGATGATACAACGCATGTTATTACAACGCATGCTTTTACATCGCATTTTTTACAACGCAAAAACTTATACAGCGCATGTATTTACAACGCATGTTTTTACAACGCAGGTACCTTTACAACGCATACCATTACAACGTAAGTATTGGTAAATATATATTAATTTTATAATCGTAAATTAATTGAAAAAAATATAATTTAATGTAATTTAATTTAAATTTAATTTTAATTTATTTTTACCCTGTACCCCTGTACCCCAAAAACCCAAAACTGACCCTCAACCCCAAAAATACCCCTTTACCCAAAAACCCAAAACTGATTCTGAACCCCAAAAATACCCCTTTACCCAAAAACCCAAAACTGACCCTGAACCCCAAAAATACCCCTTTAACCAAAAACTAAAAACTGACCCTGAACCCCAAAAATACCCCTTTACCCAAAAACTAAAAACTGACCCTGAACCCCAAAAATACCCCTTTACCCAAAAACTAAAAACTGACCCTGAACCCCAAAAATACCCCTTTACCCAAAAACTAAAAACTGACCCTGAACCCTAAAAATACCCCTTTACCCAAAAACTAAAAACTGACCCTGAACCCCAAAAATACCCCTTTACCCAAAAACTAAAAACTGACCCTGAACCCCAAAAATACCCCTTTACCCAAAAACTAAAAACTGACCCTGAACCCCAAAAATACCCCTTTACCCAAAAACCCAAAACTGACCCTGAACCCTAAAAATACCCCTTTACCCCAAACATATAACATTTAAAATATAATTATATACTTACCAATACTTACGTTGTAATGGTATGCGTTGTAAAGGTACCTGCGTTGTAAAAACATGCGTTGTAAATACATGCGTTGTAAAAGTTTTTGCGTTGTAAAAGTTCCGATGTAATGGTATGTCGTTGTAAAAGTTGCGTTGTAAGTGATGTTTCCCGAATTTTATAGTTAGGAAATAACTGCAGAATTTCTCTGGTTTTGTGTGTAAAATCTGAACCTAACTATAACGTCCCTGTAACTTTTTTCATACAGTGTCATTCAGTCATATAACTCTTATTTGGTTACCTTGTTTTTGGAACCATAAAAAGTGCATATAACAAGTAAATAATACAATGCAAAACAGTTAAGAACGACAGCGGAGAAAATCAATACACAGTACAATTTTAAAAACAATTATTGCATAAAGTGTTCTTACAGAATAAAATTCATTGACACGCTATGAGAAAATTAATAAAATTAAAACTGCATCAATCAAAATGACAGCGATATTTTATACATGATTTTAAAAAGCTAGCTACACACTTTGCAATATATTCAGATTCCAAATATTTCAACGCCAAGTAGGCAGGGCGGCAGGATCTCAATCCCATTGTACGCAGCAATGGAATAATCCAACGCTTGCGGGGAAACTCATAATATCTGCAGAACAACACTACATGAAGCGTCGACTGGGCGGATATACCGGCACAGGGACACTTCATGATATTGGGTGACCAGTCCTGCTCTCTTGGAAATGATACTATGCGAAAAAAGGAATTAAGTCGAAACCTTGTCAAAAGATATTTTTCATATGAACTTAGGTGAAAGGTTAGGTAAGGTTGGATACCAGGTGCGTTTTGAACTGTTAAAATCTGGACATTCGAAGGTTTATGCAATTCTTGGGATAGGCGCAATTCCCTTAAGTGGCTTAAACATAACTTTTTTAGATCTTTCCTTGTAATGTCCATCAGGACAGAGGGCTCTAGAAAATAAGAAATAAGGTCCAAGTCTCTGAAGAAGTTTCTCACGTATGTAAGCCAGGGGATTTTTGTCCTGTTTGCCAGGCCCAGACAGTCCATTATAAGTGAGCGAGTCAGATGGCACTGCATCTTCGTCCAGATTCGGTGCCACAGAAGGATGGGTTGGGATCTGATGTTGTCAATTAAGTAGTCCATGCCCAACTCCTTGTGGCATCCGTACGTTGGTGCACTTTGGGGTACTGCCAATAAGTATCTTACAAATCCGTTCACGACCGATTGGAGGGTGTCTATGGCAGCATAACCCCAGACCCCTGCGCCATAGACTGCTACGCTATGGCACTTTGCGTTGTAAATTTTTAATAGTTCTGCTGGTGCTGGCTCTCCCAATTTCCTCGAAAAGGAAGCTAGCGCCGAAGTAGCTCTTTGGAAAAGTAATTTCTTGCTGATCATGGCCTGTTTCCAACACAATTTATCATCCACCAGGATGCCCAGATAAGGATACACCTTAGTACATTCCAACCTAATTTTATCGATGTAGATTGATTTTGGTTTCTTTAACCTAGGACCAGTATGCATGACATAGGTTTTTCTAATATTTACTTTTAAACCCAAGGATGCCATAAATTTACAGTATTTGTTGAGCTGGTTCTGCAGTTGGATTGTTGTTCTAGCTAAAATCACGGAGTCGTCCGCATATAATAGTGCGGGAATGGGGTGATGATTAATGGACGGAAGGTCCTGGCTCCCTTCCAGCATGGCCAATTCTAGGCCATTTGTATATAGATTAAATAGGAAGGGAGCCAGGACACAGCCCTGTCTGACTCCCTTGTTAATGGCAAATGAGGGGGAGAGTTCGCCGTTCACCCCATATCTGACACGTGCTGTTGCGCCAGAGTAGAGTTCACAGAGGAATACAACAAGAGGAGGATCAACCCCCAGTTCTCTGAGAATTGTCCACAATCTGGCATGCGAAACGCAGCCGAAAGCTGTGCTGAGGTCTACCTACACTATGTACAAATTTCCATTTTTAGCTCCGGCATATTTGCCAATTAGGAGGGCAAGGTTTAGTGCCTGTTCAACAGTTCCCAGACCCTCCTGGAACCCATATTGCAGGTCGGTCATGATGTTATTTGTGGTCGCCCAATCTTGGAGGCGCTCTAGTATCAACCGGCCTGCAACTTTGCCTAGGGAATCCAGGAGGGAAATGGGCCTGTAGCAGGCAGGATCATTTTGGTCGCCCTTCTTAAAAATAGGGAGCAAAATAGAGGTGGACCAGGAATCAATTAGACCAGTAGAGGTAACTACTGCTAGGACTCGGGTAATAAGAGGAGACCATATTTCCTGGTTATGATTAAAAATATCCAGTGGTACCCCGTCCGGGCCGGGAGCCTTGCCAGATTTGGAAGCTGACAGGGCTTTGATGACATCATCGTGAGCGAAAGAAAGCTGGATTGAGTAAATCTGGTCCCCGGACGAACCGCCCGCCACCTGATCCTCATTGCTGGTCTCGGCAGGGATGCCACCAAATATCTTAGAGAAGTGGATTACCCACTCCTCGGTGGTTATTGCGACATCAATGTGTCGGGTGGTTGGTGCATTTGCCAGAAAAGGAGATTTTACTACACGCCAAAACAAGGAACTATCCTTTAATAAGCAGCTCTCATGCAGTTGGGCCCACAGGTTTTTCTTTATTTCCTGTCTACATTTTGTTTGGGCTAAATTGTACTCCTTTCTGAGTTTGTTAACCTCAAGTTTGTCTCTAACAGGGTTTCGGAGGGCCGCCTTTAAATTAGAAAGGGCTTTACGACATTGCGAGTTAAGCCAGCCCTTTTTGGGGGATTTTTTGCACTTTTGGTTACGGAACAGCTCTTCTCTAATAATTCTGATAATTTCAGTAAAACTAGTTAAAATCAACTGTGGGGGAGACTCTGTTGCTAGACATTTGTTCACCCAAGGAAGTGCTCTCTTTATTACTTAACCGGTAAGTGCTACCGGGTCGGTTTTGGCCCATTTAACAGAAAATCCATTTAACGTATCCATGCTCAAGGATTTTTGATTTAGTAGGCTTGGTAAGTTAGATATGGGCGGAACATGCTTAGCTAGCACTGTCACGCTGTTGGGAAAGTGGTCGCTACTAATGTCGGAACCTGTTTTGAAATTTACCAAATGGCCCTTCAAGTTCTGGGAGGACAGAATATAGTCAATAACACTTGACAGGCCCCTACCGTGAAACGTTGGCAAAAAATCAACTGGGGGGTCAGTCAGCTCATTTACAAAATCCATCTCTAGAGAGAAGAGACAATCATTCAAACAGTTACCGCTATTCGTGTGTGTGAAGTGGGACAAAGGAGACCCGTTTTCATCAGTAAGACCAGAATTACCATTTTTATAGTTGTTACACAATGAAATGTTAAAATCCCCACCCCATATCACATACAAGGGGGAGGAAGGATGTTGATTCCGCAGTTCGGTTAAAAAGTGAGATATTTCATTTAAAATTCAGACACAATCAAATAAAAGAAGATTATTATAAAAATTTACCAAAAAAAACATCATGCATTTATTCACTGTTACTCTTAGGATTTGATAGTTCTCCTCAACCTTTAATTCAAGTAGGTCCGTACTAGGTAAAATATTTGATACATAAACTGCTAAGCCTCCCTTAGATCTACCAAACGTGCTAGGGCATGCAGGGGCAAAAAAGGTTTTGTATCCCAGTAGATGGATAGGCGTGGTCAACCAGGTTTCCTGCAGGCAAACTATGTGGTGTGCATTAATTGTTTTTAACCACGTATGCTGATTAATTTTGGTGCGTAACCCTGCTACATTCCAGAATAAAATGAATAAATTTAAACACGAGGTTGGTGAAATTAGTGCTTCTTGAGGTAACAACATATCTATTGGGGTGTGTTCTTCAGGTGGCAAAGGGTTACGAACTGTTTTAATTAGGCCGTCACAATTATGGTGGCTATCTTGGTTCAAACCTGATTCTGAAGTATCGACAACTAAGTTGGGTGTGCCTACATGGGTGGTAAGGACTATAGGCAATTCCGTGGTCATATTTGGCATGTTGGCAGTAAATGCACCCAAACTAGGAATTGAATCAGTTAGTCATTCAATATCGTCCAGCCCCGACAGGATACTATATCTATTCAAAGTAGGAATCAGAGGGGAATGGGTGATCGGTCTTTGAATGAATCTGCGTTCTTGAGTATTAGAGTTATACCATTGCGGGGGGTAAACAAAGCCCAGGGGCAGGATGTTGATCCCGTGATAATCTAAAAAATCGTTTGCTCCCGCTCTCAGGATTTCCTTAACCAGGAGAGGAGAGGCAAAGGACAGAACTATATTGTCCCCGCCAAGTGCAGTGTCTCTGAAACCTAGGCGTTTTACGCGCCTCACCATTTTAAATTCCTGGAAGAGGAACTTGGTTAATCCCACCCTGGATGCCAACCAATGTAGGGATTTATTTTTTAGCGAGGTCTTATTTTCGCCTACAGGATTTAAAAGTTGAGGGACATTTGCCAGTACTATCGTGTATGACGTAGCTTCTGGGGGCAGATGTAAGTGGTCATTGGTGGGAACTGAATGGCAGGCTCCTATGGGACCGGCTGTCATATCCAGATTGTGAGTAGTGGCTTGACTACTGGCTGGGATTTTGGGGCACACATTTTGTGAGGACCTGAATGGATCCGAGGAGTGATGAAGAGCGGACATGATTACAGGAGGACAAGATGGAAGTACTTCAATAATAGGATTTGTCCTAACACAAGGATTAGCAACAGGGGCGTTGATATTTGTAGAGGGCATTGGGACTGTGTTGGTACTTGGAGCTATGCCATCCCACGACTGTTTGGTACTATTGTCTTTTATAAGAGCTTCAATTTGTATTAATCTCCTAGTTAATTGGTCAAACCTTACCCTTACAAAAAGATCCAAACGCTCTACACAGGCAACCAATACCTGCAACTCCTTCTGAAGATTTATGGTGGAATTTGCTTTTGGTTTGCGCTGTGCGCCAGGGAGTTTGGGTTTGTATTTGGGGGACTGATTTACAGCTCTTGTGGGTTTAAGTGGGGACGAACGTGTACTGGAGTAACAGCGGGACCTACATCTGGAACTATAGTAGTGGCTGAATGTGGGGTTTTAGATCTTTTGGTGGGGGGTTGAGAATCAGAATCATTTTCCAAACTTATTATTTCACCACAATTGCGAGAAACGCATCCATTCGATAGAGGAGCTGACGATGGTCCTGAGTTAATGTCATTTTTGTCAGTTAGAAGTGAAGATGAGTTTTGGCTCAGTCTAGTAGTTGTGCCCTCTATAGATTCTTCAACAGAAAGGATTTGTTTGTCGATCACCCCAACCGCCCCTGTCAAATATGAGAGAAGGGACTGCTGGGAGGTAGTAGTATTAGCCTCCTGGCCTTTTACGCATTTTGGGCTTAAGTGTTTCCTCTTCCCCATAACTAATAAACAAGAGAAGATAGGTGATTGGTACAACGGTGCTATATGATAAAAATGGCAATATCAAACACGCTCCCTGCTAAAACCTACTTGGCAGATGAGACGGCAAACAGATGAATAAGGAAGAGGAACTATTTTTTGAGGAGTTAAGCAAGCAATACGTCACTAGTTGGATAAATTTTACCAGCGCCCCTGGCCCAGTCCAGTCTCTTCAGGCCTCTGAGGGCCACAGAGGGCCCGCCCTTTGCCCGGGCTTCGCCCGGCGTCCCGCTCGCGTCCCGCGATACCAAAGAGGCGCGCTTTATGTAGCGCCTCCGGGGACGGGTGATGGCGGTGGCGGCTCCTGCCGCAATGCCCCACGGGATTTGCAGTCCTCCGCACGGCGGCCGCTGGTGGTTGGAGAGGCAGCGGGAGGACTGCAGGCTGGAATGGAGGTTAGCTAGGTTGGCGGGTGATGCTGGGATCAGGTAGGGCCAAAATTGCGTTTCCCCAACAGGTCAATAGAAGTGAATTTCTAAGCTTTTTTTAAAGTTCTATTCCCTAACTATAACTTCCCAGTAACCTTATATATATATATACATACACACACACAGATTTATAACAGGCCCATTTGATTCACATTTATGTCACCTTTACAAAGACTATATTACGTATTTTCAAAATATATCTGTAATTTCCCTGCAAGATTCCTTATATGTATGGAATTTGTTACATTTTGCCATAAAATACGAGGACAGAATAGCAATAACAAAGATGAGAAGGGCATACACAACACAGATGGTCATGTTTGTTTTCTATAATCCCAGTTCAACAATAACATGGCACTTCCTCTCCCTTTTATATCGCCCAAGTAGATGTATAAATAATTAGATTTTATTAGCAAATTAGTCTAAATGCTTTGTATTAGTACTTGTTACTGACTAATGGATTTGATTTCCATAAAGACATATTGATACCTGATTTGTTGATCAGGCTGGCATTCGCTATAAAGAAGAAGAATTACTCCCTAGACTGAGTTACAGAACCTGATGGTGATCTGCACAACTATCTCAGGACTGGAAGCCATGGCCTTTTCATTTATTCTCTATTGCACGAAGCTAATTTCAATTAAGTATGGGCGAATTTTGCGGATCTGCAGTCCGCGAATTCGTGCGAAATTGCAAAAAAAATCTGCGAATTCGCGGATTGTCCCGCGAAATCGCAGATTTTTTTGCAATTGCACTTTACTCAACTGGAGTACTTTCTACTGGCTAATCAGTAAGTGCTACCTCGTTGGGTAAATGTATATTGCTTTTCCTACACTGCAGCTGCATAAAGGGCCAGAAGATTTGCCTTCAGTGACCCTGTGTGCCTGTAACTTTGCCACCGCGCCAAAATGCGCCGAGGTCCCTTGAGTGAGCTGTCCATCATAGTTGGGAAAGGGCCGGAAGACGTTTGGTACCGCGAGTGTGTGGTGTGGGGCCGAATGGGCGAGGCTGCTATGCGTGTTCACATGCCTCTTGTGTATTAAGGGTCAGAGAGCGAGCAGGGCAGCAGGTGAGGAGAAAGCAGCCTCCTGGCCACAGGAACTACACGGGGATCAGGCTCGAGAAACTCTTGGATGCAAAGACCTCCCTCGAGTATTACAGCTCATTTTCGAAGGCAGATATGGGGTTAAAGCACACTTGCCCAGCCTCGACCATGCTAATGTTTTGGGCTGATTAAAACGTTACTGACTTTGAGCTTCAACTCGGGCACCTGGTTTATTTGTATCTGTAAGTGCTTCCTGCTGAGGTTTAATTTTTGGGACAAGAGCCTTGTTGCCTACTTGTAAATATTCTCTGACTCTGCTTCGAGGGTCAGAGCAGGGTCTGTAAATGGTTAGAAAAAAAATAGCTTCAACTTGGGCACCTGCTGCTGTAACCCTGTAAGTGCTTCATGGAAAATTCGTCCCGCTCGCGGATTCGCAGATTTTTCTGCGATTACGCGAGATTCGCGGATCGCGAAATCGCAGAAAATCCGCAAATTCCACTAGCGGAACGAATTTTCGTCCCACACTTAATTTCAATGCATGGTACTATCTTGTTATAAAGCATTGCAGTACGCAGCTTGCAAGGGTGCTTTGCACAAAATAAAACTCATAAGTTGCAATGTGTTCCAATTGCTAACTATGGTTCCGCCAATTAGGGGAGAGTGAATTGCGTAGCCATACAATCTGAGGAAAATAGGTTCTGTAGGCGCCTTTAGGTGTACCACCTTCTTCCCCTCATGTCATTTGTCACAAAGACATAAATTTGCTATACATATCCAATTTCATTAGAGCGAGACCATTGTTATTTTGGTTATCCATTTGGAGTAATGATGAGACATTGCTCACAAGAGATATATTATATGAATGTGGGCCATATGTATGAATGCAATTTTGCAATCGCAAATGCAGAAATTAGCAGAATTTCGGCGTTTGCGATCGCAAAACAGCAGTGTCATATGTATGACACAAAAGTACCCCTCGCAAAATAAGGAATCGCAAATTTTGGGATTTCCTATTTTGCGATTTCATTTAAGGAATCGCAAATTGCGATTCCTTAAATGCAATGTAAGAAGCATAGAAAAAGTGCAATTTGGACATAAGGTATCGCAAATTACCACCAACTTCAAGTTGGTGGTAATTTGCGATTTACTAGAAAAATGCACTTTTATGCATTTTTCAAAGTGCCTTGTGACTCACATACATGCAAATGCGCCACATCTGCACCCATGCTCATTTCAGGGGTGTAACAGGGTCTTTTTGATACCCTTGAAATTGCATTCAAAATTTGCGATTCGCTAATTAGGAATCGCAAATTGAGAATGTGTTTCTATTCATTCCTACGGGCCTCTAGGCCCATAGGAATGAATGGGGAAGTATTCCTCACTTGCGATTTGCAATTTGCGATTCACAAGGAATCTGTAGGATTCGCAAAATTATTTGCAAATCCTACATACATAGGGTTTTGCGATTCTCAAATAGCGATATGAAAAAAATCGATATTTGAGAATCGCAAATGGTACTTTTCATACATATCAATCAATCAATCATTGTACTTATAAAGCACAGCACTTACCCGTGAGGGTCTCAAGGTGCTATCGGGGGGAGTGCCGCTACTGCTCGAACAGCCAGGTCTTGAGGAGTCTTCTGAAGGTGAGCAGGTCTTGGGTCTGTCGTAGGTGGGTAGGGAGGGTGTTCCAAGTTTTGGCGGTGAGGAAGGAGAAGGATCTGCCACCGGAGGTCGTTCCTTAGATGCGGGGGACGGCGGCGAGGGCAAGGCTGGCAGGGCGGAGCTGACGGTGGGGGTGTAGAAGCTGAGTCTGCTGTTGAGGTAGGCTGTTCCGGTGTTGTGGAGTGCTTTGTGAGAGTGGGTGAGCATCTTGAAGGTGATCCTCTTGTCGACGGGGAGCCAGTGTAGGTCTCTCAGGTGGGGGGTGATGTGGCTGCGGCGGGGGACATTGAGGATCAGTCGGGCGGAGGCGTTTTGGATGCGTTGCAGTCGTCGCAGGTGTTTGACCGGGATTCCTGCGTAGAGTGCGTTGCCGTAGCCCAACCTGCTGCTGACGAGGGCCTGTGTCAACGTTCTTCTTGTCTCTTTGGGGATCCACTTGTAGATCCTGCGGAGCATGCGGAGGGTGTTGTCGCAGGAGGAGGAGACGGCGTCGACCTGTTTCGACATGGAGAGGGAGATGTCGAGGATGATTCCTAGAATGCGTGCGTGGTCGGTGGGTGTCGGTGCTGTTACCTGTGTGGTCGGCCACCAGGAGTCGTCCCAGGCTGCGGGGGTGGATCCGAGGATGAGGACCTCCGTCTTGTCTGAGTTGATCTTCAGTCGGCTGCCTCTCATCCATTCGGCGACAGCCTTCATTCCCTCGTGGTGGTTCGTTTTGGTGGTGTGCGGGTCCTTGGTGAGGGAGAGGATGAGCTGGGTGTTGGCATAGGAGATGATGTTAAGGTCATGCTGGCGGGCGACGTTAGCGAGGGGGGCCATGTAGACGTTAAACAGCGTCGGACTGAGCCCTGGGGTACTCCGCAAATGATGTTGGTGGCTTCGGAGCAGAAGGGGGGGAGGCAGACGCTCTGGGTTCTGCCAGAGAGGAAGGATGTGGTCCAGCCCAGGGCCTTCTCTTGGATTCCACCATCTTGGAGGCGTGTTTTTAGTGTGCGGTGGCAGACCGTGTCGAAGGCGGCTGACAGATCCAGGAGTATGAGGCCTGATGTTTCGCCGTTGTCTAGTTGGATCCTGATGTTGTCTGTGGCGGCGATGAGGGCTGTCTCGGTGCTGTGGTTTTTTCGGGAATCCGGACTGGGATGAATCTAGGATGTTGTTGTCCTCGAGGTAGCGGGTCAGTTGCATGTTGACGATTTTCTCGATGACCTTCGCCGGAAACGGGAGCAGGGAGATGGGCCAGAACTTCTTGATGTCCTTGAGGTCCGCCTTGGGCTTCTTGAGAAGGGCGTTGATTTTGGCGTGCTTCCAGCTTTGCGGGAAAGTAGCTGTCTCAATGGAGATGTTGATTACTTTCCGTAGTTGGGGTGCGATGGCTGCGTCTGCTTTGTTGAATATGTGGTGTGGGCAGGGGTCTGACGGTGATCCTGAGTGGATGGAGTGATCTTGCGTGTTTCGTTGTTGTTGGCGTTGGTCCAGGAGGTCAGTCGGTTGATGCGGGTGGTGTTCGTAGGGGACAAGGTCGTGGTGGTGTTGAAGCTGTCGTGGATGTGAGCGATCTTGCGGTGGGAGAAGGTGGCCAGCGAGTCGCACAGTTCTTGTGCGGGCGGATGTCGTTGGCGTTGGCGCTGGGGTTGGAGAGTTCCTTCACGATGCTGAAGAGCTCTTTGCTGTTGTGTGTGTTGTTGTCCAGGCGGGCTTTGAAGGAGGATCTCTTGGCTAATCTGATGAGATGGTGATGTCTGCGGGTGGCGTCCTTGTGGGCTGCGTGGCTGTCCGGTGTTCGTTCGTGGAGCCATTTCTTCTCCAGTTTCCGGCATATCCGTTTGGAAGTCTGGAGTTCTTCAGTGAACCAGGTGGCTTTCTTGCTGGTGCGGCTGTTGGAGGGTTTCTTGAGCGGGGCGAGGGTGTTGGCGCAGTCGTTGAACCACTGTCTGAAGTTGCAGGCGGCGTCTGGGTTAGTGGGGTCGGCGGGTGGGTTCTGGGTGAGGGTGGTGGCCAGCTGGTCTTCGGTGATTTTGTTGGCATTGTTGTTGTTCTCGAGGTGGAATTTCGGGTCCCCAAGGAGGATGTAGTCCATGGAGGTGAGTGCGTGGGTGATGGCGAGGTCGGCGATGGAGTCGCTGAACAGTGGTCAGGGTCCTGGGGGTCTGTAGACTAGTGTTCCTCGGAGGGTGGTGTTGGGGTCAGTGTGGATCCGGAAGTGCAGGTGTTCGGCAGTGCTGAGGATGTCGTCTGAGTTGGTGGAGACCTTAAGGATGGACTTGTGGACGATGGCTATTCCTCCTCCAGTTCCATTGATGCGGTCTCTGCGGGGTATCTGCAGGTCTCAGTCAGCAAGGCAACGTCTGGTGTGGAGGTGTTGAGCAGGTCCCAGAGCTCGACGGCGTTTTTGCATGCAAAGCGTGTGTTTAAGAGTATGCAGCGGAGGTGGTTGGGTCCGGTCCTTGGTGGTTTGGTGGCTCTGTCGCAGGTGAAGCTGCATGTGCAGCAGGATAAAGGTCAGTGGGTGCGTTTCGGGGCGGCCTGGAAGCAGCTGTGGTCTTGGCCGGCGTTGAGTGCGTGGATGATGCTGGCGTCGTATTGGAGTCTGGCGTCTTGGCATTCGCGGGGGCCCGGGGTTCTGGCGCTGGGCGCGGTCCAAGCGCGGACGGGCGCAGGCTGGCTTGCATTAGCTTGCCAGAAGCACGGTCGCGCAGCATCCGGCATATATGGGGAGGTGGGAGGGAGGAGCAGCTGGGAGGCAGGAGCAGCGAGTGGGCAGGGGACTGGAGGCTGGGCTGCAGGGGGCACAGCGGCAGGGAGAACGAGTGGTACAGAAAGCAAAAAGGGGCACAGAAGAGGGGAAAACAGAGGCACAGAGCAAAAAACGGGGCACTAAGTAGGGGGTAAAAACGATTGGCACAGAAGCAAAGAAAATGGAGGATGGGCACACTTACCAGTACGTCTTAGCAGCAGCAGCAGGGGCACACATGCAGGGCTGTGTGGAGGGGGAGCGACCTACTAGGAGGATCAGGGGTATCTCTTGCGATACTGGCCTTCAAATTCCGTGGTTGGCATATATTAGATTGGAATTTGGGGAACTCGTTATAGAGCAAGTTTTTACAATGAGAGATTCACACCCTACTTTTAATAAAAGGGAAGTAGCTTCAGCTTTTTATAACCTAGCTTGTGAAAATCGTTTTAATAGTGTAGTAGGGAAACCATTGATAACTGCATATTTGTCTCAGACCATTTCTGTGTTACCACCTGTCTATTTAGAACAGGGTTCTTGTGGGAGACGGGAGCATTTAGATTTCGTGCTGATATGGTGAAATATTAACTGTGCTTTCCTTTTGGGTATCAACTGAATATCCCTGCCATCCCCTACCCGTGCAATAATAAGTCAGGCCAAACCACTATACATTTTTTACTGTTTTGTAAATTTTATGAATTATATACAAGAATTATTTTGCTTCCACTTTTTAAAAGGAGATATCCCTACATTAGACAGAGTAGGGCAATGTTTTCATTAACTTTTCAGTTGTCCGATAGTGAAACCTGTTTACATTAGGCTAATTTTTAAGACATGCTGTGAGGGCATGTGGCACTTTATTATTATAATGATTCGCTGCTATTCCTTGTTTTTAATCCCTGTTTTAATATTTTGTGTTCTGTACGGATATGTTTTTATCAGATTTACATTAATATGGTATTGTACCCATGTGGATGTAATGATTGTTTTATGTGCATGTACCTTTATGGAAGGGTGAACTTTCCGAATAAAGAAATTGAACTGAACTGACTGAAATAAAACTCTGAATAAAAAAAGCAAGGGCGAAATCCCTTGGCAACGATCTCTGCAGACATATACAATATTTCATCATCCATAGCAAAAATGCTTACTGGACAAGAAGCTTATCTTTCTCACCCTATCAAAAATTCCACCCAAAAAGCTTCTAATAATTCATAATTGAATTAGGAGTTGTGTTCTAGTGGAATTGACTGTTCTCCTGCAGCACAAATCAGAACACGTGGCTCACAGAATTCCTAAAAAAATTGCTCTTGCAGTACCATGTGTGCCTCCCCTACATGAGTGTGTACGAAAATTATGCAATCAGTTGGGACAAAGTGCTTGTAGCACACATAACTATTGTACGTTTTAGGTGGCTACATCTAGAGTATGGGGACTGGCTTTAGGAACCTCTGCTGTGTTTTCACCCATTCAAGTGGTAGATTTAATGATCCAGTCACTGAGCGGAACCATTCTTTGCCACAGAATTACAAGGGAAGGGCAAAGCTCAAGATATCGAAAGATCTTGCAGCCACATACTCTGCCCTACAGAATAGGGCCAGCATCTGACGTGTGTGATAAGGCTTGTAGTACCAGGGCCAATGGTTACCCAGAAGAATGTAAGGAGAGTGCATGGAAGCAAGATTACCCCCACAGGTGTACTGTGGAATTCTGGGGAGGTTACAGGAGTGGTTACAAATTGGTGAGAAAATCGAACAGATAAGAAAAATGTGTACACTTTACATTGACAAAATCTTTATTATAAAAATTAAATAAATATAATACAAAACGAGTGACCCTATCTCTGAACTGTAAAAAGTGGATAAATGAAGAACCAGTGTCAACAGATTTAAAGTCCACACTTAGATTTAAGTGAACCCAGGCTGTGAAACCTTCCACTACTCTCCCCCCAGGAATAAGCAATTGATTGGCTTGAGTAACAGGCATAATCTTCTGTCATGACTGGTCTGGTTACCCAAGTCATCTGGAGGACTAGGATATCAAATGTACTTATAAATGTCCGCCAATCAAGATAATTAACTATCTCCATGAGGCCCCCAACAGTCCAACTCAAAAGAAATGGGCTGCGGGGATTGTAGGTCGCTCCAATATGGGAGAGGGTGAGGTCCTTAGGGCCAGGGTCAGAGGCAATAGATGAATTAGCCATACTAGTAAGTCAGTCAATTGAAGAGAGGACATCAAATCTATTGGCCATTGGAATGGATAAAACTGTGCTAGGCCTTTTCCCGAAATCCACTGGGTCTTGGATAGGAAACTCAAGTGGCAATCTAGAGGAAAAAGAACCAAAGAGGCGAGAGAGCTGCAGAGACTGACAACCACGGGTAGGGTTAATAGAAGGATTCGGGATTCGGGATTCGAATGGGAAAATACCTCAGACTGTTTACCTGGTGATTTACTGGCTTGTAAAAAAATAAATCCCAAAGGTACTAAAGTAATATCACTCCCGGGGGTCAGGGGTGGGTTGTGGGCATACTCCAAACAATAAGTTTAGCACTAAAACTGAATCCCTAAAATTAACAATAGCACAATCTCTTGTTGAGTCTGTAGTTTCCCGCCTAATCCAGGTGCATCTTCGTACCATTAAGATATCTTTAGCCTACACAATAGAAAAACCTTTATGCCTCACCAACCAGTTCAAAGATATATTATACAGTTCTTCCAATGTTACTTTTTGTCCCTTCAGTAGGGGTGGAACCCGATGAATGTTGCCACGCATGGACAGGCCACAGGTGGGAGGTTAATCAGAAATCAGTCAGGTACTTCATCTGACGTACTGTTGATGCAGATCCACAAAAGGTCATCAGGTGAGATTCCTCATTTGTAACAAGTGCAGTGCTAAATGAAGATTTTAAAGGGGCAGGGCATTGGGCACTGCTCGGGTGATGGATAGGGAGGGATTTTATGTTAGATGGACCTTCATCAACCGAGGGTAGCAAATTTGGATCCTGTGCTACAGCTGTGAATGTGGATGAGACACAACCCGGCACGTGGTTCCTGCAACTTGCGAGATGCCAGCTTAATCCCGAGAGGCCAGGTGAGGCAAGGAAGACAGAAAGTTTAGATTCCAAAGCATCTAGATGCACATGTATAGTTAAGAGTTCTGCTTTTAGCCAGGTACTTTGGCGAATTAAGTGAGCCTCGAATACCTGTTCTGTGCCATTTTGAGATAAACAAGTTGTGTTCTTCCCCCTAAACAACAAGGCGCTCTGTGAGGTGAAAGGGGGAGAGCGCCAGGCATCTTTCTCAATGGCTTGGCAACGAACCTGTGTAGCAGCCAGGTGTTAACTGTGTTACTAGGCTGTTTAAGACGGGCTCTGCGTTTAGATTTCTTAGGTAGTGCAGGGGAGTCAACAGCACCTCCCATGTCAAAGGAACTAGGGCACTTTGCGTGGGTTGCTGACAGGGGATCTTACATTGGGGTGTTATTTGATGGTAAAGCTGCAGCACCAGGGGGAGAGGCAAAAGTCATGGAAGGAGCATTCGGTGAGCTAACACCCGAGCCGCAAGCTTGGTCAGTGCTATGGACGATGGAACCAAGGGACAGCCTCCTCTCCGCAAGTGCAGTTTCAATGCTAATAATGTTCACAGCACATACAAGCATCTGGTCAATTGAAGTGACCTTAGGGGACGGAGTGCCAGCTGGACCAGAGACAGTTATCTTCTTTTTCCCAATGCTTAAGGGCAGACGGCGAATGTTCATAGCAGTAAGAAAAAGTCAAGTCGTGCCACCACCTTTGCCAAAGAAGGTCAATCAAGAAGCTTAGCATCCACAGCAACCAGCTAAGATATGGGGCCCAGCCCACTCTCTTCCGGGTGATGACAGAGAAAGACAGGCCTGCCCTTGGGCCGAGCTTATCCCCGGCATGTCCCTAGTATCCAGGGAATAGGGGCTAGTATATAGAGTTGACAGCTAAGAGCAGCAAAAGTCCCCAACACACCTCTTTTAGGACTAATTATTTTTGTTTATTTTTTTTTCCTCTCCAAAAAGGTCCCAAGTTTAGTAGAATTGATGAGTGGTACAGAGAACCATGCTCAGGTGCTCCAACTGACCCCTTACCTGGACATGTCCTATGCCAGGCTAAGGGCTGTCTGTAAACGCTATGGTATCAAAACTGGTTGTCATGCTACCATAGAGAAGCTTAGTAGGCTTTTGGCATAATTTGAGAGAGAGTGCCCAAAACTAGTAGGTGAATGCTACGATGATCAGAATACTGAAGAGATCCTCTCAGGAGGTAGTAGAGTCCCTCCCCTCAGGAACAGAGGATGAGCCCTCAGAGATGGAACTCCTGCTAGAGATTTTGGCCAGGAGGTTGAATTTAGAAGCGCAACTCCTGCACATAGGAAGACAAAGAAAAGAAATGGGGCTAGGACCCATCTCTGGTGGCAGCAATGTTATGACAAGGGACAGAGAAGATTCTTTTGACCCTAAACTTCCCAAATGAGTTGTCCGTGAATATGCAGAAGGTGATGATATCACCAAGTGGTTAACTGCTTTCAAGAGAGCTTGTATCAGTAGAAAGGTAGGCAGAAGAATTGAGGCTCTCTCTTGTGGGAAGTCTTCTCAGGGAAATATAGGCATAGACTCCTGAAATTGAATGAGGAAGACGCTAAGTCGTATGACCTTGTGAAGGGTACCCTGATTGAGGGCGTTGGACTCACCACTTAGAAATCCAGGATTAGATTCAGGAAGAATTGCAAAACCCAGAGTCAGTCCTGGGTTGAATTTGTGAACATTTCAGTGAAAACAGTAGGTGGTTAGTTAACAGGTTACAATGTGTATGACTATGAAGATCTTTACAGTTTAATTTTTAAAGAGTATCTGTTTAGTAATTGTTACAGTGATAAGTTACATCAGCATCTTGTAGACCTAGATCCACCTTATCCTCAAGAGTTGGGAAAGAAGGCAGACACTGGGTCAAAACAAGGGTAAACAAGACTACCACTGGTAGGCGTGACCAAAAGAAAGAGGGGAAAGATAGTGACTGAAGGGGAAAAAAACACAAATATGAGTCTTCTAGGGGCCCCCAAAAACCTGTTCAGGAGGGTGGGCCCAGAAACAATTCACAGACTAGGGGTGGGTACCAGGGTAAAAACTGGGATCCCATACAAAGGCATGGTGTCATGGCTGTCAAGCACTTGGACACAGATCCTCTAGTTGTAAAAACAATGCCTCTAGTGCACCTGCAGTAAATGCATTGGGAAGTCTGCAGATGGGATCCCAGATGGGCCTTCACTATGTTAGATAGCCTGCTGAGGCAACTATAGACACAGAGGGTGGAGTGGATATAGCAACCATGACTGTGTGACCCAGTAACCTGGAAAAATACAGACAACAGCCACATATAAACGGGGTTAAATTTGAAGCTCTGCGAGATACTGGTGCTAGTGTCACCATGGTGACTGAACAACTAGTGTCTTGAGACCAGTATTTGCTTGGAGAGACTTATACTGTCCTCATTGCTGACAATCAGGCTAAGGTGCATGTTGTTGGTGTCCTTAGAATGGGGAGGGGTTACTGGCCACAAAAGTGTGGTGGTATCTTCTACAATTGCTGTAGTTTCTGCTTATCAATAATTTGGAGACCTCAGCATGGGTTGAGGTAGAAAAGAAAACCCATGCAGCAATGCTGGGAATACCTAAGTGGGTGTTTGTAAAATCAAGAGAACAGTGTAGAACCCAATGTGAAAAAGAAGTGTTGGAGCCCGAAATTATGGCTCAACCTTCCAAAAAGGAAAGGCAAGAAGTATGGGAAACCAACTTTTGACCAGACCTCAAATCAAGTCCCCTCTCGTCGGGGAGAAGACTTGTCAGCTCCAGAGGTAACTGAGCCCCAGGAGCTTTGGCCTTACACAGCAGAACCCTTGGGCCCAGGGGGACTCTCTAGGGAAGATCTGTACCAGGGACAGAGGACCTGTCCCACTCCTAAAAACCAGAGGCAGCAAGCTGCTTATCAATAAAAGGAAAGTCTAAGTGGTTCCCACAGGACCAGGGGTGGGTGGAGTTTGCGGAATTTCATTACGTGGAATTCCGCAGAGTCGCATACAAACTCTGTGGAATTCCGCGTAGTTCGGCTCCGCCCTGCTCTTGACCATGAACCACAAACATCTGTCACAAATGATGCCGGCGATGCAGTTTGTTTGCTGTGGAGGAGCCTGATCTCCATCGGCAAGAAGGAGCCTTGCACCTCCAGCTCCTTCAACAAGGCGCTTGTCAGTCCTCAAGTTGCACCCTCGCAGCTTCATCAGTCACTCACTGGTACTACTGACTACTTCTGGCAGAAACTTCTCCACCCCTCTCCCACCAACACAGCTCCATGCCTTCCTCTCCTCTCCGAGCCTCCATCGCCCCCTCCCTAACCGCCCTCTCCACAGCCACTTCCTCAGCTTGTGCAGAACTCTAAAGAGGAAAACAAACAAAAAGTTGTGGATTTCCCTCCCATGACCTTCCTCCGGGTTTGCAGACAGCCTCCCATTGTGCTGCCCTCTTCACACGTTCAGCGCTGCCCTGTAGAGGAACGATAATATGCAGCAATGGGAGGCAGACGTGAAATGCCTGTGAGGCTGACATGGATCATCGTACAGCTCTTGTAGACTGAGTCTCACCAAGGCCGCCCCCAGGAAGAGTTCACAGTGTCAGCAAAACAGCAAAAAGTTAGTCCAGACAATTGTGGGCCTGCTCAGGTGGGCAGAGAGGTCTTCCAGTGATGACATCTCCTGGACAAGGGGGAATTACCTGGTCCCTGGGGACTTGATTCCCTACCTCCTTTGTTCCTTCGAAGAAAATAACACACTTCACATTGAGCCTATGAGAATGAAATTTCGAGTTGGCTTACCAGAAATTGACCTTGTGACCCGCAGATCACAATAGATGTCAGTGGACAGCACTTCATTTGTTGTGCCATCTTGTTGGAGAAGGTAGGCTGCTTGTGCTGTTTAAGTGTAGTCTGTCTGTATAAACACCACCATAGCTCTCCACTATGGGGATTTGCGTGTGTTGTTGTCCCTACAGCAATTTTAGGGGTGGACGGCAGCAAACTCCACCATGCGGCGGAATCAGAGTCTTTTTATGAACTCCGCGCTGCCAGCAGGCGCGTAGTTGGCAAAACTCTGCAAACTCCACTGGCAAAGCAGAGTTCACCACCTAACCTTACACAGGACCTATTGGGAGAAGGGACTCCTTTTCACTGAGGTCAGAGATCCCAAACCTGGTGGCACTAGGAGAGTAGTGGCGCCTCAGATGTTTACAGAGTTTCTCCTAACGTTGGCCCATGACATTTCCCTAGCTGGGCATCTTGGCCAGACCAAAACTTGGAGTAGGATGGCGAACTAGTTCTACTGGCCAGGAATGCCCCAGAAGTTGAGAGAGTTTTGTAACTCCTGTGCTAACTATCAGGCCAGTGGCCAGACAGGTAGCCTCCTAAAAGTGCCCTTAATTCCACTTCCATTGGTTGGGGTACCCTTTGAGAGGGATGGGATTGACATTGTTGGTTCACTTGACCCTCAAACAGCACCAGGAAACCAATTTATTCCGGTGGTAGTGGATCATGCCAACAGGTACACTGAGGTAATTCCCTTGAGGAGCACCACTTCCTCTGCAGTGGCTAAGACCCCCCTTGGCATTTAAATCTGGATTGACTTTCCAATGAGATTGTATAAGACTGATATACAGACTTTATGTCTGCATATTTAAAACAAATGTGGGCTGAGCGTAGCCTTTAGGTTCACTACCCCCTACCACCTGCAGGCAAATGGGCTTGTTGAAAGATTTAACAAGTCTCTGAAAAGTATGATTGGTGGACTCCCTGAACAGCTTAGAAGAAGATGGGATTTCTTACTGCCATGCCTGTTTTTTGCTTACTGACTGCTGACTGACTGGACACCCTGTGAGGGGACCACTGTGTCTTGCAAAGGAGGGAAGGGAGAGACCTTTCAAAGAACCTAAGTAGAATATTGTAGACTATGTGCTTTGCCTTCGTTCCATGATGGCTGAGTATATAAAACAAACAAAAACATTGAGGCCAGCCAAGAGCTCCAGAAGCTCTGGTATGACCAAAGGCTGCCATGGTGGAGTTCCAACAAGGGAAGAAGGTAGTGGTTTCGGAGCCTGTCACTCCATGGGCCCTCCAGGGCAAATGGACTGGGTCCTGCCTTTTCCTTAAAAGAAAAGGGGAGGTCAACTATTTGGTAAACCATCTGCAACCCAGTAATGACAGGGCTGAACTGACCCTGCTTATGAGAATCAGGAAGCAGATAGCGAACCTCTCCCTGACCTCCTCTCTCACAACCCTAAAGATAGGTCAGTTGAAGTAGTGGTCTCTTCAGACACCCTCACTGCCCCAAAGCAGACTGATTGCAGGCAGGTCCTAAATCAGTTCGCGTAGCTCTTCTCCCTGACCACTGGTCAAACTGACTGGTGCACACATGATGTGGACATTGGTGACAGCATACCTGTCATAAATAAAATTTACAGTCAGTTTGACCATGTCAAGGAGAGCATCAAGGCTAAAATAAGCAAGATGCTGGAATTGGGTCTTATTGAACCCTCAGAGAGCCCTGGCCCTGCCCAGTTGTTCTAGTCCCCAAACCTCATTCCCAGGGTGGAATGAAGGAAATGAGAATGTATGTGGACTATCGGGCCTCAATAAAGACGCAAAAAGTGATACACATCCAATTCCTAGGGCTGATGAATTGATTGACAGGTTTGGGGCGGCCAATTATCTGAGTACTTTCGACCTCATCTCAGGGTACTGGCATATAGTCTGACCCCTGGAGTCAAAGAGAAATCAGCATTCTACACTCCAGATGGGTACTTCTGGTTCACAGTGACACCCTTTAAAGACTTCCCCTGCCACCCTCCAAAAACTGGTGAACAAAGTCCTTACTGGGCTAGAATCCTTTAGTGCAGCTTATCTAGATGATATTGCTGTCTTTAGCTCTACCTGGCACAGTGGCATAGCTAAACCTATTGCCACCCAGGGTGGCCTCTAAGTTTGACGCCCGGTACAAGTATGAGTGGGGTTGGCGGGCGACATATCGCAGGTGAGGGTGAGGGGGGCAGCTGACAGTTGACTTGTTCTCAGGGGAGTGGGAGAATGATGGTATTTGAGAGACACAACTTGCTCACCTCTGCCGCCCCCAAAAAGAGTGCCTCCTGGGGCGGACGGCCCACTCCTCCCCAGCTATGCCACTGACCTGGCAGGATCACTTGATTCACCTTGGGCACATCCTGAAGGCTCTGCAGAGTGCAGGCCTCACTATCAAGGCAAGCAAGAGCCAGCTAGGGCAGGTCACTGTTTTACATTTGGGCCATCTTGTGGGTGGAGGCCAAGTTCAACCCCATCAACACAAAATCCAGAAAATTCTGGACAGGGTAGCTGCAACGTCCCAGACTTAAGTCAGGTCATTCCATGGCTTGACTGGGTACTACAGGAGGTTTGTGCAGGGATATAGGTCCATTGTGGCCCCCTTACAGAACTAACCTCCCAAAAGATGACCAAAAAGTTTAACTGGACAGTGAACTGTCAAAAGGCTTTTGACACCCTGAAAGTAGCATTGTGCTCAGCACCTATTCTAAAAAATGCCTCTGAACTTCAGATTGGAGTGGTCCTGTCCCCCAGACCAATGGTGATGGCCATGACCAACCTGTTGCTTTCATAAGCAGGAGGCTTCTCTCCAGAGAGCAGAGTTGGAGTGCTTTTGAGTGGGAAGCTTTTGATGTGATTTGGTCCCTTAAGAAGCTGAAACCATACCTGTTTGATTCTCAGTTCCGTGTCCAAACTGAACACAGACCTTTCAGATGGCTAATGCAAATGAAAGGTGAAACCCCCAAACTGTTAAGGTGGTCCATATCTCTACAGGGAATAGGTTTCACAGTGGAACACAAACCTGGGATTCAATGTGCCAATGCAGATGGCCTTCCCAAGTTCTTCCGCGTAGAAGAGGAAGACTCCCTCAGAAAAGGTTAGTTTCATCCTCTTTTGTTTGGGGGTCATGTATGAAAGTTCCTCTTTTGACTTGGTTAACCGCCACTTGTTGCCTGCTGCATGTTGTGATTTCGAGTGTAAGTGCACTGGGTCCCTGCTAACCAGGCTCCCAGCCCAGTGCCAGATCTCTTTCCTAAAACTGTACAACGATTGGCACAACTTCAGCAACCCTGTAAGTCCCTAGTAAATGGTACACCTGGTACATAGGGCATTGAAAACTAAGAGGGTCCACTAGGGCTGCAGCAAACATTGTGCCACCCTAGTGACCAGCAAGATCATGTACACTGCAGGCTGGGGTGTCTTAGTGCAGAAAAAACCGATGAGTCGAAATGGTGCACATCCCTGTGTTCCATGCCCACACACACTGCATGAGGTATAGGTAAGACACCTTTACTGCAGGCGTTACACCCGTAAGGCAGAGTGCACTATATCCCATGTGTGGACATATCAGCATGAGCAGATATGACCCTACCATATCCGAGTCCATTCTTGGATACTGTAAGTGCACAGGAAATCCATGGAGAGTACCTTGGGTGGATACTTGTCATTACAAGTTTCCTAGCTCTATCATGGCTTCATTATACCTTAAGAGGTGTGGTACCAAACCTCTCATATTAATAAATCCTCACTGATGCCAGTGTTTGATTTATTAATAAATGCACACATGGGACTCTTTTAGAGGGTACCCTGAAAACCTACCAATCACTTGTGTGTTCTCTGACTAGTCCTGGACAGTCTACCAGCTCCAGACATGTATATGACCTCATGGGGTGAGACCAGCGCTCTCAAAGGCCAGGAACAAATCCTGCCCTGGATGGAGGTGCTTCACACCTCCTCCAGGTTGGGAGGGCCTATTAGGGCTGGAAGCTTCACAGAGGATGCCATTAATGGACCCCTCTCCCACCAAGTCCTCCAATATCTAAAAAAAGACTTTATTTGTTTTAAGGTTTCATGACCTATGATATTTGAATCCATTCCTGTATGTACTGTTTGGTACTCGATACATGAGTACTATCCAATGGGTGTTTCCCATTCTTCGTCCTGATGATGCCCATGTACAAATAACCTCTGAGGGTCGAAACGTTGACTCAATAATATTGTACTGTGTTTATGTAATTCAGTAGCCTACAACTCTATGTTAGAGTCTAGATCAAACAACTGTGTATCTGCCACAGTCTCTATTTATGTATACCCTGTAAGCACTAGCGCACTTCCTTCTCACGCACCTTACTTTCACTGCACCGTTGCATCGTTTGGGCACACCTCTGTAATTTCAATTTTATATGTTATCAGAGCTCAATGAGTTTGTCTTGCTACGACTCTAAATGTTGCGTAATTGAATAAAATGTTATGTTTTTCTTGTAAAACCAGTCTATTGATGGTTATTCACTTGTTATCCATGGAAGTTGATGTTCACAATTCCCCATTGAGGGACCCTTGTTTCCTTTATAACTATACTACCCACGTCCCAGGGTTGCCCCTTGTTTTATGAAAATAAGTCTGAAAGTAAAAACACTTACTGGAGCAGCACGCTTAGTGTTTCTGACCTCCCTTTTATTGCTGCTAGCCTGAAAATGCACATAGGTCCTAGTCAACTGTAAACTGTTATTTTTCATTGGCACTTTATTTTTTTCTAGTCACTTTTTGACATAAAACTTTCAAAATTCATACTGCCGGTTTCCCTTATTCTATTTTACTTGCTTTGGTGCCTTTTGTGCATAAAATCCGTTTTCATAATTTCGTTAGGTCATTTTACTTGGTTGTTTTTTGAACTCTTACATTCTTGGTTCTGCTTGAACTTACCACAGCAGAGATTTTTAAGAACAGTGTATTAGCCTTCCCAGATTGTGTTTTTTAAGTTGGTAAGAGTACACACCTCACAGCTTAAGAAAACAGTTTTTGACACACAGTCTCCTAATCATGGACAGAACTCACTTCAGGGTGCTTTAAATCATGAAATCATTGCATGGGTATCACCCCTGATACAGTACCAAGATTTTATATCATTAAGAGCCAACCAGATGCCTTAGGCTGAGAGACAATCCATACAGATACAATTCTCTGTGGTATATCCGAATATCAACAACAAAAATATAATTTTAAAAAATGCATGTAGAATACCGACTACCATAAAATTGTGAAAGTGAATATGCACAGGTAAGTATGGATTTACTATTCTAAACTCCACATGTGCATATTTTGCAGATATATTTATTGTCAAAGTACGTGGATTTTGAGCGTAAAATAGTAAATCTACAGTTACCTAGATTTATATTTACGTTCACAATGTTTCACTAGTTGATATTCTGGATACCGTATTTTTAAAGAATACTATTTCAAGCTCATTATTCTGGTGGCACACTATTCCTGACCACGTGGAGCTACCAACCTTGCACCTAAATCTGAAATGATGCTCACTGAATTAATAAAGTCTTGGTCTCAGTGGGGTCTAAAGATTTCTCTCACTGCATTTATGTCCTCCTACCTCACCCTGTCCTCTGTGTAGTATTCAGAAGTCACTGTAAGCTGTGTAAGAGCTGTCTAAAGCCTATGAATACCCTGAAGACACATTTAATTGAAGCAGCAGTCACAGTGGGGAAACATCCTTTACAACACAACTTTTACAACGGAAACCATTACAACGCATTGCGCTGGGGGGCGCTCTAGGATAGGGAATAGATTTAATGTACTATCCATCACCTTCCCTACTATCCACGGGGACTGGAGTTGGAATAGTAAATTAAACTATTCACTATCCAGCACCCCTCAA
The DNA here is from genome assembly GCF_964263255.1 of Lissotriton vulgaris. Classification (NCBI taxonomy): domain Eukaryota; kingdom Metazoa; phylum Chordata; class Amphibia; order Caudata; family Salamandridae; genus Lissotriton; species Lissotriton vulgaris. Next base: position 782,814,343 of record NC_141687.1, on the reverse strand, counting down.
CACTATGCATTGTAAAGGCATGTGTTGTAAAACTTGCGATGTAAAAGCATGCGTTGTGATGTCATACATCCGTCACAGTGTGGTCATAACTATGCCTCAAATACAAACATATGTTCAACAGGGAAAAACTATAAAGCACTAACCACAATCAACTCATTTGGAGGGCCTTGCTGTGCACACAAATAGCATGCTGTCAGATTTAATTCATAATATTGTAAAAAAAGAATGTTATTAAAATGCAAAGCCAGTGCACTACATCAACATCCAATCGGCTGCTTTATCTTGCACTACCCCTTAAGGAATATTTTAGCAAATAAAGGACTCCAGTACAAGTTGGCCAGAAATCAGGGGAAGAGGTACTTGGGCTAGAATTGATGATTCTGCCTGATAGTTCCAATCTCTAGTCTGGACATTACGAGCCAAAGCCCCTGGGATAAGAAACGACATGTGGACCCAGGTGCATGCTGAGTAAGTCTTGCGTTGATTAAAAATGTAAGAAACAAGGAATGATTGAATTAAATCCTGCCACTTGGATTGCTTGGGCAACATTCCATTCTGATATTTTTTGTCCACAATGCCACTCTAGACAGAGATCAGTCGTATGCAAATCAATAGAAACTGTCCAACCCAAACTGCTACGCCAGAGCTCCATTAGACAGGATCACAAGCCACGCCAGACTGGCTGGTTTTGGGCCACCTCGGTCTGGTCAGTGAGGTATAGCTTAAGTTGTGTGGCACAGTGAGCGAGGACCAGTTGGTGGGCATGTCTGAGTACACCTGTCGTACTTAGGGCATCTTCTGCAACAAACAAGGGAATTGATGGATGGAATTCTTACATTATTCTGGACCACTGACGATCGCTTGGGCTGCATTCTCGTTCGTGGGTTTCCGCCCACTCTGCCACTTCAGATTAAAACCTTTGATAACGAAACTGTACGCATGCCATAGCTTGATATGTTCAGATTAAGCAGAGCTTCCAAGACACTGTTGTTGTTCAGCTTCAGTGGATCTCTCAGTCCCATCCACTTTCAGTCATTATGTGCACGTGGCATCACGAGGCAGTGCAAGTGACCAGCTGCAGATGAGACGGATTACAGTCCAGGTCTATGCTACATTTATGCTAAAGGCAGCTTTGTACAACTAAGACCTCATTAGGCAGAAAAATGGAGTTCATGTCAACGGTGTTGCTAAGTAATCTTTGTTTATTGTCATGGAAACTTGGTTACTGCAATAATCAAAGGAGCTCTTATTTATTGTATTTCACTGTAATTTAAACATGAAGCACTCATCCACCGACGTCTGGATGCCTGTGCGGTTGCAGTTCCTTTAGTGTGCCTTTCGAAGCAGGAAAATACATTCTATCACCCAGGTTCTAGAAACTAAATACTTGTATACTGCTATCAAAAACGTTCTATTTAGAATTGATCCCAAAGGTAATCCAAAATGCAGCATCCTTTCCAGAGGAACCAACAATGAAAGCATTGAAAACTTCACTCTGTACTAAATTGAATAAATATTTCCAGCAACCAGCTGCGCAAATAATATTTAACATACTTCCACCACCTAGCATCGCCATTAAGATGTGTAAGACCAGCCTCCTCAACCTGGTCTCTACCTGTTGTCCCTGTAGTACATTTGACCGCTCTGGGAATTAAAAATGTGCTAAAATGTTAATACATTTCTTCACAAAATACCCAGATATACTGTGATGTGAAAATTGCATTTACGGGAATGCAGTGATATGTTTTTAGGGAAACCTTCTTTAATTTCAATTCCACTATTTACAAAATGTGATGAATCGTTTGTTATGTGTAATGGAGCCATTGGCACTAATGAATATATATAATTAACCAAATGCATATTACTGAAAAGGTTCATTAAAATTCAATCATACTAAGCGTGAACCTCCATTTTGGGTTGGGAGAACAGTGGCCATTTTGTAATGCTTGCAGTCAGATACTATTGAGAGGGGCTAAGGTGTCGATTTTGGACATACCATTACTTGTCTTGGGGGGGCTGAACTACCATCCAGCCTGCAACAACCAGAGTCACCACTTGCATGGGACAACTCTAATTATTTTTCCCTAATATTAACATCTCCTTAGTAAACAATCGATCTGTTATATGTAAGGTCTTAATTTATGTCACGAATTAGCCAGAGTAGTTATAGCATTTTCTTTAATATTGTGTGTAATATCTAATCCTATGAAACACAGATTTACAACATTCTGACTTTTATGTTTCTTTTTGTGCTGAGATCACTATTATGCAACAGGCACACATATTTATGACGAATATATTTCACGTTGGAATAGCCAATAAGGTACTGCCACTTAAACCACTGTTAACTATAATATTGAAGTATTTCTTTTGTCACATTTCTTGAGATACCAGTAAATTGGCTCAGATTACATTAGTTTCCATTGTTTCCTACACCCTTATGTAGGTATTCAGAAGCTTTGTGAATATGTATAAAAGGGCTGATTAAGTCTTTGATAGATGTTATTCGTCCATCAGAGTAATGGAGGACATTACTTCCACCACCCTGATGTATTACTGTCTGCGAAATGTAGAGATGACTGCTGGTCCTGAGCACATCTCTGTACCTTGATCCGAACCATCATTCTCTTCCGAGTACAAAAAGTCTGGTGGATTGCTGCTAGTTGCCTAATTTTTAAAAACATTGTTCTTTTAGAAACAAAATCCCAAAGGTGGAGTTTGTTTCTAAAATACAAATAACCCCTTTCACTCTGATAACTTTCTGCCAGGGTCCGGGGATCATTATTGTTTTTTCTGTCCCTCACCGTCAGGATTTTTCTGGTGGCGATCGACAGAAAAAAAAGGACATCATTCCATTCACCCTAAATAGGGCAGGCACTGTAATGCCCTTCCGCCAACGTCCCATACTCAGACCCTCCAGGATTTCGCGATTTCGCGGCAAACCGAAAGAATAGCTCCTTCTTGCCCTGTATGCGGCTCCGCTGTGAGTGCACAGAGGAGCCGCATACGGGGCAAGAAGGAGCTATTCTTTCCTGTTGATCATAGCAGCATGGCACGATAGTCCCCTACGTTAAGAGGCTCATGAGGCACTTCAGATGGAATAAACAAGTCTTGCGATTAGCAAAAACCATCGACATTCATGTTGTAGGTACATTTTAGCCTGCATTACACTTCACTTTTCTGTAATATCAACAGATTTTTTAGAGAAATACGTGAGTAAGGTAGGGGATTTGTGCACCCCGTCCTGAAGAAGGAGTTCATACTCTGAAAAATGTTGACGTACACAGGAGATAATGCACATTGTACTGCATAAACACCTCCAATCTCTACTTTTTTAACAGTAACAGCCCGGGGGCCCATTAAAACTTTTTTGTTTCTACCCCACGAGCCAGGTCCTTTTTAATTATCACTCACTTAATAACCCCACCACTCACGCACATTATTTTTGAAACCCTCACATGCACCACACATAGATACCAAAGTGCTCCCGCGTAGTCGTAGGTCGCAGCACGCCGCGTCCCGTAGAGGGGTGCAAAGACCCCAATGATGAAGCATGACACCAAGGGTCCTTTTGGTGTGTGAGGGGTATTTTACAAACACTGTGTGCTCCCCACCATTGTAGGGAACTCCCTCTTTTCACAGTTGGATTCTCATTGTTTATGCATTTGTAGAAGTATGCCTGGAAAGATGCACCAGGCTTATTTCTGGGAACATTTTACAAGCTTAATTCTGGGAATTTCATGTGACTGTTTTAAAAGTTTCCTATTCCCTCTCTACGGAGTTCTGTAGAACTCCTCACAGGCGGAATGGTGCTCTCTGTGCAAACGCACACATATTTTTTTTCTTAGTGGGGAAAACATTTTCCTTGTGGAGAAATTCCTTTTCCTAAAGCCACAGAAGATGTGGGGATGAGCTGATTTCCTTCTAATCCTGGAATGAAAGTTTGGGGCTAACTTAGTGTCTGTCAGGTGGCTGCAAGTCCGTTGGTATGGAGGTATATCTTTCTCCTGCTTATACCGAGGTTCCTCTGCTCACAAAATTTGGAATTGTCCACTAGCCCCATGCACAACTCTAAACATTGGCTGGGACTGCTGCAGTTGTGGTTCCAGTCAGTGTTATAAAAATTTGATTGATGGCTCTACCATGCATGACGGCCGTCAGTCACACTTATAATATGTATGACTATTTCAAAAAACAAACTTTTTGGGAAAGAGTTAAACTAATGGCAATACACTATGGGAGTTGTCTCCCATGGTGTGGATGGTGGTTATTTTTTTTAACTGCCCTCACCGTGAACAGCAAAAAAAAACACATAACACTGTCAACTCCAATGCTTAATTTGAGCTGGTACTCAGCACTTAACTGTCAGCCCCAGCACTTATGACAGCTGTCACATGGTGGCGCTGTTTCTGTAGTTTTAAGAAGATCAGAACAAAGTTGTTTATTAATTCATTATACATTAAAGCCAGCTAATATCTGCCACCCAAGCCGCTCTTACAGATTTGAGGGCCTCAAATAATCTGAATTGTCACACTTATAGCAGTGTGGTGATTCGTTTTGCAGGCCCTGTCATTGGCAGCGCCTGCACGGGCAATGGGTGGTGCAAGCTGCAGTGGCCTCCCGACGAGGGCCCTGGCACTAACTTTTTTTCTCCAAATTAAGTCCTGGTCCACTCTAAATCGGGCGGATGGTGTTACAGGTGAATCTCCGTCGACCCATATTCCGTTGGGCTGTCAGAGGAGTATGTCAGCGACAGAGCTGGAGTGAGTGCTGTTACTAAGTCCGCCCAACTGTAAATCAGATGGGGTGTTGTTAAATAAAGAAGTACAGGAACAAGTTGAAGCTGGAAAGTAGGTTTATTTTCTGTATAGGCTAACACCCACAACCAGAGACGTTCAGTTGTGAAGAAGCCAACGTCCAGAGTGACATTCCAATGAATCTTCACGACTGGAGGGCAGCATGCTAGAACACTGACATGTCAGAGCATTAGAACAGAGAGGCTTGTGAATGCACATGACTCCTAACTAAACATGGAAGAAATACAGTTTTGTCATTATACAACAGGTGACCTTCAGTTTGAAGGAGACGGTACTCTGCCGCTTTGGGTTCCCAAACTTCTAAGTCCAATTACACTATAAAATGCCCTCTTCCATCTCGTTGAGTTGAATTTACAAGCACAGGGTTCTCCGCACTTGTGGTGGAGAAACTCACACTTGTGAAATCATTTATCTACTAAGAATTGCTTTTTTGATTTCCTGGCAGGCATAAAAAAGGTACATTCGGTCATAAACAAAAGTTTTGTGTAAGAGAAGAAAGGAGAAAAACTGAAGATGAGTTCGAACCCTCGCCTAAATTGAAATCAGGGCCCACGAGACATCATCAACTGCACACGGTTTATGCATGTGAGCGCCAACCAAAAAGAAGTATGCGCTGCAGCCATTGTTTTCACTGTTTCCGCAGACGACAAGCTGTTTCAGCTAGTCGTTTATTCTTGGACAAAATTCATGTTTGTACTTAAATACAAATAAAAATAAACACAAATGAATAACCATCATAATTTCATGTTCACAGTATGGGCCAAAAGCCTTCTTGGCAGAGAAAATGTAATTAATTAGGCATCTTGACAGGATTTATAGGAGCATGTGTAGATTTTTATCATCATGTTATCAGGACATGAATCTCAGATTTGACAGAATAAAGTAAATGCCATTTGTGTGTCTGCTTCCTTTTACAAACTAGTTATAAACGCTAGACGAAACATGGCTTTTAAATTTAGAATGACTAATGTCAGCCCTATTATAAATAGGAAATAACTTTCACAATCTGTAGTTTGTAAAACAAGAGCTGAGGCATTAAATGTTTTTCTCCCTCACCAAGTCGGAGCTGCGACAAAACTGCAGACTTTATAAGAGAAGATTAAAAATACAGCCTATCAAAGTACAATGTAAGTCGTAGCTGCTCTTGCAATTCTTATTACAAACATTGCAATTAAATCACAGTGGACATAGGATAGCCAAGGGATGTTCCTTGCAGTTTTCAAAGAATTGTGTCAATGGTTTGCTAACCATTCGAAACATATTGCCTCTCTTATCACTCGGTAACCATTCACAAAGTGGAAATTGTAGTTGAAGGACAGCATCCAATGTGAAAATGGCAGCTATACGCATCAAATTGGAGGAGGTGGGGTGGAAACGGACAGCTGATCCAGCATTTCTGGCCTCAAAACAGTTTAGGTTATCTCCTTTACTGAAGCAATAAAACACTTACTTTCTAAATTGGTCCTCCAGTGGATAAGTTGCACTGAGGAGAAAGAGAGCCAGCATTTCTAGTCCAATCAACATCAATACAAATAACAGGGCAACCAGTTGTCTACATAATGAGGACCAGGAATCAGTAGCCAAGGTCAAGGGTGTTTATTACAAATTAGTAATCACGGTCAGATAAATCACTCTTAAGAACATACTGCACAGATACAAGATTACAACAGGGAGGCTTACAAGAAATAAACAAGCCAGCAGCTCAGTTGCTGCAATACAAAACAATATCATGAGAATCTGATGCTTGGAAACTAATCTTAATTGATCCTTTATTTAATTTGCAATCTAACTACTTCAATGCAGAGTCCAAGGCATCAGAATGCCAAGAGTTCCGAAATCAAAGTGCTCTATAGAAAACGATAGGGACAAGGCGCAAGAGTATAAGCAACACTAGGAGTAGCATCGCAGAAGCTCAGTCAAGAGTCTTCAGTAGGTCGGAAATAAGTTTTAGTCTAAACCACAATTTAGGGAAAGCAACGGGCCATAGGGGAATGTCTCCAAGGGTCCATTTAAGGGTCAATGAGAATTCAGGAAATGGTTCGGGTAGGAGTCCAAGCAAGATTCCTCATAATCCATAGAGTCTGCTTGCAACTCCCCTCTATTAGCATCATCAGTAGTAGTCCATTGTATTTTTTTCAATCTCTATGTGGACTCACATGTTTCACACTACAACAGTAGAGAAAAATCCCACACGGGACATGGGAGAACCATCTGGTTCACACACTTTTGTTAACGTTGAATAGTTCTTTGTTAAAACTCAGTTCTCGTGTGCTCATTGTCAAAATTCCTTTCTCAGACTATGTATCTATTGCTGTTACAAGAAATGTATGTATTCTAAACTAACAATGTATGAGAATACCTGCAATATAAGAAACTCAGCAGGATACAGGAGCACAGCCAATTATAAAATGAAAAGGACCTTAGAGTAAATGCTCACATAAGGCATTACATCAATTGTGCACATTTAATATGCATGTGCACATTTAAACATATACAAGTTTTTATTTGTTTAGTACCTTTTAGTTCACATTTCATTAGCATATAGTGAATTATCAAATTATACAATGTTAAGTATGACAGAAAACTTGTGCTAAGATACTACACACATAAGGATTGCTGAGAGCTAACAATGATGTTTGGAAAGAGAATGTGGCCTAATGGCTAGTGCGGTCAACCTCAGAGCTGGGGAACCAGGTTCAAGTCTAGACAGGGACGCTCAACATTCTGTGATTCTGGGCAAATAACTTAATCTCCCGGTGCCTAACAAAAATGAATGTGTCCATCTGTAACGTAACTGGTGCTCATGTAAAGCGCTCTTATACCTTCGGGACTAGTTTGCGCTATATAAATCTCCATAAAAAAATAAAAATGCCCCTAACAGGTACACAGACATTAAAGCACAGGTAAAGGAATCATGAGTATGGTTTCAGCAATGAGTGAAGAGGATGGATCAAAGTAAACTACACATTACAAATGTTCTTCTTTGCAATATGGAACACATTAAAATCCATGAATCTTTTAGTTGCAATGAAGCTTATACGTTTTGTTATTACACATCAATCACTTTATTAATCAACATCAAAGGTTTGATTCTAATTCAGATATATTAAATGCATCTCTTATTTAGTGAAGATGGTTCCTAAGTTAAACATCAGATATATTTCTTTTGACAATAGTAAACATTCTATATCAGAGACAGTAAATTCTTCAGTAAGGACTTTCTGCTACACCAGTGTCAGATGCAAAGTGTGCATGAACCATTATGACACGTAAGAACCGTGTGCAAAGTGCACATTGATTTGGTGTATCAGGTAGCAGTTATGTTTAGGTTTTAGTGATGTGTAAAGAGTGGGCAGTTTTGCTTTGCACCAATCCTTCCTCTGATGGTGAATCAAGTCATCACATTAGTGTCTTATCAGATGTTCAGATTCCAGCTTTGTTGCCGTCATTGTTTTCCTTATGGAATCCTCCAGAAATGTCATGTCATCATAAAGTTTACTCTTTCTGTGTTCTTGTTCTACATCTGCGCTCTTTCTCTTCACTTGTACACGTCTGTATACTTTAATCCCCCCAAAAAATCCACAAAGAGCAATTATCACTAAGGGTCTCAAGATGCTTCCAAAAATTCCATTCTCTAGATTATCAAACCATCTGCTTATAGCAGAAACTCCGTTCCCTATTGATTTCCAATCACCTGTTGCTGTAAATCCTTTCAAATCTTTCTTCAGGTCAGTGATGTTGTGAATGTATTTCTTCGGGTCTTTACTCTCATCTGGGATTTAAGTACAGCATTTTTGAACTTTTAACATCCAGCAGACTCCACCCTCCTTTGCGAGAAGGATGCCTACAGCAAGTCTATTCTGCAAAACCATGGATCTAATGGCTACCATTTCTGTCTCAATAACCAAAAATCCACATAAAAAATTCCTTTAAAAAAATCATAAACACTATCATGCTCTATATAGAGAAATATCTATAGTTTAATTTTATATAATTCCATAAAATCATACATATGTATTAAAAACATATTTAATACATTTTCCCCATTGAAAATACATCTTTTGGATCCTAAGATTCACGCAAAAACATTACATTTTATATTTGTACGAATAGATTAAAACCAAGCATCATACAATTTAATAACCAGACATAAAAACAAATTATAAGAAAACATTGAGAAAGATATTGTTGATGCGAAGTTTTGGTGGTTGACCCCACCTTCTTCAGGGCACAATATTACAAAACATACACAATTTCTAGGAGACAAAGAAAGATTAGACTTAATTTCCTACTCTCTGAGCAAACAGTATACATGTTTACCAATAAGGCTCAGCTGTGTTTTAGGACAGATCATTCATCTTAAAAGCAATTATCCAAATCTTACTCTATACTTTTGCGACTTAGCATGCATAAAGGGAGCAGTGATACCTCCCTTTTAGTTACTAAACCTTAAATCAAGCACAATGGGAGCACAGATTACTCCAATATTAATGCTACAACTTATTCCAGGGCTCATAAACATTTATTTCAACATTATATGCTTCAATGTCATATTGACCAACTAATAGACCCCCTATAAATCATATAACTACCTTTTCACCTTTTGGGTCACTATGTCTTTGTCCGTGGCTGAATCACTCCCTTGATTCAAATTTCTAGGGTGTTATGATCCTTTCTAGGGTGACAGAATATTAGAACACCAACTCCTAAGACATTTTATTAGTGGAGCTTGAAATTGTTATTTATTGTTTTAAAAGAAAGGTTTATCCAAGTATGTAACTTACTGATGTGGTGAAGTGATATGTTAATTCCCTTATTTACACAGGGCCCGCCACAAATTCCGGGTCCCAGTTCTGTAACCAAAATGAATTCCTGTGTTATGACTAAGTCTAGTCTCAGTTCCTGATACATTCTACATGGTTTTATTCAGAATGAAACTTACTGCTGTAGTATGTAGGTGTACCAATACATTGATTCTGCTAAACCCCCATCTTGTCAGGTAATGTTTCTGCAAACAAAGAGAAGCACACTTGAAATGGAGATCCTCTATCCTACAGGGGTTAACTATCAATACGTTGATGTTGTCCACGTGAACTCACTGTGTTGCGTTCTCATTTGTAGTTCAACCAGGTATATCTTAATCTTTCCAACATCTAATTCCTCTGGGATCGGTATTACTCCAGTGCAATTAGTATGCACCCCAGGTTTCAATTAAACTAAAGAGAAAAATATGAGAAGGGACTTGTTAGGGACGTAATAACTCGGTGCTATTCAGAGTCCAATGTTATTTAATAACCTCTCTTCAAAAACCACCCCATTTGGAGCTTCTTACTCCTTTACCTGTGCTCCAATTAGTTCATGTTTGGGCCTGCTTAAATAAGGTCTATCTACCTATGTTACATGTCAAATTTTGATTTGAGTAATAATATTGGAAATTAACTTTTCCATAGAATAGACTCAGCAATAAACTACAAGAAACCCCATATATCAAGGAAAGGTGGTGATAGGTGATTCCCTCGCCAACTGATGCAGGTAATTGCATACATACGTTACAATTTATAGCATCCGCAGTGTCAACGCTAGCATCCGCAGTGTCAACGTATTCGTATAACAGCTTTGCATATACATTCAAGGGGTAATCTCCTCTACAGGCGCCTGCGTGTAAGTCTAATGCAGGTAAGCTTTAGTAGTAGGATTGGGATTTTGGGGTGTGTGGGTATACTTAAGCTCTTCATCTTGTACGTGGTTCGACAAACTAAGAATCATAAGCAAAACAACTAGTACTATTGTTGCAATAGAAAATACTCCTTCACATAAGCATTTGTGTCTAAGCGATTTTGTGTTAGGCTCCATGAGTTTACATGTTATGTTATGTTATTATGAGCTTGTAGAGCGCTGTATCACCCAGGGGTATCTAAGCGCTATCAGCGGACACACAACATCAGTAGGCACAAGGTGCCAAATCACAGAGGCCCCCACGCCTCCCCAAAAAGCACAGTCTTCAGCTTCTTTCTAAACAACAACAGATTAGTTTCTTTCTTAAGTTCTGCGGGCAGGTTATCCCATGCCAGGGGTAGAGTGCAAGAAAAGGCTCTGCCACCCTTGGATGTAAGGTTATACCAAGGGCATAACAGGTTACATGCCTTAGCAGACCGGAGGGACCTGCTAGGCATGTACCTGAAGAGCCGATCCTTGATGTATTTGGGGGCTGAGCCGTAGATTGCCTTGTGCGCGATGCAGAGACTTTTACATTTTTTTCTTTGAGCAATTGGCAGCCAATGTAAGCTGCAAAGTAGAGGCATAGCTCGAGTGTGCCTAGGTTTGTTAAAGATAAGCCTGGCTGTATCGTTCATTACAACCTGAAGTCGGGCCAGAAGGTTGTTTGGGAGGCCATGGTATAAGGAGTTACCATAGTCCAGCCGTGCCAGAATCAAGGCGGAGATCACCAGCCTCATCGTGGAGAAGGATAACAATGAGGAGAGTTTCCGCAGCTGGCGTATCAAGCTCACACAGAAGGCCACCACTGATGATACCTGCTGAGTCATAGATAGTTGGGCATCGATTTTGATGCCAAGGCTTTTTACTGCTGGCGCTGGTTCTGGAAGTGGCCCTAACTCAGCCGGCCAAAACTGATCACTCCATGGATTAGCAGCTGTTGTAATTGCCAGGACGATGTGAATAAGATCGGATGGATGCACAGCTCTTTTTTTGAAGGGTAAACACACTGTATTGAATGATGTTGATTTTTGGTTTTATGGTGCTCCGCAAGGTGACGTCGAGGGCCCAACGGCGTCAGTCGATATGCGATAAGAAGTGAGACTAGAGGGTCTCTAGCCTAATCCCTTTGCAGGCTCACATATTGTTGTCTTTCCTTGTGACAAAAGACTTCCACTCAGCGAGTTTTGTTTACATCTCTTTATATTTCATTCCGATTTCAACTCCAGTATTTCGAAATTAGTTCTTATATCATCAAAATCATTGTGGACAATATTTACTTCAGGCAATGTCTTTATAACGTGTCCAATGCATTTCGGGCATTTTCATCATGCCCTTCATCAGGGAATCGACACTGAAAACAATAGTATAAACGGCCATTAGTGTGGCTACTATCCATGTCAACAGATATAAAAATAAACAAGCATATAAATAAACATGATCATGTTGGCCATTTTGTGGAGCTATAAACATACGGTTAAAAATAACATGATTAAACAGTGGTACGTAATTGTGGGCATTATCCGGCATGTGGGGAGCTTCTGGGAGTGCTTAAACACAAACTATAAGTGAAATCTGACCAAACACGGACTGTGGTGGTTTCTAAATAATCAACAGCCAGCAAGAAATACAAACAAGTTATTTTGAAGCATTGGCCAATATTGAACATTGAACCTGATTTCAAACAGTCATTCAGCCAACCACTCTTATTCGCTTTTACTAGGGCAAAGAACCTGGGAGAAATTTTACAGAATAAACCTACCGAGACCACAGTATACTCTGGAGCAAAACCTTGCCTTAACTGCGGTAATTGCAACAGCATAATTAGAGGAAACATCATCCATCACCCCATGCAAGGCAATCCTATCAAACTAAGGGTCAATGCGACTTGTGACACTAGCAATCTGATCTATGGGATAAGATGCCCTTGTGGTAAGATGTATGTCGGTAAGACTGAACGACGCATCAAGGTGCGTCTTACGGAACACAAGTCAAACATCCGACTTAAAAACCTGAAGTCAGCACTATCTTCACACTTCGTTGAAGAACAACATAACGTCTCGCAAATCAAATTCATCATTCTTGAAACCATCCACAAAATGGAGGGGAGAGATAACAGCAAACACCTCCTAAGAAGAGAGAACTATTGGATTCAGAAACTGTCGACTCAAAAACCGATGGGTTTAAATGAAAGAATCGAACTGTCCTGTTACTTGTAAAGAATTGCTCTACAGACTGTACTTGTCATTACTGTGTTTGTTCATGGTTACTACTGATACTGACACTCCTACCCCCCATCAGCACCCCACCCCTTAGGTTTTTATCCAGTTTCCGATCAAACGGCAGTAGCTACAGTGTTAGCACCAGGTTCACTCCTATCCCAAACACCAAGAGTTCGATCCCAGATCCGTTTTTTGCATGTATTTTTTTCTTAATATTTTCCTAACATTTTTGACCCTTTACATTCCATTAGGCCGCCATTTTTTTAGTTTTCACATAACCTTTACCATTTACATGTCCGTCATTTAACTTTTCACCTTACGGTGACTTTTCTCATTCACCATCTGACGAAACGAGAGACCCACATAGTCTTTCCACTATGTTCAGACATGTGACGCGTCACGTGATCGGCCAATTTCAAAATAACCAAACGCGGCAAGAACTCTCTGTGCCGGCGTTCTTGAAGACGAACAACGGACCGAAACACTTTCCAACTACACTTCAGGTTAGTCACAGACACCCGATAGATTTAATCCCTGAGCGCTTCATCGAAGTACTCAGTAAACATGCGCTGATTGCATTCTTCCCATTTTTTTACAGATTTCAATCAACTTCCCCAGACAGGCATGTAAGTGACACGCCGCTCTTACATTCACTTATAGTTTGTGTTTAAGCACTCCCAGAAGCTCCCACACATGCCGGATAATGCCCACAATTACATACCACTGTTTAATCATGTTATTTTTAACCGTATGTTTATAGCTCCACAAAATGGCCAACATTATCATGTTTATTTATATGCTTGTTTATTTTTATATCTGTTGACATGGATAGTAGCCACACTAATGGCCGTTTATACTATTGTTTTCAGTGTCGATTCCCTGATGAAGGGCATGATGAAAATGCCCGAAATGCATTGGACACGTTATAAAGACATTGCCTGAAGTAAACATTGTCCACAATGATTTTGATGATACAAGAACTAATTTCGAAATACTGGAGTTGAAATCGGAATGAAATATAAAGAGATGTAAACAAAACTCGCTGAGTGGAAGTCTTTTGTCACAAGGAAAGACAACAATATGTGTGCCTGCAAAGGGATGAGACTAGAGACCCTCTAGTCTCACTTCTTATCGTAATTGCCAGGACTTCAGTTTTGTCTGGGTTTATTTTTAAAGAGTTATCCGACATCCAGCTGATTGTAAATTTGAGTATGTTTTGCATTCTCAAGTGAGCCTGAGCTGTGTGGTCAATCTGAATCAGGATCTGTGTGTCGTCAACATAGTTATAGACTCTGCAGTCCATCCTGTTCAGTGCCGCGATCAGAGGCTGAAGATAAATATTAAAAAGCAGTGGTGACAGAGCCGAGCCTTGGGGCACACCGCAAGTCAACTTCGCTGATTTAGACACAAGGTCAGTAAGTTGAACTCGCTGCGACCAATCTTCAAGGAAGGATGTCAACCAGGCTAGGACTGTGCCCTGAAACCCCAGGTCCTTTATCCGCAATAGAAGTTGGCAATGATTAACGGTATCAAATGCCGCGGATAAGTCCAAGAGGATCAGGGCACAGGGTTTTTTTATCAGCCTTGAGTCTCAGGTCATCCAGCACGGACAGCATGACCAGTTCCGTGCTGTGGTGAGCTCTGAAACCCGCCTGATTGGGCTCAAGAAGGTGGTTACTTTCCAGGAAGTGGGTGAGAGATTGCAACACATGCTGCTCTAGAATTTTAGCAAGAAAGGGAAGCTGGGAAATTGGCCGAAAATTCTTTAGGTTTTTTGGGTCGGCACCTGGTTTCTTAAGTAACGGAACCACCCTTGCCTCTTTAAAGTTGGAGGGCACATGTCCCGTCTCCAAGGAGTGATTCAGCAGCATGAGGACTTTATCCTCCAATCCAGGCCATCCCAACTTGAAAATCAGAGGTGGGCAGAGATCAGCTGGGGAGCCGGATTTCACCCGGTTCAGTATAGTCGCTAAACACTCCTTGGTTAGGGCTGGTAAAACCGATTTTGCAAGGTTGGTCTGACGGGGAGTGGGAAGGGCTCAATAGAACATGGAAGGTTTGGGATCTGACTGATTTCTGTTACCAATTTCTTAATTTTATTCATAAAGAAGTCTTGAACGTCTTGACAGTCTTTTGAGTCAAAGGAGGGCTTTGGCTCTTTGACTGTGCGTAGATCATTTAGGACCTTAAAAACTTCTTTCTGGGGGTTGGCTGCCATTTGGATGGCTGTGTCGTAGAATTCGGCCTTCCTCACACAAATGGCTTTTTTATAAGATGCAAGCTGCAGAGTGTAAGCCTCACGTGCAATGGACGAGCGGGACTTCCGCCAGGCTCTTTCGTGTTGGCGTAGAACTTGCTTTAGTTCCCTAAGATCTTTATTAAACCATCCTGCAGCTTTGCCCTTGTCTCTCATTCTGATTTTGTGGACAGGGGCAACAACCTCAATGGCTTCTTTAAGTAAAGACTGCAAGGTGGTGCTTTCAGTATCCACATCATCCATTGGCGACGGGGGTATGAGGTTTGTGATAAAGCGGTTATTAAGTCAACAGCTTTAACCTGCTTCCAACTGCGGAGTAGTTTCCACTGTGACTTAACTTCCTGCTGTCCCAACAGGAGAGGAAAGTGGCCTTCAATCAGATAATGATCAGACCAGGGACATGGGGAGATCACCAGGGGTGCTAAAAGTGGGCAGGAGGACCAGATCAGATCCAAGGTGTGGCCCTTCAGGTGGGTTGGCTCCTCTACCACCTGTGTGAGTCCCAGGTGCGTTAAAACTTCACCAAATTGTTTTACCTGGTTGTCCTTTGGGGTAATTTCCCAGTGGAAGTTAAAATCGCCTTACACCACCAGCCCTTCATAACGAGTGCGGAGGTCCTGGACCACCTTCAGGAATGGTTCCATGAACTTAACTGTTGTGCTTGGTGGGCGGTCGACTATAAGAAAAGCCACACAATCCGTAGGGGAGCAGAATTTCACACCCAAGATGTCTACACCTTCAATACACTCTGAATATAGTGTTTCCGTCTTCAGAGTGTTTTTAAAGAGGAACGCAACACCACCCCCTTTTACATTATCTGGTCGGTTGGCATGGATAGCAGAAAAATTGGGCGGTAAGGCTGCCACTAAATCTGGAGTCGAGGACTCATTCAGCCAGGATTCGGTAACGCAGAGGATATCTACGGTATCCTCCTGCAGGTCCACTCAGGTGAGGAGTACCTCTGTCAGGGCACTCTTGCTCTCTTTGATCTCCTCACTGTTGGCCCTTCTTTCTCACTGTCACTCAGGCCAGATTCCTCAGCACCCTCTGTATTGATGCTGGGCACATGTACTTCACTCAGACAGCGTCTTCCTCTCTCCTGCCTTCTGGGCCATTAGTCTAAGGGTACACCTTGTGTTACTATTACACTAGGCCCCTCTCCAGGGTCTGAACCTCACATTGCTATCTCTATTGGTTTGGACCCTTCTGTACTGGCAGCAGTTGACTCTCTCAAACCCACCCCAGTCCAAATGAGTGCTGTCTCAACAGCTTACTGATCCCCAACTGCTTGACAACCTGCTCCCTCTGTCTCACTGAAACCACCTGCACATCCGAAACAGGTGCTCTTACATCATCAAGGTGACATGGGACTCTGCGACTATGTGTGGCATGTACCCAGTTTGGGAGACCTCCACACTGTACAGCAGTAGTAGTTACCAGAATTACCTGGTACGGCCCATGCCACCGGGCTCCAAGCACGACTTGAGAACGTGCTTCACCACCATAACCCAGTCACCAGGATTGAGCTCATGGCACTTATTCTGATGAGGTGGGGCAGTACCCTCTCCAGCCTGGGGAGACACAGAGCGCACCAGGTCAGCCAGTCCTTTGAACTAATCAAGAATCATGTCCTCTGTAATGTTCATTCGGAGGCACAGCTGGTTGTCTCATGGCCCTCCCATGATGATTTTATGGGGCAGCAATCCTGTCCTCCTGTTTGGGGTACTTCATAGACTCATCAACCCAAGAGGCAACGCTTCAGGCAACCTTAGAGATGTTGAAGCACACACTTATGCCAATCTGAATTTCAAAGTGCCATTAACTTACTCCACAATGCCCAAAGCATCTGGGCGATAACTGCAGTTTAGTCTCTGCTCAATTTGTGATGCTGCACACAACATCTTCAGGGCCTCATTGTTAAAATGAGTTCATCGGTGTGACTCTAGAGAAGTCGGGAAACTAATATGAGGTACTATCTCCTTCTATGACACATCAAGGAGGGGGATCGGGGCAAATAAAGGACCCAAATATGAACTGTAAATAGTAAGGTGTGCTGTTCCTAAGGAAAGAAACGGAACAAGGGTGGGATAGCTCCTATAAGAAGCAAGGGCCCTCACACACCCATAGGGTATTATGCCTCATCATAGGGCAGCTCCTCTTTGGGCTTGCACTACAATGCCCAACCGGCCCCGCCGGGGGGCTCATTGTAGATCTACGGAGGGTAGATTGTCCGCTACAAGTGTAACCATACGACTGAGCCGATTGTGACGCTACTGTGCGTCCCGTGACTCCGGAGCCTACATCTCTCTTTACAGTTCCTCCTGGGCTCCGAACTGAGAGGGCCTTTGAAGCAGTTGGTGTATTTGGTGAGGACATGGTTCCTATACCTACAGCTAGATGTGAACCACTCTCTTATGGGTAGTTAATAGGGTATACAGTCATAATATTGAATAAAAAATATCGATTGGCCAAAATATCGAGTTAAAAATATAGAATGGACACAATATCGAATGGATAGAATATAGACTACAAAAATATTGAATAGAATAGCAAAATATCGAATAGAATAGCATTAATATCGAATCCAAAATATAGAATGGACAAAATATCGAATGGACAGAATACAGACAACAAAAATATCGAATTAGAGGTAAGTAAGTTAATATGAACTTTTTAAAGTTTTTTTTACTATATGTGTAAAAAGTGTATATTTATTTTATAATTCATTTTAATTAATGAATTTAATTGTATTTAATTTTTGCGTAATATAATTCTGTAGCGGGTTGTGGGTTTATAGGGGAATAGGGTGGGAAATAATTTAAATAAAAATAATTAAATATGTTAATTTATTTATTGCCATTTATGTTGAATTAATTATTGATTAGTAATTAATTAAAATATAATTGGTAATTCATTTTAACTAATTGATTAATTGATAATTATGTTAATTTTATTAATTTCTTTTCAGTAGTGGGTTGTGTGTTTATAGAAGAATAGTGTTGGAAGTAATTGAATTACAAATAATCAAATGTTTAAATTTATTTATTGCTTATTTTTGTTGTAATATTTAATTGTTTATTAATTGTTATTTAATTTAGTGTTAATTGGTAAATAATTTGTATTAGTAGGTAATTTTTGTTAATAATAACATTTCACTTGTATTTTTAATTGATTCATTTATATCTATACTACTAGTATAAAGAGAGAACAGAAACCTTTTGGCAAGGTAAACTCGGGAACCACAGCGCCAATCCACACACCCAATACATTGATTGAATCCTCAGGGTGTGTAGATGGACATAGGCGACATAAAATAAAAATAAAACGTGAATTAAAAAATTAAAATTTAAAAACAAAGTAGTACCCTAAAACTTGCGCCGGCCGCAACGTAGCGCTGACCGCGACCTAGACGTGCGTGATGACGACAGGGGGAGGAGCGGTGACGAGCGGCGAGGAGTGGCGGTGAAGGAGCGGTGACGAGCGGCAAGGAGTGGCGGTGAAGTTCGGAGCGCGGGGAGGAGCGGCGGCTCAGGTAAGGCGAGGCGGGAGGCGGTCTGGGCAATGTCGGGGCGGGCGGGGGCCCGGGAGTGGCGGTGAAGTCCGGAGCACGGCTCAGGTAAGGCAGAGGCGGGAGGCTGGCGGGAGGCGGTAGGCGGGAGGCGGTCTAGGCAATGTCGGGGCGGGCGGGGGCCAGGCCGGGAGTGCACAAAAGCTGAAAATGCTGCCCCCAGCCCCCTTCTGCCCCGGGCAACGCCGGGGCGGGCTGCTAGTATTATATAAAATTGTTAATTATTTTATATTATTTGTAATTGGTATTAATATTTAATTTAATTTAATTCATATATGAAGTATTTACTTTCCCTACTGTTGCACTCACTGGAGTGGGAATAGTAATTTTTACTCCTACGCTATCCAAAGCTTTCCCTACTGTTGCACTCTCTGGAGTGGGAATAGTAATTTGTACCTCTACGCTATCCAACTCTTTCCCTGCTGTTGCACTCTCTGGAGTGGGAATAGAATTTTTACCCTCCCGCTATCCAACGCTTTCCCTACTGTTGCACTCTCTGGAGTGGGAATAGTAATTTTTACCTCTACGCTATCCAATGCTTTCCCTACTGTTGCACTCTCTGGAGTGGGAATAGTCATTTTTACCCCTACGCTATCCAATGTTTTCTCTACTGTTGCACTCACTGGAGTGGTAATAGTAAATGTAACCCTCTCGCTACCCTACGTTGAAAATGCTGTTTATGTGTTGTTAATTATATGCATATATATATATATATATATATATATATATATATATATATATATATACATATATGTATTACCTACTGGCAGTCGCCAGTAGGTAGTTATAGTTAGGATCTACTTTCCATAGGAAATCCGCAACATTCTATTGAGAATAACTTTGGCGACGGTGGACGAATCTTCGCGAATTTCTCCAAGAAAATGGCCCGCTCCTTCCCTGAAAGTTTGGGGGGGATTCATCAAGCGGGGGCCAAGATAAAAGGGGGGTCCCAAAACGTGTTTTCCCCATGTTAATTTCCATAGGGCGGTCGACTTCACTTTTAGCCCGAACGGCTGAATGGATTTCCACCAAACTTGGCAAAATTGTAGGGACTGGTAGCCTGATGTGCCTTTGCTATGTCTCAAGATATGTGCTCCAGTGGATTTTGAGTAATTTAGGTTCCAAAAAATATATATATCTATGGCAGCGCCCCGGTACGCGCACCGGGGTGCGCCCGGGCGCGACCCTCGACTTGCGCACGGAAAGCTGATTGGCTCTCGGGTGTCTGTAAACATTCGAAACAGTCCGGACCGGCCGCCATCTTGTGTCTCGGTAGGATCGAGACACAAGAGGTGGCCAAAACAAAGGGGGAAATGACCATAAGGGGGCAGGGTAGACCCCCCTGACCCCCTAGGTTTGATGTGGGGGCTATAAAAGGGCCCCACGGGGCAAAAATATATATATTTTTTTCGTTTTGCGCGGGGGGAGCGCCCGGTATGCACACCGGGGAGCGGACTGAGGAGCGTACCATGAGGAAAAAAGAATGACAGAGTTTTTTAAAAAATGAAGCCTTTTTTATAAATTGGAGGTAGTTCTAAAAAGAACAGTTTTTTTCTTCTTTTTGTTGTTTTATATTTTTTTTATGTTTTTTGAACATTTTGTACTTTTTTTGGCTTTTCAAAACAGTTTTATATTTTTTTGTATTTGTTTTTAGGGGGAGAAACAAAAAAAGGGAATTGAAACTGGCTCAACTGGAGCAAAAAACAAAAAACGGAAAAATTACTTATTTTTGGGGCACTTGTGATTGTCACCAGCAAGGACGATGAGCTTTACTCTCTTTTCACCATAGGCGATAAGCTTGCCACATTCAGTACAAGTGATTTTAAAATCAGCGAATCGTTGCTGAATACAAGGCATCATCTCTGATGTTTCTGGTCCCGATGAAGTGGCTTCGTTTCTTTGGGAGGTGGTCCTTGAAGACTGGGGGAGGTTACTGTCCAGTTCCCTGAGCTCTGCACGAGAATAGTTGTTAGGGTGCTTACGGATCATATGTCGAATCATGGTATCGTTACCAAAGGAATACTTTTTGTTTGGGTTGCCCCTTGAGAGTTGTTCCTTACAGATTAGGCAAGTTACCTTGGCCGCATTCACTTTTTTCTTGCCCTCTGGGAGTGAAAAAAACTCCCATACAATGTGTGACTTGGGCTTGTATGGGGTATTTTGTTCAGGCAGCCATCTTCTCCCATCCTCCTCTTCCTCTTCCTCTTCCTCCTCCTCCTCTTCTTGACCACCAATGTACTGTTGTGGTGATCCTCCTGGTGGTTGTGGTGGTGGTGGTGGTGCAGATGCACCAGCTGTTGCAGCTACATTAGCCATTAGAAAGTACAAAATAGTTCTCTCTCTATTACTGAAACAGGTCTTCCTCAGTCAAAGGACAAAGTCAGAATAAGGAAAAAAGGTGGGGTCTTTCATCATTTGGAAAAAAAAAGGCCTGAACCAATGAGAAGTGTTATTTTCAGGTCACAAGACCAGGGATTTCATCATTATGAAAGTAAAACTGTTCTGCACCAATTAAAAGTGTTATTTTCAGGTCACATGACCGACGCGCTTACGCGATGCGCCCACGGGCGCGCCCCGGGTCGCGTTGCGTAAGCGCGTCGGAAGTTTACGTTGCACGATCGTATTTGCTCGAGTGCTTCCGGGTGCGCTTACGCCGTGCGTATCACGAGGACGCGGCTACGCGATACGTCACGATCATGTTTTTGTTCGCGACATTGGCGCTAACGGGACGCATCCCGGTTCGCGCACCGGGGCGCTTCAAACGACAACGCTCTCCGGGGCGCTCACCGGGGCGCGCCCCGGGAGCGCTCCAGGGTAAAAAAAAAAATTTTAAAAAAATAATAAAATGTTTAAAATACAAATAAAGTATAGGATTCATTCATTTTCAAAAATATTACATTTCATAGCTATAGACATTTGCTATTAACCAAATTTTGAACTTCAAAGAAAAAAACATTGGTTTGGGGCCTTATATATAGTTAGGAATTAGCATTTAAAAAACCTATGAAATTCACTGAAAAAAACATAGGTTTCACACCAGTTATAGTTAGGAATTAGCATATAAAAAACCTATTAAATTCACTGAAAAAAACATAGGTTTCACACCAGTTATATTTAGCTGCAAATTTTACTGACATAAAACCATTGAAATTCCACGTTATAGTTAGTTGGACTCACTATAACTTGCGCGTGTAATGCACTGCTGATGACGTCACATATTACATCACTCATGACATGGTCAGTGACATCACTCATGACATCACTGATGACACCATCTTTGTGACAGAGTGACAGACCTCCTTTCAGTGTAATGTAACCCTTGAAACACATATTCAAAAATAGAAATTAACATTTTCAAAAAAATTGAGATATCCATACCAGTTACAACAACCAATTTAGTAATACCACTATCAATATACACATCCACTCATTCACCAACAGTTCTATATAGTCATTCATACATATACTCACTCATCATATGTAGTGATACACCAATACATCCTGTTACACAGCGACAGTCATCCAAAAGTTACTCACACACATACTCACACATGCAAATAAACTATTGAACATCCATTTATTTGCATATACAACTGTACACACACTACCACCTTACTTCTAAGGAAACTTACACATACTTACTCTCTTAAACAATCACTTATAGAAACACATACTTATTTAAACAGGAACTCTTACAATCTCACATATACTCTCTTATAAACATCAATACTCACATATACTAGATTAAAACATATGTTGTTACTGATAAAGACACTAGTGAGACAGTCATTCACTCACTAACACACACATATACACACTCATCCACCCATATAGTCCTGCACATATGCTGTCTTCAAAACACATACAAACAGTGAGTCGGTCATTGATGCATCTATGTGCAAAGTAATACCCCCACCAAACCATACAGACACTCATACTGATACTAAAAAAACATCTAATAACTCATATACACACACATGTAGCTACTCACCAACCCATGTAGCCAATTATACACAAAGTGAAACACTGATACATATATTTAAATATTTAAACATTACTCGCTAATATATGTATTCACTAAGATACACTTAATAAGCCAGTTAACCAATCAATTTTTTTTTTAAACATTCATTAAAACATTTATTTAAACATTTATTCTTCCATCGACCTTTACATATACATATATAAAAAATATTTATTTTTCAGAAAGATACACATTCACTGGATGGTGTCATCAGTGATGTCATGAGTGATGTCACTGACCATGTCATGAGTGATGTAATATGTGACGTCATCAGCAGTGCATTACACGCGCAAGTTATAGTGAGTCCAACTAACTATAACGTGGAATATATATATATATATATATATATATATATATATATATATATATATATATATATATATATATATATACGTAGAACTCAATCTGAATCGCCGATCCCGCTATCCCAGAAGCATCACGAGGACCAGAAATGAGGAAATGACCACAGTATGCAGGTGAGTAGTAATGTCTTTATTTAAAAAGAGCGCCCTGCCAGCATGATGTTTCGGCCTGCCCAGAGGCCTTGATCACATGACGCCACATAGGGAGAAATCTGCTTTTAAAGTGCAAGTGCAATTGAGTAAAATGCATATAATTGGCTGAGACATCACTGGGTGTGATTGACAATGAAAAAAGACTATACAAGGGGGATAGTGTTTGTGATTGAAAGCTATCAGTGTCATACGCGGCAGTAAATCTAATTCAACAATTCAAAATCCGCTGAGTATGCAAAACAGACCCCTGAATTAAAGGATTAAATTTATTAAATATATTTAAAATACTATACATATAAAACTCCTGATAGCAATGATAGTAGACATTGGATGATATAATGACAAAAATTCATATAGTAAGTAATGCATATCTATTTGCGTACGATTACAACAAACAAAATTTAATGCAATATTTCTTCATATAAAGACATCTTAAATCACCTCTAGCGGTACCTGAGCAATACTTTGATCTTGGCGATAAAGCATAAATACACTTGAGTTTATCAAGTATGCACATACAGTTCCTCTTCTGCATTTAAAAGTTTAGGGTACTTAGTATACAACAGAATGATGTATTTATATTCCATTTACCTTAATTTCTTCTCTTGGTCTCCACCTTTGACAAAGGCATCAATCCTATCAAGGCCAAAAAAGAATAGAGTTTCAGTGTTTTGTTCATGTTTCACTTGCCAGTGTCTAGCAATAGGGTTATTCTGGCCACTATATTTAGTGACCCAAGTACCCTTTATTTACAGGAAAGATAGTACTTTCACATACTACAGACCACATGGCCATTCTAGTACATACATGCAGTGGTCACAGTTACACAATATGAATTTCCTGATTTTGACATTTTTCCCTGTTGTAATACTGAAACTTTTCCTATTTCTACTTGATCTGCACGCTTTGAATTTCCCACTTCAGAAACACCCTTGTTGTTCCTTTACCCAAATTTTGGCATGTGTAGTCACATTGTTGTGTATTAGAATGCTGCTAACTGATTTGTGTTTGTTATCTGCGATGAGGGGAGGTGGTGTAACCCGTTTTCCAATAACTTGATCTGCTTTCACTAGGTGCCAATGTCTAGTTGTCATCAGTTTTATAGGTGATGACTCGCTATTGTATGTGGTGCATAATTTAACTTGATTAAATTCTGTGGTCTTATTCCTATTCCTTGGCCTTCATACTAACATTTTGGAGCTCTTTATTTGGGTATCCTCTGATTCTAAATATTTCAGCCATTTTCTTTTCCCCTTCCCTAAGGGCCTGACCAGTAGTACAACTGCATTTAGCTCTCAAGAGTTCACCAAAGGGAATACTCCACTTGAGATTTGTGGGATGATGGCTGCATGCATGTAGAATGTTACCTGTTGTGCTCTTTCAATAAGGTGGTGTGTATCTTGTTATTTTTGATGGGTATGGACACATGCAAAAAAATCCCAAAATGCTTTTTGGTTTTAATCTCACCATGGGACCCTGTAATAGATTTTTTGGGAACCATTGGGGTGGGTCTAGATTTTTTTACTCCCAAGTGCTACCTTGGTGGTCGAGGTCGAGTCTACCTAGCAATAGAGAGTAACTGCATGAGTACTTAAGGATGAAGCATGCCACTAGGAAACCTAGTGGGTGTGAGTTATTTCAAGAACAAACAACAATTGCCCCACAGGATGGCTTGGGAGACAGTCCATATTGACCAATGTGTGTTCCCTCTCCTATTTGATGATTTGGTTACATAGTACAGGAAATGGGGCAAGCCCACTACAACTTTCTAGTTCCCATTATTCATTGAGGTTCAAGTTGCTCCTGTTTCCCTCTTTTTTACGTTCATGTGGACCAAAAGATTGTTGGATTGTTTGGGTCAAATTCTGGAGACAAATAATATTCTTGAAATGCAATTTTAGAAACGTAGTTTCCATGTGTATGCTTCCGGTGAAAGCTAGAGAATATTTGAAGTGCTATATTATTTGTACATCAAACAACAATTAATTTATTATTTTATTATGTTTATATTGTATCATAAACTCTAAATAAAATATTTACATTTTTATTATAAGTACATAACTTCTCTAATAAAATGTACTGCAATTTAAATAAAAATGTTAGTGGGAGTGTATTTGTTTTAAACGTTGTTATTTATTCATTAAACTCTTATATTTAAATTAATCATTTTATACACATTTAGTTTGATGAGCTAATTTGTTCTGTAACATTGTATTTTATTAGTGCTAGATTAACAACAAATACATCAAATTAATTTACATTTATCGTATACATTCAAATTTGTTTATACTTTTGGTAACAGAATAATTAAAAAATAATATTTATCTCAATGCTTTCCCATTGGAGATCAACGCCAGGATGACAGAGATCTCGACCAAGTAAAAATTTACTAGTTGTAACCTTCACTTGTAAATTCTGTTGTCAGAGGATCCCCCCCCCCCCTGATTTGAGGGTGGGGACACATGTATGTCTACACCTAGGTATAAATCTCGACTCAGAAAGAATGCCAAAGAAAATAAGGGAGAATTGCATCATGCAGCTGTAGCCTCCTAATATGAATACTATAATTATTTGATTGGCCTCATTTTTACTTTTAGCAAATTCATTGTCTCCTCTTTAGTGCTGTGGGGC
Organism: Lissotriton vulgaris; assembly: GCF_964263255.1. Classification (NCBI taxonomy): domain Eukaryota; kingdom Metazoa; phylum Chordata; class Amphibia; order Caudata; family Salamandridae; genus Lissotriton; species Lissotriton vulgaris. The sequence goes on along the minus strand of NC_141687.1, from coordinate 782,788,594 downwards.
TAGGAGAAGGGAAAATAATAGACACTACATAAAGTAAACAGGCTCTAAGAACCTTGACTTGTCTTTGCTCCTACCACCATGTTCATGATCACTGATCAGGGAATCCTCTGGTGTTCCATGGAGACCAAAAGTCAATACAGAATCTGCTTCCCTTGCCTTGCTACCCTTTGTTGTTGCCCAGGGGTATATTGTTGTTTGCCTGTGTTACCGATGTATCACATTTCATAAAGCAAATCATTAGTGGGGTCAAAGCAACAACAAGAAAGGAAATTACTACCAAATGACAAAAGATAAAATGAATAAGCATACATTAAAATCATTGCCGTTTTAGCGACAGGAAACTGCCACTAAAACGGTGATAATGGACTTGCTAATATGCGTTATAGAATTCCAATAGAAAACCAGGTTAGATGTCCTGCACATCTAACCTGGGCTTCTATTGGAAACGGCGATAATTTTAACGAGGTTCTTGCTAATATGCCCCAGAGCTTTTTCAATTTCTCTTTAGCTGTGATAGAGAAGTGTACAAACAAAACAAAATAAGGTGAAACCTGTATGAGGCATGGGAAAAGAAAGCGTGAGCGTTGCCACTTATAGAACTATACCAATGATTCTTAAATAATTTTCAAGAATAGTTATGTAAGCGTAATTATTGCAAGAACATTTGCTATGCCTCATTGCAGTGTGAGTAATTGTTGTTGCAAGCATGAAACATCTGCTTTCAAGCCAAATATAGAATTGCTCTCTGATGCATATGTTCAAGCACAAATTAACTACAGATAGCCTGGTTCACAATACAAAGATGCGCACCTTAGACTTGACACCTATGATTTGTGTTGGCCATAAGCAATCCACCGAAATCTGGGACACCATAACCACACTCTCTCCCGAAGTGATGTTCATCAGTGAGAAGTGGCTCACCCCCGCATCGATGCATGACATCGTCATGGCTATGCCCCACGGGTACAAGATGCTACACCTTGACCGCTCCAGTAAGCACTGTGGAGGTATTGCAATCAGCCACAAGGACACCCTCCAATGAACCACATTTGAAGACTAAATCACACAATCATGGAACACCTTATATTTCAGATCAGAGTGGACACGAAAACAACCATCAGAGGAACCCTCGCCTACAGACCCACCCGAGCTTCTGAAACACCATCTCTGACTTCATTGCAGCCTTGGCAATTGACTCAATATAATACCTGAACTTACACCTCAACGACCCTAACTACACCAACTCTGCCGACCTCCTTGAGAACATGAGCAACATCGGACTCTCGCAGCTAGTCAACAACCCCACGATCAACGCAGGACACACATTGGACCACATCTTCTCCGCCAGTAACAGAATCAAGTTCTCCCATTCAACCAAGCTGACCTGGACAGACCACAGCATAATCCACTTCACCTTCTCAAGCTCACCAAAACCCCCAACATACCCCTCACCCAGCCTCATAGAAGTTGGTGCAAAATCACGGAGTCCCTCTGGATCTCTACCCTCGAAGGTCGGACCCCACCAACAACCTCGAACTTGATGTCCAGAACTTCTCCAACTGGATCTCCGCTGCTGCTGTTGCCCTCAGAAGGAAGGCTGCCAGAAGCAGATCCAGAAAGCACGCCAGCTGGTTCACTCCCAAGCCACGACCCCTTAAACGAGAATGCAAGAGATTGGAGAGACTTTGGCACTCCATCAGGAACCCCTCCAACCTGAGCATCTTCAAGTCAGCTTTCAGCAATTACCACGGCAGCCTCAGGGAGGCCAAGAAGGACACCCTAACCAACCTCATCTAGCGCAAACCTCGGCAAGGAACTCCTCAGAATCGTCAGAAAGTTCTTCTTCCCAACTGCCACCAAAAACACGATTCACCTCAAAGAATATTTTGGGGCCCTTTGAGAATTGGATAAATGCACTACGTAATACTGAACGAGAAGATGTAAACAATTGCACGCAGGACTAAACAGTTCTGTTATGATCTACTGAATAGATAGGCGTTCATAAATGTGTTCTCCTTGATGTTTTAGACCTCTAATTGCATTTCAGGTTTGAGCAAGATGTAGAACACCAGGCATGTTCACTTTGGATGACTTTGTATACTCACTGATGTTTTCAATGTTGATTACAGGCTCTGTCTCTATGCACACTTTGTATATTGTACCATGATATTTTCTTCTTTTTACTTAACTGCCAATAAATAAAACATTTTAAAAAATAAATTTTAAAAAAACACGATTCACCTGTCCCAGGCCCGCTACGACAATTTGGCAGAATACTTCCACAACAAGGTATCAGACATTTACGGCAATTTTGACCCCCAACCCACCGACCTCCACCACCTCCTTACACTAACTGATGCAACCGACAGCCATCAGCTCACAGACTAGAAACAGCTTACGTCCCAGGACACAAACACCATCATGAACTCAATCCACTCCGGAGCACCAATGGGTCCCTGCCCACACTGTATCTACAAACTAGGAAGGAAAGGAATCAGCAGCTCCTGAAGAAACCCTTTGCCAACTCCAACAAACTCAAGAATTACTGCCCCATTTCACTACTCCCCTTCCCAGCCAAGGTTCTGGTGAAAGCTGGTAACCGCTGGCTCACAAAGCACCTGGAAGAAAACAACCTGCTTGATGCCTCCCAATGAGGTTTCCTATCCAACTACAGCACTGAGACTTCCCTGATCGCAGCAACAGTTGACATCCTCTTAGAACAAGGTGAGACCCCAGCCTTGATCCTCCCGACCTCTTGGCAGCTTCTACACAGTGTCCCACCACACTCATCACTAGACTCCACTACATCGGATTCTGGGGCAACACCCTCATGTGGATCTCCTCCTTCCTCACTGGATGAACACAAAGGATCCGCCAACCACCCTTCAACTCTGACCCCAAAAGCATCATCTGCAGCATCCCCCTGGGCTCCTCCTTCAGCCCCACCCTTATCAACACCTACATGATGCTGCTAGCCGATATGTCCACACCCACAGATTCAACATCATCTCATATGCAGATGACACTCAGCTTATCCTCTCCCTCATGGAAGACCACGCCATTAAAGATCCAAATTCCAGAACACCATGTCCAATGTCGCCAATTGGATGAGGTCCAAGTGCTTGAAGCTTAACATAAACCAAACAGAGGTGCTCATCTTCGGAAACAACACCTCACCTTGGGACGACACCTGGTGGCCCACTGCTCTCAGCCCAACGCTGATCCCCTCACACCATGCATGCAACCTTGACATCGTCCTGTACAGCCAACTCACCAAGAAGCAACATGTCAACATATTATTCTCTTCCTGCTTCCACACCCTCTGCATGCTCTGCAAGATTTTCCAATGGATCCTCCTCTCCTCCAGGAAAACGGTCATCAAAGCCCTTGTCTCCAGTTGTCTTGCCTACAGCAACACATTATATGCCAGAACCACCAAATAGCTCCTCAAACGCCTCCAGACCCTTCAGAACACCCCAGCCAGATTCATCCTCATCCTCCCCAAAAGAACCCTGCACCGCCCCACACCTCAGAACCCTACACTGGCTTCTTGTCCACAAGAGATGCAACTTTAAGCTTCTGACTCATGCCTACAAAGCCCTCCACAACATCAGACCACCTACATCAACCACTACCTGACATTCCAACAACCCACCAGGGAGGTTCGCTCTGCCTCCCTCACCCTGGGACAAATCTCCTGCACCCGACAGAGCAGCAGCGGAGGTCGTTGCTTTTCCTTCCTCACCATCAAGTCTTGGAACAACCTTCACGTCCACCTGCGAATCTCCCCTTACTCACTGACTTCACAAGAGGGTGCAAGACGAGGCTCTTTGACTAAGGCATGGGTGACAAGCCGCTCTTTAAAAGTACCTCCTAATTGATTTATTTATTTTATCGGATTTACAATATTTCCTAGAGCAGTTTCTTCGCTTTATGACTCTTTCCACTTACCCTAAACCTGCATAATTCTGCAGGCAAAAAAATCCATGGGTTTTGGGTGAATGTGCATTTGGTGCATTTCCTTGACTGTGAATGTATTTCCATCTGTAGAAATCCCTTCAACTTCATCCAAAGAAATATGGTAGAGTTTGGGGCACTTTCCTTCTCACTTGCACTCTACTCCAGCAGTTTCACCACTGTAGTTAAATACACAAATTAGGTGTTCACAGTAGCCACCACGTACCAACCGCTAGTTATATGCATATGCCAGAAGAAAGTTCACAATACTGACTAATGTATCCATTGTCATAAGTTTGACCATTTCTCAAGTTGTGATTAAACAAATTAGGTACTGAGAATAGCAGCAATAAATGTTTGCATTTGTGTCATTTACTTTTGTGACCAAAACCAATTGAATCTAGATTTCTAAAACAAAATTCTCTGATGTGCAACAACAGATTATCCATGCTTATATACTCCTCAAGCACCCCTTATTGACCATCAAGGGTTACCTTCACTGCAGAAACGAGGTGTCATTTGATTGAATAGATTTTCATCAAATGCTGATTTACTTGGCTTTGTCTGCCACTGACAGATATACTGCACTAAATATTGTATGAACTTGTTTATGTGAACACCTGACATCACTTTGAAACAAGTCGTTGTATTTTAGATCAGCATGGGACCTCTCAATGAAAGATTTCATGATGTGCACAAATTAATGTGCACAGAATGTAATTGCATTCGTGGCTGCATTTTGTTTAGGCATCAGAAGAATTTCAATTACGCCTGAGTAATCGGATTAATTTTGGTAATTCTGCGTTACTCTTTGACATTAAAGTACTGATATTTACACAATTACTCCTGCTCGCGTAATTAGGAGTAATTTGGAGAAGCAAATCCTAGCACAAGAGCACATTTAGCAGCCGACAGTGGCTGCTCCCTATTCTTGTTCTGCTGCACTGAGCATTGTTTCTTAGAGCAAAATACATCCTCATGTCTACTTTGAACACGAGGTGCATTTTGCGCTAGAAAAATAGTGCTAAATGCTGTAGGAAGTTTGGGAAACATCCTACCCCAAGAGCACATTCAGCGAGCCTGAGCAGCTGCTTGCACTCCCTGCTCATGTTCTGTTGCTTTTAGTGCTTTCTCTTAGCAAAAATGTATCCTCGTGTCCATTTTGGAGAGTCAATGAGCTATCTGAATACTAATACCAGGGAGCCATTGCAAAGGAGATTAACAAAGACACGCAGTTTGTAATCACTCCCATAGTATTAAAGGGATAAGATGTTGACTTTGTTTAACCCCTATATATAATAGATATCCATGCACTGTAAGAATGTCCGATATATCTGCCTGTGTAATTACATTATTAGTGATTTAAATAGCAGTTGCTAATTAATTATTTTGTTTTATTTCCTTTATAGCGCTACTCATCCCGTTTTAGGTTGCCAGAGCGCATTACATCACACAGGTTATACAGGGACAATGAAATGGTCAACTGTATAAATCAGTTTACAGGAAATGTTATGAAAGCCACTGAGGTATACAAGGTGTGGGAGTAATATATCATCTATACTAGTAGGCATTACATGTTAAGAGTGCTTGGTATGATAAAAACATAAAGCTAAAATGAAATGCAGTGGTTGGAATTGTCTATACTAACACAATTTTTGACCTAATCTAGAATTTGGCCGATGGAGCAGTGCCCATCGGAATGGCAGGGAATATGTCTTCCACGATTCCGAGGGTACTCCACCCACCAAATTAAAGTTTACCGGAAGCCCACTGCTCATCTCTATACATTGAAAGCCCCCACCCCCATGGCAGTTCCTGATAATGTGTTAAATTTTTGGTACATGGCTGCTGTCAAGTATATAGGCAGTTTACCAAACTTTTAACATTGTTTTTGTTTTTCAGAAACAAATTCAAAAGCAGAAGTTTGTTTCTGAAAAAAAATTAAAAAAAATAATGACCCCTACACCGCAAGATTTTCTTGCAGGGTCATATATCTTTTTTCCTGCCCCTCACCACTGGGTTTTTCTTCCTGGTGGTGACATACTGGAAAAAAATGTATTACACCGCCCACTTCACCTGGAGCGGAGCAGGGTACTCCATTGTGTTTGTGACAGAGTGCCCTGTTCACCAAACGCTAAATTTGTGCCTTTTTTTTCTGTCTAAATGAGACATTTTTGGCAACCTTAGAAAAATTAAGCCTTTTCAGCTACCTTAAATAATGAAAGATTGAGAAAAACTGCAAGTAAAAAAAGATCTCTGTGACAAAAGCAGTAAGCTACTGTGCTATCTACATAAAATACACATCTGTGATCTGCCTGTTACAGGCTCTGCTTTGCAGCAGGCACGTTAACTCTATATGCAATTATTTAAGAGTTAAAACTGTGACTAGAAAAAGCACGGAAATCTCCAGCAATTGCTTTAACCAACAGAATTGTCTTACAGTTAATATTATTCACTGAAAATTACTCGGCACACAAGGATCTCTGGAGCAGGTGCCTTAACCTCATAAGAAATTTTAAAATGCTGCCTGTTTGTAGTCAGAACAGATTTACTGCCACATTTGTTGCACAATTTTTGCAGCACAGTTAAAAAAAATAATCTGTAAATGTATTGCCAAACTCTGCTTTTCATACATTCACCCACACGTTGACATCAATGTATAGAATCCCGGAGTATTTATTTTCCATTCCCAGAAATGGCAACCTCTTCACACAGCACCCGTTGATGATACGACCCGCGCAGCATGTCACCCGTCCCCATGTCACACAAGACGTTGGGCAAAGTTTTGCCTCGCATTGCTGCCTCAATTTGTTGTATGAAGATGATTTGTGCTATTATTAATTTGCTAATTTAAATTGCATGCCGTTTTTCGAGTTACCTGGCAGGCTATATTTACATTTTCAAGTTTTACTTATGTCTTTCGTTTCTAAAATTTTCGTCTGAAGGTAAGCAAAGTTTCTCCTAAAACCAGTTTCCGTTTTTCACATCAAGTTGCCAACCATTTAATAATTAACTGGAAGGTGACTTTCCTGCTGTTAGTTTGTAATTTATTTTCAGTTTCAGAATATATACATAACAAGGAAAATAAAATTTCAAAAGCATATTTAATAAATAATAGCTGCATTCTTGTTTTAGAGTCAGATCATATAAAATATTGGGGAATAAATGAATACTTGAATGAATGAATGAATTATTAATATATAGCGACTCTAGGAACTGAAGCACCTCGAGGCATTTGATAGTTAGGAATGGGTGCATGCAGGGAATGGTCACTCTGAGCGCATTTCATATAAGTGCTTGCCAATGCCTACTTATCAGGCCGCCAATTAAGGGTGGCGTGGACAAGGATGTATGGTGCCCTGCTTGTAATTTTAGAAAGCAAACACGGCCTCTTTGTTGTGTCCTCGCCTTGTGGGCCACTAGAAAGGCGTTGTGCTTGTGGAATCAGCATATGCTACCGTAGATTGCACACACTTGCAATGCAGCCTTGCAGTGTGGGTTGTAACCTTTTGCCCCCTTAGCAGAATCCTCTGAATGTGAGAGTGGCTCCATGAGGGGGGTCGTTTTGGCGCTCTTAGCTGAAGAGGAAACTGTCAACCGTTCACACTTTCTTGGCCAAGCGAGGTGAGAAGAATGGCGCCAGTGCGACTAGACTTGATGTTTGACCTTTTACACTTTTTTTTTAAAACGCCAACAGGAATCAAGGAGAACAGACCAAACCATTATCTATTTAAACATAAATAACCTCAGAATATTTAATTTGATGGAAGAAAATTACCAATTTTAAATGAAGCTACCAAGTATTACTCCTTTGTTTGAAACCATTGTCACGTTTATTCATTTCTAAGCAACCTTAATACAAGAAAACACATATACATTTTACACAAAGTATCTAGTATATTGTTTTCTTTTGCAAGGCGAGCCTGCAGTCAGGATGTCAATTCAGAATGGTAATTAAAGATAATATGATCAAAGACCTCCAGAACCAGGTACTTTTTAAAAAAATGTAGAACAAATATTTAATTACCTTTTATTTCACGTGGTAACCCTGCTATGAAAGTGATGTATTTGAAATATAAATGATAAAGGTTCAAGGGTGTATAACTTCTTAAACTAATAGAACATTCTATAATTTTTTTTCTTTTTTTTAAGTTCAAAATGATTTTATTGAAGTATTTTGTAGACAAAAGAAATAAACAAGTACAATACAAAAATAATAAAGCTTACATGCGTAAATGATGAAATGTTGAGCATGAAATGCAATAAGCTAAAAATGAAGAGGAAGGGAAAAAGGGGGGGGGGCGGGGAAGTAAACATATCATAGAATCATAAAATCATACAATATAGAGTCACAATTAAATTAAATACAAAAAAGATGGTAAATAAGGAAAAATTAATCATCAAAATACATAAGAGAATACTTAATGATATCATTGTATAACATACGAATCAATAGGAGACCAAAAAGATTGAATCTATAATTTATTTTTAATTACATTACCAGTAGGTACAGTTGTTCCTTTTTTAAGATAATGCATATTACTAAATATTTTAAAGTTCATGCATCCGTTACTCGTATACTCAAGTACTTGCTGCAAAGCTCACTGCTTTGGATCCAGAGATCATTATGTAGGGGTGATTGTGTGGTTTAGCTGTGAGTACATACTTTTTACACGTTTTTCTATTCTTCTTTACATGTAGCAAAGTCTGTATCACATATTTGACTTTAAATGTGCCCATTTTAGTCAAAGGTATGGGTACAAGGGCTGTGACATCCATTCCTGTGCGGTCATTCAATGTGATATAATTGCCATTCTCTATGTAATGAGCCCCCACGTTATTTTTTCAGAAATCTTTCCCTGCTTCTAATCCCAATAAGTAAGGCTATCGGTTCTTTCCAATTTCGATTTCTGCGTAATTTTTTTTTAAATCTCTTTATCTCTACAGGACTTTCAACATTCATAGCAATAGGATTTTTGTCGTACCCTGCTCTTTCCAATTAGTGATGTTAGTTTGCTTTCTGTCATATTGATCTCCAGTCACCCTGTCACCACAGCATCTCAGAACCGCAACTCTGAACAAGCTATTAATGTTCTCCTGATATCCTGTTCTTTGTATGTCTAGTTTTACCTGTTTTGCTGATGTTTTAATTTAAAATGCATGATTTGTTCTAGATTTTGTATTTAATGTGCTGTGCATTATTTGCTTGTAAGCGTTTTTAATACATTGTATTTTTTTTACAAAATAATAAAGGATTTAGTTTTTATTTATTGTTTTATTGTTGTTGGTTTTTGCTATGGATAATGAACGTTTGTATTGCGTGCAGTCATGCATGTTGTTTGTAAAAAATAACCGCGTGTCAAAAAGTGCAATTTTCCGTAGATTCCTTATGAAAATGCTGACAAACAAAAGATCATTTATCAAGCTAACCGCGGTGGTCTGGCGTGGTCCTGATCTTAATCCTTTCACCTTTGACCCGGACCTCTGTTGGCGATTGTTCCACCACGTCCGAGTAAAATCAATGTTGTGCTCTCAGCATGGATTCCTGCGGCTGGGACGTGCCTGTGTGGGTATTAACTGAACCTCATCCCAATAAAATACCGCATAGAATGAACTGACATTGCACCTCGTTAGGAGGCGGTGGAATCCTGGGGCTAGGAGCTCAGTTTCCTCCTTTCCTTGTTAGCCAGTTTTTGTATCTCTATTATTTTAATGCGAAGAAAGGAGAGCAAACTTGTGTGCAGGGGGCATTTGTTATCACCACTGTAAATGTGTGAAAATGTGCCTTTTGTGAGGTTTCATTGTTTACTGTCCAAAATATGCATCTCCAAATAAATGTACACCAAAGTCTCGCATTAAAAAATATTTTAGATAAAAAGACGAATTGCTAAGAAATTAAAGAAGGAAAGATGCTTATTATAGGCACGTTTTGGATCTTACAAGTCTAAATATGTTTCTAAAATTCTGCATGATTGGTTTGGAGAGCTACCCCTCCAGCATATCAGGTTAAGAGCTTAATGGTCTTGAAATCAAATGCACATAATTATGAAAGGTCTTTTCTACTGCACAAAATGTGCTGAAAAGTTTTATTTTTCTAATTATAAAATTCTAGTTACCCATGGAACCAATATCAAGAGTGAAACTGCTAATCTAAAAGATTTAGCTAGAAACAGTGTAAGAATATAGCTTTGTGTTGCAGAATTCCTTAGAACCAATGTACGTACGCTTTTCACATTTCAAATCATATGCCAATATTTACAAATTTTACTAAAATCGAGAATGAATTGATCAGCATGAGAGGCAGGTAGTTGAAAGCGGTGGTGTAGCAAGTTCAGGTGATACCCAGTGCGGAAAAGTTCTTGTCAGCCCCCGTACCCACCCACCCCCCTCGCCCACACTGAAATTATTAAAATAAGGGGAAAAAAGATAGTTACACATATTTTTGCCATTTTGTTACCCCCAACCCCCCCTCCCCCCCCCCCCCCCTCAGTGCCATTTTGTCACATCCCTCAATGGAGACACCCGGGGCAGCCCGCAACCACGCACCCCCCTTTCTACACCACTGGTTGAAAGTGACCACAAAGAAACACAATATAGAACTAGCCGAGGGAGCACCACGCTTTCAGCAGCACAGCACCCAGCATTCCTGTTGAACTCAGTGGTGCTGGAACCATTTTCAGAGCAGGGGTGCAGCAATAAATGTTACATCACTGAACTCCTAGGGACTGTGAAAAATCCAAGTGTCACACAAAGTGGAGTAAATGAACCCCAGTAGTTTGTAGTAAGGGTGTATATGTAGCTTTTGATGCATTTTAGAGCACACTGTTGCCAATACCTTACTAAAGCATGGGGTGGTGGTGCACTGTTTATTTCAAACAGCACATTTTCCATTGAAATTAGAACTTTCTTTAAAATTTGCAAAGCTGGACACTTACATCTATATAGTACATGAGCAATAATGTGTTGAAATCGGGTTTTAGTGAATATTTGTTATTTTCTCAGCACCAAGTAAAGTGTCTTGATTTGCTTTGATCTTATTAACATCTTGGTTTCCATTATACTTCAAAATTACACAACAAAGTGCTTGATTTGTGCTTTCCCAACTGCAGATATATTTTGAAATATACTTACAGTTAACTTATAGGTTTTTAATTGTTGTGTGTATTAGAAATAATGAAATCCTGCAGCTTTTCCTTTCACACCAGTAATCTCCATGTTAGAAGAATAAGCAGAAATTTGTCAGAAGACACAGCATGACATTTAACCACTGTCTTTAGGCCTACAGCAAATGAGACAAGAGAAAAAACTAAATTTAAAGGCATATTTTTTGCTTATTCACATTTCGAACTCCATCCCAGATATTACGGAGGGTGCTTCAGCAACCCTATGCTGCTCCTTTCAGCGTTTATGGCTGAACCGAAAGATTAAGTGCCCAAGTCACCAAATAGATTTAATAAAAAAAAAAAGAATTAGACAAGTGTTTAATGTGCGTGATGCACTAATGAGAAAAAAAATATATGTGTTACCTGGACATGTATGTAGCATGTGCTCAATATATATTAGGCATGCATAAATTTAAACACATTCATTAAGAATGTGGCCTAAAATTATGGTGTACCAATGGAACTATCAAGATAGTGGAACAAGATCTGATGTTGTGCTCTCTGGTTGTAGGGTTTTATCTTGAACATATTTAAAGAACTTGGTGTAGATTCTCTTATTATTTTTGCTAACTCAAGAAGGCTTCTCCCCTTTAAAAAAAAATGCATTTTTCCAGTGCATGAAAAATATCTAATTTTACAAACCCTAAGACATGTGCGAGGTTACTGCTCTGGGATTGTTGAAGGACGTTTGGAAAAATGCACTTTATGTTTTCTAACTAAATATATTATTACACACACTTTAGACCAAGCTTAACCTACATATGCACTTTACACAAAAAAATGTACATGTATTAGTTGAAATGTGTCAGTACACACAAATTTAAAGCATCATTTTAAATAGGGTAAATAACACTTATTTTCTAAACACATTTCTATCAGCCTATTCGTCCATATTTAGCGATATGGCTACTTGGTATAGTTTCTGGTCCCAGAAGGCATCTCAGAATTTCAATGCCTTACTGTCATCTAAAATTATTCAAGACTTTCCATAGGCATGATCATCATAGAGGAAGTAGTGATGGCCTGAAATTTTGTATTCTGACACGCCATGAAATACCAACAAACGAAATTATGACTATCGGGTGCACTGTGCGATAACATGCAATGATAATACATGGTATACTAATAAAGAATGCAGTTATTTATATCACGGTTAGATTGTAGAGGGACCATTACTGTCCTTCAATTGTTTACATTTATTGACAGGTATACTGCTCAAACTCAAACTCAGGTTATCCATTTGCTAGCCATAATACTTTCACATAGTTCTTAGTGCAGAATTTTAGTTCACTTAAGGACTGGATTGCAGCACTGCCTCTTTTAGCATAGGAGGCAGGGTATTTTATTGGTAGCCCTATGTGGCTGCTGTCCTCCAGTCTACCTCATCACCCATATGTAATCTTTATGAAATTCTTGGCAGCTCAAAGTTAGGTGAGCAGATTGTATCAGTCAATGTATATGGGTGTGAACTCCTGGTGATTTTTCTGAATCCCACAGACATTCTCTGGCTTGAAAACTCTTTGAGTAATGTTTTGTTAGAGGGGTGGTATAGGCTAGCATCATTCTTTGCTGTGATTCTTGCTTGCTTCCAGGAAAGCAGGCATGCTTTGTCTATGAACACTATCCCCGACTAATGAATGTAAGAAAGAAACAGAATATGTGGATAATTCATCAATTCAGTTCTTTTTAGCAACAACTCTTCAGGCCATTTTTGCAAAGTTCTCCTTTAGATGAGGCTGAATCACTTAGTGCTCACAGGGTCTGTTATATGCATGTTTAGCAGCTACTATACTTTAGGAGACTGAAGATATATTTATGGATATTGCTCCACAGGTTCAAAGCTAGGCCGTCCGACTAATTCCACATGTGCCATAGCTCATTCTTCTCCTGAAAAGTTAATGATGATATTCGGCTTTAATAATAATGTCGATGATTAGACTGAGTGATCAAAAACCTTATCATCCATGTATGTATGCTAAGGGACTTCATACTGTGGCTATTCCAGGCAACCTCTGGCTGTAGTGATGCCATTTATTTTCTTTCCATAAAACTGAATTTGTCACAGTTGTTTACAGTATAGTGACCAGGCATTCTTATCTACTTACTTTGTGCAGCATCATTAGCTAAGAATTTTGATGTTCCACTTGGGAAGTCAACATCATGGGGTTAGAGACTCTGCTTTAGTCTCAAGTTGGAATAGGGCTCCAGGCCGTATTTGTACCATGGGTAGGTAGCTGGATGCAGACTTTATTGTCAAAGAAATATGCCAGTAAGCAATGCATATCTTTCTCTAGCATAGGGCACCTCTGGATCTTCAAGTGGAAGGTTACTTAAGTAGAAAAATACTCTTTTGGATTCCAAGACATCTTCTCAAGTATGTATTGTAACTATAACAGATTCATCCCATTGTTTAATGCTAATATTTGTTCAAACTGAGTACCTAAAGTAACGTCGCTCAAATAAGAGGTCCTGGGTAGCAGTGAATGGTATCAATTCAGATTTTTTCAGACAATACCTCCAACACTCAATATGTTTCTATGGAGAGGCCTCACACAATGAATAAGGACAAGATTTTCATTGATTAAAATATCATGGAAGACTTTTTTGGACATTATACCTTCTAGTAACATATATTTTTCATTTTAAATAGGAAAATGTCAAGATATGGCTGCTCTTGTTGAGTCAGTATTAAGCAAACCTGCTCAGGTTCTGTGTAACCTATGCTCTTGCCGCTCACACAGTTGAAGGGAAAATGGATCTGCTGAGAATGAGGCCTAAAATAAAATGTAACCGGTAGCGAAAAAAGTCAAGAAAATCAAAGTTCCTGAATATAAAGCAAAGATATAAAGGAAATAAAGGTGAACGCTGTGAATAGAAAGCTGTCATCGCCGTCTAAATTGAATAACAATCTATCTCACTATTGCCATGAAACTCGCCCACCTCCGTTAGGCAGCACAAAAGCGTAAAGGAACCCTGGTCTTCATAGATGTACATGATTATATTTTCTTTTGTATTGAGTTGAAAAAGCAAACGCAGATTGCTCACATTGTAGCAACTGTTCCAAAAGAATGGAAATTGGCCCAACCACTTTGTGTTAACACAATGGATTATGTATATAATAGTCTAAAAAAAAGTTCATGCATATTATCTCAGAAGAACATCCAAAACCCTGTGCAGAATCTTCCAGTGGAGCAGATGAATGGAACTACAGAAGAATATCTCTGACAAAGGGATGAAGGTTTAACCAAAGGATTTCAATTTATGATCCGTTCCAGAAATCCTTTCACCGTCCATCAAGTACAAGCCATTAAGAGTAATGAAATCAGAGATACAAAACACAAAAATTTTGATCTTGCTGCAGGAGGTGGTGTCCAGGGCCTTGCCTTCCACGCTTTGTACTGATTTTTTTAGAATAGCCTTTCACAAAATGCTGTGAAACAGTGTCTTGTTATCTATGTTTCATCTTTTCCAAATGCTGTCCAGCAAGCCCCTTGTACCCATGTGGTATGAAAGAAAATTGATTGCCTCATCCATGAATTTTACCATCTGTGCATCAGGCCTTTAAAAGAGTTAGAGCTCCTCTATGCTGCCAAGCACATGTATTAAGATTTTTAGATAGAAAGGCTGAAAAGCTTAGTGTTACATTCTCATGCCTTCAAGTACTTCATTTTGTCATCACTTCTGCCACTGTACTTTGCTTAGTTTTATTGACATACTTCAGACAATGTAAAAAGAATTTGTATGGTTTTGTGCAAACAGACGAATATTATATGTCAATATTTTCCCCATGGGGAGGACATCCATATCTGTAGAAACAGATTTCAAATGTAAAACCTTTAAACATTAGAAATTGTTGGTAACAATCAGTATATACTATGTATAAAGCTAATGTCTAAAGATAAGAATCAGAATTTTTAAAAGAAAGAAAAGGAAAATATAAATCCACAGGTGTTTGTACTTAAAAAGCGGTATTACAAGAATTGCAAACATGTTTGCATATCTCAGCATGTAAAGGTGAGACTTGGTCAGGCAAGTATTTTGACAAACAACACAAGATCTTGCTTTGTAGTCCAGTTCTGTATAAATTGATACTATAGAATTAAAAAATACTATAAAATTGACCACTATAAGTCATTTACAAATGCATTCATTTATGAATGAGCAATTTCTAGAATGAAATTCTGCTTTGCCCCTAACATAGGCTGTGATATACATCTTGTTATCTAGCACAATATAATTTACAATAAACAAACACTGTGGCTCTGCCACCATTTCTAAAGTTAAACAAGAGACAGGTTTGGGCAAATTGTGATGTCACATAGTTGTTGAAATGTCTCCTATGTCATAGCCTGCATTATGCGGATATTTTCTGAAAAGTTGAACAGAATGTATCATCTGAGAAAAATATCTTAATTAGGGAGTTTAATGTGTGAAAAAGTGGTAGAGCAATCTCTCCTTTCTTGGAGCCTACTTTGGCTTTGATTGTTCACTCAGCGGTATGTTGTGACAGTGAATTGTTCAGGACAGACATTGTGTGGGTTTCAAAGTAAAAATAACACCAATGGGAACTAAAGGTTGTCTTAAGGAAAATCATTGATCATTCCAACTTTGGGACTGCCAGCTAGCAATATCTGAGTAAACTAATTTGCAACATGATTTGTAGAATAGCCTTATTATCTGAGTAGTATACATGTGACAGTAAAAGTTAGGAAGAGTTTACAGCTGATCTTGGCAGCTGCCATTGACCAGTTCGGCAAGGAGGTAGAGCTCGGTTAGAAAAGGAGACAACATGAGAGCAAATCATGGCCTTAAAGCAAAATGGATATCTATAGAGTATAAAGAAAAAGCAGTTAAATGTTGGGTTCAGACTTTCTTACTCACTTGCAAATATGAGTTCTAAGTACAGATTCCTGTTTAACATCTTTTCCCTCTATATGAGTCATAACATATTGATGCATCCTAATATTACCAAACCCTCCGAAGGGACATATAAAATCCCTCCAACAGAGTTAAGCCCCCAAGTGGCTAAATTATTGTATAGCGCATACATTTATAGATTAAAATATTTATAGCTCTATTTCAACCATTGAAATTTAAATATTGAAAGGGAGTCTGAGCTTTTTGCTTAATTAGATCTGTTACATTTACAAACTAAAACACAACCATTCCATACTAAGACTGATGTAATTTGCAATCATGATAGTTAAACAACTCTTTATTCTTTAATCCTATAATTAGCACAATGCAGCGTCCATTTAAACGGTACTGCTAGAAATGTATCAAGAAATCTAAGTGCAGAGAAAAAAAATCACAATTCCCTGAATATTAAAGTACCAGAGAATTAGGTGATCATTTCACTAATGTATAAAGTAAACACAAACAGCTAAAAAGTATTCTCAATGGAACTTCCAAAAGTAGGAAAAAGAAGCAACAAGTTAACATTGCTTGGATATTGGAACATATACATTTTGGATTCTAATAAATGTGTAGATAACATTCATTAGCAAGTATCAATTGGAAATGTTAAAGAAAATATAAAGAAATAGCCACTTGTGGTAATGTAGCACAATGCAAGATCATTAGATGCTGAAAATTGCCGTAATTGGCTAGTTTCAAGGTTGCAATCTTTTCTTAACAGAAGAAAAGAGTAGTAGCAAAGGGGTTTCTCCATCCACTTTGAGGGACATAATGCCTCTTTTCCTTTGGGGTACTGCAGGTATTATGCCCATGCTTATTTATTAGTGGCCAGATATGCATACACCTGCTCTCAACATACTGGTCGCAATTTGCAACCAATATTTTTGTGAACAGTGAGGTAATTTGCTAACCAACCTTTTTACAAATAGGTCAGTTTGCAAATTACTGATACATAATGAATATTGCGACCTACACCGTGTATATTGAAGAGGTAGGTTGCAAATTGTAACCAACTATGAATCGCAGCAATCACAAAGGATGGCTACCTGCTGGGGTCAGCAGACCAGCATGTCTGTAATTGCTTTTTGTTAAAGCAGTCTTTTTTTTTAAATGCATCCCATTCCAAATTGTTTTTTTTACATTCATTAAGAAGAAAGGGTGCCAAGGGGGCACACCTTCCCATTTGCGAATTGGTTATGACTATATATATGTAGTTTGTAAAGAATTTATTTTTGCTACCGGAAATAAGGCACAATATTAATTTATACTATTCAGAGTGCACCAACCTTCCAAATACCAAATCAGTATTTGGTCACAAACTGAAATTGTGATTCAGTAAAGTCTTACAGAATCACAGTTTGGATTTCATACCTACCAAAATGTTTTTTGCTGGCGCAAAAGGCTCAGTTCTGCCATTGGCCTGCGTGAGAAAACAAAAAAGTTTAGTACATCTGAAACTATTTATAAACAAAAAAACATAATTTTTAATGCATTCATTTATTAATGTAGCTATTTCAAGAACATTGATAATCAATATACAAAAATAATAACTTGTAATATCGTGCTTCAAACCTTGGTTTTGCTATTGTCGGACACACTAAATAAAGGTAACAAACTGGTTTTGCCCTATAAACCATAAAACATTGAGTTTTGTTAAAATATTTCACTGCTTAAACTTCAGAACATTTATAATCTTCAGCACTGTGCTGCATTCTGGTCAAATCTACGTTTAAAAAACTCCTGCAGCTAAACTGAGTGTTCTGTATCTCCCCAAACACTTTATCGTACTGGGCTTTCAGGAATCGCTTCAGGTTTGGCCTTTATCCTACAGTATATATATATATATATATGTCTTAGCCAACATTACTCACATCTCTGACGTTTCACATTCACTTTATCATTTTCTCCTGCAAAAATCACTATTTTACCTCAAGCTAAGCAAGAGTTGTCACAATCATTTCATTCAGTACTGGAAACTAATTAAGTATTTCCATGATATCCTACAACTCTTGCTCATCAATAAGAACTTTTTTTAACCCAGTTGTTACTTTACATAGGACGGCAAGTAAAACAGATGAAACATCTGTGGCAGGCAAAATTAAAGATTTAGATCTAAAGATGATGTGCATGCTAAACATAGACACAAAAGATTTTTTTATTCTATCAAAGAATCCAAATTTAGTATAAAGTCACAAAGTGGTGAGCCCACATAAATCAACCATAAAAAGCACCTCTTTTGCCTATTATTTCCTGCTACGTATGGTGGTTATACTTTTTTGTGTGTCTTAATATTGCCATTTTTGTTACTTCTCACCGAATGAAATGTAGTTCCTTTAACATAAGGCAGTACATAACACTGACAGCCCCAAGAGAGAGAGAATGCATGTATATTTTCTTTAACCTCCGAGAGCGCTCTCACTTTGTCAAGGAACTGTGGGCCTTTGCACCATTGGCATCTTCTCTTCTTGAAAAGCTGGTGTGAAAGAGCTTGAGTTCTTGGAGGATGGAGAAGACAGATGCCAGGATTTAAGCTGTAACATGTAACTTGCTGTTTGATAGTGCCGTATTTTCCCCTTCATAGGACAAAAATTGCTCCAAATCTGTGTAAGGATCTTGCACCAGGAGGGCCAAGGTCAAGAATGTAATAAAAACAATCTTAAGAGGTTGAGTAGTGATTCCCTGTGCATGTGTATTACTTCTGAGTGCCTAACCAATCTGGGGATAAAGTTTGGAACAGACAATAATTTCCATCCTATCGCCAACATCCCCACTCCAGCGAAACTTCTTGAAAAATGTGTGCAATCCCAACTCTGTGCTTACATAGAGAATTACCAACTTCTTGACCAGCATCAATCTGGTTTTCGGAAGGGACACAGCACCGAATCGGCCCTCACAATCGTTATGGATGACATTTTGAAAATACTAGATAAAAATGAATTCTGCCTACTGATTCTCCTTGACCTTTCCTCAGCTTTCGGCATGGTTAATCATAACATCCTCCTATCCATCCTACAAAACAGAATGGGTTTTTCAGATCGGGTGCTTCTATGGTTTTCATCCTTTCTTCGGCAGCGAATACAAAGAGTCAAGGCAAATAATTCTCTCTCTCTCAGCCCTCTCCAGTACACATGGGGGTCCCCCAAGGATCCGTCTTTTCACCGATCCTCTTCAACCTCTTCTTGGAACCTCTAGCTAATGCATTAAACTCCACGAACATTCTCTTCCACATGTAGGCCGACGACACACAACTCTATCTGAAAATTTCATACCCGGAAAGCATCATCTCACTTAACTCGATACTCACATTTATGCAAAATTGGTTAACTGCGAACCATCTCCTACTCAATGCCTACAAAACAGAGTTTATGCTCATTTACACCCCGAACCACATCCCCAAACTAGATCTCTAGCTGTCTCACCTCACTGCACTCCGATCATTATTGATTTAGCCAAATCACTCGGGGTCACCTTAGACAAGCACCTGAATATGAAGTCTCATATCAGAAATATATGTAAGGGTGCAAATCACTTGTTAAGAACCCTCAGAAATATCAAGCCTTTCCTGCCTCTAAGTGATTTAAAGCAGGTGGTCCAAGCGCTTGTTTTGCCAAGGTTAGACTATGGCAGTGCAACTCTCTGTGGCCTACCCAAATATGCTTTGGCCCCACTCAGGACATCACTGAACACTGCTGCTAGATTGGTTACAGGCCCTAAAAGAAATCAACATATATCCCCAATCCTTAAATCTCTCAACTGGCTACCCTTTGAAGCCCGAATTCAGCTTAAGATTGCAGTCCTGGCGCACAAAGCCCTTCGCCTCAATACTCCTACGTACCTGGCGCAAAAACTTGAACTATCTTGTGGTGAGAGGGCATCAAAAAGCGCCTATACATTCCTCTTGAAACCTCTCATCCTTAACAAAAAGAGAACAGGTCACCGAGCCTTCTCCGGGGCTGCCCCAAAGATATGGAACTCTCTGCCACCTGAAGTACCCAGCCTCTCCTCGACGACGGCGTTCAAATTGGAAGCCAAAAAATTCCTAATGGGAAAATTCTTTCCGTAAGGGGAGGAGGTACATTCGACTCGTCTGACTTTGTTCTTTTCACCTTGGTGCCTCCAGCAACAATGGATGATCTCCTCTGGTTTTTTTTTCCACATGCGGACACCTTTTTACTGTATTATCTTCCTTTTTTTGCTGCTGTTTCCCAATTGATGTTTTACTACCCCCTTGTTCTTTCATTCTGCTTACTGTAAAGCGCTCTGATATCCTTCTGGATCTTGTTTGCCCTATATAAAACTTTATAAATAAATAAGCCTGCATCAGCTTTGTGTCTTAAGCCACACCAAGGAGTTTTTCAGTGCTGGTTTTACAGCCAGTTTAAGTGCAATTTTCCACTTTCGGAGTGATATTTAATCATTTGTTCACTACAAAAAAGTTGTTTGATGATAGTTCCTTTCCTTCTTTTCAACAAATGGACTGTCCAGATTACTGATAATTAAATTGAAAATGAAGGTAGAAGGTTTTGCTTTAATGTTGAAAACCTCATTGAAGTGTTCCATAACGATCTTCTTTTGTAATGCTACAGAGTGCAAAACCCGCTCTGGTGCAATGGTATCCAGAGCCAATAACAGTGGCTCAGATTAATTCAAACATTTCTTCCATCACCCTTTTATTTTTATAAACACTTATCTTCCCCTTCATATCCAAGTGTGAAAGAATAGACTTGAAGTTAAGAACCTTACCCATATTACGCAACAACATCATTTTGGTCTACCACGAGTGAGTAAATGGCCAAGTACTGTGACATTAGATTAAACAGTCAAGTGCACTCCTTTCTATTTCAGACCATTTTAGGTCTGTCCTAGAGACAGTCTAATGTAATTAAATACATTCAAAAATAAAAAAGACATACATGGGTGAGCTATGAGGCAGCCATTGACTCTCTTTCACAGTGAGTGATGATATTTAATATGATCACATGTGCACATCCACACAAAAAGAAGTGCACTTTAGTGCTAGTGCTGGCAGGCAATAATTAACTTTCTCCAAGTATTTTCCTTACCATTCTTTACCTTTCTTCTTTTGTAGTTATTTATGTGTGTTTACAGTATTTGTACTACATTAATTCAAAGCCAACGACATCTTTTCAATGCACCTATTTTCTGTGATTTCCTAGAATGTCTATATATGTCACAAATATACCTGCATTGTAGGAAGCATGAAGATTAATAGTTATATTCAAATTTCATTTAATGCTACGTTTTTACAATTGAAATTTGTTATTGCAGTCATTTGGTCCCTACATTTAAGCAGCATGTTTTTCATCTTTTTTCTTTTTGTATCATATGCTTGCAATAAAACTTTTAACCATTGGCCATTGCACTAGCTTGCCTAGGCCATATCTTTTGGCTTCATCAATGCTTGTTAACTATCTCTGTGAGATTCCTGCTCTCCAACCAATGACCTCGGATTCTACCTTACATTTGGGTGATTTTAACATCTGGGTTTAAGACTTCTGTTTTTCAGGTACCAAAGTGTTTGTAGACTGCATCAAAACCCTAACCTTTTGTTTGTTATCACTCCTTTTGTTCACAGCCGTAGAATTTGAATAGATATTTAGCTCTAAGGTACAATTTGAGGTCCCAGGCCTCCACAGATTCTATCACCACCCCAAGAGCATCATACCTTCGATTGCTAATATCTGTTGTTTTGCTCTGTCTGAGTTGAAGCATTTCTATGTTCTCCGCCGGAATTATTTGCCTAAATTGCTCCGCTGATTATGCTTTTACATGTGCATGGTGTTAATACCTGGACCTGCTAAGGTGGTGCGGGAATCAATGGAAACATATGGTCTCAATTAATGCAGAATTATTATTTGAGAATTGCAGAATGATTAAACAATAAAAGATCATGATGGCAGTTAAATGTGCTTGAGAGGAACAGCATGAATGCCACATTCGAAGGGGCACTTTTGTTCCTAAGAAAGGCATATCATAGAGCCAAATTCAATACCAATCACATATTTATCCAAATTGAAGCTAAAGGTATGAATAAACCAAGAGTACACTTTTTATGATATCTTTTGTTTTGACTGTCTAGCTACAAAAATGTGTGGTAGTCAGAAATCATGCACGTAGTATAATATTTCTATTCCAACCTAGGAAATGTGAGCCAGATCATTTGGTTTTCATGCTTCTCAGCTATTAGCCTTGGCCTTAGGCCCTGCTCTCTGTTGTTGTGCACACCCAGAAATCAGTTTACTGACGTGGAACGGTCTTAAATTAGGATCCTCATCAGGAAATATAAACTATCTATACCCAACTGTTCTGGGGCCTCAAAGCATATGCTATGAACTGCGATCGTCAGCAGAATAAACTGACGGACAAAATGATCAAACACTCATTGCACACTCGTGCAGGGAAATACAGGTTCAATCCATAATTTGCCACTTCTCTGTTAAAAATAATTCATTTGATCCTTTGGTTTAACTGTTGCTCTGCAATGGCCATGGTCAATTCTGGAGAAGAAGACCACATTGCAGCGCCAGTCTCATGGTAAACAATACAGGCAATTGGATTTTTTCAGTTCTCGTTAACACATAAATCCTGGCATCCACATTACCGTTAGTTTAGAATGAGTTGCTAACTATAGCAGATATTGCCTTTCTCTGCATGTTTACCATCCTGGGCCTTTGGACTGTCTTGGACAGCGGATTCAATCTTACTGACTATGGGTGACCTTAGTTATGTAGGTATTCCTTAAGTTTTTGGCTGAGACCAGAGCACAAGGTTGATTAGCTATACATCTACATCTGTGAAAGTTAATTTGGGAAGAGTACCTCATTGTTTCTTTTGTCACTCATCCTCTCTAGTAACTATATAAAGAATGAATTCATCTTTTACAGGACACCCAGCTACTGTTTCTGTTCCTAGGATGATAATACATAGATATAACTGCAGTGCCAGGCCGGCCCAAGGCATGTTTTCCAATGTGAGAAGGAGCTTGATCACAACTGACAAAGGCAAGTGACATGCTCCTTTCTAAATTGAATGGAAGTAAAATAGATATGTTAACTTTGAGCCCACATACAGAACTCGGAGTATAGAAATCCAGTGTCCCTTTACCAATTTCTTAAACTTCAATGTCTTTATTTGGGTTTTTTGTGGAATGCTGATTTAAGGTTTAATCCTGATCAGTGAAGTGAATGAGGACTCTCTTTTTCAACCTAAGCTCTCTACCAAACTCTGGCTATCATTTCCTTATAACTAAAACTGTTTGCAACATTCTTATGTCCAGCTTGCATCTCGGTCACTGCTTAATTTTTCCCCTAGAGTGACAGAGGAAAATGCAGAAAAGCTGAAAAAAGAGAAAGGGAAAATGAGAAAATAGTGAGAAAGAGAGAGAGCAGGGATGAAAAAGAATCTGCAAGAGTGAGCTATAGTTGCAAAGAATGTATGGTTTTAGATGAAAGAGTCATGAGGTGGAACTAAAACTAGCCAGTCTTGGTATTTGGGAACCCCAACATTCCCCGTGCAAGCTTTGGGCTTCTGAGAAAAACTATTGGCCCCTGCACTTCTTGCACAAATTAAGCACTGATCTCAGTGGTTGTATGACGGAACAATGCAGGGTAATACTTAGCATGCCTTTAGAACGCATTTTTTACCTCGCATTGTTTAGGATGCATATGCTTTTACAACATATGCCATTACCACGCATTGTATATATATATATATATATATATATATATATATATATATATATATATATATATCGACAGAAACTCCAAGAAACCACCTCCAATCCAGCAGGACCGGCGAAGCAGGAGATAGACCACAGCATTCGGGTAAAGATTTTTTATTTTCCAGTTTTTCCGCTACCAACCAAACATGACGCGTTTCGGGCTATGCAGCCCTTGTTCACATGCAAGGCATTAGTGCTAATTACAGTGCTTATAAAGTGCTTAACATGCTCCGCCTACCACCCTGTTCCCCAGAGGGTCACGTGACCGCTATGACAATGGAAAACAGACTATCTCTTAGTGAGCTCAGAACAAACAAGCCAGAATCTAACTGTAAACATATGAAATTCCTGCATAAATGCGCATTGTGTACCGGGTCCAAGAATAAATATTTGTTTCCTTTTCTCATCCCTGTACACAAGAAAAATTATAATCGCAAATATTCCTAAAAAGGAACTCATGACTGGATAAATCCAGATACCACATTTACATAGCAAAAGTTAAGAGCAAATAAAACATGTAGTATAGAGATAGTAACAATTAATGTGGTAACCAGTATATACATAGTTATTACAAAGGGATCAACCTTTGTCCATGGAGTTTATGGCCTGACGGAGCAATTTAAACTAACAACCACAAAAAAGCTAGGACAAACCATGCCTAGTGTGCAAAGGAGGCTGACGATAAAGTGCAGACTGCATATTCAACAAGACTATCAATATCAAATTCATGGAATATCATAGAAAGCACTGTGTAAAAAAACATTATTATTACCCGTGATAAAATCAGGGACTGTTCTATGTTTTTAAAATTGCATTTCTAAAACCATGAATTTCATATAAGCATTATCTAAAAGAACATAGCAGACTGTATTATAAACATTAAATGGTGATAAAATGTGATAAAAGTGAAGGGAAGAAACGTGAACCAATGGTCTTAAAATGGTGAGGATATGGCACAATGTAGAAAATTAAATAACACATAAATATGCAATCATTTAATCTTATTATACATATTAAAGTGCTATTTGTCATGAGTGTTTCTTAAACCGTGATAGACAACAGGGAACCTGACTATCTATCACTACTAGAAGTTAGAGAGAGAGAGTATGAATATAAGTGTCTGCCCTATGTAGTATATCCAGATGAGCAACAGGGAACCTGACTACTCATATACAAGGGGCAGAAGATCTGACCTGAAAAAAACCCCAAACAAAATGCAGAAAAGCAGCTATCAAAGGGAGGAACAGTTAAGTTAACATAGTCAAATAGAGTTCGTGATGTTCTTACAGGAAGTTGTAAAAGTCCTCGGTATTGTTGAGGCCATTAGGCCATTTGCTGTCGAACTCTAGTATGAAACGTGTTTCGAGTTGTCGCAGTAACAACTCTCTGTTACCTCCTCTGCGTAAGGGCAATACTGATCCTATCACAAAGTATCTCAAACAATTGAGATCTTTGTTGTGTTTCGCCGCAAAATGGCGTGCTACAGGGTAAGATGGATCAGTATGCAGTATAGCCCTTAAATGCTGTAAAATTCTGACGTGCACCTGGGCTTTAGTACTACCGATATATATATATAAACAATGTATTTTTTGGGGGGACATCCTCACCCCGCAACTTACCTGAAATATGCGGTAAAGGAATTCGTTGTAAAGTCATATATGTGGTAAAAATATGCATGGTAAAAAAATGTGTATTAAAGGCACAACATGGTAAACACCTAATTTTAAAGGCTGTTCCCCATCTCAGCATCAAGAGGCTCCATATAACTGCATATATGTAGACCATGTGGTGTCAGTACTACATACATTGTTTTCTTTTCTAAAGGAGGCATTCACCAGGCTGGCTGAATATACAAGCACTTTCCCATGGATGGTTTCTTAAGCAATTGCTTTTAAAAATCTTTGTTCTTGTTCCTTACGTTTGTCCCTAGCTATGTCCTTATCTATATTCTCTTTTATTTATATTGTCATTTGGTGGACGATATATTTAGATGCTGCGAGTTACGTGGACAAGAGTGTTACAGACAATCCCAAAACTGCACTGTCTGTGTTTCAGCACAGATGTTTTGTTCAGAGCTTTATTTTTTATTATTTCTTATACGTTAAACAACCCTTCCAAATGTTTTTAAAATAAAAACTTTCCTTGTAATGGAAGCTCTATCAACGTAAGATTAACAGCCACCAGAATAAAAACCTTCAAATGGTCAAAATGTGCCTAGCCAAAGAGGTTCACAGAAAGCAAGCCCTCTTCATGTATGTCTTTTTTCATTACCTATCAAGATCTGGATGGGCTTCAAGATCTTGTTCAGTGCCTAATTGATACCAGTGGTTTCAGTTGGTGGGCATTGGCACTGATATTTGGGGTTAGGTACATATTATCACCAGACTTAGATCCAGAACAAGCATGAAAGGCGGAAAAGGGAAATGGAAGAAGGATGAGAAAGATAGGAAAAAAAGCAACAAAAGGAGAACAGGAGTGGAAAAAAATTTGCAAGAATGAGAACAAGGCACAGAAAGTGTGGGACGTTGGAAGAAAGAGGCATGGGGGAATCCTAAATAGATACACTTGGTATTACGGTACCATGGCATTCTACAGCACCAAAGAAAAACTTTAGGCTCTTCATTTTTGTTTTGTTTTATACAAATTAAGCACTGGCTCAGGTTAATTTAAGATTTACTTGTGACTTTCCCTGCCAACGATTATAGTTTCTGGTTGAGTAGGGTTGCACGCCCTCAACCAGTACCCCAAATTCTTACAAGATATAAATACAGCATGCTGGGTTCACTCACCTCTTATTAATAATATGTCTTGAAAGTTTTAAGAAATTATACCAAGAAAGCAGTAAGAAAGAAATGGGAAGGTAGGACATTAAAAAAAAAGATGTTTAAAACAGTAAAAAGGTTTTCATCTCTATAACAAATGTATTTTAATGGACTGACAGCAGGGAGTAATAAATCTTTCAAAGAGGCTGCCAGTGTTTATCCCTTGAATGGAAGTAATAAAAAACGTCTGGATGAAAGCTATGGAAACTTTTAGAAAACAGGCACAACAGTCTCTGGTAGCTTGGAACACAACAGTCAGGCTTAACTAACAGGCAATGTGTAGACACTTCAAACAGTAACGTAAAACCACCACACAAGAAAATCCAATTTAGAAACATAGATTGAATTGTAACAAAATAAATCAAGACCAAAATGATAAAAATTCAACCAGTAGAACTGGAGATATGCAATTTATAGATTAAGTCAAAATAGCGCCAAAAATGCATAAAAGCCCAAAAACTGTGGTTATCTGTGATGCCGGACCAGGACAAAGTCACATGTTCAGTCCAACTGTGATGTCCTTACATTGAGATGTGTTGTGCAGCCACGGGTGTTCCGATGGGCTGCGTTAGGTGAGGTGATGTCCTTGCATGGAGATGGGTCATGCAGCAGCAGTTCCTATGGGCTGGTTTCGGTGAGGCAATTGTGTTGCACAGTGGCGATAGGCTCCAATGAGCTATGTAAAGAACTTGCATTGCAGAAGTCTGCATAGCAAAGGCGATTTGTCAGTTCCAAGGTTGATGCATTTAGCAGCAAAGGCAGTGTGCCACTTTTGTGGATATGTACTGTGCAATGGAGGAGATGCGTTGGTTCTGCTGGATCCACAATTGTCTGGAAGGGCACATTCAGGCCCACTTCAATGGGTCCAGAAGAGGGTGGCACCACTTGGGAGGGCAGGTCTGACAGATGGCAGAGTCCAGGTG
Source organism: Lissotriton vulgaris (assembly GCF_964263255.1). Classification (NCBI taxonomy): domain Eukaryota; kingdom Metazoa; phylum Chordata; class Amphibia; order Caudata; family Salamandridae; genus Lissotriton; species Lissotriton vulgaris. Next base: position 782,761,071 of record NC_141687.1, on the reverse strand, counting down.
CTTGGTGCAAGGTTGTTGAAGCCTGTTATATCCCTGAGACTTCTGATCAGGAGAACAGCCAACTAGCCAATGAAGTCACTCTGAGATCTTGGGTTTAGTGACAAAGATCCAGTCATTCTCACCCAAGCAAGAGGGCAGCCGGGTAACAGGTCAGTACAACAGAGCAGCAGTCCTTCAGAATAGCACAGTAGTAGTCCAGCAGAGTGGCCGTACTTTCAGCAGCACAGCAGTCCTTCTTCCTGGAAAAGTCCACTGGTCCAGAAGTGTAGGGGTCTGAGGTGGAAACTTTATAAATGGGCCCAATATGAAGTGGAGTACGTTTCTAGAGGTTTCCATCCCCCTGAGTTATCAGGCATCCTGTTCCTCCCTGTCCTGGCCCCAGCTTGTCCGGGCTCACAAGACTGATGACAAACACTTTGCGAGAGTGCTTAGGCAGAGCCTTTGTAATGTGCAAGTCAAGTTTGGTAGGTAACAACTCCTCCTCCTGGTTAACTCAGAGTGGCCCATCCTGTCAACACCTTCTTCTATTTGTCTCACTGTCTGGGAATAATGTATACAGACCAACTGCCAGCTACACCTAGTCATGTGACCTGGGATCAGGCTGCAAGCACCAATTGGTCAGGACAAGAAAATGCCAACTTTCTAAAAGTGCCATGTTCGGAATTGTGATTAAAAATCCTATTTTACCACTAAAGAGGGATTTTAATTGCAATCATGGAAAGGGGCGACCACTCGGTCCCCCCGAACGTATGGTGGGGTACCCCGATCCCCCCGGGAAGCCATCTTGGGCGGGAGGCGAGTCTCGGCTGGTATGCCCAAAGCGGCGTAGCCGGGGCGCGCTTTTTCCCGCCCAAGAGTGGGTTGTCCTAGACACTGAAGCCGCCAGCCACGCCCCCGGAGGCGGGCGGAGGCGGGTTTACGCCCGCCCGAAGAAGGATAAAAGGAGCGACAAGCCAAGGAAGCATCCTCTTGTTCCTGTGCTCTAAAGCTGCACCTCCCCGCTGCACGTGAGCTCGAGACGGAACGAAGAGCCAATTTTGAGCGTTTTAATTCTTGTTTTTGTTCTTCCAGAGAATCAGCGTTGGAGAATGCCGGGCAAGAAGGCCGGAAAGCGGGTCGGAACCGATCAGATGCTCCGCATGCTCGTAAAAGACATGGCCGAGATGAAGAAACAGATGGCGGCAACGAACGGCGTAGGGGGCCCTAAGCGAGTCGTCGGACCAGCATTGCCGGGAGTAGTCCCTAACGGGAGAGGTAGAAGGGCCAAGAAGGGAGCAACTGGGGAAGAGGCCCCGGTTCCCGAGGCGCCGCCGGCGCACCCTGATACACCGACGGAGGCGCCGATCCCGGTCCCGAAGGAGGGGCAACCAATTCCCGTTGTAGTCACCCCTGTGAACGGGGAGGATATGCCTCCCGAGTTGGCTGCACAGCTGGCAGCATGGTTGGGGAAAGAGAGTGAGGGGGCTACGGCAGATGACGCCAGGGCAGTAATGAGGCAGTTGCGGCAATCAAGAGAGGCTGCAAAGGCTCCATGTCCTTTTGTTCCCCCGCAGGCTCCAGTGGGTCAACCCGCAGCGGGCATGAGTTCGGCAGCGACTACGGTTACAGCTTCTGGTTCAGGTAAGCAGCTACTGCCGATTGCGGGGGAGGGGTCAGTACCCTCGAGAAGGGAGAAAGTGGCTCAGCATATTCCGATGGAAATCAAGGAGAAGATATGGGCTGAGAAATATATAAACATGTTTTCTTTATTAACTGATCATTACGAGATTGAGCACGTGAAAGTTCAAAAAGAGTTTATGCACCCGAGTGTTTGGCGCGCCAAGATGGCCGCTTTCAGAGTCGACGAGACGATAGGTAATTGGGGCAGAGCATTTGGCATATTCACTTCAATTATGGGGGAACGGAGGCCTGAACTGTTGGCCGAGTTACCCGTGTACCAGACACGTATTATGGAGTTTTCTCAGACATATGAGGGCAATCAGTGGTTTTGTTATGATAATATTTTTCGTAAGGCCAAGGAGTTCGACACATCTCTGACGTGGGATTGTTACGACTCCATTTCCTGGCAAAAAATGGAGAAATCAGGCATGACAAAGGCGCCATTGTTGTGGGGAAACGGGGGTGAGTTTTCCCGCCATTCATCTGGGGCGCCCTTTCGGGCGGGTTCAAGTAACGAGCATCACTCAAGGTCGAATGGCAATACAGGTAAAAAAGGGGTCTGCTGGAATTTTAACAGGGGAAAGTGTACAAGGCCCCAGGGGTCATGCAAGTTTAGGCACGACTGTGGGGGGTGTGGACAGTCCTGGCATCCCGAGACCATGTGCAGAGCCAAAACGGGTGATAACGGAAGTAGGGGAAGCGTCAAACAGGTCTAAAATAGTCCGAGGGGCGCCTTTACCTACCCCGGTTGATACCATGGCAATGATTCCTTGGCTCAATGAATACCCGGATCATGTCTCCGCTGGGGTGTTGCGAGACGGTTTTTCGTATGGTTTCCGCATCCCAGTGGGGAATTTTCATGGTAAAGCACATTGTAGGAACCAACTGTCGGTCCTGCAGAATACGGCGGTGGTACAAGCGAAGATTGGGAAGGAGGTGACCCGGGGTCGGGTTGCCGGACCATTCGACATGCCACCAGTTGCTAATTTTGTTTGTTCACCCTTGGGAGTGGTCCCCAAGAAGGACCCGGGTGAGTTTAGATTGATACATAACTTGTCAGCCCCGAGAGGTCTTTCGGTGAACGATGCGATAGACCCGGAGGTTTGTTCGGTGCGGTACGCATCTTTCGATGATGCCGTCGCCATGTTGAACCGCCTGGGGCCCGGAGCGCTGATGGCCAAATCAGACATCGAGTCAGCGTTCCGGTTGCTCCCGGTACACCCAGACGATCAGCGTCTCCTTGGTTTCATGTTTCAGGGGCGCTATTACATGGATAAATGTATGCCAATGGGATGCTCCATATCTTGTGCTTATTTTGAGAAATTCAGTTGTTTTCTGCAATGGACATTCACAAGAATGACGGGGTTTCAGCATGTTATGCATTATCTTGACGATTTTCTGTTCCTGGGGGCAGCCGGGGACCCAGAATGTGCACGGGCTTTAAAAGAATTTTGTGGTCTGATGAGTCAGTTTGGTGTGCCATTGGCGCCAGGTAAGACTGTGGGGCCATCAACTTCGCTCGAGTTTCTGGGAATAGAGCTCGATTCCGAAGAGGGTTGCTTCCGGTTGCCCAAAGAAAAGGTGAGGAAATTCAGGGCCTCGCTTGAAACATGTATTAGGGAGACTAAGGTGAATTTGCATCAATTGCAGCAGACTGTGGGTCAGTTGAATTTTGCCCTTAGAGTGATGCCAATGGCCCGCCCTTTTTCCCGCTCGATTGCACAAGCCATGGTCGGTCTTAAAGAGGGGCACCACTGCACGAGGCTCTCGGCAGAGATTCGCCAGGACATGCGCATTTGGTTGGCATTCCTGGCGAATTTCAATGGTCGGGTTGTCTGGAACAAGCCGGCGGTGTCCTCCGAGGAGTTGGAGCTGTGGACAGATTCGGCGGGGAGTATAGGCTTTGGCGCCATATTTGGTAATCACTGGTCGGCTCAAACGTGGCCGTCATGGTGGCACGAGTGTGGGCTTACAAGTAACATCGCTTTTCTCGAACTGTTCCCTATTCTGGTGGCCTTGAAAACATGGCCTGAGGGGTTTCGGGATCACTCTGTGGTGTTCTGGTCTGATAACATGACCGTGGTTGAGTGTATCAATAGTCAGGCAGCACGATGCAAATGGATTCTGAGATTGCTCAAGGAAATTGTTTTACTATGTATGCAATTGAACGTACTCTTTAGGGCGAGACATGTGCCAGGGGTGCTGAATCAGGCTGCTGATGCGCTTTCTCGTTTCCGTATGCAGGCCTTCTGGGGTTTTCTGCCCACAGCGGACCCGGTGGCGGCACCATTTCCCGAAGCTCTCTGGTCTCTCGGTGCCCCGAACTACAAAACCTTGTGGGAGAGAGTTTAGCACCCAGGACAAGGAAGGCATATGAAGGGGCGTCCCGTTCCTATTGGTCCTTTTTGGGTTCTGCTAGGGGGGAGCTTTGGGGCCAGGAAGAGTTTGTCGAAAAGTTTTTGCTGTCATTACATCAGGCAGGCAAATCGGTAGCCACGGCCCAGAGGCATCGGGCCGCCATTTCCTTCATGGCACGGGCTCATGGTATCCAGGACCCTACAGCGTCTTTCATAGTACAGAAAGCGCTGCGTGGGTGGCAACGCCTTGAGGGTCGCAGAGTAGATGAAAGGCACCCGATAGGTCTGGAAAGGTTGGCCCTGTTACTGTCCGTACTCCCTGCGACATGTTCATCCCAGTCAGAAACAGTGTTATTCCGGGCCGCTTTTGCATTAGCATTCCATGGGGCTATGCGGGTAAGCGAACTGGTGGCAAAGAACAAGCAGGATACGGGGGGGGACTGTGCCGAGAGCACATTCAAGTTAAGGGGGAGACGATGATTGTCTCGTTTGCCAGGTCCAAGACCGATCAGGGTGCGATCGGGGACAGTGTAGTAGTCCATCGGATTCCCGGATCTCCCATGTGCCCCGTGGTATGCGTTGAGGAATATTTGGCGCAGAGGGCGGCATCATGGGGGGGGACCTTGTTGAGACACGCTGATGCCACCCCACTGACGAGGTTTCAGTTCCAGCGGGTGCTTGCAATGGCAATTTCGGCCGCGGGCTTGAACCCGGGCGAGTTTGGGACCCATTCCTTCCGGATAGGGGCTGCCACAGAGGCTACAGCCAGGGGTCTGAGTGTGGAAAAGGTGAAACAGTTGGGGCGTTGGTCCTCGAATTGTTACAAAAGGTATGTGCGGTTGCACATGTTGTGAAGCTGATATCATGTACTCACGCTTCTTGTTTTTGTTTGGTTTACAGTTTCGCAAGCTTACGAGGCGGGGCGGACTGTGCAGTCGACCCAACACCTGGGAACCAGCGGTCAAAGATCACCGGCTGAGGAAAAAGTGGTGTGGGTCGTGGGCCACTCATACGTGAGGCGTGCCGCGGACGTATTCAAGGCAGGTGACATGATTCACATGGCTGGGGAATACGGGTACAGGGTGACCTTCTACGGAAGGGGCGGGCTCTGTATTGACCAGTTTCAACCTTTTTTCGAGGGTTTGTTAGGGCGGACAAGGTCACCGCCACCTATAATCATAGTGCATCTTGGGGGCAATGATTTGGTGACCACTGGTAGACGACTACTTCTTGAGGCGATACTATCCACAGTAAGTTGGTTGGCGAGAAGGGTTCCAGGGTGCACGATTGCATGGTCCCATATGATTCCACGAAAGGTGTGGCGGGGGGCTAATTCAGTGTCTGCTATAAATCATTCTGTGAAAAAGGTGAATAACAAGCTTGGTAGACTGTTCCGTACAAGTACATTGCATTCGATTCCTCATGGGTGTATCAGGGGGGACCTTATGTATCTAGAAGATGGGGTCCATTTGTCCCGGGTGGGGAATCCTTTACTCATAGGAGACCTCGTAGCTTGGTTAAAGAGGTTACAGCATGACCTTTAGGTAGGAGTTTTGTGGGGGGTCCGGATAGCCGGTCAACTATCCGGCCTGTGGCGGTAAGGTCATGATCGGTGAGCAGTAATTGGAAGATCCCTAGGGGGGGGGCGTCACCCATTACGGATGGGAGCGCCCGGGGGGAGGTGGCCATTGGCCCCTCAACGGGGAGGCGGTCCCTTCTAAGGATGGGACGCCGAAAGGAAAGGGAAGGCGATCAAGGCCCCTCCCTGGATAGGAGGGGCTACGGGCCCCTCCTGGGAATTTCCCGGGGCCAGGACATCTGCGACGGCAGATGTGGTAAGTTGTGTGGGGTGGGGAGGGGGGTCTACGCTACCTTCTAGACACCTCACACGAGTCCTCGGACGACCACTAAGATGGCGTCGAGTTAATTGGGGCCCCCGTCAAGAAAAGGGAAATTGGTATGTGCACATGAGGTGCAGTCCTCTGTGCGGCCGCCCCTCACAAGTGAGGGGGGAGTTCTGGTTTAGGGATCTGACACCGGTTACGACCTTGCCGTTGGCCCTTAACGTTAGGATGTACAATTTCAATTTGAAAATGCATTTGTAGGATGTTAGTATCGGCTAGGAGAACCTTTGTATTAGAAATGTGTTAAGGTCAGCCAAAACATCGTAATGTGGAAATGAAATTGTACATGATATGAAACTGTTATTTTAATGTTTTAATTTTGTTTCATATTTTAATAAATACAGCCGGGAGGGTAACTCCCTCCCGCCTTCCAAAAGTTCAGAAATGTTTCCGTATTCCCATTCTTGGGGATTGTGTTGAGAGGGGGTGGCGGGTATCTCAGCCATATGGAAAGGGGCGACCACTCGGTCCCCCCGAACGTATGGTGGAGTACCCCGATCCCCCCGGGAAGCCATCTTGGGCGGGAGGCGAGTCTCGGCTGGTATGCCCAAAGCGGCGTAGCCGGGGCGCGCTTTTTCCCGCCCAAGAGTGGGTTGTCCTAGACACTGAAGCCGCCAGCCACGCCCCCGGAGGCGGGCGGAGGCGGGTTTACGCCCGCCCGAAGAAGGATAAAAGGAGCGACAAGCCAAGGAAGCATCCTCTTGTTCCTGTGCTCTGAAGCTGCACCTCCCCGCTGCACGTGAGCTCGAGACGGAACGAAGAGCCAATTTTGACCCACCCACCAGCCCCTGAAGACAGCAAGTTGTTTTTGAAATAAAGTTATTTGACGTGGTAATTCACTTTTTCTTACAGGTTGTTCTGAATAAAGTTGTGATTCAGTATGCAATAAAGTGGATAATTCTTTACAGTATGCTTTATCGAATAAAAGTATTTGCACCAGAGTTGATCAGTGATGTTTAGACAGTTCATACTTTGAATATCTTTTTGTCTTTTCCTCTTTAGTAATTAGTCTCTCTAGTTTAGTTTGTCGTATTTATTATTTGGTCGGGCGGTAAGGTCATGATCGGTGAGCAGTAATTGGAAGATCCCTAGGGGGGGGCGTCACCCATTACGGATGGGAGCGCCCGGGGGGAGGTGGCCATTGGCCCCTCAACGGGGAGGCGGTCCCTTCTAAGGATGGGACGCCGAAAGGAAAGGGAAGGCGGTCAAGGCCCCTCCCTGGATAGGAGGGGCTACGGGCCCCTCCTGGGAATTTCCCGGGGCCAGGACATCTGCGACGGCAGATGTGGTAAGTTGTGTGGGGTGGGGAGGGGGGTCTACGCTACCTTCTAGACACCTCACACGAGTCCTCGGACGACCACTAAGATGGCGTCGAGTTAATTGGGGCCCCCGTCAAGAAAAGGGAAATTGGTATGTGCACATGAGGTGCAGTCCTCTGTGCGGCCGCCCCTCACAAGTGAGGGGGGAGTTCTGGTTTAGGGATCTGACACCGGTTACGACCTTGCCGTTGGCCCTTAACGTTAGGATGTACAATTTCTATTTGAAAATGCATTTGTAGGATGTTAGTATCGGCTAGGAGAACCTTTGTATTAGAAATGTGTTAAGGTCAGCCAAAACATCGTAATGTGGAAATGAAATTGTACATGATATGAAACTGTTATTTTAATGTTTTAATTTTGTTTCATATTTTAATAAATACGGCCGGGAGGGTAACTCCCTCCCGCCTTCCAAAAGTTCAGAAATGTTTCCGTATTCCCATTCTTGGGGATTGTGTTGAGAGGGGGTGGCGGGTATCTCAGCCATATTGAGACATTAAACTCAGACACCGAAGTTGAGCTGTCTGCTTGCTCCCAATTGAAAGTCACAGCTATTAAATGTAATAATTTAACTCCAATGTTATACTATGGGAGAGGTAGGCCTTAGAGTAATGAAAAACAAATGTGATAATTTTCTGTCCTACCTTTTAAATACACTGCACCCTGCCTTTGGGACATTCAGGGCCTACCCTAGTGGTGACATTCATGTATTAAAAGGAAGGTTTGGGTTTGGCAAAAGGTTTATTTTGCCAGGTCGAAATGGCAGTTTAAAACTGTACCTACACCCTACAATGGGAGGCCTGAGACATGTTCAAAGGGCTACGTAAGTGGGTGGCACAATCTAAAGGCAAGTCTAATCTCTTTTGAATCAGTGATTGAGGTAAACCCGTTTTCCACAAGTAACCTCAGATGTATTGAAACACATGCTTATATTTTATCAGCAGGAATTCTGCCTCCCTCAATAAAACAAGTGACATGAGCTGACATTGGATTTTTCTAGTTCACAATGATTTAAGGTATACTGGTAAACTAGTGAGTGAGCAATAGTAGAACGGGGAGAATTGAGCACTCCGGCCACTTTACAAATATCTGTTTCTTTTACTCTCAACAGAGATGACCAGGTCCAAGTCCTGAGGAGAACCCCTGAAAAGCTTGAGGTCTGAAACGCATTGACTCATATCCCTGGAAAAGACATTTGCAGCATTAGTGTCTGGGAGAGATTTAGTATAGTAACAACTTCCCACATGACAGCAATTTAAGCTAGTGTCCCCAGGGTTTATACAATGGCAGGATATTCTATAAGTTCTTTCAAGAAATTACTTTTCCGCCAAGTGTTTGATGTGTCAGTTAAGGACTGGTCGAATATGTTTTATTAAAATATATGTCAGTAAGTTTGTATATGTTATTTATGAAAACACAACTGTGGTCTATATATATTTTCAATAAGTGTTTTCACAAATTTTGTGTTGCCCTTCAAATTGCCATGTTTAAAATGCAACAAATGTTTAACTGAAATAAGATAAAGAAAAGTAAAATAAATCACAAGGGCCAATGAATGATGGGCATTGGGTCTTTTACTCTTGAAAAGATCGAGAAATAAGGCAGCTAGATAATTTGTTAGTACATACAATAGAAGTGGTCTAATCTAACTTGCGCAAAAGACCCAAGCCTCCCTTTATTAGCAAGTCCACTAGTAGCATTTAATTTACAGGCCATGGGCACAGGTAATACCACTTTACTAGGAAAATTACAACTAAATTAAATCGGTCAACTGGTTGTAAGCCAATTCTACCATATTGTGAGGAGAGCACAAGCACGCACTTTAGCACTGGTTAACAGTGTTAAAGTGGACAGAGTTCTAAAGCCAGCAAAAAGAAAGTCAGCAGAACAGGAGGGTTGAAGGCAAAAAGGTTAGGGGATCCATGCCAAGGATGCCTACTCTAACACATCTGCTAATTTTTTAAGTAGTGTGCTGTGTGCCTCACAAATGTTGAGGAACAAAAGTACACCACACTTATCGTTTTCAGGTGTTGTACCTGTACTTGTCCCTTATGCACTTTTAATTGTGTATTTCCTTCGTCCTTGGTTGTCAGTTCATGAATCCTTCTCTCCTTTCAAGAGCTATTGCAGCACTAACAACACTTTTTAAACTTTAGGATTTGTGTTTGTGATTTGCATTTGTTGGGCACCTTTCTCCTTTGCAATTCTGAAATATCTGAGAACCTCACTTTGCAATTGCACCTGTGGCTATTTTTAGTGCAACAGTGTGGCATCCATCCCTGATATCTAATCCTCCTGCAGCACTGCCCTGCAACGTTACCTTGTACCCAAAGTCATTACACATCTTATAGCACTCACTATACCATTAGAACCCTACTCAAGAGTAAGTAGGCAGGGGTCTGCAGTTACCAGCACTTAATTAAACCTGAGTACATCTGATAACCCATCACTCGTATTTCTATGAATTTCCTTTCAATAGTTCCTAGAATCAAGTTGCTCGTTGAACCCCAAACCCAGGGAACCTGTATATAAAATAGGTACGCAGAATATTTTCAGTGTGAGTCCAAAGATTAGTGTACAATCATGCAGAAAATGGTGGGTATAAAAGACAGTTGGAATTCTTAATTTTTTACCCACTTGCATGACTTTACCAGTGTTCTTTTCTTCCTCTCCAGTATTTCAGTCACTATATTTTCCTTTTCATCCATTTATATAATTTTCAAATCAACTTTGGTTTTCTCACTTTTCAAGTAAATTTATAGATATTCTCTGTTCTCCATCCAACAATTCAACTATCCTGGGGTAAGGGAGGTGATGCGGCGAACGTGATCCCATGCACGTTGCTATAGCGTCCCCTGGTCTGCCGATACTCCGCCCACGGACTGAGGCTTCTGTTTGCTCCCTGATGGCCGCCCTCTGCCTTCGCGCTTGTCTGCTCAACCGTGGAAAACCCTTCTCCTGCCTGCCTGCCTGACTTTGTGCCTCCGGACCACTCGCATCGCTCGCCCATCTGTTTAATTGCCTGCAGGCTCACTTCACTATGCACAGTCTTTAGCGGGCGAAGTGGGTCGCGGACTGCGGCCGCGATTGGACCCGTTTTCTCGCTCACCGCTGTCAACCGCTGTTACTCTGAGGACAGGGGAATACATGACAGCAGGAGCAGGAGGAATGGGGTAAGCTGGACCCCTGGACTGTGTGTGGATGACCGGTGCTCTATGTCTGAGGGATAAGAGGGCATACGTTGCAAGCGTCAGTGCTAAACATTAAATGCTGAGTAGAGGCAGCAGCATTGCAAATAAGATAAGAACTGTTGCTGAAAGGAGGGAGCTCGTAAGGCAAGGAGTGGGTAGTGTGAAGGATGCCCCCCCCCCTGCAGGAACTATTGTACTAATGAACTATTGAATTCTCAGATTGGACCCTGAGTAGGAGGGCAGGGGGAGGATATTATTCTCACAGCCTGAAAAGAGTGATCAAGGGGTGACCCTCTCAGCATCCCTGCAGTGCTTTGCGCCGTGTTCTGCCTTGGAGGAGAAAAGAAAAGAAGATGTTGGTAGTTACAAAAGCAGCGGCAAAACTGCGGAATAAACCGTCCAAAGCTGGGGCAGGAAAGGACTTTTTAAAAACCGGTCATCACCATCCAAAAGTGCTAGGAGAGGGAGAAGGAACGCCCAGCAAAGATTGACTTAAAAACTAAAGTACTGGCATTGGCTAAGAAAAATAAACTGCCTGGGCAGAATTATTCTGACAAAAAAAACAAGGAGGAGGAGGAGGAAGAGACCATATCCGAGCACTCAACTGATGTAAGCATGTTGGCTGCGGTGGGGGAAGAAGGAGAGGGAGAGGGAGCAGTGGATATGCTTAGTAGAGAGAATGACAACTCATCAAAATCTAAACAGTATCCTCTCTTTAGTAAACCCCTCGTGATACAGGGGAAATCTACTAGAACGCCGCAATCAAAAAGGGAGGAAGAAAAGGTGGAAGACAAAATATGCCTACAGGATACGCAAGGCCGGAAAATATTATCTAACCCTGCCCGCTCCTATGCCCTCGCCGTTCAAGTTACAAATCCGCAGCCCACACTGAAATTGCACTTAGGGCCAGAGCCGCTAGAAGCAAGTACAACCACCCATGGGGAGTCACCTCTGACTAGCCAGCCACTGATTAAAGTAGCCCAAGCACTCGTACAGATATCGCAAAAGGAAGTTGGGAAGGAGATATTGACAGACGAGCAGGACACCATGGCTGAACCTGAACCAGTATCAGCTAGAAAAGGAATACGAAAAGGAAAATGAGACACTCCTCACTTCGAGAATTAACGAAACTCTGGGTAATAAAAAACCTGACCAAGATACCATAATTCAAGAAATACTTATAACTATACTGCAGGAACTACGGGACTTTAAGGCCTCGCAAGCATTTGTAATATCACAGCTGCATAATAGGATAACAAAGATAGAGGCAAATTTAGGTAACCTACCCAGAAGGGTCACAGAAGTGGAGGCTCGTGTTTCAGTCGTGGAAGATAACATCGTCATCATGCAAAAGGATCTCCAGGCGTTGAAGAAGAATAAGAGCCAGATGGAATCGAAGCTACAAGATTTAGAGAATTACAACAGAATGTCCAATCTGCGCCTTGTGAGAATATCGGAGGGTCTGGAAAGTGCAGAGATGGTGAAATTGACTGAATCTCTGCTGAAAAAAAGCAATACCTGAATTGCAAGGAGATCTCACAATTACGAGAGCCCATAGGGTACCTGCGCATAAACCAGCGAACCCACGAACCATCCTAATAAACTTTTCCGATTATAGAATCAAAGTGCAAATCTTAAATGTGGCAATATCAAGGAGATCCTTTACCACCAATGAAATTAAAAATGTAAAAATTTTCTCTGACATGTCAGCAGCCTCTGACCATAGACGTAGGGATTTTGTCAGAATGATTGACTCTTTTAAAGCTAAAGGAGCCCAGGCGATGATTGTGCAGCAATCTAAATTAAAAGTTATAGCCAAAGGAATTTTTTTTATTTTCACAGAGATACTAGAAGTCCAAAGCATTTTGGATGATCTCATGGGTGTATGAAGGAAAAGGAGGCCTTGTGTCTAAAAGGCTGAGCTGTCAAAGAGAGGTTAATCAGAGGCAAATCAGGGGACGCAATAGGATGCAACAAGATAGTATCCAATAAAAAGGGAGAGGAAGAGGGAAGGACAGTGGGACAAGTTGGGATTCGCCTTGTTCCGGGGAGGGTGGGGCGGCGGGTGGTGATGGGGGTGAAGTAGTCAGAAAAAGAGAGTTCATGGACAGAAATATGTTTCTTTTTTTTTTTTAAAGTCAAGGAAAATGATACGGAATGCTGCTAAGGATGGACACTGTCTTATATAATTGTTTCTTTGCACATACTGCATATATTGCATAGTGAATACTGCACTTAAATGCATTTTAGTGTTTATCTTGCTTCTTGCATAATTGCTACATTTAATAGTTGCGTGATTTTGCACTTTAAATAGCTTTTTGCACAATTGATACAAATTGCACGTAGTATATCGGTCTTGTAGTGTAGTTCCTAGTTTCCCACTAGGTCCTGTGCATTGGAATAACATAAACAGTAGTATCGACGTAGAAGTGCGGATCTTCCAGGCCTCTACTGACTATGCTAAACTTAATTGGGTTTGTTACCAACTAGCTCAGAGGTCACTGGAAACTTTCTTCTCTGCATAGGAAGTGATCAGCTTCCCTGGCACAGACAAGAAGGGATTCAGTTTTCCAACAACCGTGCAACATGACAATTTTGCTCCTCAGATCAAGAGTCAATCTCTAGGGTCGTGTGAAACAATAGACAGGTATTTCACTCAGTCAGGTTAGTGCAGTTTACTTTCACGATATGTAGAGAATAGAGAGACGGGCGTTTGTCAATAAAGGGTTAACATTTATTGAACAGTCTTTCTTCTCGTACAAGAGAAATGTATTGCCACAATTGCAAGACTTGTTATTATAAAAAGTACGTACAGTAAGATAAGTATTGCAAAATAATACTGTAAAAGCATTGATATGGTTTCTTAGCCATACAATGGTTTAAAAGTAATAAAACATATATACAGTCATATATACATTAGGCTAAAATACTCAACTGGTGCTTCTAACTAAGCCTACCCCAGTGTGCCTGACCTAAGCCTAACACGTGGAAGGGGAGTAAGTAAGTAGCTTTAAGTTAAGTTGGTTTTGCCAAGGTTTGCTTCAAGAATTCTCTTCTAAGGGTTTAGTCAACACCATACCTCTGAATAGAATGATGGAGGTCTGGTATCTCCTTCAGGAGGCACTCGGTATCCCAGTCACCCGCGAGGGCAGACTAGAAACGCTGGAGCTGGATTTCTCAGCAGAAGAAAGGCAGCGTCTCTCTTCAGCGCGTCGAGGAGGAGGAGGGGGGACAGCGTCCGCGGGCAGCTTGGCATCTGCTGGGCTCTTCGCAGAGGGACGGCTGTTCAGCTCCTAAGCTCACCACACCATCGTTCGCGCTTTAGCAGCGATAATGGTATCAGTAGCTTCACCAACAGCAGCTTCATCAAGCGACGGGCAACAGGCTGCAGCAACAGGGTCTTGCTTAAGGCAACGTTGGTAATATTTATACCTGACAGGTGCCTGGTTTGACGTAAGTTTGCTGGACATAAGACGTCAATTAAAGATGTCACTAGGAAGTGATAGCTATCAGTTGCTCATTAGAGTTCCATTACTAATCAAAACACAGCAAGCGGGGATTTCCAGGTTTGCTGAGTTTTTATCTTGTTGAAGAACTCGGAGTGTTAATCTAGGAATATCAGATAGTGACTTCTGCTCTGTCATTGCACTAATTGGTTGCAAAGGAAGTGGCAGAGAACTATTCCGGAATGTGGCTCTGTTTTTGTGAGGCCAGAGATGACTTTCTGAATATCGCACTTGAACGGTTATGCCAATATAGGGAATAAATGGATTTATAGCCGAATAGGGGCATAAGGTCACAGTATCGATCAGGAACCTAGATAAACACGCAACACCCACTCCACGTTTTCATGTCCATCAAATTACTAAACCTAGAGCAATAAGATGCATGTGTAACATTGCCCACCCCAAAATACATAAATGCATTCGAAATAGGCGTATAATGTAATACGTGAAATTTAGGTACTGTACGTTTTTGAAGCATAGAAATCATTCAAAAATTATTGCATATGAAATCAATGAACGATTATGCAAAAAGAATTACACATGAAGTATCTCTGAAACAGAAGAAGGGCGAGATAAATCATCACATATAAATGCATTGCAATAACATGTGCTAGAGGCTGATGTAAGTTTGTTATGTCTCTAGATGTGTTTAGAAATAGAAGTGTGAAGCTTCTGTTCTCTAAGAATAGTTTTTACCTTAAGCAAAGAATTGTTCGTGCCAAAAAAAGGTCAATATTAAAAAATGTCCAATTCAAAAGAATTAATGCTTGAACGGGGAAATAGAGTTCCAACACTTTTAGCAGTTTTTGTTGATCAAAACTGAAGGCCGAATTCAGAGTTCATGGGAACGCTGTGTGTCGGAAAGCTTCTCCAAAGTTATTGTTTCTGTACGGGTGAGAACATCGTATCAGACAGGCTCTCAAAGAAATGGCCTACAAAATCAGGTGACAGTTCAACCAAATTCGATAGCGCTGTAACTTGGCAGGTGTGAGAATGATTGCTGTCATCATAGTCGGGAGCAGCAATGCTCACAGAAGGTCGTACCTGGGTGATGTTGCTTTTGTCACACGCTCCACTGTTACCACTTAGTCGTAGTACAGGAGTCTCAACGAGTGCCGTCATCAGGATTGGTAGCCGCTGGGGACAACACAATGCGTGAGCCGTTATTTGACTGAGCAAAGTATCGACGTCCATTGGTACTGCTGATGGAAGTGAAAGACAGATGTCCAACACGCACTCATCTCCGCATAGCATACATCGAAGTACCGGTAAGATACAGTTCTGCCATATAGGTCTGAATGAAAGGAACCAGGTCATGTTTAGATCTCTCAGCCTGGCCAATCCGAGGACGTTAGTTATCCTGTCCAGGTAGTGCATTGCTAGGATTGTCTCTTCCATTCCCATGGGAGCTATGTCTGAGTTTCGGCTTGCCATAACGAAGCAGGAGGGTCAAAAATAAAATCCCTGCTACAAGTCCCAAAAATAGTGGTATGCCGCCAAAAACAGAGTGGACAAAATTAGGAACGATTCCCAAAATTGCCTGAAAAGGTGTTAGCAGTCCCGTAAAAATCGTCTTAAATATGCCTGGGATGCTTGTGGCACTAGACATGTTAAGGAGTTGGCTGAGCATTTCTACGAAATGCACGGGGCAATTTGTTGATAAAATTTCATGAACTTCAGTAGCTGTCCTTGCAACTAGAAGATCATACGTCTCTTTTGATGACGTTATAGGCACTGTTGTCTGCAAAAGCACAGACTTCATTTTGCTTAAAGTATCAATTCGTATAGAATAGAGATTCAGACGAGGCCAGATGGGAGTCACTGTGTCAGCAGGCCCACTCGGGAACAATGCCTGCATACAGCATTTGACCATGGATGTTACGCTTACTAGATAACTTTTCCCTGGCACAAGGCCACAACATCTGTGATCCGTTCTAAGAATGTAACTCCCGTTTGCAAGTTGCATAAAGAAGGGCTCTATCTGAGTTGCAGGTGTGACTAGCTGGTGGCATGAAAGGTTGTTAGAATTTCCATCACATGCTCCGTGTAAATTAATACCCTGACACAAAAGTATACCGCTTAGTGAATGTTTACAGTTTTCACCACTAAGAAATACATTTTTGTCGCTGTCACTATAGCAAGAATGTGTGTATGGTAATTTCCATTCGGATTTTACATATCCTTTACCCAATTGTTCATACTGGCCAGTAGGTATGTACTCAAGGCACTTTTTAAATCGGAAAGTTGTTATCGGAATAGTGATAATTCCGTGTATTATCCATTCAATGACAGGACTCTCTGACATTGTCAATGGTAATCTCTCAAGTTTTTCGATGCTCAGGATTGTATAGTCTGCTCCTTTCTGTGCCAAACTGATCTGTTTATCAGTAAGGTTAAAAATGGAAAATAATGACGTTGTGTTGATTAAACGCCAAGGCACATAGCCTGAACGAAGATTTTGCAGCGTCCAGCCTAATTGTATAATAGAACGTAATTGAGATTGGCCATGTTGTAACATTAGCAAGTCTCTATCTATCACATCAAAGGCAGAGGATACAATATTGTCCAACGAATATATTCTGGAAGACAGAGTCATTAACCCATTGTCCACTACAGAAAGTGATTTTTCCAAATTAATACGATCAATTTCTCGTATTTTTTCAGCTGTTTCAATTAGTGTGACTTTCCAAGCCTCGTTGTACGCAGCATAGATACTGGTCGCTATGAAACGCTTTTGACGCTGTTTGCGTGGTCCAAGAATGAAATCGCGCAAATCAGCACCATCTTTTAGTAAAGACAAGTGTTGCTTAATTTCAGCCAGTGTGGATGATGTTAGCCATTTAAGGCAGAGTTTCCCTACACTGTATGTTGTTATTATCCCTGGATGTTGTCTCTGGGAGTATCTCGGGTCTAGTCTGGTCATTTTTAACCCCTGTGTTTTATTCAGGAATCTATCTTGACAGCTGTTTGTGTCAGTAGGCCAGATTAACCACTTTTTCCAATCAGGATATGTTCTGTTAAAATGTAAAATTTGTGACACGTCTAACTCAATATCTGCAGTTGTATTCTCAGGTATTGGCTTTGGTATAGACAGTGTTTTAAGGTCTTTGGTCTTAGCTAGGCCAAGACAGGATGTTTGGTGTATTGTGTCATTTAAAAACAACATTTGTTCTGGTATCATGCAGGTTCTAAATAGTGCTTCAATGCCTTGTACCTGCCAACCTTTTGTACCCCAAATTGTTTTCGTTTCAATGTTATTTTTCCAATAATCAAAACCAAATGTCATCATTTTTTCATAAAATGCTTCTGAATATATCAATTTAGAATTTGTCAGCATTGTTTTCATTCCTGTTTTATCTAACAGTTTGTAATAAAACGTTTCTGTATTACTGGTGTTAAACCCTGAGAAGTATTTGAATTTCTCAAAAAATGCTTTAGAACTGCTTTTAGGTGGTGTAGCACAATGTTCCCATTGATTATACATAAAAACATTTCTAGGCTGTGCAGATTTATGCAAGTAATGATCACCATAGTGTGTGTAGCAGAATAACTGCTCATAACTAGATGAACCTTGTAAATAATCATGATCTGTGAATCTAGCTGACATTACTAAATCAGACATCATGTCATTAATACTGTTAAAGTCCCAATCATCAGAGAATGTACTAGGTGTTACAAAGTCACTTAAGGAAACCTTCAGTTGATGAGGATACTTCAGGATTTCGACCGGACCATATATTTCATAGTCTGTTTTCTCCCATACTACCCCACCAGGTATTGGAATTGCTGAGACATTTACTGTTGACAGTTCTCTTTTCTTCACGTGGGATGATCTGTGTGGTTTCAGGACTAGGTTGATGTTCTGACTTGCTGTGTCCATTGTACTATATTTTCCCTCAATGAATTTTCCCAAACAAAGTACCATGATGAGCCAAAGTAGGAGGAAAAATACACCTAGACCGAACCAGAACTCTAACCAAGGGGAAATAAGGTAGATTTCCTTTAGTTGATGAAAGAGTTCCATTGCTTTTTCTTTAAAAGTCTTTTTTGTTTCTGGCATCACTTCGGGGTCGTTTTGGTCTTCAGAGAAGTTGTCGAAGTTGATGAAATAACCAGAGGCAGTTCTGTCAATTGATGGGATTGTTCTTTCAATCTGTCTTTCGGTAGCATTTTCTGATGCCACATTAGTGTAGACTGGTGTTGTTTCTTGACGAACCGTTTCAATCTGTGTCTCAAGAGGCACGAGTTCCATGGCATTATTGCATAGTCCTTCACCGTGCACTGCAGGCTGATCGAATGTGATTAGTCTTTCAGTTTGAACCTCTTGGATTGTTACAAGTTTGGGTATTCTGTTGTTTCTTGGGAGTCCACTGGGCCTACTGTTGATTATAGGCCACATGCTTGTGGTTTTACCAGGTCGATGGACATGACTCTGTTCTCCTTTTTACCAGCAAGGGGCGGTAGTACTACTGATCTTGTTCCGGTGACTGCCAAGACAGGTACTGCTTTTCTGTAAGAAGGCCCAAATTCCTTCTTCACCGCGATCTTTTCTCTGACTAGATCCCCAATCTTTGGAATCCAGACAGGCCTTGCTGGGGCTGTTGCTTGTGGTGCCTCGTCAGTGGTAGATGGAGGTTGCTTTAACTTTATGTTGCTTAAGGATTTTCTTGTTTCATTCAGTTCCTGTAAAACAGCCAAACGATCTTTGATGTCAAAGTCTGTTGTTTTTTCTTGTACCACTGACATCTGACTATCGAGGTCCTGAATGTTCATTCTAATTCCGAACAATAGTTCGTATGGGCTGAAACCTTTTAGAGAATTTCTTGGCAAGTTATTAAGACTAGTCTGGACACTTATTAAATGTTTGACCCACCCAGCGCCTGAACCTAATACCTTCGCTGTTATAGATCGCTTTATGTCCCGGTTTTTTCTTTCTACCACACTATTCCCTTCGGGGTGCGACGGACAAGAATACCGCAACCCAATTCCCATGCTAGCCATGGCCTCCTTATAAGCTCGAGAGCTAAAAGCAGGACCCTGGTCAGAATGGAACGTGGTAATTGCGTATGTGCCGATAAGGACTCGCAGATCTTTTATAACAAAGTCAAAAAGCTTTATTTCGATAAAAGTGATTATCATAAAAGCAGCTCAGTATATAAAAAGTTGCAGTTAAAAACAACAGCAATAAATTAAAAAGATTTTGTGTCTGTGTACAAAACATATAGAAAAGACATTGATTTCAGTGAAAATGCTTGTACAATCTTAAACTGGCCAATTAATTGATTGAATTTTTACAGATCATGCAAGTATGGCAGTATGTTCAATTAAGGAATTTTTCTAAAAATAGAATTAAACAGATTGTTTTAGCTTTTTGGCTCGAATAGCCCAAGCCCAAGATAGGAATTTGGCTAGGGCACAAGCATAGGGTACGCTACTGTCCGAAATAAGTATCCTGATTGCCTCGTCATGGCTCCTAGTCCCCAGCCGACGGCATAGGTTTTTGAGCCAGACCCTCCTTGGAGTTGCGTACTCGCCGCACACGAACATAAAATGTGCCAGTGTTTCCGGTTTAGAAAGACATGCTGGGCATAGCTCAGACATTTCCATACTGGATTTCCATCTTTTGGTAAAAGTGTTAAGTGGGAGGGTTCCCACTCTAAACCTGAAGTACAAGGCCCCATCAAAGGGTTTTCCAATTGCATCCAGGTACAATTCCCGTCTAGGGCAGTCTTTAAACCTCAAAAAGTCCTCTGTAAGCCTGCCCAAAGAGGTACTAGAGTTTCTTTGTGAACTAATCCAGTCCCAGTAGAGCTTTTTGAGTGCTTGCTTTGGGGGTGAAGTTCTATTCAGCCATGATTCAAGTTGTCCCAGCTTAGTTAATAAACTCTTCATGTCTTTTAGCCATTTGATTTTATGCCAGCTTGGCGATGACATAATTTCCTTAAGGCCTCTGGCATATCCGCTTAGTTCTTCCACTCGCCAGATGCGTGCCCATAGTAATAATGGGCGAAATTTTGCAATTTCGCCAATCTGGGTGCAGCCAAGGTCCATAAATAAAGGAAGTGTGGGTGTGCCTTGTGGGAGGGACATTATTGCTCTGCAGAATTTATTTTCAGATCACTGCAGGGCATCAGTGGTCGAAGAGCCCCAAAGTTCGGCCCCGTAGAGGGCAGAGCTAACACCTTTAGCTGTGTAGATCTCAAGGACTGTGCCTTTGGGCCTTGCTGTACTGGAACGTTGCTCTCTCAAAAGGGCACCTGTAATCCTTTTGTGACTCAACAGCATTTTATCTAAATGTGGCATCCAGTCCATTTTGTCCGATAGGCGTATCCCAAGGTAGTCGAAGAACTTTACCCTTTCCAGGAGCTCAGCATTTAGGGTGGGAGAACGCACATGTTGCTTCGGTGGATTGAGGACAAGGTACTTCGTTTTGTTTGTATTTATTACCAGGCCTCATTTGGTACAAAAGGATTGGAAATTGTCCAAAAGTCTCTGGAATCCCATTGGGGTTTTGGAGATTAAAAGAGTATCATCCGCGAAGAGGAGGGTCGGTATGCGTTCACCAGCCAGGGATGGCTCGTCAGAGGGATGTTTGAGAAGATGCTCAACCACCCCATTGATGTAAAGAGAGAAAAGGGTGGGAGCCAGAACACATCCCTGGCGGACTCCTCTCTCAACCAGAATACTACCCGTTTTCTCCCCTCCAGGGCCCCACCTGACTTGGGCAAAGCTGTCCTGATGCAATCTGACTAATAAGGACAGCAAATAATGGGGCAGCCCCATGTCAGCAAGTACTTTCCATAATGAGTCCCTAGGTACAAGGTCAAAGGCAGTCTTTAAGTCGATAAACACGAGATAAAGACTGCCCTTGCCTATAACCACTACCTTCCAATATACCATCATGAGCCTGAAAGCTTGCTCAATCGTTCCAGTACCCACTCTAAAGCCTGCCTGGAAGTCAGAAAGAATTTTGTTTTCTTCTACCCAATTTAGAATTCTGACTAACAGGACTTTGCCGACAACTTTTTGGCTAATGTCTAACAAGCTGATCGGCCTGTAATTAGATGGGTCGTCCCTCGAACCTTTCTTGTGAATAGGGACCACCTCGGCCCCTTTCCACGATGAGGGAATGGGGGCACCGTTACAAATGGCAACAAGGAGGGAATGGATCAGTTTACCCCATTTAGCACTGTCGGATTTTAGCAGGTCTCCGGGGATCCCATCAGGGCCGGCCGCTTTTTGTGGAATGATAGTGCTTATTGCGTATTCCACTTCCTTTATCGTAAAATCAAGGTCAATGGGGCAAATTGCATGATTTGTGGTGGGCGAAGGTATAGCAAGCCCTCCCTCGTCCAAAACGTCATGACAGGTATACAGTTTGGAGAAGTGATCCACCCACGCCTGGCTTGGGATATTGCAGGTTAACAAATCACTGTCTGGTCTATTGCGTGCCCTTATAGTGTCCCAAAACCATTTTGAGTCTTTTTTCAAGCTGGCTTCTTTGAGGGTTGACCAGTAGGCGTCTTCCCACTCCCTTTTTGCTAACCGCAAAACTCTTTTGTGTTCCCTCCTAGCTATTTGTATTGATAGTTGGGACTTCCCTTTAACTGCCTCAATTAGGCGTGTCTTGGCTTTCCTGCACGATGCAGAATACCAGTCATGTCTACCTTTGGATTTGGTTGGAGGCATGGTTTTCCCTGCAGTCCCTTTTACCCAAACAAGGTCCCCTATTGTTTTTAAGGCTACTTCATAGATAGTTGTTACCTTATCTGCTGCCATAAGTAGGTCTATGGAGCTGATTTCTTCTTGTGAGCCTTTAATCACCTCTTCAATAGTGGACAATTTATTAACATTGGATGAGATTTTATTCCACTTAAGGCGTCTTCCACAAGAAGAGACAGTAATCTCCTGTGGGCAGTTTGGTGATACTATCGGCGCTCCGGGGGACCAGGAATTCATTAGGGTTAGAGAAAGTGAATTATGGTCACTCTCTATGGTAGGGATAACAACCATATCGATGACCGAGCTCCAAAGCCCCCGGTCCAACAGAATATAGTCTATCCTCGTGGAGTGACCAACTCTGTTGAACGTTGGGGCACCCATCTGGTCAGAAGGTGTGCGGCCGTTGGCTGCTCTTAGTCCGAACTCTAAAGTAAGTGCATTAAGCTGTATTGCACTACGAGTCCAGCGCTTAATGGGAGCAATAGAGAGCATGGGAATACCCCACCTACTGTCCTCTTCTCCTAGATCAGGTATTCCTTCTAGGGGGAGTGGCTCATATGTGCAGTTAAAATCTCCTGCTATTATGATGTGACCATGTTCGCTATGGTCCCCTAGTTGTGCCTCAAGCTCAGATATTGTTGGTGAGATACACCCATTTTTGGAGCCTCTAGCGTAGACATCGTAGAGATCTAGAGGTAGTCCCCCACGATGGCCCGATAGAGAGATACCAAGGATATCTGGGTTACCTGTCTGCTTTATGATTATTCGGCAGTTAAGCGAGATGCTTACCCAAATGATAAGCCCCCCTGATGGCCGCCCCTTCCCTATCTTAGATCTTACAGCTGGTGTAAAGAAGGTGACAAACCCAACACGATATAGTGGCTCGGTGCTCCAGGTCTCCTGGAATGCACAGATCTTGTGGGCATCAATCAGGACATTCCACTCCGGCAGGGCTAGTTTCCTAGAAATCCCCGCAAGGTTCCAGCTAAGAATTTTTATCTCGCCATGTGTTGGATCGCCATCAAGGATGGTAGTAGTTTTGGGGTTAGATGGATATACACTGTCCCTAGTTGATACGTGGGAAAGTGGTATAGCAGGTGCCAATGTTGGAGATTCGGGACAGATAAGGAGAGAGATGGCTAGGGGAACATCCTCCATATCATTATTAGTAGTAGTGAGGTTTGGATCTGGAGCTTCCATGAGGTTGAGTCAATCTACCTCATCTAGCACACAAAATCTATTGGGGTGAGCGAACTGTGAGTACAAGGGGTCGAAAGAAGGGGGCAAATCTTGCCATGGCTGTTGCCACTGATGATTAGCGGGTTGTGCGGGCTGAAAGGGTTGCTGCCACTGCTGAGAAGGCTGGTAAAGGGGTGGTAGATGTTGGAAAGGTTGTTGCCACTGAAGACTAGTATGGTGTGGAAATAGAGATGGGAAATGTGGTGGTTGCTGCCAATGTTTGATAGTATGTTGCAGGGGATACGCAAACCCTCTGTTATTTGGGAAAGTGGGCCGATGAGAATTTAGTCTTGGCGGCATGGGAAGAAAGTAAGACAAAGGGAGTGGATTAATTTGGGTAGCAGGTCCACTGTTGGGTGTATTGCATATGTAACTTGCTGCCCCTATGTCCCTGAAGTTAACTGTAATTACATCACCTGCTATTGTTTTCTTATTCCTGCCCACCCAGTCCCCTCTGCGCACAGTGAGAATTTCACCACTCATATGGCTAGGTAAAGGTTTGTGTAACTGGAGCCACTGAGCACATTTATTTCTTAGCTCTACAAAAGTTTCTTTTACTCCCTCCTTCAGCGGTGGAACAGCTGTCAGCACGACCACGAAAGGAGAAACTTCCGGTGGCAGGCTGATTGTCTTAAAACGTGCCTGTTTAATCTTGGAACCTTCGGGCTTGTTTGTGGAGAGAGGAGCTGTTGGGTTGGTGGACTTCCCATTTAGATCTTTTGCTTGTGAGATGGTAGTTTTATTCCCACCAGCAGATGATTGCAATGCCGGAGTAGGATCCACCACCTTCGGAGTAGATAAGGGTGAGGGTTGAGCAAAGTTGTTCCCTGTTTGGGACAGGTGTAGTGTGGCCGAATCCTTGGTAGCTAATAGTATTTTGGCCTTGTTGGATGTGTCTTTAGGGAGCTTGGCGCAAGGTGTAGACTTGGGAAGTGTTTCTTTAATCCCTTGCGGCTGGGTAGGCCCAGATCCACTCATCTTATTAGGCCATTTCGAGTTCATTAGTGACGTAAGTCTGTCAAGTTTGGAAATTAAGGGCTTGATTTGCGTTGCTATTGTGGCCTCAAGGTCCAGTTTGAGATCTATTACCATATTTTCAACCCAGCAGGGTATGCCTGATGCAGAATGCGGGGTAGGCGATATCAGGTTGTGGTTCCTGGCTTTAGCTTTGGGTTTTTCCTTAGGCTTGGTCTTGGGCGCAACCTTTGTAGGAATAGTGACCCTTCCCCCTGAGTCGATAGATACAGGAGCTGTTCCTTTATCAAGTCGCCCATCTGCACTCAGTTCTGTCTTGCCAGATAACTGGCAGGCTTCTAGATCTGGAGTAGCCTCAAGATCGACATAGGACGGATCGGAGTCAGATTGGGTAACTAACAAGTCGACAGTGTTCGGTACTGTGAATACGCCAGCGGTGGTTGTTTTTATGGGATAGTTCTAGGGGCGTGGTCTCCGGGGGAAGAGGCGCCAGCAGCAAGGTGGATTCTGGGCCTCGCAGTCCCCCGCTAGGCTGTTCAAGGAGACGCCCTTTTCAAGCACTACGACCTGGGCGCGGTCGCGCTGGGAGCAGATGGTCTACCCGCCGAATGCGATAGCGCTCCCACCAGCCGACTCTGCCACAGGGAATGCGCTGCGAGCAACAGTTCAGAAGCTATTTCCAAAGGTATGTCAGAATCCGGTTCGTGAGCGGCACCCGCGCAGCGGGTGTCGCGAAAGGTGATGTAGGGAGGCCAATTAGGTGGGCGTGGCCTCCGGGGGAAGAGGCGCCAGCAGCAAGGTGGATTCTGGGCCTCGCAGTCCCCCGCTAGGCTGTTCAAGGAGACGCCCTTTTCAAGCACTACGACCTGGGCCCGGTCGCGCTGGGAGCAGATGGTCTACCCGCCGAATGCGGTAGCGCTCCCACCAGCCGACTCTGCCACAGGGAATGCGCTGCGAGCAACAGTTCAGGAGCTATTTCCAAAGGTATGTCAGAATCCGGTTTGTGAGCGGCACCCGCGCAGCGGGTGTCACGAAAGGTGATGTAGGGAGGCCAATTAGGTGGGCGTGGCCTCCGGGGGAAGAGGCGCCAGCAGCAAGGTGGATTCTAGGCCTCGCAGTCCCCCGCTAGGCTGTTCAAGGAGACGCCCTTTTCAAGCACTAAGACCTGGGCGCGGTCGCGCTGGGAGCAGATGGTCTACCCGCCGAATGCGGTAGCGCTCCCACCAGCCGACTCTGCCACAGGGAATGCGCTGCGAGCAACAGTTCAGGAGCTATTTCCAAAGGTATGTCAGAATCCGGTTCGTGAGCGGCACCCGCGCAGCGGGTGTCGCGAAAGGTGATGTAGGGAGGCCAATTAGGTGGGCGTGGCCTCCGGGGGAAGAGGCGCCAGCAGCAAGGTGGATTCTGGGCCTCGCAGTCCCCCGCTAGGCTGTTCAAGGAGACGCCCTTTTCAAGCACTATGACCTGGGCGCGGTCGCGCTGGGAGCAGATGGTCTACCCGCCGAATGCGGTAGCGCTCCCACCAGCCGACTCTGCCACAGGGAATGCGCTGCGAGCAACAGTTCAGGAGCTATTTCCAAAGGTATGTCAGAATCCGGTTCTTTTATAACAGTTCTAGCGTCAGCCGAGCGCTGGAAGCTTCATCTTTAAGTGTGTTTAGCCTTAACTGTGTACAATGGGACGCGCTTCTCTTCTTTGATTGCGCAGATAGACCGCCTTATGCTGTCTAGCAGGGATCCTGAGACTACACTGGCCTGTTCATTACTGCGATCTCTGTTGCAGTTTTCACAATTTTTAGCAAAACATTGAATATCTATGCTCATTCCTGGCCACCAGTACTCTGATTGTAATTCTTTCAGAGAATCCTTAATTGTTTGGTGTCTCAGACCCAACCCCATGTGTGCTTCCAGTAAGAGAAAGCCCCTCCTGCTCCTGTTTGGAATTACTCTGTCCCCCACTCCAGGGATTCGAGCAAAAGGAACGGAGTTTGCATCTATTACGTATGCATAATTGAGTGGATAGTTCACGGGTAGTGCTGCACAGTCGCCTTTTACGGTCGTTTTTACTGCCAGCATGGTTTCCCCGTCTATGTATTTTTCTGTACGCTTTTTTGTGGCTACGGAAGCCGGTTTAGTTGCTTCCGCTGTGGCTGTATTAGCCAATGAATTCCCTGCAACGTGAACGCCATCACGTTGAAGACTCTGTGCGTGTATCACGTGAGTCTTTTGTAGTTCTTTGTGTAAAAGAGCTACCTGTTTCCAGAGCAATTTATGCTTTATTGTGGCACCTGTGTCATCTTTGTAATCGTTTTCAATCCACCTCTGTGTAAGAGTTAGCAGTCCAGTAGCTGGGGTGGGCGGAGCTAGGTGGGCAGCGGGGAAGAGGTGGGGACAAGACAGGAAAGGGTCAGTTAGTGTAGGGACGGGGAACGAGAGGGACACGGTAATAAAGAGTTGAGAACAGACCTGCCTGTGTCCGTGTATCCTTGTAATGGGACACTACAACTGGCGACGAAGGGTGGCAAGAAGCAAAACCCACCCGAGAGTGCCCCGTCCCACAGCGTGGAGCGTCCAGAGCTCCGCTGCAACCGAGACACTGCGGCGCCGATAGCGAGCCCCCCAGGAGCGACCTGATCTCCCCTCGACAGCGGAAGAGGGTCGAGAAAAGAAAAAGCGAAGTGTGCAAGCGCCGAAGCGCCACAAGAAGGAGCGCTGAGTGAGAGAGCAGAAGCGCCACAAGAAAGGGCGCCAAGTGAGAGCGCCGGAGCGCCGGTCGCGCTGGACGCGCGAACACCAGGAGTGCAAAGGGACCAAGTGAGGGTCGGAAGCTCACTCCGACACTGCCCCAGTAAGCCTGCAGCGCCGCGAGGGCGGGAGAAGTGCCCCAAGTGCGCGTGGCAGAGTGTCCGAAGCCGGCGCTGAATCTGCCGGCAAAAGTGAAGCCCTGCCGCCTGATGCGCGGCGCGCGAGGCCAGCAAACCACGCATAGCAGAGTAAACTCACCCAAACCCCGCCGGAAGAGTGGAGACCTGCCACAGCACAACAGTGAGTCCAGCAGCACCGAGTGTGTGTGTGCCTGGGGCGAGAGAAAACCTTGTGGGCTGTAGAGGGGGCGGCCATCTTGAGGTCAGGCAGCTTGAAAGACAGACCCTACGTGAATGGGCGGCGGCCATCTTTGAGTCAGGCAAAGACCAGAAACAAGCACTGGCAGCGCAAACTGGCGAATCGGGGCAAGATAGCCCAGCGAATCTTACCAAGTGAACCTGGACAGCAAGAAATAAACAAGCATTGGTAGCTATAGCAGACAATTGTGAAACAAACGCCAGTAACTGCAACCGAAGTCAATCAAGCACTGTAAGTCCGCCGTCAGAATGTCTAACCCTCCCGCGCAAAGGGAAGTCAAGGGAGGAACGCATCTGCGAGCACCGGAGCCATTAACCGTCAC
Source organism: Lissotriton vulgaris (assembly GCF_964263255.1). NCBI lineage: Eukaryota > Metazoa > Chordata > Amphibia > Caudata > Salamandridae > Lissotriton > Lissotriton vulgaris. The sequence goes on along the minus strand of NC_141687.1, from coordinate 782,733,758 downwards.
AACAGGGAGAAGCATGGGCCTAAAGTGGCAGGAATGGCTAGAGGACCTTGAGGACTACCTTGAAGGGTCCAAAATAGAATCAGACAAAGACAAAATAATAACCCTTCGCAACCTAGGAGGGCGTGAGATTAGCAAGATCGTACGAGAGATCCCAACCGCAGAAGGTGATACTTTTGCCAAAGTGAAGGGCGTGCTAAACAACCGTTTTCTGCACAAAAGGAATGTCGACTACGAGCGACACAAGTTCCACCAACAGCGCCAGGGCAAAGAAGAGCCACTGAGCTCCTTCATACATCGACTGCGACGTCAGTCCCAATACTGTGACTTCACGAACTTCTTGCCCGATGCAGCCATCAAATCCCAAATAATCTCTGGGTGCCACTCGGAGTCGCTGAGACGACGACTACTAAGGAAACCGCAAGAACTCGCGGAGATAGAGGAGAATTCCCGGCTGTATGACCAGGCTGAAGAAAATGCTGCGGATATCGAGACTGGACCCGGCACCAGCAATGAACATGCCAATCGCATCTCTGACCGACGACATGGAAGACAAGATCATCGTGGCAACCCGCGTGACAGGTCACGCCGATCTAGATTTTCGCCCAGGCGACGCTCAGACTACAGAAGGAAGGAACCTGAGAGGAGAGATCGGCGGCCCGACCGCACGAGGCGGTGCTTCAGGTGCGGGTATGACTACCCTCACATCGACTCCTGCCCTGCCATGGGACAACGCTGCAGAAAATGCGGACGGTCCAATCACTTTGAGGCCATGTGTAGCGAATATCACAGAGAAAGACGCAGTGAAAACGACAGAAGAGACAGCCAGCAGAGGCCCTCGAGATCTGAGACCAAACGTCACCACATCAGAGCAGTTCAGGGTGACTCCACTCGGTCTCCAGCGTCTTCTCACTCCAGCCACGAATCTAGACGCTCCAGATGGGACCGTCGTTCTCCATCAAGAGAATCAAGATCATCCTCATCCAGGCGGTCTCTCTACACCACCGAATATGTCAACATCGCTGACAATGATCAGCTCAAACGCTACCCACGTCTCGGCATCAAAGTGGGCAACCACGCAGCGAAATTCGTGATGGACAGTGGCGCATCCCTCAACTACATCTCAGTTGCCGAACATGAACGCATGGACCCAAAACCCCACTTGCGTTTCGCGCCTGTCCGTGTGTACACCTGGATGTCGAGAAAACCACTCCCGTGCCTCGGCAAGTTCGATACCACCCTCATGCACGGCGACATCTCCATCCCAGCAGTCATCCATGTCATTAAGGGGCCCGATGCTGACTGTCTGTTGAGCCTCCCCACCGCTGAACGCCTCCGTTTAGTGCATGTGCTCTTCTATGTGAACGACAGCTCGGACTATGTTGTTAAATTTACATCGCTATTCCAGGGCCTGGGCAAATTGAAAGGCCGACAAATTCACTTACACGTAAAGGAACGAATCAAGCCAGTGGCCCAACATCCACGGCGGGTGCCCTTCCACCTACAATCGGCAGTTGAAGATGAACTGCAAGAACTCTTGGATGCAGACATCATCGAGCGCACTGAGGGCCCCACCCCCTGGGTGTCCCCGGTGGTCATTGTTCCCAAGAAAGGGACCCCCAACAAGGTTCGTCTCTGTGTGGACATGCGCCTGCCGAACACGGCCATCGAAAGGGAGAGACACCCCGGCCCACATTTGAGCGACATGATCACAGCGCTCAATGGGGCGAAAGTGTTTTCTAAACTGGACTTGAATAAGGGCTATCATCAGCTCGAACTGGACGACAGCTCACGTTCCATCACTACTTTTGCGACGCACCTTGGTCTATTCCGCTATAAAAGACTCAGCTTCGGCGTCTCATCAGCCGCTGAAATCTTCCAAGAGGCAATACGTCTGGTCATCCAGCACGTACCCAATGCCCTCAATTATAGCGACGATATTTTAGTTTACGGATCTGACATGCGAGAGCACGACATCGCCCTTGACCGTGTCTGCCACGCCTTGATGGACGCCAACTTGACCCTCAACAAAGCGAAATGCGAATTTCATCAATCCACCTTGAAATTCTTCGGTCACATCTTCTCGTCCAGTGGCATGAAACCGGACCCCGACAAGATCGCCATGCTCAACAACACCAAGAGCCCAGTTGACGTCAATGACCTACGTTCCTTCCTAGGAATGGCGAGCTACTGTGCCCGCTACATTCGCGACTACGCCACCGTGAGTCACCCACTGAGACTACTCACAAAAGCTGGTCAGCCTTTTGATTGGACCCCCGAATGTGAGCGTGTCTGGTTTCCAGCCCTCGACCAGATGGTTGAGGACACATTGAAAGACTGTCACTCGTGTCAACTGACCAGCCAAAGCAACCCACCTGCACCTCTGCAGATGACCCCACTACCCGACGGGGTGTGGCAAGAAGTTGCCATGGACTTTTACGGACCCTTGCAATCCGGGAAGTACGTAGTTGTCATCATGGATGAGTATTCCAGATTCCCAGTGGCCCAATTCATATCATCCACCAGTGCCGCCTGCACCCTCAAGGTGCTTGAAGAAACCTTCGCAACATGGGGCGTCCCCAAGATCATTAAGACAGACAACGGACCCCCGTTCAACAGTCGCGAGTTCAGCAATTTTGCGAGGCACATGGACTTCCAACACCGCAAAGTCACACCACTCTTGCCCCAAGCCAACGGCACCGTAGAGCGATTCATGTCCACCATCAAGAGAACTTTCCAGCAAGCCACCGCCGAGAAGAAAGATCTGGGGTCAGCCCTGAATGAAGTTCTGTGCGCTTATAGGACCACTCCACACTCCACGACGGGCCGGTGCCCTGCCACTCTCATGCTTGGGAGAACAATGAGAAATCGGATCCCAACCTGGGACGGAGCACTGAAGAAGCCCCTCTCGGATCAGCAGCACCGAGACATGGCCATAACGGATCAGTGCCGCAAAGAGAAGATGAAGTAGTATGCTGACCACAAGCGAAGAGCCCGGTCACCATCCCTCAAAGAGGGCGACAGAGTCCTTGTCAAGCAAGAACAGCGCCAAAAGACTGACTGTCGTTTCAAGGATGAGCCTCTCACAATTGTACAACAAAAGGGCACCATGGTGACCGCAGAATCGGAAAATAGGCGAGTCACCCGCAACGCTTCTCACTTCAAGAAATGTTCCCCTGAGAATCGTGAAAGCACGACCACAATCCCCATATCCGAGAGTCAAGACGAACCTGAGCCTGTCACATCAGACACTGGGCATTCCTTGGCAAAGGAGCCATCCACCGAGAACATTGTGTCCACACCAGGGAGACCTCGGCGTCACGTGCAACCCCCGAAGAGACTGATTGTAGAAATGGACTAATCCTTTCATTTGTTGTGTTATTAAGAAAGGGGGAGATGTAAGAGTTAGCAGTCCAGTAGCTGGGGTGGGCGGAGCTAGGTGGGCAGAGGGGAAGAGGTGGGGACAAGACAGGAAAGGGTCAGTTAGTGTAGGGACGGGGAACGAGAGGGACACGGTAATAAAGAGTTGAGAACAGACCTGCCTGTGTCCGTGTATCCTTGTAGTGGGACACTACACTCTGCAGCTTATTGTTGTAAGAGTTGACGCAAAAATGAGAATCGCACACGATAAGTGTCGGGAATTCACGTTCTGCATTTTCGAGCGCCATCTTTAAACATCTAATTTCAGTTCTCTGAACCGAACAGTTTCTCAATGATTCAGTTTGTGTTACTTCTGGTCTGAATTTACCGCACAGCCAACGACCCTTAATGATCGTACATGCCGCATCGTAGGATTTGCTCTCTACGTTGAAATGCTGTACAAATCTATCTGTATAGATTATACAGGCGTATTGTGGGAGAGGCAGAATTTCGATTGGCAGAGGATATTCTTCTCCATATTCTAAATCATTCAGGTCTTTGAATTGCGGGGCGAAATAGTATTTCACATCTTCCGCTCCTAGAGAATCTACACACTGTATCCATTTCGGATCCAGTGACACTGTAGGCAGGTTTACTGGGCTGAATAGCGCCTCGAAGGCGGATTCCGCTGTGAGGATATTAATCCGTTTGCCGTGTGCTAGTTCTCGTTCATTTGCTAATGCAATTTGTACTGCTTTCACAGTTCTTTCTGTGTGACTGAATGTTTTTTCTGCTTGCGTGTACAAGTGAGATTTAATTGAAATAGGTACCTTTTCTCCCTCATTAGAGGTTAGGTACGTGAATCCGCATCTTCCTGGGATGACTCGGATTACAAGATCACGTGTGTTGTCACGTGTATCTAATTTTGTTTTTGCTAACATGTCTGTTTGCAGTGATCTCAAAATTTCTGTGTGTTTTTGAGTCCAATTGATTTGTTTAAAATCAGGTTTAATTAGTTCGTAGAGAGGTTTAACCCTCTCTGCGTAATTTAGAATGTAAGTTCTTCTGAAATTCAGAAAACCTAGAATGGATTGTAAATTCTTCAGCGTTTTTGGAGCTTGGAGTACAGCGCACTTCTCTAAGAAGTTGTCCGCTAGGCTTTTTCCTTCACTTGATAATTCGTATCCTAAGAATAGTACTGCCAGATGGGCAATTCGAGACTTTTTAAAGTTGAATTTGTAACCCTCTGCTGCGAACCCAAGTATAATGGTGTTCACTCTTTTCAAGTGAGTATCCAAGTCGTCATCTGTGAGATAGATATCATCCACGTAAGATAATGCCTCATCATCATATATTTGTAGTAACTCTGTTACCCTAGCTGAGAATAGTCCTGGGCTGTTCTTGAACCCCTGTGGGAGTCGACAGAATTTTTCTACGACCCAAATGCAGAGAAAGCGGTCAAATATCTGCTTTCTGGTGCAATGTTTTGACAAAAGAAACCATTAGATATGTCTAATGTCGTTTTATATTTTTTCCTAACTATGTTATTCATTAGGGCTGCACTATGCGAGTTTTGTACTGCAAAAGTTTTGCAACATGCATTAAGGTGTCTGTAGTCCAAAACTAGACGATATGAATTGTCTGGCTTGGAGACAGGAAACAAAGGATTGTTCATTTGAGAGGTGCATGTTTCAATCACCCCCTGGTATTCAAGTTGATCTAAGATCTCCCTGACTTGTTTTTTAGCTTCTTGCTTAATGGGATACTGCCGTTGGGCAGTTGGTTCACTTTTTAAATGGATTTTGTGAGGAGTTGAGTCCTCATCCCATCCTACATGATTTTTATATAATGCAGGTGCCTGGGCTACTGCCCATTTCCTTGCATATGTATATTTTTTGTGAATCGGAATGTGATTCGAGAAGGCAGGCATAATCACTTCTTCGCCACGAGGGCACTCCCTGACAAACTCTGGGGGCCAATCTTTTTCAGCTAACAGAATATCATAGCCTTTTGAGAGCTTATCCCAAAATAGACCTCTTATTTTCCTAGTCTTATCACCCTCTATACGCAATGTTATTTCGTATATCTTATGGGGCTCGCTAAGTCTGGTGTCGGCAGTTTCAACCTGAATGTATTCATTCGTGTCCACTGTCTCCAGATGACGCATCAAGATCTTGCGCGCTATACTGATTTCTGCTGCACTGTCCAACATTGTCAATGCCCACTCCCCGTTTTTCAACTGTGTCCTCAGTATTCTCGGCATGGTTGATTACTCTAATACTGGCTACCTTCTTTTTAGGAAATTGTGATTTCTTATTTTGAGCAGGTTCCTTGTCTTTGGACTTGGTGTGCTCTCCTGGGTCTGACCGTCCTCTTCTTTCCGAATTCTGTGGAAAAGATCGAGAGGGACGTGTATCAATACTTTGATATCTATCAGGTTTTTTCAGATTATCCCTATTTCTAAGGTTATATCTTTTCTCAGAGGGCTCCCTCTGGGGAGACTGGTGTTCTCGAGTCGGAGTTCTTTCCCTCCGTCGAGGAGACCTTCCTCTGGACTGGAAAACTTTTTCCTTGGGAGTGGATTGTTTATTTCCATCCCAGCTCTTTTTAGGAGTGTTTAAATTATTTTTAATAAATAATTTTTCAGGACTTTCGAGCAGTTGGGGCTTTACCGGTTTCCCACCCAAGCTGTCTCTTCCTAGTTCTTCATAGCATTTTTCTATGATTTTGGCAAGCTCAACAGGAACTTCTATAACTGTTTCCTTCAACTTCTGGCGGATCGCCACAGATGCTGCTTCCCCCTTTATGTTGGCTAATAATATAGCCGAGACCTGCTTGAAGTCTTTCAGTAATTTCATACCAAGATTTAAAGCGGGCCTAGGACCGTATTCATTTTGAATATGTTTTAGCACTTCTGGTATTACCGCCATAGACGGAACACCGTGTGTTTTTGTGTAAATGGAAGCAAAGACTGTACCCCAAGTGTCGCAGTCCTCCACGTGTGGTGTGATTCCCATAGGAAGGCAGATGGTCAAGATTCTGTGTTTCTCTATAGGGGTAGTATCAGGAAATACTGCCTCTATTTGAGTGATTTTCTGTGCTAACCAGAAAGGAATTTGTTCCCGTTTTACGGGTGTTTTACCAAGACATGACTGTATGTTCTGTGGTGTAATTTTATTAGTGTTCCCCTGATGAGGGGTCAGCTGTGGTACATTAACAGCTGGTTGGACTGTTGCAGTCCGCATTACATATTGGACTAATTGCCTATGTATTTTTATTAGTGTTTTTAGCTGTACTAACAGCTCTTCCTTTGACATTTTTGCAATGTCAGGATGTGGTGTGTAGCTGGCTAGAACCGGCCACGTTGCTCCTGGTCTACCTAGTGGACCGAGCCTGGTAATGTGATCATTGTGTTTTAGGGCGCCATTAAACCAGAGCAGGTGCTCTTGGAATTTTAGTGGGATTTCAGTCTCCTCGAAAGGAGCGTACTCTTCCGAAGGTTCCTCTATTTTGTAATAGTGAAACTCTTTTGTTCTAGCGTTTGCCGCTGGAAAGTTTATCCATGAATAGAATACCTCTGTCTGCCGATATTCGTTAGCCTCTATCACGAAAATTACTGTACCACCTTGAGGTGTCAGTCCGTTTTCTATAAGTTTTAACGTTATAGATTTTCTTAAATGTGCCGGGATGATTATTGCACCCGGTACTGTATCGTCGGAATCCTGCTGAGTTGCATTTACTGCGGCCCCAGTGGTTCCGTTATTTTCTACTGACATTGTATAAATGCAGGTTTTTGCAGAGTTGGTCTCCAAGGAGACAAAGATTAGGTGCACAATATTTTGGAACACTGTATCCTTCAACGTTGAATAAACCAGAGCTTTACATAGGAATCTCTTCCTACTAAGGTCGGGCGGATTTTAACCTTTCGCCCAATCCAGAAGTCTATTGGAGTATTTACGGGAGAAAGGGGTCTGTGTGAAATATGCACGACTGAGTTACTCTAACGTCTTGCGTTAGTTTATCGCCTTACCAAACGTTTGGGCGCCATGTAGTGTAGTTCCTAGTTTCCCACTAGGCCCTGCGCATTGGAATAACATAAACAGTAGTATCGACGTAGAAGTGCGGATCTTCCAGGCCTCTACTGACTATGCTAAACTTAATTGGGTTTGTTACCAACTAGCTCAGAGGTCACTGGAAACTTTCTTCTCTGCATAGGAAGTGATCAGCTTCCCTGGCACAGACAAGAAGGGATTCAGTTTTCCAACAACCGTGCAACATGACAACTTTGCTCCTCAGATCAAGAGTCAATCTCTAGGGTCGTGTGAAACAATAGACAGGTATTTCACTCAGTCAGGTTAGTGCAGTTTACTTTCACGATATGTAGAGAATAGAGAGACGGGCGTTTGTCAATAAAGGGTTAACATTTATTGAACAGTCTTTCTTCTCGTACAAGAGAAATGTATTGCCACAATTGCAAGACTTGTTATTATAAAAAGTACGTACAGTAAGATAAGTATTGCGAAATAATACTGTAAAAGCATTGATATGGTTTCTTAGCCATACAATGGTTTAAAAGTAATAAAACATATATACAGTCATATATACATTAGGCTAAAATACTCAACTGGTGCTTCTAACTAAGCCTACCCCAGTGTGCCTGACCTAAGCCTAACACGTGGAAGGGGAGTAAGTAAGTAGCTTTAAGTTAAGTTGGTTTTGCCAAGGTTTGCTTCAAGAATTCTCTTCTAAGGGTTTAGTCAACACCATACCTCTGAATAGAATGATGGAGGTCTGGTATCTCCTTCAGGAGGCACTCGGTATCCCAGTCACCCGCGAGGGCAGACTAGAAACGCTGGAGCTGGATTTCTCAGCAGAAGAAAGGCAGCGTCTCTCTTCAGCGCGTCAAGGAGGAGGAGGGGGGACAGCGTCCGCGGGCAGCTTGGCATCTGCTGGGCTCTTCGCAGAGGGGCGGCTGTTCAGCTCCTAAGCTCACCACACCATCGTTCGCGCTTTAGCAGCGATAATGGTATCAGTAGCTTCACCAACAGCAGCTTCATCAAGCGACGGGCAACAGGCTGCAGCAACAGGGTCTTGCTTAAGGCAACGTTGGTAATATTTATACCTGACAGGTGCCTGGTTTGACGTAAGTTTGCTGGACATAAGACGTCAATTAAAGATGTCACTAGGAAGTGATAGCTATCAGTTGCTCATTAGAGTTCCATTACTAATCAAAACACAGCAAGCGGGGATTTCCAGGTTTGCTGAGTTTTTATCTTGTTGAAGAACTCGGAGTGTTAATCTAGGAATATCAGATAGTGACTTCTGCTCTGTCATTGCACTAATTGGTTGCAAAGGAAGTGGCAGAGAACTATTCTGGAATGTGGCTCTGTTCGTGTGAGGCCAGAGATGACTTTCTGAATATCGCACTTGAACGGTTATGCCAATATAGGGAATAAATGGATTTATAGCCGAATAGGGGCATAAGGTCACAGTATCGATCAGGAACCTAGATAAACACGCAACAGTCTAAATGCGTGATTTGCACTTTATTGCATGATTTGCACAACTGACATATCGGATATGGTAGACTTGCGTAATTTGCACAAATTAATTATCTATATTTTAGTCCCCTATAACCTTATTGAGGCGAAGAAATGTAATAAATTGAGCGATCGTCTATCTATGCATTTGTACATTTGCACAAGATGCACTTTAGAAATGCATTTTTGCACATATAGCACAAGTCGCACTTTAGACAGGACATCCTGCGGTGTATGGATAAAATAGACCATATTTTTCAATTTTCAGGTACATTATGAGTAGGGATAAACTGTCAATAATGTCATTGTGAGGAAAAGTGTCCTTCTTGTTGGCATTTATTTTGTGTCAGGACTCCATTGTTTTTGCATTGTCAATTCATGTCAAACACCTCTGCAGGACCCTCCTGGTCATTTCTGCTGATGTCTGGTGAAATTCTAGCTGTCACGACCACCCTGCCCTTCCTGCTCCTTGTGGGTGAGCCAATTTTGAAAAAGGGGAACAAACAATTGGCCTTGCCACCCTCGGACTGAACTCCTGCATGCACCCATCCTGTTTAGCAAGACCTGGTCAAGCCACCGTCCCAGAACCTGTTCTTTTAATGCATATCCTGTTTTGCAAGAACTACCTGTTTCTTCGTACACCTCCTGTTGTACAAGATCTGTCCGTAATCTATGACACCATCTGTTGCAGCACCACCCTGCCTGCACAAAGAATAACGTAACTGCGTCCAGACTGGGAGGCACCCAGCTCCATCCAAACTGGTTTCTTAAGGGGGTAAAGATGTATATAAGGCCTGTAAGCTGTGGAGTAAAGCAGCAGCCTCCTCTGTCTTGTCTCTGTCGAGCTTGGGACTCTGTTCCATAGCCTGGGCTATTCGAATATAACTTGGTTCTTCCTGCAGACGAATGCTCCTGTGTCTCCTTTTTCTATATAAGGAGGGTATGGAAGACTTGGGCGGTTCCCTCGCCACCGAGACCCAGTAAGTGGGTATGAACGGTTCTTCAAATGGCGCCCGAATAGGGACTCCACGAGCACGAAGGTCAGGCCCGGTTGATGTGAGGAGGTGCACGGAGAGACTCAGACGGAGGTACCCTACCCGAGGGATTCTTGCAGTCCGGTAGCGGAATGACTTGCCCTCCCCCCTCCAACTAGGTCTGGTACACATGACCGCATGATGCTGGAGTCCCCCAACATTGATTTCCGGAACAGGACACAGCCCTACGTCTGCCGAAGAGAACTACCCCTGTCAGGTAAGGGTGGAGTGATCACCCACCGAGTCTGTGTGATCCTGCTGTTATTGACTTTTGCATAAGCCAAGCCAGTGAGGTGAGTTTTTAAAACCTGCTGTTGTCTGTTATCTGTTTACAAACATGCCGGACAGTAGTAAGTTTAAAGAATTATGTTGTTGTATGTGTGCGCCGGACTCCCAGCTGAAGGCGGCCTGTCCACTTCCTCCAGAGGGGACCCCTGGTCACACCATGTATAGTAAACATGGTCCTTCTGCTATAATGTTTTCCCCTTTCTTGGACCAAATACACTAAACAAAGTAACTCAGAATTACAATGGCCGCCTTATGGGTCTTTTGACCCGCAAGTTTTGGAAAATATAGAGGAACAGCTATTAAAACGGAAGATTTGTCTCTCGATGTTTGAGTCTGTCAGGTTGTGGAGGAAGGAAATTGAGCAGAGAGCAAAGAAGAAAAAGGCACTAGAAAGGAAGCGGGAGTGGATGTCAATGGCTGACCTTGCTAGGGAGCACTTACAGGACAGAATGGAAAATTTGTAGAGATAGCTGATACAGAACATAGGGCGCGGTGCAGAAGTGCTATTCAGCCCTTGAAGAGAAAGGAAAAGGCTTTATGGAAAGGAGAGAAGAGGGCGATTCCCTGTCACATAGTCCTTGAGAATTATTTTTAGAAATGGTATGATGATATGGAAGATAGGCACCTTTAATAACATCCACAACCATAATGTGATATGCAGAGGAAATCTATTCAACCCCTCTTTTTGCCCTTGGCTTATGTGTCTATGAAGGGGACACTTCTTTGAGGAAAATTGGCAGCGTGGCCAGTATTTGCTTTATCTTCTACTCCTTCAGTACCATGGTTGTAGGGAGATGTTTAGCTTCACATTCAGCTCCACATTCGGGAAAGTGCTGTGTGACGCTAATGAGAATATCCATGTATTATTTACACAGTAGAGGCTATTCCGATGAGATGCAGTAAGAATGATTAGGAAGCACAAACGTAACAAGTCTGGGTTTGTTTAGTGAGCACGGTCAATATTGAATCTATTGAGCATTTGTCAGCTCATTTCAGTGTGCTGGTAAACCCCCAAAGTATCCTTGCTTTTATGGTGATTATGGGTCCTCTGCGGCGATCACCCTGCCCTTGTTACAAAGCCGAATCACAGTGAAGTGTTAAGTATTTCCAGGAATGTCAATTAAAAAAATTAACCTCCTGACACACTGCAACAGCGTCTGCTCAGAGGACCATTGCCGGCTTTACCTTATATGCGCTGCTGTTGGAGACCACAGTTTGTGCATTTGCTGCACATTTTCATGCTAGATTTTCTTCCTGGACTGTGGGCTCAAAATGAGTAGTTATTAACGCGTTATGAACTCATTTGTGTACTGACGACATGGAAGCCCCGAAGTCCCCAATGTGGTGGCCAGGATGAGCAGGCTGGCAACTTCTTTGCATTGCAGGCTGTCTAAGATAGTTAGGGGCCTATGCTTTAGTTGTGTGTTTTGGCAGAGTACAGTGCAGTGGAATACAATAAGGCTGCAATTCAGTGGGCAGAGCATCATGTCTTAATGTCTATTGACTTAAGTAGACATCTTTAGAAGTTTTGAGAATTTAAAACTGCTTCGAAAAATGATATTGGTGTCGAGTACATCCCACACTAGAAAATGCCAAAGAAATGAAGAATAAAGGGGGGAACATCACTTACAACGCATTTTTTACAACGCACTACCATTACATCGCAACCATTACAACGCATACCATTACAACGCATTGCGCTGGGGGGCGCTCTAGGATAGGGAATATATTTAATTTACTATCCAACACCTTCCCTGCTATCCACGGGGACTGGAGTTGGAATAGTAAATTAAATAATTCACTATCCAGCGCCTAAAAGCATTATGCGTTGTAATGGACTGCGTGGTAAAAACCGCGTTGTAAAGGCATGCGATGTAAAAGCATGCGTTGTAGTGACACCAATCCGAATAAAGCAAGTATTGGTCACATCTCTCAGCACACCGTTTTAATACTAGCAGCTCAAGCACAAGGGCTTTGTCACCCAAAATAGAAAATCGGGACACAATATATTCTTCCACAAAAAAAATTTGGTAATATTATAACCATGGTATTGCAAAGAGATTGCTTTGAATCTCCCACACAGTATTCATTTCACAGTAATCAAGACATAAATATCTTTTTGAAAGATATGAAAACACCAGCACACGTATGTATGCTTTTTATGATACATTTTATGAAAGTTTAAATAATATATAATTGCTAACCAAAGGGTAGTATCCCGGTGGAGACTCTGTCATGTACCACGTGCCAATTCTTGTAGTAGCCTGAAGAATTCATAAGAGAGGAGATGTTGCGGGCCACTTTCAGTGGCTTAGCTGGCCTCCTCTAATGAGTATCACATTGCTTGAATGGAAGCCCTTTATTTTACACATGATGCAATGAATGTGCAGCAAACATTCGCTATTTTGGACTTTTTATGCATCAAGTGTTATTTCAGGATTTAAGGTTACATTATAGAGATTTTACAATTGTCCTTTTTGATTCCATTAGCTCACCTCAGTAACATTGTCCCATTATACAAGTGTTGTGCATTACTTGTTTCCATAATTGTTTCCATATCTAAGAGAGAAGTGTATGCCAAGCACAATATCATTACTACTATAAACTGCCATCTAAAATGTTGACACAGACATGGGTGCAATGCCTTCAGTCCAGTTCTTTAACGTCATAATGTGCTGTCCATCTCTTAAAGTGAGTGTTTCCTACCAACATGACTTTTGATGTTGAGCATGCTCATGAAGAGACACCTCACCAAAGGAATAGGGAGTGTGAATTAATACATTTTCGAGAGAAAGCCCTCTAGGCTAGAATAGACGAGCAGCGTAGCATCACATAAGTCTTTATTACCAACATATAAAAAATGTTGATCAGTTGTACTTAGTGTACTAATTGACTACAGATGTATTGGTGTGATATGTTACCAGCCATTAGAGCACATATTGTTTAACAAGCAGCCACATTCCACAGCACTGCCTCCAAGAAGTATGACATTTTCATCTTAATTGTTACACATCAATTGCTTCATTTTGGAAGAACTTTTGTTTTTTCATGAAGTAGAAATTCTGAGGGACCCAAATAGCTTTAAAAAAAAAAACAAAGAACAAAGAAGTGAGGGCAGCAAAACGGTGATTGATGTGTAACCTTCCAAAATGTTAGTACATTTGGAAAAGAGGTGTCTTTCAATGCAGATCTTACCAAATAGTTTTACTGTTCATAGGCTGTGTTCTTCAGCCTTGTGGTGGCAGATGCAAATCCACTATTGGTCACTGAGCCAGTTTGCATGAACAATATCCCAATATCCTCTTGTCCCCGACATTACAGCCCTTTTGACGATGGTCCCTTCTGACGCCACATACTTTTCTGTCATAGACCTAAAGAATGCCTTTTTCAGTATTCCTATACATCCTGACAGAAGACATTTTTTTGGTTTCTCCCTTGGTGGCAGAGCTTTAGATTTTGCCGCGCCCCTCAAGGCTTCACCGAGAGCCCCAGTATCTATAATCAAGCCCTCAAAAGAAACTAGATTCCTTGGAACTTCCTGATAATTCCACACTGCTGCAGTATGTTGATGACCTCCTTATTGTTGCTAACTCTGCCCCACCATGTAAAGAGGCTACTCTCTGTTTATTACGCCACCTTGCCCTCCATAACCACAAAGTCTCCTTAAAAAAGCTTCAGTTTTGTCAAGAGAAGGTGACCTATTTAGGTCATCTCCTCTCGAAGGAGGGAAGGCAGCTCACCGCTGATCGTGTAGCCGTTATCAATGCTATGGCGGTTCCACAAACACAAAAGCAGGTGCGAGCCTTCATAGGCCTAACCTCGTACTGTAGACAGTGGATTTCCATTTTTTCAGCCATGGTCAAACCTCTTCTTGCCCTCACCACTAAAGACATTTCAGACAGTTCCTTTCCATGGACTAGAGAGCATACGCAGGCCTTCCAGGATTTAAAAAGAGCTCTGTGTACTGATCCAGTCCTCGGTACTCCTGATTATAACAAACAATTTTTTTTCTTTTTGTACATGAGACAGACGGCTGTGCATACGCTGTCTTGACCCAGATATTCGGAGGTCACCATCGGCCATGTGCCTATTTTTCAGCTACCTTAGATCCTGTTGTGAGGGCTCTCCCAGGATGCCTATAGGCGACAGCTGCGGACGCACTCATGGTCCGTCAGAGTGCGGGGATCATCATGAACTCCCCCTTGACTCTGATGGTTCCTCATTCTGTGGATACCCTCCTTAATAACACCAAGACACAGTACCTCACCGAAAGGGGTGTCACTTGGGTTGATGCTTTGCCCCTGGCTCTGCTGTCTGCCAGGACAATGGCCCATACCAGGCTAGGATTATTATCCCCCCATGAGATTGTATTCGGGAGGCCTGCCAATGTGTGAGGTGTCCCACGGCCTAAGAAACTGTCTGATTTTGAATACCTTGTGTTGAGTGATCATCTGTACAGTTTGACTAACACCTTTTGTACTCTTTATCTCCAGGTGCATGAGACCATACCTGATAAAAGCGATGGCCCAGGACACGTTATCCAACCTGGTGACTGGGTTCTTATTCACAACTTTCAATGTACCAAGAGCCGCGAGCCCCGCTAGACACAGCCCTGTCAGGTGTTACTGGCCACCCACACTGCCGTGAAAGTTGAAGGTCGGAAGAACTGGATACATGGAACACACTCTAAACGAGTGCCTCTGCCTCTCCCCTTTGATCAGTGGATGAGAGAAGGACGAGGAGACTCAGAAACAGAAATAGTCCCGACGTTCATTCCATTCAGCGATGGCAGATTGCATTTTACATCTACAGAAGCAGAGAGTGACAGTTTACTGAAGAGAAAAGTGGAACACTCCCCTAACTCTGCTCAGCATCAGGAACAATTATTCCCTGACCATACTGTTCCTACTTCTACCCGATATAACTTGCGTTCCAGAAGGAAGGCTTGTCCTTTACTTCGCCCGGTACCTATAGGCTGTAGGGCTGTGATCTTTCCGGATGAGACTGGTGCTGGTGTGTCAGACTAAGGTACGCCCCTAGGGCTCTTGGCACCTGCATCCAGTGAAGCAACCACCAATCACAGACAGCCGCTACTGGTCCCTGGCTTAGTACAATGGCAGCCGTCCACTACACCCAAGTCCAGAAGCGATATGTCAGTCTCCTACATAGCAAGTGTTTCATGGCCACTGTGGTGACACTGTTTGTCTCCCTCATCTTGTCTATCATCCGTTGGATATTACTGATCTACTATCCTGTTACCTCACCAACTCCTACCCCATCTCCTGTGAAGCATCAGTATTTCACGTTACCAGCCCACGAATGACCCCGCCGTGCAGAATTTTTCAATAACACCTTCGTCCAAATGTTGCATCATCAGTTGATCATGAATACTTCCAACTGTTGGGTATGTGGGCTGATGCCGCATTCTATGATACACCCTGTCCTATTCTTTCCTTATCCTTTTTCCATTTCTGGCTCCTGTCTTGCATGGTGGATGCTGATGCAGGAGGCCTATACTATCAATGTTACTGCCAATTCTGCCCTTGGAACATTTTGAGATGACTTCTGGCAAAACAGGTCTGGCAATGCAAATGCTCCTTTTTGTCCGACCAACTCATCAACATTGCTATCTGGAATTAATCAGGATGAAGGCAACTGGTCCCTCACAGACTGGATCTGGGGCCTCCTTTCTCAATGGGGATGAAGGGTCCTCATCTTCCTTGCCTTGGGAGTAGCTGTCCTAGTCTCCTGCTGTTTGTGCATTCAGTGCCTGCCAATGCTCTGTGCAATGTTTGTTCCAGCTCTCAATCCTCCACCCTCTAACATTCACGACACCAATATGAAGATGATGCTCCAACAAGAAACAGATAATCTCATGAATATCGACGTTTCCTACAGTATTTGCCACTCAATGGCAAAAGGAGGGTCTGAGGAAAAGTTTCCTTCATGTTGGCATTTATTTTGTGTCAGGACTCCATTGTTTTTGCGTTGACATTTCGTGTCAAACACCTCTGCGCGACCCTCCTGGTCATTTCTGCTGATGTCTGATGAAATTCTAGCTGTCACGCCCGCCCTGCCCTTCCTGCTCCTTGTGGTTGAGCCAATTTTGAAAAAGGGGAACAAACAATTGGCCTCACCACCCTCGGACTGAACTCCTGCACGCACCCATCCTGTTTTGCAAGATTTGGTCAAGCCACCTTCCCAGAACCTGTTCTTTTCATGCATATCCTGTTTTGCAAGAACGGGGCAGGTTTTCATTGCTCTTCTTTGTCAAGGATTGCCCAGAGTGGTGTGAGCATCTATATAGGTAAGTATGTCCAATTGCAGGTGGAAGCATCACATTCAGATGGGAGGGGCAGATGGACATTCTTACATGGGAAAATAAACCACACAAACGTGATACTCGCCACAATCTATGCACCAGTTGTGGATGACCCGCTCCCCATTTTACAGTTAAAACAAGCACTGTCAGGTATACCTGGTCAGATTATATGGGGTGGTGATTTTAATTTTTTGCTAAATCCAGTAGTTGATTCTACTAAAAAAGATCGAAGGCAAAATAAACCACAAGTAGCCACTGCACTTTCGACTTGTAAGACAGATTTAGATATTTTAGATAATTGGCGGCTTAATAATCCGATAAAACGCAAGTACGCTTGTTACTCGGCGAAATATGACTCGTCAAGAAAGAAACTTAAAATTCTATGTATGAACCATTTTGAACTGCTTAGATTATCGGGCGAAACAACCAAAATATCAGTAATTCAACATCAGATAACCGTGGCCTGTTACACAATCCAACCTTACCTCCTACAATGTATAAAGGGATTTGATCGATTTATTTTGACCAGGTTTAGATTTGAAATATTCCATCGCCTGGTAACATTTCCAGCTTTGCCCATGTGATAATTTATCACTGCAATCCACATTTCACATTAGACAGTATCTAAAGCAGGGTTCCTGACGACAATGCTGGCCAGCATACTTATTTTACAACAAATGGAAAATGTATATTGCATTATGACTATGACTGGCTTTTTAAAAAGTATCCAGAGGAAACAGAATTTTATAACATGTTAATTGTATGAAGGGAAGGGTTTTAGCCTGCAAACTGTAAAAATGTAATCCTTATTTTAATGTTTTTTTTTTATTGTTACAACTTTATGAAATGGTCTATATAATTGTTGCTTTTATGATTTTATGTTGCTGCTAAAATCGAATAAAACTTTTTCTGATTCAGATTCTGATTCTGACTCGTCATCAAGGCTAGACTTTTTTCTAACCTCTCACAATCTGGAAGTCACTAAATATGAACATATAGCAAATGCCTTCTCAGACCATGCACTCATTAAGATGGAAATCCTTCTAGGGAGGAAAGATGAAACATCAAGAACGTGGTATTTTAATAAATTTAACTTAGGAGATAAGCAATGGTGTTCAGATTTAGAGAAGGAGATTAGTTCCTTCTTTACTATAAATAAGGACTCTGCCCCTATTATTATCATATGGGATGCTTTTGAGGCCACATTGATAGACATAATTACTTCAAAAGAGATACCAAAACAAAACGCTAAGAAGGAGGAGAGAATGGCAATAGAAAATAGACTGGCCTGTGCGAATCAAGAATACTTTAGAAGCAGGACTTCGGATAATAGGCAAGAAATACTGAATACAAAAATACAAAGGAAGGAACTCTATTATGACTTAAGGGATAGGGCAAGTAGAATATATGTTCAGATAAGCTATGAAGATAGTGAGTACACAGGAAGATTACTAGCTTGGCAAGCTGAGGAAAAGCAAGTTTGAAATAGGGTTGAATGCATTCAGCACAAAGTAACTAAAATTTGCGTAAAAACTACACCACTAATAGGTGAGGTGTTTCTTAAACATTATAAAGACATCTATCAGACATCGTACGGATGTATGATGTTACCACGCGATCAAAATGATCGCGGTACATCACAACGCAGTTTTTACAACGCAAGTCGTTACCACGACTTGCGCTGTAGGGTGCTGGACTTAGGAATAGTATAATTTACTATTCCAACTCCAGCCTACCTACGGTAGGAAAGGTGTTGGAATAGTAAATCTACTATTCCTTAGTCCAGAGCGCCCTCCAGTGCAAGTTGTGGTAACGATTTGCGTTCTAAAAGCTGCGTTGTAATGGTACTGTGGTGTTTTGACCGCGTCGTAAAGGTTGTTTACCCATCAGGTTCGGTCAGAAACAATTAATTAATTTTTACAGGCATTGCCAAATCCGACTTTGGAAAATAATTTTAAAGAGCTGCTGCTAGCCGAATTCACAAAGGAAGAATTGGATGCGGTTATCACATAGGATGGTATTCCCGCAGAATTTTTTAAAGCATTTTCTACAGCACTCTGCCCCAAATTTTTAAGACTTGCAAATTATCTATTACAAGGGGGTGACCCGCCGGCATCTTTTCGCACAGCAGTAGTGGTCAGTATTTTAAAAAAAGATAAAGATAGCGAAAATGTGAACTCTTATAGGTCAATAAGCCTCTTAAATACTGATTAAAAAATGTTCACTAAGCTCCTTGCCAATAGACAAAACAAGATGGTGGGTTCACTTATCGGGACAGATCAATGTGGTTTTGTAGCAGGGAGACAGATTTACACTAATACAAATTTTTTATTAGAGGCGCTCAATTTTTTTAAAATTAATAAGGTTGAGGCACAGATTTGGTTTTTATATGCTGAAAAAGCATTTGATATTGTTTCTTGGAACTGTCTTTTTACAATTTTAGAGAAGTTCGGCTTCCCAAATGAGTTTATATTTTTATTGAAACAACTTTATATGGAGCCCACATTTTAATCAATTCTGTGAATATAGGGACATGCCAAATAAATAGAGGCACCAGACAAGGCTGCCTCCTTTCCCCGATTCTATTCTCTCTATTTATAGAGCCATTAGCAATTGCAATTAGGGGTAAAAAAGCTCATGCGGTTCCGGCTCAAGGTATAATGAACATAAAATTATATGCTGATGACATCGTTCTCTTCCTGAACCCAAAGATAGAGACCCAGACGGAAGTTATGAGAATCTTTGCAGACTTTGAAAAAATAGAAGTATAGGATTAATAAGTCTAAAACAGAAATTATACTATGCAACTGTGGTGTGAACTCTATTTTATGGGAATTTAGACAGACATATAACAACCGTCCAAAGGGGTATTTAGGGATTTATGTAACCGAGAATGTAGAAGATCTGTTTTCACTAAATTACATTCCATTGTCGCAAAAGGTACACTTTCAGTTAACGCGATGGAATCAGCTGCCATTATCAATAATAGGACGAGTCGCATTAATCCGAATGTCTATTCTTCCGTTGTTTAATTTTCTTTTTAGTGCTGCTCCTTGTGCGATACAGGCCTCTTTTTTTAAGGCTTTTTTAAGGCTCCTCTTTCCTATGGGCAAATAAGACACCTAGATTGGCACTTAGCACTTTCAATTATTCTATCGCCGATGGAGGACTATCTCTTCCCGAATATCTGAAATTATTATCATGCGACAATTGCACATCACAGTTTTAGATTTAATTTTTTAGATCCTCAAGAGGCAGATAACTTTTTTATGAAAAATATCTTAAAGGATTATAATATAATAGACCACACTAGAGTTACTAATTACCCTAAAAAAGTGTGTTACAAGACCTTACAACGGCTATTCAAACAAAAAACTCAGCTTTTAACACACTACGACATTTTAAGCATTAATATCTCAACTAGGCTTTCAAATATATATATGGGGGAAACAGGCTTGTTAGAGAAAAATATACTAAGGCTGTTGGAAGAAAACGGCTATACCCAGATCCAGGATTTTACCAAGTGGAAAACCTGGGCAGATATTGAAATGGGGCTTCAATATCCCAACACAATCTTAAAATGGTCATTCATTAGATTGAAACCTATATTGGAAAAACTGGATATGGAAAGCCTGTGCTATAAAACTATTATCAGCAACGCCCTTAATTTCTCAACACTACGGAAAATCAGCAACTGGATTACAATCTTCGATGACACTAAATCTCTCTCACTTTATGAAAAAGTTAGGGATAGATGGAAGAAAAGGGAAGCTATGCAGATTACTAAATCAACCTTGAATAGGCTTAATAATCTCAACGCAGTTATATTTAGAGGGGCACATTTTAAACGCATGCAATACTATTCGAAATGGTTGATATATAGAACACCTGCTCTTCTTCATAAAATATATCCACAAATGGAAGATAAATTATTCGCTGTGCAGAAAAGGGAACCTGGACGCATATCATCTGGGAATGGCCAAAAATCCATAGTTTCTGTCAAGAGATTGAGAAATATTTTAAATTTATAATTGATCCCCTCATCACATTTGATAAAACCACAGCAGTATTGGGCTGCTCTCCTGCTACCTCCGCACACGAGGAAGGTCTGTTTATTGCAGCTTTATTAGCAAGGTCTTTAATCCTGCAATTGTGGTGAACAGAGAAGGTACCTACCTTTAACGTATGGAGGGCAAAATTGTCTAGAATATAAGAATTGGAAAAGAAATATGCAATAAGATCAGGAGCAGTTAGAAGGTATGAGAAACATTGGAATGTGTTTGAAATATAAGATAATACTTTGTAGTGGAGATAAAAGGGTAAAACGTAGGTATCTTTGAATATAGCACTTTACACTTTAGCTTAAGTCAGATTTTTTCTTATATACTCTAGTTACATTTGGTATAACAAGATAGGGCACATATGTAAATATGATCCAGCACTTTGCACTTTAACCTACTAGGATCTTTTTCTGTACTATGAAAATATTACGATTTGCACTACTGAACATTTTTGAAATGTATATTTATAATACTGTAATACTTTGTACTCTAGACTCAAATCAATTCCTTCCTTTTTCAATATCTTAAAATATGTATATATGATATTATTGTATGCTATTAAGTCTATGAACTCTCAATAAAAAATAAAATTAAAAAAAAACCATTGCAAATACAAAACTTTTAAAAAAAGATTTCAAAATTTCATTTAAAATGACATGTTTATAAAAACCAGTAGGGGTAGCAATAACAGGTGAAGCTTGACAAACGTTATGCCGATGAAGAATCGCAAACTGTGGGCACCTCACTGAGTTTTTTTGCAGCGCGCTCCATAAATCTTAGTAGGACACAGTTTAATTTAGTGTTCCTAGGATCAAAGCAGGCCAGAACTGCTGTTCTACAGCTTCTGATCATTTTTATATTCCAATGATGCTTGAGTAGGCCCCGTCTCTCTGTCAGCAGTTTTGGGCACAGACAGATGATGTGTGTAATGTCTTCTTTGTGATTCCCACAAAGTCGGCATAGATCTTTTCTGTGCTCTCTTTTCCATTTTGGCCAATGAATCAACAGGTTGATAACTCCCAGTCTCAATTTTAAAAAACGTAGTTTCGTTCGTGCACTGAAAGATATGGTAAGGTACGGCTGTGGGATTAACAAGGCGTTGGATTGAAGGGTCATCCACCCATGACTTCTTTTTGCAAGGGTAGCTTTATCTTCCACTATTGATAGTTGTTTGGTACTAGTTTTCGCTAGACTTCTGAATTCCATTTGACTAGCGTGCAAGTTCCAGAGGTCATTTAGGCATAGGGTTGTTAGTCCTTTTGGCCAGTAGTCATGTCCTGATCGCCATGAGTTGTTGTCAATACTGGCCCACAGATGGTGCCCTAGACTTCCCTCCTTTGATAGCCTCAGTTTGTGACAGCACACAAGAAAATACATGGCTCTGGCCAGTGGTTGTTTGCAGATGCCTAGTTCCAACCTAATTTGTGCCGGTGATGTATGGGTTGGTAATTTGAACACTGATCTGTAGACCTTGGTGATGATTGTGTCCAGTTGGCCACTGTCCAATCCTTTTAGAGCTTTACTACCATAGGTTAGGGTAGGAATGGTTTTTGCCTGAGCGACCTGTAGTGTAGGTGCGAGAGTTGGGCCTTGTAGCTTCTTTTGAATTAATCCAATTGCAAAAGCAAGTGCCGCACCCTTCCTTTTTTGTTCTTCTAGGTGGGATTTGTATTTTTCATTATTGTTAAAAATAACTCCAAGGTACCTCTGGCAGTTTGATTCGACGATGCTTTCATTATTCAAAGTGCAAGACAGTTTCTTAGCTGTCCTTAGATGAACTGCTAGGATTTTCGTCTTCCTGTTGTTAATGCGAAGCTCGTTATTATTACAGTATTCAGAGGTAGCATCCAGGAGCCTTTGCATTCCGATCTTTGTTTTTTCTTAACAGAACCACGTCATCAGCATATAGTAGGTTTGTCAACGACAGACCAGATAGTTCAGGAGTTTGGGAATTGACCTTATTGAGGGCTTCAGGAAGGTTGGCTAGAAATAGATTAAAGAGTGTCGGGCCAAGACACAACCCTGTTTAGGGCCTTTTTTCGTCAGAATTGGGCAGGACAATCTTGAGCCGTCCCCGATCTTAATCCTGACCCATGTGTCCTGGTGTAGAAGTTGTATGGCTCTTAGGAGGTCCGCTGGAATTTTGAGTCTAGACAACTTCTGCCTGAGTTTACTTCTGTTAACGTTGTCGAAGGCCGCTTGGAAGTCAATAAATCAAATATAGAGTGGGCAAGAACAGAACTTCGCTTGGTCAATCAGGCAGGAGAGGGTCATAAGATTGACTGAGGTGCCGGTGTTTGTTGTGAAGCCTGTTTGATTCAGAGGAATTGTCATCCGCCCATGCCCTAAGTGAGTTGAGCAACACTCTCGCAAAATACTTTGCTTCATTGTCAATGAGTGCGATGAGGCGATAGTTCCCTGGGGATTTTTTATCCCCTCCTTTAAAGATCGGTGCGAGGATGGATACATGCCAGGAGGGCGGTATGGTGTTGTTTTGCAGGCTTGAATTAAAAAGGGTGCTTAATTTTGCAGCCCAAAAAGTTGGGTCTTCCTTGAACAGAGCTTGAGGAATTCCACCTGGACCAGGAGCACCATCCTTCCATCTTCCATCCCTTTTTTATCATTTTTTCTATTTCAGCCTTCTGGACTGTTGTAGGATTGAAGCTGCTTTGAGTCAAAAAACACTCTTTTGTTAGTGCCGTTTTGTGATCAGCATAGGGCCATTCCTTCGTTAGGGAGTTTGAAATGTTCAGAACAGATGCCCGGATACTCTCTTTTTGTGTCGCTTTGTCCGCAAAGGGGAGACTTAGGTGGGTAATGTACGCTTCCCGATCGTTAAAGTGCGAATAGAGAAAATCGACCCACTCTGTCTCTAGTATGCTCGAGGAGGCAACTTTAGATGCGCGCCCGGATACGCTATTGATTGTACGCCAAAACCTGGCAGAGTTGTTTGTTTTGATGTCATGCTGCAGTTTGGCCCAGAACGAGTTCCATTGGCTTATGCATAGCTCACGTTTCGCTTTCTTAAGATGACTGCGGGCCTCTCTCAATTTTATTATATTAATGGGATCCATTGGATCAGTTTTTAAGGCACGCCATGACCGATTCATGGATCTTGTTGCTGATAGTATCTCAGGATTCGAGCAGGGCGTGTGCTTTTGACTGATTTGGATTGTGAGCTTTATTGGTTTTGCATATCTATCAATGAGTTCAGTTGCAAATGTTATGTTATGTTATGTTAATAAAGCATTTGTAAGCGCACTATCACCGATTGGTTCCTTGGCGCTGAGGTCAACAGTAACATAAGCGAGGATGCTGGATAATAAGTTTTAAAGGTAAGCTTGTCTGTAGAGCCAGGTCGTCAAAGCTCTCCGGAATGAGAGAAGGTCCTGGCAGGTCCGGATCTCAAGAGGGAAGGAGTTCCACAAATAAGGTGCCAATGTTGCAAACCTACGACCTCCAGAGCGCTTAAGTTTGAAGGAGGGTATCTGGAGGAGGTCAAGATGAGATGATCGGAGGTTGCGAGATGGAACATACCTTGTAATTAGTTTGTCAATAAATTTGGGGCTTTTGCATTGCAGGGATTTAAAAATCATACATCCTGTTTTAAAAGCACAGCGCTGAGCCACTGGCAGCCAATGGAGCTTCATGAGTAAAGGAGTAGCTGCATGCCACCTAGGTTGACTCAAAATCAATCTAGCGGCATAGTTCTGTACCATTTGGAGGCGTTTTAACAAAAAAAGAGGGAGACCTAGATAGATAGAATTTGCGTAATCCAAATGGGACAGAACGGTGGCAATCACAAATTGTGTGATTGCATCCAAGGTAAGGAGGCGTCGGACCTTTCGAATCTTTTTTAATTGAAAAAAGCATTTAGAGACCACCTGGCCTACTTGTGCTTTTAATGAAAGGTCACAGTCCACAGTGACCCCAAGTGTTTTAGCCGATGGTGAAGGGGTCGGGGCTTGACCCAGGTCCTATGGCCAGTAGTGGGGACCCCAGTAGTAGGCGCTGTCTCCGGTAAGGATCAGCTCGGTTTTTCCCGGGTTTAATTTTAGCTGATTTTGGTCCATCCATGCTTTAATAAACCTCATGGTCGATTGGAAATGCAGGATGGAAGTTTCAGAGTTATCGACCATAAATAGCAGCTGTAAATCGTCAGCATAATTAAAAACCTCCACTTGCTCCTCTCTAAGGGCCTGGATCAAAGGGAGGATGTTGAGATTGAACAAGTGGGGTGACAAAGAGGAGCACTGTTTTGGGCCAGCAAGATCTCCAAGACGTACTCCTTGAGTACGGTTCTCCAAAAAGAACATCAACCAACAGGCCGCCGTGTCCCGGATTCCGGCCTGTTTGACACGGTCGATCAGAATGTTGTGATCGACCATGTCAGATGCTGCCGACAAATCCAGGAGCACCAAAGCCTTAGGGGAACGTTTGTCGGCACAGTCCCGCAGAGTATCCAGCACCGTGGTTACCACTGCCTCGGTTGAGTGTGCCGGCCGGAACCCTGCTTGGTGGGGATCAAAGCAGCCGGATTCCTCTAAAAAGTTAGAGAGGAATTTGGCAACGTGGGCCTCCAACACCTTTGCCAAATAAGGCAATAAGGAGATGGGCCGATAGTTTGCCTTACAGGATGGGTCAGACCCAGGTTTTTTCAGGAGGGGTATGACCGTGGCTTCCTTAAACGCTGGAGGAACTAGGCCGGAGATCAGAGAGTCATTCAAGAGTGAGAGAGCGGGGTCCCGGAGGGCAGAAAAGCACTCTCTCAGAATATGAGGGGGGCAACTGTCTGAGGGGCACCGGATTTGACTCTTATTAGTAATTCCTGCAATAGAGCCTGGGTTATGGGTGGAAAGCTACACAGAGTGTTAGGGCTCTTCTTAATTGCCATTCCAGAGGTAATTGGTGTCACAGACTGGGGGATGCTAGCTTTGATATTTACAATTTTCTCACTAAAATAGGTGTTAAGTGAGTCACATAAAGACTGGGTGGGGATTATCTTAGGGCGGCCATTATCCATGTTTGTGAGTTCATTAAGAATGTTAAAAATATCCTTAGATCTGTTAGAGGATTTAAGGATTCGTGATGAGAAGTGAGCCGCCTTTGCGTTGACCAGTTGGAAATTGTATTATCCGGGCTCCTACTTTGGCGCTCGATTATTTGTTTGGCCTCTGTTGATACTTGTTGAAGATTCTTGAAGGAGCATTTAATTCGTTTGAGGTTGATTGTAAAGCTCTCGGATGGCAAAGCCCTTTCTTCTTCGTGTTGCATAAGACAGGTCCTCAGCATAATTTCTTGGGGACAGTGGTCACTTTCTATTCTGTTTCCAAGACAATAACCTGCTATTTGATGGAGCAATGAAAGGCTGACAAAGGTATAGTCAATTAATGAAGTGCCTTTTTTTGGATAGATAGGAAAATCGAGGAGGCTTGTCTAAGGAAAAATGCCCATTTAAGGCTCTGAGGCTGAGATTTTCAAGGTTGCCTTGTAGAGAATATCCATGTGGGTCGTCCTTGTGCCATCCAGGCCGGTCCTGCGGTGGTATCACCCAGATGCTGTCATGTGATTTGGTGACCTCATTTTTTTGGAGGTCTGACATTAACCACATGTTAAAGTCACCAGTAAATAAGATTTCTGAATTTAGAGGACCTGTTTGCACTCTCACTACTGACGCTGTAGCTTCTTCTACAAAGGATTTCCTTGATGCTGTATTTGGACGGACGTAAGTGTTCATTAAGATTAGCCTCCAACTTTGGCCATTACTCAAAGTGTGAGAGATTCCCACACACTGGAGACAGTTTGATGAGCCCGACAGGTCCCAGGAGGAGACTGCATTTTTTGTTGATATATAGACTGCAAGGCTGCTGCTCCCTCTTCCTGGACGATAAAAAATACAATAAAAAATTAAACTATCCTCTGGTCTGCCATCTTCCTGTCTTCTAAAACATTCTTGAATTTCTTTTTTTCAAGTTCCTGTAACAATGTAATACCCTTATGCCCTGGATTCCATCAACACCACTTTTAATGGAACCACTTAGACTACTATCAAACAGCTTTTTCCTCATTATGTCCCACCGTAACCACTTTTCATCTATTCTTGCCATCATGCATACCTAAGCTGCATTTCATGCAATTGACTAACTGACCATCACACTAGCCTCTCTGGTTATTAGTTCTTCTTTAACCTTTCTGACAACTCATCCACATTCTATTTGTGCTCTTCTCTCCTTAAGACCCTAGCAGTGGGCAAGGTTCAATCTTGGACCCTCTCCATTTTCCCTCTGCACCACTTACTTAAGTGGCCTTTACTGCCACCATTGTTAAAATGTAAAATCTGATTCTTTAATTTTTTTGATTAAGCTGTGCTTCATCCATTTTGACCCCTGCCATACTTTCAGCCTGGCTCTCTTTTTGACACCGCATCTGTATTAACATGGGTAAAGAATTGCAGGTTTGGACATTGTAGGCTGTGTAAACATGCACAGTCAGCTTGCTTTAAGTTTTTTAGGCAATAGTTAATCCTTAAGTAAAGTCTACTCAGAATAGCACATCTTGTTGTTCAGCCTTGAAACGTAGTAATTGCACAAGACACCGAGGCTGTCGATTCTTGCCTTACCTCATTTGTGTGTTCTTTCCAAAGTTCTAATTACCTCTGGGTGTTCCTTGTTTGTGATCTTCCCTATAAAAACCCATGTAACCATCGTTCAAGTGTGCTCCCTCCTTGAGTAACTCCATGGTGCTTGTTGGATGGAGACCCACATTAATGAATGATGAATAAATGAGTTTGTACTTCGAGCCACTCTAGATTCCTCCTTACTTGATCAGGATCTGTGGCAATAGTGGTGACCCTGCACCAAGCAGATTATAATTAATCTGCTCCACAACCACTTCACTGACAAAATAGCAACATTTTCGCATTCTCCTCTTTTGCCTCCCAGCTTCAGTCAAACATTTCTGACTATCTCACAGTTATCTGAGAATTGATGACTCTGTGCTTCCAAGTCCAGACAGAAAAGACACTGGCTCTTCTGCATCTTGATGAAAATTTTATAATGTAGAAAATAAAATTGAAAACGTAAACATTAATCAAGTAAGTTAGAATCACAGTGTGCAGCTTGGAATGATCTGTGCCTAATGCTTATGTAATCATTCCTGGATAGCTGGTTCACAAAGGTGGGCTAGACCCAAAGTGCACTACTATATTGGCCCTTAGGTTTTGAAAGTAATTAGTCTCTGATGCTTTTTCTCGACAAAATGAATCCCTGTTTAAAATAATGAAATAAAATGAAATGAAATGAAAAGGGGATTTATTAAGCGCTACAGCTGCCCTTAGGCGTCCAGGCGCTATGATAAAATAAAGCAATGAGGTTGATAGAGCGCCGGTTCACCTGCCCGTCTTACCATACTCACCTGGGCCCATACAAACTATGGGGCCGATCAGGATGGAGGATTTTCCGCCTCCTCCGGGCCGGCGGAAGCCACCTCCGGCCCGGAGGAGGCGGAAAATCCATTGCGGGCTCACCAAAGACCCACCGCCACATTACGATGGCTGGTTGGTCTTGGTTTCTGTCCGCTGCTTTTCCGCCGCGGTCGGATTACAACCGCGGCGGAAAAGCTCTCATTTGGCTGGCAGTGTCTATCAGACACCGCCGGCCAAATTAGGAAGCATTTGAAAACATGCTTTTCCGCGGCGGTTTTTCCGCCGTGGGAAAGCATGTGTACTTTTGATTTTGGGGGCCCGTTGCGGGCCCCCAGGGTGTTGGTGGGTGGGGGGTGCACATGGGGGGTACCTATGGTACCCCCCAGCATTTACATGCACAATGCGGCAGGCACCGCGCGGTGCCTGCCGCTTTCTTTGTGCATGTAAATGTTACACATGCACTTTTAACATTGCGGCGGGTGCTGCTTCAAGCAGCACCCGCCGCAATGTTAAATATCCAGGATGTGACCGCCAGGGTGGCGGTCACATCCTAATCGCACATGAGGGAACGCCGCAGCCCATGCGGACGTTCCCTCATACTCTGGGGTCGCGGACGGACTCAAGTCCGTCCGCGATCCTAATCGACCCCATAATACGCAAACTTACAGATAAACCTACACTCATATCAAAATGTTTGTTTAACCATTCAGGACCTATACCATTTGACTTACCAATCCTAGTCTCCTGGTACCTGAAATCCTAAAGGATCAAGGAGTTAGAATAATAGGTAGAAATATATCATTTGCCCTCATATAATAACCACAGGCTCTGGAAAAGTTTAAACTCTTTATCTATGTAAATTATTAAATGTCAGAGTCCATACTACATTAATTGAAACTTGATCAATCAACAAGAATATGATAAAGGAAAGATGAAATGAGAAACATTCATTAGGCATTTAAACATAAAGAGGGTAGAAAAGGGGAAGCAGTACCATGACGAACCCACATTAATTATATTTACCTAGAATGGTGTGAAGACCAACCCTGGCCACGGGCTGGGTTAAAGGACAGAACCCCAAAGTGTAGGTGCCAGCAGGAATTAATAGGTGCAAACCAGAATCAGGACAGCTATGGACCAAATTGGATCAGGCCAGGACCACCTCAGGCTAAGACTGGCACCCACAGCTAACGTGCTACGCCTGCGTTGCACCTTCTCTGCAGCCAACAGCCAAACCCCGATTGGGTCTCCGAATCTCCCTTCCCAGTAACCCCGATTGGGTTATCAATTCTTCTGACAGAGTGCTCCGCCTGCACCTCTGCACTCGATCGCCTATTGAGTGCGTTGGGTCAGTGACAGGTCAGCTATTCGGACAAGTCGGACAAATTTACTAGCTAAGCCTACTCTAGTTATACTATTTTCCCGGGCAGTGTACCACCCCCCAATGTTGCAAGTGTAAGGAACCCCAATTTTGAATGGACAAAAGGATGAGGAGAGGTCATCACACCATTCCAAAATGAAACTTTTCTTCTAAATATTAAAATTAGCATTCCCACCCATCAATTTATTTTTCCCATGTGTTTTTATTCCACCCAACAATTGAATGTTCTTATAGAAATACAATGTTAACAGTTTGTCTTCCGTTTGGGGTCATCAGGTTAGGTTCCCTGGCGCATCTTCCAGTGTGATGAAAGTTTGGCTTCAGTTCAATGACAGATGACTTAAGTTCTTTCTTGGAGTTTGACATGCGCAGTGTGGGTTTCAAAATGGAGAAATAGCACCTCCCAGGCCCGAAATGTAATACATAAAAAAAATAGAAAAGAAACAGTTTTAGAACACAGAATAAATTAATGCACTGTATAACACTTATCTCTACTCTATTCCCATTGATTTATTTTAAATATTGCGTTTAATGTTTAGGCAAAACAAACAGCTTAGCAAAAGCAGCAGTGCAAGCTTCATGCATGCTGTAACACAAAGCAGCCATCTTAATTCTAGTGCGCAGAAGCAAACGTTTCCCTCCAAGCAAGATAGTATGTCATGTCACTTGAGTATGAAAGATGCATGCGCAGTAGGAAATCCTGCGTAACAGCAACGATTTTAATGCAAGTGAATTATAGTTAGTAAAAGCACATAGTCAAGCTTCCCCTAGATGCTAGATATGTCGTGTAATGTAATATTAATTAGACAAAACATGTTAGTTAGTACGTTATGAGTTATTTGAGAGGGTTGAGTACGAGCAAGTACGCCAGGCATGGGGTTTTCCAGCACAAATGGTAAAAAAATATAGTCGTCCAATTGTGCAGGAAATAGCCCAATCTGGCAACCTTGGCAGTCACTCGCACTTGCGCGTGCCCCAATGCGTATGCGGCATGACCCACCAGCCCCACCCCAAGGGAAGAGTGGTGCGCAGATGCGGCGCGGAGGAGACATCTCCGCGTTGCTCACCCGGCACTCCTGATTATAACATTTATCACCTCGGGCTGGCTGCACGCACTGGGTCACGGACGGTGCTGTGCACAAATGCAGTTGTGCTTTTTCCCCATGGAGGAGCAGTAGATTGTCTGACCTCCGTCAGACTGAGACAGACACAGTCAGACAGACTCTCATGCCACGGACTGAAAACAAAACCGCCCCCCCTGTGAAAAAAACAGCCCCCACCTCATCCAGTCTACCGGGGATTGCTCAGTGCCGGGAATTACCGGTCCAGCCCTGATTCCCAGTGAGTTTTTACTTTTTCCACAATGTTATTACTTTTTTTTTGGGGCAGCATATTACTCTTGTCAAGTGCGGAATGTGAATTGAGTCACATCCAGGTGTTTATAGTGGGGAACAATTAGGTCGTAGCTGAAAGCAGTGCAAGATTCTCTCAGTGGGGCAGTATGGATTGGGGGAGAAGATGTGGCACTATGGCCAGAGCTGCTGAATTTGTAACTGGGGTACCATGTTCAGCCTTCATGACCAGTCCACCAGACCACTCTTCTGTGGGAGCACATTCCCATTCTAGCCCTTAGAAAGTCTGCTAGACTTTAGAAGCCCTGGTGTCTTAGCACCATCAGGTGGACCCTAGCGGTGGCAAGTTTGGGTTAACCTTGAAGCCCTGGTCACCACAATCCATACTGAAGTTCACCTCGAGTCTTGTGGGCAGGCCTTCGAAGCAGCACACCCTAAGATAACAGTTACTCTTTCACTGATTTCACAGGACCCTTCAGGCAAGTCCGCCTCACCCATTGGTACCTCCATTGGCCTTGTTTGAGCAGCAGTAGTGCTACTCACGAGGGATTGGCAATGCAGGATTTGCACGCACACCAAACTAAGTTTGAAAACATCACAGTCTCACTACTTCATGCACAAGCATTTTTAACATATGCTGCTTGCTTTGGAGCCACTGGAATTATGCAACAAAGGAGGACAAATTTATGTTGCACGTTTGACTAAATTATGCAGCAAAAAAAGGCTGCTGTGTAATGCGGTACATTTTCTGATACTTTATCATTTTGATATTTTTACACATATTAACAGTCTCTCTAAATATTTTGCCTCATTAGTACCAGTGTAACATACAAATACAGCAGTGAAAAAGGTGACCAGTCAACCTTTGCAAAGGGCGCTCCACTTCAAAGCAACACAAGTCACATTTTTTTGTCACCTTTGATCTGCTTGAGCTGCAAACAATTTTTTTGTAAAAATCGTCAGATTATGCAGCAGATGATGTATTAAGCGGCAAACATGGGTGAGCCATTATTATGTGGAAAACATTTGCAAACTAGGATATTTTGCCATTCATGTTTGAGCTACTCTTGTAGAAAAAGGGAGTAGAAGTGCTGATCACAGAAACTGAAAGGCTTGGAGACAAATGGCTTGTGATTCCACTTCTAAGCGTATTTGGGACATTCTGTGATTGGAAACGTATCCCACTTTGTGAATGTATTTTAATTTCAATAACTCATATTAGCGCTTTAATAAACATGTGTATCCATTGGTTGAATTAAATAACGTAATAAACTGTAACTGGTCAGTGAAATGCCAAACAAATACTACAGATTGGGATGTTTTGCTCTTTCTAGCCACACCTCTGACTCTGCCCACTAATCCAATACTCGGGTTACACCCGCCCTCTGATTCTCTGCACACAGTTCCGCTACTTTTCTCCCCCCACTTCAACCACTGGGTACGGTGCTGGGGTGCTGTCTACACCTGGCCTCCTTGAGGTGATTGAGACAACTGGTAACTTGCTTTTCTGCCAGGAGCATGGGGTCTAAGAACCCTAGAAGTAGCAAAGGGGTCAAATGATTCTTTGTTCAAGTAGTGCCTCGCTGCGGAGTGATCATAGATTTTATGTATGTGATCTACTCTCCACAATTACACACACATACACACATACACACACATCCACCCATATACAATGACGCAGAGAATTTTGTGTATTTTCAAAAAATGTATGTGGCGTTTGTCATCATTCATACAACCATTCAGTCAATCATGCAAAAAAGCGCCACCTCAACACAGGCGGAAAAACAGCGACCTGCCATTTAACTAAAACTTCTGACAACTATAAATCGGAGAATGTGCGATAATGCAGCGGATGAGAAAAACACTTTGACACATATTTTCCTCTACTTCCGCGCACATTGACCGTATTTTACGAGCAGTTGTCACTGCCCTTTCTGCCCTGTTGCAGTGAGGATTAAAATATGAGAAAATAGTGCAAATCCAATCTCAATGTTTCCTCACGTTTTACCCTAGAAAATGGAATTTTAAACATCTATAAATAATGGTGTCTGTGCTGTGGTTTCAGATCAAGCTATTGCACCTGGAACTGAAGCTGCAATAACTGGTCTCCAGAGGGCCAGAGGGTACCAGAAAGTCCTCTGATTACATATATTTCAATATTCTTTTGTCCCAGTACTGAGACTTCAAAAATATAGAGGCAGATTTACAAGCCAGCGTAAAAATGCGGTCCATTTACAATGTGACGCATCTAGGGAGATTTGTTACGTTGTAAAGCCCTGCGTCACATTATACCTGCATCAGGAATAATTTATGCAGGGTGGGCCTTTCCACACAAAATAGCCTTGCAGAAGTAACACAGTGAAATCTACAACATTTCATTGCGCCACTTCTAGGACGCTGCTGCATGAAAACCCGACGCCTGCTTGAAGCAAGCGTAAGGAGTGACGCAGCACAATGAGGATAGGCCTCTCCATGCATTGCTGGAGTTGCATCGTGCTTGCGACACAACTCCAGCAATGCAACATTTTTAGGTCAACAAATGTGTCAGAATTTCTGACGCATCTGTCAATCCTTGCGCCATGGTGCGCATCCATGGTGGCGCAGGGGTTTCTCATGGTGGCCCAGGGAAAGTGGTGCATCTCTACAGATGCGCCACTTTCTTGTAAATCTGCCCATAGTTTTGTAAATGCGGACCATCCAACAACTCATGTCTCCGGGGAAGTGATGAAGAACAAAAAGTATAACAAGGAAACTTAACATAAGACAGGTTATTTGATTCCTGAGCTCATAAAGAAGAGAGATGGAATTGCATTCTTTAGTAACACCTCACCTAAAACAGTCTTCAACAAATGAAAAAGGGCTCTGACTAAGTTTTCCTTGACAGTCCTGGTCGACATCAGTCATCAATTAATGTTCCAGAACCCTTACTGGGAGACTGCCCTAGTATAAAAGTGATTTACAAAAAGTGAGCAACCCAGGAATACCCTTGAAGGCTTGGGTAATGAAAATGAATGGGTGAAGATGCCTTCAAGGGAATTTATTTTATGCGTGCTTAATTATTTAGACTAATTTTAGGAAGGATCGATTAGTGATCCTTATTAAGAATCAATCAAACACTGTGGAGTTTCAATTCAGTTTAAACAATTTGTTTCAACAAGACACAACATACATAAAACAACACAAGGTGTATTAGAAAAATATAATTTTATCCAATTTTTTTTTAAAGAAATCACTTCATATACAGATAAGTGAACAAACAGAAAATTAGGACTGTGGGTAAACACATAAGTAAATTAATACGTGACTCAACAGAACCTAAAAACACCTATCCCAAATCACACTGAATAAAACAAGACAGGGATAAGATGAAATGTCGACGTTTCGGTTTCCTATGAATTAATTGCGGAAACCATCTTCAGGACTGAAGTCAATTGGGGTCTGTATAGAGGAAATTGCAATCTGACTTCCTAACGCTGCCCGACTATGATTGCTTGAGGGCTGCAACGGTCTATTTTCAAGGTGGAACCGCTTCTATTTGGTATGTTAGTTGACTTCTTGACTTTGAAAACAAGTTTGTGGGCTTCGCTGTATTGATGCTGGCTTTTATTTAAAAGGAGGGAGGTTTCTGGCCACACCTGTTGATAAGCGGTATGTTGAGTGAAGTTGTAGCTTAGACGCGGTGACCAAAAACTAATACCGGTACATAGAGAAGTTTTGCCACACGTGGAGGATTCAGGGACAGTTGTGCAATCAACCATACGGCGATAATCTAATAAAAATAATGGAGGTAAATTGCAGCGTGGCAAAAAATTAGTTCAAGGTGACTTATCGCTGTTCGGCGGTATGTAAAGCAGTGTGTACAGCTCCAAGCCTCGCCGCAAGTAGCGAATTTACCTCCATTATTTTTATTAGATTATCGCCGTATGGTTGATTGC
Source organism: Lissotriton vulgaris (assembly GCF_964263255.1). Lineage (NCBI taxonomy): Eukaryota > Metazoa > Chordata > Amphibia > Caudata > Salamandridae > Lissotriton > Lissotriton vulgaris. The sequence continues at coordinate 782,699,065 of NC_141687.1, read as the reverse complement.
ACAACTGTCCCTGAATCCTCCACGTGTGGCAAAACTTCTCTATGTACCGGTATTAGTTTTTGGTCACCGCGTCTAAGCTACAACTTCACTCAACATACCGCTTATCAACAGGTGTGGCCAGAAACCTCCCTCCTTTTAAATAAAAGCCAGCATCAATACAGCGAAGCCCACAAACTTGTTTTCAAAGTCAAGAAGTCAACTAACATACCAAATAGAAGCGGTTCCACCTTGAAAATAGACCTTGGCAGCCCTCAAGCAATCATAGTCGGGCAGCGTTAGGAAGTCAGATTGCAATTTTCTCTATACAGACCCCAATTGACTTCAGTCCTGAAGATGGTTTCCGCAATTAATTCATAGGAAACCGAAACGTCGACATTTAATCTTATCCATGTCTTGTTTTATTCAGTGTGATTTGGGATAGGTGTTTTTAGGTTCTGTTGAGTCACGTATTAATTTACTTATGTGTGTACCCACAGTCCTAATTTTCTGTTTGTTCACTTATCTGTATATTAAGTGATTTCTTTAAAAAAAATTTGGATAAAATTATATTTTTCTAATACACCTTGTGTTGTTTTTTGTATGTTGTGTCTTGTTGAAACAAATTGTTTAAACTGAATTGAAACTCCACAGTGTTTGATTGATTCTTAATAAGGATCACTAATCGATCCTTCCTAAAATTAGTCTAAATAATTAAGCACGCATAAAATAAATTCCCTTGAAGGCATCTTCACCCATTCACTAGTATAAAAGTGTCAATTCAGTAGATTTCCGTTTTACAATTTGCTATACTAAAATTGTGAGACAAATATTGATTTGCCTGTGATTCGACAAAGGCCAATATGGAATATGCTCACAGTTTGTTCTTAAAGTAATTTGCTGATTACAGAACAACTGCAAATTGCATTTCGTGTTCTGTAATGCTGAAATTACAAAAGGCCTTATTGAAGTTTGGCAGTGTGGGAGCCCAGTCATAACTCAGGCCTGCTCCTGCTAGTCAGACTCTTGGTTCAGCCAGATGGCTGTGCGGTGAGGCACCTCTAGCTGGCGGCCCATCAGCTGCCATCAGCAAATAAATGTTGGAAGACCCACCCTATTCAGGGCGGGCCTTCTAACACTGATTTTTCCAGCTCTGGACTGCCATACAAGTTTTAAAGGTGCCAAGCAGGAAATAGCAGAGGTTTTTCAGATGTGCAGGAAAAGGTCCATGTGTATCAGGACCTTTCTTTTCTGTTTCTTAGAAACAAACTTCAGTATTGGAGCAATAGAGGATTTATTTCTGAGAAATAATTTTAACTGCAAGTGTGCCACAATGTCAGTCAAAATAACTTTATTCAGTTCATACGGACCATAAACGTTTAACATACATACATAGAACTGTAAAATTATTTCATATCCAATTTATATAATAAAATACCTAAAATCACTAAAAGCCCAGAGCCGAAATAGTTGATTCAATTGACAATTTTCTTAAAAAAAGAAATGTCTAGCTCCCCCATGCTCACAGTTCTACACTACAGGCTTTAATTCCTCCTGCCACATTCCATCATATCCATACTTAATAAAAATGTAAATCCAATTAAAACACCAATTTATCTATTACAGTTCATAATGTTTTCTTAGTGTCAATACATTTCTGATATAATTAGATACAGCAGTGCAAATAGAAACGGTAGACAAGGAGTGTAAGATATGAAAACCCTCCTGATAAGTACAAGGGTGGATGTCTCTCAAAATTGGGTTTAGGAATCGTGCCCTTGACTCTTTATAGAGTGTGCAAAACAACATAAAGTGCACCGTGCTCTGTGCAGATAAATTGTCGCATGGACAGGCAGCGAGTTTATCACTCCAGCTTGACAGTTTGGGGAAAGCCCCTAGAAAGTGCAATGTGCAAAGACGAAATCTAGTCAAAAGGAAACAAATTATCCCTGCAGCCCCGCCCCCCCCCACTCACTGCCCAGTCTTCCCGCCTCCCAGCTGACCCTCCCTCCTCACCTCCCCCTCATATGGCGGCCGCGCGCGCGCCTAAGGCAAGCCCGTCTGCGCCCGTCCGCGCCTAGACCGCGCCCAGCGCCATAGCCCCTGACCCCCCACGCCATGGACAAAGCCCGACTCCACTACGATGCCAACACCCTCATCACTCTCAACCACAGACGGACCACCAACTGCTACAAGGCCAGCCCCAAGCGCACCCGCGGCTCATTCACCTGCCGGAACTGCAACTTCGCCTGCACCAACGACGCCGAGGCACCCACCACAACGGAACCCAACCGACTGCGATGCATCCTGCTCAATAACCAGCGCACACGCAAGCACGCCGTCGAGCTCTGGGACCTACTCACCACCCCATCACCTGACATCGCCTTCCTGACCGAGACCTGGATGAACTAAGCCTCCGCCCCAGACATCGCAGTGGCCATCCCCGACGGATACAAAATCTCCCGCAGAGATCGCACCAACGGAGTAGGAGGAGGAATCGCTATCATCCACAAGAACACCATCAAGGTCTCCACTAACACCAACGACACCATCACCACCGTCGAACACATGTACTTCAAGATCCACACGGACCCCTAAGCCACCCTCAGAGGCACCCTCATCTACAGACCACCCGGCCTACGTCCCTAATTCTGCAACTCCATCGCCGACTTCATCAGCTCGCACGCACTGACCTCCACTAACTACATCCTGCTCGGCAACCTAAACTACCACCTGGGGAACAACAACGACAGCAACTCCTCCACCCTGATCGACAACCTCACCACGCTCGGAATGAAACAGATCTTCACCACCCCGACCCACATCGCCGGCCACACGCTCGATGCCATCTTCTCCTCCAGCCCCCTCGTTGCCTTCAGCCACGCTTCGGAGCTCACATGTCTCAGCCCGTGATAGCCCGGGGAGATTGGAAGGCGCCGTGAATAATGCTATCTCTCAACAACTTCATGAATTCTCTGTGCCCAAGACGGACATTATTAAACAGATAGCTGGGACCATTAAATCCGGGTCTCCTAGAGACCCTGGAACCCCTAAGGTGCTTAAAGGCAGCCTGGACCTTCTAGAGCCTCATATCAGACACCTCATGGACCTGTCCTTTAGGTCAGGAGTGGTCCCTACTGGGTGGAAGGAAGCAGTGGTTCTTCCACTACAGAAAAAGCCCGATAATAGTGCAGAAAAACTAGACAACCTTAGACCTATCTCCCTGCTGCCTTATTTTTCTAAAGTGGCGGGAAAAATACTCAATTAACTGAGCATATAGAGAGAAACAACCTTTTACACCCCTCTCAGTCTGGTTTCCGCACTCTCCACTCTACTGAGTCGGCATTGCTATACTCCATCGAAACCATACGGAGAAATGTGGATGATGGACAAACTGCGGCGCTTATCCTGTTGGATTTAAGCGCCGCGTTTGACACGGTTGCTCACCACACACTCCTTCAGGCTTTGAGGAGTGCGGGTGTTACGGATAGAGCGCTCAAGTGGTTGGAATCATTCCTAACTGAGCGCTCTTGCCAGGTCAAGCAGGGGGAGTTCTACTCCAAAAACATCAAGATGAGGCAGGGGGTGCCTCCGGGCTCGACTCTGAGCCCGACTCTTTTTAATCTTTATATGACCCCCTCGCGGACATTGCTGACAAATATGGGATTAGGACTCTGTCCTATGCTGACGACACACAATTGGTGGTCTCATTGACCCAAGCCCAACCTGATGCCGACCTCAACTTCAGACTTTGCCTGGAAAATCTGCAGAGCTGAATGACAAGCAACTGTCTGAGGCTTAAAGGCTCCAAGACAGAGGTATTGGTGTTTGGGGGGGCCCCTTCTGTCTGGTCCTCTACTTGGTGGCCCCAGGTGCTGGGCCCCACTCCTACACCATGTGAACATGCAAAAAATCTGGGAGTTTGGGTTGACAATCAATTGTTGTTTAACTACCGTACCCAAAGGGTAGCAGGTGCCTGTTTTGGCATCATGCGTAATTTATGGAAAACCTTGGACATCCTCCCTATGGCCTCCAGAAGGATTATGGTACAGGCACTGGTAACTTCGCGTCTGGACTACTGCAATCTATTGTACCTAGGTGCCAGCGATAGGTGTATGCGTAGATTGCAGGGCGTCCAGAATGCGGCAGCAAGGCTTGTCCTGATGTGGCCCAGAAGATCATCAGCAAAGGCAGCTCTGTCCTGTCTGCACTGGCTCTCTATTAGAGAAAGAGTAAAATGTAAAGCCATGTGTGTGAGCCATCGTATCCTGCGAAAGAAGGGTCCTGCTTATTTGCATGATCTACTATGCATATATGACCCAATCAGGAAGCTTAGATCCAGTGGAATTGGGTTTGTATGTGTCCCCAGGATCAAGAGGGCCAGGATGGGTGGCCGCTCTTTACGCTACACGGCGGCTAAACTAGGGAACACCCTCCCTCAAAGCCTCCGCTTGGAGGAATCTGAAACTCTCTTCCGGAAGGGTCTGAAGACTCACTTATTCCCAAAGACATAATCAATGCTGTATTGTCTGTGGACCTAGGTTCCTTTCTGCTCTGGTACCTAGCGTGGGGACACACTGGGTCAGTGTAACCAGGCGCTCTACAAACTCCTGTAACATAACATGGACCGACCACCACTGCGTCCACTTCACCTTCCAGAAACCCATCACCCACCACCGCACCCCACAGATACCCCGCCGACGTTGGGGCAAAGTCACCAAAGAACTACTAGAAACACACATCGCGCGCAACCCGCCCACCCGGATGAAGGAGCCTGCACCATCAGACTCTGGATGGAAGACTGCGTCAACACCGTAGCAACACTGAGACAACCCACCAACAGAGACACCAGCCAGAGAGCCAGCTGGTTCACCCCGGACCTCCTGGCATCCAAACGCACCTGCTGAAACTCAAAAACACCTGGCTCAGTGAGACAAAGCCCGCCAACTGCTCAGCCCACAAAGACGCCATCCACAACAATCACCACCTCATCAGGACCACCAAAAGAGCCTCGTTCAAAGACCGCCTTGACAACAATGCCCACAATAGCAAAGAGCTCTCCAACATCGTGAAAGAACTCTCCAACCCCAGCTCCTGCACCAACGACATCCCGCCGTCGCAAGCCCTGTGCGACACCCTCGCCGCCTTCTTCCACCGCAAGATCACCGACATCCACAACAGCTTCCACCCCCGGCGACACCCCATGGACCTTGCCGCGTCGAACACCCACCACGATCCTCTGACCACATGGACCAACGTGAGCACCGAAGTCATAATCAGGACCATGAACACCATCCACTCAGGCTCCCTGTCCGACCCCCTACCTCACCACATCACCAACAACCACCTACGCAGCATCATCAACCTCTCCTTCAGAACCGCCACCTTCCCCGAGAGCTGGAAACACGCTGAGATCAACTCCCTACTAAAGAAACCCAAAGCGGACCTGAGCGACCTCAAGAACTTCCGGCCAATCTCCCTGCTTCCATTCCCAGCGAAAGTCATCGAAAAGATCGTCAACACCCAGCTCACCCGCTACCTAGAAGACAACAGCATCCTGGACCCCTCCCAGTCAGGCTTCCACAGCATCCACAGCACCGAGACCACCCCCATCGCCGCCACAGACGACATCAGAATCCTACTCGACAATGGCGAGACAGCAGCCCTCATCCTCCTGGACCTCTCCGCCGCCTTCGACACCGTCTGCCGCCACACACTACGCACACGCCTCTACGACGCAGGGATCCGAGACAGGGCCCTGGACTGGACCACCTCCTTCCTCACCGACAGTTCCATTCCGTAACCACCAAAACCATCTGCGGCGTCCCACAGGGATCCTCACTCAGCCCGATGCTGTTCAACGTCTACATGGCTCCCCTTGCCCGCATCGCCAGACTACACAACCTCAACATAATCTCCTATGCTGACGACACCCAGCTGATCCTCTCCCTCACCAAGGACCCCCTCATCGCCAAATCCAACTTGCACCAGGGTATGATAGACGCCGCCGATTGGATGGAGGCAAGCAGGCTGAAACTGAACGCGGACAAGACAGAGATCCTCATCCTTGGGACCAACCCCTCAGCACGGGATGACTCCTGGTGGCCAACATCACTGGGAACCCCCCCGGGACCTACAAACCACGCAACCAAACCTAGGGGTCATCCTCGATTCCAAGCTCAGCATGTCCAACCAAGTCAAAGCAGTCTCCTCCTCCTGCTTGCGCATGCTTCGCAAGATCTACAGGTGGATCCCGACGGACACACGGAAAACTGTCACCCACGCCCTCGTCAGCAGCCGACTCGACTACGGAAACGCCCTCTATGCCGGAGCCCCGTCCAAACTCATCAACAGACTCCAAAGAATCCAGAATGCCTCCGCACGCCTGATCCTAGACGTCCCGCGCCGAGACCACATCACCCCCACCTGAGAGACCTACACTGGCTCCCCGTCGACAAAAGAATCCCATTCAAACTCATGATCCACGCACACAAGGCACTCCACAACACCGGCCCAGCCTACCTCAACAACAGACTCTCCTTCTACACACCCAACAGGAAACTCCACTCCGCCGACCTGTCCCTGGCCGCCATCCCGCACATCCACAGAACCACCTCCGGGGGCAGGTCCTTCTCCCTCCGCGCCGCCAAGACATGGAACTCCCTCCCTCTCTTCCTGCGACAGACCGCAGACCTCCCGCCTTCAGAAGACTGCTCAAGACCTGGCTCTTCGACCACTAACTGCAGCTCCCCCCCGACCCCCAGTGCCTTGAGACCATAGCGGGTAAGTAGAGCGCTTTACAAATCCCTGATTGATTGCATTAATAGTAAAAGATAAATAAAATTGCTGTTGTGTGGGGGACAGAACTGAATGACATTGCGTTCTCAAGTGCCAGCGCTGCGTATTTGCCTTTGCATAGTATGCTTCTTTTATAATCATTTTCATATTGATATAAATGTTAGCAGGGTCGTCGTAATAGTGCCCCAGACCAATAACATTGGATTTTTCTTTAACAAAATGAAGCCATGGTATCGCCAGGGCATTATCAAGGTTCATACAGTCCTGGATGATTTCTCTTGACAACGTTAAGTCCTCAGATGTCCAGATTTTAGACCAAAGAGCGAATAGGGCAATAATAATACTGTCCTCTATATAATCCAGCCCTACCTCAGTGTGACAGAAGGCTGTGGGGGCGCTTTTTGGGGTCATCAACAGTCTTTTTATACATTTATTTTCTAAAATTTGCAAATGAGTGCTTTTATGATGTCCCCACACTCTTGCCCCATAGGATGCCACAGATAGGCATTTTGATTTATATAAGGTAATCACTTCCATAACTGGCTCATGACCTAATTTACAGGCAAAATAAGTTGTGCCCTAGCTGTAGCAAGGGGGTCCCAATTCAATTTAGTATTAAAAACGTTCCCCAAATATATAAAATTAGACACCTTGTTGATGGTCTTACCCTTTACAGTACATTTTCTTGTTTTGGTTTGATTAGGGCCACATATCATGATATAAGACTTACTAAAATGAACTTTTAGGTCCAGGGCAGACATAAACTCAGTAAAAGCATTCAATGATTTTCGAAGACTATTGGCTGTTAAAGCCATTAAGACAGTATCGTCCGCATATGACAGCAAAGGGATCGGGTTGCCTCCTATTCTGGGAAAGTCAAGTGCCTTCTTTGTTAAAAACTCCTCTAGGCCATTTGTGTATAATAAAAAAATGGAAAGGGGCCAGGTTGCACCCCTGCTGAATACCTTCTGTGGAGGCAATGGGTTTAGTCTTCTCTCCCCTGGGGCCATATTGTATGGCAACACTGGTGGACGCATGCAACCTACGCATGAGGGAGATAAGAGCTTCTTCAATACCCATTTTCTCCATCTGAGCCCAGAATTTCTCTCGATTGACAGTATTGAAAGCCAGGTGGATAGACCCCTTCCTTGCCTTCATGTACTTACCCATAATCTAGAACATATTAAGACACTGTTTATCTGCCCCCATCCCCCTCCTAAAACCATATTGCGTTTGGGACATAGTCCCAGAATTACCTGCCCAAGTCTCGAGATGTGAAAGAATAACCCTCCCTAACACCTTTATGGTGGCATTAATTAAGGAAATAGGCCTGTAGCAGGCGGGTCGTTCATATTTCCCTTTTTATATACTGGTACCACTATGGCCTCCTTCCAGGATGTTGGGATGGGCCCAGTTATCGCTGTTCTGAAGATGCTTGTCAACAGGGGCGCCCAAAGCTGGGGATTGCTTTTAAAGAGGTCTTAAGGTACCCCATCTGGGCCCAGGGCTTTTAGGAAGATGCCCTTTTCCAGGGCGTCCTCAACCTCAATCACTGTAAGGGAAGAGCTAAGTTGTTGAGCCAAGATTGGATCTATTGGCGCCTCTTCTCTTAACTCCTGGGGTGAAATACCATTTGGCATAAATATTTTTAAGAAATGATATTCCCAAACTCCTCCCAGTATCGTTGAGTCCATGCCCCTGGCATCCTTTGAATATAGGGGGCAATGAGTGACCTCCCAAAAGCTCTTGGTGTCTTTAAGCGTGCTAGCTCTCTCGAGGTCTTCCCAGGCTAACCTCCTCAGTTTGTCTTTCCTTTGATTAATGGTATTTTTATAAACCTGTCTCGCATTTATTATTTGGATTTTATCACAAGGAATTGCGTGCAGTGCATTTTTTAGATCCTTTTGGGCTCTTGAACACTCGGCGCTAAACCATCTTATCTCCTGGCTTTCCCTTCTCTGTACTGATCTAGTTAAACATTAGGCTACATGCATAAAATTTAATTGAAAACTCTGTATAACCTTATCCGGGGTAGAATCAGGTTGTAAACATTTCTGAATAGAGCTTAGATTTGCCTTAACAATTTTCTCCTCAAATTGGCTTGGATTTATTTTACCCCCATTTTTATCTCACCACTTGGTTGGTTTTGTACTGAATGTGTCGGCGATCAACTTTCCCCACTTAGACTATTACACATTGAGAGGCATTGAGGGGGTTATGGACACTTGCATTATTCTGCTCCACCTCATAAGTACCAACAAAGGAGGCATACTTTCTTGTTTTTTTTTTTTTTTTTGAAAACCTTTATTTAGCACTGTTCAGAAGACAAATACGGGCCTACAACCATCCGGCCGGCCTCGACACTTCGTAAGCTTGGTAGCAAAATATACGTCCACTCGGTAGCACGTCAGCACATAGAAGCATATAACATGTGTTACACTTATTTCACGAGCACCAAGTGTCAGGAGATATTAAGGTTAATTTTCAAATAAGTTTTTATATAAGGAGATACGGAAGCTAGAACGGATCAGTGTACAGAACATCCATCTAAGCAATAAGCGGGCAACGTCTATCAGGAGATTCGACAAACAGTAAACATAGCTAAAATGGCGGCACAGAGCTAGAACCACAGGATGATGGAACATAACGAGTTGTGCCCCCCAGCCGCTACCCTCCTAACACCAGACCTACCCACTGACCCAGGAAAAAGCACATAAGAAAAGAAAACAGAAAAAGTGAAAAATAAGGGCCATAGAAACAAAAACCGAACCAAGGAAGACCCCCCACCCTACACGCATGCAGAGGCTATGGCCTACCCCCCCCCCTAGCAGTGTGTCTGTCGCCCCAAAAAGAGAACCCAAAATATAGAGACAAGTAAAGAGAGAAAAGAAAAAGTCCATAAAGTCACGTTTGAAACATAGGGAGAGAGAAAAGAATGCACTAATCTACTACTCCCAGGAAGAGGAAAAGCGGGGAGGAGCCCACCCAACAACAGAACTCCCGGTCTCCCTCGCCGTCAGTACCTCCTACGCCATGCACAACACAGTGTCAAAAAACTGTAAACCCGGTAGACCAGAATCAATGACACCCAAAACCCCAGTCCAGCACAAATCCGCCCCCCAGCAGCAGAAGTAGACTTCGGGATACATCGACAGTAACATGAAGTAGAAAAAAGCAGGACATTAAAGTCAACTCAGCCAATGTTGCAGAATGCGTTTCAGTCCGGGTCCCCGCCAGCCGATCCAGCAAAAGCAGCGAAAGGCAAATCATCAACCCTGTCCGGAACGGCGAAATTTCTCCAGGCCTGACCACTGCTGCGAGCCACCTTCAGCCAAAACAAAGAAGCAAGATGGCCGCTTCCGAGGAAGGGGAAACGGAGGGGGGGAAGATAAACGTTCCCAGGCACCAGCGAGTCCGATGTCCAGAACGACGGAGACTCCCTTTGCCGCAGGGTCACTCACACCACAGCAGTGTATCCCAGGGGCTCCAGTGGTAGAAGCAGCGAGGGGGATATGTGACAGAGAAATTGAACGGCAGGGCCACGATAGAAAGCGTGTAGACAAAGTCGTAGCTTCCGAAGTAGAGGGAGCCTCTGCAACTGTAGCAACGTCGATGAGCAAACACTCAACAATGTAGCCGGGAGAACACCTCACCTCCGTCCCCTCATTCCGCAACATTGTATCCCCTCCAGGATGAAGCAGGGGCGGTGGGGGACCAGCCAGCCGGGATTGTCCTGTGTCAGACACTGCCTCCTCAATCTTCCGCCCCAGTGCCCAGGCAGAGCTCCGCCATGACCCTCTCAAATCAGCGAGGGCGACCAGGATATCGCCGTAGGTCAGGTCTCCCTGCAGTGGAAGCCGGTCCGCACTACCCCGCTGCTCACTCGGTACGGCCCTCGGCGCAAGGGCAGACGGGCCCGCAGTCACAGGAGACCTGGGAGCAGCCAGCGTCTCGTCAGGAGGGACAGGCGCCATTTCCACCCCTCCGGCAAGCAATCAGTGGTGTGAGGGAGGCGACCGCGGTAGCAAAGCAAGCAACAGTGCAGCCACCGGGGAAGCGCCGTTCGCAACTCGGGGGCGGCACAGGGTGAGAGCCCCCCCCGTCTTCTGTGAGCACCGGCGGTCCGCAGCAGGGAAGGCGCACCAAAATGGAGTCCGCCCGCCTCTCGTCGGAGTGGCAGAGGAAAGCTACTCGCGAGGGGCTTCAGCGTCGTCCACGCCACCATCAGCACGAAAGGGAGTCTAGCCCGGATGAAAGGGTCCAACTCCGGTCTCCCCGGCAATCGTTTACTCCCCCGTAGTCGTCAGCTCTTCCCCAGCTCGTCTCTCCGTCCACACCCTACGGCGTCCAGCGGCGGCCATCAGCACAGGGTTCAGGAGCAGCGCCGGAGGTCGGCGAACACACCGAGTCTACCGCCGAATCAGCCGGCAAAGGTACCCAAAGAACGCCAGTAACTTCAGCGCTATCATGTCCTGGTTGTAGGACGGCGTAGGTCAGGATAAGGGAGCAGGATTGTGAAAAGGAGCCGGACGGCTTGCGGAGCCGGGAGCTCAAGCGTCCGTCCCGTCCACCATCTTGGCTCCTCCCCCGAGGCATACTTTCTTGATCAAAGATATTATAATACCAGTTGATCAGTAATAGCTTAACCTGAATCAGGTTGGAGATCAAAATAAATTGATACCAGGGGGAATCAATTATAACCCTGTTTTGGATAGACCCATATTTAACTGAAATAAATGTCACCAGCCCTCCTTTTTCCCTCCCTACCGGTGAAGGGGTTGCATGGACATTAAGAGAGTAGTAACCATCCAAGCTGATGTCATCCTTATGCCAAGTTTCCTGTATACAAATGACATCAAAGACCTTAACATATTCTAACCAGGCCTCGTCTGATATTTTGGGCAGATGCCTGCAATGTTCCAGGAAATGATTCTAAAAGGACAGATTTTATGGTCCCTTCTCACTGTGTGCTCCCTATTACGATTAGCGGCAAACCCATCAGGCATGGTGACCAAGTCAAACCCCTACCCTCCTGAATTGATGGTGGGGGGTGAAATAGGCAAGTAGGTGCCGGGCTCAGGTTAGTTTGCATTGTTGTAAATATTAATAGTGCTAAACAAGGAATGACCCCAGGAATTATCAACCAACCTATTCCCAGTTATACTAGCAGCTACATTAAGGTCTATCCCTGGTCTGGCACTTGTTTTCTCCAGTTCGAATAGTCTGCTCGGTTGGGCGATTAGTCAATCTATTTCTGTTAAATCCGAGAGCGCCTCAAAGTGGTTAGGATGAATATATGAAGGGGGCTGGGGGCGAGAATATCTATTCCCTGGGTGGCTGCCAGGACTGATGGCTCATAAGAGTCCCCTTTTGTCGGGGATAAAAAAATAAAAAAAAAACAAGTGACAAGCCTGTATCTGCTCAGTGGGGGAGTCTCTAAGTTGTTTCAAAGCAAGGACAGTGCACATCCTATCATTAAAGTTCAGCACTACACAGGCCCCTTCTCTGTTTTGGGTGTTTTGCCCAGCCAACTCACCCGCCTTGCCATGATGTGTTTGGGCCAATTTATCTGTGACTGGATGTTGCTGGTGCACCAGTGGGCTGATTTATTGATGAGACTTTGGCAACTTTCCAGTTGTCCAGGTGGGAGATTCGGAACCCCTGTCAAAATCAGAGTAAAATGAACACACTCCGGGGGTAGATTTAAAATGTTAATCTTGCCCTGCCTATCGCACCAGGCGCAAGACCATATGTGAGCTTATTTTCTTTCAACCAATTCGACCCCCTATGGGGGTCAAATCTCTCGTGATTAGCGATACCTTGCACCCCACTGGTAATCCCATCTTGTACACGTGCCCTCACTGGCGGTGCCATTAAATGATTAGTGCTATTAACCGAGATAGAAAGGAATTCTGGTTGTATTAGCGTATTGTGACCCGCCCGCCCTCAGGGGTGCTAGGGAAAGCGTCAACACCTGTACCACTAGATGTAATGGTCTCATCATTTTGCTTTTTTGGGCAGCTAGTTTCTCTATGGTCAACAATGGTCGATCAAGCTGATCCTCTATACAACCTAGGCGGGATAAAATGGGTTCCAAGGACTCTAACACCACTTAACTGATTTGGTTGGTCAATATGTCCATTTCAATGCGTGACATGATATTTTCTCCTCCGCTACGGGATCTAACAGCAGTTCCAGGTGGGTTTTGCTTTGTTCTTTTGCTCCTAGGCGACTGGCCTCTTGCTTGATGGTAGATCTCTGCCAATTTGGTGCGCTTCTTTTTGCCCACTGCTGCGCTCTGGGCCCATATTTTCCCCTTAGATGAGCGTGTGGCAACTTCCACTCCCTTTGACACTGTGCCTGGGTCACCCTGGCTCAGTATCATCACAGTGGGTGAGAGTAGGGGGGTGGTGTTGTGCCACTGAATCAGAAGATGTTACCGGTGTGACTGAGTTGGGGACTGAGTTGGGGACCCCAGTGGCAGAGACAGGTTAAGCAGTCGGATCAGCGGGAGGGGGAACTAGTGAGAGTCTACGTTCGGCAATTTCAATTTCCTTATCAATGGCCCCCACTGCTTTCTGTAAAAAGCCATCCGGAGTTGCATCGATGCTTTTGGCAGCAGGCATGACTTTTCTTTTCCCCATTATATAAAAATAAGTAAAAAGTCTTGTATGCACGGAGTTAAAAGTCTTACTGTGATGCCCCTCTTCCCACCTGGGGCTTGGCTTGACATTTGACTCCTTGCCCAAGGTGTCGACTGGTAAGACCAAGAGGGTGGCCAAGCCACCTCCAGGCTCGAACGGGCACAAATTGGCCCTACATTGGAGTGGACTTTGCCGGGGCATGGCCCAAGCATGCCCTTGCGCGTCCTGCGCTGCGGGAGCCCGCAGCCGATTTTGTAGCACCACCGGGTGCGGTGACATGGGCGCTATGTGTCGCAAGGAATGCTGGTGGTCATGGTGGTGCTCAGTGGCGGCTGGTGAGATTTGAAAAATTAGCAACCAAATGGTGGATTTTCAAGACTTTCGGAAGCCATTGTGCTTAACAGAAACAGGCCACTGCCTCCCCTAAAACTATCATCAGGTCCAAGGCCTCATGAATAAACCAGCCCATCAGAGTTTCCCTACATTTCTACTAAATAATAATAATTAAGAACAAGCAATGGCATAGCCAAGAGGTCTCACCTTTGTGACCATATAAGTGTTTAGCCATGCAACAGTTGATGTTGTTGCACCAGGGATATTGTGCTGGATAACTTAACAGTTATAAAGTCCCAAAGGTGAGACCTATTGGCTATGCCAATGCTTGTGTGTAATGTCTTTGTTGTTGTTTAGATACATAAACAGCAAACACATTCATGTTGCACTATAAGCATACCCAGAAGCATATACAGACAAAATGTAGAGAGATATGCAGTGTGACAATACACAAAAGGCAACATGCAAACACAGGTGGTTGTCAATGGATGCGCTGATGGCTGTTAAGAGGAATACATAGTTAAAGAGACTGTTCGATGACTGTATATGCATATTAGGGTGGATCGGTGTTAATCACATAAGTAGCTTGATGCACATGCGAACATATGGGTGAACAGCCGGATGTTAGAGGATGGATCAATGCGCAGCTAAGAGTGGATGGATATGTGCTTGGTTGAAGGTGGTTCAGGGATGAATAGGTATGGGTGGATATACAACTTTACTCAGATCCATGTGGATAACTGAGCAGGATAAGTGTGCGTTCAAGGGTGGTTGGGCCAAAGATTAAGTGAGTGCATAGCTGGGGGCATGGGTAAGGGTAGGATGCGTGGATGTAATTGCATAGGTGAATGGAGGAATGCATAAGAATGGGAGTGGATGCCTCCAACAACATTTAAATTAAATGAGTCATGGTTTGCTCGTGACATTCTAAACATTAAAAAAATTGGGACCAATAGAGGATTAGTGTTGAATTAGTATAGTGAAACATGCAAGTAGACTTTAAGTAATGGATAGGTTAGTCAGTTATTTGGATTTGGAATGATTGCACGCAGAAGGGTAGATGAGGAAAAAAGGTTTGTATTTACAGCACAGGTTCACAAAATGGAAACTCATCGAACATCATGTAGGTGTGCAATAAGTGGTCTTAAAACAGGCACAAAAACGAAATAGCAATTCATTCATAAAATATAGTAGCATGTCTTAGGGAACATGTGTGGATTTGCATTTTAATAGTACATAAGCTTGTATGCAAGTGAACATACTTTTTCAGTATAATAAAAGAGCTTTCCTTGCCTACTCAAACAACTGTGACCCCATAAGCATAACCTGTACTAGGCCCAGTTTAGTCAGAACCCCTATGTCAGCCTATTAATAGCTGAAGTGTAGGGTGCAATTATTGAATTAATCTCAGCCAAACGTAACTACCCAGGGACGAATTCTAGTCTATTGCTGACTGTTCCAATACACACAGCAAGCCCCCTATGCAAATCAGTATAGACCACACCACAAAAAAGGGACCACCAAAACAACGAGGCCTACTATGATTTTCTGTGTTGTCGAGGTAGGTGGTGACTTTGCAGCAGGTCATTCTTCATGCAGGCAACAGACAATATGTTTGCTTCCTTGCAGGATTCTCAGGCTTTCCAGCACAGGGAGCACACATGCCTCCCCCCCTCTCCCTGCACCGCATCCTATCCCAGATCTGTGTCCCTTCCCACCAGTTGTCTTTGTCAGCCTCAACAATTTCATCACCTTGCCCCTACCCCTGTCTCATACACCTCAGGTGGTGTTGGCCCTTGCCTCTTGTGTAGACATGCTGTGCAGGAGTAAGTGATGTGGATCACCTTACTGTCAGGTCTGGAAGAGGTGGACAGGAATGAATTCCTTCAAACCCAGGACAGGCAGGAGAGCACCATATGCATGTTGGGAGACTGACTTGATTTTTGCTTCACCTTTGGCTTGTTTGAAACTTAAGAATCTGGATTTTGTATGTGAACATTCCGGAATTATGCTTTGGATCAAGTTTTATGGGCATTTCTAGTACTCTTTCCTGGAGCCAGGCAGTATTTTTTACTTTTAACGTTTGTACAGACACAGGATCCCCATCAACACCATCTCATATTCACTCCACAAATCACTTTCCTATCATTAAGTATTGTTTTTTTATAAATAATTCTGCACCATAGGAGTAAGTTGTGCTGTCCCTTGTGAGCGTCCCGCTTGAGCATGCCTGTTGATTAAAGTTCTAAGTGTTGGTTGGAATTTAGATTGGATATGACCATATATTTTGCTGACATCTCAACATTTTCTACACATGTCTTAACACCACTATACAACACAAGGTAGGTGGTAGGGTTTGGCCCACATAGATGGAAGAATCATTATGTCCCTGTAAATGCATGTTGATAGAGATTCAACAGGAATACTTCACACGGCCCAACTGAACGAGCATTAAATGCCACGGAAGGAACCAAAAACACTGCTATTAAAAAAGAGCCACAAAACTTGGCAGCTAAAACATTATGTACTCTGCATAAACAAATCCTCGAGCATCCAGACCGAGGGCGCCTGTAATTCTCTTTCCAAGTGACCTATTAGCAACAGGCCGATAATAAAATTCAATTTCTAATTAGCACTGAGCAGCATTTGTTTCCTATTAATTTATACTATTGCCAATTTGCCAATGCTGGTATACAATGCAGCCCAGTGCATTCCTTCCCGGGTGCTGGCCCCCACAAGTATTTTTATATTTATATATATGATTCATGCTTGTTTCCAATTGCATGTAGATATTCTGTTAAAGAAAAGTGCACAGTGCACTGCATGGCAATCTTTTCCTAGCCAGACCCTGCATACCATATTATTCTATTTGCATGTCCCCATGTTCATATGCTTCTGTTACGAGAAATATTTTTTAGTAAAGTGCTTAGATACTTTTCGGATCCAGGTTCATGCCATTAATCAAATATGTACACTAACTGAGCACCCCTGGAATCTTTCTCACTCTTTCAGACTGTGGCCTGGTCCTGACCACTGGACCGAACTCTACACTGCACATCTGGGAGACATGCAGGCGCCGCATGAGTGGATATGAGAGAGACTTCTTCGTCTTGCATTGGCCGCCATTCGAACAATGAACAATTAGCTTGAAACGTGGAAGAAGCTAATAATTTTGGAAGCAAATATGCAAACAATTGATGGAGCTGCCCGAGACAGGGGCAGCTTCCTACCACATAATGTCATCTAGGCCACTTTCAGATGTGTTCAAACAATGAGGCATTCACCCAAACTTGAGTCACTCCCTCGGTTGACTCATCTTTCTAGTCCTTTTGGGTACATGAGCATTGGTCTGATCAGCACCGCACACTGACCCACTTGCTCCATAACTTTGCAAGGACGATTGTAGACCGTCTACAATCGTCCTTGCAAAGTTATGGAGCAAGTGGGACCCGCGTGTTGACCTATCATTAGCTTCAAGTCTCTTGCCTCGGCCGAACCTCCTGCATGGATATCTTTATTTACCTATATCTACCTCCAAAGCTCTTGCATTGGATTAAACTTCGCTTCAGGACACCTTTATGCACCTAAGCTGAACTCCAACCTGTATGCGTGGGCCTGGCCTTAGCAGTAAGACAGAAGTGTTTGTCTACCTTGTTACATGTACTCATGAACAAACTTTAAAATTGGAACTCATTTGTTTGGCTTAATCTTTACTCCAAGCCCATGTCTTGGCCTAACGTTAACTCCAGGACTCATTTTCTAGAATAACCTTTAGCTCATGGACTCGTGTGTAGGAACAACCTTTGGCTCCTGGAAACATGTATTGGACTCACTCTTAGCTCCTGGACTCATAGTGAACCTAATCTTAGCTTTTAACGCGCTCTCTGTATATGGTTTAATACTATTAAACCATATACAGAGAGCGAGTTAAAAACCCGAGCTGTCAGCATTACTTAAGAGATGCCCGTGCCGTGCCTGTGCACAATAAATTGAATCAGGGCTGTAATTGTGATGATATTGTACTAACTACTAACGGTAATCAAATAAAAACTGCCCGCCTGTGTGTGGGGCCCTACCTGCCCGAGTTCACACACGTCTCACTCTCGGTCCGGACAGCAACCTGACAGCCTGCTGCAACCAAAATGGATGGTGGACTAGGCTGCTGCTGCAGGGCACGACCGGTCCGCTTTCTTTCTTCAGAGGCTCCGACCTTGACCTCCGCTCCGACTCGCTAGTCTCCACCGCTCCTGAGGCTCCTGACACGACAGTCCGTCTGGAAAATGGCGGCTGCTACTCCAACATGCGCGTAAGAACTAGTCAGAGTCCTATCCCAACTCGTCACAGGGTGGGTCTCACCACGCCCTATGACGAGTTGGGAGGGGGTGGGGTGACACAACAGCAAGCTCTCCTCCACTCTCTGATTGACGTGGAGACGTTAGCAATCCCAGGCTTGTGTAAAAAACGCCCGGGGCTAACTTATTCTCCACGCCATCAGGGGGTGGAGACTGGGCCTCCAGGCTATGTCTTTGCCTAGCTGATGACGTCACAGCCTTCAGGGCTGTGAGGTTCTCAGCCGGCAAAGACATAGCAGGTGGTGCAGCGCGGCGGTATTGGCAGTGGCAGCAGCAGACTCCAAGACAGTGCCCCGTGTTCTTTGCGGCCGATGTGTTCTTCTTTGCGGTTTTTTTGTTTTCTTAAAAAAAAAAGAAAAGTACTGGTGATCTTTATTTTTATAAAATCAACGGAAACGTGATAAATTAACTGGGGCTAAATTACCTGGGGCGGAGCCCCGACGCCCACAAAGAGAAACCGCCACTGGTGGCGCTCTCCCTTTCAAGCAGAAAGCTGGTCCCGTGATGCGGGAGCCCGCGGATGATTTTTAGTGCATCCTGGCGCTGGCGTGTGTGGTGTTTGCTATAGCGCTAGCGCTGTGATGAGCGGCGCACAAACACGCAATAAAACACGGAGCCGGTTTCAGTTTAACTCGCGGCTCCGGACTGACGATACGCGGCCACGCCCCTTTATTTATCTAGTGGGCGCATTACGTCCTTCTAACCTTTATTTAAACCAAATTACAAACAATATTATAGTAAAAAAAAAAGAGGATCTATTACCAGTCTCTTGGTTTCAGTCTCTGTGTGGTCACACCATGAAATCAGCTAGCCGGAATGACAGGGCTGGATTCCGGCGCAAACCATACCTGGATTGCTCCCCTCGTGATAGTGGCACGGACGGTGGCACTCTCAGCGAGGCCCCACTTGTTGGAGACTGCACGGGAGAGCCGGGCGAGCTCGCCCCCGGTGTCTCCAACATCGACTGGGTGTCCAGGTCCGTTTGGTTCTCATTTTCGGAGGGGAACTGCCTTGGTAGCTCATATTCATCTTCGTCAGTTTGCTGGCTGGGCCTGGCCGGCGGGTGAACTGGTTCCTGATGATCTGGTGCTCCAGGATGTACCTTTTTGAAAAACAAGATTTTCCTAGTGACAACTTCTGATCCTCTCTGCGCAGTCACCATGGTGCCGGTCCAGCGTAGAACAGTCCAGGGCTTGTGCTCGAACGGGAGCCGGAATTTGCTTCCTGGATATCGGTCTTTGACAAGTACACTGTCCCCTTCTTGAATGCCCGATTCTTTAGCCCCTCTCCTGGTGCCGGCTTGATCGTTGGATCGGGTCCAGTTTGCCAGGGTCTTCTACCTCCACTCTAGCGGGGACCCAATCGGGGTGGCTTGGGAGAGTGTCCTTCACTGTTCGGCCTATGGTTGCTGGGCCTGGGGCTGCTTCGGTGGTAAGATGGGGTGTCTGCCTGTACTCTCGCAGGAAGCTGTATATGGCTCTTTCCACAGGTGATCCATCAGCATGTGCAAAGCGTATTGTTTTGTTGAGTGTGCGCATGAAACTCTCCACTTCCCCTTTGGCCTGGGGCCAGCGGGGGTTCACTTTCCGGTGGTTGATTCCACAACTCTGTAGGTAGTCTGCAAACTATTGTCCCTGAAAAGGTGCGCCATTGTCAGTTCTCACTACCTCAAATATCCCATGCGTGGCAATGGTTTTTTCGAACTTGGTGATGACTTTGTGGCGGCCTGGCTCGCTACGATTTCCACTTCGGGATATTTCGTAAAGTCGTTGATAATTACCAGCGCATAGCGCCCATCCGGAAGGTGCCCAAAGTCAGCGCTTACACATTCCCACGCCCTTTTGGGGTTTTCCTCCGTTATAATCGGGTGAGGGCGGTCAGGTTGGCCTGCTGCTTGACACCATGTACAAGTCCGGACTGCTTGTTCCACAATTGCGTCCATCCCTGGGAACCACAGTTTGGCCCTCAGCCTGCTCTTTGTTTTTACCATGCATTGGTGTCCACGGTGTGCCAGGTCTACGGCTTGCTGAGCTAGGCTGAACGGCATTACCAGTTGCGGTTCTCGCAGGAGGCAGCCTTTGCTGTTGACCGACAGTTCGTCTCGAACCCTCATCATGGACTCTAGTGCCCCTCTAGCTTGCGGCGTCCGCCGGTTCAGGGTGGCTTGGATCGGACGCCAATCGTTCATTTGGACCGCTGTAACAACTAGTTGTAGACACTCATCTCTCTGGGTTGCTTCAATGATGGATTCCAGACTCATTGGCAGGGGCCGGGCTCTCTCTAGTACCAGCCGGACGTACTCTTTGGTATCTTCCGCCTCCTCTCTTTCTTTCTGTGTGGCCTTTCAGGGATGTCATAAAAGATAGTCGGCAGGTTTCGACGATCCCAGTTTGTACTCGACCCTGTAGTCATAGCCTTGGAGCTGGAGTATCCACTTTTCTATCCGAGGTGGAGGTTTAGACATCGAGCCCTGGAATAGGGGTATGAGTGGTTTGTGGTCCGTCGACACCGTGAAGGGATGGCCATACACGTAAACGTGGAAGTGCCGACAGGCCCAGTGGGTGGCGATTGCCTCCCGTTCTATCTGTGAATACCTCTGCTCCGTGTCTGTTAGAGAGCGGCTCGTGTATGCAATTGGGGCCCATTCTCCATTACCTTGTAGTTGAGTGAGCACTGCTCCAAGTCGATATGGGCTGGCGTCCACTGCGACGTTGGTAGACTTGGTCGGGTCAAATTTTGATAGCATTGTGTCCGCTGACAGAGCCTGTTTGGTGGCATTGAATGCTTGTTCTTGTTCAGGGACCCACTGCCACGTCGTGGTGGATTTCGTCAATTCCCTTAAAGGTTTGGTGAGGTTGGAAAGATCGGGGACGAAGCGTCCGCAAAAGTTCACCATGCCTAGGAAACTTCTGGTTTCAGAAATGTTGGTGGGGGCTGGGGCTTCTTGGACGTCCTTCACCTTTTCAGGGTCTGGTGCGATTCCTTTATCTGAGAATGTGTAACCAAATAAACTGATCTTGCTTCTTAGGAATTGACACTTCTCCCGATGTAAGGTCAGGCCGGACTCTTTGATCCTTTGTAGGACTCCCCTCAGCCTTAGATGGTGATCTTCCACTGACGATGCATAGATGAGCAGGTCATCGCTCACGTTCAAGACTCCCGGGAGACCACTGAGTACTTCACGAATGGTGTTTTGGAACACCTCAGCGGCACTCGAGATCCCAAAGTTGAGGCGCCGGTACCTCCGGAGGCCTACGTATGTGGAGAAGGTGATCAGGTATCGAGAGTCCGGGTGTAGCGGCAGCTGGTGATACCCTGACCGGAGGTCCATCTTTGAGAACCATTTTGCGCCGTTCAGCTCTCCCAGGATGTCATCAATGGTTAGGGTTAGGTGACGTTCCCTCTTTACTGCCGCGTTTGGGAGGCGCATATCCACACAGATTCGGACCTATCCAGGCTGTTTCGGTTTCCGAGCCACGACAATTGGGGACACCCACGGTGTGGGTCCGCTGACTTTCTCGATAATGCCCGGCTTTTCCAGTGCCTCCAATTCCTTCTCGACCTACTTCCTTAAGTGAAACGCAATACGTCTGTGTCTCAGTACCACCGGTTGGACCGATGGGTTAATGTGGAGAAAGACTTCCTTTCCTTTCAGGCATCCGATGCCTTTGAAGACATCTCCAAATTCCTCTAAGATGGCCTCTAGTTCATCCTCCAGCACTGCCATGGCGAATGATATGAGCCTCACCTCTACTGCTGATTGCCCACTCAGCAGCATGCCGCTGCCTTCCTTGGGGACGTATACTGTGGTGGGGACCTTGAGGTCGTGATGTTGCAGCTCCATTTTGAAACATCCTAGGAGTGGAATAGGCATCTTCTGGCTATATGCGAATACCCTGATTATTACTTCGCCAGGGGGGGGCTTATTGCTGAGCTGGTTATATACGTTGGCCGCCATCAGTTCGATGGATGCTCCAGTGTCGATCGTGGCTCTGACCTCTTGCTGGTGAATGTTGATTCGGCATTTTGGCAGTCGTCGCTTCTTTTGCCTTGGCTGATCAATCGCAAACACATAGTGGACTGGATAGTCACTGGTGTCGTCGTCCATGTCTTCACTATCTCTTTCCTCCACGACTGCTTGCGCAGCTTCTTTCCTTAATCTCGTCGACCTGCATACCGCCGCATAGTGGTTCACCCACCCACATGCGCTACATCTCTTTCCTTTTGCCGGGCAATCTTGCATGCGGTGGGGCGGTCCTCCGCAGTATCCACATTCCTTGCGCTTGTCCTGCTGTTTCTTGCCGCCATATTGGCGCACTCTTGAACTCACGATGTTCGCTGTCTCTGCCGTATTGACTTGCTCCGTCTTGATGGGCCGGTGGAGGGCTGCTTCCATATGGGACGCTTTGGCCTGCGAAAGTTTCTTGGATCGCCCGAGTTTTAGGATGTCCGCCAGCGGTTTGCTGTCTTCCTGGAGGATGGAGATGCTGAGTTTGGAAGAGTAGCACCCTTGGATTATCTCTCCTCGGATTTCTTCCTGCTCATCTTGGAATCCGCACGTGCTGGCCAACTCTTTCAATCTCCCATGGAAGGCGTCCAGTGACTCTTCGGTGTCATGCTTGGCTTGGCGGAAGATGAACCGCTCGTAGTCTTTACTTGCCATCGGCTCGAAGTGCGTGTTCAAAGCATTGAGGAGGGTGTGGTACGTCTTTGGCGTGGCTTCCACTATTGTTTTGTATATACTGTGGATATCTTTCCCTCCCAGGTGAAGGAGTAATGCTCTGCGCTTCTCCCGGGCTGTGCCCGCTCCTTCTAAATATATTTGGAGGCGGTCTACCCAGTCTCTCCATCGCGGAAGGAGTGATGACGGGGCTCCATTTTGGCGCGTGTGTGGTATTCTTCGCGGCACGTGCGCTGTTCACCCACTTCACGGGGCGTCAGCGAGTGATGACTGTGCCGGGCGAACTCGAGTGGCCGTCTGCCCTTCCTTCTTCACAGGTGGTGTCCCGCCAGGTGTCCAGCCCTGAGCTCAGTGGGGGCTCACTTGGCACTCCGGCGTGGGTTAGGCTCTGGGGGGTGGCAAGGGTCTCCTTACTGTGCTGCCAGGGGCTTCCCACGATGGGTATTGCAGGTGAAGCTTCTCAGGCTTCCCAGCAGCAGCATGCAACGCCTGGAGTCATCAGCAGGCATCCACGAGGTCCTCGTGGTCTCTCTGGGCCTAGATACCCCAGCACTAGAACCTGTCTTCCAAATTACAGCAGGGAGGGGGGCACTTGGCATAGCATGGGGTCAATAAGCCCCTCGTCGCCAGTGTGGTGTTTGCTATAGCGCTAGCGCTGTGATGAGCGACGCACAAACACGCAATAAAACAAGGAGCCGATTTCAGTTTAACTCGCTTCTCCGGACTGACGATCAGTGGTCACGCCCCTTTATTTATCTAGCGGGCGCGTTACGTCACGCGCCTGCGCTCATGTTTCCTGCCGGCGCGGGTAGCCTAGACCACTACCCTGAGCCACAGGACATTACAGCGTGGCGACGTGGGCGGCTGCCCGCTGCAACAATGCTGGTGGTCATGGTGGTGCTCTCCTCTTCAGGCAGAAGGCGGGTCCCGCGCTCGATTTTGTAGCGCCTCCTGGCGCTGGTGCAGTGATGTGGGTGGCTACGTGCCTCAAGGAATCCTGGTGGTCGTGGTTGTGCTGTCCCCTTCAGGCAGAAAGTGGGTCCCGCGCTGCGGGAGCCCGCGGTTGATTTTGTAGCACCTCCTGGTGCTGTGTGTGGCTATGCGCCGCAAGGAATGCTGGTGTTCGTAGTAGTGCTCTCCCCTCCACTCCAGCCAATTATTTAGTATGTTTTATTTTTCTCTGATTAACGTTTTGACCAATATCAGATGATATTTGTTCATGTTTTGTGTATTTGAATGGGCCCTTACTGTGTGTCCCTGTCAATGCCTGGGACCCTGATAGTCAGTTAAAGAACCCGTTTTGAACTTGAAGACTCTTGACACAGCAGAGGGTCCTTTGTCTACTCGTGATATTATCTGTCTGTAAATGGCCCTTTATTGCTCCTATAAGCTTGAGGTTGTGAAGAGAAGCAAGATACATTTTGTGTATTTTTATCTTTTTTTGCGGGACGTTTCAGGTGGAAAACTCCGGGTCTTCCCACTTAAAATGCAAGATGGTCACCTAGAGGGAACTCCTTAGGGAATCTCCTGGGTCTGGGATCCCAAATATGTGCAAACAATTTCTACACCCTGGCATCGACCCTTATGCTGTACTGCATTGAAACACAGAGCACGCTACATTCACAAACATGCTGGTAAAATTCTACCCACAGTGATGATGCTGGAAGAAATTTCTCCCCAACTGGTGATTCAATCTGTAACAATGGACCTCGCTAACAAGCTAATTTTTCTGGCCTCTATGCCAGTTCACATAAGGTAAATATAAGAGGTTTTAAGGAGAACGACTTCATCCCATGAAGATAGTGCTTTGATCTGTGATGTTGGGGCCCAGCTGATGTCCCGATTTCCTCCCCTCCATGTTCTCGGACTGCAGGGACTAAAACAGGATGAAGCCGACCTGATGTAGCAGGAGCATTGATATTTGCAGCTCTGGTGAGTGCGGTCCGTTGATATGACCCACACGCTGCCCCATAATGTGCCTTGGGTGGGGGCCGCTCTTGCTTCTTGCTTTCGGACTGCAAGTTGGAATACTGGATGAAGCCGATCCAATTCAGTGGGAGCCTGAAGATTTGCGGCTCCGGTGAGTGCTGCCCACATTTTTGATTTGTCGGCCCTCAGTACCTACATCCACTGTTAACACAGTACACACCATTCCGAAATGTAAGATCCAAGGGTAGGGCAATGGTGCCTGTACAGAGAATATCTAAAGCCAGAAGAAATTATGGAGACCATCTCCTCTAACTTAGACCAACATACCAATCACATTTTCATTATGGATTTCAACATCCTTTGGAATGACTTAAATGACCCCATTCTAATGCCTTCAGGGCCTTCCTTACAGACTTTAACCTCACCCAATTATACAATGGCCCAACACCCAATTGAGACTCCACCCTTGATCTAATCATTGCCAAGGGTAACTTGAAATAATTTGAATCCATAACACCATGTGACTGGTCTTATCATTCCTTAATCTCCTTCCTTATACTGAAAAAGGTGTTATGTAGAAAGGGTCAATTACTTAACACCAGACAGTGGTCTAGTGACCTAAGAAATATTAATCCCACTGAGCTAACTGCTTTTAGCAACAACATGCTACCTCCTCCCACAAACACGATGAATTCAAATTCCGCTTACTGATCAATATACCCAATCCCTGACAGACATATTGGACACAGTTGCTCAGAAGCAGCTTTAAAGAATACCTAGCAGGCAGTCCAAACCCTGGTTCAATGGCAATTTAAATGAGGAAAGGCGCATTATAGGACTTGCTAAGAGATTATGGAGAATCTCTCCAGCTGGCTCTCACCTCAAGCAACTGAGGGCATTAAGAAGCTTGTACAAGAAACACATCTGAAGATCAAAATCAGAATACTTCAGGTTGCAACTAGATAATGCCAAAAATAGACACAAAAATCTTTTCTGAAATCATTAAACAACAAGCAACTTGCCATTCTAAACATTACTTGGTAGACAAGGAGACACTACCTAATGGTGATGAGTTCCCCGCACATTTCATCGATAAGACAAGGAAGATCGAATTGCAATTGCAATTCCTCTTTCAGCGTTTGCTCAGCTTGGGCCAGCCAAGTCTATCCCAGTGCAACTCCTGGACGGTTCTCTTCGTACTGGCTATACTGCAAAAGGTAAAGCCACTTGGTCTTCTTTCAAAATCCCTGACGAAATCGGCATTCTCACAAAAATGACATCAATTAAACCCTCTAACCATTTTAATGATCCTCTGCCCGATAAGCTTGTCGAAGGGCTCAGATCTTCCATGCTCCCTTTATGGATGAAGATAATCAAAGCACCCCTCTTTCAGCCTAAAGATAGGCCAAGTCACCCCAATAAAAAAAGAAATATCTAATGCTGACTAGTCTTACCCCCAAAATGTTTACCCAATCTCCCAACTCTAGCAAGACATCTGGAGAAATGTTTGCAGTGATGCGGTATGCGATGGCACCTGTTATGTGTACGTGCGTATGAAGCAATGATCAATGAACAGGGGCGTAACACAGCCCCCTGCAGCCCCCGCGGTGCGGGGGGGGCCAAAGCTCCAGGGGGCCGCCTCAGTACACCACTCTGGCTGCAGAGCTCCTGATTGAGCCCGGAGGGGGCCCCTTCACCTGCCTTGCAGGAAGGCCCCCTCGAGTTTCGTTATGCCAGTGTCAATGAAAGACAGTGCCACACGCGGGGGGACAACCCTGAACCCCCAAGGCGGACACAAAGTCACTGGATAATTGGTGCAGTTGGCCTGTGCACACGTAATCCTAGTTAGCAGCACAAATACTGCGTGTCTAAGGTTCAAACATGCATTTGTACAATATTATGACAGCAATGCAATGTTGCGTTTTCTCCTTTGTTTAAGGCAGATCAGATGCCCAGCCAAATCGTGTTTCGTCAGGGTAGCGACCTACGACTTCTTCAGGGCTAAGGATGTGCAATGGCAGGGTATCAGACACTTTTACAAACTAAAAACCAAATGTTGATACTAGGCGAAATCAGTGACTCAAGTGCAGACTACACCCGGGGTGACATACCCAAATATGTAGATCAAGACAAAAAGAACGGTATTGACCTGTGGATGGCTCATGAGCCCGTGAGGTGTGATTGTCTTAAACAGTACAAAGCGATTTTAACAGCAAGAACTATGTCACAGCAGATGAATGGTGTCTGGTATCACCTAGTATCAACATTTGGTGTTTAGTTTGTAACAGTGTCTGACACCCTGCCATTGTACATCCTTAGCCCTGAAGAAGTCGTGGGCACCTGCCCTGACGAAATACATGTTGGCTGGGCATCTGATGTGCATTAAACAAAGAGAAAACGCAAACTTGATTTACTGTCATAATATTGTACAAATGCATGTTTGAACCTTAGACACGCAGTATTTGTGCTGCTCACTAGGATTACGTGTGCACACGCCACCTGTGACAATCTGGAGAAATGTGTACACCTAACCTATACAACCACATTTAACAATTCCAACTTCTAGATCAGTACCAATCTGGCTTCACAACTGGCCATAGCAATGAAATTGCTTGTTCAGAATAAATCTTGTCTACTTATACTTCTTGATCTCTCCTCTGCGTTTGATATGGTCAAACAAGATAGCTTAATTGACCTCCTCAAAAATAGGATAGAATTATCTAGTCCAGTTTTAAACTAGTTTGCTTAATTTCTTCACAATAAAACTCAGAGAATCAAAATTAACCAATCCCTATCAGACATTACACCAACTTGTTCATGGAACCTCTTATGGACATTTTGAAGATTTCAAACATTTATTACCACATGTATGCTGAAGTTACACAATTGTATTTGAAATTCTTCTCACCTGAAGATATCAAAATGCTCAATTGCACTCAAAGGCTGACCCGCAATCACCTCATGCTCAACACCCTCAAAACTGAATTCCTTTTGATTGCCCCTCACAAGTGCTCAACTTTTATAGAAGATTGGATCAAACAACGCACAGCTCTCAACTGCTCCCCCCACATTATTGACTCTACTCGATATCTAGGCATAACTTTGGACAATCATCCTAATATGCAAGTTCATATTAGTGCAACCATCAGGGGAGCCAATCACCAAGTTAACATTCTAAGGAAAACTAAACCCTCTTGCCCCCTATGTATTTTCACTCAGCCGTACAATCTCTAGTCATCTCTCGATTCAATTACGAGAGTGCCACACTTACTGGCTTACCCATAGTAAAGTTGGTACCTTTAAAGGCCACACTGAACTCAGCTGCCAGACTCCATTATAAATTTAGAATCCAATTAAACTTTGCATGCATGACGCACAAGGCCCTCCACCATAATACTCCTGTCTACTTGACCAAAGAACTTGAGTTATCCAGGGTAAGTCGTCCTTTAAGAAGCTCTGACTCCCTATTGTTGAAACGACAGAAATGAAAAAAAAGAAAACCTACAACCGCTCCTTCTCTGGCTTGCCCAAGAATTTGGAACACCTTACCACCTGAAATCAGGACAAACCCCTTGACTGTCTCCTTAAAAAAAGAAGCTAAACACCTCTTGATGCATAGATTCCCTCTCGAGGATCCTTGATTCTTCTTCCGCTTGGCTAGTGTTGGGTGGACTTCCTTGCATCTTGGAACTGATATGCTTAACGATGTACTGTAATATGTAACTCCATGATTATTCCCTCTCTGATTGTTGCTCAATTGCTGGTTTCACTAGCGGTCATAGATTGACTTCACTCCTTTATTCTCTAGTTGTTTCATTCATTATTTTCACTTGTATAGAGTCACTGTTTTCAATGTACATGTCTTTTTGATATATTGTTTTGTTTAACAAATGTATTGTTTTCATGTGGGATGTTTATGATGTAGACACTTGATTTATTTTTGGTCTAGTTGCATTTGTCACTTTCCATGTGTCAAGTTTGGAATACACTTGTGTAGATAGTCTTGTAAAAATGTTCTGTAAATATGTGGATATAGATACGTGTCTTTTTCTTGCTTAAAATATTTTCTTTTGAAAAATCATCAAATAAATATGAAATAATTGGTATAAATAAAAATACCTTGTCGATCTTGACAGATAGCGTCTTCGACATTCCTTAAGTGTGGATATAAATATAGGTGGCTAGACACTTTCATGTGTTTTCTCATCTATACATCCTATGGCATTACCAAAACGTGTAATTTGGTAAGAGTTAAATTTTTTATTTTGGAATTCACCTGAGGTATTTGGAAAACATACATGTAGATTGATCCTGGTCAGTATTGCATCCAGGAAATGTCCAAATATCCTCGAAAGTGTGTGCTCTGTAATATGCCTCCTGCTACTGCAATAGTACTTTTTCTAAATCCCCACTGGCATAACGAAACTTGAGGCACCCTCCCCCCCTGCAAGGTACGTGGAGGGGCCCCCTCTGAACCCAATCAGGAGCTCTCTTGCCAGAGTACTGTGCTGAGGGGGCCTATGCAGCTTGGGTCCCCCACCTCCGCAGGAGCTACGGGTGTCTGTGTTATGCCACTTGAAATCCCTGATGATAAATGTAGGAAGCACAAAACCTGAATATGTAGGCTGTGCTTCATTCAGTCTACCTCTGTAAATGGGGTCACTAATTCTAGTTAGGAGAGAAAAGGAGAGTAATTGATGGTTGAACCAAGGTTAGACACATGTAGAGAGGCAGTCTGTTTCATGTTGCCCTCACACATCCCGAGGGATGTCATACTCTTAATCTATAGAAATCAATGGATGCAGGTGTTTTAGCACAAAGTACCTGAGATGCATCAAAACAAAAATTATGCAGTCCCCAAGGTAGGTGAGGCGGCGGAAAACATAGGGATGCATCGGTTCCTTACTATACAGACAAGGTGAGGCATAGATTCTGTACTGGCAGAGAAGGTGAGGCGTCGGTACCTTACTGCAGAGGAGGTGATGCGTCAATTCCTTGCTGACAGGGGAGGTGATGTGTTTATTCCTTGCTGACTGGGGAGGTGATGCATTGATTCCTTGTTGGTACAGGAGGTGATGCTTTGGGATCTAGACATGCAGTGGTGAGTAACTGAATTTAGTGATGTGTTGTTCTTGAAACTCACTCTGAGACGGAACGCTGGGGCCTAAACTGAAAGCTGTGGTTTATGTGCCGATCGTGAACCATGATATCTGACCCTCTGGGCCGGTCACCCCAGGCACCACGCACACTCCCCGTGAGTGAGCCCAGGCTGCCCCCGATCCCGCTGAGTGCCGCCGCTGCCTGCAGCTGTGCTCCTGTTCCCTAACCTTTTTTTTTTGCCTCTGTTTCGTGTCTTCACATTTGCCTCTGTTGCGTGTTTGCCTCTGTTGTGCTTTTCGTATTTTCCTCTGTTGAGTTACTGTGTATTTTGCCCCCGTTTTTTCGTCGTTGCCTCTGTTGCTGCGTATTTCTGTCCCTCTTGTTGTGCCCAGCAGCTTCCCGCCCTCTCCCCGCTCCCCGCCGCTGCTCCCCTGCGGCCCGCCCCTTTCTTTTCTGTATCCCTCCCATTGGCCGCCCCGCTCCCGCCTCCCAGCTGCTCCTCCCTCCCACTTGGCCATTTATGGTGGAGTGAACGCGGTGGTGAGCAGTGACCTCTGACCCTCTGGCCCGGCACCCCACGCACCACGCACACTCCCCGTGAATGAGCCCAGGCTGCTCCCGATCCCGCAGAGTGCCGCCGCTGCCCGCTGCTGTGCTCCTGCTCCCTGAATGTTTGTTTTTTGCCTCTGTTTTGTGTGTTCACATTTGCCTCTGTTGCGTGTTTGCCTCTGTTGCGCCTTTCGTATTTTCCTCTGTTGAGTTACTGTGTATTTTGCCCCCGTTTTTTCGTCGTTGCCTGTTGCTGCGTATTTCTGTCCCTCTTGTTGTGCCCAACCGCGTTCCCGCCCTCTCCCCCCTCCCCGCCGCTGCTCCCCTGCGGCCCGGCCCCTTTCTTTTCTGTATCCCTCCCATTGGCCGCCCCGCTCCCACCTCCCACCTCCCAGCTGCTCCTCCCTCCCACTTCGCCATTTATTGCGGGGTGCACGCGTACACGCAGCGACGATTGTGCGCCGAAGGCGCACCAAAGGCAAGCCCGTCTACGCCCGTCCGCGCCTGGACCGCGCCCAGCGCCAGAACCGCCAGGCGCCACCGTGCCACCCCATTTAAGTAACTTCATTAGATTCCATCACCTTTGACAGGCTTGTCGCTTTTCGATTCCTTTTGACCCTTTTGCACTAAAGGCATGCTGTAGCACACTACACATAACATACACACAAAATGGGAAGATGTTGCATAAACACAAAACTACAACTACCCATAATGCAAAGGCCCGGCTTCACACAGTTATAACTAGCCACACACACGGCAGCCATTTTGGATTGACCGCAGAATGGACTGATGATGAGGGAGGAAAGAGGTAGGTGCTGCCTGCGCAACCTGCAGCCTTCATGGTAAAACCTAGAACTTTACAACAACGAAGTATTTTAAATTACTTCCATTGTTTTCACAGCGGACTGAACCACGCTGCCTGAAAGACTGGTAGAAGCACTTTGAGAAGTATTTCACTCCTTACGCGCCACTAAAGGTATGTCACCGACAGTCGGCAAACAAATAGACCTAGTCAGTACACTTGCGCCAATAAGAGCCAGCACTTATACCGCTCCCTTGTCTGTTTAGCGTTCACGTTCCGGCAGATGGAATTTGAGCTTCCTAGAATGAAAAGTCGGCGACAGCCGTGAGCCTCCTTTCAATAGAATAATTGAAGGTACGTTACTTTCCACTTTTTAAATAACACCCCCAAAATAATAGCTCGGCACGGGAAGTCATTCCGCTGATTCATTTATTTCCATAGGTGGTCCCCCTTCCTCTCCCCCTAGTTGCATCGCAACGGGACACATTTAGAAGAATAAAGAAGGCTACTGCATGTGAGGAATCCCATGCAGGATCGTTTGTTCTTTGAATTCACTTCTTCCCAAAAACATTGGTAGGTTCTGATTTATACCACACTCTGAGTCTCACTTGAAAGGCTTTGAGTCTCGAGTTTTGCGATTGAAATTTTTCCGCTTTCTTTGCATCTCCTACAGATACATTGACAGCGCCCTGATGAGATTCCAGGAACTTTCGCCCTGGTATCGAAACGCGTCGGCTTGTTAAAAAGGAACAATTTTGATTAATTCCTTCATACCAGCATCTGCTGGTTTCACTAGCGGTCATAGATTGACTTCACTCCTTTTATTCTCTAGTTGTTTCATTCATTATTTTCACTTGTATAGAGTCACTGTTTTCAATGTACATGTCTTTTTGATATATTGTTTTGTTTAACAAATGTATTGTTTTCATGTGGGATGTTTATGATGTAGACACTTGATTTATTTTTGGTCTAGTTGCATTTGTCACTTTCCATGTGTCAAGTTTGGAATACACTTGTGTAGATAGTCTTGTAAAAATGTTTTGTAAATATGTGGATATAGATACGTGTCTTTTTCTTGCTTAAAATATTTTCTTTTGAAAAATCATCAAATAAATATGAAATAATTGGTATAAATAAAAATACATTGTCGATCTTGACAGATAGCGTCTTCGACATTCCTTAAGTGTGGATATAAATATAGGTGGCTAGGCACTTTCATGTGTTTTCTCATTTAAATAGGGTCCAGCCTATCCACCTGTCCTTAAGGGCCTGACTCCTTAGGTTTTCCCATAGGATGTATAGATGGCACACACATACTTATACCCCCAGTAGGAAATTGGGTTACCGGTTGAGGGGGGTTGAACAGTACTTAAGAGGAACCACAATTCATGTCAGTGTGAAACAGAAGCAAACCTCAAATTAACCCATGCTTAACTCTCAAGTAACGTGCCACAAAAGCAGTTAGTATTTATGCAGCACTTCAAACAGTAATAAAGTGAAAACACAACGCAAGAAAAATTCCACACCAATTTAAACAAATAGAGTGAAATATATTACATTATTTGAGACCAAAACAACAAAAATCCAAACAGAAGATAAGTATAGCACCTACAAGCACAAAGAGCACCTGCGGATATTTGATTGTGCAAGATGCGGTGAAAGTCACAAGTTCAGGCCAACTGCGATGGAGCTAGAGCCAGATTCAGGGACCAGGTTATTCCTGCTAAAAGACCTTCAAAAATCCATTCATGGTAGAGGGGGCTGTAAGGAGCAGGGAGAGCACTGCAGATGGCCGTCACTGTAGCACGAAGAGCCAGCCGGGCGTTGTGGACATTTTTCGCTGTAGCGCGAAGATCCTTTTGGGCATTGTGGATGGTCATTGCTGAAGATTCTTGATGGCGGTTACAGTCGATGTTGTAGATGTTGCAGATGGTCATTGCTGTAGCACGGAAAGCAGGCCAAACGCCATTGACGGTCTCCACTGTAGCGCAAAGATCCTGTCAGGCGTCGTGGATGGTTATTGCTGGAAATTCATGTTTGTGGTCACTGAGGGCTGTCATTGTTGTAGCGTGAAGTGCAGATCTCGCATTGCCAGACTTCATGTTGGCATACAGCAAGTTCTTGGCATGAACAGCCCCATTCACAGTCTCAAGGTGCTCACAGCTTCAGGATTTCAAATTTCTTTGAAGGGAAGCTCAACTGATGCCACACCAAGGGTCCAGGACCTAAGGGGCACCTCTTGGGAATCAGGAACTCACTCCACTAGAGGCCAGCAGGGACCAGGCAGGACCAGTTGCAGGCCCAGGCAGCAGGTGAGCTGGGAAGATGCAGGAAGGCCTCTGGAGGTTGTTATGTCTCTGTGGCTCAAAACAGGATCTCAGTCAGCTGGCCCTTGGAGTCACTTCAGCCTGGGATGAAGGAGCAGGTCCAGTCTTCCTTCTCAGCAAGTAGGCAGCAGGGCAGCAGAGTAGCACAGCAGTATGGTAGCAGTCCTGGCAGCAGAGCAGCACATCAGTCCTTCTGCTGTAGTCTGTGTCCTGAGCTATACTGAGGAATTGCGTCTGGGGTCCACTATGCATACCTGGTGACATCTTTGAGTAGGAGAAGCTTCTAGAGGTTTCCACTTCCAGAGGTGCTTGGAATTTCCTGCCTCCTTACCAGCATACCTGGGACACAATTGACTAGTATCAAAACATTTATCAAATGTGCTAAGGCAGAGTCTTTGTGATGTGCAAGTGTGGTAGGTGACAGCTCCGCCCCCTATCAAGTCAGAGATGGCCCATTATGCCAACACTTATTTCTCCAAATGTTTGGGGCAAGAAAATGCCCACTTTCTAAAAGTGGCGGTTTCAGAATTGTGACTTAAAATCTGACTTTACCATTAGAGAGGGCTGTAAGTTACAATTCTTTAGACACCAAGCTTGGTATTCCAATCTGCTTCCAAATGGAGGTTAGCACTTTTTAAATATAATAAGATAATCCAATGTTATCCTATGGTAAAGGTAGGCCTTGCAGTAGTGAAAAACGACTGTAAGAGTTTTTCACTACCAGGACATGCAAAAGTTAAAAGTAGGTGTCCAACATTTTTAAGGTGCCGCCCCTGCCTTCTGGGCTCTTTAGGGTCAACCCTAGGGATGACTTATATGTATTAAAAAGAAGGTTTAGGCCTTGTCAAAGGTTTATTTTGCCTAGTCCAAATGGCAGTGTAAAACCACACAGAAGAAGGCAATGACAGGCCTGAGACATGTTTAAAATGGCTACTTAATTGGGTGGCACAATTAGTGCTGCAGGCCCACTAGTAGCTTTTCATTTACAGGCTCTGGGTACATGTAGTATCACTTTACTAGGTACTTACAAGTAAATTAAATATGCCAATTAGGTGTATACCAATTTTGCCATGTTTGCAGGAGAGAACACAAGCACTTTAGCACTGGTTAGCAGTGGTAAAATGGGCCTCTTAAAGACAACAAAAATGAGTTCATAAAACATGAGGGTGAAGGCGAAACGTTTGGGGATGACCATGCAGAGAGGACAAAGTCCAACACCTCCACTATTTATTAGAAAATAACAGCCATTATTTCCTTAGCATCCAGGTGGTGTGTAATGATGACTATATTACGGACATTGATATCCCTTAACCAGTGAGTACACATGTCTCTTCCATTTTGCAGAACAGTGAACTTAACAATTGTCTGGCAAGGGGAGACATGGGAGATGAATTTACACGTGTTTGTATGTCACAAGTGACAGTGCACAAGCACGGATTCTCACACCATACCTAAATCCACAATATCAAAGTGGGCATTGCTATTAAGCTGCACACAAACAGAGAAGAGGACTAATAAAAAAAGGCATTTTAAAAGGCAGTTTTTTGCTCTCCATGCAAGTGCTGGTGCATTAGAATAAAGCCCTGAGACTCGCTGTAAAATAACAACCGTTTGCGCAATACATCATGACATTACTGTGCATATGGGCATGTCTCGGGAACCAATGGACAATGATTCTGTGACGTAGAGGATCTATATCCAACTCATTCCACATATGGACTAAATATTATACAGTCAGGCAGTCTTAAATCTGGTATTAGTGGTTGTCAGCTCTTCCAAGACACTAGCAACCTGAACCAATATTCTTGTTATGTCACCATTTTGATGTGTCAACTTGACGAACATGTGACTTAAGAGCTCCCTGAAATACAGTTGAGCCCATCCTGACCTTTAGGAGTCGGGGTGAACCCAATGATGAAGCATGACACCAATAGGGTGTATGAGGGTTAAATAACAAAAGGATTTGTTTCCTTTCCGCAATCTGCAGTGTTCGCCATGTAAAGATTTCAAGACCTCTAGAGCGTAGTTCTGGATGATACATATGGGATGGTGGATTTCTATTCGGGAGGAGGTATCCATTCCCTAACCTCTCTTATCCCTTGAGTATTAGTGGGCTGCCCTCCATTGACACTGTTTGGTTACAGTAATTGTGCAGCGCACTGCTGTGGGTTATAGGATAATTTTCTAATCTCTCAGTCCCTTTGTTTTATCTCCCCATTCCTAGACCTGACCCCCAGTTATTTTCAGATCTTCCATTAAATAAAGCAAAACACAAAACCACAAACATCAGTTTCCCCAGCCGGAAACATGGCTGAGCTATTACGGATTGGATATAATGATGACATGGCATCAGCAATCCTGGCGGCCCCTTCTTTGTTACCTGACACCAAAATCGCCCAATGACTCAACCAATCTCTGAATTGGGATGAGATAAAGGAGATGAAAAGGAACCAAGTGACGACCTTACTTCACGGTGCAATAATGACCGAATATTTGAGGGGTAGTGCAGCCCCCACGGGCCTTATTGTTACAAAGGAACCCCACATTTTTCTTGATGACCCAATTTTTAAGATGGAGTGGTCACTGATCTTGTGGCGGTGTACACGCGATTGGTCCTAATAATCAACACGGCTAAACACATATCTGAGGCTCTCCTTGTGAATATCAAAACAAGTGAAGATGCCCTGAGCACTCAAATCAAAATCACAGTTTTCAAGAAGAAACTTGAAGAGGTGAATAAGGAGATAGGAGAACATTAAGAATGTTTGATGCAGAGCAAAATAAACAAACTGCAAAAAGACTTTAAAAAAGATTCCTATGAGAAAGTTTACCCCTACACTAGGGATGACTATTACAAACAACCAGAGAGTGACACAGGATCTTTCAATAGGAGTGACATTGGATCAGTCCAAGATGAATGGCTCAGTGACAGCTCCAACAAACGTTGGAGGGGCAGCAATACAAATGACCAAGGAGAGGTGGACACAACTAGGGGTACCCTCCCCCAATGTTCCCTTGGCCAGGTCCATTCAATCAACAGCCATTCCAAGGCCCACCACAATACTACAGAATGCTGTATTACCAACCTAATCAGAACCAGCAAAAATGTTTAGGTCGAGGTGGGAGAAGAGGCAGACGAGGGAGACGCACAAACAGAAGAGTCCAGTGGGAAGAAGATGCACGGATGAACGCAAGAAGCCAAACAAAAGACCAACAGGCAGGCCCCAGCATCAAGTAGATCTGGTGGTGAATTTGACGGGCGAGATCCTGACCACAGACGAACTTGATGTTCTTAATAAAGGAATAGGGTTTGTGCCAACCATGCACAAAGATAAATTCAAAACCTGCTGTGAACTCAGTGAGTTCTTTTGGAAAATCCACGCGAAAACCTTTTTTGAAGGAAAACGTGAACAAGAAAAAAACACGGGCTACACAACGATACAAGAAAAATCCACCTTCCCCCCCCCCCCCCCCCCCACCCTGCATCCACAATGCCCCCAGAGGTGCTGGCGTTTGAGGAAGCAGTGAACAAGGAAATCGAGTCACTACAACCGAACTTCAACACCTTTAACAATCTTAGCCCAGTCCAAAGAAAAGCATTGGACATCTTGTCCAAACGGAAAAATCTTGTTATCAAACCCGCTGACAAGGGGGGAGCTATTGTTATTCAAGAGGTCAACGCATACAGATCAGCATGCATGGACCTACTGTCTGATGGTAGGAACTACAGAAAGATACAAAGAGACCCCACAGCAGGCCTCCAGAAACGATTACAGACATCACTAGCGAAGCGCTGGAAAGGGAATGGATTAATAAGAACAAAAGAGATTTCCTTAACAATTGCGAACCCAAGACATCTATGTTCTATACCATCCCTAAACTACATAAAGGAAGGATCCCACCCCCAAGGAAGACCGATTGTGTCTGGTATTGGGTCGGACCTTGAACCACTCTCACAGTATACTTGTTTCTTTTTACGCCCCCTGGTACCAAAGATCAAATTGTACGTGAGAGATACTAAACATCTCCTTAACATACTAACTGAGATTTAATACGACCCCACAAAGGAGATAATAGTCTGCCTTGACGTGGAAGCTCTATACACGAACATACCTCAAGAGGAGAGCATTCAGGTCAAGCAGACAATATTGAGGAGACAAGAGTGGCCGCGGCAGGCACCAGTTAGATTGATTATTGACCTCATGCGAATTGCCCTCACTGAAAACCTTTTCAAATTCAAGAACCAGCTGTATTTGCAATTCCATGGGATTTCCATGGGCAGAACTTAGCCCCCCCCCGGATTGCCAGCTTTTATATGGGCCATCGAGAGGATGAATACATCTGGTCCAACAACCCTTTCTGTGACAACAAATGACAATGGCGCTGGTATATTGATAAACAGTCAATGTGAGGAGCGCGGTGACGCTCCACTCCCAGACGCACTGCTTAAATGGATGAAATATCCTATTTAGCGATTCCACTCAATGCTTTCTCCATATTCAACCAAAATAATCCACTGTATATATTCAAAGATTTTGATGTTTTCCTTACATGATCCACATGTATGGCATCTTGCATTTTTGACACTTCCCATGTTCAAGTGTGCCTATCCGGACCTCTTCTTAAACACGAACAGAAATTGCAAAGAAACAATCTGAGCAGCATATCTTTTATATTCAACCCAATGCATTTCGGGCTTATCCGAGCCCTTCATCAGGGTTCACTGTAATGTACTGTAAGTGTTCTTGTAAAGCGCACTGCTGCCATTAGGCAGAAAATTACAGCGACCAAACTGACGGCCCACTATGTTGAAATGAATCACGATGACCAAGACATGCAATGGACAATAATTGAACAAGTTAAAAAGGGCCCTAATATCACTAAGAGACTCTTGGAGAGAGAACAACGATGGGTCTGTAGGAAGGGCACGGATAAACAAGGATTGAACGACTCAATACCATGGAACATGTTGAACTGAAACTGAATCAATACTTGGGATCATGGGAGCAGTCTCTCTCTTTTTCTCTCTCTCTTTTAATGTCTCTCTTTTTTAATTGCCATTCTGGTTTACCCTCGAATTACACTGGGTCACTACCTGTGATCACCAACAGTTACCTGGTAGTGAATGCCCGTCAGCCCTCTATTCGCCCTTATTTCTATTCAAACTTAGGGGTTTCCTGGCTTACAATGCACAAACCAACACTTATGATTGTGGTTTGAG
The DNA here is from genome assembly GCF_964263255.1 of Lissotriton vulgaris. Taxonomy (NCBI): domain Eukaryota; kingdom Metazoa; phylum Chordata; class Amphibia; order Caudata; family Salamandridae; genus Lissotriton; species Lissotriton vulgaris. The sequence goes on along the minus strand of NC_141687.1, from coordinate 782,660,353 downwards.
CACACTATAATGAACTCAATGTCAGTTTATAATGAGAGGGGTGGTTGATCACTGAATCTGTCATGACTGTCCCTAGTATTAGTTTTAAGAGTACTCTCCCAGAAATCCTGTACCAAAGAGTAGGCAGCTCCACCCTCTGGTCCTGCACATAATATATGTAACCAGGTATTATATATCATATATTGCCAATACTATACTATGGTATACACTCTGAGTTGTTGGACTAGTTGCACGAACCAATTATCTCCAGAACAGGTCTGATCTCAGCTTAGTAGGGTACATTTCTATTGAGGCTAATAGTAAATTTTTAGTGGGCTCTGACGTGGTTTCTTATGAATGAGGGTCCAATCTCCCCCCTCTATATTAAGTTTCATTTTCCATTTAGGTTTACCTTAAAATTATGGTCCAGCACTATTTCAGATCCTGGAGTGTTATGGTTCAGCCGGACACACGAACCCAACTAGAGTCCCCATGAGCACCTGGGGTTTCCTGTAGTGCTGCTAGCACATGTGTGGAGGTATGATGTCTCGCATTAGCCCCTCCCCTTACACGCACCCACATCCGGAATGTAGACAGGATGGCTTGCACATTTAAGTGAGCTCTCCGACCAGCTCGGTGCAAGAGCCGGAATAGACTGAAACCAAATAAGTGATCCACGGATTAGGACCTTTGAAGTAGAAGTAGTAGGTCAGTTTCACTACTGCCACGTAGGATTATGGTAATGCGCGGGCAATTTGTATAATGTCATTTTAGTTTTACTTATTCTCCCTACAGCGTGTGGCTACAAGGCTGCCCGCGCCGCTACACATGAGATACCAGTCGTTCTCCCAATTAGGGTAAGGATTTTTGAGCGCCAGTGGACACAGTATTTGGAATTTAGGTGCCTTTTGTCACGGAACCAAACGCAAAGCCTGTTTACCATTATTGTATGTGTGATGTGCGCATGGATGATTTGAATGACAAACGATCACTCCATGCCTGGCACGCCAAGCACTATGATTGACACAAATTTCTGGCATACAATATGAATGAATTGATTGATTGGATATGAGTGGGTGTAGTTGAGCATCTTTGATGATTACAAGGAGATATGCATTAATGAGAACAAAATAAAATATGTGGGTGAGATTTGTTCCAATGATGGTATTTCAGCTCAGGGTCACTTCACGCACTAGTAATTAGACAACCTTTGGGATATGAGCACCTTTGCATGATGAGTGTGGTCACACACATGAACTACGATTACTGAACTGTTTAATTGTTTGTGTTGTTGTCTTTTGTGTTTCCCGTACTGGCAGAATTTTTCCCGTACCTGAAGAAGGGAGATAAATATTCTCCTTTTTCACGATACACAAAGGTCACAGCTAACTGTTCCTTCAAACCATATAAATATAGAGTGACTCACTGTCAACGCCAGGGAGGGAACCATTTGAGCCCTGATGAAAGCCCAGGACCCTTGAGGCCATAATTTTTTGGGCTGAAACATTTTGGCAGATTATTAGGGTCATAGGACCAGTACTCCAAAACAGACCTGTTTTTGCTATCCACTACGTCCCCGAGAATAAAAGGGATACTTGGGGAACGAAGTAAGATTTTTATCTTTAAATCCCCCTGGCCTACATACCTTAAGAGCTCCCTGAAATACGGTTGAGCCCACCCTGACATTTAGGAGTCAGGGTGAACCCAATGAGGAAGCATGACACCAATAGGGTGTGAGAGGGTTAAAAAACAAAAGGATTTGTTTACTTTCCGCAATCTGTTGTGTTCGTCAAGTAAGAATTTTATGACCCCTAGAGCGTAGTACTGGATGGATACATATAGGATGGTGGATTTCTAGTCAGGAGGAGGTATCCATTCCCTAACCTCTCTTACTCCTTGAGTATCTACAGAGCCACCAAAAGCCTGAAGATGAGTGTCTAAATGATATTGTTGTCTCTTCTATGCTTCCCAAACCTTTGCTGCTCCTCTACATGGTGGTTCAACAGAATAAGAAATGTCTATCATACTGCGTTCCAAGGTTTCAAATACATTGTGTAAAGTTTTTTTATAAATCACCCACCCTATGGGTTGGTTCACAGATTACTTTATGCTGCTTTTCCTGCATGCTATGCATTACAGGAAGTATAAGTGTAAGAATATATGAAAATTGTCAAGAAACTGGGAAAAGAAGCAAGTGTCAAAAGGATGAAAGGATGGAAGCAAGGGTGAAAGGACTGATGGATGGAAGGGTAAAACAACATTTGCATGGGAGGGTGAAAGAAAGTAGCTGGAATGATTAAGTGCTGGATGAACATGTGGAAGGATGAATGGAAGCTGATATTATGGATTGTTGGATAGATGGATGGATGGATGGATGGATGGATGGATGGATGGATGGATGGATGGATGGATGGGTGGGTGGATGGATGGATGGATGGATGGATGGATGGATGGATGGATGGATGGACGGACGGGTGGGTGGGTGAATGGGATTTCTGAGTGAAAGGATGGCAGGATGGATGGAAGACTAATGATGAAAGGGTGGACGGAAGGCAGGATGCAGGGACCTCATCCAGAGTGGGTAAGGCTTACTCGCTTGGCTCACCCAATATCGTTCTAGGTATGTTTCAAGTGGTTGGTGTTGTAATTTTCTAGCTGCTCCCTTGAATGCATTCGTTTTACTTATACAAATGACAAGATCAGCCACATAGAGGCTGAAAGAAATGGGTGCTAACAGACAGCTCTCTTTTAACCTCTGATCTTATGTCTTCTTTAGAGCTTCCACCTTCGCCTTAACCCATGTCCCAGGATATGGTGCTACAATTGCACATAAAAGAGTTGCAAAATTTAAAAAAAATTCTAATTTTGATAATGACAGACTGTGATCTATGCAGTCAATTGCTGTCTAAAAACCTATGAAGGCATCATATAATGAGATGCCCTTTAAGTTGCGGACGTAGAAGATAATGTTATGGTTTTGTGTTGATTATTGCAAAAGCATTAGCGAATCGTATATCGCACAGTCTGCTGGAAGCCAGTTTGGCAAATTGGCGGTAACATTTCCCTCCTAGCCAAACATTCTAAGTCTTGTAACAGGATTATATACCTAATCTTTCATTCACATCATGTAAAGCTATTAAGCGAATAATGGTAGGCTTTAGATTGGAGCAATTCTTATGGATCAGCAACAGTGTAGAGCCCTTCAAATTATCTTGTTTTCTTTGAGTTTGAAGACAATGAGGCCAATTCACAAAAGCAGTAATGAGAATGGGAGGCAGCACTACAAGACTACTCACACATGCAGTTTTGAATCTGCCCTGAAAGGTCCAGTCCCCAAATAGTAAAAGGGCAAAAAGGTCACAGTCCTTTCTGTTTGTACTAGCTGCATATGGTAGATCCCTACATTTTCCCATTTTATCTGATTGTAGATATTTTGGGGCTAATTCACGAAAAATTAAGTAAGAGTATGTAAATGAGTACTGTAGGAGCAGCACTTTACACACTTCACTTGATCATGCCTTTTGAATAAGCCCCATAGTGTAAAGGGATGTAGTGGCCCATTGTTCTGAATCATATTTGAATCTAGATGCCAGGACGCTCTTAAGACAAGAGGCCCTATCAGATCGAATTTGCTGAAGTAATTTTGTATTCTTCAAAGCCAAAAATTATTTGTGCATGTAATACAATTTGGAGTTTAAGTTTCTGAAACATGAAGAGTTTCTAAATAATGAGTGCATGCCCCTGGGCCTATGTTGTTACTGGATGAAGCACTGTCATCCTTAGCAGAATTATTCAGTAAGGTCCCGAAATATATGACTTAAATCCGTTTACAAGCCATAAAAAGATCCTCTGATTGCTTTCTATAGTCAGCTGTACATCCCAGAATAAAAACGTATTGTTTGCAGAGAATGGGGGTTAATCAAGATTTTGGCAGGCAGCCTACCAGACTCCTGGGATGGCAGAGACCTTTCACCTCTGCATCTGAGGGGGGCCACCTCCTATAATTAGAGATCCCTTCTTGCCCAACAGGAATCTCTATTCCTACAGTTAGGGTGACCAACCGTCCGTAAATTTCACGGACAGTCCGTAATTTCGCCCGTCTGTGCGTTGTCCGTGAAGGATACTTTAACGGACGCCATTTGTCCGTAATTTTAACCGGCACAGCTTCCACTCACCTCCCTTCTTGACTCCGATGCTGTTCCAAAGCTAAGATACCCAGCAGCATTGGAGAGGCACAGCGGGATGGCAACCCTCACACCTCCAGCCCTTGATGAGCTGTTAAGAGGTGCTCGAAGGTAACTGAGAGGGAGGGGCTGCGGCTTCAGGAGCAGGGGCATCTATTCAGATCAGCCCTGAATGCGTCTCTGAAATTTAGAGGGTCCACCGCATCACACATTCCCTTTCTGTCAGGGCCCCAAACATCCTACAACCGGCCCTGATTACATCGAGGCAGCACTGGTTCTCTTCACAGAGCGGTTCTTCAAACATGCAGCCTATAATGTAATAAAGCAAAGAAATGGCACAATCGCACCCACACTGATTAACAAAGTATGGAGGACAATCAGTTAAATCAGTTCTCTTGAAGTATCTCCTTTAAGTGCTGTACATCACAGTGGGAGATGGCAAAACTAACATTTTGGAAAGAAAGCCTGTCTTCTCGTTGTCTTGTCTAGGAGGGGGTGAGGAGCCCTACCCCACCCTGGAAGAGACAGGATGATACTAGAATACTGCATACCCACCCCTGTGCCCACCCTGGTGGATCCTGTTCCCCCTCCTGTGATCGCTCCTGCCCCCCAGTGATGGCTCCTGTCCCCCCCCTATGATGGCTCTTGTCCCCTCACCCCCACCCCCCACCTGTGATGGCTCCTGTCCCCTCTCCCCGCCCTCCGCCCCCCGCCTGTGATGGCTCCTGTTCCCCTCCTGTGGTGGATCCTGTCTCTGCCCTGGGTGGATTCTGTCTCAGTCCTGGAAAGGCTCCTGCAGCGAGGTTGAAGTTCTTGATGGGCCTCTTCTCAGAAAGGCTTAGCTCAAAATTAATATGAAAAGGTGGGCGAGTGAGTAAGCGAAGGGATGGGTGGATAGCTGGATGAATTAGTGAAAGGGTGAGTGAATGAATGAAAGATTGAATAGATGGATAATGAGAGAGGATGGCTGGATTGATGAGTGAGTGGAAGGATGGAAGAGAGAAAAGGTAAATAGCTGGATGTATGGGTGGAAGGGTAGCTGGATGGGTAAAAGGTTGGATGGATCAGTAAAATGATGGCTGGGTGAGTGAAAGCGTGGATGGTGAGTGAGTTGATGGATGAGTGAAATGATAGATTATTGATGAACTGATAAGTGCAAGGGTGAATGGATGGACAGATGAGCGAAAGGGTGTATGTAAGGACGGATGAGTGAGTGAAAGGGAAGGTAGATGGACAAAAGGATGAATAGATGAGTGAAGGAGTGAAAGGATAAATGGATGAGAAAAAGGATGGATGCGTGATAGGGTCAATGGATGGATTCATGAGTGGATGAGTAGATGGGTGGGTGAGTGGGTGGATGGATGGAAGGAAGGATTGCTAAGTGAAAGGGTCGATGGAGAGAGAAAGGGAGGATGGATGACTAAAAGGGTGGATGGTTGGAAGGATGAGGGACTGGGTGGATGGATGGTAAGTGAAAGGATGGGTGAAAGGGTAAATGGCTGGATGGATGAGTGAATGAACGGATGGATGGGTAGAAGAGAGGATGGATGAGTGTACAGATGGATAGGGTGAAAGGGTGGATGGATGGATGATGGATGAGTAAAAGGATGAATGAAGGGATGGATGAGTGAAATGATAGATGGAAGGATACATGATAAATAGGTTTGCAAATGGTTGAATATGTTTGGATATGGCTGGGCTTACTTATATACTATTGCGCGACCTCTGATGTGTCTGTAAAACTTATCCAATTGTCCTGAATTTTGACCTACTGTCCTGAATTTGTGTCCTGAATTTTGACCCTTTGTCCTGAATTTTTACACTCACCGTCCTGAATTTGCACCAATGCCAGTTGGTCACCCTACCTACAGTGCATCCACTGGTGCAGTAGATACACAGTAGAGAGTACTTAATTTGTAAAAATGGAAGTGCCAAAGCCTTTCTCAGGAGGCTACCGAAGCTTGCTCCACCCACTGCCCCTGCCAGGCTGCCAATGACACTACCAACACATGTACTAACCATCACATACCAACAAGAGTGACAATCCAGACAATTCCAGGTCACCCAGTGTCATAGAAATAGCTTGAGTGGCAGGTATTAGTCATTTTTTAATTGTATATTGAATTAGAAATCAGCTGCTGTTCTGCTCATTTGAAAATTAGGCAGACTGTGCCACCATGTGGTGGCTTATCATAAGTGCTGATGTTAATAATTAAGTGGCAGTGCTGAGCACCAGAAGCCACAGGGTCAAATTAAGCAGTACAGAAGACATAGCGGACTCCATGTTTTTTGGCCCTCTCAACATTTAATTTTCTCAAGCTTCAAAAGCCGAAGTTTGTTTCGGTAAAACAAAAAACGTGATAGCATAATGGCTAGAGTGCTTTCTCCCTGCATGTCATTTCCACTGTTATATTTACCTTCATGAAACTGACATACCTGACACAGCTGTGCTGCCCTTAATATGGTGGGGCTACTGCCACCGTTTCATATTGGCCACCCTGTCAAGGGTTCCTGAGTTGTTCCCCCACCTCTAAATGAACCAGGGTAGGAGCTCTGCGAATTTATGATGAGGTTCCTGTGGCATTCTGAGTAAGTATATATCCATATTTATTCTTGTTGTTGTTGTGCTGTGAGAGAAGTCATTGGTTTTCATTGTGTTCTATTCTGAAATGTGTTTGGTGTTCTATTGAAGAGCTGTGTATAATGTCAGATAAAATAATAACCAGCATTTGTAAAGCGCGCAGCTACCTCAGGCGAGTTGTCCCGGCGCTGAGGGCCGTCGGGAAGATTAAGAGTCACATGGTGCTGGGCTAACCTGCCGCCGGCGATCGAACTGTGAGCCCCCATGTTCCGGAGTCAGCAGAGCTGGCCACTGTGCCACACCTCTTCCACCAGATGCCTGGGCCCTTTGTACTGGCAGTTCATTGTCATTAAATATAGCTTCACTAACCCGTTATTGTAAATAGAGGTGATGGTGGGCAGTCACCCACACAGAGCCTTTGTGCTCTGGAAAGGCAATTCGTTAGAATTTAACACCCTTCTCCCACTTCCTTTACTGGAAAGGCTGCAACCTGCTCTGGGCCGTCTGGACGGTTGGGTACTATGAAATCACTATGTCCTTGTAATTAATCATTCATTACAAGTGAGTACTCACAATTTTTGTAAACCAGCGCGCATTCAGCTTTCGGAACGTAAAGAAAATAAATAATAGGAGCCAGCATGCATAATCTGCTCTGCAGAATGTCCATTAAATTGGGAAATAAAAAACTGGCAGGGATTATACATCAGAGGTCAAATATCTGTGAGTTGTTTTTTCGTGTGAATTTCGCTTATTTAATGAAATATTTTGAAACAGGGAAACCTTACTTTCCCAGCGTTTCATTCAGCGAGGCTAGTAGCATAGTTGTTCGGTAGTGAGTAGGAGATTCATATTTGGAAATGTAGCTCACGTGCTTTATAATTTATGAATGTGAAGACAGACGACGGCTTGCCTGCCCCATTTCTGATGCTTGGAATGAATCTTTGCAGTTCACATATTTTACCGCTAGATGTCAACATATGCATATGTTTTGTATTTTATTATGCTTTTACTTTATTGCCCAATTGGTATTACTCTCAAATAGTTGTTGTTTTGACTTAACCTTCGAAATTAGCCAGCTATCTCCAAATTGTAAAAGCTCACGAACACCCTGGTCAAATCTATCGCGGGAAACCCCCATTGTGCGTCAAACCGAATAGTATTCATTTAGTTCGTCTTTTATTTGGGTGAGATCATGAACCCATGTATGAACAAACAGACCCACATTTTTGTGGGCGAGAGCGGGGTATACGGTTCAGCTCTGCGGAGCATGCTTAGATTTGATTTTTTGCTTCTTGTCAAAGTACGTATTTTAAAGCACAGTTGACTAAGGAACCCCCATACTGCATTGTCTTTCTCCCTTGCTTTCTCTTTCAATATAACTCTTTCGCCCCTCTCTCCCTTCTCTCTTCACCGACACCGCCTTTGCCTTCGTCTCGATATCATTCTGCTACCCTCTTCCGTTCTTTCCCTGTTTCTGTTATCTCCCACCTCTCTCTTTGTTGCTTCTCCCTCTCTTGTGATCTTTTAATCTCCCCCTCTCCGTTTCCATTCTCTTGTTTCTCTCACTTTCTCAAACCTATTTATGTTTTAGCGAATCGCTTCTGCTCCTCCAGTTCCATTTTTCTCCTACTTCCCTAACTCTTCTTCATATATTTCTTCTTTACTCTCAACCCTCAATTCTCTCCACTCTGTAGTTCTTCCTCTCTAATTTCCTTTCCTCCCCCAGCCATCGTTCTGTTTGCCCTCTGTCCAGTGGTCGAAGTGGGGGAAAAAAAGAAGGGGAACTGTGGGTGGAGACTCAGAGAGCAGGGATAACCCAAGGACTGGATCCGTGGGTGGAGTCAGAGGTGAGGCCAGAATGTGCAAAACATTCCAATTTTTAGTATTTGTTTGGCATTTCACCGACCAGTTACAGCTTATTGTGTTATTTCATTCAACCAATGGATACACTTGATTATTTAAGGTTTAATAGGAGGTATTGGCATTTAAATACATTCAAAAAGTGGAATATATTTCCAATCACACAATATCCCAAATACGCTTAAAAGTGGAATCACACTCCATTTGTCTCCAAGCCATGCAGTTTCTCTCATTAGCACTTCTCCTCCCTTCTTCCACAAGAGCAGTTCAAACATGAATGGCAAAATATCCTAATTTGCCAATGTTTTGTATATAATTATGGCTCTGCCATATTTGTCACATAATACATCATCCACTGCATAATCTTGCAGTTTTAACTAATCATTTTTGTAGCTCAAACGGATAAAAAGTTACTAAAAAATGTGACTTGAGTTGCTGCAAAGTGGATGGCTCTTTGCAAAGGTTGACTGATCACCTTGCTCACTGCTACATTTGTATGTTATACTGATACTAATGGGGCAGATTCTTTGCAGAGACTTAACATGTGTAAAAATGTCTAAATAATAAAGTATAAGAAAGTATATTGCATTACGCTGCAGCCTTTTTTTGTTGCATAATTTAGTCAGCAATTCAGCATCATTTTGTCCCCCATTGCTGCATAATTCCAGTGGCTCCAGAGCAGGTAGCACATGTTAAAAGTTCCTGTGCATGAAGCAGAGAGTGTGAAGTTTGCAAACTTAGTTTGGTGTGTGTGCAAATCCTGCATTGCCGATCCTTGGTGAGTTGCAGCTACTACTGCTGAAACAAGGCCAATGGAGGTATCAATGGGTGAGGCAGACTGACCTGGATGGCAGGGCCGGCTTTAGTGCTGGTGGCGCCCTGTGCAACAATATTTGTTGGTGTCCCCAAAGATCACCTATGCCTCGGACACTACACAGAGACAATCGTTTATACGTGTGTAAATCACTGTATAGGAAATGTTACATAAGCCAAAGGAGTACAAGGTGTAGAAACCACATGACAACCATACTAGTAGGTAGTATAGTTTAATAGCTCACTGTTCTATGTTAGGATTTTAACTTATAAACTGCAAGTAACAAAAGGATCTCTCTGACACAAGCAGTAACCTACTAACCTAGTTAACATTATGAGCACTTTGTGACCTACATGGTACATGTTCTTTGCAGCAGGCACATTAACCCTCTGTGCCACCTTTCCAGGAGCCAACCCTTCCACTTGACAAAACTCCGATCTCTCTCTAGGAAGTCAAGTCAAGTCAAGTCATAAAATTTATATAGCGCACTACATACCCAGAGGGTTTCAAGGCGCTTAGGAGGGGGAGGAGGATTATTTGTCAAATATCCACGTTTTAAGCTGCTTTCTGAACGCTAGGTGGTTCTGGGTGAGGCGCAGGTAAGCGGGGAGTGAGTTCCATGTTTTAGCAGCCAGGTATGAAAAGGATCTGCCTCCCATGGTGGTCTTGTTGATGCGAGGTACATTGGCGAGGGCTTGGCTGGAAGACCGTAGTTGGCGGGGGGGGGGTGTAGAAGGACAGTCGAGTGTTGAGGCAATCTGGTCCGATGTCGTAGAGTGATTTGTGTGCGTGGGTAAGCAGTCGGAAAGTGATCCTCTTATTGACGGGTAGCCAGTGGAGGTCTTTAAGGTGACCAGAGATGTGTTCGTTGCGTGGGATGTCTAATATGAGCCTGGCTGATGCGTTTTGGATTCGTTGGAGTTTCTTCTGGAGTTTTGCGGTAGTACCCGCGTAGAGGGTGTTTCCGTAGTCCAGTCGGCTCGTGACCAGAGCGTGGGTGACTGTTTTCCTTGTTTCGGAGGGGATCCAGCGAAATGTTTTTCTGAGCATGCGAAGAATGTTGAAGCAGGAAGAGGATACGGCGCTGACTTGTCTGTTCATCGAAAGTGAGGAATCCAGGATGACGCCCAGGTTCCGTGCGTGGTCTGTCGGGATGGGTGCTTTTCCGAGGGCTTCCGGCCACCAGGAGTCGTCCCATGCAGAGGGGGAAGTACCTAAGATGAGGACTTCTGTTTTGTCTGAGTTCAGTTTCAGACGGCTTTGTTTCATCCATTCGGCAACTTCTTTCATTCCTTCGTGTAGGTTAGTTTTGGCGGTGCTGGGGTCATTGGTGAGAGAAAGGATTAGTTGAGTGTCGTCCGCGTAGGAGATGATGTTGAGGTTGTGTTGGCGTGCGATGGCCGCGAGGGGGCTCATGTATACGTTGAAGAGGGTGGGACTGAGTGAGGATCCTTGAGGTACGCCGCAGATGACTTCAGAGGCCTCGGACTTGAATGGAGGAAGGCGGACTCTCTGGGTTCTTCCGGTGAGGAACGAGGTGATCCATTCAAGTGCTTTTCCTTGGATTCCGATGTTATTGAGGCGTTGTAGAAGGGTGCTGTGGCAGACTGTATCGAATGCTGCAGAGAGGTCGAGGAGGATGAGGGTGACTGTGTCTCCATTGTCCAGTAGAGTTCGAATGTCGTCTGTTGCTGCGATGAGGGCGGTCTCAGTGCTATGTTTTGCTCGGAAGCCAGATTGTGAGGGGTCGAGGGATTTGTTGGCTTCGGGGAAAGCGGCGAGCTGGTTGTTGACGGCTTTCTCGATGACTTTGGCCGGGAATGGAAGAAGCGAGATGGGGCGGTAATTTTTGAGTTCGGTGGGGTCCGCTGTTGGTTTTTTCAGAAGGGCGGTGAGTTCAGCGTGTTTCCAGTCTTCTGGGAAGGTGGCGGAGTTGAAGGAGCAGTTGATGACGTCTCGGAGGTGCGGTGCGATGACGGAGTCTGCTTTGTTGAAGATGTGGTGAGGGCATGGGTCTGTGGGGGATCCTGAGTGGATGGAATTCATCAGGCGGATGGTGTCTTCAGTGGAGATTGGGTTCCAAGCGTTAAGGGTGTTCACGGGGGGAAGATGGTCAGCAGATGGTAGGGTGGGCTGGTTTCCGGGTTGGTTGTCAAAGCTGTTGTGGATGTCTGCAATCTTGTTGTGGAAAAAAGAGGCTAGGGAGTCGCAGAGGGTTTGAGAGGGTGTGATGTCGTTGGAGTTGGCCGAGGGATTGGAAAATTCCTTGACGATGTTGAAAAGTTCCTTGCTGTTGTGGGCGTTGTTGTCAAGTCGATCCTTGAATGCTGTTTTCTTGGCTTTTCGGATCAGTTGGTGGTGAGAGCGGGTGGCGCTTTTGAAGGCGTCCTTGGTGCTGGTGGTTGGGTCTTTTTTCCAGGCCTTTTCAAGGGAGCGGCAGAGTTTCTTGGACTTCTTGAGATCATCGTTGAACCATGAGGCTTTCTTGCTGCCAGGTTTGCTTTGACGTTTTTTCAGTGGAGCTAAGGTGTCGGCGGTGTTGGATAACCATAGGGTGAGGTTGGCGGCGGCTTCGTTGGCGTTGGAAGAGGGGGCTGGGGAGTTTCGAAGGAGCGATGCGGAGATTTGGTCCGTGGTGATTTTGTTCCAGTTTCTTTGCAGGGTAGGTTGGGAGTGGTTGATGGGTTTCGGCTTGTTGTAGATGAAGTGAACGCAGCTGTGGTCGGTCCAGAGGAGATCCGTAGTGTGGCTGAAGGAGACATGGTTGCTGGATGTGAAGATGGGGTCGAGTGTATGACCTGCGATGTGGGTGGGGGAAGTGACTAGTTGTTTAAGTCCGAGGTTGGCGAGGTTGTCCAAGAGGGTGGTGGTGTTGCGGTCGTTGGTCTTTTCAAGGTGAAAGTTGAGGTCTCCCAGAAGGATGTAATCTTTGGAGGGGAGCACGTGTGGGGTGATGAAGTCCGTGATGTCTTCACTGAATTTTGCGCGGGGTCCTGGTGGTCTGTAGAGGAGAGTGCCTCTGAGTGTTGTTTTGGGATCGATGTGGATCTGGAAGTGAAGGTGTTCGGAGTTAGCGAGATTGACGTCAGAGCTGGTTGAGATGCGGATAGATTTCTTATGGACGATAGCGATTCCTCCTCCTGTGTGGCTGGTACGGTCTTTGCAGGTGATCTTATAGTCTTCAGGAATGGCAATTGTGATGTCTGGTGCGGAGGAAGCATTCATCCATGTTTCCGTAAGGAAGGCGATGTCCGGAGAAATGGTGTCTAGTAGATTCCATAGGTCAATGGCATGCCTGTGGATCAATCTGGTGTTGAGAAGGATGCATTGTAGGTGGTTGGGGTCGGGAATCTGTGGTGTGGTCGTAGCAGAGATGTTGTCGGTGCCGCTGAATTTGCAGGAGTAGCAGGAGAAAGGGCCATGGGTGTGTCCAGGAGCGGCTTGGACGCAGTTGGGGGCGCGACCGGGGTTAAGGGCTAGGAGGGTGGCGGCATCGTAGGTAATGCGGGGGGGCTGGGAGGGATGGGGGGCAGGGGGTCTGGCGCTGGGCGCGGTCCAGGCGCGGACGGGCGTAGACGGGCTTACCTTTGGCGCACCTTCGGCGTGGCCGAAGCGCGTGGACGCTGCACGTGGGGACATTGGCCATAAATGGATGGTGGAGGGGGGCGGAGCGTGGGAGGGTCAGCTGGAAGGCGGGGTCTGGGAGGAGACACGGGTGGAGGTAAACACACTGTGAAATGGCCGCCCGGTAACAAACTCGATACAATGTTGCCAAAGAAATATTAAAATGCTTCAAAGTGAAATCACTCAGCCGCTATGCAGTACGTGGCTGTATGCAAGATATATTAAATTAATGTGGGCGAGAACGATACCAGGCGCTGAATGGTGCGCTGTAGCGAGGTGGCAGGCTGCAGGAATCAGGTCAGGCAAAGCAGGCAGCAAGGAGAGCCTTCCGTCGCGAGAGCAGGGAGCAGGGGGAGCGACCGTGATGGAAGGAATCCAGACGGTCACAGGATAGGAGAGGACGGGGCTGGTGTAGTCGACACTGAAAGTTGCTGGAGGCCAGGAAGGAGACAGCAAGTTTTTTTAAAAACCATAATATACTTGCAAACACTACGCACCCACCCGAAATAGGTGCCCAGTACGATCACACTGTTGACACTGCCCTAACTCGCTCAAGGGTCATGTGACCTCAGTGACAGAGTCACAGTGACTGGATCACTGTTGCTCTAGGGTGTGCTGCTTCGTAGGCCTGCCCGCAAGGCTGGAGGTGAACTTCAGTATGGATTGTGGTGGACAGGCCTTCAGGGTTAACCCACACTTGCCACTGCAAAGGTTCACCTGCTGGTGCTAAGACACCTAGGCTTCTTAGGTCTAATGGGTCTTTCTAAGGTCTCTGAATTAACTGAACACTCAGACACAACTATGTCTAGTGCAGGAGTGCACTGTTCGAACTTGCTCAGGTGCAAAATTTTGACCACTCATTTAAATCATTTGTCTTAATGTGAAAGTAGTTAATTTAAACATTCATTGATTTGTATTATACCATCATTACTCTGGTGAACAACAGAAATAATTAACATAATAGAAGTTCATTAATTGTTTACTATTGATTTTCAAAAGTGCATAGTTTTTTCAGCTTTTTTTTGCAAACATATTAACAATTAGTTTTCATTGAAAATATGATTCACTTGTTCCTGACAAAATGCAGAACTAATGCAAATACAAAAAAGCAATTCCATCAGAACTTGCGACGACTCCCAATGCATTTCGATGCCTAAGCATCTTCTTCAGGGGAAATGCTGTATAAGAAAAAATGCTGTTTAAGAAAAAAGTAACAATGTGTATATATTTCTCAAATATTATCATCACACTTCAATTTGTGCACATGCACTACACAATAAGTGAATACACAACCTATTTCCTCATGCAAATGCATTATCTCACTTTATCCAAGCATGCCAGCTATCCAAGCAATTGAGTGGTAATTACTACTGTGGTATGCCCTATACATGCCATCAAGTTTAGTCTAGTGCACCCAACGTATGTGTCACGTGGACCAGTGACATGTGTGAACAAATGTAAATGTAAAATAAATGTAAAATAAACGTACCCTCCAATCGGGTACTATGTCACCTTAACACAAATTCCGTTAGAAAACGACTGTTCCTGGAAACAAAAAGGAACTAACATAAATATGCCAGTACTAAAAACTAAGTGCCTCTAATCACCTTGTGTAAACCAGCTACTTACTTCCTGTTGTCACTACACAAGACTCGAAACTTCTGTTGTTCCGCCTAGGGACAAAAACAACCCTTACTATATGCGTTTGTATTTGCAACCACTGGTGCAACAGTGGGTATCATACATACAGGATACTACGGATTGTCTCAACAAGCTTGCTAATTTAACGATATCCAGTGAGAGTGAAACATGGTTGGCTACAATCGATGTGACCGCACTGTATACGTCAATCCCCCACGGGGATGGTATAGAAGCGGTGGAGTGGATGTTGTTAAGGAGTGAGTATGAAGAGTCATTGAACATCTTTTTACTGGAGATTTTACAATTTTGTCTCTATCATGGTTATTTCTTGTGGCAATCCAAGTTCTACCTTCAGAAGACGGGAACCTCCATGGGTTTTACGGGGGCGCCTGCCTACGCAAATATCTTTATGGCTAAGTTTGAGCATTCTCACATTTTGGAAAATTCGAATTGGACTGAACATCTAAAACTGTATGCCCGTTATATTGATGACATTTTGATAGTCTGGCAAGGGACTAAAACACAGTTGGAAGAGGTTATTGAGATTCTGAATGGACGTCACCCTAGGATCAGCATTTCCCCTGACGAAGATGCTTAGGCATCGAAATGCATTGGGAGTCGTCGCAAGTTCTGATGGAGTTGCTTTTTTGTATTTGCATTCGTTCGGCAATTTGACAGGAACAAGTGAATCATATTTTCAATGAAGACTAATTGTTAATATGTTTGCAAAAAAAACCTGAAAAAACTATGCACTTTTGAAAATCAATAGTAAACAATCAATCAACTTCAATTATGTTGATTATTTCTGGTGTTCATCAGAGTAATGATGGTATAATACAAATCAATGAATGTTTAATTTAAATACTTTCACATTAAGATAAATGATTTAAATAAATGGTCAAAATTTTGCACCTGAGCAAGCTCGAACAGTGCACTCCTGCACTAGACATAGTTGTGTCTGAGTGTTCAGTTAATTCAGAGACCTGACAGGGGTCAGTCAGGCAGCAGGTCTGCACCGATTTTTAAAACAAATTGCATTAAGGTTCAAAAGGAGTGGTGTGCAGGTTACACACACATCTTTGTTCTTTCTAAGGTCTAGCATGGGAATGTGCTCCCTCACGAGAGTGGTCTGGGGGACTGGTCATAAAGGCTGAACCAGACTCCCTGGTTCCAAATTCGACAGCTCTGGCCATAGTGCCACTTCCTCTCCCCCACTGAGCACCATACTGCCCCACTGAGAAAAACTCACACTGCCTTCAGCGACAACCCAATTGAGCCCTGCTATAAACTCCAGGATGCAACTTAATTCAAATTATGCATTTGATAAGAGTACTATGCTGCCTGAAAAACAAAAAGGTAAAAGCAAACACTCATAGGGATTGCAAGATTCAGTAAAGGATGTGAAAGGTAAGCAGAAACAACATGGTTACCTTAACAATCTCTTACTCGCTATTCAGAAATCAGTGAGTGGTTTTACCTAAAAAGTTAAGGACATGACTACAGGGCCCTGAAGAGAACTGTTTTCAATGTCCATTGCTTATATTCTTAATAAACGTAAACAGTATGGTTTAAAAATACCACATCCATAAACACAGAGGTACACATTTTGTTTTCCAATCCACCCATCAACCAGGTATTGCAATACATACAGGAATGGTGCACTTCCCCATCTGGGGACAACACTGCTGTTCAAAGAAGGAAGAGAAAATCAATCAATCAATCAATCAATCAAAGCACTTGTATAGCGGGCTACTCACCCGGAAGGGTCTCAAGGCGCTTGGGGGAGGAGGGCCGCTACTGCTTGAACAGCCAGGTCTTGAGTTGTCTCCTGAAGGCGAGGTGGTCCTGGGTCAGCCGAAGGTGGATGGGGAGGGAGTTCCATGTCTTGGCAGCCAGGTCGGAGAAGGATCTGCCTCCGGCGGTGGCTCTTCGGATGCGTGGTACGGCGGCGAGGGCGAGGCTGGCGGACCGTAGCTGGCGGGTGGGCGCGTGGAAGGTCAGGCGGTCGTTGAGGTACTTGGGCCCAGGTTGTGGAGAGATTTGTGTGCGTGGGTGAGGAGCCTGAACGTGATCCTCTTGTTGACGGGGAGCCAGTGCAGATTCCTCAGGTGGCCGGAGATGTGGCTGCGTCGAGGGATGTCCAGGATGAGTCGGGCGGAGGCGTTCTGGATGCGTTGTAGTCTTTTCTGTAGCTTGGCTGTTGTTCCAGCGTAGAGGGTGTTTCCGTAGTCCAGCCGGCTGGTGACGAGGGCCTGGGTGACCGTCTTCCTGGTTTCGATCGGGATCCATCGGAAGATCTTGCGGAGCATGAGGAGGGTGTGAAAGCATGAAGAGGAGACGGCGTTGACTTGTCTGGCCATCGAGAGGGAGGAGTCCAGGATGAAGCCCAGGTTGCGTGCGTGGTCTGTCGGCTTTGGGGCGGTGTCCAGGGCTGGGGGCCACCAGGAGTCGTCCCAGGCGGAGGGTGATGGCCCAAGGATGAGGACTTCCGTCTTGTCTGAGTTCAGTTTCAAGCGGCTGTTTTTCATCCACTCGGCAACGAAAAGTAGCGCTTAAATGTAAAGTCTGTAAAGTGAGGCTGATGTGTTTGGATGTGAATAAAACCAATCTGGCCACTTTGCAATCACTCTGTCTTGCTTTATTTAGTTATGTATTTATTTTTCATATTTAAAACCTATTATTTCTCTCCATCCCAAGGCTGCGCTTTAGAATAGTAAAATGTCAGAAAAAGGGCATTTCCCGCAAGAGTGTTTTTCTTTTTTGGCTCCATTTCACAGGGAAGCAACTAAATGAAAGAAGGAAAGAGAGGTTGTGAACCGTTTCTTCAAGTCACGGTTTTCAGTAAGTGAGGAGCAAGACAGAAGGAGACGGAATAATAGGAAGAGGGGGGATCAGCTGCCAGCACAGAAAAGAATAGGACATTGTCTGTGTCTTCTCTGGGCAGTAAGGAAGAGACAGAGTCCTTTTCCTTCTCAGTATGTCCCCGATCGTCCACAAAAGCAAAAGCATGTTACCCCCTGCCCCCTCAGAAGTATTCTCAAGCCTCATTGCGTTACAGCCTTAAGAAAAGAGGAAGAAGGAGAGGCATAGTGAGCATTGGAGAGGCGGAGAGAGGCGTGCACGCTTTAGCGTGTAAAAGCAAGCTCTAGGCTGCCACAAGCAAAAGCGTGTGGTATCATTTTCTGGAGCCACACACTAAATGTCTTGCAGCGCAACACATGCGCTGGCTCAGCGAGACCTAAAAATGGTAAAAGTAACATCCAGTGCAGTGAAAAAAAAAACTAAGCCATGATTGTAACATATACACTCTCAGCATTGTCCACCTGAGCTTCAGTGGCTCTAGATCCTACTTTCTTACTCCAGAACTTGAAAGCAACTTTGGCGGCTGAAGAATGACCGCCCTAAATGTCTTACCAAAACAGTGATGTCTTGCCTCTCCAGCTATCTATTAAATCCCATGACTATCTGTGTACTGGTCATACTGGCTTCCAATGGCACCTAGAGCAGAGATTTACACTTGGGCATGTGCTCATGAGACACAAATGAACAACAGCAGTGGCAGCAATATTATTGCACAGCCAAACAGGCACCAAACAGCCTATGTGGTGATCTTTATCATCAAGCAGAGGAGACCAACTGCTTCCGGTTTAAATATAGGTGATGTCAAGCACAGGCATACACATGCCCAAAACATCTACAGCAGGGGACAGAATGGTTGTCAATACAAGTGCCACTCGCTCCTTTCCAAGGAATCCAAAATGACAATCTCCTTTTCCAAGTCAGCCCCATGCTCCTGGGGCTACATTTTCTAATTGGGAACATTCAGAGACACTGATTTACAAAGAATGCACCAAGTAAATAAAAGCATGCCAGGGGCTACATTATGGTCAACAAGCAACCTGGCTGTGGTCAGAATATTAGTGCTTGCTAGCACTTTATTCCACCATAAAGCAACTATAAAGGGGGCAGAAAAGAAGGAAAGGCAGTAAGACAACTTATGAAATAAGCGATCTTCTACAAAGCGTTTTTACAGTAATTTGATGGTATGCAAAATGTTGACACAGAGTGAGCTCGAGTGTGACACCTAGACAGCATGAAGTTCCTGCACAAAGGAAATGAACACTTTACCGCAGTGCATCTCCCTTCTACTAGGGCTTCAGGAGGGTGCAGGTGCAAGGTATGGATAGTTTAAGAGAAAGAGAGAAAAAAAGAAAACTGTTGTTCCCATATAGTTTTTAGATGATTGGAAACCTTTATAATCACTAAGTTAAGACACAAGAGGCTGGTCGGGGTGGGGGGTGGGGGGCGAACATGACCATCAGCAGATAAAGTCTCCTAAAGGGGAAGGAATGCTACATTCCAAATGCACCAGAATTTGGGCAGCACGTCATGCACACTTCAGCCAGTTTGTGTACAAGTAAATACAGGCTCCTTCTGCTATCTGCCTTCTTAAACCTTTAAAAGGGAATTCTGAGCCACAGCTGCCAGGTTTCAGGGCTTACATCAGGTCTACAACTGCCTGGTAAGACTCTGTATCTGGATACGAACGCAGTGATTGGTGAAGGAGTGGTCCAGAGGCTCAAGATACCTCTGCTGTGCTCCATGTATGGCGCAACACTGCAACCAAAGCAACCCGAAAAAGCTCTACGTTGTGCCTTTTGTCAATCAGTAATGCCCCACAACACTACTGTGAATGTTCCCTTGCTATCGAGGATATAATCCTACATTGCACTAACGGTGTCAGAGAAAAACTGGGGATGCACTGTTAGAAGAGCAGTTTATTTTGATAAATCAGTAAAGTTTTACATTGGGTCTTAAACTGCCATGGTGCAGCTCAGAAATGAAAATAAAACTACCAGGAGAATCGTACCACATACTGGTCACCAACAGTGACGGTTCCCACACATTCGTTTAACAGGGTGGTGAGGCAACGCTTCCCACGAGCTGAAAAATATTCACATCAGCAAAACAAGCCACTGGCCACAATCAGATTCGTAACAAGCATTGGCATAGTCAACGCTTTTTTTCTTTTCTAGGGGCCGTCCTTCAGTCTGCGTGAGCCCGAAAATAAAGGGCAGAGGAGTTCAAGGGGGCCACCAAAGCATCCTGATGTAACTATTGAAATGGTCACAGTGCGGTCAGGCAGTTAGCCTCGGCAGTGATGAGTTGTAAATCACTGGGGGCCATCAGAGGGAGCCGTTTTTGCCTGCTAACCCTAGACTGATGGCCCTTTCAGTGTTGCTTAGGAGGCCCCTGCTGTTACAGAGGCGAAGGGGGAGGAGGCCGTGGGCATTGCAGAGGCCTTGCTCGAGGCACCACACAGGGGATACGGCTGAATGCTAAAGCTGTAATTTTCAATTCGGAACATTCCTGCCGTCCCGGGACGCGTTTTAAAAATAAAGAAGTAGGGGAACTGACCGTAATAATTTTTCAAAGTTGGGGCACGCCGTGCCCTTCCGATCCCGCCCACTTCTACCCCTGCCTCTGTCTCACCTCATCATTATCAAATACACCGATTTTCTCAGCCACTCTATTCTCTTCTCATCCTTTGCCTCTTGCCTTCTGCTTTCTCTTACATTAGCAATCAGCTCTTTCCATCCTTCTGCTCAGGTATCCCTCCCTTCTTGTCTCTCTCATTCTCTGTATCTCAAGGGTCTTACTCTTTATTTTATTTTCACTTATACCCCTCTCTTCCCTAACTCATGGCCGTGTTCTGTCCAATTCCTCTTTTATGTTCTTATTTCACTTTACCTTCTTGTATCCTATCCCTCCTTCAACTCAGTCTAAGGGCCTTGTTATGACTAAGGCAATCCGATGGACCACCGTATCCACGGTGGCAGTGCAAGCACTGCCGGTCCAACTGCTCTATTACCAGTTGAGTGGTCGGACCCCCATGAGACTGCCACAACCGCCAGGGTTCAGAGATCCCTGGCTGTGTTGTGGTGGACACCCAAGCATATTGCGAGTTTCCTCTCCGCCACGGTTTTCATGGGGATGAGCCCACCATGATTTTACCTAATGTTGCTTAGTTTTGAGTGGGAATACTAAACCTGACCCCTTCAGGTTTGAACACTTGCCCATCGTTGCTTAGTTTAGAGTGGGAATAGTAATTCTGACCCCTAAGTCCAACATTTTCCCGAATCTTGCTTAGTTTGCAGTGCAAATGAGCCTCCCTTCCCCAATATATGTTAATTTACTAAAAATGTAAATTTTGTAAAACTGATTAACATTTTCTAGATTTATATGAAATAATATTGTGTTTTTAACATTAAATAAATACATGTTTTATGAAGCTATTTTGTTTTAGTTTTATTTTCAGATAAATAGATATTTACAAAAATATTTTACCTTTTTAAATAGATTTATGGTTTGTAAATTGATACTTTAATTTGTAAGCACACAGTGATATTATTTTTAAATTTTTCTAATTTTGAAATACTAATGTCTACATAATAAATATACAATAAATATACTTTAATTATATAAAATCTATATTCAAAAGTATTACAACTGATAACAATTTAAAAATAATTTTAATTACATATATTTACTCTTTTTAAATTATATAATCAATGTTTAAATATCCTTTTGTTTGTTATATTTTTGTTGATTCTAGTTTTAACTTTATAACTTGATATTACTTTAATCTATATTTTTGTATCGGATATTTTTTAACTTTAGATATTTTTGTTGAACCATTTTTTGAAATCAGTATGTTTGTAATTTTAATTATACGATTTATGATATTTTGAAAGTCAATATTTTTCTCTCTGTTTTCTAATGGATTATTTCCTTGTATATGGTCTCTCAGGCTCTCTCTCTCATTTTCTATGTGTTTATCTTCATCACTGTCTTTCTCTTTAACTGAAACATTCTTATCACTGTCTATTTCACCACCACTTTAATTTCTCTTTGCTAGTTTTCTCACTTTCATTTCTGTCTCTTCCTGCCCTCTCCACTTCTCTTTCAGTCTTTCCTCTTTTTGCCCATGTTGCTTTCTTAATTTCTATCCATTCCATTCACCTCTCTTTCTGTCAATATATTTATGACCTAGAGTCATGTCCAGCAGGCTTGTCTAGTGCCTTAAAAATGCTTTCTCACATCATCCTCTACTATTTGAAGTACAGCATAAATCCTGACTTCAGGATGTGCGCTGTACAAAACATTCTCATGTGTTTGATTTAATAAACTATAAAGTTGTTCATGTATAATAGGAACCTAGTCCACTCTAGGAGCACACATAACAATTGACTTGCCTCTTAGTTCACTATTGGCTTTGTTGTCAGTGGGGGGGAGGGGGTAGAGAATGAATGTTTCTTAACCCCTTGCATGCTTGTGACGGAACCGTTCCGTCACAAGCCTCGGGGGAGCTGTGCTTGTGACGGAACGGTTCCGTCACTGCCCGCTCGCCGCGCCTGCGTGGCGCGAATTCCGCGCCTGCGCTGACGAATGAATGGGCGGGCGGGTTCGTGACGGAACCGTTCCGTCACAAGCACAGCTCACCCGCGAGCCGTGACGGAGCGGTTCCGTCACAAGCACGGAACCGCTGCGCGGCCGCCCCACCCCCTTAGCGCTGCGGCGGAATAGCCGCGGCAGCGAAGGGGTTAATTCATATTTGAAAACTATCACTTACAAAAAATGCTTCTTAATGCACTGATATCTGATGTACTAAGGTGAAATGGTTCTACATGTTAATGAAATACACTTTTTGAATTTTGAAGATACTTTATCATATTTTTATACTTTTGCTTGCAAGATGTCCTTGAAAATGTATAAATCTCAATGACATATTTACCGAAGAACATAGAGATAGAAGACATAGACCCATAGCAGGGACAGACATCTGTACAACACAGTCAATCACACTGTGATGTTAATAGACGTACGTTTTGAAGCTTTCCCACGCAGCTTCTTTTTTCTCCTCTGATAAATGTGAAGTAAAATAAGCACAAAAGCGTCTATCCAGTTAAATACGCCTTGCTTATAAATCAAAGCACATACAATGGCACATTATTCACCCTAACGTCTATTCAACTGTGAAAGAAAATGACACAGAGCACACTCGCCAACAGGTGCGTCAAAGATCATAATTGAAGTGGCGAAAGTTAAAAAATTCACTGCCTTCTCTGTGTGTGCCCTACATTCCTTATAGATTTCTCTGCCTTTTGTGTCCATGCGAAACTGTAAACGTCTAGTTATTGTTTTGGAAACACTATTTTTTTCATGGTAAATGTCAAAGACACACCAATCGCTATTACAATCTATTTTCTTCCTTGGACCAGAAATCGGCAGCCAATGTAACCCGGAAGAGCTAAACACTCCCACCCTCTTCTTCCAGATGTTGCTACATCACCAGGTAGCTAATTTAAGCTGTGGGATTTTGGGTGCGGTGCATAAATACAAAGCCTCAGGCCTCCAGTCTCCTGGCACACCCTCAAAAATATACTTTGTTTTGATGGTTATAATCCTAAATGGCGCGTCACTTCCTGGGATGACCAGCTCCATTTTCAAAACATGCCCCAACAGCAGCACTGCCTGGTTGTGTTGAAATACAAAGCACAGCCTATCCTTTAAGAGTACGTAATAAATGAACCTGCTCGTGCAATGACACGAATAGAGGTATGCTGCCGCATTCCCTCCACAGGTAGTGACTGGCAGCCTCAGGATGTTTTGAATTGTATTGGAATGCGCCTCCATATCAACCGGCAAGCCACGACTTGGGTGTTTCCTTCTGTGAACTAACTGCAAATACACCTGTCAGAGCTGATCTGAAACACATTCTCACGGTAAATTCATTCATGGGTATGATCAGGAGCGGCCTGTGCAGGTAAGAGCGGAGGGATGGAATAGGGGAGTTTCAACATAAGACAACAAGTGCAAATTAAATAATTATTTTCCCTCATTTTCATATGACGAAACACCCCACTCCCCCACCTGCCCCACCGCTCCTACCTTCATGGGCCTCTCCTGAGTATAGGAAGCAGGAATACAGGAGTACTCTCTAATTAACCCCACATGCCTTTGTGAATCAGCCCCAAAGCGTTCAACTCCCAGTTAGTTAAAGGGTACAGTCCTTTTTATATTTGTTCTAATTGTATATGAATGTTCCCTGGATATCCCGTTTGTATTTCCATTTCAGATGCTTGGGGCCAATTCACACATGCATGTAAGATGACGTGAAATAGTATTACAGGAGTACACATTTACATACTCACACATACGTAGTGGATCGGGTCAAAAGGGGTTTGTAGTGCAAGAAGCCTGAAACTTTTAGAGTTACATGCTGTGCAGGAATGTTTCATGCACATTACGATTCTTGCATGTACCTCTGACTTTAATTTCACAAAAAGTACTTACTATCACCACAATTAAAAGCTCAGAACAGTTTGCTATGATGGAAAACGTTGTGTTTAATGGCTGACACTGTGATTTTATGCAGGATGTGGGTGAGACGCGGGGCCTGAATCGCATGAGATGGGCCAGTGGCAGGTTTCTGGACACCAAGGATCTATGCAGGTGAATGGTGCTTGGTAGTTTATACAAGTCGAATGATCCAAAGTCTGGTAGGGTAGGCACTAGACTGTAGTCTATTTGCCTGGAGAGAGCAGGGGTGAAAAAGCTTAAGATGCTGGTTAGCTAGCAAATGTCCTCTTGTCTTAGCTGTAGACAACTGTCTATCCTGGCCAACCAGTAATCTAAGGCCAAAGGAATGCAGAGTGCTTGTGCTGCAACAAACCAGTTTACCCATGAGCCAAATGGATGACCCCTCACGACAGAGTAAAAAAAATACATGCTGGGATGGAAGATGAGTGAAAAGAGAGCATTGAACAATTTTAGTGCCTTCTCCTTGCTTTCTCCTCATATTTATTGCTTTCTGCTTGGTTCTTCTCTCGTTGCCGCTCTTGTCTCCTTCCTTTTCCCGCCTACCGCCAAGGCCTGCCCGCCTGCTGCCTCCCAGCGCCCCTCCCTCCTCACAGAATCTACTTAATGGAGGCCACAGCACAACATCATTGAGCAGGCCCCACTGCCAGCTCTCCCTCTGCCGCTGCATTGCTCTATTCTGCTTGCTTTTTCTTTACTTCCCCTCGTTTTCATTGCATTCTCCTTGCTTTTTCTCCCATTTTTGAGTACCTTCTCCTTGTTTTGCCTTCGTTTTTCATTGCTTTCTCCTTGATTCTCCCCATTTTTAAGAGCCTTCTCCTTGCTTTTCCCTCATAACAAAAGCAGTCAGCAACTCCAGCACCTTCCAACCCTCACAAGTGTTTTGCTGTGCTTTATAAATCATTGATTCATTGAGACATTCACCCATGTGGTAAACTGCTATCTTCATCCTTTGGAAAACAAACATTTTTGATCTGCAGTTAACAGTGAACAGTGTTCAATTTAACAGATATCTACAATGCAGCACATGGGTGTGAGTGTGTATCATATCACATTTACTCTGAGTATTGGCTTACAAAAATCATCAGACACGTTTCAGAAATAAAAGTAACATTTTTATTTTTTGTAATTGACATTGGCCGATGAAAAACAATATAATAAAATGGATTTTACTGTTCAAATAATATGTTGAAGCATTTACTGGTTGTTAGACTTTGAAGTCTACACAACTCATTTTTAGTAATTTTATGAAGGCTTTCAACCCAAACTAAGACTTTGGGGATACTCATTTTAGATTGCCGTTTTCCACTATTTAACTTAATCGATTCCAAAATAAAGTAACTTCAGAATTTAAAGGCACTGTCACTCTGTGGTTTTGTCAACCAAGATATCACATTTATCAAACTATGCTTTATAGAACAACAAAATGAATGAACAAATGTGTTTAACATTAAGACAAATGTCATCCACTGTGGGGCTCATCAGCGGGCATGCTTTGAGAGAAATGATGCAAGAGGAAGGAGAGTTGGCAAGTTTAAAAGCCAAATGTTTATAGGTCTGTCATTTGCAAGTGTTTTATTTATCTATTTTTTTCCCCAGACGTGAAATAGCAATTAAAGGTTTAGGAAACAAAAGCGTGGCAGGCATATGCTTTTAAAAGAAAAGAAGTTATAAAAAAGCATTGCAACGTTTGGCCCACCAGCTCTGGCATTTGATCCAGCGCTTCTACTAAAATTCTGCATAAATGATGTCACTATCTACCACCAAACTTACCAATCAATACCAGGCCCATAAAATAAGAGAGCAGCTGAATCATGAGGCGAATGGATCTGATATGTTGTTTAAACTATCTACAATAAACAAGACCAGCTTGTCATTTTAAAAGTTTATTCAAACATATTCAGGAAAACTTAGATTTTGGAACTTTATTAAGCAAGCATTTTAAAAAAGTCATAAGAAAGTTTTATTCAGCATTTATAAAGAGAGCTTAATTCAAGAAAATATTATTCATTAGCAGAAATAAGTGAAAAAGAGCATTTCCAAATCCTAACTAATTCTCTGTCTCTACCCTCATCGCCTGAAAACAAAGTCTTTTAAAGTCACCTTTCCTTACGTGTATTCATCGAACAGCAGAACACGTCCTTCTGGAATCAAGAAGCGTAAGCCAAAAATCTGCTCCTCAAACCAATTCTTATACCCTAAAAATAAAGCTAAACTAACTATTTTCACATTCCAACAACTGAATTCTGGCTCCCCATTGGCTGAACCACCTCACGCCTCAGTAAATTGTGACATCTTCCACCTCAGGTCCAGGCTTTTACACTAATCCATTGTTCATGCACAGAGTCCTGGCGGCACTTCCTTAGGCTGCTACATTTTGTAGCAAAGATTGTTCATGTAGTGCACAAAAATGCCGCGACTCACATTCCTGACCGTGAGCCTGTCCGTTCTGAGCTTCTCGTGGCACATTAGCAAACCTCTCCACAGAGTCGCCTTTTGCAGTTCTTTTCAAAAACATTTCACAATAAAAGTTTATAGGCTTCTCATACTTTTCAAAATAAGTTTTTCTCATGTGGCTTTTCATCAGTAGGCCTCTTTTCAGAAAGCGTCAATTTTCTGCGCCACTTTTGCTTGCGTCACTTTTTCAGAATGCATTATTTTTCTGCAGCCAACTCAATGCTTCTTTTAGAAAGCTATTATTTAAACAAACACAAAACAATAATTAATTCAGGTAATGACAGTCATTCTGTTTCCCATCCACCATTGCTAATGTTAACCCATTAGTATAAGTCACCAAGCAGAAAGCACAAAGAAAAGCAGCACTTTGAAATCTACCATTCTTCATAATGTCCAGCAGGATTCTTCATATATCTGAAAAAGATAAACAGGCACAACATAGACAAGAGCTCATATGAAATGAGCACATGCCATTAATTAATCAGCCACATTAATGTTGACAAAGACAATAGGACAGACAAAACAACATTAGTTATGAATTATTAAATAAACTTGCAAATGCAACATAAAGCACATTAGTCCCATGTAATGATATGGAATTTTCCTCTAGATTGATTTAGTACAACAAATCGTGCAATAATTCATTAATATATTAGTTCATGTTATGAGAGCTTTAACTTCACGAGCCAGAATAAAATTATTTCTGAAGCTCGCTCCATCACATTGAAGGCCACCACTACTTTTCTTTTTATTTGGATGTGCACATGTGATCAGGCAAATAGCTGTCAAAGTGCAATTCCTCCAATCTGTGGCGTAACGAAACTTGAGTGGGGCCCCCTGCAGGTTACGTGGAGGGGCCTCCTCCGTATTTAATCTGTGCCTCTCCAGGCAAAGTGCGGTGCTGAGGGGGCCCATGGTGGTGTCTATGGTCTCTGGCGGAGAACCGCCTCCACATAAACCTGTTGGAGCTGTGGGCTGTCCACCTAGCTTTAAAAGCCTTCCTACCATCCATCTTTCGGAGGCTGGTTCAGGTGTTCACAACAACACCACCAGCATGAGAGTTTAGAAGTATAATGTTTATCTCCACTACTAAAAAATACTTGAAAATATGGAAAAATACAAAGATGTCAAAAGATGTTAAAAACAAGATTAAAACTTTAATGAAGACTAAGAGAAAAAAAACCATGTTTAGTTTTCAAGTATTGGGAAGTGGTGATACATTTTCTCAATATATAATATATGCAAATATTTAAGGAGAACTATGGTGCAATGGGCATTAGTAAATATGACAAATAATAAAAAAATAAAAAAATAAGGTAAAATGCTACGTAGAATTCATAAGCCAACTAGAGAAGAAACACAGGACAAGAAAACAAGCAGAACAACAAACAAGTTACTTACCTTTGCTAACGCCTGTTCTGGTAGAGGCTCAATCGATCTGCAGATTTCTTACCATAGAATATTCCACAGGCGTCAGACGGATTCCAGAAAGACCTGATGGCACATGTGTGCCTGGAGGTGATGGAGACGGTCCCTCGGATGTGAGGTCACACAGATGGAACATAACCTCCAATTCCAAGGGTTTGGGATACTTTGGAGGCATTTACAGCATCCAGTAAATTCTGACAACATGGTATGAGGTATTTATCGGGCTCTTAAATGTCTAATATTCTGAAATTAATCTTTGACCCAGGGGATTAATTAAAAAAGTCAAAAAATGCAAGCATGAATATTTACTGCACATTTTCACCTGATGACTTTCAGCAGGTTTGAGCTGCAGAAATAAACCAGCGTAGAATTACAGGAGGTGCGGTAATTACTGATTCACTTGGAATTTCGATATGTAAAGTACATCAAAAGTCAACACCCAATTTAAAATGTTGGCCTTAGCTTGTAATGGTGCTACATACTGGATAAGCAAGACTCTGCCATGGTTTATCTTTCCTTAATGGATGTACACTGGAAGTAGCTAAATAAGGGCATATTGATGATACCACAATATGATGGTAAGATATGCTTGAAATAAATGTTTTTGATGATTTAAAAAAAGCTGAATATTTGGTGTTCTTTTATAAAAAGACGCACACACACAGGATCTCTGAAATATGCATGTGGAAACCCTGCTAACGTGGCTTGCATACCTCGAAGCATCACCCTCTACGCATGTGATACATTTCAACAATGAAGTGTTTTAGTTATTTATTATTGACATTTCTTTTCTGAATATGAAGTTTGCTCATTCCACTGCACGTCTTTTGCCTGTAACTCTCTGGTCGTCCCGCAACCTGCTCGTCCCTTGCTCATACGTCGTCTCCCTGCCCACACCTCTTTCAGCCAGCGGCTGTCCTACACAGTCTGTCTGTCCCTGTCCCCAGTTCTTCTCAGTCTGCACCCATCAGCATCTGTCCCTACCCACACCTCTGAGTGTCTGCAACCATCCCACTGCTTAGCTATCTCTGTCTGCACTTCTCCCTGGATGTTCCTTTCTTAGTCTGCACTCTGTCAGCCCATTCCCTTCACAGTCTGCATGGCTCCTTCTCCATACCTTTCCCAGCCTGCACCTCTCTGAACTCTACTCTCTCCCTGCCCGTGCTTCTACCTGCCCACCCTCTCCCAAGATGGACCTCTTCCTCCTGTAACTCTGCTTGCCTGACCCTCGCTATGCCTGCACCTTTGGGTGCACAAACTGCATGGTAACACGTCTCTCAGCATTGACAAATCTCACACATATCTCTACACCCTGCACCTCTCATCACAGCAGGGGCGGCTAGGCCGGTCGCCACCCACGGACAACCCTGCTATTAGGCTCGGCCTCGGACGCAGTGCAGAATCTGACTCACCTGACCTGAGGGCTGGGGCTGGGCCTAGCCTGCAGCTTCAGTTAGGCACGAGCAGGACAGCCAGGCAGCAGGGTAGGGACAGTGCAAGGTTAGCCAGGCAGGGGCCGGGGAGGGGGGGTGGCCGGGGGCTAATAAATTAACTTAAATTATGGCCGCTGGTGACGGACTTCGACAGTCCTGCGTAGGAGCGGCTGCCTCTTCTTAGAATGCCTCACCCGCACTTTTAATTGCACGTGCTCAATGCGCATGTCAGGAGTCAGACACTGAAGCCTGCTCACACCCACCATTTATTATAAAGAGCCTCAGGGACCTCGTCGGGGCCCGCAGCGCGCACGTGCACTGTGCAGCAGTTGTTGTTGCGCAACTTGCGCACCTTTTAATAGTTATTAGCTTCTGGGGCCCTGCGGGGCCCAGGCATGCATGCATGCCTTGCGCACCATTTAATTTATTAAAGCTGCCCTGCGCACTGCGCACCGCGCACCATAACCATTCAGTTCATGATGAAGTAAGTGAGGGGGCCCCTGGAGCGCAGGCCCCCCCGCAACGTGGGGGCTGCGGGGGGCCTGTGTTACGCCCCTGGTTCCAATGACTCAAGTTGGTTGACCCAGTACCTAATTTGAGCTCTGGTTTACGGTGCCCACTACCAGCACTTTATTGTCTGCACCTGTGCTTATGTCAGTCTGCCACATGGTGGCGATGTCTGCCTAATTTAGGTAAGAGCACAACAAATGCTTTGTATTCATTCAATATACATTAGCCATGACTAATCTATACCACCCAAGCCATCCTTATAGCTTTGGGGGGAAGGAATAGTATTATCGCACTTGTAAGGGTGTGATGATTAGTAGTGGTGTTGGTACTGTCATTGGCAGCGCTGGCAGGGGTAACGGATGGTGCAAGCGTCAGTGTCCTGTTGACGAGGGCTCTGGCACCTCTGTTTTTTTACAAATTAAGCACTGATTTATGGGCAGGGTCCGATTGGAAAGGCGTGCACTCGGGCAATGGCCGAGGTGCCGGTGTCCAGTTCCAGCTGTAGGCTGCTTTTTTGGGCAGGCTGGGTTCCAAAATGGCGGTGTCTGTGTTGTTCAGATGCCGCCAGCGGCCCAGTGGGTGCCTGAGTGGCTTTTCTGGAGGCAGATGAACGTCCATTACCTCCGATTTAGCAACCTGTAGAGGTGCCCATTAATGTATGCATATTGAACGGGGGCAGGGGCCTGAGCAGAAGTGGCATCACTTGTTTTCAGGTGTGTGTCACCAGTGTGAACTAATCTGTGCATTTGTTTTTTATCTAAGTAAAGTTAAGAAAACGTGCCTCTGTCAACCCCCCCCCCCCCCCCCCCACCCGTCTTTTTGTAAAACTTCACCGTGAAAGGCAATATGCAAATGTGAGCCACTTTTTTTTAGCGTGCCCCGGACGAATTTTAATCCCAATCCAATCCTGCCTCTTGGCCATAGTGTGCGATGCCGTGGGCAGAAGTGAAAACTGAACGACACTTGAATAATAGATATGTTTTCTTCTGCAGCCCATAGTTGATTGGGCAGACTGAGCGCTGGAACATTCTGATCATTGGCAGCCTGAAATGTTGGTGGTTTTCGCAGATCGGTTTCTGTGTTTCAGACTCGAGTGAAGCTGTGTGGGCTCTAATCACAGCAGATGGAAAGGGTCATGTGTAATACTTGTTTTATGCTAGATTTATGTAAATTCGTACTGGAGGAGATATGTTTCCAAGCCTGCACGCTGACTAACGGATAGAACAACGCCTTGGCTCCGCTGCACAGGCCTCGAACTGAACCAGGAATGAGGGATTGGCAGAATCTCAGTACTGTGAGTTCCTTATGACCGTTTATGAACTCTGAACCTGGCGGGCGAGGTCAGTTCATCTTTGAACAGTGCTGAGTGCACTCTATTATTTATTTAGCTATTTCATAAAGCGCTTTACTAACTCACCTATTTTCCTATCTCATTGCAGGCTTTTTTCTCCTTATACTTCATCTTTTTCGACATACTGTCCTCTTTTTGCCTCTCTAACCTTCTATAGCCATCCCTTTTTAATTTCTCATACTATGCTGATCAGCTTTCACTGATGGAATGGTGAAAATTCTCAGATCAGGGCTCTGATTTTCAGTTTTGCAGCTCTGAAATAGGGATTATTTCGTGATTATGAATATCTGGTAATTCACGTTACTTTGGGCCGGTTGTACGACCATTAAGTTTAGCGAGTTGCAAATTGTGCTAAATCGTGACTTGCAATTTGCAGCTCGCTAAACTTAAAGTATAAAAGTGTCTCGGACACTGTTTACGATTCCCAATGGGGTCGCAAATTGAATGCCTCATAAATATTAATGAGGCTGTCGCAATTTGCGACCCCATTGGGAATGGCTAGCACTCCCACGGACGGTGGCCTGCTGGGGTCAGCAGACCACCATGTGTGTGACTGCTTTTGTAATAAAGCAATTATTTTCTAAATGCAGCCCATTTTTCTTAAAGGAAAACGGGATGCAATTAAAAAATAAAAATTAAACTTTTCAGTTTCACAGTGGTCCCAGGGACCACTGCCTGCTCCTAAAACATATTTGCGAACCCATTCACCCGTTTGCGAGTGGTTTACCACACTTTCGAAAAGGATGGCAAACTGCGAGTGTTTTACGATTGCAAATGGGGTCGCAAAACAATCAT
This sequence comes from Lissotriton vulgaris, assembly GCF_964263255.1. Lineage (NCBI taxonomy): Eukaryota > Metazoa > Chordata > Amphibia > Caudata > Salamandridae > Lissotriton > Lissotriton vulgaris. Next base: position 782,628,315 of record NC_141687.1, on the reverse strand, counting down.
ACATAGGTTTGAGACTCGCTATTAGGAAGGGACGCCCTGCCAAGAGACATCTTTGAAATGGAGATGGCATTAGCCAAAGCAAGAGGTCCTCGATCTTGGTGTAAATATGAAAGGACATGGTCTTGTATCCAATGGGATTAAGAGTATAACTAACAAATTATTGTAAATTACAATATGGCCATGCCCTTGCCCTATCTTGTTTCTCTCGTCCTCTTTTGTATATGTTTTCCGGTATGGTTTTCTCGCCTTTTTTGTTTTTCTCTCTTTCTCCTCTCTTCTTTTGTTTTTTCTACTTCTCGTCTGCTTTTGCCCCTCTTATTTCTATTTTCCCTTTTTATCCACTATTTTTCTTACTTTGTTGTTTACATCGCTATTGGTGAAACTGAATACTTTTCTAGAAATTTTCTTGTCCATGTAACTTGTTGAAAGTTTATTTACTTACTCTGTCTGTGGCTATAAAATAAAAAAAATAAAAAATAAAAAAGGAAGGGACGCCCTTGGCACGCCCCTTCCTAACAGCGACTCGCAAACCATATTTTGGTAGATAGATTGGGCAGACCTATTTTGCGGTCGCAAACGGTTGTACATCTGACTCTTTGTCTTCCCTACAGAGGGAGCAACAGACTGGTTGACACTGAATCTCACTAAAAATATTTATGTTGCTAGACCACAAAACTTAGATCTAAACATAAAAAGAAATGTCTTTATCAATTCTTGTTTGTTTTCTTGTGGTGATCTTATTTGCAGTACTATAGACTTGCAGAACACTTGGTGACTTGAGCTATCAGCGTGTTTTTGCCTGCTCTGTTTCTAAAAGATTAACGTTTAATTAAATTCTGTCTGGCATCATGCGGTCTTAATTACCTGAAAATGTTTAATAATTCCAAAGTTGCTTAGAATAGGGGACTCAAAAATATACATTGCTAAAGGTCTAAAAAATCCACAAATGCCACTGCCTCAAACCTTCCACTAATTTTAATTTGGTTAATTAAACTACAGAATTGTGACTCAGTGGCTTTTTTGCCCACCCAACTAACGCTTAAGTGAAAAAAAACCTTGATGCATTGGGCACTACACGTTTTTGCTATTTTATTGTGTTTTTCTGAATCTCGCACCCAAACAGTAACTGAGGCAAATAAATGCACTTTCCTTATTTGTTTAGGTGCACAAAGCATATTGTTCATTCTGCACTCAACTTAATCCTGCAGAAAAAGGGAGTAAAAATACTCAATTCATTGCATGTACAAACACTTACGCAGAGCATGGTTTACTTCTAAACAAAAGCCTATATTTCGACTTCTATTCAAGGATGAGCATACATGGTAAATACCTGCACCTAACGGTACTCCCATGTGCTATGAAAAGGGGGGTATGATGAAAATCTCTAACAACCTCTGCAGCTGGGCCATTCCTGTTATTTGTGTTGTTAGGTATTCTTTTTCCTTTTTTTGCAATAGTTTTGGGGCTCCTCATCCCCAGAGACCCCTCAAACTGCAATGGTCCTCTTTTGGGACACCCTTTTGATGTACACTGCCATAAGTGGACCTCCATTGGTTTTGTTACCATGAAATCTCACGTCGGTAGCCCCACCACCTCTGATACCCTCTGCAAAAGCCCAGGGTGGTAAAGCATATCCGTATTTTTGGATATGCACATTTGTATCCAGGAGAGGTGTTTCACTGGTCTTGTGTGCATATCCAGTTCTCTGGGACGGACAGGATCCACTTTCTGTTAATCTTTTTTTTTGTTTTTAGACGGAGATTGGATGCTGTCCACCGCATCGCTCACTTCTTGATCTGTTATTCGTTGATTTCCAGGGCTTTCTGGCGGAAATGGACACCAAGTTTCCCCAGAGCAAAATTCTGGAATGTAAATGTAAGATGTGATCACTGCATTGTCATTCAGGGGATTGAATCTCCTTAGACCTCTCTCTAAGCAGAGATGATTGAAAGCCCCATCCTGTTTGGCTGAACCCTTTGGGGGTGATTCACAAAGGCAAGTAAGAGTATGTAAAAGAGTACTCCTGTAGTGCTCTACCACTCCTCCCCTGCAGCCCCGCTCCCTCATGCATGCTGCAGCAAGAGGAGGGCAAAATAAAAATATAACAACATTCTGTGATTATCCTTTTATTTTTTCCTTTCTTTTGCTGCTTCCTGGCAGTGGAGCGACACTCCTCCACCTTAGCGGAGCAGCCGTCACTGCCTTTTAGACTGGGACCTATGTTTACTAAGCTGTTGTTGGTGCTTCCAGAACACGAAGTTGTGATCTGCCTGTCTCTTCCTGACATGAGAGTGAGGGTCCAAGCTGAAGTAGGCCTGTTCTGCTGCTGTTGCTGACTTGACAACTAACCTGAGGAGCGCAGAGACCTAAAGACAGTATCTTTACAACTTCTCTAACCATCACCAGAGAATGGTAGAGCATGGTCCAATATTCTTTTGCTACAAATACAGTTGAACTGAGTGATGAAGTTGCCAGTGGAGTACATTTCCTCACTGCTCCAGTTTTTGCTGCTTTTGTTGCTTTTTGGCCCTGCTATTATTGCAATGAACCAGCATCTGGCCTTGTACTGAAGTGTATATTATATTACTCTCTAGGCCCTGTCAGAAGTTTGGCTGCAACACACATTAAGCATATGTGACAGTAAAAGGTTGCACAGGCTTTCCCTTTGGATGCAGTCTCACATTTTCAAAATTAGCTACAGATCCTGGGCTGAGGAATCTACATATGATATTGTCACCATAAGTAAAAAGATATAGCAACTAATCCTAACTAGTGGTGTTCTGTGTGATAGGATATTGATAAATGCACCCGGCTCTCTCCAACCCTCAAAATTCACAGCATGTAGGTGAGGATCTGAACAATGATAATCTGAAAAATTGTCTGGTAGAGCTCCTCGAAGTATACCCTTTAGATAATTTACGGGTTTTAAGAAATTGTAATTCATTCTGTTCAGTGAAGAATCTGACTTGGCAGCTCAGCCTAATGTGGCTTGGAATATCCCTCATCACACTGTCATAGTGCCTACTGTAGATATGCAGGAGTGTAGATAGTATCCTGGTTAAGGAGGTTTATTACGTTCACTTATCTAAACAATAAGGACGGTTACTCCTCTTACTTTTTGGCACTAGTGGATTCATTGAGAGGCCACACGCAGGTCCACAAGATGTTCAAAGCCCCTCAGTCATGAGGTCTATCAGGCTTTGACCAAACAATTGACAATGGCTGCTTCATAGGACTTGCCCTTCTTAGATGGTGCTTCCTGCCTCCATAAATAAGCAATCCTTAAGTTGTCCTTCAATCTGTTCGGCTCCCTGTTGCAGTATCTTCCTACAAGCTCCAGTCGTGCAAGTTACGGTTCTGCTAGCCTCAGTTCTCCAGTATTGATCATTCAACCATCCAATCATCAGTTCTTTTGGTTCCAGTTCTGAAAAATCCAGTCTGCAAGTTACAGCCTCGCACCCTTCACTTGTGCACTTCTAGGTCAGTGACTCCATTTCTGATGCTCTTTTTCCACACCTATTGGTCCTGCAATCAGAATTTGTATTCAGAAGTTGTTTACTACAATTGAACTTTCCCCCTCTGATGCTATTACGGCACATTTCCATATGGCAGTCCTCTGTAATCTGCATTGTAACTGGGATCTGTGCTACAGTTCTGGAAGGGGTCAACCTTACTTCAGAACCACTACTGAAAAGTGAATCACCCACCTGCAGCCAGTCTTTGCCACGGGCATCCTATCTTCACTTGCAAAATAATAGATTACATTTGATTTATTCTGATGTATATTCTTTAAAATGTAAATATATTGTCTATCACAGAAATATACAATCTGAAAAATATTAAATACGAAATCTTTGAATAAGCTAGATCTTGGTTCTTGGCTGGAAGCTGGAATGCTTTCTATGACTCACACATTACCTTTGTATCTTGTGATGCAGTGCAAAGTGGCTGGTTGACCAAGTCATGTATTTCTTTGCCTCCATCTTAACCTTCCTATGTAATGTATCTTTAGCAACTGTTCCCAGATCTAGGATGCAAGTGGTAACCTGTGGATTATTTGGGTAACTACCAACCAATTTCCCTACTTTCTGCCTCATTGAAGTCCTTGAAAACCATGCAAAAATATATGTGTCAGACTGTATAAAGAAAACAGAACTATTAGACCTGGCTCAATCAGGTTTCAGACAACTGCACAAGACAGAGGCCATGCTCATGGCTGTCATTGATGGGATACACTGGATGCTGGACGAAGATGATAGAATACATTTTATTATGTTGGACCTCTGTACAGCCTTTGATGCAAATAAAAAGTATAGGCCTACACCAGTCACCAACCTTAATTCAACCTTCTAGATTTTCTGATTGTAAGATTGTTAAGAAAATGCTACAGAAAACATAACAACTTGCAAAATCTGACATTTTATGTAAGACACTTATTGAGAATGTGTCCCTAATGACTTAATAATAGGCTCCTGACATGTCTTAGGCCAAAAAATGGAAGGCTCTCAGAAACTAAAATAAAACAACATCAAGACAAATATATATTGGGATACAATTGTATGGCCTTCTTACAACTAATACACTAACGAATCAACCTGTCATATCCTTAACACTGGTTTGTGTTATTTATTAAAAACGGTTTACGTCTAAAAAAGATAAAGAGATAAAAATCAAAGCTATCATTTACTAGGAGTGTACATAAAAGTAAGAACCATTGATATAATTGCAAGTGCTTCCAACACCCTTTGCTTAGTGGACCATTATCGATACTGACATACCCAGTCAATATCTCTAATGCAGATGAAGAATTTTTTGATAGCGAAATCTCACTCAGTTTTCACAAACATACCACTAGTGATATACATTATGCACAGTATCAAATGCCCTTATCATCTAATGAAAAGGCAAAGCTATGCAAGGATTTAAGAAAAGTGTCAGCCATGACAGGGCACCAACCAGAAACAGGAGAATAACACCAGGTAGTCATAGAAGTGTGTAGTAATCACTCCATGCAGGTAGATGAAGTTCAAGATGATTTATTCAAGTTGGTTACAAGATCAGTAATACATCCCCACCAGGAGTAGCCAACAAGGCGCTCAGCCCTTCTCCAACTGTGGATTTCATACACCAGCATTCTATGTTACATAATTTCAAGAGGGTTCCACTGGTGGAGCAGTGGATGACATGAAAAGCACAATTACCAAGATACTACAAAGTGACACTCCAATATAAGGTAAACTAGTGAGGTTATATGTCCAAAACCTTGACAAACACCGGGAAATAAATATATTAATTAGTGGATCTCATGTTAACCTAGTGAGCAGAGACTTGTTTAAACCTTCCCAATACCCTTACATTGCATTAGACCTTACGTTATGTCCTTGTACTGATGCTGATATTTGGTTCCTGTTTACCACTGAGATCACTACTTTTCTCTAAGACCAGGGGGGAGATGTAATCAAATGTTTCAGGAGATGTGTGACATCATTTTCTTTTGTTTGTAAGTTCAGAAGTCAGTACTGGCAATGTGAAAATTACTGATATGACTTTGTAGGGAGATTACACTCTGAAAGCCATCCAGCTAAAGTGGTACGTGCTGCATATTGATGGCCTTCCTACATTGTTTCCAGAGGCACCAGCAGATTTTAAACAATTTGAAGGCCATGCAGTATGCAAAGTATTACATATGTCCAGTATGGTAGAAGCTGAAGCATCATGCCTCGATGTATCTTATTTCAAATGAAGTGGCCATATTAAAATGTTTAGATGCAATATCAAAATTAATAAAACTCTCACAGATAAGTGCTACTGAGATCTTTATCAAATGTTCTGGTAGTTGCACCCTAGTCAAGAATAAGAATAGCGCCCCTGTGTTCTAAGTATGGAATATCATTTCAATTTTAGCAGCCTATAAATGGTCTACCTTAATTAATAACAAAAAGTTTGCTTTAGCAGAGGCCAATAGAGATGTCGTATGGCGCAAACTTATCATGTACGAAACATAAAATGTAACAATTATTATAATATAAAAGAGGTTCCTGGTGTATCATCATCATGAAATCTTTATTTCAGCATTTTTTTTTGCCATAAAAGCATACAGGTAAAACATATATTTACCCAACACATGCAAAATAATGCAGTTCATACAATCTTAAAAAATAAATAAATCACCACTGGCATTCATTAGCAATTAAAAATCGTCGCTTGGACCACATAGCTGACGGGTACTTCGAGAGAGCAAATACAATGTGTCCAGACGTATCTGTCTTTAGGATTCTGAAAGCATGTAAACATTGGACGAAACTCATGTTTTTACATAACGGTACTAGCCAATGCTTCCTGGATTTACTGTAAGCTCAGCAAAAAAAAGTATGTGGAGTTCATCCTCTAAGCTACAGCCACATCCAAGACAAGATTTATTCGTAGAGGCGGACCATTTACTTGTAAAAGCCCTTAAGGGTAATGTACCGTATCTCCATTGTATATAAAGTTTCCTTGATCCAATGGGATAGATAACGTCCATGAAATCCTCAAAGCAGTAAGATATTTTAAATGTTAGGAACAAATTAGTCAGGGTACCAGCATGAGAGTCATACAGTATAGTATTGAGTTTGTTATCCATAAAAGTCCTCGTGAGGGACTTGCTTGAGACCTCACGGCAAGCCCTTACAGGATCATGCCACAGGGCCGGCAGACCCAATTTACCGAATTCCTGTTTAACGAAGACAAGCCAGGGAATTTTTGCTGCACTATTACCGTTTAGTATTTCCTTCAGTTCTAGCCTGTAGTTTAACAGATCTGGCATTATCCAGAGCCTGCGCCAGAACCTAAGGGGTTTTAGTGCTAGCTCGTCCTGAATAAAACTCAATCCCCGGTCTAGCCTTAGCGAAAGAAGCGGTGTACTTTGGGGAAGCGCCAATAGCTGCGGGATAAATGTATTTTCCATGTTGGGAATTTCGGGCCTGCAGGAGTGCCCCCATAGCTCCCCACCGTAGAGAGAAGCTACCCTCGCCTGGGTTTTGTAAATCTCCAGCGCAGGCCTCACCGGTTTAAATGACGATGTATTGGACAGCTTGAGTATTCCCGCCGCCAATTGGGACAATTTCAGTTGAGATTTAACCTGTTGGGGGCCCCAAGACAAGTGTTCATTTATCTTGACCCCTAAATACTGGAAGGTCTGTACCCTCTCCATTCTTACAGATCCCAAAATAGGCGTTGGGCGGGTGGATGCCGGCGGATTGAAAATCATAAATTTCGTTTTGTCCGCATTAATCTCCAATCCGCGGCATTGACAAAAATCCACAAAACCATCCAATACACGTTGGATCCCCATGGGAGACTTGGAAAACAGTAGGGTGTCATCAGCGAACATGATCGCTGGCACCCTCCTCCCAGCCAACCTGGGTGCATCATTATTGGGACCGCATCCAGATGCGATATAACACCATTTACATAGAGGCAAAACAGGGTCGGTGCCAATACGCACCCCTGCCAACTGGGAATCTGGATGACAGCGCCCCATTCCTTCCACATCTGACCTGTGCAAAATTCCCTGCGTGCAGCCTCATCAGAACCCTCAGTATTTCATGCGGAACGCCCAACTCCAGAAGCACCGCCCAAAGTTTTCCCCTAGGCACTAGGTCGAAAGCGGACCGGAGGTCCACAAACACCATGTAGAGGCTGCCACCCTCTATTTTTGCCGTTTTCCAATAAAGTAAAATAAGGCGAAAGATCTGATCCATGGTGGATATGTTCCTCCTGAACCCAGCTTGATACGGGCTGAGGACATCGTGTTTCTCCATCCAATCCAGCAGGCGATCCAAAATGAGCCATGAGAAACTTTTTAGGGGAACATCAATGAGGCTAATGGGCCTGTAGTTGGCTGGGAGCAGAGGGGAACCCTTCTTAAATATTGGGACTATCTCTGCTCCCAGCCAGGAACTGGGTACCTCCATGCCTCTTAGAACTGAATTAAAAAGGATATGCAGATAGGGTCCCCAGATCCTGGGTTGGTGCATAAAAAGATCACCAGGGAGCTTGTCGAGGCCAGGAGCTTTTCCCGAGGCAATTTTCCCTATGGCGTGACAAACCTCCTCTAGAGTGAATTCCAACTCATCTGGCTGGACAGTTAAATTTATGGGTGCCGACTTAGTTTCCGGACCCAATTCAGCTGAGTATAGGGCTTTAAAGTGATCTTCCCAAACCCCGGCCTCAATGTTAGGTTCTATAGCAGATTTCGGTTCTCCAGACCCTGTGCTGATTATTGCCCAAAATCTGGGTGCATCCCTGAAGTCTAAGGCACAGGTTAGGTTTGTCCACCATTCCATATCCCACTCTTTCTTCGCATGGTTCATTATCTCCTTATAAAGGAGTCTCAGAGTGCGGATTTTATGTTTGTCACTCCCATCCTTGAGAGCCTTAAGCAACTCAGTTTTTGCCTTCCTGCAGGAGGCATTGTACCAAGAAGATACAAGCACTCTTTTCCTCCTGCTATGGGCCTGGTGATGAAAAACTTCAGCAAAGCAGACTACCTGTTCCTGGTGCCTGGACTGCAAGTTATCATTAAAATCTGGGGCCAGGGGTTGAGTAATTAGAGCATCGAGCTTCAAGAGCAGAGGTAAGATTGTATTGTATAATTTAGGTAATCCATCTGGGGATGCCACAATTTCCCCCCACTTGACCCTGCGTCTATTATTAGTTAAGATCTTCCCATCTCCTAGATCTGCCGCGTCTTCAGTTTCAATATCCTTAGGCCCCGGAAAAACTATCTTCAGACATAATGCATTATGATCGCTGTCGGCCCTAATGATTACCTCAAAATCGATAACCTTGGACCACAGCCGTGTCTCCACCATAGTGTATTCGAAGCGTGATTCTTGGCCCTTCTTGTTAAAGGTACACTTTGACGGAATGTCAGAAGGAGTCCAACCATTACAGGCCCTGATCGTATTATTTAGAGTTAGGGCCATAATCTGGCTCGCCAGAGGGGACCATGACTTAGAACAGGGCAACTGGCATGGCGGGATTGCCCAATGTTCGTCCTCACCCATGAGGGCTCCCTCGTTCAACCCCCGCAGGGGCTCAAAATGACAGTTTAGGTCACCAGCCACCACAAAGCAAAGGTCACTACTAAGGGTATTCAAGAAGTGCGATAACTCCTCAATAGTAGTAGACTCGTTAGCCGGACTTACCGGGCGTGAATAAACATTCACGATTGCGAGTTTAAAAGAGTTAGGCCACTTCAAGAGCACACACTGAATATCATCAGAATAGGTGGAGATAGACTCACCCGTACCACCCAGGTTTAAGCCAACCCAGATGGTAAGGCCCCCTGATGGGCGTCCCTTGCCTCCCCAGCGAGCGGGAACATGGAAAGCAGCAAATCCCACTCTATGTCGTTCCTCCCTGGCCCAAGTCTCCTGGAAGAGACAGATGTCGTTTCTATCCACAAAGGTACCCCACTCTGGACAGTTTAAATTGTGTAATAAGCCTGCCACTTTCCATGACAATATTAGCATATACCTCGAATTACTAGGATTGGAGCAAGTGATATCACTCCCCAATTGAACACCTGCACTTGATGATTCTTGGGGCGACTCCAGTGCGTGGGCCAACTCTACGTTCGCCAGGCCATCCTTGCCCGTTCTCAGGCTGCTCCCCTGGATACAGACCTGGGATTCTGGTTGATCGCCCAGCAACTGACTTCTAGTTCACTCCACATCACCCCCAATATTGCCATTGCTCCTGCTGGGGATAGTACCTAATGCTTCCACCCCGCTACAGTTTAGTCAATCGACCTGTATCAGGCCACTGTACCTGTTATGGCATACAACTTGGTCCTGTGCAGATGGTAAACGGCCATGCCTACCCTTCTCAGCCCTCCCCACACCACAATGTGTTGCCAGGGACCATCCGCCTTCTGTGTCTAATGAATCATTGGAGGGATAAAAATATGAGAGTGGGCGGGATTCAATGGTTGCCCCATGACTATGGTGCCTCAAGTTGCAAATATATTCTACAGTACGTGGGTCCCTAAAATTCACCAAGACACAGTCACTGGTTACAGTTTTAGGGCTATGACCCACCCAAAACACACTACGTACCATCAATATTTCGCTGGTGATATGAGGGGGGGAGTGGTCTGTTCTTGTTGAGCCATTAGGTGACTTTGTTTTTCAGGGTGGTGTATGATTCCAACTTAGGAGTGGTAATTTCAGGAACCCCTGTCAAGACAACCAAATATGGGCTCATTTCCGGGGGCAAATCAATTCTAAACTCCTCCTTATAGCCCACAGCAGAAGGAACCCACCCACCCTGTTTTAGAATTGATGAAACTCCCACTCCAACATTATTAGACAGTGTATTCAAAACTGCAGTAGCTCTCACAGATGGTACAATAGAATTATCTACTAATGATTGTGCCACATCAGTGGGAGATTTGAGCATTACGGTCCCACCTGGTGCAGTGTTCAAATGAGAATTGCCCTGGACTAACACATTTGATATAATATTGTCTAAAGTTCCCAATGTGGCTTGCTCAAACTTGGCAAGCTGTTGCTCAATGCGAGTGAGTCTCTCTTCAAGCGCTCAGAGTGAGGATCTCAATAGGACACTCAGTTTCACATATAGGGGATCCTCTGCTGCCACTGATCCGTCGATAGATGTATCCACACCTAGTGATTTCTCTCCAGAGTTTATTACAGCTAACAATGGTGAATCAACTATATCAGTAGGCCTCGGTTCCTCGGCCCCCTTGTGTCCAGCTGTTGTAACATTGTTGCCAGAACCTTTAGCGAGTTTGGCCTCCCTTCCACCAACAGTATTGGCAGTGACCCGCTTCCTCTTAGGTTTAGCACCCTCGCGTCTTTCCCGCAACTAACGGGTATTGGGTCTTTCAGGGGACTTAACCGGAGTAGAGACAGGGGTAGTCTTGTGGTAAATAAATTAATACCCCATACGTAATTTCTATACATTAACAAGAAGCATATATCTAATGAGAGGCAGAGTCCGTGGCGTCCGTTTCAGAAGGGCTTTATTACATTCGCTGCAGCCAATGGAGAATCGGGTTCCATCACCACTAAGGTTCAGGAAGGATCGAAATCTAACGTTTATTCACAGAGTACATCATTTATAGTACAAATGTACATTAACTTGCATGGAGAAGGTGGAGCAAGCGAAAGAGAGAGAGATAAGAACACATAGGCGTGTAAAAGGGCGTACATGTAGGCGTTCCCTTGGTGAGTCACAAGTGTTGTCATAGGTGGGTGGATACCTGGGAGGGGTCTGTATGGCTTGGATGGGGTCATGGAAGGGGTCTGAATGTCCAGCTGGAACCTATACCCTACTTGAGTGCATAACCTAGTCATGACGTGTAACAGACGTGTAGCTGGGGGAGACAGGAGGGGGTTGACTTTTGTGCTAGTAGAGGAGTCTTGGATGTCAGAACGACCTGTACCTCGAGTACTATCTAGTATCTATAGTATCTTTAGTTTCAGAGAACATATTATCTAACTTAAAGGTCGCTCGGGCAAAGGTTATTCATCACTGAATGCTAGTATAGGCCTATATTTCTCCATGCATAGCATGGGGGCTGGGGCTTTCTTATGGATGCGAGCTCTGTAAATCACTTGAATGGAGACAGGAAGGCTAGGCCCTATCTTCTGCAGGCTGAATATGTTTATCCTTTTCATTAGGCAGGAATGCGTTTCTGTGGAGCAGAGCAGATAACTGTAGGCAAAATACAGTCTTGGCAGGCCAGACCGGGCACCTCTCGGCTGAGTAGGAAGTAAGGGAGAGGTCAGGAATGAATAACTAAACTGCATCTTTCAGAGCATTCAGGAGGCTGAATTCGGGTCCTAGCTCGACTAGGCCACAAAAACGGGTGCATCTTATAAAGACGTTGGCAACATAGGCTTAAAAGCAGAATTATCGTTTCTAACATGGAGGGCCTAGTAACTGACATGTTAACGTTGGACGCAAATGCATATGCATCTTCATTTCGGCCATAGAGGGAAAATGCATGCATGTCATACATGTACATTGAACGTTGGGGTACACGATAGGGGACATACTTGGCCATATAAAATTCAATTTTCCTCATTCCCTCCTTGTCCCCTACATTCCCTTCAAGTCACATCTATTTGCATAAGACCTTGTATATGGTCATACTGCATCATTAGCTCATCTTTTCTCTTCTGGATACGTGGATGGGGAATACAGGCAGTGGCGCACAAGCCGCAAATCGCTGGGCCACATTGTAGACAGAGACAACAACTGAACAGAATAAGCAGCGCTATTCCTATGAATGACAGTACTTTCCATCCCCATGCTGCTATTACATTCCAGAGCCAACCGGACCAAGTCCATGTGCCTGGGTTCTGATGTATCTCGTGAGCTATCTTATGTAGTCTGGTTATTGCTGCATACACGGAAGGCGCGTTATTTGGAATAAACACGCAACAACTGGATCCGATGACTCTACAAGCTCCGCCCCTATCTGCCAGGATGACGTCAAGAACAAGGCGGTTCTGAAGAACGACAAGTCTCATAGCAGACTGTTCCTCTGTTAAGTTTGCTAAAGCAGATGCAGTCTCATTTATTACTGCTTCAAGGGTTCTTGTCAACCTACGTATTAATTTACTGTTTTGAATGGGACCTATGAAAAAAAAGAATCCTTTATTAAAATCTGTATATTGCTCCAAAGTTGTTTCAGTCTGATCGACAATTAGGGAATCTGTCTCTCTCTTAGTTCTAACGTGTACTAGTCGGGAATCTCGATGATAATGGGACGGTGCTAGAAAAACTGGTGGCAAAAGGAACGCTATATAACATGTTCCACCCCAGTCCAAAGGCAGACGAATATATGCTGTCTGACCACAAATGAAATAGGAGTGGCGGGATGCTTTGAAAGTAGACTTTCCTTTATCATTAAACTCGACTACTGTTGTACAATCACTGTGTCCTAAATGTACTGATCCTTGTTTTCTAATACATAATTCACCTTTTACGGGTAGAACTGATATGAAGGGAGAACCTGTGTTATTCTCAGACTGGACATTTAAAATCATAAAGTTAAGGGAAGCATTTCCTTGTTCATATACCTCGTTTTCTATATCTGTTCCTTTCCTTTGGGGAAGACCCTCTGTGTCTGGGTAACATGCCTCATTCATTACTTTGTTCAAATCACCCCATACCCAATTGTTCGGGGGATCTGTAACTTTTTTGTCTAGTGAGGACATTAGAGCAAACCATGCTCCACATGAACCATTATGCGTAAACGCGAAAGGAAAGAGAGGCAAAACTCCTTTAGTTTTCTGGTACGGTGGGAATCGGCCACATACCCAGCAATTCGTTACATTGCTGGCCTGATGTGAATGGTGCAACATTCGAATGAAAGTATTATTGCGTAGTGCTAGTCGATATGACAGTTCATGAGGTGGCAGATCACTGAACACGTGCTCTGTGGTGTCATTGGAAAAAGAATGTGTATGCGAAGCAAGAGGTGGAAAGAAAACATGTAGCGTTAAACTGATACATATAACTGATATGCTTAGAAGAAACATAATAATCAGGGTTACTATACATCTACTGCGAAGGGACTTGCAGTATTTCACTCTCTTATCTCTCTGTTCAGTACTATTCTGATCTACAGTCTCATACATGTCAGGAACCTGTCTAACCGCTTCACCCGAGAGGGACTTAAACAATTAAACTGTCTGACTTACTAGACCGTAGTTTTAATTTATACTCCTGTTGCGGAGTTTTTTCTAGCAAAGGGGGTTTTGAGTCACTGGTTTCGAGGCAGTCTTTTGGTTTAATTACAGTCTCTGTTTTCCCATGGGATTTCTTAACATGCTGGGCATGGATCCAGCCCTTCCTTCCCTCGACCTTCACTGCAGTCCTTGTTGTTAGAAGTACCAGCTTGGGCGTCTTCCAGCGGGGCTCGAGAGGGCTTGATCGGTCGAAGTTTCGCACAAGGACTGTATCCCCAGGGACGACAGCGTGCTCTTTCACTTGGGTGTTGGCGGGGAAGGCGGCTGCAACCTGTGAACGACAAGGTAGGAGTGCAGACATCAAGGAAGCCAGGTAATCTGTCAGCATATTACTGTCAACATCTGTTATTTTCTTGGGCATCGGCGTACCCCACATATTTGGTGGTCTCCCAAAAATAACTTCATAAGGGGACAATCCTGTTCTGGAATGAGCTACCATACGCATATAAAAGAGGGCAACTGGCAAGGCTACCATCCAATCTACGCCTTTTTCTACACAGACTTTCGCTAACTTAGTCTTGAGGGTCTGATTGTGTCTTTCTACGAGTCCGGCTGCCTCGGGATGTCGTACACAATGGAACTTCCACTGGTACCCTAAGAGAAGGGATACTTGTTTCATTAACTCGGAGGAGAATGGCTGACCATTATCTGAATACACGACACGTGGCAATCCGTATCGTGGGAAATACTCTCTGACCAACTGCCTGGCAGTTGTTACAGCAGTGTAATCTGGGACTGGATATGCTTCTGTCCATCGGGATAGTGCACATACAATTACTAAGACGTATTTGTATCCTCGACATCTGTCCATCTGGATATAATCCATCTGGAAGACTTCAAAAGGGTGGTCAGGGGGATGGAATCCACCTTGTTCCACCGGAATGCCTTTACCTGGATTGAACTGGCAACAGATCATACAGGTGCGTACTTTCTGTTTCGCTGCTGCACGCAGGTGCTTGTTAAACCAAATGTTCTGTAAACTGTCTAGCATAGCCTTTTCTCCTAAGTGTGCTGGACTATGTGCGGTGTTTATGATTATTTGAACCATAGAATCTGGGAGAAACCATGTAGTTTTGCCTTTTGTCATCCAACCCTGGTCAGTCTGGACCCCTCCTTGTTCAGTCCATTTCTTTATTTCGTCTGGAGTGGCATGTGTCTGTATGTCGAGCACATCTTGTGAGGGATCCCTAACTGTCATGTTATTTGTCAATGATGGTACTTCTGTCTTTGTCGTGTCCGTTGGAGTCTGGGCTGTCGATTTAGCTGTTCAGTCTGCCAGGTCATTACTCTGGGAAATGGTGTCTGTGACATTCGTATGTGCTTTACATTTCATGATGGATATGGCTGTAGGCAAGTGTATTGCTTCTAAAAGGGCTTGAATAAGGGGGCCATGCTGAATTCTGGTCCCGTGAGAGGTCAAGAAACCTCTTTCCTGCCACAGCACACCGAAGTCGTGAACGACTCCGAAAGCGTACTGTGAATCTGTATAAACATTTACTTTCAGGTTCTTGGCTCGTTTGCAGGCTTGTGTCAGAGCGATGAGCTCTGCTGCTTGTGCTGACAGTGTGTCTATTCTGTGTGTCTCAATGACTTCCGTATCAGTGGTCACGGCATACGCGGCCACTAACTCTCCTGTGCTTGTTCTCATGCATGAACCATCAACGTAAAGTGTCAGGTCAGGGTCGGGTAGTGCAATGTCTGTCAGATCTTGTCTTGGTTTCGTCACTGTATCGATTACTTCCACACAGTGATGTGGTGTTGTCTCTACTGTACTCGAAGGCAAAAGTGTAGCCGGGTTTAGTATATTACATCGTCTGATCTCTATGTGTTGCTGAAATAATGCCAGTTCGTATCCTGTCAGTCTTGCTATAGTCAGGTGCTGTGTCTGTGTTCGGTTCAAGAGAACTTCAACTGCATGTGGAACCTGTACTGTCAGGGGATGGCCTAACACAATAGAGTCACTTTGTCTGATAGCTAGTGCTATTGCTGCAACGGATTTCAGGCAAGCAGGCAGAGCCTGGGCTACTGGATCGAGTGTACTTGAAAAATAAGCACACAGCTTGTGTTTTCCTGCTTGATCTTGTTTAAGGACAGATAATGCTGTTCCATCTCGCTCAGTGACAAAAAGCGTGAAAGGCTTGTTGTAACAAGGAGTCGCTAAAACTGGTGCTTGACATAAGGCTTTTTTCAGTTCCTCAAATGCAAGTGTATGTTCTTGTGTCCAAGGGAGGACAGTCGAAGAGGCTGCCTCCTGTGTTGTCAACTGTATAAGTGGTTTGGCTAGATATGCATACTGGGGAATCCATTGTCTGCAGTAAGAAGTGAGGCCAATAAAGGCCCGTACTTCCTTTTGTGTCTTGGGCTGGGAAAGATTGGCTATTAACTGGATACGGTCTTGTGTCAGCTGTCTACCCCTCTTGGACAGCAAGTGACCTAGGTAGACCACTTGCTGGGCACAGAATTGTAACTTCGAAGGGGACACCTTGTGTCCCTTGTCTGCCAGAAAGTGTAAGACTGTCAGTGATGCATGTTCACAGTCAAGTTCTGTATGAGCTGTTATCAGAATGTCATCGACATACTGGAGCAGTGCGGTATTGTCAGGCATGTGAATACTGTCTAGTTGTCTTTTTAACGCTTGGCTGTAAATACTAGGACTTTCGGTGAACCCTTGAGGAGCCCTCGTAAATTTAAAGCTTCGTCCATTTAAACAGAATCCGAAAAGGTACTGGCTATCTGGATGTATCGGGACACTGAAGAAGGCGTTCTTGAGGTCTATTACAGTGAAGAACGTCGCTTCGGAATCAATCGCAGTTAGTAGGGAAGAAATGTCTGGGACCACTGGGTATTGCGGAATTATACACTTGTTTAATTCCCGAAGATCAATCACTAGTCTGTAGACTGGTGGTGCATTAGGGTCTGTTCGTTTGAGAATGGGGATGACAGGAGAATTACATATGTTCGAGTCTATTTCTACTACCACTCCTTGTGCAATGAGCTCGTCAACAATTTTCAGTAATGCTACTATGGCATCTGGTGGCAACTTGTATTGTCTGATTCGTGGCAGTATTACTCCTGATTTTAGCGTGACGCGATATGGTGTAATGTGCATGCAACCTACATCAGTCGGACCTTGTGCCCACAAATGCGGTGGTACATTCTGGAGTCTGGGATCAAAATCTCTCATCACATAATGTCCTTTAAAATCACATAAAAACAATCTCACTCCTTCCGGAGAACAACAAATAACAGCTCCTAGTTCTTTCAATGTCTTAATACCAAGCAAATTTTCTGGGCATGACTTAGTCAGCAACAAGTCTGTAGTACGGGACAATGGACCAACTCCTAGGGGAACTGGTTTTGACACTTCGTTAACAATAGGCTTTCCTGAAAAACCCAGGGAAACATTCTGTGAGTCTGAGAGGGGTGCCCCTGGACCCTCGTCATGACTGATGGTAGTTCTGCTTGCCCCTGTGTCAATCAAAAACTTTCTGTCTTTTCCCAATACACGACTATGTACATAAGGACCTTCTTGATCTACAGGAATCTCGATAAGAGGCAAGCCAACCTCCCTCTCTAGGCTGTTTCATGAGTACTGCTGAAATTCTGGATAATCTGACTGTGCGTACTGGTACATCTGTTGTGTGACCTGTTGAGTGGCAGCTATCGGTTGTGGTAGGGCTACTGTCTGTTGCGTGTTCTGTGGGGTGCTGTTCTGTGTAGGAGGATGCGGTCTTTCTTTTGTCTTGCCTGTAGCTATATTGTGTTTCAGGACTGCGCATTCATTAACATAGTGACCTGGCTGTTTGCAATAGTTGCAATTTCCTTTAACTGGGGGAGTGCTTTGAGTGCCTTTTCTATTTCCATTAGCCGGTACTGATTGTGCAACGAGCATTTTCATTTTCGTATCTTTCAAACGTTTCTTTTCATGTTCCTGTTCTTCTCTAATTCTGTTCTGGTGGTACTGTAACATTTGTAACATTTGGGAAGGACTATTTGCTTGCCAAGTACTCTCAACCTTCAGTACTCTATTCTTGATCTGGGGTGAAGAATTCTCTACCAGTTTGCTCACAAAAAGATGTGGATATGATTCACTACTGGGCTTAAGGCCACTATTAATAGAAAAACATTTCTCGAATCTGGAATAAAAATCACTAGTGTCTTCATCTGGTTTCTGTTTACAGGCTGAAATAGCATCCCAATCTTCCTTTTTAGTAATCAATAATCTCGGCAGGACCTGTATCAAGAGTTCAGGTAATGCTTTAGCTTGGTCCCCCAGACCTGTGCCAGGGAGCCGTCCTTTGTCCTCTGTTTCCAATAATGCCCAATCTATCTTTTTCTCTCCTAATTCCCAATCTTTTTCTTTAAGCTTTTCATAAATGCCTGCACTGCAGGTAACAGTACTTTCAATAACTTAATAATATCAGCATACGTGTAATCCCCTATGCGGAGAATGTCTTTTAATTCACGATGGAATCCCCCTGGATCTTTATCATGACAGGGAAGCATCTTTTTCATTTCTAATATTTCCATTTTCGTCAAGGGTGTGTAAACATATACACGTTGGAGTGTACCGTCATTATCTTTAACGGGATGCACTTCTCGAAGAGGGTTCTGTCTGTCAAAAGGTAAACCATGTCTGTCGTGGTGTGGGACAGGAATCATGCTCGTGGACAGAAAAGTTACATACTTATGTCGTTGGTCCAGAATAACATTAATTAATTCAGTACCAGTACTTGTCCATCTATCTAAAAGTACGTCGTCCAGTAATTTGTACAAGGGACCGGGATCAGCATATTGACTTTCATACAACGTGATCAGATGTTGAACCATGTAAATACCAGCTAAACGCTGTTCATTTGGAGAAAGACTCAAAAAGGTCTGAGCCACTATGTCTCCATTATATATATTAGAGTTAGACACCCATTGAACTGCTGACCGGGCCAATTCTTGTTCATGTGGGGTGTGGGGTCTGTCACATTCTACTCTTTTTCTCAGTGCGTTCTCAGTAGCTTGGAACAGATTTTCGAGAGAAAATCGTTCTTTTATAAGGGGTCCCTTCTTGCGGTAATCAAGACATATGGGCCTGTCGAATGGTCTTGCTCTACCTACATAAGCAATTCTATCGGGGTTGTCGGTGTCATCCTCTTCCGAGGTTGAATCCTCTTTCTCTTCAGACTCTTTCTGGTGTATCTTTAAAATCTCTTTTCGTATTTTCTTATACATGCATTCTGTCTTTCCCACTGTATCATTTTTACCAGCAGATATGTTGTCACTCCAATCAATCATACCTCTAGTTACTCCTTTTCCTGGCTGGTCTTGTTCTCTGATCAGACAATTAATAAAAAAACGTAGAATCATGTTTTTAACCTCTACTTTTCTGTGTTTCATGGCATTTTCTATACTCTCTGGTCCTTCTCCTGTTCAAATGAAACGGTATATACTGTCTAAGTGTTCCTTCATGTCTGGTAATGGAGATAGATATTCTGTAGCTCGTCTTAGTCGGAGTGAGTTCACTAACAGGGCACCTGCACCTGGTACTGGATCGTATATACATTGCGATATGGGTACGGCAGTAGTCCTATAGGGAGACGCCATTGTCGGGGGTGTCCGTAGTCCTACGTCCTGCAAAGACCTTGTTGGTGGCGGTGTTCGGGGTGCCGCAGCCTCTCCCACTGCCCCTTGTCCTGAGTCATCTCTCACTGTCGCTACAGTCGGTGGAGGTAGCGTTTGTATAGGCTGAGTCGGTGTAGGCTGAGTCTGTGATGCAGGTGGAGGGAGAAAAAAAGGATTGTTCAGATTAATGACGGGACGAGGAGGTGGGGATGCTGCATTTACATAGTCCGGAGCAGGCTCCGCTAGATAGGAAGAAATAAAAGCTTCAGCTTCTGTCTGTCTATGCATACGTGCTTTGGTCGGGATCAGAGGTGGCGGTAAATGACTAGGTCCTTCCGCGAGGACAGGATACATGCCCATGTTGAGGGCATTTTTCCCTCGGTCTACTTGCTCTCTCTGGACCCGCTCCCCCTCTTCTTTTAGTTCTTTTTCTCTGGCTTTTTCCCCAGCTTGTCTGGCTCTATCTGCTTTATTCATTTCTTTTTCGGTTCTCCTATGCGCTTCTTTGCGCCATAATTCAATGGCATCTTTCTGTGACTGTCTCGATTTCTTTTTCCATAGCGCTTCCTCTATTCTCATAATGCATTCAGGATCCCATGTTCCTGAGGCAGGCCATCTATACTTCTCATCCAGATCTTTAGTGTAATCCACCCACAAATCCAGAAACAGTATGGCATCTAGCCCGTGTTTCTGATACATAAAATGACCAGGAGTATCTCTAGGTGGGACGGGTACTGATTCCTCGAGTATCCCTTTTCTTGTCCCTATCTGACGTAATTTCGAAAACAATGGCATGTTGGAACTACCTTTAACGAAAACACAGTGTACAAAAAAACAGACTGAGAACAACCATTCATACCACAACACTAGAACATTGAGAACAGATACATCCTAACTAGTACATAAGAATAACTCGTTCTTGGCAATTATTTACTTTATGCACTGCGAAGCAGCACAGTCATACCGGTCTCATAAAGAGACACGTCTTTACCGCGCCCCCCAAAGGTGGCACGTCTTTACCGGATCTGTGTACCCAGACCCGTCTTTACCGGACTCAAATAAATGAATCCGTCTTTATGCGTTCCCAATAATGGTACTCACCGGGAAGCAGAACTTGAACTGGAAGGCCTCGGACACTCGATACTGCTACTGCGGTTGCTGCTACGTATGCGCCTTGGAACAGGTGGGCATCCGGATACCTCAGACCTTGCTCTCTCGTCTTGGGCTCTGGTTGGGATGGTCCGCAATCCTCACCGCCTCGTGTGGATGCCTGGTCGCAGTCTCCGTCACCTCCGTGGGCCTGAGGGAGTAGGCAGGAAATCCTGCGTCGTGTACACTTGAGATCCGTCACGGCTGTAGAAGGGTGGGGGGCTCGACCTATATCGCCGGCGAGTGGGGAAGGGGACTAGTCCCTATTCGGGCGCCAGATTAATGTGGTAAATAAATTAATACCCCATACGTAATTTCTATACATTAACAAGAAGCATATATCTAATGAGAGGCAGAGTCCATGGCGTCCGTTTCAGAAGGGCTTTATTACATTCGCTGCAGCCAATGGAGAATTGGGTTCCATCACCACTAAGGTTCAGGAAGGATCGAAATCTAACGTTTATTCACAGAGTACATCATTTATAGTACAAATGTACATTAACTTGCATGGAGAAGGTGGAGCAAGCGAAAGAGAGAGAGATAAGAACACATAGGCGTGTAAAAGGGCGTACATGTAGGCGTTCCCTTGGTGAGTCACAAGTGTTGTCATAGGTGGGTGGATACCTGGGAGGGGTCTGTATGGCTTGGATGGGGTCATGGAAGGGGTCTGAATGTCCAGCTGGAACCTATACCCTACTTGAGTGCATAACCTAGTCATGACGTGTAACAGACGTGTAGCTGGTGGAGACAGGAGGGGGTTGACTTTTGTGCTAGTAGAGGAGTCTTGGATGTCAGAACGACCTGTACCTCGAGTACTATCTAGTATCTATAGTATCTTTAGTTTCGGAGAACATATTATCTAACTTAAAGGTCGCTCGGGCAAAGGCTATTCATCACTGAATGCTAGTATAGGCCTATATTTCTCCATGCATAGCATGGGGGCTGGGGCTTTCTTATGGATGCGAGCTCTGTAAATCACTTGAATGGAGACAGGAAGGCTAGGCCCTATCTTCTGCAGGCTGAATATGTTTATCCTTTTCATTAGGCAGGAATGCGTTTCTGTGGAGCAGAGCAGATAACTGTAGGCAAAATACAGTCTTGGCAGGCCAGACCGGGCACCTCTCGGCTGAGTAGGAAGTAAGGGAGAGGTCAGGAATGAATAACTAAACTGCATCTTTCAGAGCATTCAGGAGGCTGAATTCGGGTCATAGCTCGACTAGGCCACAAAAACGGGTGCATCTTATAAAGACGTTGGCAACATAGGCTTAAAAGCAGAATTATCGTTTCTAACATTGAGGGCCTAGTAACTGACATGTTAACGTTGGACGCAAATGCATATGCGTCTTCATTTCGGCCATAGAGGGAAAATGCATGCATGTCATACATGTACATTGAACGTTGGGGTACACGATAGGGGACATACTTGGCCATATAAAATTCAATTTTCCTCAGTCTCAGTAAGATCCGGTGGTTGAAATTGCACAACAGGGGAAGTGACGACCTGGTCCTGGGGATTGGGTAGGTTGTGTACAATCGCTGAGACAATGTTCGTGTTCAGTCCCCTAACAAGCTCAGGGGTACGAGCATTAGCAAAGTGGCCCATAGAAGATCTTTTGGCCATGGCTAAGTCCTGGGAAACCCGGTCTTCCATGAGTATAATGCCCTGGTCAATAACAGAGTTAGCTCTTATTATAAAATTATCCAATGCTCCCATTAGCTGATCACTTGGAGCCTTACTCCTACTCCTACTCTCACGCGCAGCCATAATGCTGGTACTGTCTACGCCACGAAAAGTACTTTTTATTTATTTATTGGGCTTTTAAAGCGCGACAGCTACCCAAAAAGGGTTTCCCGGCGCTAGGAGATACTAAACCTCGTGGGCAGATTGAAATAGCTCAGGGGAGAGGCAGGGGCTGGTTACTGGTTAAAAAGCCAGGTCATAATGGCTTTACGGAAATGGGTGTAGCGGGTTTCCAAGCGTAGGTGCTGAGGGAGGGAGTTCCAGAGCTTGGGGCCCAGAAGTGTGGTATTGGGTTCTCCAGGCCTACATACTCCGTGAAATACCCTCTACACCATAACAGATGTTGGCACGGAAACTAGAAAATGCAAAAGACAAGTTTATTAAGACCCCATGGGGTGGTGGTACATTCCTACAGCACCCTTCGGTAATGCAAGAAGTATCACACCGAACATCGGTGCAAGTCCTTCTTTTATACAGTTTTACAGTAATAAAAATGTAGGCGGAACACAGTTACAGAGGTTTAGGTACATATATGGTCATTTTTGGAACACAGCCAACTCATGGGAGGAGTTATAACACCACTGGTCAGTTTGGGGGACATTCCTAAGTGATGACTGTTCAGACTAAACTGCGCATGTGTGAGTTTGACCAATACTAAAAATAGCCTGTTGCTGAGCAAACTCGAGTGGTCAGTGGTACAGAGGAAGGACAAAGGGCATGCTTACCACGAGGCAACGCATTCATCTAAAATGGCCGCAGATACATACAAAATGGCTTCCAACAACCATAGTCAATTTAAGGGAAATACGTGTAGCAAAGCTTAACGCTAACCCGATCACCGTCAAATTACGACAGACGACCCTTTTAGCGTTTAGCTGAAGCTACCTCATAGTGGACGTAATCAGGGTACTCATCTTTAATATCAATAGACATAATTTGTACTATTTCTCTATGAATCAATTGTTAATTTTTAGCAATAGCTCGTTTAGATGGAATACAAACAGAAAGGCACATAGAACATAACACTGGGCCACACTGGATACAGAGGCAAAGGAAGAATAATATCCCAACTATTACACATAGAATCGTCAACAACTTCCAACCCCATGTACTAAGTAATGACCAAAACCACCCCGAGATTGTCCATGTACCATTATCAGGATGTATCTCAGCAGCAATTTTATGTAATTTAGATATTGCATCATACACAGAAGGTGAATTATCTGGCACGTATACACAACAACTACTTCCGATAATACGGCATGCTCCTCCACGATCAGCTAATACTACGTCTAACACCATGCGGTTTTGGAGCGTTACAATTCTGGTAATCTGAAGTTCCTCTGTTAAGTTTCCTAAAGCAAAAGCTGTCTCATTAGCAACAGCTTCTACAACACGTGTCAACCGTCTTATTTTTCGACTGTTCAAAGCAGCTCCAACAAATGAAAAGAGGCCTAAATTAAAATCAACATATTGTTGTAACGCAGTGTCGGTCTGATCAATATCTTCAAGAACTAGTGCTCTCTTCACTCTATTCAATATAAAATCATGATACAGGACGTAGTTATTATGATACATAGGTGGGGCAATAAATACAGGGGGTAATACAAAAGATATATAACATGTTCCTAACCATCCTATGGGGAGACGGTGATAGCCTTTATTTCCACATATGAAGTACGTATTTCGGGAGGCCACAAATGTAATGCCATTTGGAGTGTCAAAGGTGAGAGTGGTGTTGCATTCACTTCTTCCTACTGGGATTGTACCTTTATTACGAACACACAAGTCAGCTTTTGTATCGATAACAGTAATCACATGTAAACTGGACATATTTATATTCCTCTGATTACTATAAATTCGTGGTGCGGACACGTTGTCGGGGCGGTACTCCTCCCATTTAAACTTAGTTCCTTCAGCTTGTGGATAACCATCTCGATCGTTGAAGCAGATTTTATTGAGTCGAAAAAGCAGCCCGCCTTTCGTTGGCCATCGCAAAGTGAATAAGAGTGTGTACCAGGCATTACAAGAACCATTATGGGAAAACGGGAGTGGGATAAGTGGTGTGCCCCCTTTCTTTTGATGTCCAGGCAACATCCCGCATACCCAGCAGTTCGAAGTATTAGTCATATTGTGGGTGTGATGCAGAATCTGAATAAAGCTGTTATTCAAATAAGTCTGTCTATGTCGTTCTTCATGATAAGGCAGAGTAAAATGAAAATGTTCAGATGGAATCGGGGTAGTTGGCGATAAATGTTCTCTTACTGGCACCATGAGTTCTACTACCCAAGCTATCACAGCTATCACAACAATTGTCAAAATGAATAGTACTGCACCAAGAATTCTCTTGTTTCGCATTGCAGAAGATGCCATAGTTCAAAGTTCAAAATGTCTTAAAAACAACTAAAAAATAAAAATATGAGTGCTGAGCTCCGAGGTAGCCGTTGGTTTCTTCTCCGAGATTCAAGACGGGTATCGCTACACTTGGCAGAACAGATCCCCCCCCCCCTTGATATTCCCGGCTTCCGTTTCACAAACCCCAGAGCGGTAACTCAACCAGTCTCGCACAAAAACAACTGCTTATCGTGGTCGTAGGTTGTATCTCTCTTTTCCAGAAACAGTGTGGTCCGGGAAGGCTCCCTCCGATTCGGCAGACGTTACAGCTGGGCTCTTCTCCTCGTCCAAGATGTCTCGATAATCAGACAGCACAGTTGGGTTCACCAGATCCGGAGAGACACAGCGGCAGTGAGTGGAGTGCACCCACCGCTTCCTGTTGGTGACTTGCACAGCCGTTCGAGTTGCGAGCAACACCTGCTCGGGGCCACGCCACCTCGGCTCCAAGCTGCTTGTTCTCTCAAAGGACCTGACCATCACGTGGTCACCAGGACGAAGATTGTGAGCCTCTCCAATGGAATTGTCGGGGAGCGCTTCTCGAACCTGTTGATGAATGGAAAGTAAATCATTTGTTAATCGTGCCAAATAATCGTTCATCATTATACAAGGCACAACATGTAACAATCGAGGCTTAGGAACTCCCCATATATTCATAGGTCTTCCAAACACCACTTCATAAGGTGTGAGGCCAGTTCGGGAATGGGGCACTGATCTGATAGATAGCAATGCCAGAGGCAGAGCATCCGGCCATTTCAAAGACGTGGATGCCACGATCTTTGCTAGCTTTAATTTCAGAGTAGCATTATATCGTTCAACAAGACCTGCTGACTGCGGATGGAATGCAGCATGAAATTTTTGCTGAATTCCCAATCCCTTCATCACACATTCCACGATTTTCCCAACAAAATGAGGACCATTATCGCTCCACAAAAATTTACAAACACCGTAGCGAGGGAAGTACTCTTTGAGCAAAACCTTAGCTGTTGTCAGCGCTGTATTATCCTTCGTGGGGAAGGCCTCAATCCATTTACTGAAAGCACACACCACCACTAAGACATACTTAAGGTTATTGCAACGCTCAAGCTGAATGTAATCCATTTGCAGTACTTCAAACGGTGCAGTAGGTGGAACAAACCCTCCTTTTGGAGTATGCGTCCCTTTCGCAGGATTGTGCTGCAAACATATCAGACAGGTCTGCACTACTCTTTTGGCCGTATTGGCAATCTCAGGATGCTCCCAAACTCGCGTTAGCAATCGAGTAATTGCAAGAGCTCCAACATGTGCCAATCCATGTGTCATTTGGACCATCGCTTGCAAGTAAGCTGCAGGCAATTTTCATCTTTCCATATCTTTGCTTCGCCAACAACCCTCATCGTCCAGCACTCCCTCTGCTGCCCAAGTTGCAAGTTCTGCTTCAGACGCTGATTTCTGAATGTCTAGTATCTCCTCTCTAGCATCATGCCATCGCTCAGCCTGTGATTTCACTACATACATTGGCGAGGCATTTCGTAACATAGCAGTTTCTCTCGCTATGTTATCTGCAAAAGCGTTTCCTTGTCCCACTTTGTCAGTGACCTTTTTATGTGCACTGCATTTGATTATCGCCACTTTCTTTGGACAAAGTAACGCATTCAAAAGATCACGCACTAGTTCTCCGTGCATAATATGTACTCCATGCGAAGTCAAAAACCCACGCTCTCTCCAGAGTAGTCAAAAATCATGCGCTACTCCGAAGGCGTACCGGCTGTCTGTGTAGATGTTCACACATAAACCAGCACTCAATTCGCAGGCTCTTGTCAAGGCTATTAGTTCCGCTGCTTGAGCCGATTTCTGTGGTATTCGTGCTGCTTCTACCACTGTCTTAAGTGTCGTGATCGCATATGCTGCAGAAGTTGTGCCATCTGGCAGCCTTAAACACGATCCATCAACCCACAGTTCCCCATCCACATCTGGAAGTGGCGTATCCTGTAAGTCGACACGACCCTTTGTTTGTTCTTCGGTCAGGAAAACACAATCAAGGTGTTCTTCCTCTTGGCCCTCAGCAACCGGATACGGCAATAAAGTAGCAGGGTTCAGAGTAGCACATCTCTTTAGTGTGATGTGTGGCGCCAACAGTGTGAGCTCATATCCTGTTAGACGTGCACTCGTAAGATACTTGGTCTTTGTTTGATTTAACAGTGCATCTACCGCATGGGGAACTAACACTAGCAATTTGTGTGACAAAACTGTTCAGTCACTCTGCCGTATAGCCACTGCTGTTGCTGCAACTGCTCGAAAGCACCCAGGTAATCCTCGTGCCACAGGATCAAGTATTGCCGAAAAGTATGCGCAGGGCCTCTGCTTATCCCCGTGTGTCTGCACTAACACTGACAATGCACACCCATCTTTCTCATGTACGTACAACGTGAAAATCTTTGTGTAATCTGGTGTACCTAATACTGGTGCAGAACAAAGGGCTTGTCTCAATTGTTCAAAAGCAGTCTGACATTCATCTGTCCATTCAAGAGGCATTGGTGTAGTTTTGGACAATAATGCTAACAAAGGTTTTATAATGTGCAAAAACCCCATTATCCACTGTCTACAAAAGGACGTTAAACCTATGAAGGCACGCACATCTCTCTGAGTACGGGGGACTGGTGTATCTAAAATTGCCTGAATTCGATCAGATGTTAATGCACGTCCCTCCTTAGACAAAAGATGACCGAGGTAGGTCACCTTTGGTCTACAGTATTGTAGTTTTTTCCTAGACACTTTCTGATTATTCTGAGCAAGGAAAGAGAGCAAAGCAAGAGTACTCTCCTCACACTGTGCATACGTGTCTGCAGCAAGTAAAATATCATCGACATATTGGATGAGAGCTACTCCAGACTGCAAATCAAAAGAATCGAGCTGTCTTTTTAAAGCCTGGCTATAGATGCTAGGACTTTCTGTATAGCCTTGAGGAACTCGACAAAATCTATACGATTTATTATTTCATGTAAAGCCAAATAGATATCTGATATCGGAATGTATGGGAATGGAAAAGAAGGCGTTTTTGAGATCTATTAAAGAAAACGTAGTGGCAGTGGGTGGAACCAAAGTAAGTAAGGTGGTGATATCAGACACCACCGGGTACTGGGGCACTACAATTTTGTTTATTTCCCTCAAATCAATAATAAATCGATAGACTTTGTCATCAGTATCTTTCTTTAAGATCGGAAGAATCGGGCTGTTACAAACATTGTAGGGAACTTCCTCCACTACTCCTGCAATAATCAAATCCTGAACAATGTGAGTCAATGCAATTTCACCTTCCCTAGAGATTTTGTATTGTGGTACACGTGGCAAAGCCACACCCTCCTTAACAGTTATTCGAATAGGTGGAATGAGCATCTGTCCCACATCCGTGTCCGATGTAGCCCATAACGTGTGTGGGAGAGAGGCTAACGCTTCAATTTCTTGCATAGTGCATAGTCTTCCTACATCCGGATAATTGTCATTCAAAATAACCCGCACTCCTTCAGGAGCGCAGCGTATTGTTGCTCGGAAGTATTTAAGCAAATCTATGCCCATAATATTGTCTGGAGTATTCGGCGACAATAAAAATGGGCACGGGCCAAAGAATCTGTCAATGTAAAACGTAAGAGGTTGTGACAATGGGCTAAGAGAGGGTGTTCCATCAAACCCTATGGATGTAATCGTTTTGCCAGGCAGGGGAGCCCTTGGAACCAAGTTTTTAGACAGAGCACTACGAGTAGTTCCTGTATCAACCAAAAACTGATCAGTAGAACCCAAAACGCCCGCTGATACATATGGACCTCTTTGATCTACTGGCACTTCAACCGATTCCACACCCCATTCTACGCAATCCTATGCATGTACATAGTCCTGAGACTCCGCATTCTCACCCTCCGATATCTGGTACTGATTCCGTCGATCAAAAGTATTATGATCATCCTGACCACGACCCCTCGCCTCAAACCTACCGCGATCACTTGCTCCACCTCTCGCTCACGAATAACTATTCCGTGTCCTTCCACTTCCTCGACCACGCTGATTATGTTGTTCACGAAGCACCGGACAATCTGAAGCCCAATGTCCAAACTCTTTACAGTATGCACATTGATCCTCAGAAATGTTGGTACGACCAGAAGACGTACCATTCCCTCCTCGCTTGCCTCTATCATTCCCTCTTGGCTGCGTAGCACGAACCTGAGCCAACATCACCTTCGTCTTTAACTCCTTCGCTTTCTTATCAGTACTTTCTTTAGCCTCTAATTCCTGTCGCTTGTAATACTGAGCCATAGTCAACAAGGATGCAGGGGTCGCCGTGGTCCAGGAACTTTCACTAGTTTTCAAACATTTTGCAATCTCCGGCAGGAGATTAGCCACATACTTATCGACAAACAAATGTCTACCCGTGTCATCCGTTAATAATTGCCCACTGTAATCATGAAACGCTTCTTCAAAACGTGAGAAGAAGTCAGACACCGACTCATCCTGTTTCTGTTTGCAAGAGGCTAACATAGTCCAGTCAATCTTTTTAGGGGGAACAAGCGTTTTTAATTTATTCAAAATAGCTGTTGGGAGAACTAGAATTAATTGACAAGGCTTACATGCAGGCTCCCTATCTAAATCAGCTTGGACTAAAACTTTCCAATCCGCTCCCAAAATCGCTTGATCATCAAACTTACGAATCGCTCTCCACATATCAGGGGGCAATATTAACCCAAAGAAAAGATCGATATCAACTAGTGTCATAACACAAGAAGAAATAGCCCCTTCCACTCCTTCATAGAAAGCTGCCGGATTTTTTCGGGGGTCAGGTAAAGCATTTTTCAATGCCATAACGTCTGCTCTGTTCCAAGGTGTATATACCCAATTATATACAAAATAACCCTTTGCATCCCCGGACAATTTATCGTCGCTTGTACCTTGCCCTTTGGGGGGAACATACAAAGGTGCAGCTTCACGCATAGGCATAACATGAACTGTAGAACGCTTATCTGCTCCAAAGATAGAACACTCTTTGGATTGCTCCGTCGACCCCGGCGCAGGCACGTCTGATGCTTTTCGTGCTTCCCGCAATCTGGACGCCTCATCCCGTAGCTGGACCAACCGTCGGAAAAATTCATCTGCATCTGCAATAACAAATAAACCTTTACTCATATTCTCACGATGAACTGATATATCCTTAGGCTCTAAATCGGGCGAATATTTCCTAAATCGTTCTACAACTTCATCTCCAAAAGCATTTAAAAAATACAACTGTACTCGCTCCGACCACTTACTCATCTCATTTTTAATCTCTGATATAGTTATTTTGTTCAAATTAAGATTGCGAGCAGTTACACTAGCACTTAACCTCATACTCTTACTCCCTTGCTCTTCTCCTTCCGAGTCCTCGTCCGGGGCCGTAGGCAAAACGTACGGAGGCGGGCACCGATCTAGCAATGAAAAATCATCAACTTCATTAGTAAGGACAGGGTAAAGAGGACGCCAAATAGGAAATTGACCGCTCGTTTGCAAATTACGTTCCTGTGCCTCCCTCTCTTTCTTCTCCTGCAACTCCTTCTCCTCCAGCTGTAAAGCCTTATCTCGAGAAGCCTTACGCTGCTCTTTTTCCACCAAGGCTATTTCACGCTTCATTCGTTCACGCACCGCTTTCTCCCACATTCGTACACAATCAAACATATCCTGCCTTGACCTGCGCTGAAACAAACATTGCTCCACAAACTGAACCTTTCGTAAATCAAACGACACATGTAGTGGCCATTGCAACTCGGGATCAGATCTGGTGTAAGCATGGGCGGAAAATCCGTTCCGCTCGCGGATTTTGCGGATTTTCGGGAAATCCGCAATCCGCGAGATTTGCGAATTTCCCACAAAATCCGCAAATCCGCGAGCAGCGGATTTTGCTCGCACTGCTCGCACTGTTCGCGTGAGTTCGCGCCCCGCGAATAAGTGCAAAATTGCAGAAATACGATCTTAGCAAAACTGAAAGTAACTACTTACCAGGTTCAAAAGTTCAGGCTCATCATTAGTAGCCATTTCCTGTAGTGCTTCCTGAGGGGCCCCTCCAGAGTTCAGTTGCCAGTTGAAACTATTATGTGACCCTGCTCTGAACCTCAGAATAGTCACACATATGCCACAAAGGTCCTGAATTACAGCTAAGGGAGACAAGCAGGAGCCAGGCTGGAAGTTAAAATCCATTAATCAGCCCCTAATTCATTATTGTCAGTTGGGGCAGGGCAGGTGTTGTAACTAATTTTGCAACAATGAAAGCACTTAGCAAGTGCAAAAGATCACTAATCAGGGCGCACTAAGGAAGCAGGTGCCAGCTAAAAAAATATTCTGTGACACATTAATCAGCCCCAAATTAATTCAGGTCACTTGAGGCAGGGAAGGTGTGCTTTGCTTTGCCGAAAATAATGTACACTGGACAACCAGAGGGTGTGGTGATGAAACAGAGGGTGGCATGGGTGGGCCAGAGGGTGGCATGAGTAGTCAGAGAGTGGCAGTGGTGACAGAGAGTGGCAGTGATGAAGAAGAGTGTCCCAAACAGGCTGGACACGTAGAAACAACAAGTTCGCGAAACTTGCGACCCGACAGGTAAGTTCGCAATTTGCGACATTGTACAAAACCCTCGCGAACTGGCAGAAACCCGCGCAAACACACAAAAAAAAGAAAATCCGCAAATTCGCGAGAATTCGCGGATTTTGCGGATTGCGAATCCGCAAATCCGCAAAATTCGTGAACGCGAGATCCGCAAAATTCGCTCATGCTTAATCTGGTGTACTTATTCCATAATTTACTGTATAATATAGGGGGAAGACCGAATTTAACATACATCCCCCGATTGGGAGTCCCCTCTGGGGGAGCTGGCTGAGATTCGTTTAATCGATAAGTGGTACCATTTCCAAGACAGCACATTCCTCGAAGTGTGCTTAAAACAGGCATGTTCAAAAGTATCACGGAAACGTGATACCACATAAATGGCACTTAATATACTCCACACAAATGTGCCGTTCAAACACAAACAAATTTTAGAGAAATATCTCTACATGCCCGCCTATGTGAAGTGCACTGCACATATAGTTCAAATCATAGAATCAAATGTTAGCTAACTCAAAACATATTCAAAGAGCCACAGTAAGCGTCCATAGACTATCTTACCAATCACAAGCTTACCAAATTCTCAGATATCCTGGTTCCAACTGCCAAGGTCTTTGATCAAATCAGCCAAACCGGCACTATACGACAACTCGAACGAACAGGATCTCAGTCGAGGACCGGCGCCACCTGGAAGGTCAGATCAGAAGGAAAGGAAGAAAACACCGTGGGTGCCAAGACTCGGGTCACTCAGTGGTAGCGTACGCGTCCATGGCGAGTTTCCAATCCTTCGTCACGACCTCTCCTTCGGGCATCTGAGTCGCCGATGAGTCCCTTCGTGGTCGCCAATTTGTGGTATTGGGTTCTCCAGGCCTACATACTGCGTAGAATACCCTCTACACCATAACAGATGTTGGCACGGAAACTAGAAAATGCAAAAGACAAGTTTATTAAGACCCCATGGGGTGGTGGTACATTCCTACAGCACCCTTCGGTAATGCAAGAAGTATCACACCAAACATCGGTGCAAGTCCTTCTTTTATACAGTTTTACAGTAATAAAAATGTAGGCGGAACACAGTTACAGAGGTTTAGGTACATATATGGTCATTTTTGGAACACAGCCAACTCATGGGAGGGGTTATAACACCACTGGTCAGTTTTGGGGACATTCCTAAGTGATGACTGTTCAGACTAAACTGCGCATGTGTGAGTTTGACCAATACTAAAAATAGCCTGTTGCTGGGCAAACTCGAGTGGTCAGTGGTACAGAGGAAGGACAAAGGGCATGCTGACCACGAGGCAACGCATTCATCTAAAATGGCCGCCGATACATACAAAATGGCTTCCAACAACCATAGTCAATTTAAGGGAAATACGTGTAGCAAAGCTTAACGCTAATCCGATCACCGTCAAATTACGACAGAAGGGAGAAGGATCTTCCCCCATCCTCGCTCGGCGTGTTTTGGGCACACAGAACAGGCCTTGAGTTGAAGATCTCAGGCACCGAGCTGGCGTGTAGGTTTGCACGAGGGCTTGTAGGTATATGGGGGCATTGCCCCATTTAATTCTGTGCATAAGGCTAAGAGATTTGAATTTGACCCTATTTTTAATTCGCAGCCAGTGGAGTGCCTTAAGGTGACCGGACATGCGTTCCCTTTTGTGGCACTTACAGAGCAGTCTAGCTGCGGCATTTTGCACCAGTTGAAGGCGTCGCATGACTGCCTGTGGTGCCCCTAGGTAGAGGACATTTCCGTAGTCTAAACAGGAGGTGATTAATGCGTTGACCGCAGTCTTTTGTGTGTCATCCGGTAGCATCCAAATGATTTTCCTGAGCCACCTCAGAATTGAAAAACAGGTGGCTGTAAGGTTGGTAACTTGGGGCTCCATAGTTAGGCCATTGTTAATGGTAATGCCAAGATTTCGAACTTGTTGGGACGGGATGGGTAAGGGGCCCATTTCAGATGGCCAGTGTCTTGGGTTTCAGAGGTTTTGGTTTGGACCCAGTATTAAAACCTCCGTTTTGCTGCCATTTAGTTTGAGCATATTGGCGCTCATCCAGGTGGTGATGTTCCTAAGGCCTGTCTGCAGGAGGGAGGAGGAGTCATGATCACCATTGGAGAGTGAAAATACGATTTGGGAATCGTCGGCGTAGGTGAACATGTTTAGACCTGCTGCTTCGGCGATCTGGGCGAGCGGGGTTACATAGAGGTTAAAAAGCAGGGGGCTTAACACCGAGCCCTGAGGTACTCCATAGGGGGATAGGTGGACATTTGAGGCCGCGGTACTGGAGATGATTTGAAATGTCCTGAGTGTCAGGAAAGATGCAATCCAATCCAATGCATTGCCCCTGATGCCCATGGTGGAGAGTGAGGTTAACAGAATGTTGTGGGAGATGGTGTCGAACGCTGCGCTGAGGTCAAGTAAAATCAGTGCAGCGGAATCCCCTCTATCGACCAGGAGGCGAAGGTTTTCCATCACTCCAAGCAGTGTAGTCTTCGTCCAGAAGCCAGGGCGGAAGCCCGATTGGGAGGGGTGAAGTATATCGTTTACCTCCGCAAACCTGGCGAGGTGACCGTCGACATGTTTCTCCAAGATTTTGGAGAAAACGGGTAGGAGGGATATAGGGCGGAAATTGGCCAGGATTTTCGGATCTGTCGATGGCTTCTTGAGTAGAGGTGAAACCATGGCATGTTTCCATATTGCTGGGACCTTTGCCTTGGAGAGGGATAGGTTCAGAGTTTGGCATATCACGGAGAGTTGAGGAGTGTCCAGAAGTCTGAGTACTGAAATCAGGAGGGGGTCGGTGGGAGAGCCAGATTTTACAGTGTGTCCAGGACGTAGGCCTGTTCTGTGGCAGACGAAAGAGGGGTGGCCCGGTACGGTCTCCTCCGGGCTACAACGGGCTTAAACGGGCTCGCCCTTGGCCCGGGGTTCGCCTGGCACGCGACAGCGCGCGTTCCGTGATGCGCAGGGCGTGGCCCAAGATATGGAGCGTGTGGGAGGGGCGGGAAGAGGCACCAGCGTCAGGGATGAAGGGCTGCTGGTCCTCGCAGTCCCGCAAACAATCGCTCTGCCCCTTGAAACAAACACCACCTCCTCGAGCGGCTCCCACGAAGCGGGGGCCGCGAGGCGCTGCCTTTGAAGTCCGGCATGGGAGGGGCGGGAAGAGGCACCAGCGTCAGGGATGAAGGGCTGCTGGTCCTCGCAGTCCCGCAAACAATCGCTCTGCCCCAGGAAATAAACACCACCTCCTCGAGCGGCACCCGCGAAGCGGGGGTCGTGAGACGCTGCCTTTGAAGTCCGGCGTGGGAGGGGCGGGAAGAGGCACCAGCGTCAGGGATGATGGGCTGCTGGTCCTCGCAGTCCCGCAAACAATCGCTCTGCCCCAGGAAACAAACACCACCTCCTCGAGCGGAGGCACTGCCTTTGAAGTCCGGCATGGGAGGGGCGGGAAGAGGCACTGCCGTCAGGGATGAAGTGCTGCTGGTCCTCGCTGTCCCGCAAACAATCGCTCTGCCCCGGGAAACAAACACCACCTCCTCGAGCGGCACCCTGGTGTATCACCTTATTTTAGAAATTTGCCAAGTCCCTACCTTCGTTGTGAACTCCTGTTACTTAAACTAGGGGCCTGATTCACTAATATTAACTTACACTTTTGTGTACGTTTATGTTTGTTTGCTATTCACAAAGGTATTTTACTAGTAGTATTTTTATGACTGCGGAATCTCCGCACATAAAAAGATAGGACTAATCTGAAAAAGAATTCCACCACACAGATAATTGAAACCCACTAGAAAGGGTGGGGAGAAGCTCTTCAATTGCACCGGAAAGCAACTGGAAAAATGCCTATGGAGGAAGAGAAGGACCAATGAGTCAAGATCCATTATAGAAGAAGTGAACTGGAAAGGTATATGCGCAAGGGTCAAATTACTTGCACTTGAAAGAGAAGCAAGATGAATGAGTAAGAATTTTCTTCAGCTCAACTGTACCAAAACCGAGATACTGTTGTTTGGGAAAGCCAAGGAGCTGTGGACTCCAGATTGGTGGCCATCTGAATTAGGAGAAGCACCCTCTCCAAAGACTTGGGCCAAGAATCTAGGCATTATAATCGATACTAAACTATTGATGGAAGAGCAGGTGAAGACATTGTCAGGCATCTGTTTTGTTACAATGCGGATGCTCAGAAAGATCTTCCCCTGGATCCCTCTATTGGATAGAAAAACCCTCATCCAGTCGCTCCTGGTCAGCCGACTGGATTACGGGAATGCCTTGCTGGTTGGAATAAGGGAAGATCTACTTTCAAAACTACAGGTGGTACAAAATACGGCAGCCCACTATGCCCTCAATAAACTGGCGCGAACCCCCTCTTACGCCATTACATTGCCTTCCCATTAGGAAACAAGCCATTTTTAAGCTATTATGACGGTTTTTAAGTCTCTTCAGGGGAATGGACCAGCATACCTCAAGAAGAAGCTCGTACTATATCGATCTGTGCATCAGTTGAGATCCAGCATGCGCAATCTGCTCCACACGCCGCATATTTGGAAGGCTAACAAAGGTGGCCTGGCCTCTTCACATCTAGCCCCCAGCCATTGGAACAATCTCCCTGAGGAGATTCAGGCATGCGCCGATCTGTCTCAATTTTAAAAAGGCTCAAGACCTGGTTGTTTTAAGTTTATGCTGCTCATTGGGTTTCACCTTCTCAAGCGCTGAGAGAGCCCAATGGGGATGATTCGCTGCGCCATACAAATGAGGATAATATTAATAAAGTCCTCGGGTAAAATTGAACGATGCAGGTGCATCACCTCTAAGAAAAAGAAGAGAGGGGGGCTTAAATTCAGTGCCCAGTATTTGATAAAAAGAGTAACTTCACGCCCTGTAAATATGAGGAGCATGCTTGGAAAAGCTAGAAATCACACAGTTAACCCAGTGATGGTGTCAAGCTGGAGAATTGAAGTCCCGGGAGAAGAGATGACCATGCAGTGTACAAATTAGAGCTAATGGGTAATGTTACTGTGGTCCAGCATTTCTATAAGTATTTCTATGTTGGGAGTCACATGACTGGTGGAGTAGGGAGCCTCCTAGCCAGCAGAGACTGGCTGCCAGAAGCGGGGGCCATCTTGGATCAGGCAGGGATATGTAAGAGTTGGTGGCCATCTTGAAGGAGGTCCATAGCAAAGGAAAGAGCATGGGCCCCTTTGCCTAAAGAATAAGCTGTGGAATCATGGAGAATATTGTTTGGCAAAATGAATGCCGTTAAGTCTTATGAAGGATCATATATTAACAGAATATACAACCAAGGGAAAGAAAGGAACGGGTGAACATCCCGAAAAGAGGAATAAACACTGATAACAAACAGAACAGGGCACTGCAAACTACACCACAAACAAATAATAGCACATATTTCAAATATTCTCTTACAATAGAGTTGTCTAACTAACAGGATGCTGCTCTGCAAGCTAGTTCAAATTGAAACAACTATTTGGACAGAGAGTAGTTTAATAAATAATAACAACAAATAGAAATAGGCACAGCAAACTGCTTTGAATTCATACAAGTACTTCCTCGCAGTAGAGTTGCCCAGTCCTAATGGCGATGTGGACCAGTTCTCATGGTGTTTATTCTCAGGATTAATTTAAGTTCTTCCCTTTTGAGAAGTTGTTCTAGTTTTCCTCCTCATGCCGGTAAGGAGAGAACCCAGGTGATCTACCATTGTATGTCATCTCTGCAGTGTCCATCTTGAATAAAGGGGGGCAGGGAGGATCTTACATTTGAAATGGCTCCTATATTCACATAATCTGAGTACTCTCCCCAATATAAAGGCGATTACAAGGACACAAAAATTGCATACTCCACATGGGTTGTATTGCAATTAGTGAGGTATCTGAGAGTGATACTAGTGCTACCATGAGTGAATGTTTTAGTTTCTATGCTAACGGGGTCTGCACCGCAGCTGCCACATTTCTAATATTTGTAATGTCCAGTTATAGGAGGCAGACCCAAAGAAAATACATGCAACATTTGTAGAAATGGCTTCCAGTGATAGGATTGTCACAAAACGTAGGTGACACTGGCTAACAATAAGTGTTGGAGAAATAATATTATTGATTTTTACACAGTTAGTGCTCATGTCCTGATATTCATTAAAAATATCTATTTATTTGATTTCCTGTTACATTTATGATGTACAGAATGTACTTTCCACATCGTGTTTTCACACTGCATAGGTTATTTGCCGCAACAAATATAAGGGTTTGTGAATCCGTGCCTCCAAGAAGCCTACATTCGGGTATATCCCACTGTTCACTTGGCTTTAAGTTTTCTATTTCTCTTTGGTTTGACAGCAATGTCCATGTTGCATTTATCAATGTCCGAACAATATATTATGCATGTATAATCCAGTAAGCAGACAAGTTCATCAACAGTTTTAAACATTAACAAGAGTAACAATTGAGCGATGCAAAAACCGGTCCCCCCGGATACTGATCCCTCTCGCCACACCCCTGGCACCACCCGCAATGTTTAAAGATTGCGATGATTGTGCATTTATTTGTTTACTCATTTATTTAAGTGTTCATTTTCGCCCCACACATGCAGTTCTTGAGGAGGCTTAGTAGCCGCGTCCGCGGGTGTCCAGTAGTATGTGTCATTATATGTTTCCCCTACCCCTGCCAGTCAGGTGGATGCATTACTATGTTTCAGTTACATATGTTGAGGGGTAATCAATGGCAGGTTAAGATCACTGGGAGCACGCTAAACTTGTGCGATCACCACACATGCATGTGGAGGGGGTGCTTAGGGGGGGGGGGCCTGCATGCGACGACCACTATGGAGCAAAAGATGTCACTTAACATGCTAAGTGTGTTTTGTAGTGTCAACATTGAGTTCTGCCAGGGGAGGACTGAGCAGTTGTCTGCTTATCATCCATTCATGCCACCTGGAAGTCGTGTATGATGGCCTCCCAATGTGCCTCAATAGGTTCCTTGCGAAGCCCCCAGGCATCCTCTATTCACAGCGCCGCTCCCTTTGCTCTGGCCCATACCAGGAGTGACTGTCTACAGGCCGGCAGGGCAAGGAGATCAGGCCTCCTCTGCTTCTTTGTGATCAGGCCTTTGGCCATCATCATGCCAGGTCTAGGAAACAGAAGGTGACCTTCAGCTTTTTGCCTTTAGGGTAGAGAGGGTGTGTGCATTCCTCCCACGTACAAGTCAGGGAATGGCCAGTGCATGCCGCCAGGGCGTCGCTGACCAGCTGCCAGTAATTGCCCAGTGACGGGCAGGCCCAAAGAATGTGGAGGAGGTCAGAATCTAGTTGATGACACCTGGGGCACTCCGCATCCGTCAAGTTGTAGATTGTGTTTATTTTTGCTGGGTGAGGTATGATCTCTGAATCATGTAATGCTGAATGAGTTTGAATCGCGCATTACGTGGTACATAGGTTGGGCTGCTCAATATCTCAGACCACTCCCTGTCTTCTAAAGGGTGACTTCTGTCCGTCTTCCACCGCTGCCTAAGTGGCGCAAATGAAACCTTCAAGTGGTGACGTAGTGAGTCAGAACCCAGATTAGCACCACTGTAGGGTAGGATGTAAATGTAAATGTAAAATGTAAATGTATTGGCATTTATATAGCGCACTACTTACCCGTAGGGTCCCAAGGCGCTTCGACCGCTGCGAAACCCTTCCTGGCTTCCCTGAGAGATGGTCCCTTAATGGGTATCTCCAGGGTGAGACCAGGCATCCCCGGCGGTCTGGTGGGGCCGTTAGTGAAGATGAGGCAAGCTGAGTACCCAATTGGGGATAACTGGTCTTACAAATGGCTGAGCACCCGGTCAGCAGCCCGCCAGCGGGGTGAGGTGCGTTTCCTGCCGGAAAGTTATATCCGTGGTGGACCTGCGCTTTAGGTGGGTAGGCGTAGAGTAACGACGTGCAAGTGTGTGCATCCCCTCACGTTCCACGTTAATATGTTTGTGTGGGCCATCGCTGTTTCATTGCTTTGTGCTGTCCGTGTCGCAGCGCAGCTTTTAGATGGGGGCTTGTAGATTCAACAAGCCGAAATCAGCTCGCAAAGGGCCAGATTCTGAGAATCTGGCCCTTTGCGAGCGCTATTTTTGCATTTGGGATTCATCATCCCAAATGCAAATATCGCAATTCTAGAAATCGCTAAATTGCGATGAATTGCATTTAAGGAATCTCAATTTGAGGTTCCTTAAATGCAATTTATGAACCATTTTAAAATTGCGAATTCGCAATCTGGGGCAGCTATTTACCGCGAAGTCTAACTACGTGGTAAATAGCAAAAACTTAGAAAAATGCACTTTAGTGCATTTTTCTAAGTTGTATGTTACACACACACATGTCCTTGGGACATGTGTGTGCGCAACACCAGTGTACATTACCATTTCAGGGGTGCTACAGGGTGTCCTTTGGACACCCTGACACCCTTGAAATTGCTTCCTTATTTGCGATTCGCTAATTGCGAATCGCAAATAAGGAATGACTCCCCATTCATTCCTATGGGGCTTTAGGCCCATAAGAATGAATGGAAGAGCCATTCCTTATTTGCGATAAGCAATTAGCGAATCGCAAATAAGGAAGCAGTAAAAATCGCATTAAATATTGCGATTTCTACATGCATCCCGTTTTGCGAGTCATTGAAAGCGATTCCTTAAAATTCGCTAATAAGGACTCGCAAAACGTTACTTTGATGAATTTGGGGGTTAGTCTGTGCTGTTCGTATAGTGCGGGCAGGAGATCAGGGGTGGTAGGGTAGCATCGCTCAATGGGGAGTAAATAGGAAAAAAACAACTCACCAAGCAAAACATTCAGTGGGGGGTACAGAAATGCACGAAATGTTTTTATCATTTTGTACAATGAGCTTCTACTTTCTCAATCTGTGTTCCAGAAAAAACGGAAACATCTTTTCAGGGAGGACGGGTGACAGCACTTTTTTGAAGGGTGCCAGGAACAACAAGAGATGTAGATGACCGCCAAGCTGTGAGTCTGCCCTACATGGTAAATGAAGGCTCGTTTTTGGCAGCAGTACAGAGACAGTGGCCGGTCGGACTGATGTAATCTGGGCCCCCATATTAAGCACTTCCTCGAAAGTCTTCAGCGGCGGTTGGCTTGTTTATTTGCCAGCCCTTTAATTGACGCGCGTTGAAAACAGTGTTCAACAAACAGTCATGTAAAATACAACGGAAACCGGCAATGGCTGTCCATTAAAACATATATCAACAGCGTTACCCGTTTAAGGCTTGGTATCCATCATCTGGGAATACGGAAACGTTTTTAGTCAAAATATACACAACCGCGTTTCAAGATTACAGGAGTCCGTGCAATGCATGCAATGAAAAAGCCGCCCGCGAGATTACTGCAGTCTCCAAAATGAATTCAAGGATTAAAAGGGCAGGACTTTCTTTGCAGCACGTGGCCATGGGGCGCGCACAATATCTACCAGATAAATAAGTGAAAGCGACGGAGAAGCGCCTTTAAATCCATGTTTAAGCGCTGCGTGATCTCACTAAACCCATGCAAATCTGGATAAATATAAAATATCGGTAACAACAATTCCCTTCTCTCTGAAGGGGCGATAAAATAATAATAATATGTACTGTTTGCTCACACCAGGCTAGGGCTGTTTGATGCATTTTATGACTTATCTAGTGAGTCATTTCATTGACATTTTAAGGATTACGAATCCGGCAGAGAGTGAACGTGTGACCTTAAAGCCCACACTTATTTTTACTGAGGACGTTCAAGACGCTGAGGGGCTTATTTCCAAGCTCCTTGCACCAACGCTACGTCACTTTTCCCATGTTAAAATAACGCTAAAGTGGCGCAAGAGGCTTGTCAATAAGCCCCTGAGGCCTCTGACAGGTATTGTGTCATTATACGCTAGTTTTCTTTGACCCTTATTTAACTCAAAATTTTTACAGTAATGTAACTCAAATTCTTGGCAAATACTTGGTCCAATCCTGGGGCCTCATTTATGAAAAGTGATGCATTGCTGCGTGAAAACAGCGATGCGTCACTTTTCACTGCGCACTCCTTACGACATTCCTGATGCGTCATATTTAATGTATGACGCATCATGTCGCAAGGAGTTACAGATACGTCAGTATTTCTGACGTATCTGTAAGCGCAAAAGTGACGCATTGCTGGAGTGTGTCACAAAAGTGCCGCAACTCCAGCAATGCGTCCTTTCACATGGGGAAAGCCCCATGTGAAAGGGCCTGCGCCAGTCTTACGCCTGCTGTGAGGCAGGCGCAAGATTTTGACGCAACAGCGTCCTAAAAGTGACGCAGTGAAATCTCATAGATTTCACTGCGTCACTATTACAAGGCTTTTTGCGGGGGAACGCCTCCTCTGCATACATTATACCTGACGCAGGTGTAATGTGGCGCAGGGGTTTAAAAAGTGACGTATCTACCTAGATGCACCGACGGCGCAAAACTGACGCAAGGCCTTCATAAATAAGGCCCCTGGTTGGTGTAAAATGCCTGTCACATTCTTCCTGTAGGCGACAAATATTTCACCTTTAAAGTGCAAGGCGATTTACTCCTATTTGTTTTTTATGCATAAAAAAACAAGGATGCTTTTGGGCAAAAAACACAGCCAAGTCTTCAGTGTCCCTGAACAGGGCCAAAGATTGCGCACCGTGGATTATGGGCAGTCAAGAACTTTGCCCAAAACCACGCTAAAGCCCATGTGCAGTGGGACCCGGGGATCAAATGTAAAATGATATGGGATTTTAAAAAAAGTAGCATCTAATAGTACATTATGTTAGAAGATATAATCAAATGAACTAACAATTTAGAAACCAAATG
Source organism: Lissotriton vulgaris (assembly GCF_964263255.1). Classification (NCBI taxonomy): domain Eukaryota; kingdom Metazoa; phylum Chordata; class Amphibia; order Caudata; family Salamandridae; genus Lissotriton; species Lissotriton vulgaris. Next base: position 782,586,227 of record NC_141687.1, on the reverse strand, counting down.
GATGGAATTGATACTGTCCATGATGAGGTAATATATGATATCATAAGCGATGTAATTATGTCTTTCCTGATATTATCTGTGACATCATTGGTGAGTTAATGAACAGGGAATTGCGGCATGGTATGAGTTGCATTCCTAATTATAACTGCCCAATTTGACTGGTTATGGCCTGACTTAACAGCACACTTGTTGCCAGATAATCATGTGAAAGTCACCAAGATAGGGTCTTTAGCTTCACACATTTTGGGAGCCAGAGAATGTTTCGATTTGGCAGAAATTGTGTACTTTGACAAATAAGTGCTTGTCCTCCACTCAGCTGTGCTCATTTTGTTTCTTATTCTCCAGCTGCCTAAGCTTGAACTTTCAGATGCATACACCCGGCATTGTAATGCTATTAAAGTGCCTTAGATACCTAGATAATGTATAGTGTTCTCCGTAGGCAGGAGCCCAGATGGGATATGGGAAGTGTTAGACCTGGCATCCTTGGAGTGGTTTCCCCCCTAACATTGTGTCTTCAAGCCTCCTGTTTTGCTGACTTTGTTTTTGCTGACTTTAGGACTCTGCACACTTCACCAATGCTAAACAGTGCTAAAGTGAGTGCACTCTTAACCTAAAACATGGGAGAACTAGCTTATGCCCAGTTGGAATATTTAATGTACTTGTAAGTCCCAAGTAAAGTGTCACTACCTTTGCCCAGGGCATGTAAATTAAATGCTGCAGCACTTATTGTGCTGTCCACTTAAGTAGCCCTTAACACCTGTCTCTGCCCTGCCATCAATCAATCAGAATTTATAAAGTGTGGCAAATCACCAGTGAGGGTCTCAAGGCTCTGGAGTTGCTAGCTGCTATGTAGGGCTCTGTTCATTTGAACAGCCAGGTCACAAGTCCTTTCCTGAATTGTTGAGTGTTGAGGTGGTCCTAAGGTCCAGGTGAAGGTCATTTTAGCCTTTGGCCGCCAAGTGGGAGAAGGATCGTCCTCCGTTGTTGGCTTGGTAAATCCGGGGGATGTCTGTGAGGAGGAGGGAGGCGGATTGCAGGTGTCTGGTCGGTCGGTTGGTGGAGGGTCATTTGTTTGTTGATGTATGCTAGTCCTTCATTGTGCAGGGCTTTGTACGCATGGGTCAACATCTTGAACTGGCATCTCTTCTGGCTCAGGAGCCAGTGTAGCTTCTTGAGGTGTGGAGTAATGTGAGTCGAACCATGGAGGTCGAGGATGAGTCTTGCTGCTGAGTTTTGTGTGGTTTGGAGTCTCTTCAGAAGGTGTGCAGTGGTTCCTACGTAGAGAGTGTTCCCGCAGTCCAGCCTGCGTGTGACGAGTGCCTGAGTAACGATCCTTCTGGTGTTGATTGAGAGCTGCCTGAAAAATGTAACAGAGCATGCTTAGGGTGTGGAACGTAGCAGGCAAGACTGCATGTACATATTTTTGCATGATAACTTGCTTCCCAAGATGATGCTGAGTTTGCAGACTTGTTTTGATGGGGAGGGGAAAGGGGAGTTTAGCAGTCCAGCCAGTGTCCTTCCATGGCGAGGTGTAGTTTCCAAAGATGAGGACTTCTGTTTTGTCTGTGTTGAGCTTGAGACAGTTGTCCTTCATCCAGTTGGCTACGTTCGGCTTACATCTGTGGAAGTTGGCTCTGGTGGTGGAGGGGTCTTCTGACAGGAAGAGGATGAGCTGGGTTTCATCAGTATAGGATCCCTTTCGTAGACAACCGTTTGTGATACAGAAAGCTGGTGCACTTCCAAGTCAGGAGAAATGTTTCCCCTTAGGCGGAAGTGCGAGCTGCCATAGCTCCCGCCAGTCAGCCATAGGTCCCCACAGGGCACAATGAACTCCCCGGGCCCGTTACGATGTTCTCCACAACAATGTAACTTGTGGCATAGGTCCATGGAGAGGGATTCAGCGACCTCGGGCACAGGCTGCGATGTCAGGCACTGTCATCCTCCCGATTCGGAGGTCAAAGACAATCTCAGCTCCCAGCTCAGGTCTTCCAACACCCCTCGCTCCAGAGTGCAAGCTAGCACAGGGCCCCTGGTTGCAAGCATGGGCACCTCGGACTCTGCAAGCTTCCCCCTCACTCCTCGAACTCCTCACATCCCGGCACCTCAGGTGGGCTTCTGATCTTTACAGGCACACTTCTCTACACAGTGTGATGATGATTTACGTCAGGATGGTGCTTGTTCCAACCGACAATCACTTCCACCAATTTCCACCACACCTATGTGCAGTCCTTCTGATATCATAGAAACGGGGAGATCATTTTTGTCCCTGGGATCTCTTGCACCAGCCAACCAGACCTTGGAGAGTACTTAGGGATCCGGGCTATTACAGTTGGCACTAGCTGCAGGCCAGCAACATCCAGGAAAAATCCACCAAATGTTAGTCTCCTTCCTGGAGCACGGCAAGCTCCAGGCCAACACAAGTCTGTAGATATTCTAGTTGCAGCCCCGTCTGCCCTAATGATTCCTCGTGTCAATGTACTAGTGTCGAACCAGCATAGTATGGCTCCAAATCCAAAAGCGTCTTAAAACCTCTGAGGCCAGAGCCCCAGTATTTATACCTATGATGGCCTTTGAAGATGCAATCAGTTCAAAAAGCCACGTTTGAAATCCTGCCATTCTGCCCAGGGAGGTTAGGTCACTATCTTTAGTGGGGGCAAGACCCTGCCCCTTGGAATGCAGGTGCCAATTCCATCCCCAAGTAACCGTCCCAGAGAGACCCCTCAAGGCCAAAGGTCTGAAGTTTCCCTTGACCCCCTAGTTTATGGCCTTCTATCAGGAATGCACAAATGTAGCTGTCCCTCCCTCTCCAGACGTGAATTGGAGATAGGCCGACAGCACACAGAGCCCTGAGCATCGAAATGCCCACTTTCCCACAGTGACATTTCCACACACGTAATGTCAAATCCATTCACAATTCACCATTACGAACTCATCAATACCAAACACAATACGTTTACTATTCTTCATGTAAGGAATCCTTCGCAATAGCCTTTCCATACATTCCCTGTGCTAATCCAATGCGAGAAGCAGGCCCCGTCGAACCGAACACACCACACGGTGCCATTCACGACCCTTGCATGTAACGCATGTGTGCACATGCCCTACCTCTTCCCGACACCGCATCCTGTCATCAGGGAGGACTCCGATAAATTAAAAGACATGCAGAGCCTTGGCACATAGCTTCTTAACTGCCAAGCCGAATAAAAGTAAACCGTGCACACAGGCCTCACTAGGGCAAACCTGTGGCACTATCAATGAGCTACCTCTGTGGATGGCACAACCAGTGCTGCAGGCCTATGGATGCGCATTTGAGGTACATGCCCTGAGTATATGTCTTACCCCTAGATGAGGGACTTACAGCTAACACAAATTAGCCAATCATGTATTCACCAATCACCAGTAGGTATATGACAAGCACAGCGCTTTAGCACTGAATGGCAGCTTCAAGCCCGCTCAGAGTCCCAAGGCTAGCATCTAGATCAGCGGTAAACCAGGAAGGAAAAGAGCAAAACGTTGGGCGAAAGAGCCCTAGAAGGGCCATCTCCAACAATTACTGTTTGAAGTGCTACATAAATACTTTACACATTGCCTCTAAGTTAAGCCTGACGGCTCTGTGCCAAGCTACCACAGGATTGAGTGAGCACAGGTTAATTCAGGGTTGCTTGTGCCTCACCCTTACAAGGATTGTTCTTGCTGCTGGAGTAGGGTTTCACCCCTATCAACCAGTAACGCAGGCAGTCATTAACCTATATGGATTTTTAGGTCTTGCTAGAGAGTGCAATTTTAACCTGACCTTGTAACCTACACCAATATTATTTTCTAGTTCTGTGCTTCAAACAAATACATATCGATTCCCATGCTATATATTTGTTTTTAGGTTTTATTTAATAACCATAAAATCCCTTTAATTGTGTTGTCTGAGGCTTTTTAAAGATGCATGTTGGTCATATGACCAAAAGAACATTGTATTTCTTTCAGTGACTTTTTATGATGTACGGCATCGGATTTCAGGTTAATATAATCCACTATTTCCAACTCGCTTTGAGGCCAACCCCAACATTGCACTCTCTTTTGGTTGTGTGCAGCAGGGGTTGGCTGCAGACATTGGCCCGATGCCAAGCACTCTACCCAACCCACCGTGGGGCCAGGCCCTTGCTTCACTCGGCCAGCCGCCTTGGCACAGCGAGCAGGCTGCAGTCAAGCCTGCAGCCAACTTCAGGTGTGGACAACTCTGCTTTGCACGACCTTCTGCCGTACGCCGCTGGAGTTAGCAATTGGGCCTGAATAGGAGCCAAGTCCTATGTACAACTTTACATGTAACTACCACGGCCGTTTGGTTAGCAGTGGTACTAGACCCTGTGACCAACTTCCATCTTGACCAACTCCTCACAGCACATTGTCAAAGCCCTGCTCCCAAGTCTTGTTCAGCCAAACCCATGCTGCTCACTGCCTTCTTGCCCAGTGCCCAATCTGCCCTTGGGCCAGTACACCTGTGCACTTTCTCTGAGGGACTGAAGGCTTGCCTAGCATACAGCAAATGTATTGGATTATTTCATTATTGACGCTTCGGAAGCCCTGCAGTATTAGCCAATAATATTTTGTTAAATGCACCATGTGACCTGATCTTTCCAAAATGTTCTCCCAGGTGAGAACTTCTCTAATTGAAGTCACACTGTGCAATTCCAGAAAGTCGTTTATGCCCGCTGTTTGCAATCCCATGTTATTGTATGTGATTGAGTGGGCTCATGCGAACCCTTCACACCAAATGTTCCTCATTCACAAACTTCCAGCCTTTCGAGATGGAGATGAACTGCTGTAAACTCCACACATTTTCGAACTCAGTGTCAATGTCCGCAGGACTACAAGAAGATAAACAAATAGCGCCGAGGAGGGCAGGCAGCCAGAACCCTGAGAGTTAAAAATATAAAGTGACATTGCATTTCCCTGCTAAAGTCTCGGGATTCCCCACTTTGTAAATACCGAAGGCAGAAGAAGTGCCTAGAATTTGAAAACACCCTCCGTCTCCTGGGATGGCTGTCCATGGGAACCTAAATTGCAGTGGGTGGAGGTTATGGGAATGTTTTAGATTGTTGGCCTACATGTACTGTAAAGGTCTGATGAGCTAAATGTCCAGCTTAAAACACGCAGGGCCTGATTCACAAAGGTAAACTCATACTTTAGGGTAAGTTTACATATGTTTCCTTTTCACAAAGGTATTTTACTACTCTCCACACATAAAAAGTTAGGAAAGTCCTATCTTTTTATGTGCAGAGACTCCACAGTCATAAAGATACTACTAGTAAAATAACTTTGTGAGCAGCAAACAATCGTAAGTTTACACAAAGGTGTAAGCTTACATTTGTGAATCAGGCCCGCAGAATATGAAGGTAGTGCAACCAAGAGAAAAGCAGAAGGTATACTGCTGCAAAGCAGCTGAAAATAAACACTAGGTGGCACACGCAGCAAGTATTTTTTTCTTCGCAAACGGCCCGTTTGTGAAGACAAAAATTCGAAATTTGGGCCAGAAAACACAGATTTTACCACCTACTTTAAGTAAGTGGTAACCCATTCGCAAATGGTAAGGGGACCCCTTCCCCTTTGTGTATGTTTGTTACAGCATTTTTAAGAGCAGGCCGTGGTCCTACGGACAACTGCCTACTCTTTAAAAATGAAAAGAAAACTTTTCATTTTTGTTTTAGATACACATCCCGTTTTCCTTTAGGGAAACCGTCTGCGTTTCAAACAAAAAGATTTCTTTATTTAAAAGCAATCACTGACATGGTGGTCTGCTGACCCCAGCAGGCCACCATCCCTGTGATTTTTCATCCCTAGGGGGTTGCAAATTGCGACCTACCTCATTAACATTCATGAGGTATGTCATTTGCGATCCCCAAGGAATCGCAAAAAGTGTTTGATGCATGCCATTTTGGGAGCTCCTAATTGTGAATCGCAACGATTCGCAATTAGGGAATTGCAAAACGTTTCTTCACGCATCTGGCCGTTAGAGCAGCAGTTAGAGACATTGACTATTTAGTGTGCCCAATGCATGATTCATTCAATGCGTAAAAGCATCCTATTATGCACTGAAAAGTATAGATAATATAATGTAGTGCATACATTGCATATTGCAATGCACACACTGCACAGAAATACGTACCTATAAGCAGATATTTATACTTACATCTCTAATATAATTGCATTTTATGGCACTTGCAAGTATATGTATATTTTATAGTAAAACATTTATTCAGTGCCTCATTGCCATGGCACTGATAATCAGAATTTATTTTCAATGTCCTAATTCCATTCATGCAAAAAAAACAATTGATGGACAGAATGCAGAACAATGTCATACATTCACCCCAGTACAGCAATCTGGGCCTAAATCCATTGTTTTATTGCTCACCATGCCATTCTAGTTTGGACCCAGCCATATGCAAATATGTTTTGACCCTGTGCCCAATGGGAACAGTCCAGCCCGAACTGCCAGGCAAGGTCCTTCCCTGGACTGGAAACAAGCTTCCTAGACCGGTTTCAGGCTTTCAACCCTCATTAGCCAGGATCGCTTGACTCCAGTGGCACGGAGAGCACGGGACCCATGTCTGGGCATACCCATCACACTCAGGGTGACAAATGCAAAAAGAACAATTGATGGACAGAATGCAGAACAATGTCATACATTCACCCGAGTACAGCGATCTCGGCCTAAATCCATTGTTTTTTTGGCTTGGCAGTTCGGTCTGGACTGTTACCATGCGACAAAGGGTCAAGACGGATTTGCATATGGCTGGGTCTACACCGGGGTGGCATGGTGAGCAAAAGAAGATTTATTCAGAATTCCGTCCATCATTTGTTTGCGTAGCACTTTTCACCCTAAGTGGGATGGGCATGCCCAGACGTGGGTCCTTTGCTCACTGTGCCACTGGATTCAAGCTAGCCTGGCTGATGAAGGGTAATACCCAGAAACCAGTCCCAGGGTGCTTGTTTCCAGTCCAGGGAGGACCTGGATTGGCAGTTCGGTCTGGCCTTAACCATGAGGCACAGGGTCAAGACTGATTTGCAAATGTCTGGGTCTAAACTGGGGTGGCATGGTAAGCAAAAGAACAATGGATTTAACGCAGATCTCTTGACTGGGGGTAAATCTATGATTTATTCAGCATTCCGTCCATCATTTGTTTGCATAGCACTTTTGATCCTAAGTGGGATAGGTATGCCCGGACGTGGGTCCCTTGCTCACTGTGCCACTGGATTCAAGCTAGCCTGGCTGATGAAGGGTAATACCCAGAAACCAGTCCCAGGATGCTTGTTTCGGGTCCAGGGAGGACCTGGTTTGGCAGTTCGGTCTGGACTGTTTCCATGAGGCACAGGGTCAAGACTCATTTACATATGGCTGGGTCTAAACTGGGGTGGCATGGTGAGCAAAAGAACAATGGATTTAACCTAGATCTCTTGACTGGGGGTGAATGTATGATTTATTCAGCATTCTGTCCATCATTTGTTTGCGTATCACTAATTCCATTCATGTTCATGCTAGTTTTCATTTTACCAATTAATAATTTTGTCCATAACTTTTGTTTTAATAGTTATCATGCCTTTGCAGATATTCAATACATGACATGCTTAAGTTATTCTAATTAGTTTCCCCATTGATTTATTCTTACATGGGGTGTATTCAGAATCCCAATAACCAAAGTGTATCCCTTCTGGAGTACACATGCCTCCACAAGGAAAAGGAGGCAGTATTCTGTTAGGCGCCGCACCTCTGCACTACTCCTAAAGGAGTAAGAAAGGGTAAGAGACCCTTTTATTTACACAACTTTCACCCACTCGAACAGTGGCATGCTTCATCATTCGGTTCACCCTGACTCCTAAAGGTCAGGGTAGGCTTAACCGTATTTCAGGGAACACTTATGAAGATTGTTGGTTAGGGGGTGTAACTTCAACGATAAAAGTTCCTCTTCCACTTTATTATTTTTCTCCTACACTTGGCGTGAGTGACCTAATAACCAGTAGTTTAAATTAACTTTTTCAGAGAGACTTCTATAGGTGTCTTGGTGAGTGTGTATGAAACTGAATAGACAATAATGTTTGTAATACCATTGTGAGTATGTTCTCTAGCATGCAAACAGACATACACAGAGGGGATAGTGCGTGTCATGAATGATGTACTACATGATGGCAAAGGTCTGCAACATAATTTCTTTATTTAAAGGTACAGCCTTGAGTGGCAAGTATTACACGCTTCATGTATGCTTTGAGTTCTTTGCATAACGCACTATATAAACAATGACATATTTACAAACCCACCCTGACGGAAGCCCGGGACCTTTTTAGGCCATGAGTATAGGGCGGAAACATGTTGGTAAACTTGGGTTATAGAACGATTACATCCTAAATAACCATATATAGTCTGTTTTTAACCTTTCCTTCAACCCCACTAATAAAGGGATACCTTGGGAGTGGAAGAGGAAATTTTATCGTTAAAGTTACGTCTCCTAACTAACAATCTTCTTAAGAGCAACCTGAAATATGGTCGAATCCACTCTGACCTTTAGGAGTCAGGGTGAACCTAATGATGAAGCATGCCACTATTAGAGTGTGGGTGGGTTGTGTAAATGAGTAGTGCAGAGATGTGGCACGTAACTCAATAACCCCTCCTTTTCCTTGCAGAGGCATCTGTACTCCAGAAGGTATACACTTTGGTTATAGGTATTTATATAGGGGATGTATCCCTTCATCCTCTTTGAATAGAACCTCTCTCCCTTCAGCTGCTGTGAAGTTCTTTAACTCCAGCCCTTTACGTTTTGAGTACATTCCGAATCTCCCAATTCAAAACTTAGCGGAATAAAATGAGCATTAACTGAAGTGCGTGATCATTTCTGGGCCTGGGAGTGTTCTAAAATATTCCACCAAGTGTATTTCTGAAGATGAGCACTGATAATAAAATAATTTGCGGAAAACAAGCATGGTATACCCAGACAAAAAATATAATGGAGACAGTCCAATGCTAGGTCTTTGGCCCAACTTAAGGTACTTCACTCGGATCCCCCTAAGGCACAACTAAGGCCATACAAGACCACCTTCAACAAGGCTATCATCAATTAATTTGCTGAGTATTGCCCTTATAAATATGTAAACATTCCCTATATGGATGTGCTAAGCCTAGGATCTTCATGTCCCTCTTCCGGGAAGAGCTGGTTTTCAAGCTAAAAGCCACCAATCCAGATCAGAGGCCTCTCATTAAAAGGAGAAGCCCTTATACTATATTGTTTTGTTCCATAAGACTGTCCATTGTACTAAGATTGTTGTTTGCCATGTCCACTCTTTCCATAGGTGTTGCTTACATGTGTCTGTTGTTTGTGTTTCTACTGCTTATCAGGCTGTTCCACACACTGTCTATAAGGAATACTGGTCTTCTTGTGGTTCTCTTAAGTTCTCTAGTATATGAAAGAATTTATCTGCACCACCAGGACTTTGCTAGCCCCCTCCTTGACACAATGGCCTGCAGTTTGTTAATCTAGCCAACATGGGAAAGGCCAGGAAAAAAGTAGTTGTGACTTAGTAAAATATAGGGCCCAACAATCAGAGGGCTGAAAAGCAGCTACAGCAGGAGTTCATTATATTCACTTTGTGATGTAGATGGGAGGATGAAAGAGTTTGTAAAGTTTGACATTTGCCACATCCCTCAACCTGCTCCTTTTCCTAAGTACTCCACTTACCTCAATCACAGCTTCTCCAGACATGTATTGCCTAGATGTGGCTCACCCCATGTTGGCTATTAGTTCCATCATAAGCTTTGTAGCTCTAGGTCTCCTACACATATGAATACACTTCTGGTTGTTGCTCTCCCTCACAGGTGGTCAGGGGGTTCTTACAGCTTGGTGCAGGTGGCAACAGAATGCTAGGTGACAAGTACATGCACTCAGGTAGGTGGGTGTATGCTCTCTGCTTAGAGTAAATAGAAGGTGAACCCCAATCCACGAACCCTAAGTGCATTTCATTCACAGTCTTGGCGTACACCCTAACAGCATCACAAAGAAAATAAAATTGCGTCAGAGATACCATACAAAGATGGCAGAAGTCCTCCTCTCAGTGCCTTAGCAACAAAGTATTTCCCATTTATTATTGCAAATCATCGCTGTTTAGGATTGCTTTCTGGTTTTAGTGACTTCCTACAATTCTCTGGCATGGTTACATCTGGGTACCAAACTGTGCTAGAGCTTTCTTCTTCTGCTATTTCTACCTCTTGACTCTAGAAGCCATACCCTTGGAAAAACAGATAGTGCAAAACTGTTGATCAGGAGGGGTAAAATGCACTATTCCCTTTGCAGACTGTGCAACAGTAGGGAAAGTGTTGGACTCAGGAGAGGTAAAATGTACTATTCCCACTCCAGTCGGTGCAACAGAAGGGTAAGGGTTGGACGCAAGAGGGGTAACAATTTAAAAATGATATTAACAACGATATTTTTGCAAATTATATTATTAACAACTTAGGGGCTGATTACGATGTCGGTCGGACGAACGTCCGACCGGCATCGTAGCGGAAATGGGACCGCCCGACAAGGAGTCGGCAATCCCGCATTCCATATTAATATGCAACTGCCTCCGCAGTGTTCGAAAAGTGTATGTTTTCTATTGCAGCTTGTGCTGCGGGCTGCAGCACCAGCCTCAATAGAAAAAACACACTTTTAAAACATCCATGCCCCGTGTGGCATCCAAGGGGCATGGATGTTTGGGGGGGCACCACAGGTGGCCCCCAGGCCTCATAGCAGAGACATGAAAAGTCTGTCTGAAACCGAAATCGGAATCCCGACGGTGAAAACACCGTCCTAAGGGATTACATTGGATTCTGCCTGCCCGATGGGCTCCTTGAGCCCGTCGGAAGCCAGTCGGTCCAACCGGCCGATTTCCACTCCGACCGCCGAAAGTGTAATTTGGCGTTTGGACTGTAAACCAACGATGTCGAGCAGTCAGAGGCTCGTCAACATTGTAATGAGGCCCTGACTGGCTCCCCAACTCTATGTATGTTCAACTAGGCCCATTACCGCTGCCCACCACACCACTCTAAACGTCAAGCCTGCCACACAACAGCCACGTTGCATTCTGTGTCAACCGGCTCACCCTACTCCTGATGGTAATAAAAACTGGCCTGCAGGGTGGAAGGACAGCAGCCATGCAGCCCAGCCCCAGAACTCCTCCACGCTTCTTGGCACTGAACAGACTGTGGCATGTAGAGCCAGGCCTCTCACGCATTGTCATCAGACTCAGTGGGAATGACAGTGTCCTGCTTCTGCACTGCTCTTCCTATCACTCCTCGTATCTTGGACCTACCACATGAAGGGACCGGATTGATCATGCCCACAACTGACTCTCACCCTCCCCATTTCCTAATGCTAACTGATACAGGGCATATGGAAAAAAAGGAAGAAGGGTGAGCCAAGCCAAGCCCCACTTCTGCTAACCCTTGACCCTTACTCGTCCATCTTAACAGAAGTGACCGCCACTGACCGCCTTTCAGGTTTCCCAGCCGGTAGGGGAGGTGACGCGCAGGAACCCGCAGGGTTGTCCTAGCATAAGACAGATATCATTCATTGCTGTTATTTTTCGTACCCAGCTGACTACAAAGGACATTCAGTTCAGCACCCACTAGCAGCCCCCTCCTTGCCATGTGTGACCTTCACAGCAATGCAGCCCTCTGCGGCCTAAAATAATAAGTCTATAAGAAAGCACTCCCAATTGAGAGCTATGCTAACCAGCTTTATGAGGGCCCGAGGCTCTATAAAATAAATGCTGTGGCAAAGAACGTAAGGAGAATGTTCCACATCACCTGGCTTTTTGATTACAAAAGACAATCTATAACCACTGAGGCCAGGGCTTAGCCTGGCACACAGATGTCTGTTTCACAAGAGGCCTAACATGACTGACCCTCAACTAAAGAATAAGACTGCATCTAGAAGGCTTGCTCCTAAATTTCTGACCCTTCGGCTATGTAATGACATCTCTGGGGAGGGCTACAGAGAGAAGCTGTTACACCCTCCTTACTGCACCAGAAAGGCAGAACAGTACATGCCACGTTACCTCAGAGAGAATTAACCTGGTAATCACTTCAACTTTGTCTACTTGTATGCTGGTGCATGTGAAAGTGTGAGGAGCTTTTCGAAAGTAATTATATAAAACGTTTTGTCCAGTCATTGATATGTCATGTAATTGTCACTTGTCTTAAAAAACACCCAGCTGTATACTGCGTGACCTTTTCCTTTTAATTGCTTGATTTTAGGTTAGACATAAGCAGCACACAGGTTGCAAGCAGGAACGTTGGATCATTCAAATACAGGAGCAGACTCGGCGCCACTGCACCTAGAAACACCAAATAGATGCACAGAGGGCGAAGGTGCAGGAGAGGAACTTCATAGAGCGACAGGCACAGTATTCTCCCTCCTTCTTTGATTAAAGATGGCAATCATCAACTCGGTAGGTGGGAGTCAATGTGCTCGCTTGCGACACACGTCATGCAGCTCCTCTTTACCGTAATGATTCTCAAGGGACTGGTACCAACCAGCCAAGCAGTAAGTGTAAATACTTTATAGGTATTGCCCTAACTAAACTTTTCATTCAGTTAGTCAAAATGTATTTCTAATATCCCAATCCAACTGTTGAATACATACTGCAGCTTCTCTTTTAGGCGTTGTTCTGTGTATTAATTTAGTAAGCAGAGTTATACACCACATGTGTTGGGCCACGCCCTTCATTATGAAAGCGACACCATTAATGAGTAATGAGTTAAGGGCACACCCCCTTGAATCCCCTCACCTTTTTTGTCCCATTTAAGGCACTGGCATCAGTGCGTAATTTGAGCCGGTGGGTTCAGGTGGGGATCACCGACACTAATTTTTGTGGACGGGCACTTATTTTTCCACATCAGACTTCGATACAGAGCAAAAGAGAGAAAAACATAAAAGGCTGAAAGGAGAGACAAGAAAATAACGGAACAACACTGACAAAGGAAAACAAACAAGACCAAAAAGAACCTACAAGGGTGAGATAAGGAGCCAGGGGGTGTCTGGTAGTGGAAAAAAGATGTATGGGATGGGAGCAAGACCAAGCACCCTTAATTTACGCACCCCCAACATTAGGTTACGAAGGTCGCAAACTTCTAAGTAAAACGTGGGTCCTGGCATTTAATATATTACAAATTAAGCACCAGGGGCCTCATTTATGAAAAGTGACGCATCGCTGTGTGAAAACAGCGATGCGTCACTTTTCACTGCACCCTCCTTGCAAGACCAATGATGCGTCATATTTACAGTATGAAGCATCATGGCGCAAGGAGTTACAGATACGTCAGTATGTCTGACGTATCTGTATGGCGCAAAAGTGACGCATTGCTGGAGTGTGTCACAAAAGTGACGCAACTCCAGCAATGTGTCCTTTCACATGGGGCAAGCCACATGTGCAAGGTCCTGCGTCAGTCTTATGCCTGCTGTGAGGCAGGCATAAGAAATTGACGCATTTGTGTCCTAGAAGTGGCGCAGTGAAATCTTATAGATTTCACTGCGTCACTTCTATGGCCCTGTCTTGCGTCAGAACGCCCCCCCTGCATACATTATACCTGGCATAGGTATAATGTAGTGCAAGGGTTTACAAAGTGACGCATCTACCTAGATGCGTCACTTTGTAAATATGGTGCAACAAGGCACATTTTTTACGCTGCTGGTGCGTCACAAAAAGTGACGCACCAGCGGCGTAAAAGTGACGCACGGCCTCATAAATGAGGCCCCAGGCGTCTACCCTGTGGTCTGGCTGCAAGGTCCCAGGGCAGACTGGACCAGCAGCAGTTGCAGAGTAAATCTGTTCTCAGACTCAGGATGGCTGGTAAGCGAGCCTGCGGGCGACGTACCTTCCACTACCACTGTAAGGTCGAACGCTGTAGAAGGAGTCGGACTGCCACAACTTTGTCACTAGATGATCAGTCACCAGTGAACATGGGATGAAGTTTAGAGATGATGGTAGATTCCCTAGTGCAAGGCTAAAGGGTTCTGTTGACGATCCTCTCTAATGCAGGTTGATAGCACTTGAAGATATCTCAGGAACAATCTTCACTAAAATGCTGCTATAATACCTGGAGAACTGTGTTACTTGAAATAGAATAATTAACAAAGCCCAAATTTGATCCACAATTTACACAACACCTGCCAAATGCAAGCTTAGTATTGACTTACATAGTAGCTCACGGTACTATTTATAAAACATCAACAGTTGTGTATCTGTTTCGTTGATATCTTCACTGCCTTTGACTAGGTCCATAGAGTCCGGTTCTGGGGCATATAACAAAACGTAAAGTTTGACCGCACAATGTTAAACCTCTTGTCGGAGTTGCACCCTTACACATCATGGACCATCATTCAGCTTCAAGCAAGTAGGGAAATGTGCAGGTAGAATTCCATTCGCCTCTTGCCTGAAACAGGGTTGCTTCTTTGCTCCCTTTTTACTATTCAGAATCTGTTGTCTGTTCTTCTGTACCGCTTTGCTAGCTTAGGCACCAGTCCTAAATATCTTGGGTATTCCGCAACCAATTTTGCTGTACCGGGATGATCACAGTTTATCTTCTCAGATCCTTTTTTTTTACCTTTATTGATTTCCCACAAAAACATTTCTAAACCAAGAAACTAAAACATAACAGCAGTCGTTGCTTTCACCCCCATCCCCCTTCCAGAAAAGAATAAAACGCAACTAGTAATCTTAATGAAGCAGACTATAATTTCTGACCTAGAATGAAACAGCTAGGAAACATTTCGGAACCTGTCTCCAGTACCCATGTCCTTGCTGCCAACGTAGGGTACTAAACATTCAGTGGCAGAATCTCTGTCGAGTGGGTCCCCCAGGAGGTTAGATCCTTTGTAATCCTTAGAGATGGCACTCCCCTCCCCAAGTGCCCAGGTACACAGCCCTTGGAGGGCTGCCCACACCCCCCCCCTCTGCAGTTCCCAGCTGTGTGTAACCCAAAACCATAGAGGTGAGGCCTCATCATTCGGGTCCTTCCTCCCCGAAGCGAAGAAAATCACGGGTGATCCCTTCCCCCACCACCCGGTCTTCTAGATCCTTGTTTTCCCATCTACCCCTCCTGAGATGTGTATTTCTGCAGCAACAGACCACTCTGTCACGTCCTTTACCCACATCTCTCAGTTGTAGTCTCAGGTCTTCATCCAGTCAATGGCCACTCTTTATTTTGCCAACACAAGGGCCAGCAGTAGACACTTATATTCCATCTTCTTTGTCCTGGGTCTCTGCACGATGCCCAGTAGGCATTGTTGTGGCGAGGATGCCAGTCATACTCCAGTGGCCTCACCTTGCCTGTCTGGATCAATGACACAATATTGTGGTAAACAATATAGTTGACAAAAATATTGTGTCAATAATATTGTTACCATACTATTATGTTCAAGAACCAAAATATCAGAAAAAATATATAATTGAGACTAATAACATCAAAAACATACAAAAATATAGGTTCTTTTAATCAAAATTTATTTGGATAAATAGAGTTTAAAGCGTAAATGTTAAATATTTTATTATACACCTTAAATATAATATAAATTAAGTAAATTCCACATATGATACACAGATACCAGTGTATCAATCGTAACTTGTGCTGCCACACGCGTAGGCGAATCCGCGAACCATTCAAAACAACATCCAAAAGGAAGACGTGGCACACTCAGGAGTTATTATTTTGATGCTTTATTGAACAACCGCCATTTCTGACTAACGCGTTTCGGCTTGCAAGGCCTTTGTCAATGTCAGTCTCTTTACAATTAACCACCAATTTAAACATTACTTCACTCATTACTTCCGACACAAAGCAACCTATAGGTGTCAAAAACTGACTTTTCCTTCAAAGCATGTAATCAGGGTGGTCATTTTGAAGAGTTGTTATTTCAGTCCTCAATATTTCTCATTACATATTTCTATGCAAAAGCTGCAATCAATGTTTCACTTTCATTAAATAACATTATCCAACACAATAAATAGCACTGAACAATCTATTTTTTTTAAATATATAATTCATTATTCTCTGTCCAATATGCAACTTTATTACACCTTTTAATGGTTTCAATAAAGTGTCTATGTGCTACAGTACTATTCTAACAGTATGTTTTGAATAAAGTGACTTAGTGCAACGAATCCTTCATTTAAATTTGATCATGTCTCACATTTGGTATTATGCAGATATTTGGTGTGGCCATTCATTGCATATATCCTTTTCTAATAAATCAAAAATAACAGTCATTTTCAGAAAATATTATTATTCATACGCTAAAAAGTATATAGGTACCTTACAATATTATTTTATATAGTGATTAGGTGCATACAAAGTTCCTTATTCCAAGTTTTATGTCTTCTTAATTTAACTACAATGTGGTCTCTAGTTATTAGTACCCATTAGAGCTTCACCTTCCAGCTTTATCAAAACTATTGAGTGCTCGCCAACGGCAAGATATCTCAACGTGGGCAGTCACATTTGTCAATGCAGGCGGTCACGGTTGTTCGCGATCGCTCGCGTTGAGAAACCTTCCGATCACATTGAGAAAGCTGCCGCTCAGGAAGAAAATCTACTCAAGCGGCAAGAAAAGAAGCACCGCCATCTTGCACTGCACATGTTGCTGGTTGCGCTGATTTTACAGCATGGGACAAACACCCTGGTGCTGAAAATCAATGCAAATGGCATAACCAAACGCACTCCGCCACTTGTGGCACTCCGCATAGCGCAGCAGAGTTTTTTGATGCGGACCTACGCCCAGGCCAAGGTATGTAGTGCCTGAAGTAGATAAACCCATCAGAGAAACCCACTAGGTGTCCTTTTTTTGGGGCAATGTTCAACCATTTCTAGTGAGCTTGTAACGGCATGGCATTTCCAATTGGATATCTACTCTCAATTTTTATCCCTCTGTTGTATAATTTTCAACATTCTTACTGACATAAAAGGGTTTACTGTTCATATGTCATGGAATTACTTTTTAGGATTAAATGGTAGCAAAGTCTGACTGAACGGTGGATGGCCAATTCAACCAAATTGTCTGTATTGTCTAGCTAAGGTCTGAGGGCCTCATTACCAGTATGATTCAGAAAAGGGGGTGGTGATGAACAGAGTGTCGAATTAAGCAGACCATTCTTACCCAGTCCAAAGATCAGGGCTTGATCCATCACCGTTTTTTAGCTCACTGCACCATCCCAGCTCAGAACTTGGCTATATGCAAATTAGTCTGACCCTGGCCCAGTGCATCATGGGAACAGGGCAGACCAAACTACCAAGCCAATTCTTATACTGGGAAGGAAACAAGCTACCGGGGACCGGTTTCTGGCATTTCAGCCGTCTTCGGCCCGGCTTGCTTGAATCCTGATGGTGCAATGAGCAAGGAACTCACATCTGAGTATACCCTTCCATGCTTATGGTGGACACAAATTAATCAGAAAAGGGGGTGGTGATGAACAGAGTGTCTGAATTAAGAAGACCACTCTTACCCAGTCCAAAGATCAGGGCTTGATCCATCACCGTTTTTTAGCTCACTGCACCATCCCAGCTCAGAACTTGGCTATATGCAAATTAGTCTGACCCTGGCCCAGTGCATCATGGGAACAGGGCAGACCAAACTACCAAGCCAATTCTTATACTGGGAAGGAAACAAGCTACCGGGGACCGGTTTCTGGCATTTCAGCCGTCTTCGGCCCGGCTTGCTTGAATCCTGATGGTGCAATGAGCAAGGGACTCACATCTGAGTATACCCTTCCACGCTTATGGTGGACAAAAATGATTCAAAAAAGGGGGTGGTGATGAACAGAGTGTCTGAATTAAGCAGACCACTCTTACCCAGTCCAAAGATCAGGGCTTGATCCATCACCGTTTTTTAGCTCACTGCTCCATCCCAGCTCAGAACTTGGCTATATGCAAATTAGTCTGACCCTAGCCCAGTGCATCATGGGAACAGGGCAGACCAAACTACCAAGCCAATTCTTATACTGGGAAGGAAACAAGCTACCGGGGACCGGTTTCTGGCATTTCAGCCGTCTTCGGCCCGGCTTGCTTGAATCCTGATGGTGCAATGAGCAAGGGACTCACATCTGAGTATACCCTTCCAAGCTTATGGTGGACAAAAATGATTCAGAAAAGGGGGTGGTGATGAACAGAGTGTCTGAATTAAGCAGACCACTCTTACCCAGTCCAAAGATCAGGGCTTGATCCATCACCGTTTTTTAGCTCACTGCACCATCCCAGCTCAGAACTTGGCTACATGCAAATTAGTCTGACCCTGGCCCAGTGCATCATGGGTACAGGGCAGACCAAACTACCAAGCCAATTCTTATACTGGGAAGGAAACAAACTACCGGGGACCGGTTTCTGGCATTTCAGCCGTCTTCGGCCCGGCTTGCTTGAATCCTGATGGTGCAATGAGCAAGGGACTCACATCTGAGTATACCCTTCCACGCTTATGGTGGACAAAAATTATTCAGAAAAGGGGGTGGTGATGAACAGAGTGTCTGAATTAAGCAGACCACTCTTACCCAGTCCAAAGATCAGGGCTTGATCCATCACCGTTTTTTAGCTCACTGCACCATCCCAGCTCAGAACTTGGCTATATGCAAATTAGTCTGACCCTGGCCCAGTGCATCATGGGAACAGGGCAGACCAAACTACCAAGCCAATTCTTATACTGGGAAGGAAACAAGCTACCGGGGACCGGTTTCTGGCATTTCAGCCGTCTTCGGCCCGGCTTGCTTGAATCCTGATGGTGTAATAAGCAAGGGACTCACATCTGAGTATACCCTTCCACGCTTATGGTGGACAAAAATGATTCAGAAAAGGGGGTGGTGATGAACAGAGTGTCTGAATTAAGCAGACCACTCTTACCCAGTCCAAAGATCAGGGCTTGATCCATCACCGTTTTTTAGCTCACTGCACCATCCCAGCTCAGAACTTGGCTATATGCAAATTAGTCTGACCCTGGCCCAGTGCATCATGGGAACAGGGCAGACCAAACTACCAAGCCAATTCTTATACTGGGAAGGAAACAAGCTACCGGGGACCGGTTTCTGGCATTTCAGCCGTCTTCGGCCCGGCTTGCTTGAATCCTGATGGTGCAATGAGCAACGGACTCACATCTGAGTATACCCTTCCACGCTTATGGTGGACAAAAATGAATCAGAAAAGGGGGTGGTGATGAACAGAGTGTCTGAATTAAGCAGACCACTCTTACCCAGTCCAAAGATCAGGGCTTGATCCATCACCGTTTTTTAGCTCACTGCACCATCCCAGCTCAGAACTTGGCTATATGCAAATTAGTCTGACCCTGGCCCAGTGCATCATGGGAACAGGGCAGACCAAACTACCAAGCCAATTCTTATACTGGGAAGGAAACAAGCTACCGGGGACCGGTTTCTGGCATTTCAGCCGACTTCGGCCCGGCTTGCTTGAATCCTGATGGTGTAATGAGCAAGGGACTCACATCTGAGTATACCCTTCCACGCTTATGGTGGACAAAAATGATTCAGAAAAGGGGGTGGTGATCAACAGAATGTCTGAATTAAGCAGACCACTCTTACCCAGTCCAAAGATCAGGGCTTGATCCATCACCGTTTTTTTGCTCACTGCACCATCCCAGCTCAGAACTTGGCTATATGCAAATTAGTCTGACCCTGGCCCAGTGCATCATGGGAACAGGGCAGACCAAACTACCAAGCCAATTCTTATACTGGGAAGGAAACAAGCTACCGGGGACCGGTTTCTGGCATTTCAATCGTCTTCGGCCCGGCTTGCTTGAATCCTGATGGTGCAATGAGCAAGGGACTCACATCTGAGTATACCCTTCCACGCTTATGGTGGACAAAAATGAATCAGAAAAGGAGGTGGTGATGAACAGAGTGTCTGAATTAAGCAGACCACTCTTACCCAGTCCAAAGATCAGGGCTTGATCCATCACCGTTTATTAGCTCACTGCACCATCCCAGCTCAGAACGTGGCTATATGCAAATTAGTCTGACCTTGGCCAGTGCATCATGGGAACAGGGCAGACCAAACTACCAAGCCGATTCTTATACTGGGAAGGAAACAAGCTACCGGGAACCGGTTTCTGGCATTTCAGCCGTCTTCGGCCCGGCTTGCTTGAATCCTGATGGTGCAATGAGCAAGGGACTCACATCTGAGTATACCCTTCCACGCTTATGGTGGACAAAAATGATTCAGAAAAGGGGGTGGTGATGAACAGAGTGTCTGAATTAAGCAGACCACTCTTACCCAGTCCAAAGATCAGGGCTTGATCCATCACCGTTTTTTAGCTCACTGCACCATCCCAGCTCAGAACTTGGCTATATGAAATTAGTCTGACCCCGGCCCAGTGCATCATGGGAACAGGGCAGACCAAACTACCAAGCCAATTCTTATACTGGGAAGGAAACAAGCTACCGGGGACCGGTTTCTGGCATTTCAGCCGTCTTCGGCCCGGCTTGCTTGAATCCTGATGGTGCAATGAGCAAGGGACTTACATCTGAGTATACCCTTCCACGCTTATGGTGGACAAAAATGATTCAGAAAAGGGGGTGGTGATGAACAGAGTTTCTGAATTAAGCAGACCAGTCTTACCCAGTCCAAAGATCAGGGCTTGATCCATCACTGTTTTTTAGCTCACTGCACCATCCCAGCTCAGAACTTGGCTATATGCAAATTAGTCTGACCCTGGGCCAGTGCATCATGGGAACAGGGCAGACCAAACTACCAAGCCAATTCTTATACTGGGGAGGAGACAAGCTACCGGGGACCGGTTTCTGGCATTTCAGCCGTCTTCGGCCCGGCTTGCTTGAATCCTGATGGTGCAATGAGCAAGGAACTCACATCTGAGTATACCCTTCCACGCTTAAGGTGGACAAAAATGATTCAGAAAAGGGGGTGGTGATGAACAGAGTGTCTGAATTAAGCAGACCACTCTTACCCAGTCCAAAGATCAGGGCTTGATCCATCACCGTTTTTTAGCTCACTGCACCATCCCAGCTCAGAACTTGGCTATATGCAAATTAGTCCGACCCTGGCCCAGTGCTTCATGGGAACAGGGCAGACCAAACTACCAAGCCAATTCTTATACTGGGAAGGAAACAAGCTACCGGGGACCGGTTTCCGGCATTTCAGCCGTCTTCGGCCCGGCTTGCTTGAATCCTGATGGTGCAATGAGCCAGGGACTCACATCTGAGTATACCCTTCCACGCTTATGGTGGACAAAAATGATTCAGAAAAGGGGGTGGTGATGAACAGAGTGTCTGAATTAAGCAGACCACTCTTACCCAGTCCAAAGATCAGGGCTTGATCCATCACCGTTTTTTAGCTCACTGCACCATCCCAGCTCAGAACTTGGCTATATGCAAATTAGTCTGACCCTGGCCCAGTGCATCATGGGAACAGGACAGACCAAACTACCAAGCCAATTCTTATACTGGGAAGGAAACAAGCTACCAGGGACCGGTTTCTGGCATTTCAGCCGTCTTCGGCCCGGCTTGCTTGAATCATGATGGTGCAATGAGCAAGGGACTCACATCTGAGTATACCCTTCCACGCTTATGGTGGACAAAAATGATTCAGAAAAGGGGGTGGTGATGAACAGAGTGTCTGAATTAAGCAGACCACTCTTACCCAGTCCAAAGATCAGGGCTTGATCCATCACCGTTTTTTAGCTCACTGCACCATCCCAGCTCAGAACTTGGCTATATGCAAATTAGTCTGACCCTGGCCCCGTGCTTCATGGGAACAGGGCAGACCAAACTACCAAGCCAATTCTTATAGTGGGAAGGAAACAAGCTACCGGGGACCGGTTTCTGGCATTTCAGCCGTCTTCGGCCCGGCTTGCTTGAATCCTGATGGTGCAATGAGCCAGGGACTCACATCTGAGTATACCCTTCCACGCTTATGGTGGACAAAAATGATTCAGAAAAGGGGGTGGTGATGAACAGAGTGTCTGAATTAAGCAGACCACTCTTACCAAGTCCAAAGATCAGGGCTTGATCCATCACCGTTTTTTAGCTCACTGCACCATCCCAGCTCAGAACTTGGCTATAAGCAAATTATTCTGACCCTGGCCCAGTGCATCATGGGAACAGGGCAGACCGAACTACCAAGCCAATTCTTATACTGGGAAGGAAACAAGCTACCGGGGACCGGTTTCTGGCATTTCAGCCGTCTTCGGCCCGGCTTGCTTGAATCCTGATGGTGCAATGAGCAAGGGACTTACATCTGAGTATACCCTTCCACGCTTATGGTGGACAAAAATGATTCAGAAAAGGGGGTGGTGATGAACAGAGTGTCTGAATTAAGCAGACCACTCTTACCCAGTCCAAAGATCAGGGCTTGATCCATCACCGTTTTTTAGCTCACTGCACCATCCCAGCTCAGAACTTGGCTATATGCAAATTAGTCTGACCCTGGCCCAGTGCATCATGGGAACAGGACAGACCAAACTACCAAGCCAATTCTCATACTGGGAAGGAAACAAGCTACCGGGGACCGGTTTCTGGCATTTCAGCCGTCTTCGGCCCGGCTTGCTTGAATCCTGATGGTGCAATGAGCAAGGGACTCACATCTGAGTATACCCTTCCACGCTTATGGTGGACAAAAATGATTCAGAAAAGGGGGTGGTGATGAACAGAGTGTCTGAATTAAGCAGACCACTCTTACCCAGTCCAAAGATCAGGGCTTGATTCATCACCGTTTTTTAGCTCACTGCACCATCCCAGCTCAGAACTTGGCTATATGCAAATTAGTCTGACCCTGGCCCAGTGCATCATGGGAACAGGGCAGACCAAACTACCAAGCCAATTCTTATACTGGGAAGGAAACAAGCTACCGGGGACCGGTTTCTGGCATTTCAGCCGTCTTCGGCCCGGCTTGCTTGAATCCTTATGGTGCAATGAGCAAGGGACTCACATTTGAGTATACCCTTCCACGCTTATGGTGGACAAAAATGATTCAGAAAAGGGGGTGGTGATGAACAGAGTGTCTGAATTAAGCAGACCACTCTTACCCAGTCCAAAGATCAGGGCTTGATCCATCACCGTTTTTTAGCTCACTGCACCATCCCAGCTCAGAACTTGGCTATATGCAAATTAGTCTGACCCTGGCCCAGTGCATCATGGGAACAGGGCAGACCAAACTACCAAGCCAATTCTTATACTGGGAAGGAAACAAGCTACCGGGGACCGGTTTCTGGCATTTCAGCCGTCTTCGGCCCGGCTTGCTTGAATCCTGATGGTGCAATGAGCAAAGGACTCACATCTGAGTATACCCTTCCACGCTTATGGTGGACAAAAAGGATTCAGAAAAGGGGGTGGCGATGAACAGAGTGTCTGAATTAAGCAGACCACTCTTACCCAGTCCAAAGATCAGGGCTTGATCCATCACCGTTTTTTAGCTCACTGCACCATCCCAGCTCAGAACTTGGCTATATGCAAATTAGTCTGACCCTGGCCCAGTGCATCATGGGAACAGGGCAGACCAAACTACCAAGCCAATTCTTATACTGGGAAGGAAACAAGCTACCGGGGACCGGTTTCTGGCATTTCAGCCGTCTTCGGCCCGGCTTGCTAGTCTGACCCTGGCCCAGTGCATCATGGGAACAGGGCAGACCAAACTACCAAGCCAATTCTTATACTGGGAAGGAAACAAGCTACCGGGGACCGGTTTCTGGCATTTCAGCCGTCTTCGGCCCGGCATGCTTGAATTCTGATGGTGCAATGAGCAAGGGACTCACATCTGAGTATACCCTTCCACGCTTATGGTGGACAAAAATGATTCAGAAAAGGGGGTGGTGATGAACAGAGTGTCTGAATTAAGCAGACCACTCTTACCCAGTCCAAAGATCAGGGCTTGATCCATCACCGTTTTTTAGCTCACTGCACCATCCCAGCTCAGATCTTGGCTATATGCAAATTAGTCTGACCCTGGCCCAGTGCATCATGGGAACAGGGCAGACCAAACTACCAAGCCAATTCTTATACTGGGAAGGAAACAAGCTACCGGGGACCGGTTTCTGGCATTTCAGCCGTCTTCGGCCCAGCTTGCTTGAATCCTGATGGTGCAATGAGCAAGGGACTCACATCTGAGTATACCCTTTCACGCTTATGGTGGACAAAAATGATTCAGAAAAGGGGGTGGTGATGAACAGAGTGTCTGAATTAAGCAGACCGCTCTTACCCAGTCCAAAGATCAGGGCTTGATCCATCACCGTTTTTTAGCTCACTGCACCATCCCAGCTCAGAACTTGGCTATATGCAAATTAGTCTGACCCTGGCCCATTGCATCATGGGAACAGGGCAGACCAAACTACCAAGCCAATTCTTATACTGGGAAGGAAACAAGCTACCGGGGACCGGTTTCTGGCATTTCAGCCGTCTTCGGCCCGGCTTGCTTGAATCCTGATGGTGCAATGAGCAAGGGACTCACATCTGAGTATACCCTTCCACGCTTATGGTGGACAAAAATGATTCAGAAAAGGGGGTGGTGATGAACAGAGTGTCTGAATTAAGCAGACCACTCTTACCCAGTCCAAAGATCAGGGCTTGATCCATCACCGTTTTTTAGCTCACTGCACCATCCCAGCTCAGAACTTGGCTATATGCAAATTAGTCTGACCCTGGCCCAGTGCATCATGGGAACAGGGCAGACCAAACTACCAAGCCAATTCTTATACTGGGAAGGAAACAAGCTACCGGGGACCGGTTTCTGGCATTTCAGCCGTCTTCGGCCCGGCTTGCTTGAATCCTGATGGTGCAATGAGCAAGGGACTCACATCTGAGTATACCCTTCCACGCTTATGGTGGACAAAAATGATTCAGAAAAGGGGGTGGTGATGAACAGAGTGTCTGAATTAAGCAGACCACTCTTACCCAGTTCAAAGATCAGGGCTTGATCCATCACCGTTTTTTAGCTCACTGCACCATCCCAGCTCAGAACTTGGCTATATGCAAATTAGTCTGACCCTGGCCCTGTGCATCATGGGAACAGGGCAGACCAAACTACCAAGCCAATTCTTATACTGGGAAGGAAGCAAGCTACCGGGGACCGGTTTCTGGCATTTCAGCCGTCTTCGGCCCGGCTTGCTTGAATCCTGATGGTGCAATGAGCAACGGACTCACATCTGAGTATACCCTTCCACGCTTATGGTGGACAAAAATGAATCAGAAAAGGGGGTGGTGATGAACAGAGTGTCTGAATTAAGCAGACCACTCTTACCCAGTCCTAAGATCAGGGCTTGATCCATCACCGTTTTTTAGCTCACTGCACCATCCCAGCTCAGAACTTGGCTATATGCAAATTAGTCTGACCCTGGCCCAGTGCATCATGGGAACAGGGCAGACCAAACTACCAAGCCAATTCTTATACTGGGAAGGAAACAAGCTACCGGGGACCGGTTTCTGGCATTTCAGCCGTCTTCGGCCCGGCTTGCTTGAATCCTGATGGTGCAATGAGCAAGGGAGTCACATCTGAGTATACCCTTCCACGCTTATGGTGGACAAAAATGATTCAGAAAAGGGGGTGGTGATGAACAGAGTGTCTGAATTAAGCAGACCATTCTTACCCAGTCCAAAGATCAGGGCTTGATCCATCACTGTTTTTTAGCTCACTGCACCATCCCAGCTCAGAACTTGGCTATATGCAAATTAGTCTGACCCTGGCCCAGTGCATCATGGGAACAGGGCAGACCAAACTACCAAGCCACTTCTTATACTGGGAAGGAAACAAGCTACCGGGGACCGGTTTCATGCATTTCAGCCGTCTTCGGCCCGGCTTGCTTGAATCCTGATGGTGCAATGAGCAAGGGACTCACATCTGAGTATACCCTTCCACGCTTATGGTGGACAAAAATGAATCAGAAAAGGAGGTGGTGATGAACAGAGTGTCTGAATTAAGCAGACCACTCTTACCCAGTCCAAAGATCAGGGCTTGATCCATCACCGTTTTTTAGCTCACTGCACCATCCCAGCTCAGAACTTGGCTATATGCAAATTAGTCTGACCCTGGCCCAGTGCATCATGGGAACAGGGCAGACCAAACTACCAAGCCGATTCTCATACTGGGAAGGAAACAAGCTACCGGGGACCGGTTTCTGGCATTTCAGCCGTCTTCGGCCCGGCTTGCTTGAATCCTGATGGTGAAATGAGCAAGGGACTCACATCTGAGTATACCCTTCCACGCTTATGGTGGACAAAAATGATTCAGAAAAGGGGGTGGTGATGAACAGAGTGTCTGAATTAAGCAGACCACTCTTACCCAGTACAAAGATCAGGGCTTGATCCATCACCGTTTTTTAGCTCACTGCACCATCCCAGCTCAGAACTTGGCTATATGCAAATTAGTCTGACCCTGGCCCAGTGCATCATGGGAACAGGGCAGACCAAACTACCAAGCCGATTCTTATACTGGGAAGGAAACAAGCTACCGGGGACCGGTTTCTGGCATTTCAGCCGTCTTCGGCCCGGCTTGCTTGAATCCTGATGGTGCAATGAGCAAGGGACTCACATCTGAGTATACCCTTCCACGCTTATGGTGGACAAACATGATTCAGAAAAGGGGGTGGTGATGAACAGAGTGTCTGAATTAAGCAGACCACTCATACCCAGACCAAAGATCAAGGCTTGAGCCATCACCGTTTTTTAGCTCATTGCACCATCCAAGCTCAGAACTTGGCTATATGCAAATTAGTCTGACCCTGGCCCAGTGCATCATGGGAACAGGGCAGACCAAACTACCAAGCCAATTCTTATACTGGGAAGGAAACAAGCTACCGGGGACCGGTTTCTGGCATTTCAGCCGTATTCGGCCCGGCTTGCTTGAATCCTGATGGTGCAATGAGCAAGGGACTCACATCTGAGTATACCCTTCCACGCTTATGGTGGACAAAAATGAATCAGAAAAGGGGATGGTGATGAACAGAGTGTCTGAATTAAGCAGACCACTCTTACCCAGTCCAAAGACCAGGGCTTGATCCATCACCGTTTTTTAGCTCACTGCACCATCCCAGCTCAGAACTTGACTATATGCAAATTAGTCTGACCCTGGCCCAGTGCATCATGGGAACAGGGCAGACCAAACTACCAAGCCAATTCTTATACTGGGAAGGAAACAAGCTACCAGGGACCGGTTTCTGGCATTTCAGCCGTCTTCGGCCCGGCTTGCTTTAATCCTGATGGTGCAATGAGCAAGGGACTCACATCTGAGTATACCCTTCCACGCTTATGGTGGACAAAAATGATTCAGAAAAGGGGGTGGTGATGAACAGAGTGTCTGAATTAAGCAGACCATTCTTACCCTGTCCAAAGATCAGGGCTTGATCCATCACTGTTTTTTAGCTCACTGCACCATCCCAGCTCAGAACTTGGCTATATGCAAATTAGTCTGACCCTGGCCCAGTGCATCATGGGAACAGGGCAGACCAAACTACCAAGCCAATTCTTATACTGGGAAGGAAACAAGCTACCGGGGACCGGTTTCTGGCATTTCAGCCGTCTTCGGCCCGGCTTGCTTGAATCCTGATGGTGCAATGAGCAAGAGACTCACAACTGAGTATACCCTTCCACGCTTATGGTGGACAAAAATGATTCAGAAAAGGGGGTGGTGATGAACAGAGTGTCTGAATTAAGCAGACCACTCATACCCAGTCCAAAGATCAGGGCTTGATCCATCACCGTTTTTTAGCTCACTGCACCATCCCAGCTCAGAACTTGGCTATATGAAATTAGTCTGACCCTGGCCCAGTGCATCATGGGAACAGGGCAGACCAAACTACCAAGCCAATTCTTATACTGGGAAGGAAACAAGCTACCGGGGACCGGTTTCTGGCATTTCAGCCATCTTCGGCCCGGCTTGCTTGAATCCTGATGGTGCAATGAGCAAGGGACTCACATCTGAGTATACCCTTCCACGCTTATGGTGGACAAAAATGATTCAGAAAAGGGGGTGGTGATGAACAGAGTGTCTGAATTAAGCAGACCATTCTTACCCAGTCCAAAGATCAGGGCTTGATCCATCACTGTTTTTTAGCTCACTGCACCATCCCAGCTCCGAACTTGGCTATATGCAAATTAGTCTGACCCTGGCCCAGTGCATCATGGGAACCGGACAGACCAAACTACCAAGCCAATTCTTATACTGGGAAGGAAACAAGCTACCGGGGACCGGTTTCATGCATTTCAGCCGTCTTCGGCCCGGCTTGCTTGAATCCTGATGGTGCAATGAGCAAGGGACTCACATCTGAGTATACCCTTCCACGCTTATGGTGGACAAAAATGATTCAGAAAAGGGGGTGATGATGAACAGAGTGTCTGAATTAAGCAGACCACTCTTACCCAGTCCAAAGATCAGGGCTTGATCCATCACCGTTTTTTAGCTCACTGCACCATCCCAGCTCAGAACTTGGCTATATGCAAATTAGTCTGACCCTGGCCCAGTGCATCATGGGAACAGGGCAGACCAAACTACCAAGCCAATTCTTATACTGGGAAGGAAACAAGCTACCGGGGACCGGTTTCTGGCATTTCAGCCGTCTTCGGCCCGGCTTGCTAGTCTGACCCTGGCCCAGTGCATCATGGGAACAGGGCAGACCAAACTACCAAGCCAATTCTTATACTGGGAAGGAAACAAGCTACCGGGGACCGGTTTCTGGCATTTCAGCCGTCTTCGGCCCGGCATGCTTGAATTCTGATGGTGCAATGAGCAAGGGACTCACATCTGAGTATACCCTTCCACGCTTATGGTGGACAAAAATGATTCAGAAAAGGGGGTGGTGATGAACAGAGTGTCTGAATTAAGCAGACCACTCTTACCCAGTCCAAAGATCAGGGCTTGATCCATCACCGTTTTTTAGCTCACTGCACCATCCCAGCTCAGATCTTGGCTATATGCAAATTAGTCTGACCCTGGCCCAGTGCATCATGGGAACAGGGCAGACCAAACTACCAAGCCAATTCTTATACTGGGAAGGAAACAAGCTACCGGGGACCGGTTTCTGGCATTTCAGCCGTCTTCGGCCCAGCTTGCTTGAATCCTGATGGTGCAATGAGCAAGGGACTCACATCTGAGTATACCCTTTCACGCTTATGGTGGACAAAAATGATTCAGAAAAGGGGGTGGTGATGAACAGAGTGTCTGAATTAAGCAGACCGCTCTTACCCAGTCCAAAGATCAGGGCTTGATCCATCACCGTTTTTTAGCTCACTGCACCATCCCAGCTCAGAACTTGGCTATATGCAAATTAGACTGACCCTGGCCCATTGCATCATGGGAACAGGGCAGACCAAACTACCAAGCCAATTCTTATACTGGGAAGGAAACAAGCTACCGGGGACCGGTTTCTGGCATTTCAGCCGTCTTCGGCCCGGCTTGCTTGAATCCTGATGGTGCAATGAGCAAGGGACTCACATCTGAGTATACCCTTCCACGCTTATGGTGGACAAAAATGATTCAGAAAAGGGGGTGGTGATGAACAGAGTGTCTGAATTAAGCAGACCACTCTTACCCAGTCCAAAGATCAGGGCTTGATCCATCACCGTTTTTTAGCTCACTGCACCATCCCAGCTCAGAACTTGGCTATATGCAAATTAGTCTGACCCTGGCCCAGTGCATCATGGGAACAGGGCAGACCAAACTACCAAGCCAATTCTTATACTGGGAAGGAAACAAGCTACCGGGGACCGGTTTCTGGCATTTCAGCCGTCTTCGGCCCGGCTTGCTTGAATCCTGATGGTGCAATGAGCAAGGGACTCACATCTGAGTATACCCTTCCACGCTTATGGTGGACAAAAATGATTCAGAAAAGGGGGTGGTGATGAACAGAGTGTCTGAATTAAGCAGACCACTCTTACCCAGTTCAAAGATCAGGGCTTGATCCATCACCGTTTTTTAGCTCACTGCACCATCCCAGCTCAGAACTTGGCTATATGCAAATTAGTCTGACCCTGGCCCAGTGCATCATGGGAACAGGGCAGACCAAACTACCAAGCCACTTCTTATACTGGGAAGGAAACAAGCTACCGGGGACCGGTTTCATGCATTTCAGCCGTCTTCGGCCCGGCTTGCTTGAATCCTGATGGTGCAATGAGCAAGGGACTCACATCTGAGTATACCCTTCCACGCTTATGGTGGACAAAAATGAATCAGAAAAGGAGGTGGTGATGAACAGAGTGTCTGAATTAAGCAGACCACTCTTACCCAGTCCAAAGATCAGGGCTTGATCCATCACCGTTTTTTAGCTCACTGCACCATCCCAGCTCAGAACTTGGCTATATGCAAATTAGTCTGACCCTGGCCCAGTGCATCATGGGAACAGGGCAGACCAAACTACCAAGCCGATTCTCATACTGGGAAGGAAACAAGCTACCGGGGACCGGTTTCTGGCATTTCAGCCGTCTTCGGCCCGGCTTGCTTGAATCCTGATGGTGAAATGAGCAAGGGACTCACATCTGAGTATACCCTTCCACGCTTATGGTGGACAAAAATGATTCAGAAAAGGGGGTGGTGATGAACAGAGTGTCTGAATTAAGCAGACCACTCATACCCAGTCCAAAGATCAGGGCTTGATCCATCACCGTTTTTTAGCTCATTGCACCATCCCAGCTCAGAACTTGGCTATATGCAAATTAGTCTGACCCTGGCCCAGTGCATCATGGGAACAGGGCAGACCAAACTACCAAGCCAATTCTTATACTGGGAAGGAAACAAGCTACCGGGGACCGGTTTCTGGCATTTCAGCCGTATTCGGCCCGGCTTGCTTGAATCCTGATGGTGCAATGAGCAAGGGACTCACATCTGAGTATACCCTTCCACGCTTATGGTGGACAAAAATGAATCAGAAAAAGGGATGGTGATGAACAGAGTGTCTGAATTAAGCAGACCACTCTTACCCAGTCCAAAGACCAGGGCTTGATCCATCACCGTTTTTTAGCTCACTGCACCATCCCAGCTCAGAACTTGACTATATGCAAATTAGTCTGACCCTGGCCCAGTGCATCATGGGAACAGGGCAGACCAAACTACCAAGCCAATTCTTATACTGGGAAGGAAACAAGCTACCGGGGACCGGTTTCTGGCATTTCAGCCGTCTTCGGCCCGGCTTGCTTGAATCCTGATGGTGCAATGAGCAAGAGACTCACAACTGAGTATACCCTTCCACGCTTATGGTGGACAAAAATGATTCAGAAAAGGGGGTGGTGATGAACAGAGTGTCTGAATTAAGCAGACCATTCTTACCCTGTCCAAAGATCAGGGCTTGATCCATCACTGTTTTTTAGCTCACTGCACCATCCCAGCTCAGAACTTGGCTATATGCAAATTAGTCTGACCCTGGCCCAGTGCATCATGGGAACAGGGCAGACCAAACTACCAAGCCGATTCTTATACTGGGAAGGAAACAAGCTACCGGGGACCGGTTTCTGGCATTTCAGCCGTCTTCGGCCCGGCTTGCTTGAATCCTGATGGTGAAATGAGCAAAGGACTCACATCTGAGTATACCCTTCCACGCTTATGGTGGACAAAAATGATTCAGAAAAGGGGGTGGTGATGAACAGAGTGTCTGAATTAAGCAGACCACTCTTACCCAGTCCAAAGATCAGGGCTTGATCCATCACCGTTTTTTAGCTCACTGCACCATCCCAGCTCAGAACTTGGCTATATGCAAATTAGTCTGACCCTGGCCCAGTGCATCAGGGGAACAGGGCAGACCAAACTACCAAGCCGATTCTTATACTGGGAAGGAAACAAGCTACCGCGGACCGGTTTCTGGCATTTCAGCCGTCTTCGGCCCGGCTTGCTTGAATCCTGATGGTGCAATGAGCAAGGGACTCACAACTGAGTATACCCTTCCACGCTTATGGTGGACAAAAATGATTCAGAAAAGGGGGTGGTGATGAACAGAGTGTCTGAATTAAGCAGACCACTCATACCCAGTCCAAAGATCAGGGCTTGATCCATCACCGTTTTTTAGCTCACTGCACCATCCCAGCTCAGAACTTGGCTATATGAAATTAGTCTGACCCTGGCCCAGTGCATCATGGGAACAGGGCAGACCAAACTACCAAGCCAATTCTTATACTGGGAAGGAAACAAGCTACCGGGGACCGGTTTCTGGCATTTCAGCCATCTTCGGCCCGGCTTGCTTGAATCCTGATGGTGCAATGAGCAAGGGACTCACATCTGAGTATACCCTTCCACGCTTATGGTGGACAAAAATGATTCAGAAAAGGGGGTGGTGATGAACAGAGTGTCTGAATTAAGCAGACCATTCTTACCCAGTCCAAAGATCAGGGCTTGATCCATCACTGTTTTTTAGCTCACTGCACCATCCCAGCTCCGAACTTGGCTATATGCAAATTAGTCTGACCCTGGCCCAGTGCATCATGGGAACCGGACAGACCAAACTACCAAGCCAATTCTTATACTGGGAAGGAAACGAGCTACCGGGGACCGGTTTCATGCATTTCAGCCGTCTTCGGCCCGGCTTGCTTGAATCCTGATGGTGCAATGAGCAAGGGACTCACATCTGAGTATACCCTTCCACGCTTATGGTGGACAAAAATGATTCAGAAAAGGGGGTGATGATGAACAGAGTGTCTGAATTAAGCAGACCACTCTTACCCAGTCCAAAGATCAGGGCTTGATCCATCACCGTTTTTTAGCTCACTGCACCATCCCAGCTCAGAACTTGGCTATATGCAAATTAGTCTGACCCTGGCCCAGTGCATCATGGGAACTGGGCAGACCAAACTACCAAGCCAATTCTTATACTGGGAAGGAGACAAGCTACCGGGGACGGGTTTCTGGCATTTCAGCCGTCTTCGGCCCAGCTTGCTTGAATCCTGATGGTGCAATGAGCAAGGGACTCACATCTGAGTATACCCTTCCACGCTTATGGTGGACAAAAATGATTCAGAAAAGGGGGTGGTGATGAACAGAGTGTCTGAATTAAGCAGACCACTCTTACCCAGTCCAAAGATCAGGGCTTGATCCATCACCGTTTTTTAGCTCACTGCACCATCCCAGCTCAGAACTTGGCTATATGCAAATTAGTCTGACCCTGGCCCAGTGCATCATGGGAACAGGGCAGACCAAACTACCAAGCCAATTCTTATACTGGGAAGGAGACAAGCTACCGGGGACGGGTTTCTGGCATTTCAGCCGTCTTCGGCCCAGCTTGCTTGAATCCTGATGGTGCAATGAGCAAGGGACTCACATCTGAGTATACCCTTCCACGCTTATGGTGGACAAAAATGATTCAGAAAAGGGGGTGGTGATGAACAGAGTGTCTGAATTAAGCAGACCACTCTTACCCAGTCCAAAGATCAGGGCTTGATCCATCACCGTTTTTTAGCTCACTGCACCATCCCAGCTCAGAACTTGGCTATATGCAAATTAGTCTGACCCTGGCCCAGTGCATCATGGGAACAGGGCAGACCAAACTACCAAGCCAATTCTTATACTGGGAAGGAAACAAGCTACTGGGGACCGGTTTCTGGCATTTCAGCCGTCTTCGGCCCGGCTTGCTTGAATCCTGATGGTGCAATGAGCAAGGGACTCACATCTGAGTATACCCTTCCACGCTTATGGTGGACAAAAATGATCGGGAAAAGGGGGTGGTGATGAACAGAGTGTCTGAATTAAGCAGACCACTCTTACCCAGTCCAAAGATCAGGGCTTGATACATCACCGTTTTTTAGCTCACTGCACCATCCCAGCTCAGAACTTGGCTATATGCAAATTAGTCTGACCCTGGCCCAGTGCATCATGGGAACAGGGCAGACCAAATTACCAAGCCAATTCTTATACTGGGAAGGAAACAAGCTACCGGGGACCGGTTTCTGGCATTTCAGCCGTCTTCAGCCCGGCTTGCTTGAATCCTGATGGTGCAATGAGCAAGGGACTCACATCTGAGTATACCCTTCCACGCTTATGGTGGACAAAAATGAATCAGAAAAGGAGGTGGTGATGAACAGAGTGTCTGAATTAAGCAGACCACTCTTACCCAGTCCAAAGATCAGGGCTTGATCCATCACCGTTTTTTAGCTCACTGCACCATCCCAGCTCAGAACTTGGCTATATGAAATTAGTCTGACCCTGGCCCAGTGCATCATGGGAACAGGGCAGACCAAACTACCAAGCCAATTCTTATACTAGGAAGGAAACAAGCTACCGGGGACCGGTTTCTGGCATTTCAGCCGTCTTCGGCCCGGCTTGCTTGAATCCTGATGGTGCAATGAGCAAGGGACTCACATCTGAGTATACCCTTCCACGCTTATGGTGGACAAAAATGATTCAGAAAAGGGGGTGGTGATGAACAGAGTGTCTGAATTAAGCAGACCATTCTTACCCAGTCCAAAGATCAGGGCTTGATCCATCACTGTTTTTTAGCTCACTGCACCATCCCAGCTCAGAACTTGGCTATATGCAAATTAGTCTGACCCTGGCCCAGTGCATCATGGGAACAGGGCAGACCAAACTACCAAGCCAATTCTTATACTGGGAAGGAAACAAGCTACCGGGGACCGGTTTCATGCATTTCAGCCATCTTCGGCCCGGCTTGCTTGAATCCTGATGGTGCAATGAGCAAGGGACTCACATCTGAGTATACCCTTCCACGCTTATGGTGGACAAAAATGATTCAGAAAAGGGGGTGGTGATGAACAGAGTGTCTGAATTAAGCAGACCACTCTTACCCAGTCCAAAGATCAGGGCTTGATCCATCACCGTTTTTTAGCTCACTGCACCATCCCAGCTCAGAACTTGGCTATATGCAAATTAGTCTGACCCTGGCCCAGTGCATCATGGGAACAGGGCAGACCAAACTACCAAGCCAATTCTTATACTGGGAAGGAAACAAGCTACCGGGGACCGGTTTCTGGCATTTCAGCCATCTTCGGCCCGGCTTGCTTGAATCCTGATGGTGCAATGAGCAAGGGACTCACATCTGAGTATACCCTTCCACGCTTATGGTGGACAAAAATGATTCAGAAAAGGGGGTGGTGATGAACAGAGTGTCTGAATTAAGCAGACCACTCTTACCCAGTCCAAAGATCAGGGCTTGATCCATCACCGTTTTTTAGCTCACTGCACCATCCCAGCTCAGAACTTGGCTATATGCAAATTAGTCTGACCCTGGCCCAGTGCATCATGGGAACAGGGCAGACCAAACTACCAAGCCAATTCTTATACTGGGAAGGAAACAAGCTACCGGGGACCGGTTTCTGGCATTTCAGCCATCTTCGGCCCGGCTTGCTTGAATCCTGATGGTGCAATGAGCAAGGGACTCACATCTGAGTATACCCTTCCACGCTTATGGTGGACAAAAATGATTCAGAAAAGGGGGTGGTGATGAACAGAGTGTCTGAATTAAGCAGACCACTCTTACCCAGTCCAAAGATCAGGGCTTGATCCATCACCGTTTTTAGCTCACTGCACCATCCCAGCTCAGAACTTGGCTATATGCAAATTAGTCTGACCCTGGCCCTGTGCATCATGGGAACAGGGCAGACCAAACTACCAAGCCAATTCTTATACTGGGAAGGAAACAAGCTACCGGGGACCGGTTTCTGGCATTTCAGCCGTCTTCGGCCCGGCTTGCTGGAATCCTGACGGTGCAATGAGCAACGGACTCACATCTGAGTATACCCTTCCACGCTTATGGTGGACAAAAATGAATCAGAAACGGGGGTGGTGATGAACAGAGTGTCTGAATTAAGCAGACCACTCTTACCCAGTCCAAAGATCAGGGCTTGATCCATCACCGTTTTTTAGCTCACTGCACCATCCCAGCTCAGAACTTGGCTATATGCAAATTAGTCTGACCCTGGCCCAGTGCATCATGGGAACAGGGCAGACCAAACTACCAAGCCAATTCTTATACTGGGAAGGAAACAAGCTACCGGGGACCGGTTTCTGGCATTTCAGCCGTCTTCGGCGCGGCTTGCTTGAATCCTGATGGTGCAATGAGCAAGGAACTCACATCTGAGTATACCCTTCCACGCTTATGGTGGACAAAAATGAATCAGAAAAGGGGGTGGTGATGAACAGAGTGTCTGAATTAAGCAGACCACTCTTACCCAGTCCAAAGATCAGGGCTTGATCCATCACCGTTTTTTAGCTCACTGCACCATCCCAGCTCAGAACTTGGCTATATGCAAATTAGTCTGACCCTGGCCCAGTGCATCATGGGAACAGGGCAGACCAAACTACCAAGCCGATTCTTATACTGGGAAGGAAACAAGCTACCGGGGACCGGTTTCTGGCATTTCAGCCGTCTTCGGCCCGGCTTGCTTGAATCCTGATGGTGCAATGAGCAAGGGACTCACATCTGAGTATACCCTTCCACGCTTATGGTGGACAAAAATGATTCAGAAAAGGGGGTGGTGATGAACAGAGTGTCTGAATTAAGCAGACCATTCTTACCCAGTCCAAAGATCAGGGCTTGATCCATCACTGTTTTTTAGCTCACTGCACCATCCCAGCTCAGAACTTGGCTATATGCAAATTAGTCTGACCCTGGCCCAGTGCATCATGGGAACAGGGCAGACCAAACTACCAAGCCAATTCTTATACTGGGAAGGAAACAAGCTACCGGGGACCGATTTCTGGCATTTCAGCCATCTTCGGCCCGGCTTGCTTGAATCCTGATGGTGCAATGAGCAAGGGACTCACATCTGAGTATACCCTTCCACGCTTATGGTGGACAAAAATGATTCAGAAAAGGGGGTGGTGATGAACAGAGTGTCTGAATTAAGCAGACCACTCTTACCCAGTCCAAAGATCAGGGCTTGATCCATCACCGTTTTTTAGCTCACTGCACCATCCCAGCTCAGAACTTGGCTATATGCAAATTAGTCTGACCCTGGCCCAGTGCATCATGGGAACAGGGCAGACCAAACTACCAAGCCAATTCTTATACTGGGAAGGAGACAAGCTACCGGGGACGGGTTTCTGGCATTTCAGCCGTCTTCGGCCCAGCTTGCTTGAATCCTGATGGTGCAATGAGCAAGGGACTCACATCTGAGTATACCCTTCCACGCTTATGGTGGACAAAAATGATTCAGAAAAGGGGGTGGTGATGAACAGAGTGTCTGAATTAAGCAGACCACTCTTACCCAGTCCAAAGATCAGGGCTTGATCCATCACCGTTTTTTAGCTCACTGCACCATCCCAGCTCAGAACTTGGCTATATGCAAATTAGTCTGACCCTGGCCCAGTGCATCATGGGAACAGGGCAGACCAAACTACCAAGCCAATTCTTATACTGGGAAGGAAACAAGCTACTGGGGACCGGTTTCTGGCATTTCAGCCGTCTTCGGCCCGGCTTGCTTGAATCCTGATGGTGCAATGAGCAAGGGACTCACATCTGAGTATACCCTTCCACGCTTATGGTGGACAAAAATGATCGGGAAAAGGGGGTGGTGATGAACAGAGTGTCTGAATTAAGCAGACCACTCTTACCCAGTCCAAAGATCAGGGCTTGATACATCACCGTTTTTTAGCTCACTGCACCATCCCAGCTCAGAACTTGGCTATATGCAAATTAGTCTGACCCTGGCCCAGTGCATCATGGGAACAGGGCAGACCAAATTACCAAGCCAATTCTTATACTGGGAAGGAAACAAGCTACCGGGGACCGGTTTCTGGCATTTCAGCCGTCTTCAGCCCGGCTTGCTTGAATCCTGATGGTGCAATGAGCAAGGGACTCACATCTGAGTATACCCTTCCACGCTTATGGTGGACAAAAATGAATCAGAAAAGGAGGTGGTGATGAACAGAGTGTCTGAATTAAGCAGACCACTCTTACCCAGTCCAAAGATCAGGGCTTGATCCATCACCGTTTTTTAGCTCACTGCACCATCCCAGCTCAGAACTTGGCTATATGAAATTAGTCTGACCCTGGCCCAGTGCATCATGGGAACAGGGCAGACCAAACTACCAAGCCAATTCTTATACTAGGAAGGAAACAAGCTACCGGGGACCGGTTTCTGGCATTTCAGCCGTCTTCGGCCCGGCTTGCTTGAATCCTGATGGTGCAATGAGCAAGGGACTCACATCTGAGTATACCCTTCCACGCTTATGGTGGACAAAAATGATTCAGAAAAGGGGGTGGTGATGAACAGAGTGTCTGAATTAAGCAGACCATTCTTACCCAGTCCAAAGATCAGGGCTTGATCCATCACTGTTTTTTAGCTCACTGCACCATCCCAGCTCAGAACTTGGCTATATGCAAATTAGTCTGACCCTGGCCCAGTGCATCATGGGAACAGGGCAGACCAAACTACCAAGCCAATTCTTATACTGGGAAGGAAACAAGCTACCGGGGACCGGTTTCATGCATTTCAGCCATCTTCGGCCCGGCTTGCTTGAATCCTGATGGTGCAATGAGCAAGGGACTCACATCTGAGTATACCCTTCCACGCTTATGGTGGACAAAAATGATTCAGAAAAGGGGGTGGTGATGAACAGAGTGTCTGAATTAAGCAGACCACTCTTACCCAGTCCAAAGATCAGGGCTTGATCCATCACCGTTTTTTAGCTCACTGCACCATCCCAGCTCAGAACTTGGCTATATGCAAATTAGTCTGACCCTGGCCCAGTGCATCATGGGAACAGGGCAGACCAAACTACCAAGCCAATTCTTATACTGGGAAGGAAACAAGCTACCGGGGACCGGTTTCTGGCATTTCAGCCATCTTCGGCCCGGCTTGCTTGAATCCTGATGGTGCAATGAGCAAGGGACTCACATCTGAGTATACCCTTCCACGCTTATGGTGGACAAAAATGATTCAGAAAAGGGGGTGGTGATGAACAGAGTGTCTGAATTAAGCAGACCACTCTTACCCAGTCCAAAGATCAGGGCTTGATCCATCACCGTTTTTTAGCTCACTGCACCATCCCAGCTCAGAACTTGGCTATATGCAAATTAGTCTGACCCTGGCCCAGTGCATCATGGGAACAGGGCAGACCAAACTACCAAGCCAATTCTTATACTGGGAAGGAAACAAGCTACCGGGGACCGGTTTCTGGCATTTCAGCCATCTTCGGCCCGGCTTGCTTGAATCCTGATGGTGCAATGAGCAAGGGACTCACATCTGAGTATACCCTTCCACGCTTATGGTGGACAAAAATGATTCAGAAAAGGGGGTGGTGATGAACAGAGTGTCTGAATTAAGCAGACCACTCTTACCCAGTCCAAAGATCAGGGCTTGATCCATCACCGTTTTTAGCTCACTGCACCATCCCAGCTCAGAACTTGGCTATATGCAAATTAGTCTGACCCTGGCCCTGTGCATCATGGGAACAGGGCAGACCAAACTACCAAGCCAATTCTTATACTGGGAAGGAAACAAGCTACCGGGGACCGGTTTCTGGCATTTCAGCCGTCTTCGGCCCGGCTTGCTGGAATCCTGACGGTGCAATGAGCAACGGACTCACATCTGAGTATACCCTTCCACGCTTATGGTGGACAAAAATGAATCAGAAACGGGGGTGGTGATGAACAGAGTGTCTGAATTAAGCAGACCACTCTTACCCAGTCCAAAGATCAGGGCTTGATCCATCACCGTTTTTTAGCTCACTGCACCATCCCAGCTCAGAACTTGGCTATATGCAAATTAGTCTGACCCTGGCCCAGTGCATCATGGGAACAGGGCAGACCAAACTACCAAGCCAATTCTTATACTGGGAAGGAAACAAGCTACCGGGGACCGGTTTCTGGCATTTCAGCCGTCTTCGGCGCGGCTTGCTTGAATCCTGATGGTGCAATGAGCAAGGAACTCACATCTGAGTATACCCTTCCACGCTTATGGTGGACAAAAATGAATCAGAAAAGGGGGTGGTGATGAACAGAGTGTCTGAATTAAGCAGACCACTCTTACCCAGTCCAAAGATCAGGGCTTGATCCATCACCGTTTTTTAGCTCACTGCACCATCCCAGCTCAGAACTTGGCTATATGCAAATTAGTCTGACCCTGGCCCAGTGCATCATGGGAACAGGGCAGACCAAACTACCAAGCCGATTCTTATACTGGGAAGGAAACAAGCTACCGGGGACCGGTTTCTGGCATTTCAGCCGTCTTCGGCCCGGCTTGCTTGAATCCTGATGGTGCAATGAGCAAGGGACTCACATCTGAGTATACCCTTCCACGCTTATGGTGGACAAAAATGATTCAGAAAAGGGGGTGGTGATGAACAGAGTGTCTGAATTAAGCAGACCATTCTTACCCAGTCCAAAGATCAGGGCTTGATCCATCACTGTTTTTTAGCTCACTGCACCATCCCAGCTCAGAACTTGGCTATATGCAAATTAGTCTGACCCTGGCCCAGTGCATCATGGGAACAGGGCAGACCAAACTACCAAGCCAATTCTTATACTGGGAAGGAAACAAGCTACCGGGGACCGATTTCTGGCATTTCAGCCATCTTCGGCCCGGCTTGCTTGAATCCTGATGGTGCAATGAGCAAGGGACTCACATCTGAGTATACCCTTCCACGCTTATGGTGGACAAAAATGATTCAGAAAAGGGGGTGGTGATGAACAGAGTGTCTGAATTAAGCAGACCACTCTTACCCAGTCCAAAGATCAGGGCTTGATCCATCACCGTTTTTTAGCTCACTGCACCATCCCAGCTCAGAACTTGGCTATATGCAAATTAGTCTGACCCTGGCCCAGTGCATCATGGGAACAGGGCAGACCAAACTACCAAGCCAATTCTTATACTGGGAAGGAGACAAGCTACCGGGGACCGGTTTCTGGCATTTCAGCTGTCTTCGGCCCGGCTTGCTTGAATCTTGATGGTGCAATGAGCAAGGGACTCACATCTGAGTATACCCTTCCACGCTTATGGTGGACAAAAATGATTCAGAAAAGGGGGTGGTGATGAACAGAGTGTCTGAATTAAGCAGACCACTCTTACCCAGTCCAAAGATCAGGGCTTGATCCATCACTGTTTTTTAGCTCACTGCACCATCCCAGCTCAGAACTTGGCTATATGCAAATTAGTCTGACCCTGGCCCAGTGCATCATGGGAACAGGGCAGACCAAACTACCAAGCCAATTCTTATACTGGGAAGGAAACAAGCTACCAGGGACCGGTTTCTGGCATTTCAGCCGCCTTCGGCCCGGCTTGCTTGAATCCTGATGGTGCAATGAGCAAGGGACTCACATCTGAGTATACCCTTCCACGCTTATGGTGGACAAAAATAATTCAGAAAAGGGGGTGGTGATGAACAGAGTATCTGACTTAAGCAGACCACTCTTACCCAGTCCAAAGATCAGGGCTTGATCCATCACCGTTTTTTAGCTCACTGCACCATCCCAGCTCAGAACTTGGCTATATGCAAATTAGTCTGACCCTGGCCCAGTGCATCATGGGAACAGGGCAGACCAAACTACCAAGCCAATTCTTATACTGGGAAGGAAACAAGCTACTGGTGACCGGTTTCTGGCATTTCAGCCGTCTTCGGCCCGGCTTGCTTGAATCCTGATGGTGCAATGAGCAAGGGACTCACATCTGAGTATACCCTTCCACGCTTATGGTGGACAAAAATGATTCAGAAAAGGGGGTGGTGATGAACAGAGTGTCTGAATTAAGCAGACCATTCTTACCCAGTCCAAAGATCAGTGCTTGATCCATCACTGTTTTTTAGCTCACTGCACCATCCCAGCTCAGAACGTGGCTATATGCAAATTAGTCTGACCCTGGCCCAGAGCATCATGGGAACAGGGCAGACCAAACTACCAAGCCAATTCTTATACTGGGAAGGAAACAAGCTACCGGGGACCGGTTTCTGGCATTTCAGCCGTCTTCGGCCCGGCTTGCTTGAATCCTGATGGTGCAATGAGCAAGGGACTCACATCTGAGTATACCCTTCCACGCTTATGGTGGACAAAAATTATTCAGAAAAGGGGGTGGTGATGAACAGAGTATCTGACTTAAGCAGACCACTCTTACCCAGTCCAAAGATCAGGGCTTGATCCATCACCGTTTTTTAGCTCACTGCACCATCCCAGCTCAGAACTTGGCTATATGCAAATTAGTCTGACCCTGGCCCAGTGCATCATGGGAACAGGGCAGACCAAACTACCAAGCCAATTCTTATACTGGGAAGGAAACAAGCTACCGGGGACCGGTTTCTGGCATTTCAGCCTTCTTCGGCCCGGCTTGCTTGAATCCTGATGGTGCAATGAGCAAGGGACTCACATCTGAGTATACCCTTCCACGCTTATGGTGGACTTAAATGATTCAGAAAAGGGGGTGGTGATGAACAGAGTGTCTGAATTAAGCAGACCACTCTTACCCAGTCCAAAGATCAGGGCTTGATCCATCACCGTTTTTTAGCTCACTGCACCATCCCAGCTCAGAACTTGGCTATATGCAAATTAGTCTGACCCTGGCCCAGTGCATCATGGGAACAGGGCAGACCAAACTACCAAGCCAATTCTTATACTGGGAAGGAGACAAGCTACCGGGGACCGGTTTCTGGCATTTCAGCTGTCTTCGGCCCGGCTTGCTTGAATCTTGATGGTGCAATGAGCAAGGGACTCACATCTGAGTATACCCTTCCACGCTTATGGTGGACAAAAATGATTCAGAAAAGGGGGTGGTGATGAACAGAGTGTCTGAATTAAGCAGACCACTCTTACCCAGTCCAAAGATCAGGGCTTGATCCATCACTGTTTTTTAGCTCACTGCACCATCCCAGCTCAGAACTTGGCTATATGCAAATTAGTCTGACCCTGGCCCAGTGCATCATGGGAACAGGGCAGACCAAACTACCAAGCCAATTCTTATACTGGGAAGGAAACAAGCTACCAGGGACCGGTTTCTGGCATTTCAGCCGCCTTCGGCCCGGCTTGCTTGAATCCTGATGGTGCAATGAGCAAGGGACTCACATCTGAGTATACCCTTCCACGCTTATGGTGGACAAAAATAATTCAGAAAAGGGGGTGGTGATGAACAGAGTATCTGACTTAAGCAGACCACTCTTACCCAGTCCAAAGATCAGGGCTTGATCCATCACCGTTTTTTAGCTCACTGCACCATCCCAGCTCAGAACTTGGCTATATGCAAATTAGTCTGACCCTGGCCCAGTGCATCATGGGAACAGGGCAGACCAAACTACCAAGCCAATTCTTATACTGGGAAGGAAACAAGCTACTGGTGACCGGTTTCTGGCATTTCAGCCGTCTTCGGCCCGGCTTGCTTGAATCCTGATGGTGCAATGAGCAAGGGACTCACATCTGAGTATACCCTTCCACGCTTATGGTGGACAAAAATGATTCAGAAAAGGGGGTGGTGATGAACAGAGTGTCTGAATTAAGCAGACCATTCTTACCCAGTCCAAAGATCAGGGCTTGATCCATCACTGTTTTTTAGCTCACTGCACCATCCCAGCTCAGAACGTGGCTATATGCAAATTAGTCTGACCCTGGCCCAGTGCATCATGGGAACAGGGCAGACCAAACTACCAAGCCAATTCTTATACTGGGAAGGAAACAAGCTACCGGGGACCGGTTTCTGGCATTTCAGCCGTCTTCGGCCCGGCTTGCTTGAATCCTGATGGTGCAATGAGCAAGGGACTCACATCTGAGTATACCCTTCCACGCTTATGGTGGACAAAAATTATTCAGAAAAGGGGGTGGTGATGAACAGAGTATCTGACTTAAGCAGACCACTCTTACCCAGTCCAAAGATCAGGGCTTGATCCATCACCGTTTTTTAGCTCACTGCACCATCCCAGCTCAGAACTTGGCTATATGCAAATTAGTCTGACCCTGGCCCAGTGCATCATGGGAACAGGGCAGACCAAACTACCAAGCCAATTCTTATACTGGGAAGGAAACAAGCTACCGGGGACCGGTTTCTGGCATTTCAGCCTTCTTCGGCC
Organism: Lissotriton vulgaris; assembly: GCF_964263255.1. Lineage (NCBI taxonomy): Eukaryota > Metazoa > Chordata > Amphibia > Caudata > Salamandridae > Lissotriton > Lissotriton vulgaris. The sequence goes on along the minus strand of NC_141687.1, from coordinate 782,542,297 downwards.
CGGCTTGCTTGAATCCTGATGGTGCAATGAGCAAGGGACTCACATCTGAGTATACCCTTCCACGCTTATGGTGGACTTAAATGATTCAGAAAAGGGGGTGGTGATGAACAGAGTGTCTGAATTAAGCAGACCACTCTTACCCAGTCCAAAGATCAGGGCTTGATCCATCACCGTTTTTTAGCTCACTGCACCATCCCAGCTCAGAACTTGGCTATATGCAAATTAGTCTGACCCTGGCCCAGTGCATCATGGGAACAGGGCAGACCAAACTACCAAGCCAATTCTTATACTGGGAAGGAAACAAGCTACCGGGGACCGGTTTCTGGCATTTCAGCCGTCTTCGGCCCGGCTTGCTTGAATCCTGATGGTGCAATGAGCAAGGGACTCACATCTGAGTATACCCTTCCACGCTTATGGTGGACAAAAATGAATCAGAAAAGGGGGTGGTGATGAACAGAGTATCTGAATTAAGCAGACCACTCTTACCCAGTCCAAAGATCAGGGCTTGAACCATCACCGTTTGTTAGCTCACTGCACCATCCCAGCTCAGAACTTGGCTATATGCAAATTAGTCTGACCCTGGCCCAGTGCATCATGGGAACAGGGCAGACCAAACTACCAAGCCAATTCTTATACTGGGAAGGAAACAAGCTACCGGGGACCGGTTTCTGGCATTTCAGCCGTCTTCGGCCCGGCTTGCTTGAATCCTGATGGTGCAATGAGCAAGGGACTCACATCTGAGTATACCCTTCCACGCTTATGGTGGACAAAAATGATTCAGAAAAGGGGGTGGTGATGAACAGAGTATCTGACTTAAGCAGACCACTCTTACCCAGTCCAAAGATCAGGGCTTGATCCATCACCGTTTTTTAGCTCACTGCACCATCCCAGCTCAGAACTTGGCTATATGCAAATTAGTCTGACCCTGGCCCAGTGCATCACGGGGACAGGGCAGACCAAACTACCAAGCCAATTCTAATACTGGGAAGGAAACAAGCTACCGGGGACCGGTTTCTGGCATTTCAGCCGTCTTCGGCCCGGCTTGCTTGAATCCTGATGGTGCAATGAGCAAGGGACTCACATCTGAGTATACCCTTCCACGCTTATGGTGGACAAAAATGATTCAGAAAAGGGGGTGGTGATGAACAGAGTGTCTGAATTAAGCAGACCACTCTTACCCAGTCCAAAGATCAGGGCTTGATCCATCACCGTTTTTTAGCTCACTGCACCATCCCAGCTCAGAACTTGGCTATATGCAAATTAGTCTGACCCTGGCCCAGTGCATCATGGGAACAGGGCAGACCAAACTACCAAGCCAATTCTTATACTGGGAAGGAAACAAGCTACCGGGGACCGGTTTCTGGCATTTCAGCCGTCTTCGGCCCGGCTTGCTTGAATCCTGATGGTGCAATGAGCAAGGGACTCACATCTGAGTATACCCTTCCACGCTTATGGTGGACAAAAATGATTCAGAAAAGGGGGTGGTGATGAACAGAGTGTCTGAATTAAGCAGACCACTCTTACCCAGTCCAAAGATCAGGGCTTGATCCATCACCGTTTTTTAGCTCACTGCACCATCCTAGCTCAGAACTTGGCTATATGCAAATTAGTCTAACCCTGGCCCTGTGCTTCATGGGAACAGGGCAGACCAAACTACCAAGCCAATTCTTATACTGGGAAGGAAACAAGCTACCGGGGACCGGTTTCTGGCATTTCAGCCGTCTTCGGCCCGGCTTGCTTGAATCCTGATGGTGCAATGAGCAACGGACTCACATCTGAGTATACCCTTCCACGCTTATGGTGGACAAAAATGAATCAGAAAAGGGGGTGGTGATGAACAGAGTGTCTGAATTAAGCAGACCACTCTTACCCAGTCCAAAGATCAGGGCTTGATCCATCACCCTTTTTTAGCTCACTGCACCATCCCAGCTCAGAACTTGGCTATATGCAAATTAGTCTGACCCTGGCCCAGTGCATCATGGAAACAGGGCAGACCAAACTACCAAGCCAATTCTTATACTGGGAAGGAAACAAGCTACCGGGGACCGGTTTCTGGCATTTCAGCCGTCTTCGGTCCGGCTTGCTTGAATCCTGATGGTGCAATGAGCAAGGAACTCACATCTGAGTATACCCTTCCACGCTTATGGTGGACAAAAATGAATCAGAAAAGGGGATGGTGATGAACAGAGTGTCTGAATTAAGCAGACCACTCTTACCCAGTCCAAAGATCAGGGCTTGATCCATCACCGTTTTTTAGCTCACTGCACCATCCCAGCTCAGAACTTGGCTATATGCAAATTAGTCTGACCCTGGCCCAGTGCATCATGGGAACAGGGCAGACCAAACTACCAAGCCGATTCTTATACTGGGAAGGAAACAAGCTACCGGGGACCGGTTTCTGGCATTCAGCCGTCTTCGGCCCGGCTTGCTCGAATCCTGATGGTGAAATGAGCAAGGGACTCACATCTGAGTATACCCTTCCACGCTTATGGTGGACAAAAATGATTCAGAAAAGGGGGTGGTGATGAACAGAGTGTCTGAATTAAGCAGACCACTCTTACCCAGTCCAAAGATCAGGGCTTGATCCATCACCGTTTTTTAGCTCATGGCACCATCCCAGCTCAGAACTTGGCTTTATGCAAATTAGTCTGACCCTGGCCCAGTGCATCATGGGAACAGGGCAGACCAAACTACCAAGCCGATTCTTATACTGGGAAGGAAACAAGCTACCGGGGACCGGTTTCTGGCATTTCAGCCGTCTTCGGCCCGGCTTGCTAGAATCCTGATGGTGCAATGAGCAAGAGACTCACATCTGAGTATACCCTTCCACGCTTATGGTGGACAAAAATGATTCAGAAAAGGGGGTGGTGATGAACAGAGTTTCTGAATTAAGCAGACCACTCTTACCCAGTCCAAAGATCAGGGCTTGATCCATCACCGTTTTTTTGCTCACTGCACCATCCCAGCTCAGAACTTGGCTATATGAAATTAGTCTGACCCTGGCCCAGTGCATCATGGGAACAGGGCAGACCAAACTACCAAGCCAATTCTTATACTGGGAAGGAAACAAGCTACCGGGGACCAGTTTCATGCATTTCAGCCGTCTTCGGCCCGGCTTGCTTGAATCCTGATGGTGCAATGAGCAAGGGACTCACATCTGAGTATACCCTTCCACGCTTATGGTGGACAAAAATGATTCAGAAAAGGGGGTGGTGATGAACAGAGTGTCTGAATTAAGCAGACCACTCTTACCCAGTCCAAAGATCAGGGCTTGATCCATCACATTTTTTAGCTCACTGCACGATCCCAGCTCAGAACTTGGCTATATGCAAATTAGTCTGACCCTGGCCCAGTGCATCATGGGAACAGGGCAGACCAAACTACCAAGCCAATTCCTATACTGGGAAGGAGACAAGCTACCGGAGACCGGTTTCTGGCATTTCAGCCGTCTTCGGCCCGGCTTGCTTGAATCCTGATGGTGCAATGAGCAAGGGACTCACATCTGAGTATACCCTTCCATGCTTATGGTGGACAAAAATGATTCAGAAAAGGGGGTGGTGATGAACAGAGTGTCTGAATTAAGCAGACCACTCTTACCCAGTCCAAAGATCAGGGCTTGATCCATCACTGTTTTTTAGCTCACTGCACCATCCCAGCTCAGAACTTGGCTATATGCAAATTAGTCTGACCCTGGCCCAGTGCATCATGGGAACAGGGCAGACCAAACTACCAAGCCAATTCTTATACTGGGAAGGAAACAAGCTACCGGGGACCGGTTTCTGGCATTTCCGCCGTCTTCGGCCCGGCTTGCTTGAATCCTGATGGTGCAATGAGCAAGGGACTCACATCTGAGTATACCCTTCCACGCTTATGGTGGACAAAAATGAATCAGAAAAGGGGGTGGTGATGAACAGAGTGTCTGAATTAAGAAGACCACTCTTACCCAGTCCAAAGATCAGGGCTTGATCCATCACCGTTTTTTAGCTCACTGCACCATCCCAGCTCAGAACTTGGCTATATGCAAATTAGTCTGACCCTGGCCCAGTGCATCATGGGAACAGGGCAGACCAAACTACCAAGCCAATTCTTATACTGGGAAGGAAACAAGCTACTGGGGACCGGTTTCTGGCATTTCAGCCGTCTTCGGCCCGGCTTGCTTGAATCCTGATGGTGCAATGAGCAAGGGACTTACATCTGAGTATACCCTTCCACGCTTATGGTGGACAAAAATGATTCAGAAAAGGGGGTGGTGATGAACAAAGTGTCTGAATTAAGTAGACCACTCTTACCCAGTCCAAAGATCAGGGCTTGATCCATCACCGTTTTTTAGCTCACTGCACCATCCCAGCTCAGAACTTGGCTATATGCAAATTAGTCTGACCCTGGCCCAGTGCATCATGGGAACAGGGCAGACCAAACTACCAAGCCAATTCTTATACTGGGAAGGAAACAAGCTACCGGTGAGCGGTTTCTGGCATTTCAGCCGTCTTCGGCCCGGCTTGCTTGAATCCTGATGGTGCAATGAGCAAGGGACTCACATCTGAGTATACCCTTCCACGCTTATGGTGGACAAAAATGATTCAGAAAAGGGGGTGGTGATGAACAGAGTGTCTGAATTAAGCAGACCACTCTTACCCAGTCCAAAGATCAGGGCTTGATCCATCACTGTTTTTTAGCTCACTGCACCATCCCAGCTCAGAACTTGGCTATATGCAAATTAGTCTGACCCTGGCCCAGTGCATCATGGGAACAGGGCAGACCAAACTACCAAGCCAATTCTTATACTGGGAAGGAAACAAGCTACCGGGGACCGGTTTCTGGCATTTCAGCCGTCTTCGGCCCGGCTTGCTTGAATCCTGATGGTGCAATGAGCAAGGGACTCACATCTGAGTATACCCTTCCACGCTTATGGTGGACAAAAATGATTCAGAAAAGGGGGTGGTGATGAACAGAGTGTCTGAATTAAGCAGACCACTCTTACCCAGTCCAAAGATCAGGGCTTGATCCATCACCGTTTTTTAGCTCACTGCACCATCCCAGCTCAGAACTTGGCTATATGCAAATTAGTCTGACCCTGGCCCAGTGCATCATGGGAACAGGGCAGACCAAACTACCAAGCCAATTCTTATACTGGGAAGGAAACAAGCTACCGGGGACCGGTTTCTGGCATTTCAGCAGTCTTCGGCCCGGCTTGCTTGAATCCTGATGGTGCAATGAGCAAGGGACTCACATCTGAGTATACCCTTCCACGCTTATGGTGGACAAAAATGATTCAGAAAAGGGGGTGGTGATGAACAGAGTATCTGACTTAAGCAGACCACTCTTACCCAGTCCAAAGATCAGGGCTTGATCCATCACCGTTTTTTAGCTCACTGCACCATCCCAGCTCAGAACTTGGCTATATGCAAATTAGTCTGACCCTGGCCCAGTGCATCATGGGAACAGGGCAGACCAAACTACCAAGCTAATTCTTATACTGGGAAGGAAACAAGCTACCGGGGACCGGTTTCTGGCATTTCAGCCGTCTTCGGCCCGGCTTGCTTGAATCCTGATGGTGCAATGAGCAAGGGACTCATTTCTGAGTATACCCTTCCACGCTTATGGTGGACAAAAATGATTCAGAAAAGGGGGTGGTGATGAACAGAGTGTCTGAATTAAGCAGACCATTCTTACCCAGTCCAAAGATCAGGGCTTGATCCATCACTGTTTTTTAGCTCACTGCACCATCCCAGCTCAGAACTTGGCTATATACAAATTAGTCTGACCCTGGCCCAGTGCATCATGGGAACAGGGCAGACCAAACTACCAAGCCAATTCTTATACTGGGAAGGAAAGAAGCTACCGGGGACCGGTTTCTGGCATTTCAGCCGTCTTCGGCCCGGCTTGCTTGAATCCTGATGGTGCAATGAGCAAGGGACTCACATCTGAGTATACCCTTCCACGCTTATGGTGGACAAAAATGATTCAGAAAAGGGGGTGGTGATGAACAGAGTGTCTGAATTAAGCAGACCATTCTTACCCAGTCCAAAGATCAGGGCTTGATCCATCACTGTTTTTTAGCTCACTGCACCATCCCAGCTCAGAACTTGGCTATATGCAAATTAGTCTGACCCTGGCCCAGTGCATCATGGGAACAGGGCAGACCAAACTACCAAGCCAATTCTTATACTGGGAAGGAAACAAGCTACCGGGGACCGGTTTCATGCATTTCAGCCATCTTCGGCCCGGCTTGCTTGAATCCTGATGGTGCAATGAGCAAGGGACTCACATCTGAGTATACCCTTCCACGCTTATGGTGGACAAAAATGATTCAGAAAAGGGGGTGGTGATGAACAGAGTGTCTGAATTAAGCAGACCACTCTTACCCAGTCCAAAGATCAGGGCTTGATCCATCACCGTTTTTTAGCTCACTGCACCATCCCAGCTCAGAACTTGGCTATATGCAAATTAGTCTGACCCTGGCCCAGTGCATCATGGGAACAGGGCAGACCAAACTACCAAGCCAATTCTTATACTGGGAAGGAAACAAGCTACCGGGGACCGGTTTCTGGCATTTCAGCCATCTTCGGCCCGGCTTGCTTGAATCCTGATGGTGCAATGAGCAAGGGACTCACATCTGAGTATACCCTTCCACGCTTATGGTGGACAAAAATGATTCAGAAAAGGGGGTGGTGATGAACAGAGTGTCTGAATTAAGCAGACCACTCTTACCCAGTCCAAAGATCAGGGCTTGATCCATCACCGTTTTTTAGCTCACTGCACCATCCCAGCTCAGAACTTGGCTATATGCAAATTAGTCTGACCCTGGCCCAGTGCATCATGGGAACAGGGCAGACCAAACTACCAAGCCAATTCTTATACTGGGAAGGAAACAAGCTACCGGGGACCGGTTTCTGGCATTTCAGCCATCTTCGGCCCGGCTTGCTTGAATCCTGATGGTGCAATGAGCAAGGGACTCACATCTGAGTATACCCTTCCACGCTTATGGTGGACAAAAATGATTCAGAAAAGGGGGTGGTGATGAACAGAGTGTCTGAATTAAGCAGACCACTCTTACCCAGTCCAAAGATCAGGGCTTGATCCATCACCGTTTTTAGCTCACTGCACCATCCCAGCTCAGAACTTGGCTATATGCAAATTAGTCTGACCCTGGCCCTGTGCATCATGGGAACAGGGCAGACCAAACTACCAAGCCAATTCTTATACTGGGAAGGAAACAAGCTACCGGGGACCGGTTTCTGGCATTTCAGCCGTCTTCGGCCCGGCTTGCTGGAATCCTGACGGTGCAATGAGCAACGGACTCACATCTGAGTATACCCTTCCACGCTTATGGTGGACAAAAATGAATCAGAAACGGGGGTGGTGATGAACAGAGTGTCTGAATTAAGCAGACCACTCTTACCCAGTCCAAAGATCAGGGCTTGATCCATCACCGTTTTTTAGCTCACTGCACCATCCCAGCTCAGAACTTGGCTATATGCAAATTAGTCTGACCCTGGCCCAGTGCATCATGGGAACAGGGCAGACCAAACTACCAAGCCAATTCTTATACTGGGAAGGAAACAAGCTACCGGGGACCGGTTTCTGGCATTTCAGCCGTCTTCGGCCCGGCTTGCTTGAATCCTGATGGTGCAATGAGCAAGGAACTCACATCTGAGTATACCCTTCCACGCTTATGGTGGACAAAAATGAATCAGAAAAGGGGGTGGTGATGAACAGAGTGTCTGAATTAAGCAGACCACTCTTACCCAGTCCAAAGATCAGGGCTTGATCCATCACCGTTTTTTAGCTCACTGCACCATCCCAGCTCAGAACTTGGCTATATGCAAATTAGTCTGACCCTGGCCCAGTGCATCATGGGAACAGGGCAGACCAAACTACCAAGCCGATTCTTATACTGGGAAGGAAACAAGCTACCGGGGACCGGTTTCTGGCATTTCAGCCGTCTTCGGCCCGGCTTGCTTGAATCCTGATGGTGCAATGAGCAAGGGACTCACATCTGAGTATACCCTTCCACGCTTATGGTGGACAAAAATGATTCAGAAAAGGGGGTGGTGATGAACAGAGTGTCTGAATTAAGCAGACCATTCTTACCCAGTCCAAAGATCAGGGCTTGATCCATCACTGTTTTTTAGCTCACTGCACCATCCCAGCTCAGAACTTGGCTATATGCAAATTAGTCTGACCCTGGCCCAGTGCATCATGGGAACAGGGCAGACCAAACTACCAAGCCAATTCTTATACTGGGAAGGAAACAAGCTACCGGGGACCGGTTTCTGGCATTTCAGCCATCTTCGGCCCGGCTTGCTTGAATCCTGATGGTGCAATGAGCAAGGGACTCACATCTGAGTATACCCTTCCACGCTTATGGTGGACAAAAATGATTCAGAAAAGGGGGTGGTGATGAACAGAGTGTCTGAATTAAGCAGACCACTCTTACCCAGTCCAAAGATCAGGGCTTGATCCATCACCGTTTTTTAGCTCACTGCACCATCCCAGCTCAGAACTTGGCTATATGCAAATTAGTCTGACCCTGGCCCAGTGCATCATGGGAACAGGGCAGACCAAACTACCAAGCCAATTCTTATACTGGGAAGGAGACAAGCTACCGGGGACCGGTTTCTGGCATTTCAGCCGTCTTCGGCCCGGCTTGCTTGAATCTTGATGGTGCAATGAGCAAGGGACTCACATCTGAGTATACCCTTCCACGCTTATGGTGGACAAAAATGATTCAGAAAAGGGGGTGGTGATGAACAGAGTGTCTGAATTAAGCAGACCACTCTTACCCAGTCCAAAGATCAGGGCTTGATCCATCACTGTTTTTTAGCTCACTGCACCATCCCAGCTCAGAACTTGGCTATATGCAAATTAGTCTGACCCTGGCCCAGTGCATCATGGGAACAGGGCAGACCAAACTACCAAGCCAATTCTTATACTGGGAAGGAAACAAGCTACCAGGGACCGGTTTCTGGCATTTCAGCCGCCTTCGGCCCGGCTTGCTTGAATCCTGATGGTGCAATGAGCAAGGGACTCACATCTGAGTATACCCTTCCACGCTTATGGTGGACAAAAATAATTCAGAAAAGGGGGTGGTGATGAACAGAGTATCTGACTTAAGCAGACCACTCTTACCCAGTCCAAAGATCAGGGCTTGATCCATCACCGTTTTTTAGCTCACTGCACCATCCCAGCTCAGAACTTGGCTATATGCAAATTAGTCTGACCCTGGCCCAGTGCATCATGGGAACAGGGCAGACCAAACTACCAAGCCAATTCTTATACTGGGAAGGAAACAAGCTACTGGTGACCGGTTTCTGGCATTTCAGCCGCCTTCGGCCCGGCTTGCTTGAATCCTGATGGTGCAATGAGCAAGGGACTCACATCTGAGTATACCCTTCCACGCTTATGGTGGACAAAAATGATTCAGAAAAGGGGGTGGTGATGAACAGAGTGTCTGAATTAAGCAGACCATTCTTACCCAGTCCAAAGATCAGGGCTTGATCCATCACTGTTTTTTAGCTCACTGCACCATCCCAGCTCAGAACATGGCTATATGCAAATTAGTCTGACCCTGGCCCAGTGCATCATGGGAACAGGGCAGACCAAACTACCAAGCCAATTCTTATACTGGGAAGGAAACAAGCTACCGGGGACCGGTTTCTGGCATTTCAGCCGTCTTCGGCCCGGCTTGCTTGAATCCTGATGGTGCAATGAGCAAGGGACTCACATCTGAGTATACCCTTCCACGCTTATGGTGGACAAAAATGATTCAGAAAAGGGGGTGGTGATGAACAGAGTATCTGAATTAAGCAGACCACTCTTACCCAGTCCAAAGATCAGGGCTTGATCCATCACCGTTTTTTAGCTCACTGCACCATCCCAGCTCAGAACTTGGCTATATGCAAATTAGTCTGACCCTGGCCCAGTGCATCATGGGAACAGGGCAGACCAAACTACCGAGCCAATTCTTATACTGGGAAGGAAACAAGCTACCGGGGACCGGTTTCTGGCATTTCAGCCTTCTTCGGCCCGGCTTGCTTGAATCCTGATGGTGCAATGAGCAAGGGACTCACATCTGAGTATACCCTTCCACGCTTATGGTGGACTTAAATGATTCAGAAAAGGGGGTGGTGATGAACAGAGTGTCTGAATTAAGCAGACCACTCTTACCCAGTCCAAAGATCAGGGCTTGATCCATCACCGTTTTTTAGCTCACTGCACCATCCCAGCTCAGAACTTGGCTATATGCAAATTAGTCTGACCCTGGCCCAGTGCATCATGGGAACAGGGCAGACCAAACTACCAAGCCAATTCTTATACTGGGAAGGAAACAAGCTACCGGGGACCGGTTTCTGGCATTTCAGCCGTCTTCGGCCCGGCTTGCTTGAATCCTGATGGTGCAATGAGCAAGGAACTCACATCTGAGTATACCCTTCCACGCTTATGGTGGACAAAAATGAATCAGAAAAGGGGGTGGTGATGAACAGAGTATCTGAATTAAGCAGACCACTCTTACCCAGTCCAAAGATCAGGGCTTGAACCATCACCGTTTGTTAGCTCACTGCACCATCCCAGCTCAGAACTTGGCTATATGCAAATTAGTCTGACCCTGGCCCAGTGCATCATGGGAACAGGGCAGACCAAACTACCAAGCCAATTCTTATACTGGGAAGGAAACAAGCTACCGGGGACCGGTTTCTGGCATTTCAGCCGTCTTCGGCCCGGCTTGCTTGAATCCTGATGGTGCAATGAGCAAGGGACTCACATCTGAGTATACCCTTCCACGCTTATGGTGGACAAAAATGATTCAGAAAAGGGGGTGGTGATGAACAGAGTATCTGACTTAAGCAGACCACTCTTACCCAGTCCAAAGATCAGGGCTTGATCCATCACCGTTTTTTAGCTCACTGCACCATCCCAGCTCAGAACTTGGCTATATGCAAATTAGTCTGACACTGGCCCAGTGCATCATGGGGACAGGGCAGACCAAACTACCAAGCCAATTCTAATACTGGGAAGGAAACAAGCTACCGGGGACCGGTTTCTGGCATTTCAGCCGTCTTCGGCCCGGCTTGCTTGAATCCTGATGGTGCAATGAGCAAGGGACTCACATCTGAGTATACCCTTCCACGCTTATGGTGGACAAAAATGATTCAGAAAAGGGGGTGGTGATGAACAGAGTGTCTGAATTAAGCAGACCACTCTTACCCAGTCCAAAGATCAGGGCTTGATCCATCACCGTTTTTTAGCTCACTGCACCATCCTAGCTCAGAACTTGGCTATATGCAAATTAGTCTAACCCTGGCCCTGTGCTTCATGGGAACAGGGCAGACCAAACTACCAAGCCAATTCTTATACTGGGAAGGAAACAAGCTACCGGGGACCGGTTTCTGGCATTTCAGCCGTCTTCGGTCCGGCTTGCTTGAATCCTGATGGTGCAATGAGCAACGGACTCACATCTGAGTATACCCTTCCACGCTTATGGTGGACAAAAATGAATCAGAAAAGGGGGTGGTGATGAACAGAGTGTCTGAATTAAGCAGACCACTCTTACCCAGTCCAAAGATCAGGGCTTGATCCATCACCCTTTTTTAGCTCACTGCACCATCCCAGCTCAGAACTTGGCTATATGCAAATTAGTCTGACCCTGGCCCAGTGCATCATGGAAACAGGGCAGACCAAACTACCAAGCCAATTCTTATACTGGGAAGGAAACAAGCTACCGGGGACCGGTTTCTGGCATTTCAGCCGTCTTCGGTCCGGCTTGCTTGAATCCTGATGGTGCAATGAGCAAGGAACTCACATCTGAGTATACCATTCCACGCTTATGGTGGACAAAAATGAATCAGAAAAGGGGATGGTGATGAACAGAGTGTCTGAATTAAGCAGACCACTCTTACCCAGTCCAAAGATCAGGGCTTGATCCATCACCGTTTTTTAGCTCACTGCACCATCCCAGCTCAGAACTTGGCTATATGCAAATTAGTCTGACCCTGGCCCAGTGCATCATGGGAACAGGGCAGACCAAACTACCAAGCCGATTCTTATACTGGGAAGGAAACAAGCTACCGGGGACCGGTTTCTGGCATTCAGCCGTCTTCGGCCCGGCTTGCTCGAATCCTGAATGTGAAATGAGCAAGGGACTCACATCTGAGTATACCCTTCCACGCTTATGGTGGACAAAAATGATTCAGAAAAGGGGGTGGTGATGAACAGAGTGTCTGAATTAAGCAGACCACTCTTACCCAGTCCAAAGATCAGGGCTTGATCCATCACCGTTTTTTAGCTCACTGCACCATCCCAGCTCAGAACTTGGCTATATGCAAATTAGTCTGACCCTGGCCCAGTGCATCATGGGAACAGGGCAGACCAAACTACCAAGCCGATTCTTATACTGGGAAGGAAACAAGCTACCGGGGACCGGTTTCTGGCATTTCAGCCGTCTTCGGCCCGGCTTGCTTGAATCCTGATGGTGCAATGAGCAAGGGACTCACATCTGAGTATACCCTTCCACGCTTATGGTGGACAAAAATGATTCAGAAAAGGGGGTGGTGATGAACAGAGTGTCTGAATTAAGCAGACCACTCTTACCCAGTCCAAAGATCAGGGCTTGATCCATCACATTTTTTAGCTCACTGCACGATCCCAGCTCAGAACTTGGCTATATGCAAATTAGTCTGACCCTGGCCCAGTGCATCATGGGAACAGGGCAGACCAAACTACCAAGCCAATTCCTATACTGGGAAGGAGACAAGCTACCGGAGACCGGTTTCTGGCATTTCAGCCGTCTTCGGCCCGGCTTGCTTGAATCCTGATGGTGCAATGAGCAAGGGACTCACATCTGAGTATACCCTTCCATGCTTATGGTGGACAAAAATGATTCAGAAAAGGGGGTGGTGATGAACAGAGTGTCTGAATTAAGCAGACCACTCTTACCCAGTCCAAAGATCAGGGCTTGATCCATCACTGTTTTTTAGCTCACTGCACCATCCCAGCTCAGAACGTGGCTATATGCAAATTAGTCTGACCCTGGCCCAGTGCATCATGGGAACAGGGCAGACCAAACTACCAAGCCAATTCTTATACTGGGAAGGAAACAAGCTACCAAGGACCGGTTTCTGGCATTTCAGCCGTCTTCGGCCCGGCTTGCTTGAATCCTGATGGTGCAATGAGCAAGGGACTCACATCTGAGTATACCCTTCCACGCTTATGGTGGACAAAAATGATTCAGAAAAGGGGGTGGTGATGAACAGAGTGTCTGAATTAAGCAGACCACTCTTACCCAGTCCAAAGATCAGGGCTTGATCCATCACCGTTTTTTAGCTCACTGCACCATCCCAGCTCAGAACTTGGCTATATGCAAATTAGTCTGACCCTGGCCCAGTGCATCATGGGAACAGGGCAGACCAAACTACCAAGCCAATTCTTATACTGGGAAGGAAACAAGCTACCGGGGACCGGTTTCTGGCATTTCAGCCGTCTTCGGCCCGGCTTGCTTGAATCCTGATGGTGCAATGAGCAAGGGACTCACATCTGAGTATACCCTTCCACGCTTATGGTGGACAAAAATGATTCAGAAAAGGGGGTGGTGATGAACAGAGTGTCTGAATTAAGCAGACCACTCTTACCCAGTCCAAAGATCAGGGCTTGATCCATCACCGTTTTTTAGCTCACTGCACCATCCCAGCTCAGAACTTGGCTATATGCAAATTAGTCTGACCCTGGCCCAGTGCATCATGGGAACAGGGCAGACCAAACTACCAAGCCAATTCTTATACTGGGAAGGAAACAAGCTACCGGGGACCGGTTTCTGGCATTTCAGCCGTCTTCGGCCCGGCTTGCTTGAATCCTGATGGTGCAATGAGCAAGGGACTCACATCTGAGTATACCCTTCCACGCTTATGGTGGACAAAAATGATTCAGAAAAGGGGGTGGTGATGAACAGAGTGTCTGAATTAAGCAGACCACTCTTACCCAGTCCAAAGATCAGGGCTTGATCCATCACCGTTTTTTAGCTCACTGCACCATCCTAGCTCAGAACTTGGCTATATGCAAATTAGTCTAACCCTGGCCCTGTGCTTCATGGGAACAGGGCAGACCAAACTACCAAGCCAATTCTTATACTGGGAAGGAAACAAGCTACCGGGGACCGGTTTCTGGCATTTCAGCCGTCTTCGGCCCGGCTTGCTTGAATCCTGATGGTGCAATGAGCAACGGACTCACATCTGAGTATACCCTTCCACGCTTATGGTGGACAAAAATGAATCAGAAAAGGGGGTGGTGATGAACAGGGTGTCTGAATTAAGCAGACCACTCTTACCCAGTCCAAAGATCAGGGCTTGATCCATCACCCTTTTTTAGCTCACTGCACCATCCCAGCTCAGAACTTGGCTATATGCAAATTAGTCTGACCCTGGCCCAGTGCATCATGGAAACAGGGCAGACCAAACTACCAAGCCAATTCTTATACTGGGAAGGAAACAAGCTACCGGGGACCGGTTTCTGGCATTTCAGCCGTCTTCGGTCCGGCTTGCTTGAATCCTGATGGTGCAATGAGCAAGGAACTCACATCTGAGTATACCCTTCCACGCTTATGGTGGACAAAAATGAATCAGAAAAGGGGATGGTGATGAACAGAGTGTCTGAATTAAGCAGACCACTCTTACCCAGTCCAAAGATCAGGGCTTGATCCATCACCGTTTTTTAGCTCACTGCACCATCCCAGCTCAGAACTTGGCTATATGCAAATTAGTCTGACCCTGGCCCAGTGCATCATGGGAACAGGGCAGACCAAACTACCAAGCCGATTCTTATACTGGGAAGGAAACAAGCTACTGGTGACCGGTTTCTGGCATTTCAGCCGCCTTCGGCCCGGCTTGCTTGAATCCTGATGGTGCAATGAGCAAGGGACTCACATCTGAGTATACCCTTCCACGCTTATGGTGGACAAAAATGATTCAGAAAAGGGGGTGGTGATGAACAGAGTGTCTGAATTAAGCAGACCATTCTTACCCAGTCCAAAGATCAGGGCTTGATCCATCACTGTTTTTTAGCTCACTGCACCATCCCAGCTCAGAACATGGCTATATGCAAATTAGTCTGACCCTGGCCCAGTGCATCATGGGAACAGGGCAGACCAAACTACCAAGCCAATTCTTATACTGGGAAGGAAACAAGCTACCGGGGACCGGTTTCTGGCATTTCAGCCGTCTTCGGCCCGGCTTGCTTGAATCCTGATGGTGCAATGAGCAAGGGACTCACATCTGAGTATACCCTTCCACGCTTATGGTGGACAAAAATGATTCAGAAAAGGGGGTGGTGATGAACAGAGTATCTGAATTAAGCAGACCACTCTTACCCAGTCCAAAGATCAGGGCTTGATCCATCACCGTTTTTTAGCTCACTGCACCATCCCAGCTCAGAACTTGGCTATATGCAAATTAGTCTGACCCTGGCCCAGTGCATCATGGGAACAGGGCAGACCAAACTACCAAGCCAATTCTTATACTGGGAAGGAAACAAGCTACCGGGGACCGGTTTCTGGCATTTCAGCCTTCTTCGGCCCGGCTTGCTTGAATCCTGATGGTGCAATGAGCAAGGGACTCACATCTGAGTATACCCTTCCACGCTTATGGTGGACTTAAATGATTCAGAAAAGGGGGTGGTGATGAACAGAGTGTCTGAATTAAGCAGACCACTCTTACCCAGTCCAAAGATCAGGGCTTGATCCATCACCGTTTTTTAGCTCACTGCACCATCCCAGCTCAGAACTTGGCTATATGCAAATTAGTCTGACCCTGGCCCAGTGCATCATGGGAACAGGGCAGACCAAACTACCAAGCCAATTCTTATACTGGGAAGGAAACAAGCTACCGGGGACCGGTTTCTGGCATTTCAGCCGTCTTCGGCCCGGCTTGCTTGAATCCTGATGGTGCAATGAGCAAGGGACTCACATCTGGGTATACCCTTCCACGCTTATGGTGGACAAAAATGAATCAGAAAAGGGGGTGGTGATGAACAGAGTATCTGAATTAAGCAGACCACTCTTACCCAGTCCAAAGATCAGGGCTTGAACCATCACCGTTTGTTAGCTCACTGCACCATCCCAGCTCAGAACTTGGCTATATGCAAATTAGTCTGACCCTGGCCCAGTGCATCATGGGAACAGGGCAGACCAAACTACCAAGCCAATTCTTATACTGGGAAGGAAACAAGCTACCGGGGACCGGTTTCTGGCATTTCAGCCGTCTTCGGCCCGGCTTGCTTGAATCCTGATGGTGCAATGAGCAAGGGACTCACATCTGAGTATACCCTTCCACGCTTATGGTGGACAAAAATGATTCAGAAAAGGGGGTGGTGATGAACAGAGTATCTGACTTAAGCAGACCACTCTTACCCAGTCCAAAGATCAGGGCTTGATCCATCACCGTTTTTTAGCTCACTGCACCATCCCAGCTCAGAACTTGGCTATATGCAAATTAGTCTGACACTGGCCCAGTGCATCATGGGGACAGGGCAGACCAAACTACCAAGCCAATTCTAATACTGGGAAGGAAACAAGCTACCGGGGACCGGTTTCTGGCATTTCAGCCGTCTTCGGCCCGGCTTGCTTGAATCCTGATGGTGCAATGAGCAAGGGACTCACATCTGAGTATACCCTTCCACGCTTATGGTGGACAAAAATGATTCAGAAAAGGGGGTGGTGATGAACAGAGTGTCTGAATTAAGCAGACCACTCTTACCCAGTCCAAAGATCAGGGCTTGATCCATCACCGTTTTTTAGCTCACTGCACCATCCTAGCTCAGAACTTGGCTATATGCAAATTAGTCTAACCCTGGCCCTGTGCTTCATGGGAACAGGGCAGACCAAACTACCAAGCCAATTCTTATACTGGGAAGGAAACAAGCTACCGGGGACCGGTTTCTGGCATTTCAGCCGTCTTCGGTCCGGCTTGCTTGAATCCTGATGGTGCAATGAGCAACGGACTCACATCTGAGTATACCCTTCCACGCTTATGGTGGACAAAAATGAATCAGAAAAGGGGGTGGTGATGAACAGAGTGTCTGAATTAAGCAGACCACTCTTACCCAGTCCAAAGATCAGGGCTTGATCCATCACCCTTTTTTAGCTCACTGCACCATCCCAGCTCAGAACTTGGCTATATGCAAATTAGTCTGACCCTGGCCCAGTGCATCATGGAAACAGGGCAGACCAAACTACCAAGCCAATTCTTATACTGGGAAGGAAACAAGCTACCGGGGACCGGTTTCTGGCATTTCAGCCGTCTTCGGTCCGGCTTGCTTGAATCCTGATGGTGCAATGAGCAAGGAACTCACATCTGAGTATACCATTCCACGCTTATGGTGGACAAAAATGAATCAGAAAAGGGGATGGTGATGAACAGAGTGTCTGAATTAAGCAGACCACTCTTACCCAGTCCAAAGATCAGGGCTTGATCCATCACCGTTTTTTAGCTCACTGCACCATCCCAGCTCAGAACTTGGCTATATGCAAATTAGTCTGACCCTGGCCCAGTGCATCATGGGAACAGGGCAGACCAAACTACCAAGCCGATTCTTATACTGGGAAGGAAACAAGCTACCGGGGACCGGTTTCTGGCATTCAGCCGTCTTCGGCCCGGCTTGCTCGAATCCTGAATGTGAAATGAGCAAGGGACTCACATCTGAGTATACCCTTCCACGCTTATGGTGGACAAAAATGATTCAGAAAAGGGGGTGGTGATGAACAGAGTGTCTGAATTAAGCAGACCACTCTTACCCAGTCCAAAGATCAGGGCTTGATCCATCACCGTTTTTTAGCTCACTGCACCATCCCAGCTCAGAACTTGGCTATATGCAAATTAGTCTGACCCTGGCCCAGTGCATCATGGGAACAGGGCAGACCAAACTACCAAGCCGATTCTTATACTGGGAAGGAAACAAGCTACCGGGGACCGGTTTCTGGCATTTCAGCCGTCTTCGGCCCGGCTTGCTTGAATCCTGATGGTGCAATGAGCAAGGGACTCACATCTGAGTATACCCTTCCACGCTTATGGTGGACAAAAATGATTCAGAAAAGGGGGTGGTGATGAACAGAGTGTCTGAATTAAGCAGACCACTCTTACCCAGTCCAAAGATCAGGGCTTGATCCATCACATTTTTTAGCTCACTGCACGATCCCAGCTCAGAACTTGGCTATATGCAAATTAGTCTGACCCTGGCCCAGTGCATCATGGGAACAGGGCAGACCAAACTACCAAGCCAATTCCTATACTGGGAAGGAGACAAGCTACCGGAGACCGGTTTCTGGCATTTCAGCCGTCTTCGGCCCGGCTTGCTTGAATCCTGATGGTGCAATGAGCAAGGGACTCACATCTGAGTATACCCTTCCATGCTTATGGTGGACAAAAATGATTCAGAAAAGGGGGTGGTGATGAACAGAGTGTCTGAATTAAGCAGACCACTCTTACCCAGTCCAAAGATCAGGGCTTGATCCATCACTGTTTTTTAGCTCACTGCACCATCCCAGCTCAGAACGTGGCTATATGCAAATTAGTCTGACCCTGGCCCAGTGCATCATGGGAACAGGGCAGACCAAACTACCAAGCCAATTCTTATACTGGGAAGGAAACAAGCTACCAAGGACCGGTTTCTGGCATTTCAGCCGTCTTCGGCCCGGCTTGCTTGAATCCTGATGGTGCAATGAGCAAGGGACTCACATCTGAGTATACCCTTCCACGCTTATGGTGGACAAAAATGATTCAGAAAAGGGGGTGGTGATGAACAGAGTGTCTGAATTAAGCAGACCACTCTTACCCAGTCCAAAGATCAGGGCTTGATCCATCACCGTTTTTTAGCTCACTGCACCATCCCAGCTCAGAACTTGGCTATATGCAAATTAGTCTGACCCTGGCCCAGTGCATCATGGGAACAGGGCAGACCAAACTACCAAGCCAATTCTTATACTGGGAAGGAAATAAGCTACTGGGGACCGGTTTCTGGCATTTCAGCCTTCTTCGGCCCGGCTTGCTTGAATCCTGATGGTGCAATGAGCAAGGGACTCACATCTGAGTATACCCTTCCACGCTTATGGTGGACTTAAATGATTCAGAAAAGGGGGTGGTGATGAACAGAGTGTCTGAATTAAGCAGACCACTCTTACCCAGTCCAAAGATCAGGGCTTGATCCATCACCGTTTTTTAGCTCACTGCACCATCCCAGCTCAGAACTTGGCTATATGCAAATTAGTCTGACCCTGGCCCAGTGCATCATGGGAACAGGGCAGACCAAACTACCAAGCCAATTCTTATACTGGGAAGGAAACAAGCTACCGGGGACCGGTTTCTGGCATTTCAGCCGTCTTCGGCCCGGCTTGCTTGAATCCTGATGGTGCAATGAGCAAGGGACTCACATCTGAGTATACCCTTCCACGCTTATGGTGGACAAAAATGAATCAGAAAAGGGGGTGGTGATGAACAGAGTATCTGAATTAAGCAGACCACTCTTACCCAGTCCAAAGATCAGGGCTTGAACCATCACCGTTTGTTAGCTCACTGCACCATCCCAGCTCAGAACTTGGCTATATGCAAATTAGTCTGACCCTGGCCCAGTGCATCATGGGAACAGGGCAGACCAAACTACCAAGCCAATTCTTATACTGGGAAGGAAACAAGCTACCGGGGACCGGTTTCTGGCATTTCAGCCGTCTTCGGCCCGGCTTGCTTGAATCCTGATGGTGCAATGAGCAAGGGACTCACATCTGAGTATACCCTTCCACGCTTATGGTGGACAAAAATGATTCAGAAAAGGGGGTGGTGATGAACAGAGTATCTGACTTAAGCAGACCACTCTTACCCAGTCCAAAGATCAGGGCTTGATCCATCACCGTTTTTTAGCTCACTGCACCATCCCAGCTCGGAACTTGGCTATATGCAAATTAGTCTGACCCTGGCCCAGTGCATCATGGGGACAGGGCAGACCAAACTACCAAGCCAATTCTAAAACTGGGAAGGAAACAAGCTACCGGGGACCGGTTTCTGGCATTTCAGCCGTCTTCGGCCCGGCTTGCTTGAATCCTGATGGTGCAATGAGCAAGGGACTCACATCTGAGTATACCCTTCCACGCTTATGGTGGACAAAAATGATTCAGAAAAGGGGGTGGTGATGAACAGAGTGTCTGAATTAAGCAGACCACTCTTACCCAGTCCAAAGATCAGGGCTTGATCCATCACCGTTTTTTAGCTCACTGCACCATCCCAGCTCAGAACTTGGCTATATGCAAATTAGTCTGACCCTGGCCCAGTGCATCATGGGAACAGGGCAGACCAAACTACCAAGCCAATTCTTATACTGGGAAGGAAACAAGCTACCGGGGACCGGTTTCTGGCATTTCAGCCGTCTTCGGCCCGGCTTGCTTGAATCCTGATGGTGCAATGAGCAAGGGACTCACATCTGAGTATACCCTTCCACGCTTATGGTGGACAAAAATGATTCAGAAAAGGGGGTGGTGATGAACAGAGTGTCTGAATTAAGCAGACCACTCTTACCCAGTCCAAAGATCAGGGCTTGATCCATCACCGTTTTTTAGCTCACTGCACCATCCTAGCTCAGAACTTGGCTATATGCAAATTAGTCTAACCCTGGCCCTGTGCTTCATGGGAACAGGGCAGACCAAACTACCAAGCCAATTCTTATACTGGGAAGGAAACAAGCTACCGGGGACCGGTTTCTGGCATTTCAGCCGTCTTCGGCCCGGCTTGCTTGAATCCTGATGGTGCAATGAGCAACGGACTCACATCTGAGTATACCCTTCCACGCTTATGGTGGACAAAAATGAATCAGAAAAGGGGGTGGTGATGAACAGGGTGTCTGAATTAAGCAGACCACTCTTACCCAGTCCAAAGATCAGGGCTTGATCCATCACCCTTTTTTAGCTCACTGCACCATCCCAGCTCAGAACTTGGCTATATGCAAATTAGTCTGACCCTGGCCCAGTGCATCATGGAAACAGGGCAGACCAAACTACCAAGCCAATTCTTATACTGGGAAGGAAACAAGCTACCGGGGACCGGTTTCTGGCATTTCAGCCGTCTTCGGTCCGGCTTGCTTGAATCCTGATGGTGCAATGAGCAAGGAACTCACATCTGAGTATACCCTTCCACGCTTATGGTGGACAAAAATGAATCAGAAAAGGGGATGGTGATGAACAGAGTGTCTGAATTAAGCAGACCACTCTTACCCAGTCCAAAGATCAGGGCTTGATCCATCACCGTTTTTTAGCTCACTGCACCATCCCAGCTCAGAACTTGGCTATATGCAAATTAGTCTGACCCTGGCCCAGTGCATCATGGGAACAGGGCAGACCAAACTACCAAGCCGATTCTTATACTGGGAAGGAAACAAGCTACCGGGGACCGGTTTCTGGCATTCAGCCGTCTTCGGCCCGGCTTGCTCGAATCCTGATGGTGAAATGAGCAAGGGACTCACATCTGAGTATACCCTTCCACGCTTATGGTGGACAAAAATGATTCAGAAAAGGGGGTGGTGATGAACAGAGTGTCTGAATTAAGCAGACCACTCTTACCCAGTCCTAAGATCAGGGCTTGATCCATCACCGTTTTTTAGCTCACTGCACCATCCCAGCTCAGAACTTGGCTATATGCAAATTAGTCTGACCCTGGCCCAGTGCATCATGGGAACAGGGCAGACCAAACTACCAAGCCGATTCTTATACTGGGAAGGAAACAAGCTACCGGGGACCGGTTTCTGGCATTTCAGCCGTCTTCGGCCCGGCTTGCTAGAATCCTGATGGTGCAATGAGCAAGAGACTCACATCTGAGTATACCCTTCCACGCTTATGGTGGACAAAAATGATTCAGAAAAGGGGGTGGTGATGAACAGAGTTTCTGAATTAAGCAGACCACTCTTACCCAGTCCAAAGATCAGGGCTTGATCCATCACCGTTTTTTTGCTCACTGCACCATCCCAGCTCAGAACTTGGCTATATGAAATTAGTCTGACCCTGGCCCAGTGCATCATGGGAACAGGGCAGACCAAACTACCAAGCCAATTCTTATACTGGGAAGGAAACAAGCTACCGGGGACCAGTTTCATGCATTTCAGCCGTCTTCGGCCCGGCTTGCTTGAATCCTGATGGTGCAATGAGCAAGGGACTCACATCTGAGTATACCCTTCCACGCTTATGGTGGACAAAAATGATTCAGAAAAGGGGGTGGTGATGAACAGAGTGTCTGAATTAAGCAGACCACTCTTACCCAGTCCAAAGATCAGGGCTTGATCCATCACATTTTTTAGCTCACTGCACGATCCCAGCTCAGAACTTGGCTATATGCAAATTAGTCTGACCCTGGCCCAGTGCATCATGGGAACAGGGCAGACCAAACTACCAAGCCAATTCCTATACTGGGAAGGAGACAAGCTACCGGAGACCGGTTTCTGGCATTTCAGCCGTCTTCGGCCCGGCTTGCTTGAATCCTGATGGTGCAATGAGCAAGGGACTCACATCTGAGTATACCCTTCCATGCTTATGGTGGACAAAAATGATTCAGAAAAGGGGGTGGTGATGAACAGAGTGTCTGAATTAAGCAGACCACTCTTACCCAGTCCAAAGATCAGGGCTTGATCCATCACTGTTTTTTAGCTCACTGCACCATCCCAGCTCAGAACTTGGCTATATGCAAATTAGTCTGACCCTGGCCCAGTGCATCATGGGAACAGGGCAGACCAAACTACCAAGCCAATTCTTATACTGGGAAGGAAACAAGCTACCGGGGACCGGTTTCTGGCATTTCAGCCGTCTTCGGCCCGGCTTGCTTGAATCCTGATGGTGCAATGAGCAAGGGACTCACATCTGAGTATACCCTTCCACGCTTATGGTGGACAAAAATGAATCAGAAAAGGGGGTGGTTATGAACAGAGTGTCTGAATTAAGAAGACCACTCTTACCCAGTCCAAAGATCAGGGCTTGATCCATCACCGTTTTTTAGCTCACTGCACCATCCCAGCTCAGAACTTGGCTATATGCAAATTAGTCTGACCCTGGCCCAGTGCATCATGGGAACAGGGCAGACCAAACTACCAAGCCAATTCTTATACTGGGAAGGAAACAAGCTACTGGGGACCGGTTTCTGGCATTTCAGCCGTCTTCGGCCCGGCTTGCTTGAATCCTGATGGTGCAATGAGCAAGGGACTCACATCTGAGTATACCCTTCCACGCTTATGGTGGACAAAAATGATTCAGAAAAGGGGGTGGTGATGAACAGAGTGTCTGAATTAAGTAGACCACTCTTACCCAGTCCAAAGATCAGGGCTTGATCCATCACCGTTTTTTAGCTCACTGCACCATCCCAGCTCAGAACTTGGCTATATGCAAATTAGTCTGACCCTGGCCCAGTGCATCATGGGAACAGGGCAGACCAAACTACCAAGCCAATTCTTATACTGGGAAGGAAACAAGCTACCGGTGAGCGGTTTCTGGCATTTCAGCCGTCTTCGGCCCGGCTTGCTTGAATCCTGATGGTGCAATGAGCAAGGGACTCACATCTGAGTATACCCTTCCACGCTTATGGTGGACAAAAATGATTCAGAAAAGGGGGTGGTGATGAACAGAGTGTCTGAATTAAGCAGACCATTCTTACCTAGTCCAAAGATCAGGGCTTGATCCATCACTGTTTTTTAGCTCACTGCACCATCCCAGCTCAGAACTTGGCTATATGCAAATTAGTCTGACCCTGGCCCAGTGCATCATGGGAACAGGGCAGACCAAACTACCAAGCCAATTCTTATACTGGGAAGGAAACAAGCTACCGGGGACCGGTTTCATGCATTTCAGCCGTCTTCGGCCCGGCTTGCTTGAATCCTGATGGTGCAATGAGCAAGGGACTCACATCTGAGTATACCCTTCCACGCTTATGGTGGACAAAAATGATTCAGAAAAGGGGGTGGTGATGAACAGAGTGTCTGAATTAAGCAGACCACTCTTACCCAGTCCAAAGATCAGGGCTTGATCCATCACCGTTTTTTAGCTCACTGCACCATCCCAGCTCAGAACTTGGCTATATGCAAATTAGTCTGACCCTGGCCCAGTGCATCATGGGAACAGGGCAGACCAAACTACCAAGCCAATTCTTATACTGGGAAGGAGACAAGCTACCGGGGACCGGTTTCTGGCATTTCAGCCGTCTTCGGCCCGGCTTGCTTTAATCCTGATGGTGCAATGAGCAAGGGACTCACATCTGAGTATACCCTTCCACGCTTATGGTGGACAAAAATGATTCAGAAAAGGGGGTGGTGATGAACAGAGTGTCTGAATTAAGCAGACCACTCTTACCCAGTCCAAAGATCAGGGCTTGATCCATCACTGTTTTTTAGCTCACTGCACCATCCCAGCTCAGAACTTGGCTATATGCAAATTAGTCTGACCCTGGCCCAGTGCATCATGGGAACAGGGCAGACCAAACTACCAAGCCAATTCTTATACTGGGAAGGAAACAAGCTACCGGGGACCGGTTTCTGGCATTTCAGCCGTCTTCGGCCCGGCTTGCTTGAATCCTGATGGTGCAATGAGCAAGGGACTCACATCTGAGTATACCCTTCCACGCTTATGGTGGACAAAAATGATTCAGAAAAGGGGGTGGTGATGAACAGAGTGTCTGAATTAAGCAGACCACTCTTACCCAGTCCAAAGATCAGGGCTTGATCCATCACCGTTTTTTAGCTCACTGCACCATCCCAGCTCAGAACTTGGCTATATGCAAATTAGTCTGACCCTGGCCCAGTGCATCATGGGAACAGGGCAGACCAAACTACCAAGCCAATTCTTATACTGGGAAGGAAACAAGCTACCGGGGACCGGTTTCTGGCATTTCAGCCGTCTTCGGCCCGGCTTGCTTGAATCCTGATGGTGCAATGAGCAAGGGACTCACATCTGAGTATACCCTTCCACGCTTATGGTGGACAAAAATGATTCAGAAAAGGGGGTGGTGATGAACAGAGTATCTGACTTAAGCAGACCACTCTTACCCAGTCCAAAGATCAGGGCTTGATCCATCACCGTTTTTTAGCTCACTGCACCATCCCAGCTCAGAACTTGGCTATATGCAAATTAGTCTGACCCTGGCCCAGTGCATCATGGGAACAGGGCAGACCAAACTACCAAGCTAATTCTTATACTGGGAAGGAAACAAGCTACCGGGGACCGGTTTCTGGCATTTCAGCCGTCTTCGGCCCGGCTTGCTTGAATCCTGATGGTGCAATGAGCAAGGGACTCATTTCTGAGTATACCCTTCCACGCTTATGGTGGACAAAAATGATTCAGAAAAGGGGGTGGTGATGAACAGAGTGTCTGAATTAAGCAGACCATTCTTACCCAGTCCAAAGATCAGGGCTTGATCCATCACTGTTTTTTAGCTCACTGCACCATCCCAGCTCAGAACTTGGCTATATACAAATTAGTCTGACCCTGGCCCAGTGCATCATGGGAACAGGGCAGACCAAACTACCAAGCCAATTCTTATACTGGGAAGGAAAGAAGCTACCGGGGACCGGTTTCTGGCATTTCAGCCGTCTTCGGCCCGGCTTGCTTGAATCCTGATGGTGCAATGAGCAAGGGACTCACATCTGAGTATACCCTTCCACGCTTATGGTGGACAAAAATGATTCAGAAAAGGGGGTGGTGATGAACAGAGTGTCTGAATTAAGCAGACCACTCTTACCCAGTCCAAAGATCAGGGCTTGATCCATCACCGTTTTTTAGCTCACTGCACCATCCCAGCTCAGAACTTGGCTATATGCAAATTAGTCTGACCCTGGCCCAGTGCATCATGGGAACAGGGCAGACCAAACTACCAAGCCAATTCCTATACTGGGAAGGTGACAAGCTACCAGAGACCGGTTTCTGGCATTTCAGCCGTCTTCGGCCCGGCTTGCTTGAATCCTGATGGTGCAATGAGCAAGGGACTCACATCTGAGTATACCCTTCCACGCTTATGGTGGACTTAAATGATTCAGAAAAGGGGGTGGTGATGAACAGAGTGTCTGAATTAAGCAGACCACTCTTACCCAGTCCAAAGATCAGGGCTTGATCCATCACCGTTTTTTAGCTCACTGCACCATCCCAGCTCAGAACTTGGCTATATGCAAATTAGTCTGACCCTGGCCCAGTGCATCATGGGAACAGGGCAGACCAAACTACCAAGCCAATTCCTATACTGGGAAGGAGACAAGCTACCAGAGACCGGTTTCTGGCATTTCAGCCGTCTTCGGCCCGGCTTGCTTGAATCCTGATGGTGCAATGAGCAAGGGACTCACATCTGAGTATACCCTTCCACGCTTATGGTGGACAAAAATGAATCAGAAAAGGGGGTGGTGATGAACAGAGTGTCTGAATTAAGCAGACCACTCTTACCCAGTCCAAAGATCAGGGCTTGATCCATCACCGTTTTTTAGCTCACTGCACCATCCCAGCTCAGAACTTGGCTATATGCAAATTAGTCTGACCCTGGCCCAGTGCATCATGGGAACAGGGCAGACCAAACTACCAAGCCAATTCTTATACTGGGAAGGAAACAAGCTACTGGGGACCGGTTTCTGGCATTTCAGCCGTCTTCGGCCCGGCTTGCTTGAATCCTGATGGTGCAATGAGCAAGGGACTCACATCTGAGTATACCCTTCCACGCTTATGGTGGACAAAAATGATTCAGAAAAGGGGGTGGTGATGAACAGAGTGTCTGAATTAAGCAGACCACTCTTACCCAGTCCAAAGATCAGGGCTTGATCCATCACCGTTTTTTAGCTCACTGCACCATCCCAGCTCAGAACTTGGCTATATGCAAATTAGTCTGACCCTGGCCCAGTGCATCATGGGAACAGGGCAGACCAAACTACCAAGCCAATTCTTATACTGGGAAGGAAACAAGCTACCGGGGACCGGTTTCTGGCATTTCAGCAGTCTTCGGCCCGGCTTGCTTGAATCCTGATGGTGCAATGAGCAAGGGACTCACATCTGAGTATACCCTTCCATGCTTATGGTGGACAAAAATGATTCAGAAAAGGGGGTGGTGATGAACAGAGTGTCTGAATTAAGCAGACCACTCTTATCCAGTCCAAAGATCAGGGCTTGATCCATCACCGTTTTTTAGCTCACTGCACCATCCCAGCTCAGAACTTGGCTATATGCAAATTAGTCTGACCCTGGCCCAGTGCATCATGGGAACAGGGCAGACCAAACTACCAAGCCAATTCTAATACTGGGAAGGGAACAAGCTACCGGGGACCGGTTTCTGGCATTTCAGCCGTCTTTGGCCCGGCTTGCTTGAATCCTGATGGTGCAATGAGCAAGGGACTCACATCTGACTATACCCTTCCACGCTTATGGTGGACAAAAATGAATCAGAAAGGGGGTGGTGATGAACAGAGTGTCTGAATTAAGCAGACCACTCTTACCCAGTCCAAAGATCAGGGCTTGATCCATCACCGTTTTTTAGCTCCCTGCACCATCCCAGCTCAGAACTTGGTTATATGCAAATTAGTCTGACCCTGGCCCAGTGCATCATGGGAACAGGGCAGACCAAACTACCAAGCCAATTTTTATACTGGGAAGGAAACAAGCTACCGGGGACCGGTTTCTGGCATTTCAGCCGTCTTCGGCCCGGCTTGCTTGAATCCTGATGGTGCAATGAGCAAGGGACTCACATCTGAGTATACCCTTCCACGCTTATGGTGGACAAAAATGATTCAGTAAAGGGGGTGGTGATGAACAGAGTGTCTGAATTAAGCAGACCACTCTTACCCAGTCCAAAGATCAGGGCTTGATCCATCACCGTTTTTTAGCTCACTGCACCATCCCAGCTCAGAACTTGGCTATATGCAAATTAGTCTGACCCTGGCCCAGTGCATCATGGGAACAGGGCACACCAAACTACCAAGCCAATTCTTATACTGGGAAGGAAACAAGCTACCGGGGACCGGTTTCTGGCATTTCAGCCGTCTTCGGCCCGGCTTGCTTGAATCACGATGGTGCAATGAGCAAGGGACTCACATCTGAGTATACCCTTCCACGCTTATGGTGGACAAAAAACGATTCAGAAAAGGGGGTGGTGATGAACAGCAGTCCGACCACCATCACACAGGCAGTCCACCAGCCATAATATGAGTTTCGCAGTCGGCCCACCATGAGACTGCCAGCTCCGCCAGAATCAGGGATCCCGCTGTTCCGGGGGTCTCGAAATGGGAAGGAATATGCTAGTGGTGCTGCTGCAGCACAGCTGAGCATATTCGCCTTTCAGTGCCACCACCTTTTCATAGCAATGAGCCTGCCATGAAAAGGGTGGTGGAGATGGAAGTAAGGGAGCCCTAACAGGGCCCCCTGCCACTTCTGGGCCTGGGTGTACTAGCAGGGGGGCACATGCTTAGTATGGCATGCACAACATGGTACAAGCCACACAGTGCACAAATGTGCTGTGATCGAGGTCAGGTCTGCAGTTTGCTGTTAAGGCACTGCTTCCTGCCATGGATTACACTCATAATCCGATGGACAGGCACAGTACAGGCTTGCAGGTCCTACTGCTTGTGCAGCTGTGGCGGGTCGTTAGGAGGGCAGCCAACCTTGTAATAAGGTCCTAAATAAATTGCTCAAACTGCAGGTATAAGAGTTTAAAAAACATTCTTTTTGCTAGAAATCCCTGCAAATGTTCTTTTTAGGTCTCGCTCTCGAGACCTATTGTTGTTGAGATGCCTCTCAAGGGAGACAGACCGGGGCACGCGCATATTGTGGTCCATGGACGCGCTTCTATAGAGTCGCGCTTGCGCAGACGCGCTTCCATAGACGCACACAGCCCCTGCTTTCGCTAGGCTAGCATGCTTTAACTGCACACACGAACACACACAAAAACAGCCAGCCCCCCCTTCCTTGAACACACACACACGCGCGCACACACACTGCCCCCCGCCCCACTCACCGCATCGTGAGAGATCAAAGAGAGCGCGCACTCAGGTGGTTGCCGTGCACACGTGAAGATGCACGGATGTGTACACCCTTGTGGAAAAGGTGCACAGAGTGCCACATCTGAGGTGTAGGATGTTTGCACGTGAGACCAGAGGCGAAAAGGACGTTAGGACGTCTGCTGGACAAGGGGTGCGCATACAGGAGAGGTGTTGTGAGAGGGATGCGTACAGGTGAGCTGCATGCGTGCACACATGACAGGCAGGGCACAATTGCAAAGATCAGGCCTGCTGAGAGTGACTACAATCAGGTGTGCCGTGGGCTCGGCACTCACCAGTATCCTCCTCCAGCCTCCTGCCCCCGTGCCCCAGGCTCCCCCCGTGCTGGCTCTGGTGGTAGGGCAGGTAAGGGCTTGAATGGTGCTGCGGGTTTCCCTGCGGGCTGTAGGGGTAGCCCAGGGCCCGGCCCCCGTAGGCGGAGCCCCCGAAGGGCCCCTTGGCAGGGGGGTGGAAGCTGTGCAGGGGGTAGTGGCCCTGCGGCTAGGGGGTGCCCGCTCCGTACTCCAGGAAGGCGGCCTTGAAGTGGTCCAAGGCCCTCGGCCATGGAGCTGCTCATGCTGCGCAGTGGGCTGGGCGCGTGCCTCTTAGAGCAGCACGAGCCGAAGGCCACACACCGCGGCGCTCTCATTGGCCCGCGAGCCTGTTGTCCCCAGCTGAGAACCACACCCCCAAGTTGTTATCAGGGATAAGCGACGCCACTCATGTTGATAGGTGGGTATCGAGCCTTAGGCATCTGAAGCCGCTCACCAGCAGCAATCCCCGCCCCCGAAGCGCTCTCTGGGAACAAGGTGAGCCTCCTCCACCTCGGACTGTCAGGTCACGCCCCTGTGAAGCCGCTTCATACTTCCAAGTGGAGGCCGCTCTGACCTTGTGTGGCTTAATGTGACAGGGAGGCCGGCAGGACGTTTGAGCATTGAAAATGTAGCTGAACGCACCATGGACAATTTCTAATGTAGTTTATGTAATGTCACGGGTTGAACTTCCAGAAAATACCCGTTTAAATAACCACCAAAACTACGTTTAGCTATAAAGCTCGTCAAATCAATTACTGCTACATTTTATTTTGAAAACTACAATCACTGAAAGAGAAATACATTCTATTTGATAGGAAGCAAAATATCCGGTATTGTTGTCTAAGCACATTTTAATCAATGTACTTTTATATGCTTACATAAATAGCATGCGATTGAAAGGGCAATTTTAATTTCTGTTTAATCATCCAATTTCTCACAAAGTTATTCTTAACAATTGCCGAAAACCCCAAATAATTGGAACTGAGGCCGATAGCACGCAAACCTTCACGATATGTCCCAGCACTTTACTGTTGGTTTCATTCAACTTTGATCAAGCAAGTTTCTCGTGACAGTTTACTGACGGCTCTGCCAGATTATTTACAGAGTTGACAAATTGCCTTATATCTGCTTTTTAATGTCAGATACTGATAACCCCGGCGCGATATTTAAACCCATCTACAATAAAATTTGAAACCAACATCAAATGTATTTTTAAATATTGTGCGTGTAAATGACTTTACTATGAATATTCAAAATAATTTGTATGCCATTTTCTGTATATATTAATTAGCTCAAAATCTTTCACTGATGAAGAACTGATGTTCATTTTTACATTAGACCTTCAATCCCTCCAGAATGTTTCTTAGGGATATTCAACCTTTTTTAGGTCTTGCTGGTGATGCAGCGCAAAAGCTCTGTCGCCAGCGAGATCTATTGTGGTCGTCTTGCCTGCCAAGTGGTACAGACTGGGGCACGCGCCGATTGATGTCTGTGGACGCGCTTGCGCAGATGCGCTTCCATATACACTCACAGCCCCTGCTTTCGCTAGACTAGCATGCACTAATGACGCACACACACATACACAGCCAGCCCCCCTTCCTTGAACACACACATAAACACACACACACACACAGACACGCGCCCACACATGCACACACGCGCACACACGCACACACGCACACACATACACACACACGCACACACGCATACACACACACGCACACATACACATACACGCACACGCGCATTGCCCCCCTTCCCCCACGCCCCACTCACCGCATCGGCTGCCTCAGCCGCCACTCCTGACTTCTGCAGCCACCGCGGGGCTCTCCCTCAGGCATGGGAGCCCTACGTCAGTACTGCTTCTCTGGGCCAGCCACTCCATGGGCTCGGGCTTCCCATAGAAGACGGAAGTCCCGCCCCACGACAGGCGTGACGCACCCGAACTTCCGGTTTCAGGATGTGCACGCTCAAGGCTGCACGTCCCGACATCACGGCCTCTGGCAGGAAGTTTTCATTTTTACTGAACACGGGCACGGGAGCTAGCACAGAGGAGCTGGGAGCAGCATCCGCGCGGTGTCCCTCGCTGAACAGCCAACACCGGCCACTGACCGCTCTGACCCAGGCACCCGCGAGCACCCATTCCCGGATGCACCATGGGTGGGTCATCATGTAGCCAGCTGGACGAGAGCAAGTGCACCTACATCCGAGGTACGGCAATTTCGGGCGAGTGGTGGGGAGATGGGACTAGTTGTTAAAAGTCATCACTAGTGCCTGTGCGTAGCTCGCAGCATGACTCAGGAGTCGGTCGCCATGGTAATACGAACACACTTGTTCTATAATTGCAATGGTTTTTAATAACCGTGTGAATAAAGATGTGACACATGAAAGTGTTTAAGACCACCACAGAGAACACGCTAGAAGCTGAAGCAGGCTGGGTTCCAAGTGTCTCCCTAGCAGGGCTTTAAGTGGGATGAAAAAACTAGGGGGTCTCTCAAATGTAATTAAGGAGGTGCCATAAAAAACACCTAAGCCACAAATCTGTGTTTAGCATAGTGTGCCACCCAATTTGTATTTTGCTGTTCGGAATGCGCTTATTCTTTCTTTTGAATGACACGTAAGTTGGCATGCTGGGAGTTGCCATGAGCAGAGTGCCTGGAAGGGTGAGGATGAGCCCTCTCGGGGCTCCCTGTCTGTTCACCCCACCCCACCCTAGTGACTGATCTTCGTGTGTGCGTGCCCTGGACATCTTTAGGGAATCCTGATTCTGCGCCCACCTCGTCCTGAAACACTTGAGTAAGGTAAGTCCCTGCGCATGAGCCCAGCCCTAAAAAACCGAGTGAGGTGTGAGCCGGAGAAGGTGCTGTCAAGAGTTCAGCAGGTGCAGTGGCACCAGGGCCGACACTTTGACTCTTGCACTGCCTCGCATATCCATGGCTAACCCATCGGGTCACAACGCTTTTCACGCAGGAACCGCCGTCCCGACTTGAGTAGCGCACCTGCCGGCCCCCACCCCCAACCCTTCACAACATTAACACTGACTCACCGTGAGACACCCGGAAAGGCAATCCGTTTACGCCAGAGTGATTGCATCACCTCCAACCCACCATCACACCCTGAAGTACTTCCTATAATGGCCTGACAGATTAACCCCCCCCACATCCCCCTTTCCCTCAATGCACCGACAGGCAGGGGCAGAGCTCCCACTCCATTCACTTTGATGCCGGGTGCTAATTACCGCACTTTCTGTGAGTAATCCGGGCTGACCTTTCACTACAGTGACAATCATCAGGACTTGCCCATTGAATATAAGGGGCACCAGTAAACACCCCGTGTATTAGCATGGCAGTGAAGTCTACAGCTGTGTGTGGGGGTGTAATACAGTATTACAGCCCCACACATAGCTGCAGACTTCACAGCCATGGATGGGATCGTTAATCCTCCCCAAGTGGCTAGTACCACACCCAGGGATGGGGGGATGCTTGGTGCAGTGCGATGACTCGACAGTGAAGGGTCTGTCTTTTACACCACTAAAACCCACATGCACTATGTGAAAGCAGGCCAGAGGGAGACTTTGAGAAAGTATTTTGAACATAAATTCATGGGGGGAGGGGTGCATTTTTGCCTCGTTGACGTCTGATTTACAGCGCTCTTACACCTTCGGGTAATGTCCGCGCTTTACAAAAATACACTAAATAAATAAAATTTAACTCATGAAATTAGGGGCCTTGAGTATTGACGGCTAATGTTTGCTGTCGGTAGCGGCAGCAGAATGAGGCCTGCGTGAATGATGGTTGTATGATTTTCTTTTGTATTCTCTTTCCCAACCATTACTTTAATTTATCGTGAATGGACCCTGGCTTTCCGCATGTTAACAATACCTGGTCCATGGTATTGTGTTCTGTGCTGAAGCATTGCCATAGGCTATTGGCTCCCCTTTCAGCCAATGGCAGTCTCCTGCTGCTACTGTCTGAAAGGTCATCCCATTGTCTCTTGTTTTCAAAAGGGACCAGCCCGACCTCTTCGAATTTCTCCTCACTCAGTTCAGTAACCGGAGCAGCCAATAGGAAGACAGTTTTGTTAAAGCAGCAAATGGGAGGACACACACACACAACCCTACACACAACCTCATACACAACTTCACACACACACACACAACCACACACAACCAAACACAACCACACACACAACTGCACACAACTGCACACACAACCACACACACACAACCACACACACAGACAAACACACCGTCAGTCCACACTTTCACCAGGAACAAACACCGTCAGTCATCAGTGCACGCTTTCACCGGGCACAAACACCACCAGCCGTCAGTGCACGCTTCCACCAGGCAGACACACTACCAGCCATCAGTAAACAATTTCTACACACACACACACCACCAGCCGCCAGTGCACACATCAATTGTTAACGCTTCCACAATTAACTATTGTAACAATAGCAGTATGGCGCGCTTAACTTTTAAACGTATTCATCTAAAGCGCAGCATGCCACCATTGCTACAAAAATAAATCTACATTTTTTTGGCCCACAATTTATAGACTTTTGTTGCAATTGGTGTTGCAATATTTAGCAATGCCAATAGCTCAAACTTAATTAATGCGAGACCTATTGCATTGCAAATGCTTGTTTATTATTCAAATTTGTCAAACAATTTGTATTTTGACCATCAAACAATATTAGAAGACCATGTGAATTTTAAACCTTGAGAACTTAAGTGCATCTAGCACGAATTACCACTTATGTCCAAAATTTACCGAGCTGGGCTTATTACAATAAGGATATGAGGCAGATAACAAATTGCTGCAATGCTTTGTCCATAAAACACCAGGAGCATGCAACTGTTTGTCTTTAAAATCAATAAAAATATGTTTAAACTCCAGTACCTTCTAAAATTGGAAAGAGCAGTACTCCCTCAGTTATTGTAAGATACATTTCCTCCAACGGATCTAGAAGGCATTAGCCATGCCATTAAAATCTTGGATCAACATTACTTAATTTCTCAAATCAATTTGCATTAATCAGGCACAGAACATCTTGAAATGTATTAAACAATTTTAGCAAACACATCATATAAACTGGGTGTAGCCTAGTCCTCAAATAAAATATAAAGCTATTCCAAACCTTCAATTTAGCCGATAATTTATCTAAGTTGGCATAGACTGTTCTTCGTATGAACAGAACAGATACACGAAAGGGTATTGAATCAGTTATAAACAGCATTTGGTTTTTAGATTCTTTATTGCGTAGCCAGATATGGTACTATGTTCCGGCACCATTTCCATTAAAAGGCCCTAGCCTGGTTGAAGCCACTAAACAGAATAGGTATTCGGTTTTTTATTTATTTCCCTTTATTTCGGTCACAGACCTTAACTTAAAAGCAATAATTGTCATTAATATTTACAATAATACATATAATTTGGAAAGATTAAAAAGTTCAGAACTATACAACAGTACAACAATACAAGAGATTAAGATTTCATATGTGCAACTCACACTAAAGTGCTTATAGTGCAGTCCATTAACAGCATTAAAAGGAAGGGTCGTAAAAATTACACAATAAAAACAATGAAATGACCAAATTAAACAGCCCTGCAATATACAAAATAATGGTTAAAATTCTTAAAAAGTACCAATAGCATTTTAAACAAGCAAAGAAAGATTCATCCAAGTAGCCACGAGCCATGCAAAAATAACTCAGTCAAAGTGCCCCACGAAGGAAAAGCTTGGATTGGATGGGCCATATACATTCAAGGAGTTTGTGAATAGAAAATATATAAGATGAAGTATCAAATCTACAGATTCTCAATGGAACCTTTCACTGCCGAACTCTTACCTTCTTGCATAGGGGCACAATTCAGTGCTTACACTGACAGATAAATGCTGGACAGAAAAATAAAAGGTACTCATCAATTTCCTCTGCACTATGACAAGCTTGGCAGGTTTTACTTCCATTAGCCAGCCTCTTCCACTTGACAGAAAAACTGGCAATCGATAGGACACCCAGTCTGACTCGAATGTAAAGAGCCTTGGTGAATGGGGGCTAAATCTGGCCCATGAAGGGCTCGAATCCAGGCACTGGTTTCTTCTCCCGGACTCAATGTGTGAGGGGACCCGAGTTTGGAGAATGTGTCTAGTCTCTATCTGCACTTTCCCAAAAGCGAGATTTGACCATTCCAAGAATGGAAGAGCTGCAAAGAATGGAAGTAGAGTTGGTCCAGAAGTCAGCTAAGCCCAGTTTCTTGCACATGCTTAAGCCATGGGAGTGTTTCCCGCAGTGTTTATTTCTTCAGATGTCACTCAAGTATTCCTGTAATGAAGTAGTTCTGGACTACTGCCGATCCTTATCCAATATAAAACTGGTTTCAATCTGGCCTTGGAAGTAATGGGATGCATGTCCAGGTCAACGTTTAAAAATCAAGGGAGTGCTTTGGGGAAGCTTTTGGTCAATAATAGGTTTTCAGAAACTCCTAGGCAGTCAGCACTGCAGTAGTCTTATATTGCTCCACCACAGGTTGGGGCAGCCACTGCTTGGGCTCTCCATATTTCAAGAAGGGGGCTATAGGGTGTATGCAGGTGTTACTTGTGAATTTCAGTGTAGATGCCGCCCTATG
Organism: Lissotriton vulgaris; assembly: GCF_964263255.1. Lineage (NCBI taxonomy): Eukaryota > Metazoa > Chordata > Amphibia > Caudata > Salamandridae > Lissotriton > Lissotriton vulgaris. The sequence goes on along the minus strand of NC_141687.1, from coordinate 782,506,353 downwards.
GGTTAGCAGAAGAATACACTCTTTGCGATCGGGTTTGCCCAAGAGTTACTACTAGACAGGTGGATGCCCAGGTAATCGAAGTGCATGACTGTCTAGAGGACCACATTGTCCAAAAATATGATCCTTCTAAAATTCCTATGAGGATAGATAGCCGTAAACTGGCTTTTGGAAGCGTTTATGGCTAACCCCTGCTCAGAGCAAAACAACTTGAATCTATTTAGTAAGATTTCTAACCATTTTGTGGTTTTAGACACAGGTAGTGTATCATCAGCGAATTATAAAGGTTGAGTTTTAACACCCCCCCAAATAGGTGAGTCATTAACACAATTCAAAAGAAAATCTACACACCCATTTATAAAGAGGAGTAATAGGGTTGGGGCAAGTACACATCCTTGCCTGACCCCATTGGCCACACTAAACCTCTCATTTGTCTCACCATTTGAACCCCATCCCACCTAAGCAAAATCTGCGTGTAGGCAAATTATGATAGCCAACAGAGGGATGGAAGGCCCAGTTCTCTTACAGTGGACCAGAGTTTTTCTCTTGGAACCATGTCAAAAGCCAACCATAGGTAGACAACAGCCACATAGATGTTTTCACCACTAAGATACACTACCTTCCTCTTCAAAAGCAGAAATCTAACAACTTGGTCCACCATCCTTGTCTTGGTATACAATTCAGTCTGGAATTAGGAGAGGATGTTGTTTTCTTCCATCCAGTCAAAGAGACGATCACGAATTTGATTGCAATCATTCTTTTAATATCTTATCTAATCTATCTGCTAATTCCGTCTTGTCACCTCTCCCAATAGTATTATCATTGGACCGGGAAAAAAAGAATAATAGAGTGCGTCCCTGCTGAGTACCACTTTCCACAACCATAAGGGGAGAGAGATCCCAACTTAATCTTACCCTAAACTATTGGTTATTTTATAAAACCATAGAGATGAAACTAATTTGAAGCCCAATCGAAGACAATCTTGCCCATAACATGTAGCAATTAAGGGAATAGTATTGCCATCAGTGCATCTACTAACACACTAGTTTTAATCAGTATTTTATGGTTACCCCACAAATCATATTTGTTAATACATTTTAATATATCAATTGTTTAGAGTAATTGATGCATCATCTCCGTAATGAAGTTTGCTTTTCTTTTTTTAGGAATCCAAGATTAGTTGAGCAGTAATCCACTGAATGAAGTGACAGGTCTAGTACGAGAGAAACGTACATCTTTCAGGGCACATGGACTAATAACAGATATTGAATTTAAATATCTCTTTAATTCCTCTCCAACGGCACTGTGTCTGTACATACTGCCCAAAATTCATAAGCCTAGTAAATTACCTCAGGGGAGACCGATAATCTGGTATCGGGTCACCGACTGAACGTATATCGGAATTTATAGATGTGTATCTACAGCCATTAGTACGGAATGTACCCTCTTACCTCAGGGACACGGGATCTTTCAAACAAATTGGAGGATGTTGAATGGTCCAATGAATTCATCTTAGTGACACTGGACGGCAAATCATTATATAGATGCCTACCGCTTGAAAAGGGTCTGCAAACACTAACTGAAGCTCTGTGCCAGAGAGACGCGACACTGTACGAGCATACCTTGATGATCCTTGAACTAACACGCTTGATTTTAGTGAATAATGTGTTTCTACACCAAAAAGATTGGTACAGACAGGCTGTAGGAGTTGCCATGGGCTGTTTCTGTGCTACCAAGTCAAGAACTGTAACCTGCATTACATCAAATGAAGCTGTGTTTTTTCCAAATGTTTAGACTGTTCTGAAATACAATTTATGTGCCTTTGTCACAATAAATTATTGTGTAATTATTTGATTATATTACATACAAACTGTATATATATATTACTAAGAGTGCCGGGGTCTAGTCTTTCCTGTATTCCGAGCAAGCCATTGCCTGACTTGCTCTAACTGATATTCTGGGTAGTGGGATATCTTATTCTTACCCTGAGTGGCACCTATTAAAAATTGTTTGAGTAAGACACAGTGATAGCCAATGTGTACCCCTATCTGTTAATATATTGTGTGAAGTGCGACATCATAACCCACCACTACCGCATGTGCTTGCTTCCAAGATTAGTTGACCCTGTTATTATGGAGAACAGAGAGCAAATGTACATTTTCTAAAAACGTATGCAAATATTGGTACCATAAAAGCATTCCCAGGCATACACTTGCTAGCAGAACAACCATCCCTCTGAACAGCTCAGTATAAAGTAAGGGAAATAGCAACACTGCTAATCTTTGCTAACAAGATTTCTTTATTTAGTTCTTTTGCCATTATACTAGAGAAAACATAATATGTTCACAGGTCATCAAAGGTCTTCGTAATAACAGTCTGTACAAAAGTACCAATTTCACGGGCAAAATTTTAATTAACAACCAGCATTCTGTTGCGGCTGTGTGGATAGTCCCATTTGGCCATCTTCAACCCAATTCATCAAGCCCATAATCTGGGGGTATTTTTTGATAAACAGCTCCCATTTAGATCTTCAATTGCAGAACTCTCATAAAAGAGTCTTCCTCTACTATCTATAGAACATTGGAAAGCTGTTACTCAAGCTCTAATTTTAAACAGTTTTGTATTATGGACATGCAAAAAATCTGATCCTCCCTTGTTCCTTCCAAATATCTTATTCAGCGCCTGCACATTACTCTAAATCATGCAGCTTGTCATGTTCAGAATGTGTTCCAGAATTCTAAAATCCATAGACACAATTGGAAACTTCCCAAATCTATGTTTATATAGTTGTAACATTTTTGGGGTCCACTCTTGATAGATCATTTTCTTTACATTGAATTCTCAATGTCATTGTTTCTTCATTTGTGGGATGTGGAAGTGTGGTAAGTGATGTGTACTTCTACGGTTTGCCCTACTGAACTAATTACACTTGTGCTCTATTCTTCATAAATCTTGAATGTTTAATTGAGATAAGTAGATTGGAGACATCATGTTTCTCTTTAATTCTGAACTAAGCAAGCATATTTTTTGCCACAGATAGAACTTGGACTAGGAGAATTAATTGATGCCATGGAAACTTTTAGGCCTGATGTCAGGAGATTCTGAGTTCCTTTGCAGCTCATAGGCTTTCTGAGCTGGTCCGGCTTGGTAAATCTGCCTTCCCCGATGCGTGAATCAGGTTATCAGTTCGATTTCAGGAGACATGATTTGATTTTAAATGTTTGTAGCTCTTTGGTGGCCAAGGGAAATCAGAAATCTTGTAGCACAGATGACAGCATTCATTCAGCAATTTGAACAAACCTTGTCAGGTACCATCTGCTTGTATCTCATATACTCAAGTGAATTAATCTCTGAAACATAAGGTGCCCTATATTATAGTGAATCCTTTTGGCCATGCATAGATTTCCAGCTTGCCGGATAATGGCAACATTTCTCAAAGGCGTCAACAGCTAAAGTTATCTTTCATATACAGCTAAAATTACCATTTGTCTGTGTTTTGTGTGCGACCATTTTCTTCTTTCAAAAATTCGATTTGGGGGGCTAAAAGACCCAACAATTATTTTTCATTCATTATCATCATATCTCTAAAAAATGTAAAGTGTGTTTGATCAGGTTCCTAAAGGAGAATGAGTTCAAAATTAGCAGTCCAAGAATTTCCAGTTCATCTCTTTTTGAAAACCTCATGCTACCCTACTTTCTCCAGTATGGCTAAACGGATTATCCAACTCACATGTACGGATACATCCTGGCTTGAGACTCAAAACCGTCCCATGGGTCAAGACTCAAACTCCCTGTTCTCTGGGGACCACGTTGGAAACCATTCTTAGATTTTCAGACTGAAGCAGTAAACAAATGTTTCATAAATTATATTTCAAGTAAATTGTGCATTGGTTGACACTTGTTGTTTTACTGTAAACTAAGCAAGACAGTAGACAGATTATACATAAAACAGGGATTTATCTCACTCAAAAATTTATGGAAACCCTTTTTTTGAAGGTGATAGAGGTAAGTATAAAGTTAACGTCTGCTTTTTTAGTTGTAGAACTCAAACTAGTTATTTTTCTCCATACATATTCAAATTCGTACTGCAATTCTTTCTACTCCAGGTGCAGTTTGGGTAATTCAGAATCTGACCGTTGAAATCTCTGCTGGCACAAGTTTCTTTTTTTTCGCTAAAACATCTCTATTTTTATAGCTTGGCTGCTGGCTGATTGAAGTTAGAAACACAAGGCCTGACGCTGGAATGTATTTTTTTAATAATATCAGTATGTTCGGTGCGCAAACACTGCGTACAATTATTATAAAAACAGGGGGCCTCATTTATGAGAAATGACGCATTGCTGCGTGAAAGCAGCGATGCGTCACTTCTCAGTGCGCACTCCTTGCGACATTCCTGATGCGTCATATTTAATGTATGACGCATCATGTCGCAAGGAGTTACAGATACGTCAGGATTTCTGACGTATCTGTAAGCGCAAAAGTGACGCATTGCTGGAGTGTGTACAAAAGTGACGCAACTCCAGCAATGTGTCCTTTCACATGGGGCAAGCCACATGTGAAAGGGCCTGCGTCAGTCTTCCGCCTGCTGTGAGGCAGGCGCAGGATTTTGGCGCAACGGTGTCGTAAAAGTGACGCAGTAAAATCTCATAGACTTCACTGCGTCACTTCTACGACCCTTCCTTGCTTCAATACGCCCCCCTTGCATACATTATACCTGGCGCAGGTATAAAGTGGCACAGGGGTTTACAAAGTGACGCATCTACCTAGATGTGTCACTTTGTAAATATGATGCAACAAGGTGCATTTTTTACGCCACTGGTGCGTCACAAAAAGTGACGCACCGGCGGCGTAAAAATGACGCAAGGGCTCATAAATGAGGCCCAGTCTTTCTTGATATATTTGAAATGTTTTTATGTGCGTTTTCTGCAGGGACAAAAGTGTTGACATTAGTAATTTAGCAATTTTGAATAAAACAGTTATGTCGTTTTCACAATAAAGTCATATCTACTAGTTACGCATTCGAAATCGCAGGACTGACCATGCATTTTCTGTTTGAAACTCAGAAAAATACAAATAAATACACGTTTATGTTTCTAAGCTTGGGCACTCTGCTTAAATCGCCCTTTGAGAGGCCGGATACGATCCTTTCTCCAGCATCTTCTGTGCCATCCTAGGAAACACGTGCATCCGCTCAGCAATATGCTGAGATTTGTAATTCCGGAAAAATGAAATAAGAAAAGCACTGGCAGGCGAAGAGGGCGCCTGACCTACTTACACCGGATGCCAAACACAGTTCTGGCATTAGGAGATGTGCCAAAGAACATTCACATCCACTCTATTTGCAGTTTAATCAAAAGAGAACAGATGTGTCTCACAAAATATGCGTGCCTTTATTTTTCTATCCAATGAATCTATCCAAGCAACCATACATACCTCTATAATTCGCTTTTTCCTTTTCTGTCTGATATGGAATCTGTTTTTTTTCTTTTTTTTAATTAGACATTTAATGCCACCTTCACCATTCATAATGAAAATATTAAATTGACGTGTCAATGGCGCCATTCAAGGCAAAACAAATGTAAAGTATACACACTCTGTAAAATGCAGTAAATCTGAGTTGGCAATGGTGACGAGCCAAAAAAAAGCAATAGGTCTAACTGGGTCATTGGAGAAAAAATATGAAACATGCCATAGATCTGATCAGCTTATTATGAGAAGTTATGACTGAGAGAGCAAGCTTTACTTATTTATTCTGAAAACATATGTTAAAGTCAACAGGCCTTGAAAGGGGAATTATTTTTAAACTTTGTTTAAACCTGTGGACAAGTGTTTTGTTTAACGGAATCTCACAAATCGCCGTAGTAGGCAAGGGTTTTCATGTTGTAAATTGATACTTGTATAGCGCACTACTCACCCGCAAGGGTCTCAAGGCGCTTGTACGAATACCGCTGTGGAACCCGTCCTGGCTTTCCCTGTGAGGCGTCCACTCCTGGGCACCCTCAGGGTGAAGGCCAGGCATCCTTAGCGTTGTGGGGGCCGTTGTGGAGATTAAGCAAGCTATTGCCCAGAGTTGCAGAGTGGGACTCTATGATTGGAATAGGCACCGAGGTGAGAATTAACAGCTCCGTGGAATTTTGAGCCCAATACCCGCCGAGGCGGGGAATTGAACCCTGGTCCCGGGCTAGACCTCTGCATCAGGGTCTGCTGCTCTAACCATTGAGCCACACTTCTCCACTAATGTTGGTTATCCCCTCTGACAAAGCAAGAATGTAGAAGATTTGCACTTCGATGATTCTTGTTAGGCCTTCTTAAAAGAGGCTGTATGTTGGTTTGGCAAGTGTAATTGTATGCATATGTGTAATTTTATGACTGTATACCTGATGCTTAACTTTGGGAAAGCACATGCCCAGTACAGTACAGTAGGCTTGAGTTGGTTAAGGTGACAAGCCAAAACCACTGGCTATAAACCCAATCGGTGCATTGGTATAATAGATGCCCTGTTGCCAAAAACACATGTCAAAGCTAATAGGCCTTAAGGTTAGATTGTTATTAAACTGTGTTAAAGCTTGTGTATAGGTATTTTGTTACATGTATGGCTGTCAGTAACGTCATCTGACAAACCGTGTGGATTGAAGATCTGCACTGGATTGTTCTTGCTAGACCCTCGTAGGAGGGGGGGGGTGTTTTGTTTTCAAATTGTAATTTTGTACATATTTCTAATTTTGTGCATAGTTCTTAGCAGTGTATGTGTTAACTACATTAAAATGCTTTTTGTTTAAGCTAATAGCTCTGTCTTACGTTCTCTTGTATTAAAATAAAATCATGAACATATATAGAAGGGCTTTGTGGCATTAATCTTCAGCCAATAGTCTGTTCCAGCATCACTCACATTCTTCTTCTGCCTATCAGAGCACACAACATTCGATAAAGGGCCTGCCCACTTCAGCCATTGGCTCTACTGTCCTGTGACTGATGGTGTTTTGACTTATCACATATCCCCATTTACCTGATACCTCTGTGCATGCCTAGTGAGTCACTTTTTGATTTTCTCCTTTGAGGAGTCCCCTTTCATTTCATTTGTTCTCCTTTCTTTACTTTTGTACTTTTCTAGAGGTTCCGGCAGGTCCCTCATCAGTGCTGCTAGACCACTTTGAAGGACTGGGTTCTTTGGACCCAGCGGTGCCAGGGCACAACACCTGAAACCTTCGTGGGTAACCTGCTCCGGCGTACAAATCACAGAGACACGGGACACTTCCTTCGGCGTCAAAGAGTCAAGGTTTATTTACTGCAGGGAACACAGAAGTCACAAGAAGTACATCGAGTGTAGTTCGGGGAGACTGCTTCAAATTGTATTTGTGGATCGCTCCTTTTATACAGTTTCTACCCATAGGATAACATGATACACAATAGTTTACAACCTGGTTCCCACAAGTCGCTCTCAGAGGGGTCGCTTAGATCACTTTGAAACACACAAGATCCGGAACATAAGTGCGGAAACATTTGGCAGTTCCCAACTGTAAAAACCCATCTTCCCACCATTAGCAAATTCCAATCAGCAGTAAAGTAGATCGAAATAGGAACGAAGACAGGTGCAGAGGAAGACGGAAACAGTGGGGAGATCGGAAAGGGTGTAAAAGGGGAGTGTCGAGAAGCACGAGATACAGGCATCAAAGGGACGTGCCTAATGAGATGCACGGCTGAGACAATAAGCCCGTGCGGCAAGATGAGCCTCGAGCGGCGCCATCTGCCTTACAGTAGCATCCCCCTCGTAATAAAGACACTTTCAAAGAACATGTGTCTTCCGCAAATATCTTGGGAGTCCCAGGGTCGCGAAGCGGACAGCGTCCGTTCGCTGGCTACTTGAGGGCAAGAGACAAAATGGATGCCGTATCTAAGATGGAACCCGTGGGTACAGATGACAAACCCACATAACAAACGAACGGTTTAAGTTAGCACAGCGAAACTGCGCACACTTGCTAAACTCGTCATTTTGCGGTTCATAGATACTAGACTCGACCATATTCGTGTGAGTCGAAAACACCACTTACAATTGTCACGGAACCTCAGACGCTCCTTTTGCCCTCATGTAGGCAAGCACTAGTCGGAATCATACTCGATATTCATCAGACCATCAAGATGTCGTTGTAGCATAGCTCTGTCCAACCGAGTCCCCTTGGTAACAGATGGTTGTCTCATACACGTTGTAGCACAGAGGCCACATAAGGCAGGACCACACTGCACACAAAGGCAACACGTGAACAGGAACACTACCACAACCCCGATGATCGTCAGAATCTTCCAACCCCAAGTCGACACCAGGCCCCAAAACCAACCAAGTAGCGTCCAATCCCCTACATCCACGTGTATGGATTCGGAGATCTTGTGCAACTTCGAGATGGCTTGATAGACAGTAGGAGCATTATCTGGAATGAAAATGCAACAGCTCGAATGGATCACTTTACATACCCCACCGCGATCTGCTAAGACAACATCTAAAACCATACGGTTTTGTAATGTCATAAGTCTCTCCGCCTGAAGTTCTGTGGTGATATTACCAAGGGCACTGGCAGTAATGTTAGCTGTCCATTCTACCACTCGAGTCAAATGTCTCAGGTTCCTACTATTAACCATAGGTCCCCAAAACGGGAGGAAACCCTTGAAAAAGTCTCCTGCCTCTTGACCGGCAGTATCCTCTTCACTAATTACGCCTCGTACAACTCTAGTCTTATGATAATCGGCATCTACAGTAAACGTCGGAGGCAACAGATTTGCAACAAAACATGAGCCCATGAAGTCTGCGGGCAACCATGTGTATGCACGATCATGACAGATGAAGTACGTACCCTTGGCAGCCAGAAGCACAGGGATCGGGGACATTGACAGAACGTAACTTTCAGTGCAAGCACTTACTCCAAGTGAGGCTTGCGAGCCACGACCCACAAGACAAAGATTACCAGTGTGGGGTACGACCCATATTGGAGACGAGCTTTTAAGCTGCTTTTCATTAGTGAACGTACTATATTCCCCTCTATCCGGTGCCCTATAGGCTTGTACCTCTGCCTTAGGGATGAGATAAGCATCATAGATCTCATCTTCCAAATCCTGTATTATCATCGATACCACCCACTGCCATGAGGTAGGACCCGGTTTGGGGGAACGTTCTGGAGAGGGGTGGAAGCCTAGTGCGCTTCGAAGCATTGTTTGGTATGCTCGAGCTGACCCTTGGGAACTATACGGTAACACCAGATATGGAATTCCCTTACCCGTAGTATGTGGCATCAACCCACACACCCAACAATTAGTAGTGTTAACCACTAACTGATGCTGATGGAGGAGCTGGATAAAGGAATTGTTGCGGAATTCTACACGTCTAGCCTGTTCGTGTTCCGGTAAAATATGAAAGGAATGAGGGGAAGCAGTAGAAGTAATGTTAGGGTAAGGAGTAGGAGTAGGGGTAGGAAGTAAGAAGTAAGACATAGTGTAATACACCCCACCCGCCAAAAATGCAGAAGCAGTTAAAAACAGTACAAACAATTGGGATACAAAACATTTCGTACGACTAAGTTTCTGCAGTTTGACTCTATACGCCTGCGTTCCTTCCAAATCGTTCAGCTTCAAAAATGCCATTTCCCTACGACCGTCCGCAACGTTTCTTGACGCACTTCGTTCTGTGCAGCAATAGTCAATTCCCAGGAGTTCCTAGGAACCGACGGCCTTTAACCTAGCGTCAAGACCTACTGTCCAGAAGGAAGTACGCGCGCGGCCCTACGGCCCTCAATACACAATATGTATTTATTTAGCACAATAATTCAGCTGTGGAAGGAAAAAGATACAAGAAAAAAAATCTTAATATATGTACAAAACAATTTTCAGTGATACGAATTGTTCACAGTTGATCAGGGGAAACGAAGATATTGCAGTTATCAATTTCAGCAAAGCAAGAAAAAAATTTATTTGTCCTTAGTATGAGAACGCAAAGAATATCGATGTTTCCCGGGACGTGTCTGCTCGTCAAACAAAGGATCCGTTGAGGAGACAACGTCCTGTTGATCAGTTTGTTGATTTGGTCTTGAGTCTTTTGCTGACAATGTTCCAACAGTGGCTTTCTGCTGCGCTGAGTGTTCACCAACAAGTTGTGCGTCACTAAAAGGTACAAACGCCGGCAATGTCTCTGCTTCTGTTGACGCAATGCCTTTCCTCACCCACGGGTCTGCCGGCAAAGGAATATGGACTCGCTTACAATGGGTAGCATGTACCCAATTCTTCCGCCCCTCGAGACGAACGGCAGTCCTCGTGGCCAAAAGCACCTGGTGAGGTCCAACAAAGCGGGGGTCCAGATTCTTCTTGCGTGAAAAATTTCGGGTGACAACCCAATCACCAGGCTGGAGCTGGTGGCCTGGACCCTCCGTCTGCGTCGGCAAGGCGTCGTAAACCTGTTGATGAATTAACCTCAGTTTAGCAGTCAAGTCATGTAAGTAGTCAATCAACATCGGGTACTCAAGATCAACAAATATACCTGGCCTAGGAACCCCCCACACATTCGCAGGACGGCCGAACACTATTTCATAGGGACTAAGCCCTATTCGGGAGTGTACAGTCGCCCTAGTTGACAGTAATGCTAGAGGCAAAGCGTCAGGCCACGAAAGTCCAGTCGTAGCCTGGATCTTCGCTAATTTTAGTTTAAGGGTGCCATTGTACCCTTCAACCAATCCAGCTGACTGGGGATGATTGGCGCTATGGAATTTTTGATTAATTCCAAGGCCCTTACACACACTCTTCATCACACTTCCAACAAACTCACTTCCGTTATCTGACCACACGACTCTAGGCATTCCATACCGAGGAAAGTATTCCTTCAGTAGGATTTTCGCAGTAGACAAAGCAGTATTATCTTTGAGGGGATAGGCCTCGATCCATCGGGAGAATGCGCAAACCACAACCAAAACGTATTTCAGGTTATTGCATCGCTCCATATGGATGAAGTCCAATTGGATCACCTCAAAGGGATACGAAGGAGGAGCAAAACTGCCAGGGGGAGTTGGGGTTCCTTTGCCAGGATTGTACATTATACACACCATACAATTCTTCACCAAACGTTCAGCACACTTAGTAATTCCATCATTCTTCCACACATCAGCCAACAACTTGCAAATACCTTTCGCGCTAATATGTGCTAACCCATGTGCCATTTGCACAACGGCCAGTACATACGCATCAGGCAACATCCATCTTTTCTGATCTGACAAATCAATCCAGCAACCATTCACATCCAACCTTCCCGTACTTTCTTTCCACTTCATCTTTTCAATGTCGGTGGCCTCATTCTGAATTGCTTTCACACTCTCTATAGTATTCTCACACATACTTGATTCTGTAGGCCACCTAACCGAATTCGTCACATACATTCGAGTGCTAAGGTTCCGGGCAGTCTCCTTAGCAATCTCATCTGCAAACGCATTACCACGACCAACATCATCCGTCACTTTACGATGCGCACTACATTTAACAATTGCAACTTGAGCAGGCAAAGTCAATGCATCCAAAAGATCGTTCACAAGCTGGCCATGCTGTATTTTCGTGCCATGTGACGTCAAGAAACCACGTTCTCGCCACAATCGTCCGAAACTATGCGCTACACCGAAAGCATACTGACTATCGGTGTACACATTCACACGTTTACCTTTTGCTAATACACATGCTCTAGTAAGAGCGATCAGCTCTGCAGCTTGGGCAGAATTCTGATTCAATCTCGCAGTCTCAACAACAGTATTCAACGTCACAACAGCATAAGCAGTAGTTACATCACCATTCGGCAATTTAAAACATGACCCATCCACATACAGGATGCCATCCGGGTCTTCCAATGGGGTGTTTTTAAGGTCCACACGACCTTTTGTTTCCTCCTCTGTCCGCAAGTAACAGTCATGTTCTGTTACTGCATCTGACTCTGCACTAATTGGTAACAAAGTTGCCGGATTTAGGACATTACAACGTTTTATCTGAATGTGGCTTGCCAAGAGCGTCAATTCGTACCCAGATAACCTCGCACTCGTCAAGTGCTGAGTTTTCGTTCGGTTCAAAAGAGTATCGACTGCATGCGGAACCATCACCGTAAGCATATTATCCATGACCAATCCTGCTGATTGTCGGATGGAGACCGCAGCTGCCGCAGTTGCTCTCAAACAACTCGGCAATGCTCTAGCTACTGGGTCTAAGGTCGAGGAAAAATATGCACATGGACGTTGCTTACCACCAAAAGGTTGCGTTAAGACGCTCAACGCACAACCTTCCCTCTCGTGAACATATAACGTGAACGGTTTACTGTAATCAGGGGTACCTAACACAGGGGCCGAACACAATGAATCACGTAATTCAGAGAAACCTTTCTGACATTCTTCCGTCCATGGTAAAGGAGTCGAAACATCCTTGCACGTAAGAGCCACCAATGGTTTCGCTAGCAATGAAAAATTTGGAATCCACTGCCTGCAGTACGATGTGATACCTAGAAAGGCACGCACATCTCTTTGGGTTTGTGGCACAGCCATGCGCGCAATCGCTGCAATTCTCTCTGGGGTCAATCTCCTTCCCTCCTTTGACAATAAGTGACCTAGATAGGTTACTTCTTGACAACAATATTGGAGTTTAGAAGGTGACACCTTGTGATTTAACTCACAGAGATGTTGCAGCAACGACACTGTAGCAATTTTGCAAATGTCCTGAGTATCAGCAGCCACCAATAAGTCGTCGACGTATTGGATTAAAGCCGCACCAACCGGCAACCTAAACGCATCTAGTTGACCCTTCAAAGCTTGACTGTAAATCGATGGACTTTCACAGTAGCCCTGAGGAGCGCGTTTGAACCGGAAGCTACGTCCACCAAGAGAGAAACCGAAAAGGTCCCTACTCTCTTCGGCAATCGGGATGCTGAAAAACGCATTTTTCAAATCAATCACCGAAAACCATGAAGCCGTAGCTGGAATCAGAGTCAGTAGCGCCGTAATGTCAGGCACAACAGGGAATTGAGGAACCACAATTTTATTCACCTCCCGTAAATCGATAACAAAACGATAAACAGGCGGTTTGGTAGGATCAGTACGTTTAAGAATGGGCAGTACAGGACTATTGCACACGTTTCCCCGAGTTTCTTCAATGACATCTTTCTCGATCAAATCATAAATGATCGCTAACAAAGCTCGTTCACCATCCAGGGAGATACGATATTGGGGAATACGTGGCAATCGCACATTCGATTTCAACTGAACAACATAAGGGGAGATATCAAGTAGGCCCACGTCGTTTGGACCCGTCGCCCACAAAGATGCAGGAAGAGAATTCAATTCCGGTGGAAGCTTATCGAGGGACAAGTACATGGGAGAGACTACCCTCTCTCCTAACGTAAGCTTTACACCCGCAGGAGAACAATACAAAGTTGCATACAAACGTTTAAGCAAATCCAGACCCAAAAGATTTTCACCACAACCAGTGGTTAAAATCAACGGAGCTTCGAGCTCACAAGGCCCAATTTTAAGGGGCAAAGGGCGCGAAACTGGATTGCTAACGGGGGCGCCAGAGAATCCAACGGATACATTTGTTAAGCCAGACAAAGGTGCGCCAGGGAGTTTCGAATGCATAATAGAACTTTTCGCTGCACCAGTGTCCAACAGAAAAGGCTCAACGACGCCCGATGTAGCAACTGCGACGTAAGGCCCTCTCTGATCAACCGGAACTGATACCACTCCCTCTCCTTGTCTTTGGCTGTCCTAGTAATTACTATCGTCAGTTCCCTGATCGACGTAATAATCGTCTACATTGTACTGCGCAGATCGTCCTTGCGATGATCCACGTTGGTCGAAACAATTATTAGGATTTGATGAGTTATCAGAACAGTCGTTCTGAGCACCACGACCTCTACCACGTGATGCGTGCTGTGCACCACCACGACCTCCTCTAGACGAATTACCACCACTACGGTCATTTAAAGCAGGACAATTGAATTTAATGTGTCCCTCCTGTCTACAATAAGCACATTGGTTGTACCCCAACGAAGATCTCTGAAAAGATGAATCATTACGCGGCTGCGATCGATTCGATTGCGACTGCGATCTATTCTGCTGAGGCGCATTCTGATTAGAACGCGGCAGATATGCTTGTTGTAACAACACTTTAGTTTTCAGCTCTTTCGTCTTTTTATCGGCACGGTCATTTTCCTCTTTTTCTCTATTTTCGTAATATTGTGCCGTAGCCAATATCTGAGCTGAGGTAGAAACGGCCCACGCACTTTCTGAATTTTTCAATTTATGGCTCAAGTCGGGCAATAAGTTCGATACGAATTTATCCACAAACAGCCTTTGTCCACCCTCAGTACCCATATCCTGCCCACTATGATCGACGAATGTTTCCTCGAACCTCGTAAAGAAGTCTGAAACACTCTCATCTTTCTTCTGCTTACAGGCTGACAACTTGTCCCAATTTACCCTCATAGCTGGCATAAGCGTTTTCATTAACGTAATGATTCGCTGGGGAAGAAGTTCAATCAACTGATCGGGTTTAGTAGCAGCCACTTGTCCAGCGTCTGCCGCTGTAATGGCAGCCCAATCACCACCTAATTCATTCGCGTGATCTTGGTGACGAATCTTGGCCCATACCGGTTGCGGTACGACATTGCCAAACAACATGTCGATATCGGCCAGATTCATTATCGTAGCGTCTACGAGCTGCGATAATTCTTTGTAATACCCCGCAGGATTTTTGCGAGGATCAGGCAAAGTTTGTTTCACCTGAAGCACTTCCGATCGTTTCCAAGGGAGGTGTATCCACACTCTCTGGAAATGTGCTGGTATTGGAGCATTAGCATTAGTATTATCAGCGGGTACCCAAACTGGCGGAACTTCTCGCATAGGATATTGGCCAGACCCATCTCGTTGTTCAATGTCCTCAACGAACAATGCATGAGGAATAGGAGCAGGACGAAGAGATAGCAACCGTTCAATAGCACGTCGGACATTAGTGTCGACTATCAGTCCAGTTGCGAACTGAAGCCGAAGATTAGACAGGGCGGTCAGCACCTCGTCAGGCGCAACAGCCGCTATCTGATCATGTAAGAACTTGCACATTTCATCAAACACATATCTCTGAGTAGGTATGTTGAATTGATCAAACGTTTCGAGGACAACACGAGGTGGATTTCTAATAGGGTTTATCATCCAACCCATCGCCATATTGTATAGCGCAACACGTTCTCTATTACCAGGAAGCTGGCTACGTCTCTGTGGACCATCAGAACCTGCAGACCCAAAAACAGGTCCGAGCGACTGAAAGAAGTTTGTCGCAATGGGAGAATCACGATTACGAGTAGAGGGACAAGAATAAGACACAGGACTAACAAGAGAAGGAGTAGAAACATTAGCAACAACAGGGGTTAACAACACAGGAGCAGTAGCGTGAGCAGTAGCGGGAACAGGAGTATGTGGAAGCGGAGGAGCAGTAGGAATAGAAAGAGGCAAAGGAGCAGGAACAGTCGGAAGAGCAAGTGCAGGTTGAGGAACTGGTGGAACAGGTACGGCAGGGACCACAGGAGCTGCGGTACCCTGTACGTACGGAGGTGGCGACTTCATAAGATAGGACATTAAAGAATCCTCAACTGCCTCTTCCTTCTTATCCGACTCCGTAGACAAAACAGGATAGCATTTGTCTATGGACATACGCTGTAATCTCTCAAACACTTCCTTATCCTTATCCTCCTTATCACGCTGAAACTGCTCAGCTTTCTTCACTATAGTAGCAACAGTATCTCGCTGACTACGTTTATTTTGTCTGATCTCTTTCTGTCGGGCTTCTTTGCGCCAGAACCGAAAGGCATCAAACATGGCCGGCCTTGATTTACGTTCGAACAACTTTATTTCCAAATTATCTAAGATCGACGCTTCGAAGCTACCGTGAGGTGGCCAACGAAGATCGCCGTCTTTCTTTGTATATTTGATCCAGTAATCGTTAAAAGCAATCGGGCCTAGCCCATGTTTGCTATATAGGTCATATGTAGGAGTTCCAACCGGAGGTATCGGACACGAGTCCTCCAGCAGGGAATCCGCACCACAAGGTCTAAAGCAACTGAACAAAGTACTGCGACCAGGCATCTTGCACACTAGCCGAGTTTCACAAACTTCAAGGGTTACGGGATTTACCAAGTCCCAGCAAGAACAAAACCCTCGGTCTTTGGCGGCTGCAGTCGTCAAACAAATACAACAACAACAAAGTACGCTAGCAAAGTGTCACCGACAAAAACACTCACACAGCGTGTACAACAAAGACACCCGCTAAAGTGTCTACAACAAAAACACTCGCTAAAGTGTTTACAACAAAGACACTCGCTAAAGTGTCTACAACCAAGAACTCTGGGAGCGACCCACAAATACTTAACTCAAAGATCAATGGCGTCCTCAGGAAGGCCCGTCAATCGTCTCGCTATACCAAGGTCTACGCCAGGCGCCAAAACAGGTCTACAGTCAGGGCAGCAGTCCGTCGCAGCCGTTAGGAGGCGGGAATCTTCGCGGGAAAAGTCTTCGGGCCACTTATTTCGACAACAGGATCGATGAAGCGGGGTGCACCTTCCCTCGGAGATTTCACACGAAGTTCCTCACGATCGTCAGGCTTGGACCGGTACCACTGATGCAGCCCCACGTTGGGCGCCAACTGAAGGACTGGGTTCTTTGGACCCAGCGGTGCCAGGGCACAACACCTGAAACCTTCGTGGGTAACCTGCTCCGGCGTACAAATCACAGAGACACGGGACACTTCCTTCGGCGTCAAAGAGTCAAGGTTTATTTACTGCAGGGAACACAGAAGTCACAAGAAGTACATCGAGTGTAGTTCGGGGAGACTGCTTCAAATTGTATTTGTGGATCGCTCCTTTTATACAGTTTCTACCCATAGGATAACATGATACACAATAGTTTACAACCTGGTTCCCACAAGTCGCTCTCAGAGGGGTCGCTTAGATCACTTTGAAACACACAAGATCCGGAACATAAGTGCGGAAACATTTGGCAGTTCCCAACTGTAAAAACCCATCTTCCCACCATTAGCAAATTCCAATCAGCAGTAAAGTAGATCGAAATAGGAACGAAGACAGGTGCAGAGGAAGACGGAAACAGTGGGGAGATCGGAAAGGGTGTAAAAGGGGAGTGTCGAGAAGCACGAGATACAGGCATCAAAGGGACGTGCCTAATGAGATGCACGGCTGAGACAATAAGCCCGTGCGGCAAGATGAGCCTCGAGCGGCGCCATCTGCCTTACAGTAGCATCCCCCTCGTAATAAAGACACTTTCAAAGAACATGTGTCTTCCGCAAATATCTTGGGAGTCCCAGGGTCGCGAAGCGGACAGCGTCCGTTCGCTGGCTACTTGAGGGCAAGAGACAAAATGGATGCCGTATCTAAGATGGAACCCGTGGGTACAGATGACAAACCCACATAACAAACGAACGGTTTAAGTTAGCACAGCGAAACTGCGCACACTTGCTAAACTCGTCATTTTGCGGTTCATAGATACTAGACTCGACCATATTCGTGTGAGTCGAAAACACCACTTACAATTGTCACGGAACCTCAACTTCCTTGCCATTAATTTAATCTACAAAGCACTGCATCCCACAACCACTACCTCTAAGCTGAGTGTCCTTCTTGGAATGGCATTGTCCATGGTACCCCATTGTTCTATCATTTCAAGATGGCTGCCACAATGAGATGCAACAAACCTGCCATTTTTGATTAATACAACAATGATGCACTGCACACAACAGCTCTCTAAGATGGCAACCCATTGCAATGTTAACAGACAGCCATCTTGGAATGGTATTGTGTACAGCGTATAATTTTTTTATCATTTCAAGATGGTCACTTGCTACTACATTTAATTTTAATCATTTAATATTGCAAGCGTATGCCCACCATGTTTAGGCAGTGCCACTTTACTTTTGTTTCTACAATCTTTCTTTAAATTTATCTTGTATATGCATGCTGAGTTTTTGTGTGTTTTTTCATTGGTGGATGAATCGATGTATGATTGCAACCATGACAGCCACCCTATACAAAGAGATGAGGGGCGGGATAGGGTGCGGGGGAGAGGGAGTACAGCGGGAGTGCGCGATGGGGTGCTGAGGGAGTGTTTAAAATAATATTTTAGAAAAAGTTATGCTTACCTCCTGCCGGCAGCCTCCCGCTCGCACCTCAGTGCTGGGACTTCCTTGTCCCAGCAAGACACACTGTGTCTACGTCACAGACTCCCTGTCCAATCCCCGCACTGCAGAGCAGCACAGGGATTGGCCGGAGCAGTCTATAAAGATGCCCTGTTCAGACCAGGAAGTCTGTGGGGTTTCTCCATCCCAGCTGCTCAATGCAGCCAGGATGGAGAAACCTAAGTGTGCATGTGAGTTTTGGTCGGCCTAAAACGTCCGGCAAAACACACAGGAGTACTTAGGGAGTGCATTTAGCACTCCCCCTCCTCCTCCCATGCCTCAGCCCCGCCCGTCCCCTCCTTTTAGAGAGCCTACACTTTTTCAACCCACTTAATCACCTGTTTGCACATATTTCTAAATGAGCGATTGCAGCTAGCAGCGGAGGGCTTCCTGAATCCTGGTTAGAGCATGTTCTTCCAAAGTTGATGCCGCATGCAATGCAGGACACTGGGCAAGCACACGCTTTAAAGGGCTGAAGTAGTCGCGCTGGACAACTTGCACATAACAGTAACTGTTGATCATATTAATGCAGTAAGATATGGAGCACTTTTTAATCTGCATTATATTTCAAGACCATACATTCTCATTGCTTTATAAGCCTTGCTTTATCGCTAAATTAATTTGCTTTATAATGCACCATTTGCCATTTAAAAAAAAAAAATTCTCCGGAGTAGATCCCACCCTGGACCCCGCGTTTGTCCATTAAGCTTGCATGCATCATTCGCTATATAAAAGTCATACCCAAACTTTTACACCTCACCGCTTTCAAATGTCACTAGCCGCCACTGCTGCAAGCACAAACTGCCCGTGGTTGTGTGAATCTTTCGTAGAGCGAAGCAGTTGATTTCGCATGAGCGAACCCCAGTTTGCAATCCACAAAGAATGTTTCCTATGTGCTGTACTAATCAGTGCTGCCCTCATATTGCTCTGGGAAACAAAGCACCCCATTATCATTCAGAAGCACATACTTCATTAGAACAGGAGCAGCGTCATGCTGCGGTTTTCATCTTTTCATGCGGTTGCAAACGCGGGAACATTGATTCTGTTAGCTTAAATGATATAATAGGGTTGTTCTTGTCACGAGAGTAAACATGCTTTGATGTACAGATGTGCCATGTCATGATGTAACAACATTGGTTTATATTTAATAATTGAGTAAGAAACTTAAAATAAATAACTAACCAGAGAAGTTAGTGTCATAGACAATATGGACTCGTTTCCAAGAGACATGATAAAGTCAATTTTTGTTTTTGATCGTTTTACCTTACAGTCAGCGTCAACTGCAGCCTGCTGAATCATTTTCAAAACCAACACCGTCTTTGATTTTTCAGTTATTTGTATCCTGTCAAATATGTACAATTTGTACGATTTGAAGTCTGGTGTGGTGTAACTTCAAAACAAACGTTACTTTGAATTGGCACTGCACGCAGACTCTTTAATGCTCAATAATTGATGCCAATAGTTAACTTCCTTACTACCCTTCTTACATTTAGCCATGACCCGACAGCTGAAGAATGCCAACTGAATTGCTATACAACACAGTCAGTCTTTGTTAATTCTACGAGCAACTGGAAAATCCAGTTCAACCAAGACCCACAGGCCTGACAGCAATAGCAGCTCTCACGGTACTGCAACTGACAAAATGATTTTCAAAATAGCAATGCTTCTTGAGAAGAACTGTATGCAACGAAATTATTATTCATACTTCATTGTAATCAGGGCCACTGGGTTTATGCGACAGGAGAACACCAAATTATCCAGCAGAGTTGACTAAATTATGCAGCAGGAATAGATAAATGATGCTTTGTAATACAGCTAATTTGTGAAAGTATTACCTTATTCATTTGACATTTTTGCACATGTTGACACTATCTGTGTAAAGGTTTCACTTCATTAGCACTGGGTTGACACCCAAACACAGCATTAAGCAGGGAGAAAGATGACAAGGAAATCTTTGCACTGCAACACCTATCACTATATTTTTAGTAACTTTTGATCCGTTTGAGCTACAAACTAGATGCTTTTGTTTAAATCTGCAGATTATGCTACAGATGGTGGTTTATGTGGCAAATAAAGCAAATCCATAAAATGCCGCATCTGCAAAACCATATAATTCCAGAGGCCCTGGTTATGACTAAACAATCAATAGAAAAAATATGGTTAACGTCAACAGTGAGGTAATAAAATTAATATCTTTCTCAAGTACCGTTTCAACAAAATCAACACAAGGCTAGTATCTTTATGGCTCAAATTCATTTAGGAATGGCAATAAGGATGCATCCCTTACAACATTGCCCTTATGCTTTAGATATCTAGATAAAGACCTAACGCAACTCCCACTGGAATCTACTAAATGTTTGGTAGCGTACCTAAACCTAATTATTGCTTATAGAAATTGGTTAATTATTGGCAGTAATAAATAACACAAGAAAACTGGTGGTCTAGAAAGAAGAGAAAAGTAGACACAGAACAAGGGTACGAGCAGGATCAAAACCAGATAATTTTGAATGTCTGACAATTAATAATTAGTAAAAAAATAATGGCGCAAATGCAACTTCATGCCAGGAGAAACCCTGAGGAGGGGAGAAAAAGTCAGCTAGGATTTCCATCATCTGCCCTTCGTGGCCAGTGTCTTCATCTGGAAACCCAAAAGTACCCCTGTCACCTCAGCTCTTCTGGCAGCAAGCCAAACGCTGGTAGGCTAGGAGTATTGTGACAAAGATGGAAAAGACTAAGTATCTCAAAAAGTATACTGATGCAGTGCAAAGGCAAAAGTGAAAGTGTGAGTGAATTAAAAAAGATACAGAAGTGGTCCAAAACACATTTATTAATGACCACTGGTGTACTTTTTAAAAAACACCGTCTCGGTTTTGAATTAATCTACCGAAAGAAATGGTCTACTAGTTTCAGCCGTAGTGGGTTAAGAGACCCCGGCTTTCTTCAGGACCTAGTTGTTATGGCTACTGCATTAGGGGCAATTTTGGAAAACAGTGAAAAACAAAAAAGCATAAAAGTATCAGTGTTATTACGTGTGACCAATCACAGTACCTCTACGCAGGGTGGATGATTATTCATACCTATCCTGTGTGAGGTAACAAGCCTCACCTCTCCTGGCTCTGACTCAGGTTGAAGGAGGCACCGCCCTATCCGTCGATACCCCAGGTTGTATCCTGAGGCAGGGGAAGGTCATAATTATTGGCAGTCCCATAAAAACTGGCTCTTCAGACCTCTTCATAATCCCATTCTTTATCACTAGCCATAAACAATCAGAGTAAACCAGCACAAACCCGAGCATGCCTGAAATAGGAATACAAAAGGTGTATCTCTGGATACCATCACCAGTCATCGCCACAATAACTCCAGTAGACCGAGACTAGGGAAAAGTCTGTTCCATATAACTCTTCTGTTCTTCATCATGAGCAATATAGCCCAGTCTGAAAAAAATAACTTAAACCAGAACTACTAAAGGATGTTTTACCCTCTCTTTAAAGGCAGAGAGCCAAAAGTTACGCTCTCTTGAATATGGGTGGATCATATGCTGACCCATTCTGGCAAAACATCTAAAGAATTAAAGAGCTGTATACAAATCCAATATACTGAACATCAAAGCCACGTTCCTTAAAGACCAGTTAAAAGCAGCACAACATTAAACCAGAAAGCTGTCTCCATATCTGACCAAATCCCACAAGAACACAATGTAGATCTGGTGAACTTCATCAAAAAGATTCAGCATATCAGCGGAGGCCCCCTAAGCCCTGAAAGACTGATAGACACTATCTCCTCTATGAAGCCATCATCCCGTCCTGGGACCCCGTAACACCTCACCTTTCAAAATCCATTAGTCCCTCTCTACTTCTGCCGCTAGGAATCATTAATGCATCTCTTTGCAGGGTTTTTTTGAAAATATCCTGAAAAAAGGCATCATAAGATATATTGTAACAGCACTGAAAGGCTGAATTGGACAAGAATGCCTACCTTCTGCTGCCCAAACCTTGGAAAAAGTGATCTAAATTATGATTTAGGATGTCCTTATTCCTAACAAGTCTCTTTAGCAATTGTAAACCAATTACTGTAATGACTAAAAAGCTAATTAATGAATACAGGATTACCAATTATAAAGTAGATGAATTGTCACAAGTTCATGCTCTGAACGTGTGACCAATGTACTTCGAGGTTCAGGTTTTCTTCTTTTGATGTAAAACCTTCAAACACAAATTACAACATGAGTATTTTTCTAATATCTTCACAAACTTGTTTAATTAATATTTGTATTTTCTTCCCTTCCTAAGATCAGTCCAGTAGTGTTTCTTGGTTAGGTATCTATAATTTTCAAATAGTGCTTAAATGGCAGTAATTGTAAAAGTTCAAACATAAATATATAAATTGCATAGTAATCAAGTTAACAGATTAAGATTGTAGGTTGTCAATTTTTGTGAAAGTTCTACCTTTCTTTCTAGTGATAAATCTTCCTCTGGCCTTATCCGTTGTTTTAGTTTGATTTGCATTAGGCGCCACTTCCATCTGAGAGCTGCAAGGACCAAGGTTGGTGTCTTTTCATAACATCCTATTGATCGACTGCTATTAATGTAGCATTTGCAGTTTGAGTATGGGACTATTGGCTCAATTGGCCTTTACTGACCTTTCTTTCTTGGACAATAGGGCTATCAATAACAGGAGAAATCGGAAGAACCTGATTTTGATCTCAAAGATAATTTTAAACAGCAGATAGGATTAGTTTTCTCTGGTGGGAGTTTGCACTAAACACCTCTTCTCGAAGGCCTAAAGGTGTACAACTGGTGCATCTTTCCATTAGATGGTTGTTGCACCTGAACCACTTCCGGGTACAATAATTACTTTACTGGTGAGGCATCTGATAACAGAAACACTTCAGTTTTGGGTTACATATGATTCTGAGGGCAATTGGCACTCTGTACAGAAATAGTGACTACCTCTACCTGACATCTTTCGTGTCTAAGGTTGGTTCATGTGCTTTACTTTGCATTTAAACTCTGTTGTAAATGCATTAATTGTAGTTTGAAGACATGGCATGATAGGCAAACCTGTCATATTTGGCATTTAATGGCTGACTAATTCGGCACTCAATATCCGGTAATACCAGAAGTGCTTGATTTGGGGATTAAATATGTTTCCAAGCATGGATTGGCGTTGTTTTGTGGGATTTAGAACTATTTGAGACCTCCCTCTTTAAAACTCTGAAGCCTACACTTGGTTTCTTCAGATAACATTCCATTGAAGCTCACATGGGGACAAGTAACCTTGCACTTAAATAAGGCAATCCATCAACCACAAGGAATCCGAACATAAAAATATATCCAACTGAAGGTAATGCCTTCAGGAAGCATTTACAGCCACATTCATCAAGCGATTTTGGAGTCGCAAACGGTGTGAATCGCAAAATTCGGCCGTTTGCAATTCCAAAATCACTTTTTGGGATGCATTAAACAATTTTTTAGAAATCGCAATTTTTTGCAATTTCTAAAAATGCGATTGCATTTAAGGAATCACATTTTAGCGATTCCTTAAATGCAATGCATGAATGTTTAAAAAAATGCGAATTCGCAAATAGGGGGAGCAAATTAAGACGAGGTTGAACCTCGTGTTAATTTGTGAAATCTTTCAAAAATGCTCAAAAAAGCATTTTTGAAAGTGTCATGTTACACACACACATGTCCTTTGGACATGTGTGTGTGTGAAACTTGCAATTAAAAAAACATTTCAAGGGTGCAGGGAGGGTCCTTTGGACCCCCCTCAGCACCCTTGAAATGCATTAACAAATTGCGGTTCGCAAAATGAAAATCGCAAAATGTTAATACCTTCCCAAAAGGCCCATAGGAATCAATGGGAAGGTTTTCCTTAATTACGGTTCGCAAAATGTGAATCGCAATTAAGGAAAATTAAGAAATCGCAAAAATATTTGCGAATTAATCATGCATTGCCGTTTGCGATTTCTAAATTGCGATTCCTTCATTTTCGCAATTTAGGAATCGCAAACGGGTGCAATGATGCATGTGCCCGTTAACTCCACAGAGACAAAAGACAAGGTTGGCCCTTTTCTCTCTTCAGTACTTTCTATTTCAGCAACAGGCATTGGACAACTCACAGAATCTGATATCTAGAAAAATATTGCATGGTGAGAACTTCTCAGCAAGCACCAATCGGACTGGAAAGCAAATATTGGTGAAGAACTGGACCCTAAGTACTGCCAGGATGTGAATACACTTAGGCCAGCCATTAATCCTAAACGGAGTAAAGGATTCTGTGGAGATTGTATTGGACCCCAGTAGAGTCACTTAAATCGCACCTAAATTATAATGATTGCTTTTGTGAATGCTGGAGTCTGAAACAAGATTAATTACTCCCAATCATGTGGTCCTATTGTTGAGCAATGGTGGTATTTTTGTAAGAATTAACATGTTAACCAAATGCCTTTGCAACCTAGATAAAGGCTTACTTTACTTTATTGTTTGATTATTTGAGGATCTTCAGGATGTAGTTAAATTGCATGAATTATTGAAGAAGTAACTTCGAATAACCAATTACACGAGTTCAACACTTTAACCTCAAGAGAAATCCAATAATTCAAATGCAACACATTAAGCGTATGTAACAAAATTCCATATTGGGATGGTCCTCTTGTACTCACACTGCTCCATGCTACAAGCAACCAGCTCCTTGCGCCGGCCACGATCACCTCATGGCTCCTGCCAATATGAAGCTCCAACAGAGGCTCCTGATGTGGACTGAAATGAGCTAGAAGGTAAACTCTCCAAGGAGACAAACCTGACTGTTGGCAATTGTGCTTTTTGGCGCTCTTTTTAACTGAAACTTTAAAAAATCTTACTCTGTTCTACGTACTAGATACCTGTTGTTTTGATGCCATATTACTTATTAAAATTTACTTTGTTATTCTATATTGGTGTGGGATTCTTCTTGCATTGCGTTTTCTCTTTAATAATGTTTGAGTGCTGCATAAATACTTTACACATTTTTATCTAAGTTAAGCCTTGACTGTTTTTGTGCCGAGCTACCAGTGGTTTAAGCACAGGTTTATTTAGTGACTTTTGTTGTTCACCCAGACAAGGATTGTGTTCATTACTTAAATACTCATCCCTCTCAACTAATAACCCATACTCATACAGCATATTTGATCAAAAAGGTCTCCACTGAAGAGCCCACAGGCCCATCAGGCAATGCAGCGCCGGCCTGATGAAGAGTGCCCAATTATGAAGCATGACACCCCATCAGATCTGTGAGGCCACTTTGATCTGACCATGCAGATCCCATTCGATCTGTACGGCTGGATTATTAATTCCACTTTAATAGGACCCCGTTGTTCTACCTCCTTTGAGGACCTACACCCACCCATGTGCTTGTATACATTAGCTTTTGAGGAATTTGTGTGTAGGACCTCGTAAAATATTTCTCCTAATCTCTCCTTTGATTATTTATTTTATATCTTGACACTGACAGCTTTCAGTGGTCTCTTTTGCTTGTGGCCCCTTTGAGCAGATTTTCCCCAAGGTTGGGGACAGAAGTCGGATCAGAGGAGCAGAATGGGCCATATTACACTTTTGGCCATGATGATACTGTCTTCAAACTGGGATGCATCTGTGAGCAAACTAAGGTAAAAAGTCTCACAGATGGGATCCATGGATGAGGTGAAGGCTTCCCTGAAGCTGGTGTTGATAAAGGGTACACTGAGGTACAGAGGGACATAGAACTGACAAGTGTCACTGCAGAAAAGGCCAATTGTTCGATTCTATCACCTGAGCAGGGAAGCCTAACAAGGTATTGATTAGTCTATCCTGGCTATTGGCTGCAGGACGTCATGTTGGACTAGGCCTTTTTTGTAGGGTCACCCCATATTTTTGTCTTCCTTTGTTGAACCTATTTTTGTTGACTTTTAGAACTCTGCACACTTTACTCCAGCTAACCAGTGGTAAAGTGCTTGTGCTCTCACTTCTAAACATGGTATAGTTGGTACACATCTGATTGGTCCATTTAATTTACCTATAAGTCCCTAGTATATGGTAATACCTGTACCCAGGACATTTAAATTGAATGCTCCTGGTGGGCTGCAGCACTCATTGTGCCACCCACTATAGTAGCTCCTGAAACCATGTCTCAGGTCTGACACTGAAGCCTGTAGTGCAGTTTTAAACTGCTATTTCGACCTAGAAAAATGAACCTTTTTCTAAGGTTCGACCTTCATTTTTGATACATACATGTGCATGGTATTTAAAAAGTAGGACAATTGTGCTTCGATTTTACATGTCCTGACAGTGAAGAACTTCGAAAACTGTTTTTCTGTATGGCAAGATTAACTTTCTCATAGGCTAACACTAGGTTACCTTATTTCACTTAATAAGTGATAACTTCAGTTTGAGAACAGAGAAAAAAATACTTCATCATTTAGATTGTACTTTAACATCCTCTTTAATGGTAAAGTCAGATTTGCTATTACTATTCTGAAAATGCCACTTTTAGAAAGTTTTAGCCGGTACATGTGCCTACAAGGGATTTATTAAGCCACATATTCACAGTAATTTCTGCATTCAATGTTAACAAGCTTTATCTAGTAGCTTATAATTCAATTTCTTTAGATGCAATTTCAATTATTTCCATATGAACAAATCTTCCTTAGAATTTTTTATCACAGGTATATGTATTCAAAAAATAGATTTATATTCGCAAAACAATTGTAAAGGGTACATAAAATAAGAAATATTCCATAAAAAACACAATGCAACCAGAAATAACCATATTTCGATTTTACAAATATCTCATTGTTGCAGTTGTGAACACCTTTTCAATACATTTATAGGAAAATGTGACCGACTAAACAGACGACATGTCCTTGAATCCAGTGAAACAGAAAATAGGTGTGGTTGTCGATGTTTCAATCTGACTGAGGAGTCAGCGGGACGTCTTGTCGATTGAGCCTCGTTGAAATACAGATTGATTCGTATTTTGGACAAGAGGTCTGACTAATATCCATATTTGAGGTTGCTGCTCTTTAACTATCCACATTTACTGCAGGTACAAGTGGTAGGCCATTGAGCTACCATGTTCTTGCATTGTGGACTACAGAACCAACTTTAAATTGTATTCACTTAAGGGTCAGTTATCTATATACCAAATGTCTTGAAGATGGTCTAGCGGATTTATACTACATTATACCGAAACGTCGACAACCACACCTATTTTCTGTTTCACTGGATTCAAGGACATGTCTGTTTAGTCGGCCCTGTGCCTCATGGGAACAGTCCAGCCCAAACTGCCAAGCCATGCCTTCCCTGGACCGGAAACAAGCTTCCGAGGATCGGTTTCTGGCATTCCAGCCGTCTTCAGCCCGGCTTGCTTGAATCCAGTGGCAAAGTGAGCAAGGGACTCACGTCTGAGCATACCCTGCCACACTTATGGTGGCCAAAAGCGGTACAAAAGGGGGTGGGGGTCAGACTGATTTGCATATAGCCATGTCTGAACTGGGGTGGCAGAGTGGGCTAAAGAACGGTGATGGATTAAACTAAGATCTTTTGACTGGGTGTGAGTGTTTGATTGGTTCAGATGCTCCGTCCATTACCACCCCCTTTTGTACAGCATTTACACAGAGCACACTACACATAGACATCTCCACAAAGGTTATAACGCTGAGTCAAGCGGACCAGCTCCAACCAAAAGATGTTGGAGTTGAATAGATCTCTGAAGCAGGTGCATTAACTCGCTTTGCTACAATCCTCTGCACTGACTGTTACCCTGGGGCGTTAAATATCACAATATCAAGTTCAAACACATTTAGTTGCAGACTAGACATATCAGCATCCTCGGTCACACTTTACAGTTTCACTGCTGGGTACCAACATGTGCATCGAGCACATTAAAAAGTACTTGAACTTCAAATACGAAGTGTGCAGATTTGTTTTAAACCAAATGGTATTTTTAAGACAAGAAATGCAACTGTGCTAAATACTTTACTTTCATTCTGTCGAACCATATCTAGGTATCTAGCAGCCAGGTGGATGCTTGGTACAAAAGCAACAATTCATGCAGGAGAGAAACCCTATGATGTCATCACCGTGGGACAGCAGCTTCGTGTTTAGGGGTAAGAAGCAATCAGTTCCTGTTAGACTATTTCAACACCTCAACTGAGTTTAAAAACTCACAAATACAGTTACCATTCACAATTTATTTATTACTATGTTTTACTTGAAGGTTTTTGTAAAGTGCTAGGGGCACAAATAAGGGAAATAACAGGTTTTATTACAGTGCATTGGCCAAGACTGAATGGACAGCTGCCAGCAATTGAATATCCCATCTGTCCAATATGTCCCTAAGGGGAGGACAAAGCCTTCAGACCTGGATAATGAGAAAAGTAGGTCTGACGCGTCTGATTGAAAATAATAGCCAAAATTAGTTATTGTCATATATGGGTTTACTAAACTAGTTGCGTTCGGATTAGCACTACCTGCAAGAAGAAAATGTTGGATGAGCCCAATTAAAAATTCCCATATAGTAACTGACTCAAAACTTTCAACAGTTTCATCACTGAAAGAAGTTATGCAGCACTCCCAAAAAGTGTGCCCAGAATTATTTGCGGAAACACACAGAATTCTTTCAAAATATCATTAGATTGTTCTCTAAACTACCTGACAAGGCATGGGTGCAGAGGAGTCCCTACCCTCACAAAAACCTTCATCACACTTCACATGACTAGTTATCAACTCAGCTACATAGAGAACTTAGAGATCAGTCAGAAAGACAGCTGTAGTTGGTACTTTAAGTGGTTTGAAAAAGGTGGAGGTTCTCTAAAAGTGGCGTGACCAAAGAAGCAATACTAGGAAGCATTTCTAAAACACATGTCCTAAAGCATGCATACTTTATCCTGTGCTTTACATAGCATGACACGACCAGTATTTGGGAGCCTGAGTTGTCTGTGATTACATCTAGACTCATAACACAATAACCAACACACAAACCTAAACTAGTCCAGGCAAATTGGCTTTGCCAATGCTTGTTAACTATTTCCCTACCATTGTTTAGCTGCGTCTGAGTTTTCTGCTTTTTGCGTGCAGTCATATCACACAACAGTCAACATATTTATCTAACACAACCCAGATATACTGCCTTTGCCAGTGCTTGCTGACTGAATTACGTGGCCACTGCCACTCTGAGTTTTCTGCTATTGCATTCAGACATATCATACAACAACCAACACATATATCTAACACATGCCCGATCTATTGGCTTTGCCCGTGCTTCTTAACTGTATTACCTGATCAGTTTGGGTGCCTCTTGACTTTCTCTTATTGCATTCAGACATATCATACACTTATGCCTAACACAAGCATGATCTATTGGCTTTCCCAGTGCTTTCTGACTGCATTACCTGACCACTGCCTCTCTGAGCTTCGTCTTATTACACTCAGACATATCATACAACAATCAATACACATACCTAGCACATTCCCAATCTATTGGCTTTGCCAGTGTTTGTTAACTGATTTACTTGATCACTGTTTGGGTGCCTCTGGACTTTCTCTTATTGCACTCAGACATATCACACAACAATCAAGATGTTTACCTTACACTACCCAGGCCTATTGGCTTTGCTGGTGCTCGTACTACCTTTCATCTCCTGCACTTTATCATTCAACCCCCACACATACAACTCCCCCACTGCATTGTCGTTCCCTTTGCTGCTGCCCAGATTTCGAGAGCTGTGTAACTCCGTCGCACATTGTCACACAATTAACACTGGCACATATACGGGCATTGCTCTGCAGCGAGGCCAAGGATTGAATGTGCATGCAGTCTTCACATTTTATGTCCCACTGTGAGAAACCACGTACCTTCAGCCACAGATGTTTCAGTCGTGCCTGGTCGTGAGCACTCGCCCACCGCCTGAACTCACCCAGACACCTGGAGACGAACCCCTACCTTGCCAAGTTAATCACACTTCAACATGACTAGGTGACCAGTCCAGATTACCCAGACAGCTGCGAGGACAATCAGGAAAGATGCAGTAGTGTTAACATAAGGATGGAAACATAAGTGACCTTCCAGCTCCTATGATGGTGCATTATTTGGGTTCTAGTGATCAGTCAAAACTGTTAATAGCTAGCGCGCCCTGGGTTTAGTAAACAATCTTTGGAAGCAGACACCTGTATGTTCATGCCCTCGTCCTATAGATCCTTCAGCACTGTTCTGACACCGAGACCCATCTGGTATATCAAAAAGCTGCAAGACCACTGTTCTTCCGTTCAGAGTCTCTCGGCTATCAGGCGACCTGCAGGCTATCTATTTACTCTTGAAACACAGCAAGCGCCATGAAGCCAGAGGAAGACAACCTGCAGACTATGCTGCTTTCCTCTGACACACAGCGAGCGCCTTGAAGCTGCTGGTAGGCGACTTGCAGACCATTCTGTTTATATCCGATAGACAGCCAGTGCCTTGAAGCCACCGGAAGATGACCTGCAGACCATGCTGCTTTCCTCTGACACACAGCAAGCACCTTAAATGCCCAAGTCCGAGTGACAAATAAGATGCAGTCAATCCAAAATGCAGCCGCACGAATGCTGGCTGGGACCCCCAAGTTCGCACCAGTTACAAACATCATTAGGGATCTCCATTGGCTCCCGATACGCAGCCGTATCAAATTCAAATCGCTGTGTATTGTTTACAAGTCACTCAATAATCAAGGTCCCCACTTTCTAAAACAGAATCTTCTCCATCATGTCCCAACCCGATCTCTTCGTTCCTCTATTCAGAACTTTTTGGCTGTGCCTTGCACTAGAACAGTCACCTGGGGCGACAGGCGTTTCCTGGTTGCCGCCCCTAGACTCTGGAACACCCTTCCTGCACATATCCGAGCAAGTCCCTCCCTGTTCACATTCCGTAAACAGCTAAAGACGTGGTTATTTGACCAATAGCCTTGTATATCTTCTTTACCCCAGTTGCTGATCCATCCCTTAACTAGCGCCGAGACGCCCACGGGTATTCGCCGCGCTCTACAAATGTCAATAAATAAATAAATAAATAAATGAAGCTGCTGGAAGGCGATCTGCAGACCGTGCTGTTTATCTCTGACACACAGCGAGCGCTTTGAAGCTGCTGGTAGGCGACCTGCACATCATGCTGTTTTGCCAAAAGCACCTTGAAGCCATCAGCGCAACATGCGCAAACAACGGAACTCTTGGCCCTTCAGTGGTGGGGGCAGATTCCGGACATATAATCAGTCTTAGGCTAAGGAGCTACGGGGCATGCAGCGCGTTAAGGCACTCGTAGCATGGGCCATTCCTTCGAGGGTCAGATGGTGCAGCGCTTCTCTCGGCGTAGTGGCAGCTATGACATCAAGTACGATGTAAGCAAGCTAGGGAATAGCTCGAGACCAACTGAACATCGCAGGCCAGGAAGAAGGCATGTGTGTGAAAACTTTCAAGAGGCTTTTCCAGTGCTTGTTAACTGATTTACTTGATCACTGTTTGGGCGCCTCTGGACTTTCTCTTATTGCACTCAGACGTATATATCAACGCGATATAGTGCATTTGTAAAGTCAACATATTTAAATAACCAGGGTCCGTAGCTATATTATTAAAATGTTATTTATTACGTTCGAGAAGGAAAAAGAGGGAATAAACACGGAATGAAAAATAAAGAAAAGATACATTGAGAACAAGCGACAATTTCTTTTTGCATCTCGCTTTCACTTTAAAGTGAAAGCGAGATGCAAAAATAAACACGCCGCGGAGCTTGTCTTTATGGGACCATGTGTTTGAAACACATGGCCCCATAACGATAACAAAGCTTTTACGACGGGAGAAAGTCAGACGAGCCCGTCCAAGTGGGCCGTCTGACAGAGAGAAAAGTCTACGTCAGACAAACCTCTTTCCCAATGGCTGGCCACCGTTTAGCATAAATGGTGACGCCGGCCATTGGGAAAGAGGGGCGGGCTTAAAGCCGGATACTGAAGCTCCCCCTAAATCATTAAATCTCCCCAGTGAGACTGCGCATGTGCGCAGCCCCCAGCTGAGACCTAAAATTGACTGACCTTCTCAATCTCATTCCCCTTGACCACTGGATATTCCCTGGTATATTCTGAGCTGAGCTGGAAAGTATACTCTCCTTAAGGATAAACCTGGTCCACACATCTGACCCGATCTCTATCACAGTCAGTCTGAACTTTTGACTTTGCCCCGGTCCAGCATGAGTAGATATCTGCGGTTGGCGCTTTGTGCTTTTTGGCACTATTTTGACCTGAAATTTTGAAGCATTTATAACTGTGGTTCTATTTCTTGGATTTCTGGCAATTCATGTATTTTTTTAAACTACAATTTGCTCTATTTTTCTAAATTAGTTTGAGATTTTTCTTGTGTTGTGTTTTCACTTTATTACTGTTTCAGTGCTGCATAAATACTTTACATATTGCTTCTAAGCAAAGCCTGACTGCTTTTGCGCCAAGCTGCCAGAGGGCTAAGCACTGGTTTCTTTAGTAACTTTTGGGGTTCACCTGGACAAGGATTGCGCTTATTACTTAAGTGGGGCTCTCACCGTTCAAAACTACTAACCCAATTGTTTACATTCTTTATAATTGGCTTTTGGTAGATGGAAGATAAACTCTCATTATCAATGATATAATGTATTACTCTTAATTTAAATTAGTGTTATCTGTAGTGCATGCATGTTACTATTAATGACAGGGTTGCACTGTAATTATGAAAGAAAATGTAATAAAGAGCTCAATTGGAATTGTACTGCTTGGTTCTTGATGACAGATATTTGGTGGCCACCCACACTCGCCCCCTGTCCTGCCCCAAAAAACTCAGTCAGGAACTTGGGAGTCACCATTTGCGACACACTATCAATGTCCGCCCATGTAAACAAAGTTGTGCACACTAGTCTGGGTATAATGCGTAGCCTCAGAATTTTTTTTAAATGGATTCTCCTGTCAACCCGTAAACCCCTAGTGCAGGGCTTAATTATAAGTCGTCTGAACTACGGAAACGCACTACTAGCAGACATCAAGGAAAGTTCCCTGACCAAATTACAAACCCTTCAAAATACGGCAGCCAGATTTGTCCTGGACCTTCCACCTTGCACCTCATCAGCCCCATGCCTAAAGAAGTTGCATTGGCTCCCCATAAGGAAGCGCATCAAATTCAAAATCTACTGCTTAGTTCATAAATCCATAAATGGTCAAGGACCTAAATACCTGCAGAAAAAACTTAAGAAATACTGTCCATCTAGAACCCTCCGATCCTAAGATAAAAACCTACTAACAGTACCAAAAGTTAGAACGGTAAAAAATGGAGATAGATGTTTCTCAAAGTTGGGTCCGGTAACATGGAACACCCTACCATTATCAATTAGATCTGATACAAACCATAAAACATTCCGTAAGACCCTGAAAACATGGCTCTTTCAGACCTTGGGTGATCTTTCTAACCTACTTCCCTTCCTAATTTTCTGCAAGCGCTATGAGACCTATGGGTGATTTATGTGCTATATAAATTTAAAATACAAATACAAAATACAAAATACAGCAGATTTCGACAGACCATTTGGGGCTTTTGCGACTTTGGTGGTTGGGCATTAGGGCTAGATGTATCAAGATACCCTTTTTTGAATCCCAAATAGCGATTTTTAAGGAATCGCTATTTGAGATTTGCAAAATGGTATGTATGTAGAAATTCGCCAATTTTTCGCGATTTCTTAAAATTCCTTAATTGCGATTAGCAAATTGCTAATCGCAATTAAGGAATAATTTCCCATTCATCTCTATGGGCCAGGAGACCCATAGGAAGGAATGGGAAATTATTCCTTAATTGCGATTAGCAATTTGCTAATCGCAAATTGAGAATAATTTCAAGGGTGCAAGGGTGTTTTAAGGACACCCTGCTGCACCCCAGAAATTGACATGTATGCGCATATGGCATACATACATGCCCTAAGGGCATGTATGATCGTCACATGCCACCTTTACAAAGTGCAAAAAGTGCATTTGTAAAAGAATGCTTGATGCATAGCATTTAAGGAATCGCAAATTTTGCGATTCCTTAAATTTGCGATGCGATTTTTTCATACATTGCATTTACCGTTTTTTTGCCGCAAACGCTGCTATTTTGCGATTCGCAGCGTTTGCGACAAAAAAAACGCTTGATACATCTAGCCCTAAATATCACATAATGCCAAAGCTCTCATCTTGAGGAATAAATACAATTTCTGGAGGGGTAAACATTTTTTGGTGGTATTTCGCATTAGTAATCATCTCTCTTTGAAACTCTGGTGTCTAGGGTTGGTGCTCACCTCTTTGAAATGCAAGTGTCAGCCTTTTTCTTCTGCCCTCCCAGGGAGTAACGCTGAGGCCTCACAGCAAAGTGTCAAAGCAGCAAAGCACAACTTCTTATGGTAACTTAACTGGTCATGTGCTAATCAGGAGACCCTAGGGCCTGTACCACTGGCCTCTGGGCTTTACTCCTAACCTACACTTTTTCAACTGAGGTAAATCAGCAGCTGTCTGCCTTTCTGGCAACCTTACTCTTTGCTTCCTGAATGTCATCACCTTTCATAGAATTAGGTAACAAGGACGGCCAGCACAGGTAACAGCGGTGAGGTGGGTTGGGTGAGGTAGAAGTGGACAGGTGACGGGATAGGGATATTAAAATAAAAAAATAAAACCACTTACCTTGAGCTTGCCTACTCGGCGGTTAGGCGATGCAGTGAGGGCAAGGTACGTGGTTTTATGTATTTTTTAATTTACTTTCCCTATCCTATCTGTCCACTTCCCCCTCCACCCGCCCTACCCCTCTCCGCCCAACCGCCCCATGACTGTTACCTGTGCCGGCAGCCCCTGTTACGTACTAAGTGGTGAAAATAAATCTGATTCTGAGTGATTGTGTAATAGGTAGCCAGAGCACAACCTGAAGGGATTTATTGGCTTTACTCAGAAGGGAACTACCAGACTTAAGATATTATAGGCTTTTCACCCATGCAAAGCCTAAACTGAGTAAAGTGTAGGTTGTGCAAGGGTGAAGGGACAAATGACATTGTATAAAAATGACACTTCACGTCACAAGTGCCTTTGGGTCTCACAGTATCAAGGAAAAGGGAATGGCAAAATGTTTTGCGGCTAATAACACAGTGAAACAGATCAGAAATGGAGTTCTGTTGTCCCTTGTCGGCCACCATTCCTGCATGCTTCTGATTACAAGGTTGTACAAAAGGAATCCTACAACAGGATCATCATTGATGCAGGATTTCTGTGAATCCTTTTAGTTGGGCTCTTACCACAGTGATGTGGTGATAAATCAAGCCTAGCACAAAGAACTGGTAAGGATACACCACAACGCTGTGCAAACACAGCCTCTGCGATGTCTGTCAGTGATACAAATGGCCCTATATTTATCAAAAATGCACCACAGACTCTCACTGAAGTAAGAAAATTGATTTCCTGTAACTGTATCTACACCCTCCGGTGCTTCCTAGTATCAGGTTTGTGTCAGCTGTCAGGCCTCAGGCCCTTCGAGATGGGACATACAGATAAACAATCGTAGATCACGTGGTCAGACACTTAATGCTGGAATTATTTTAGGAGTCAGATCTACTTTAGATTTTGGCATAGTCATTTGTATAAATTAATTTTAATGCAGGCAAGGATATGTTTATGTACAACACTGCAGGGTTGCTGCACATTGTAAGGCATGACCGGTGGAGAGGAGGGGGAATAGGAGCGGCATTATATTCGAATTGTTATTACCGTGAAATAAATAAAGAAGTTTGAGTGAATTAAACGTTCAGAGCACACCAGGCAAACTACCATAAGAATGAAAGCCTGGCAAGAAA
Source organism: Lissotriton vulgaris (assembly GCF_964263255.1). Taxonomy (NCBI): domain Eukaryota; kingdom Metazoa; phylum Chordata; class Amphibia; order Caudata; family Salamandridae; genus Lissotriton; species Lissotriton vulgaris. The sequence continues at coordinate 782,470,266 of NC_141687.1, read as the reverse complement.
AAGTATGGAACAAGCACATGACTCCGATTAAATTAATTGAAAGCACATTTCTAAAACTCTGATAATGCAACATTTCTACTTGAGGTTAAATTTAGTGCTGATGAGTCGTATAAAGTACAGAAACTCTTTCCATTACTTAGCATTTCATTTCCCGTAATCCTCGAGAATATAACACTTCTGCCAGTCATTGAGGAGGAGGCTGTGCCTAACCATAAAACCTTTCTTACATAGTGTTTTGAATGGAAAATGCTTAGTGACTTCAAGTGCTCAAAGTACAAAATCAAATAAGTGCTGACAAAGCCAGTCAGCTTGGTTTATGTTCAGTGAAATGCTCTTGATCTTGCGCCAGCAATGCTTTTGTTGTGTTCCACAGCTAGTGTTGGTGAAAGCATTAGCTCAAACAAGTTGCGAGAATTTTCTAAAAAAGAATTAGTGTTTCAGCTCGAGCTTTTCATAAAGGTGCATTTCCTGTATGAATGAAAATTGAACAAAGAAGTGATAAATCAAGTGTGCTAAATATAAATGTGGGGAAAATAAGCGTTACATAAAAGCTACTTGCGTTAGAGAGTTCAAGAAATATGCCAGAGTAAAAATAAAATACTTCGCCAAATATATTTTTCTGTGGAAGCTACAGATATGCAGTTTCATAACCCACAGGGCGCGCAAACCGCTGAGGCAAGGGCAGTCTCGGTTTGTCTAATCCAGGTTCGGATTATGAAGGTCTTTCGAAGGTTAAATTGGCTTCCTGTATGGTCTAGAGTGAAGTTCAATGACTTCAATAACTTGACGGGCACCCCTGCATCCCCTGATTGGAAGGCTCATGTAGGTCTAACCGCACCACACTAACACACGAACTCCTATATTGCGGATAATGCTTCCCAGAATTAAGAGATATTGAGGAGGAGGAGGCAGCCCATGAAGGTAAGAGCGGTGTTGAGGGGATTCGTCATCGTATGTTGAACCCCCGCCCCCAAACTGATCTCAACTGCAATGGCTTTGAGCGCAGTAGACCACAGCAGTGCTGGTTGTAGGTGTTTTCCAGTAAGAACGTTTTGAAAAAAACTGGCAAATATAGTAGTTTTTACACTTTTTTTCATTACTGACCATGTTCCAATCATTTAATAGATGGGTGGATACAGGAGACAGGTTTGCACGGCTCAATGAATGAATAGTTGGATGGTGGGGAGTGGGTGGATGAAATATTTCAAGAAATGAAGACAGTGCATAAAGATGATTATCTATGTAGAGCAAATGGCTTTAATGCACTGACCAAGGATGGGTGCTCTGGTTTTCATTTTAGCCTCCGCATTAAAACATTACCTTCCCCAAACACAACTACCACCAATCCATATGAAACATGCATTGTCTGGCTGTTTTTAACACTGTGCATTTATTTGGTGGTTCAAAGAACTAAACAGAAAGCATAAACCTTTGATCTGAAATGTGAGAGAGACACACAGTAAGACCAGCCCTGTGTTGGAAAGACAAGATCACACTGGCCACCCCCATATTAGAGACAGATCGATTAGGTCTATTAGATGATCGGTCTCTCGAAGGTTGGGGACGTATGGGCGAGGGGTAAGGTGGTCCCCTTTAGCGATCTCCAACGGGACTTTGAATTAAATGCAAGGGAAACCTTTAGATACCTTCAGGTTCGTAACGCACTACATAAAGCAATTCCAAGAGACTCGGATCCCCCGGCCTCATCGCCCCTGGAGGACAGACTCCTTGGTGACTACCTCAAAGAGAAAGCGATCTCTTTGACTTATAAAAAGATACTTAATAATACACCGGATATAGTGGGAAAAGTACGAGAAAAATGGGTGGAAGATGGGGCGAAATGAGCGATGAGGAGTGGCAGGAGGCTCTTGCTTCTCCTCGAGAGGTTCCTATCCGATCCAGATTTAAATAATTCAACTCAAGATTATACGCAGAGTGTATTACAACAGTGTGGTGCTGGCAAAGATGGGGGCCCTGGGTACTTCGTTATGCCCTAGGGGATGCGGCAGGGTTGGGACATATATACACCAGTGGTGGGAATGCTTTATCCTACAGGTATATTGGGAGAAAATAATTAAGAAAACGCTGGGGATTTGTGGGAAGACAATGGAGATCTCATCCTGATGGTGTCTCCTCAATGTATGGGATGCTACCGATCTGACAGTCAGTAAAATAACCTGGGTTTTTCTTGGATGAGTTGTAGCGAAGTATAATATTGCAAGTACCTGTAAAGGTGACAAGGGGCTCAGGTTACGAGGATGGGAGGCAGACATGGATTTGTGCATGCAAGCTAAGAGAGTAATATACGAAGGGAGAAGGTGCCCACAAAAGTGGACCAAAATTGGGGCGCATGGAACAAAAGTAGAGGCATGATATTTACACACTTTTATGACTCTTCTCCGCAGAAACAAGGAGTATTAAGTGTATGAGGTCCACAATAAAATGGACAAATTAATGAAAGAGATGAAGAAGTTTGTCAGATGTAATGTTATACCTAAAAATGTACACATGCACAGTGTATGCCTATTGTCAAATGTTATTTGATTGTGGTTAGTATTCAATTAAAAAAATGAACTGAAAAAAAGAAAATGTGAGAGAGAATGAGATAACCATGCAGTGGATGAACTGCACAAAACTTTTGCATCAATCCCGGCTTGCACTTAACTACATTGTCTGATACTAGCAGCCGCTGCCGCTGCAGATAAGAGCGGTGGGGCATGGGACCAGCTGGGAGTATTTCAAGAGACGACCACGAGGGAAAATTAAATAAATCATTAATTTTCCACAGTGGTCGTCTATCGAACCCCCTCCCCCTAGCCGGCCCCACCGCCCAACCCTTCTTACCTGCATCGGCCACAGCTGGATACTAGACATTACTTTTATTGCAGTGCCTCTTTTTCCTTCATCATTACATGAAAGCACCTTCAAATACATTTGCTTGGGATGTGGCTTGCACAAAAGCAAACACCTATATTGTTACTAATCGATAGTAACAACTAAGGCCCCCCAGAAGGGACAAAAAACAGCTGTTTCCTTGGTTCACTAATAGCATCTTATTAGGGTGGTGGTGGGGGCATAAATATTTCTACATGCATGATTAGAATTTGTCACTTTTAATAATTCCCACTCAAATCAATACAATAATTTAATATACTAACCTGACATGCGTTGCAAACATCACATTGTAAAGAAATACATTATTTTAAATTTTGAAGAGGCTCTCTCATATATGTACTGGGCACTTGATCAGCACGGCTCGTGGAGACCCACCTAAATGCACCAACGAATCATTTTGAGACATGTTTCAAAACGATTTGTTTTGCACTGTTTATTTTTGAAGCGGTGAAGCGCTGTAGGCAGGAAATCCTTTCCCAACAACATAATTGTCACCCACCAGCAGTGAAAACAGCTCCCAACGTGCCAGCCTATCAAGAAAATGCCCAGTGCCCGATAGCACCTGAACAGACCTGTTGTTGTTCTGAATAAAAAAATTACACCATTTGGGCCTTTGGGAGTATATATACTGCAATAAGGATAATCTGTGCATCGAAGTTGAAACCCTGAAAATTCAAGAATATTTAAATGTGCTGAGGTACAGATTAAAACTAATATACTCTCTTTCTTTTGCAGACAGAATTTGCTTCAGTGCTAGCTACCTAGCAACTAATAACTTAAGGTAACCAAAAAAGGATAGCAACACAGAAGGTTAACATTGTCAGAGGTGAAAACCTTCATCGTGCTTGTAGGACGATACACAATGAATCAGTATATAACATTCAAAGGATCAACAAACTAAAATAATCACTGTAAACAAGTAAACTCCAAGAACACTTTCAAGTGCTACAATTGCAAAAAAAGCATTATTGTGTTGTATTGGGTGCAGAATTTAAATGCAAACTGAGTGTCCTACAGCGATGGGTACGGAGGGGAGCAGCGGGTCATACTCTCCACACTTGTAGGTCCTTGGGCAGCGACAAGCGCCCGAGGTCTGTTGTAAAGGGACCTTGTGGCTCGAGTCCAGCGCTCACAAGTCCCCTTCTACAACAGCAGCTCAGTACTACTGGGCCTGAGCCCGGGAGTAGAGCCGGGGTGCTCAGGAGGGCGGGTAGGAGGGGCGCAGGTTGCGACGTGCTTGTGACTCGTTTTTCAGGCCGAGTGGCTCTCGGCCTACAGCGGCTGCACTGCTGATAGAGACCAGTGGGTCGGGTCCCCACAAATAAGGACACAGCTAAAACGGGCAGCCAGGGTCTTCTAGCAGCTTCTGAACGAGCAACAGACAAAGTTACAAAGGGAAGAGTCAGATACCCATTCCACCTATTTAGGGAAGTAGTGTTTCAATGTCTGAAAGACATGACGACGATCGCATATAAATTGTAAACAAAATTTTTTTGATAGATCGAATAAAGTTCTTCCTTTGCAGTTGAAGCATTGAAAAGTAACAGCCTATGCGCGTTTCGTGTATGCAACATAGGGTGATGCTCCTGAGCCCCGAAGCAGCAGCAGTCTGACAATGATGTAGTTTTTATTTTTATGTTGTTTTCAAATTATTCAGTAAAATGTGATTTTGCATCGTTAAACAAATAACTGTAAAAGGTTAATGTATGTACAGCGTAGGCGGTAACTGCAAAAAGAAAAAAAGTTTTCAACGCTTTCTTGCAGTGGGTTATTAATTATTAGTTGGAACAGCCCATCCAAGATGAGAAGACGCGGTCTGTAGTGGGGGAGGGGGAGGAGCGTTGAAGGCAAGCAAGGCGGAGAGGCGGAGACGGAGCGAGGCTCGTGCGCTTGTGCGCGTAACCGCACAATCTATGCCTCACAAAAGCTGTGGTCTGCTTTTTGAAGACCACTAACTAAGAGTCTCGCCAGTCAGCGCATGTGCTGGCTCAGGCAAGACCTAAAAAGTGGCACATTTCCTCAATCTAAATTGATGACACATCTCTTAAAAAAATCTAAGCTCAACATCTCTGACACTATTTCTCATTTTGCCCAACTAGACAGGCGTGTATTGCGCTAGGCTGTTTAACATCTGAGGAATATCTTAAAGAAACCTTCTCCACCCAAAAATTATTCTTCAAGGCGACTTCAAATATTCCAGAAAATTCGGAAACATATCTCACTTCAAATTAAATAATTCAAGTCGTGCAAGAGACATACAAGGTTTGCTCCATCCTGTAAACTATGTACTCCATCTGACTTAGTCATTCTGTCACTAAACGGATGCCAGCTCGCCAAGTTGAGGGTATACCTTGGCTGGCACTTCAATTTGTCATTTGTGAGCATTCATCCATGTATTGTGCAAATAAACTACAGCGTTTCTGAATATGCCCCGAATATCACAAACATGGCTTTTGGTACATTTGATGGAGTTCCTGAAAAGAAGACTTTGCAAACATTGGAGACTGAGTGTTTCAAACCCGCAGCATGCAGAACATTATTGTCAGAGGAGGAAGCCAATAAACAATCAGCCATTGTTCCTCTCCATGGGAAAGTAAGATTTCAGGAACACTTGAAACCACCAGGTGAATTAGGTAAAATTAATCTTGGCACAGTTTTGGAAGAGAGCCACAGGCGACATGTAATACATAATGGATAAAGAATCAAGATATTGTTTTGATGAATTAGGTACTAAAATAAAATTTGCCAAGCCTCATTCCATGAATTCAGAGCGTTCCTAGGTTCACATTCACTATATTTTTGTTGTTGTCGGTTGTTAATGTATCTGTACATTGAGGTGGGCGGGGGGTACATTGACACCTTCCCCAACGGAATTATGCAAAGTATTTGCACAAGTGACACTCCACTGCTTGCATACCTTCTTTGGTTTGAAGGCCTCGCAGTGAGGGCACCGCCTTACAAACAGGGATATGCAAAGTTAGTCCCTCATAAACTTCCCATATGTCTTGCGAAATTTGTGATTACTAACAGTATCTCGGAAAAGTTACCTTCATGAGGATTTTAACCTTAATATCTAGACTTTCCCACCTATTTTAGTTTTTTACGAAAAAAAACATATTTTATAGTCATGCCGAAAATGGTTTTAGAGGTAACTTGTGAGCAAATGACACATACATTTTTGGTGCCAGCTACCACTCAGGGGATATATTGCATGTGAAAACGATACCAGGGATTAAGATGAGAAAAACAGGCAGCCCAATAATTGTGATACACAAAACTTCTTTTCAGTATTATAATCTTTGCACACTACAAAATACAAAAGAGAGGAATAAACAGTTTTTTCCAGATCCAAGATATTTAGCCTCTTCATCCAGGTATAAGCTCATTATTTTTTCAAGTGTGACAACCGAGTTAGCTTGTTTTGTGATGGGCATACTATTAGAGAAACTAGCATAGCACCAAACCAGAAGCCATGATGAGATCACCACATTTCTATACTGACACGAATAAAGACAAACTAAAGTTGTAATTAAACCCATGTGACTAGAGGGGCTTGCAATACAGTACCAATTAATAATAACAACTGAATCTATTTTTCAATAAATTCAAGTAGTTACTCCATTTTCAAGAATTAAGTAACTGCCTTGCATTTAGAGTTTTTAACTGAGAAAGAGAACAAAACGTTTTACCATATTATCGCTGTACTCATTTGCTAATCAAACAAAAAATATCACTACCCATAACATAAAAAATGTAATAATCAACAGCTGCTTGATATAGTACTAAGCCAACTCTGATTGTTTTTTTAAAAATGTTAATATGCACCTCAGTAGTAAGAATATTATAATCGTAGACACATCAAGTTGTTTTGTTCGTTTCATTTCCTTGGACCTGAAATCTAGATTGTACTTCTGAGCTGCTCAGAATGTGTCTGGGAATGAAAACTATTAAAGGAATGAGCTTGACTTTGTAAGAATGGTTCCAGAATTCCTTGTTCAATGAATTCAGAAACAGATTTAAGATAAGTCAGATTTGATATAGTACAGAAGATGCTATACATACATTGCTAACTTTTTTTTCACAATTACGTACATACTCTGACATCAGAACTGGCGTTTTTTAAGAAAGTGACTGTTCAAAATGGGGTTTCTAATTGTCAGAGTATGCACCCTGTACAAGTAGGGACACCACGTTAGTCACGTTAAGCTAGATACACACTATAAGATAACCTGTTCCCACCCTCTCACACAGAGCAGACAGGCGTATCTAAAGATGCAATGTGTAATGTATTTGTGCAACATAAACACATACAGTAACACAATGAAAACACTAGAAAAATACTCCATACAAGGTTACCAAATAGATTATATTTTTATAAGTAAAACAAGACTAAAACAACAACATTCTAATAAGTAGAGCCAGAGTTATGATTTTTTAAAGAATAAATCAAAAAGTAGTACTTAGAAGCAAATAGCACTTAGGGGTTACTTGAGGACCAAAGTTCAGGCTAACCATGATGAAAGGCAGGCCAGCTATAGGGCTCACGCAAGTCTGCTAAAAAAGTACCTTGGATAAGCAAGCGTCAACGTCGAAGCCTCGATGTTTCGGTTCCGATCCACGCCGGCGAAGAAGGTTTTATCGACGAACCCCTTTATGATGCAGACCCTGCATTCTCATCGAGGAACGCTGTCCGTCATCAAGCTATGCAGTCCGTTGAAATGATGTAGTTGATTGGCTCCTGCGTAGAGGGGTAGTGCATCGGTTCAGACAGGCTCAAAGTCATCATTGCGTTGATTTAAATGGTTCTGTACAGCAGAAATCACATTTGAGGGGCCCATGACTGGATTGGCACCGCTTGGCTGGGCAAGAATCACAGATGTTAGAGTCCAGGTGCTGTCATAGGGTTGAAGGAAGTCTTTGATGGCCCTGATACTTCAGACCAGGGGGTAAGCCAGCAAGTCTGTGGAGTCAATCTGGATTCAAGTGAGATGGGTCCAGTCCTTGTCCTCAGCAGAACAGAGATCAGCAGGCAGTAGGGCAACACAGCAAAGCTGAAAATCAGTTCTTCCAGAGCAGCAGTCAAGCAGTGGGGCAATTCTTGTAGCACAGCAATCTTTACTCCTGACAGAGTTCTTCACAGGTCCAGTAGTATACTGCCTTGGTGGGGTCAGAGCCACAGTACTTATTCCCAGTTGTGCCTTTGAAGCAGGGGTGCCTTTGAAGCAGGCCCTTGAAGTGCACAGGTCCCCCTTTCTTCCCAGCCCTGGCTCCAGACTATTAGTAGGGGTTAGTCAACCCTTTGTGTGGGAAACAGGGCATTGCCTAGTCCGGTGTGTCAGCTCCCCCTCTCTCTTTCTGCCCAGGAAGAGCTATCAGAATGTAGATTAATACTCTATCACATTCACCCTTCCTGTGTTTGTGTCGAGACATGCTGTAAGGCCCACAGACCAATAATAGTAGAGAAATGTCCACTTTCTAAAAGTTGCATTTCTAAAACAGTAATGATAAATAAAAAGTTACCAGTAAAGAGGATTAATCATTATCATTCCAAAGATATGAACTATGATGCAGCTGCTTCTTTCTAATCATAAGTTACAGCTTAAAAGGGAATTAAGGAATTACCAATGCTAGCCTATGAGTAGAGTGGGCTTCACAGTAGTGGAAAATTAATTTAGCTGTTTGTCACGACTAGGACATGTCAAACCTAACAGTACATGTCCTACCTTGTCCTACCTTTCAGTACATGTCCGACCTTTCATTTACACAGCACCTGTGCCCTTAGGGCTCTACCTGTGAGAAGTGTGGCTCAATGGTTAGAAGCGGCAGACCCTGAAGCAGAGGTCGGCCCGGGACCAGGGTTCAATTCCCGACGCGGCAGGGTCTTGGGTCAATGTCCACGGACTCGATAATTCTCGCCTAGGTGCCTATGCTAACCATGGGTCCCACTCTGCAACTCTGGGCAATAGCTTGCTTAATCTCCACAACGGCCCTAGCAGTGCTGGGGATGCCTGGCTTCACCTTGGGGGTGCCCTCTCACAGGGAAAGTGAGGACAGGTTCCCCAGCGGTATACAGCGCCAGGACGCCACGTAACGGGGTAACACTGCACTTTACAAGTATACATACATTACATTACATTACATTACCTAGGGCCTGCTCTAGGGGTGACCTATGTGTAATAAAAGGGGAGTTTAAGCTTGGCAAGTTGTTGTAAATGCCATTTTGAAGTGACTGGATGCTGCACACAAAGGCCCTGCTGCGACAGGCCTGAGACAGGTTTGAAAGGCTACTTGTGCCAGTGGCACAATCAGTGTTGCAGGCCCACTAGTAGCATTTAATTTACAGGCTCTAGGTATATTGTATGCTACTTTACAAGGGCATTACAAATAAATTAAATATGTCAAACCGATGTAAACCAATTATACCATGTTTAGAGAAGAGAGAACGTGCACTTTAGCACTGGTCATCTGTGGAAGAGGAAAGCAAAACATTTGGGGTGATTCTCCAGAGAGGGCCATTTTCCAACAGTTGCATTACTAAATGCTTATATTAGTTTAGTAAAGACAACTAGTGGTGTGAAAATAGGTCCCTGAGCAAAGCAAAACAGTGAGGACAACTGCCATTTTAAATCTAGCTTTAGAGAGCAGCTGTTGTCAGGCCTTGTGTTATAAAAAAAAGGAACTTTCAAGAGTGGTACACAGAGACACTGTGGTCCCATTCAGATATTGGTTCCTCTAAGTACAACCTTTGATTTGTCAAAAGCTGTGTGCTTCAGCAAAACGAGTGCATTCTTCTTCGACCAGCTGTGATCATTTGCTTATCCAGGTGCTTGTGCCTGTACTTTATGGCTCTTTATCAAGCAAAGCTACTGTTTTTCACCTTTTGGTCACACATATGCCACTATGATGGATAGAGTTTACCCTCTAAGGTCACACAAATGACACTGCAATGCTGTTAAACAACTCCTTATCGACATTTATGTTATTATGATGTTTGTTCTCTGGTTGTCATGTGTGAAAACTCATCTCAATACAACAGTTCTTTTGTTGGTTATGGCATTAAGCCAATGATCAAGGCTGTAAGATAGACCTGTTTATCATGAAGGTTTATGATACAGTCAGTCTGCCTGACTTATTGTGAACAGAATATGCAAAAGTCAATAGGTATTTAAGGGTGGATTGTTGTTATTCAAGTAAATTCTACAGGGAATTATTTTGTTAAATGGAGTGCTGGTTACCCATTCTTTCAAACAGTGGGCATAGAAAATTTGCAAAGTGAAACCTTGTTAGCCCATCTTGCGAGACCTTGTATTTTACTTTGCCAACTATCATTTTGTTCACATTTCTAATTTTATGACTGGTTGCGTTGTTAGGAAGCTTACGCTTTACATTATGACAAAAGTAGCAAGTTTGGCTTATTTATTGAGGAAAGTATTTGTTAAAGCCAATAGACATTTAACGGTGGATTGTTATCAATGGTTGTCGGCAGGTATTTGGTGTATGAAATATAAAATAAAATATTGTGTCAGGCAAGGGGTTTGATGTTCATCATCCCCTGCACCAATCCTCAGGGGTAGAAGATTTTCATTTTAATAATACATGTTGCTAGCATATGCACACTGTACTAGGCTTGTGATGGTTATGGCGTAAATCCATTACAAAGGCAATTGACCTCATTGGTTGATAGAGAAAAGTTATGTCAACTTTCAGAGAATTGATCTGTAGATTATGAAAAGTTATTAGAAACCCAGTAGTCCTGACTTACTTATTATACACGCATGAGTTAAAGGCAATAAGCTTATAATGGCAGATTATCACTGCACTATTGTCAAAGCCTGTAGGTAGGTATTTTGTTACATGTAACCTCAGCGATAACCATTGTAGACAAAGGTGTTGGAGTTGATGACATTCTCCCAAAAACTGTGAGGATAGAGGATTTGCAATCTGACAACTTTATTAGGTCATTTAAGGAGCGATTTCATATGGTTCTGACAACTGTAATTTTGTATATATTTGCAGTTTTATAACTGTGTACCTGATGGGTGCATTTTGAGAAGACTTATGATAAATAAAAAAAGGTCTGAGAGGGTTTTGATGATGAGCCAATGAGAAAGGTTATAGGACTGATTAGTTTATTGACAAAAGTTATGAAATACGCCATAGTTCTGTTTGTTTTTTTATAAAAGTTACAACAAAGGCTTCATGTATTTATTATGAAACACATTTGTTAAAACCAATAAGCTTTTAACGGTGGATTGGTATTGTACCATGTTAAACCTGCCGACATATTTTGTTTCCATGAAATCTCACAGATTATCTTTGAATGCATAGATATTGGTGTTGATTACCCCATTTGACAACCCCAGGTGCTGGCAGATTAGCAGTGTAATAATATTGGTAAAAAAAGAGGAAAGAAATCAGATCAGAAAAATGCTGATACTCACAGGGAACTAGAGGCAATGAAGTAGAGTCAGTGACTGAAGCAAATGGCTTGTATCCATGATAACATTCAACATGGGGCAAAGGTTCAGCCACTTCAGATACTGGTTCTAATGCCCCACAAGTGACAGCATTTCTCTGATCACGTGCTCCTGAAATTGAGTATGCTTCAGTTCCAGCACTAGCAGGCTGGTCTTTCAGTTTTCCATTTTTTCCTCTCATCGTGTTCCTTCTTATCGCTTTTCCCCATTATTTTAGAGCATAGTTCAAATTCCCAGGTAGTGCTAACAGACTGTTTGCTTGCTGTTAATTTCATTCACATCCCACAAGGCCACAGACTCTAGACCAGGACACCACCATGGAATGGTATTGAACATGGTTTCACTGTTCCAAGATTGCTAACACAAATATATGGCAGTGAACCTGGAACTTCACACCAGAAAAACACAATGTAAATACCATTGCAAAACAGCCATCTGCTACTGTGTTTTTATTTTATTTGTTATTGCAAGCATATACCTGCGATGATTAGGTGGCATCTTGTTTTTTCTACTTTTGTTCTTTTAATTTAGTTTTCATATGTTGGTGAGTTTGTATGTGGGTTTCTTGTGGTTGAGACAGTACTATTGGCATTAACAGTGCTTGTTACGATAATTGAATGCAAGGAATCTTGGTTGCTGGGTTGTTTGAGCACTCTGTGGGTGCACTGAAAATTTGAGGATATGCAGCCAGTCTCTTGTGTTGCATGGTCAAGGCAAGGACGTGTTTACAATAGAACTAGAGGTTATGAGAGAGGTCTGGCCATGTACGATGGTGAAAGAAAGGAAGGGTCGTATTAACAGTAGGCGAAAAAAATGAAAGTTGGAAAAAACCGGAGCAAAAGGAATAAAAAGAAGCACATTCCCACAAATTAGAAAAACTGCACAAAAGGCAAGAGATCCATAGAAAGAGGCCAACAATAGAATAAAACGAGAGAGGCAACACAGAAAAAACAATGAAGGGACTAGAAATGACACCTGGGTATTGAGGGGCGGAGGATAATTTCACCTATCACTTATGAGAAATAAAATACGCTTAATGATACGTAAACAGGATATTGGAGACAACCTAGGACTTCTGTGACGATGTACTGACACATGGCCTAAAAGCTCATGCTTCAACAAGGACCTCAATGACTTGAAATATATTTTTATTCACGTTTGAGAGTGCATCATCTCAGATACCATCAGCATAGAATCACTCATCAAGCAGCAAGTGGCTCAGAAAACTGGACACATTTTTTATAGACTAGAAACCACAAGATGCAAATCACATTGGCCTGGCTTTATGGACTGAGAATGCAACCAGTACATAAGAATCACCCAGCAAGGCTATAACAGATTGTTTTCTTGTAGACACACTGACAAATCAACTTATCAAATGTGCGGAATGCAAATGCAGAATGTATACAGGACAGCAGGACACAAAGGCAGTTTCAGAAATCATGAAATAATGATGTAGTATCATGTCATGGGAATTACATTTTATTGTGACGGGCGTGATTTCCATTCGAATGCCCTCCAAGGCCTCTCACTGTTTACCTAGCAGCCCACCTCTTGGAAGCGAAGTACTTTTGGAGAAGAAAAATAGAGCAGGAGAAAGAGCAGATTGCTATGTTATATAGTGGACATGTCAGTTTGCCCTAATCTGGCAATCTGGACCCAACAGCACTGATGTCAAGTCTTTTCCCCCCTGAACCAGCTGATAACATGCAACAAATATTAAGCTGGCCAGCAGTAGACTTGGGAAAAGGAAAGTAAGATAAGAGATGGAAACTAAGACCTCGGATAGCTTCACTCTGCTTGTCCTTACAGCTGTGCCCAAACTGCTCTGCAGAAGCATTGATAATTGAAAACAAGAAATAACTCTTTAAGTATTTCAACGTTTAAGTTCCAATTCACCAACCATAAAATGAAATATGATAAACCTTGTGTCAAGTTTTGTTTTTCTGACTCTTTGTAAGATGTTAAGGCTCTGCAACTTCCTACAGCTGATGGGAGTGTGTTCAATCACCTGTCTTGGTATAATAGGTTAGCGTGGTCCGCTAATCATGATATGAAACATGGTGTGTTCTTCTGGAGTTTAAGTAACAGGGGTAAATAACATCACTGCCAATGATACTCATTTTTTGAACCTTAGAAATGAGATTTAGGAGTGAATCTGACTATTGAAGTGACCAATACAGTAAGCAGGCAATTGCTCATCAAATATATACCAGATTTAAATACATATTTGCAAAGGATCCTGCTTTGATATTGCCCTTTATGTATGCCTGCAGCGCACATACATATCATGCACTCAGCTCAACCCATATAAGGGCAGCGGCACACAACATGACTACCTCTGGCATTAATTGGACTATAATTCTTAGCTACCAAAATCTAGAAGAGCACAAATGTGCAGGCGCTAACAGGTGGTCTGCTAATGCAATAGCAAAACAGTGCAACAAACATTCCACAACGCCAGGGAAGAAACAATTGTCACCTGTCAATACACATACGCACATAAAGACTTGCATGCAGATACAGAAAAACAACTTCATGTGTAGGGGTGCATGTGACATGGGAGAGCATTGAAGGACATAATAACATTGATCAAGCACAGCACGAACATTGCAGAATACAAAACATAGTTGATGTTAGACCTGTCAGCCTTAGAGTGGTCTTACCCCAGACTTTTTGCCTTACTCCATCACATTTTTCTTATCTCGTTTTTGTTGGCCTTATGACTTTGCCACTGCTAACCAGTGATAAAGTATGTGCGCTCACTCCTTAAAGCATGGTAACACTGGCTTATCCCCAATCGGCACATTTTACTTACTTAGAAGTCCCTAATAAAGTGGTACTGCATGTACTTAGGGCTGTAAATTAAATGCTACTAATGGGTCTGCAGCATATATTGTGCAACCCTCATAAGTGGCACTTGAAACATGTCCCAGGCCTGCCATTGCAGTCTGTGTGTGCAGTTTTCATTTCAAACTGGCAGAATACACCTTTTGTCCTACCCAAACTGTACCTGATAATACCTATAAGTCGCCCCTCGGGTAGGCCCAAACAGCCCTCAGGCAGGATGCAAAAGATCAACGACCAACCTGTGCCTAGATACCAGAGGTTTGAGCACAGGTTAATTTGGGGTTTGTTTGTGACTTCACCCTGACAAGGACTGTGGTTCCTACTTAAGTAGGGTTTCACCCCACTCAACCAGTAACCTAATTTCTTGCAGTTGAAACACAATAATGGCAAAATACCAACAGAGTCTAGCATAGCTGGCTCACAATGCCGAAAGGAATATCACCCACCATCATGCCATAAAATGCGGTCACACACACAACAGCAATTACCACTCTCAAAACTAGAACTGTATAAACCCAGTACCATCCAGATGACTGATATTCATGTAACCAATAATATGGTTAAGTTCAAGTTCAAGTTCAGGCATTTGTATAGCGCACTGCTCACCCAGAGGGTCTCAAGGCGCTAGAGGGAGGGGTTCATTATTTGTCGAATAGCCAGGTTTTCAGTTATTTTCTGAAGTAGGTGTGGTTCTGTGTAAGGCGGAGGTGGGTGGGGAGTGAGTTCCAGGTCTTGGCAGCCAGGAAGGAGAACGATCTGCCGCCCATGGTGGATTTTCGGATGCGCGGGACTGCGGCGAGGGCTAGATTGGATGATCTTAGTTGGCGGGTGGGTTTGTAGAAGGACAATCGATTGTTGAGGCATTCGGGTCCTAGATTATGAAGGGCCTTGTGTGCGTGGGTGAGAAGGCGGAAAGTGATTCTTTTGTTGACTGGAAGCCAGTGGAGGTCTTTTAGGTGTCCGGTGATGTGATCTTGGCGCGGGATGTCTAATATGAGTCTCGCTGACGCATTTTGGATGCGCTGGAGTTTTTTCTGTAATTTTGTTGTAATTCTGGCGTAAAGTGTGTTGCCATAATCCAGACGACTCGTGACCAGTGCATGGGTAACAATCTTTCTTGTCTCGAGGGGGATCCAGCGGAAGATCTTTTTGAGAATGCGAAGGACGTTGAAGCAGGAGGATGAGACGGCGTTGACTTGTCTGGACATTGAGAGGGTGGAGTCTAGAATGAAGCCAAGGTTACGTGCATGGTCTGTTGGTGTGGGTGCTTTGCCCAGAGCGGAAGGCCACCAAGAGTCGTCCCAAGCTGAGGGGGAGGATCCTAGGATGAGCACCTCCGTTTTGTCTGAGTTGAGTTTTAGGCGGCTCTGTTTCATCCATTCGGCTACTTCTTTCATGCCTTCGTGAAGATTGGTTTTGGCGGTGTTGGGGTCTTTGGTGAGGGAAAGGATTAGCTGGGTGTCGTCGGCGTAAGAGATGATGTTGAGGTTGTGTTGACGCGCGATAGAGGCGAGAGGACTCATGTAGACGTTGAATAGAGTGGGACTGAGTGAGGATCCTTGAGGTACGCCGCAGATGACTTTGGTGGCCTTTGAGTAGAATGGGGGAAGTCGGACTCTCTGGAGATGATCCAGTCCAAGGCTTTTCCTTGTATGCCGATGTTGCTGAGGCGTTGTATAAGGGTGCTGTGGCAGACTGTGTCGAAAGCGGCGGAGAGATCGAGTAGGATGAGGGCCACTGTTTCTCCGTTGTCCAGGAGTGCTCGGATGTCGTCGGTCGCTGCAATGAGGGCGGTTTCGGTGCTGTGTTTGGCTCGAAATCCGGATTGAGAAGGATCAAGGGAGTTGTTGGATTCAAGGAAGGAAGGTTACAACCATAACGTGTACAGACAGATACAGATAGCAATGTGCTCTTGCAACCCCAAGGCAGTATCACTAGAAACAACAGCCACATAACTGCTGAGCACCAATAAAAGCCAGTGAATTAGAAATACACAGGTCCCATGCATAATGGCACTTGCCAGCTAACACCCCCACCACAATTCACTCGCCAAACTAACAACTCTCCTCCCCTATACAAGAGTCAATCCTAGTTTTGGACAAGTGAGGATTTAGGAACAACGATCTTGCTCCTGCCCTCAAATGTTGAAGAAGCATGCTAAGAAGCACTAACATCTAAGGAAACAGCAAAGCTCCAACACTGAATTTAATTCAGACAGTAAAGCAAAGTTGCACATGCCTCCATCACCCAAAGTGCAATGAAAGGCTTCACCGCTACATAGCTCTGGGGTATGAAGCAGCAAGACGCAACTACCACAGAAAAGGACAGGATGACCATCAAGTGACTGCACCATTAAAGATCAATAGAAGAAGCATAGCCAGAGAAACCAAGATGCCTGAATTCGCCAAAGATGACACGCCACATGAGGGTGACAAACAGGGATAGGAATGCGGCGCCATTGACTATGAGGTGACTTTATCATAAATTTCCCATTAACCTTTGTTTACATAATTTGTTTATGCAGTACAGATTTCCGGCAATAGAAGTTTAATAGTTCTGCATTGCTTAATTTTTTATGTTTGCATTTCACAATAGTTGTAGCTGCTGAAAATACTCTGCACTCCATAATTTGGTCTGTACTTTGAAGGCTGTGCTCTCTTGTGCCCATTCCTTTCCCCGTCCCTGGTTCCCCATTTCCAGTAAGGCAGACATAGGCTCCGCTCCCAATTGGCCCTGCCCAAAAATGACACTGCAAAAGAAACAATTAATGGATGGAATGCTGGACAATGCAAACATTCACCCTCAGTCACAAGGATCTGGGCTTAATCCATCATTCTTTTGCTCACCACACCACCCCAGTTTGGACCTAGTAATATGCAAATCAGTCTTGACTCTGTTCCTTGTGGGAACAGTCCAGCCCGAACTGCCAGGCCAGGTCCTTCCTGGACCGGAAGCAAGCATTCTGGGACCGGTTACAAGGCATCACCCTTCATCAGCCTGGCTAGCTTGAATTCAGAGGTGTAGTGAGCACAGGACCCACGTCTGGGCATAGCCTTCCCACTAGGGCGACATATGCAAAAGAAACAATTGATGGACCGAATGCTGGACAACTGGTCCTAGGATGCTTGTTTCCAGGCAAGGGAGGACCTGGGCTGGCAGTTCAGGCTAGACTGTTTCCATTGGGTGCAGGGTCAAGACTGATTTGCATATGGCTGGGTCCAAACTGGAATGGCATGGTGAGCAGAAAAACGATGGATTTAGGCCCAGATCTCTGTACTGGGGTGAATGTATGACATTGTTCTGCATTCTGTCCATCAATTGTTCTTTTTGCAAAAATGACACTGGTCACATGCCCCAAAGTACTCACTCCCTCAGGCTTTACTTCATGTTACCTATTCCCTCAATATCCAGTTGGGGTCCTTGTGAAAGGCTGATAGGTTGACACTTATTGACACTATGTTTTACAGCTGTGTTGTGGAGCATGAGGCAGACCTTCAGTACATCACTTTCATTCACAGAAATCTACTTGGGTTCTATGTATCCCCTGACTTATGTACACGAATCATAGTTTCAGTACTCCAAAGTTTAATGGTGTGTGGTCTCCTGACGTTTGCTCTGTTATACTTCTCATGTTTCTTTTGCTGAGTTTTGGTAAAGTATGAATAGCCATTGTCTCGAGGGAGTATCGTATGTCACTTTTGGGAACTAGAAGGAAGCAACTATTGGTTGGGCTACAGTGTAAAGGTGTTGTTTGATGATTAACCCTTGTTAACCCTTGTGGAAGACTCCATGAGAGGGAAACAGTTACAGCATCTTGGTCTGTATTCATATCAAAATCTGCTTGTAAAACAGAAGGGCTACCTAATGAATTTGGGAAATGTTTTAGGTATGCATTCTGCGTTGGTGTAGCCTCAGAGGAATATCCTAAGCATTAGCTCTTTTACTGTGTGATCTTCTCCGCCTTAAGAATTGCTTCAGAACCCATGTCACATGGAACATTTTTATGTGTGAAACTGCATTAAATAAATGTCCTTTCGCAAGCTGTCTGCATTGTTGGCGTTCATGGTGTGCAACTTTCTGAGTTCACCAGGGCTGGTATTTGTAACCCTAATTCGTGTACCCAGGTACACTTCATTCAGTCGCCTTTGTGCCCCTTTTCGTGCACTCTGCAAACCTGACTGTGGCTAGGTCGGGGCGTGATTGGGGTTTTTCACTGGCACTTTCAATTTTGTAGGTGTCTCAGTGATTTTGGATTTAGCGCATTTTTGCTCCATTTGCAGTGTTTGATTTCTTTGGTAAGCATGGTCATGCACCCATCATTCACGTTATGAGTGGTGCTAGAGACGGGTGTCCTTTATCTTATATATTATTTAAACCGTTTTCTTTTTTTTTTTTTTATGTTTTTATTCAAAAAAAAATTTTTACAACTTTTTTTCCCTTAACTCCCCCCCCCCCCCCCCCCCCCCCCTCTGCACAGGACATGAAAAATAGCAAAAGAATACAATCAAGTTTCGTTTTTTTTCCATGACATTACTATATCTCAAGTTACAATTTACAATAATTCAGACTGGCAAATTATACTGGGTAAGCTAGAGCATTATTAAAAACAACTGGTAGAAACCCCTTAAAGGGCGAATAACCAAACATAACCCCATGCATACAGCTAGAATAATATTCCTGATTGCATTATACACCCGCCCTGAGGCCCTATGGAAGTTCTAAGTTTCCTGCCACCCTATTCTTCCAATCTGTTATTGGTTTCCAGATCTGCAGACCTAGGGATCTAGCATTCTTCCCTTTTCTGGCGTATAGCGCTTTTTCCATGTTGTATATATACAAAAGCCTGGCCAACCATTGCTGCATAGTGGGGGGGAGCTTGTCTCGCCATGCTGAAGCTATGCATAGACGAAATACTGCCATAGCTACGAACAGAAAGTTCTCCAACTGTGGTTGTTCTCCAGTCCCGTCCAATCCCATTAATATTACTTGGGGTGTCATTGTTAACTTACAATTCAGTGATCTATCTAAAAACCCTTCGATTTCTTTTATCAGAGGAACTAGGTTGTGGCATTCGCCAAACATGTGAGCTATGTCTGCCTCCTGGCTGTCGCATCTTGGGCATGTTATGCCTTGTGTGCCCCCCCACTGTGCAATTCTGGCTGGAGTGTAGTATAGCTTGTACAAGGTCTTATAGTGCTGGGTTTGCAATGAAGAAGAGCGGAGAACCTCCTGTCCCATCCGCAATGACTTCTCAAAGATCCCCTCCCGAATCCCTAGCGCATCCATCCATTTTGCTTCAAATTTACCCAAGTCATCTCCCCTGTGTGCTATAAGTTCGGCATAGAACCTTTTTATCGTGCAGCTGTGTCCCGCTTCTATTATTTGTAATATTGTATTGTCCCCAAATCCTAGAGGTCCTCCTCTCTTTCCAGCCAATAAGCTTCTTGTCTGCAAATACTTAAAAAACGTCCTTGTACTGACCCCAAATTTTCTCTGTATCTCTGAGAATTGGCGCACTCCTAGCGGGCCTATCAAATCCCCCATTCTTTTCACTCCTAACCGTCCCCATTCCTTGAAAACAGTATCGGCAAAGATCTCTGGGGGTAATGTGGGATCATTCCCTAACCTAGTGTATGCATGGTATCTACCCAGTCCAAAGCTCTTTTTAAATGCCTTCCACACCTTATAGGCTGCCTCCAGGGTCTTGAATCTGGTTCTCTTGAAGTAACTCGGTTCACTATATCTCAGGAACACATTCTGTGCCTCCTCGCCTAAAATCAAACCGAAGATCTCTAACGAGCCGGTATAGAATTCTTCTTCCATCTCGGCCCCGCCAATAAGGCCCGTTATTTGCTG
This sequence comes from Lissotriton vulgaris, assembly GCF_964263255.1. Lineage (NCBI taxonomy): Eukaryota > Metazoa > Chordata > Amphibia > Caudata > Salamandridae > Lissotriton > Lissotriton vulgaris. Next base: position 782,450,188 of record NC_141687.1, on the reverse strand, counting down.
CAACACTGCTGCCCAGTAATAGAGTCTCAGATCAGGTAGTGCCCACCCCCCCCTCTCTCTTGGTAATGCCATATATTTTAGTGCCCTTCTTGTTTTGCCCTGTGACCAAATAAACCGGTTTATTATGAGCTCTATTCTACCAAACAAAAGTGGGCTAAAAAATAGAGGTATAGTTCTAAATATATATAAAAATTTCGGGAGGAGATTCATTTTAATATAATTTACCCTGCCAACTATAGACATGTGCAGATTATGTACCCTGTCCAAATCCTTCTTCGCTTTCGCGATGATAGGAGAAGTGTTTAAGTCCACTAGATTGCCCAGGTCAGCCGTGATTGTTATTCCTAGATAAACCCCCTCAGCCACCACCCGTGAATCCGTGCATGTTGCATATATGTTCTTTATGATTTGTGTCTTAGTTTTATTTAGTGCGTACCCCGCGACCCGCCCAAATTGCTCCGCCTCCTGTTCTATTTTACTGATGGCCTCTGATGGTGAGGGTGTGATAATCGCAATATCATCTGCGTATGCTAGTACCTTAATCAGCCCCATCTTAGTGTCTAGCGGCCTAATTCCATCATTTAGCTCCAATTTCTTAATTAATGGGTCTATGTAAAGTGCAAAAAGCAGGGGTGAGCACGGGCACCCCTGTCGTGTGCCCCGTGTAATTCTAAATGGAGTAGTGCGGCTTGCATTCACCCTTACACACGCCGTTGGTCCTACATATAATGATTGTATTGATTTTATGAATCCTTCTCCGATTCTCCCTTTCCTTAACACTGCCCACAGGAATTCCCACGCCACACTATCGAAGGCCTTTTCGGCATCTAGTAACATAGCTGCCATAGGTTTCTCCTCCGCCCCTTTTACATCAAATAGCGTGATCATTTTTCTAACATGGAGTGTAGTTCCTCTGTGTGGAATAAAGCCATGCTGATTAATACTTACTAGTTGCTCTATTACCCTAGCATGTCTGTTCGCTAATGTTTTCGAGAAGATTTTTAGGTCAGCATTAATCAGTGTAATCGGGCGGTATGATCCGGGCTCTGCGGGGGGTTTCCCTTTTTTAAGGATTATAACAATATCTGCCCCTGCCCAGCTGGCTGGTATAGAATGCCCCACCTGTGCCTCCCTAAGTGTCCTGACTAGCTCTGAGATAATTGATGCAGAAAACACTTTGTAAAATTCCCCGGGTATCAAATCCGGCCCAGCAGCCTTACCGGAGGGTAGGCTGAGCATAGCCTCCTTAATCTCTTCTGCCTCTAAGCAGATCTCGAGAGAGTCCCTATCTATCTCCTGTAGGGTTTTAATTGGTACGTCTTGCAGGTACCTCTGAATATCGGCAGGATCCCTGTCCTGCTCCTCCTCATAAAGCTTGCTATAGAACTCCCTAAAGACCCCAAGGATGCCTTCCCTATCTGAAACCATATTGCCCCCGCTGTCTCTTATCTCTTTAATTTCACCTTTTGCCGTCCTCTGTCTCGTGCGTGTTGCAAGTGTTCGCCCTACCCTTTCGCTGTATTCATAGCATTGCTCTCTCTTAGCATTGTAAATCTTAGCTGATTTTATTGCTATAGTCTCTTCTGCTTCCGCTTTAGCCATCATGGTCTCAATTAAATATTGTTCCAGCTCCCACCCCTCAGTAATAGCCTGTTCCAGTCTCTGCTCTGCTTTCAACAGATCGCGGTTTACTTGATCTACCTTGGCTTTCTCCTTTTTCTGTTTGGCTAGGCTGAAACTCAGTGTTTCACCTCGCTTTAAAGGTATCCCAGTCATTTCCTGGATTAGTACTCCCTCTGTTGATATCCCAGAAGCCCTTTATCCAAGCGTGCATGTGTGTAATATAATCTATATCCGTCAGGAGTTCCCTTTCAAATGTCCATGATTTAGCCTGTCTTTTAAGCCCGCTACCGTTATTGTCAATATTAGGGGGTTATGATCAGACAGAATACGGGGTAGCCTCGCTATCGTGAGGGTGTTTGAAGGTAATCCGGAGGTGAAGAAGTAATCCAGACGGACGCACTTCCTATGGGGGGCCGAGTAGTAAGTAAAGCCGTCCTCGCCCACTTTAAGCTCTTCCCAGACATCCATAAAGGCATTGTTACTGGCCATACTTCGAATTGCTCTGCACACCCTCTTTTTCCTTCCTTGGTATAGGCCCCTATTATTCAGTCCCAAACCTGACGATCCGTCAATGTTGAAATCTCCTGCTAGGATCATTCTTGGTGCCCAGGTAGCCAGTTCTATATCTAGGAACTCGAATACTTCAGGGTCATCCTCCGTTGACCCATAGACGGACCCCAAAGTGATCCAGGCTTCTCCGATCAGACACTCAATCAGGGCCCACCTGCCCCACGGATCTTCTAGTTTCTTCCTAGTGTTAACATTAGGTAATTTAGTTAAAATGGCCACTCCCCTGACCTTTGCCCCATGTTTTGAATATGCCAGCACGTGCAGCCCCAATTGTTCCAACAAGAAAGACTTGTTACCTTCTATGTGTGTCTCTTGTAAACATATAAATTCTGCCTGGGTGTTTTTGATTAATAAAGCTACCTTTTGTCTTTTCAGCCTATCGTTCAGCCCACATACATTCATTGTTAACACCTTAACTTTTGAGCTCATCTTTACTCTTTATTATTCCTGAGCCTTTTAGACTGAAGAGATAACATTTCTTTTCTACCCTCATTACCACCCTTGCTACTAGTACCATTATCGTTGCCTTTAAGTTTTTGTCTAGTTTTTGCCAGATCCAGCTGTTTAGTATAACCAAGATTAATTCTTTAAACGTGAATACAGCGCTTGTTTCCCTTCCATGTAACTTGAGTTCCTTTTGTGTAATTTCCTTGTTTTGATATGTCCCAGTCCTTTTCCCTGTATTCTGTCCTGTGCCCCTTTCCCCTCCCCCCCTTTGAGGCATCCTGGGTCCAGCTGGATCCAGGTGTGGGCGTCCGTTGAGCAGTACGCCTCAGTGCACTCCCCCCCTTAACCCCACGTGATTATTATAATTAAATTGGGAGAAAGTCTATGACCAAACAAAAAGTTCTACACCTAATATTGATATAAAGAATTGAAACTTATTATCCAATCCACATCTTAAGAGAAAATATAATTCTTAATCATTTTCTGGTATTGTCTTTTGCAGTCTCTGAAATCTCTTTAAGGTAATTTTCAGCCTGTATTTCGCTGATGAAACTGCGAGTTGCTCCCCTAAAAATTACTTTCAGTCGAGCAGGGTTCTGTAAAAACACTTTAGCGCCAATTTGCTCAAAAGGAGAAAATAGCTGTCTCAGCCTCCACCTCCTTTCAACGGTGGCGTGGGCAAAATCTGGTCTCACAAAAAATGTGGAGCCGTTGTATTCTCTCTTGCTTGTGGGACGCGCTAAGTCGTAGATAGTATCACGCAGTAGAAAGTTTCCAAAAAACACCAGTATTGCCCTTGGAAATTTAGGTTGAATCTGTGGTTTCTTAGACTGAGTGAGGGGGAACCGATGGGCTCGTTGAACTTCTTTCTCTAAATCCCAGTTTTGAAGTTCAGGAAGGGCTGATTTCAGAAGTCTAATTACGTACCCCCTGGGGTCGTTTTCCTCGACGCCTTCTGCGAGCCCCAGGAAGCGCAGATTGTTTCGTCTTGATCTATTCTCTTGTTCCTCGACCTTTATCAATAGATCCTGTATGATTCCTTCTTGTTTTTTTTCCTTCCTCTGAAGGTAGGTAACCTCTTTCTCAAGATGGTCGGTTCGTGATTCGACTGACACCATTCTTTCGGAAATCTCTATACATGTACTCCCCACTTTATTTACAGCGCCTTGCAGTTGTTGGATGGCTGAATGATGCTTTTGGGTTTCCATTTTAACATCTTTGTGGAGTTTTTTTATTGAGCATAATATATCTTTCAGTGACGGCTCATCCGCTTCTCCTAATTCTTCATCGAATTGAGAGATGTCCCCAGTTGGATCCTCCTCGCATTCTTGAGCCAGTATCTTTTCCCCCTTTAATTTATTTTTGGATTTTGAGTTTTTTCGGGGATTGATGGATTCTGGGTTACTTCCTTGATCGGTTGTTTCTTCATAGGTACTTTTATTTAATCTTTTATTCCTTATTCTTCTTTTCTCTAGTTTTTTCCTTGGTGTGTTCCCTTGCCCAAGATTGCTTATGTTCCTTGTGTCTGAACAACCTGATATTTCCTGGGTAGATACTTCTTGTTCTTGTTCTTTATTTACATCACTAGCCTCACTAGAAGTTGATATGCCAGTTTCATATATATCTGCTTCAGATTCGTCTGAATGTGAATCCGTTTCTGGTAAAGGCAATTTGTCCATTCGGGTATTCGATGTTGCATGAGGATTCATCCCCTGAGCAGATTTTTGGGTTGTACCGGTCTTTATCGTTAGGTCCTGGACCACTAGCTCTTGGCTTGGCCCTTTATTTACCCCAGCTTTGGGCAGTGGGCTAAAGATGTTTAATATGCTAGGCTGTGAAGTAGTTGATTGCCCCGGCAAAGTTGCTTTTGCATTTGCTTTCAAATCCTTGATAGTTTGTAGCCGTTTTGCTTTTTTTGCCATTAGTTCCAGCTCTTCCATGTCTACAATGTCTTTCTCTCTCTCCTTCTCCTTGTAACTCTCCTTGGCTTTATCTTTCCTTTTCTCTGTTTCTATGTCATTAATTTTGACTGCATACATATCATTCTTCTTTTCCTTTTTAGATTTTTCGTGGTCTCCGTGTTGGTCACTGCAGCTCTGGATGACACCTTTGACCTTGTCTTTGTCTTTATTTTTCTCTTTTTCTGGACCCTTTTTGTTTCCTCTGTCCTTCTCCTTTTCATTGTCCTTTTCTCTATCTTTTCCTTTAACTTGTCCTTGATCCTTATTTTTTACTTCCCTTGCTTTAGTTCCTCTAGTCTCTCGTCTTTGCTGCAGTGGCTGTAATGGCTTTAATAATTGAACATTATCCGGTTCTTGTGCCTCATGTATCTTCTCGTCAGGTTCAGAGTCTTCAATACATTGGGCGCTCATGACATCCAGGGTGTTTGATCGGGGCATAAGTGAATCGAATAGATCAGGCACTCTAGTTTGATCACGTGATTCCATCTGATCACATTGGATACTCTCCACCTTTTCTGTACCCTTTTCCTGCATTTTCCCTATTTCTTCTCTCCCTATAGTCCGCTCAATTGATATTGTATGGGCTGGTTGTGCAGGTTGTAATGTGACTAATCCATGCCCTGAGTTAGCAAGTTTTGACACTTCTTTTAATATTCTCAAGAGACTCAGTGTGATGCACCGTCCTTGTGTGTTTCGGTTGTTGTACAATTGACACAGAGGAATGAGCATGGTGATATCACTTTCAAAATTTCGTTTTGTTTGCACCTGTTGCCTGTCAGATTCTAGGCGCTTGAGGGCCCCCTTAAGTTTGGTTGCGGTGTTTAAAGAGCACGGTATAGAGATTTTTATCTCTCCATCCGCCACTTGCTGTCGTATAGGGGTGTCTAGGGGCCGAGAGTAGAGTTCTTGGTTTTTCAGACGCCGAGGCTCCTCGCGCATTGCAGGATGCAGGATGTAGGATGTTGGGATATATATATATATATTTTTTTTTATTTAGACTTTTCCACCTCGGAAATGCCCTGCAAAGTCTTTTAAACAGGTGAACGGTGAACGGTGTCAGATTCAAAAGCGGGTTCAAAAGCCTCCCTTGCCACCCTGAATGGAACCTGATGGAACCAGCAGAGCAAAGCCGAAAGCAAAGGGGTCCTTGTGTCACAATTAACACTGTGACAATTTAAATGTATATCACTCGCTGCGGCATCTTGTTTGTTTCACTCCTTTGTATAAGTGGTGTATAAGTGGTGGATGTGACAGGATGTGATAGGTCAGAAGCGACAACTTCAGCAGGACACCCCACCTCGGTTTTCTCTTTATTTTTCCTTGTTTTTCTTTTTCAGCGCTCGTTAATCTCAGCACTCTTTGAAGCTAAGTTTTAGAGCCCTTGAAGCTGATTAGCACATGTGATTGATGGCGTCTCACTGTTACTGAGCCTTCGGAATATGGTTCTCGGAGAAGAAGTGTCAGAAAACACTTCCCCACCCATTCAGCCTAAGCTGCTTATGCTCCCTTGATAAAACATTGAGGGTCAAGTAGTGCCGCCACACAATGCACCCCCGCTCCTCACCTTCTGCCTTTCGCCTCGCCTCCAGCTCAGTGATTTTGGATTTAGCGCATTTTTGCTCCATTTGCAGTGTTTGATTTCTTTGGTAAGCATGGTCATGCACCCATCATTCACGTTATGAGTGGTGCTAGAGACGGGTGTCCATTATCTCCTATATTATTTAAACCGTTTTCATCTAACATAGGAAAAAATAATTATATACAAGTTGTCTGGTGAAAATCAAATTGAATTATCTGTGCATGCAGACGACATAATTCTATTCACTTTTAATCTAGATTAGTTACTTCCAGTTTTTATTGATGAAGTGAAAGATTTTTCCATAGTCTCAATATACAAACTCAATATTGAAAAATGTGCGAAATTGCCTCTCAATAAAAAACATGATTTTATATCTTTTGGTTTTCATTGGAGCCCACATAAAAGGAAATATTTGAGGCTCTGGTTCTCTAAGTCTGTGAAAGATACAGCAAAAATGAATTTACATGAAACAATTAGTAATTAAGCTTTTTAATAATGAGATCAACCCCATTGTTTCTTTACTGGTAAGGTTGTCTCAATACTTCTAAAATGATATTGGCTCCTGTTATGTTCTATGCACTATCTCCAATTCTTACAAATATACGATGTTACTTTTTAAAATAAACTAATTTCTCACTCACATATTTCTTGTGAAATATGGGTTTGCCAACTATTTAAGCACAATACAATAGTATCTGTCTATGATGCACAACATTCCAGTTTGCAAATTCATTTAAATACAAATTTAACACTACAGCACAAATTATATCTGCTATATATGAACAGATTTTGGTCACGTATGCAGTCATTATACTCACCAGTTTGGAAATTAGGTTTGGGAACAGATCATTTCTGTGTTTCAATGAAATGTACATGTTTTAATATGTCAATCTGTTCCTTGGCAGCTTATCAGAAAACAGATGTGCTTGTATGTGAAATGTTAAAATAATTGACCTTATGTTAGCAGCTACTTTACAACAAATTACCAACAACTGGAAGAACTAAAAAATAATTCATTTTAGGCTTGGTGATATGGAATATGTTATAACCATAGACTTGATAAACCATATATAACACCTATCTTACTTGCCATGGAAAAGGAACATGCGTGGCCTTCTCCTGCTATTCATCTAAATAGTACTGTTATTTTGTATGCTTTACATCAACCTTTGATTTAAGAGGTGACTAAACCCCCTTGAAATTCATTGCCACATTTATCAACAGTCTGTATACATATTTTTTATTAAGTCAGACATAATCAGATCACATTCACCTTTGCCAATCCAATGGGCACATTTAATTTTATACCATCGTTATTAACCTCCAACACAAAAAGTTGTTACAGAAGCGCAGGTGAAAGGAAAAATATAGGTCCGGAACCATTCAATGATAACATATTAAAAAGAAATACATCAGGGGCAAGCAGAAATACAGCATCCATAGGAAAAGTAGGAACATTCCATCTGCGCATAAAGCACAAATATTACAAGCATTGATAGACATCAGTCTACAGATCCCAATTAAACTGTGCCCATATTCTCTCAAACCTCCTGAGCGACCAAGCACTCCTTACTCTGGCCAAAACCTGTTCTGAATCATGTATTTACTGAATAGTTGCCTACCACTCCGTAGCCGGCGGGGAGGCTACTGGGACCCAAGATCTAGCAATACAGACTCTGTCAGATACTATTTATACAGCAGCCGTATCAACCCAATGCTGAAGTCCATTCTGTATCCTAACTTTATTTCCATAGGAGTTAATTGGAGTTCATATCCTAAACTTACCGCATCTAATTGGTTCACCCCTTCCCTGAATATCTTAAGGGTAGGTCATGCGTTTAACATACAAAGGATGTCTGGTGCCTGACATCCACACTTGGGGCAGCTAGTTTTGTCTGGGTAAAGGTTCGCATTCCACCTCATTAGCTTGTCTGGTGTGTACTACAACATACAAACAGTCCTAAATTGCTGCAGTTTTAGCACAGCGCCCTCAACTGTCTCTAAAGGTCGATATATTACTGATGGTAACACCTCCTGTGCACTTTGCTCCACTTTGCTCCATTTAGCTGCCAGTCATAGGCTGGCATCACTTCTATGCCCACAACACCTTTGGCAGTCAATGCTAATCAAATTATTTCCGGCTAGCTTTAAAGATGTTTGATAAAATAACTGGGGTTTTTAATTCAATTATCGCCTTGCCTTCAGTGTAAAAGTAATCTCTCGGTTGTAAATATTGAAAGAAGTGATAGCGAGGAAGGTCAAGCGCAGTTTATAACTCAGAAAAAGTACGATAGCCATTCACATCAAATAGCTGCCCTACCGCCAGTACGCCAGATCTGTGCCTTGTTTTACAATCCAAATCATGGAATCACTCCAGGAAAAGCTGGGTTATCCCAAAACGGTGTGTTCCTGTGTATTAACTAAATCGAATATTTGGCACAGATTTTCAAGCTTGAGCCTTACCCACTTGTAATAAATAAATGGTGTCCTTTATGCTGTAGAAAAATGCCTACTCTCAGAACCCAATGCCAAATAGTAGCCAAATGCTGATAAGTCTGGTTCTACTGGAGCAAGCAAATTGCGCAGACGGCTGGCTAAAGCTGCACAAAAATATAACATTAAAATCTGGAAACAGCAGACCTCCCCATGCCGTTATGGTACATTTAGTGAATTTAAAGAATGTCTGGTCCGCCTATATCCCAAAATAAAACAACTTGAAGACCCTTATAACTTCTTAAAAAACACTTTTGGAACCCTTAATGGTATAGTCCAGAAAAGATACAAACATTTTGGGAGAAAATTCTTTTTTATAACAATGCCGTGACCTATTATGCTTATTGGAAGATTGTGCCAGAACAGCAAGTCAAAATAACAATAGTTAAATTTATAGATCTTATCTATCTTAGCACTCAGTTTAACTCCCAAATAAGTAGTTGTAGTTACTGCCCCAAGTATTGGTATGGGAGGTTCATGGTTCACCAGCACCTGCGTCTTAGCTATATTCGATTTGTAACCAGAGACTGGCCCAAATTTCTCAGCCTCTTCTACTATACAATTCATAGCCATTTGTGGGTCATCAGAAAATATTGGCACATCATCAACATATGCACTGATCTTCAATTCACATTCACTGAAGAACATAGGCCTAATCCCAGCATTCTTCTGCAGTGATAGCACGAAAATCTCTAAATACAGTGCAAATTGCAAAGGAGAGAGCAGGCATCGCTGCGGTGTACCAAGGTGAATCTTAAAAGTCAATGAGGATTTGCCAGCATATACCTTCTTAGCAGAGGGGGCTTATGCACAGCCTGTACCCATTTACAAATTCGTTTGCCAATCCCCCATCATTCTCCATTCAGTCCAAGGCTACTCGATCAAAAGCCTTCTTGGCATCTAATAAAATCATAGCAAGTATTGTACCCCTTTCTCTCTGCTACATCAAAAGCATTGATTGCAGTATTAATATCACTTGTAGTATCCCTGCCGGGGATGAAGCTATGCTGTTGCTTGGATATGAATTCCGGTAAAAGAGGGGCAAGCCACATAGCTGAGACTTTAGCAAGATCTTCGCATCAGCAATAATGAGAGTGATGGGTCTGTACAAGCCCATCTCCTCTGGTGGTTTGCCCTTCTTCACAAATATTGTTATATTGGGCATATTAAAATTACTGTTTTTCTATAAAATACTAGGGTTTTTAGTGAATGTTTAGAATTAATAACATTTACAATTATTACTATGTATGCTTTTTTCTTCTTTAATTCTAAAAGTTTTCTAACTTTTAATTAATTTCCCACTATTCTGCCCTTTTTCTATTCCTTTTTATTCTCTTTCCTTTTTATTTTCTTTTTCTAATATCCTTATTGATCTACATATGGGGTGCTGTATACATTTCTTATTTGATAATGATCTTAATTATTCATAGATCTACATGTATTAGTATAGATATCATGTTCTAGTATACTCTCTATTTTTTCAGTATAGCCTGTTTATTGCCTTATCTTTTGTATAACTATGCTAAATAAAATCTTTCTAAAGCTCAAAAAGTATGGTCATGCAAAATGTTTATGCCATCTTAGGACATGGTCTCCCACAGTGTTATTTCCACCTTTGTGGCTTAACACGTGGACTGTTTTCTACATGCGTTTTTTAGGTCTCGCCTAGCGTTGCAGCGCGCATGCGCTGCTTGCTCTGCTAGACATATTGGGGTAGAGGAGATTTTACAAAAGGACTTGAAGCCCCGCCCCTCGTTTTCATTGGGTCCCGTCAGCGTTTATAGTAAAAGCTGGCTTCCCATTGAAAATGAGGCTACTTGGTTACCGCCCTTTCTCCTATTCATACGGCCTGTCCGGACTGGATTGTCTGCTTCACGGCTGTCGTGAAGCAATTTCTTATCTATAGGGGGGGTGTAGTGAGGATCATGTTTACGAAGTCTTGTTTTTTCAACTTGTTTAAATTTGCCCTCAGATCTTTTTTAGACTGGGGGACGGCGGCACCTGGAGACAGCCATGCCCGGGTGACTTTTTTTTCCATTCGCCCACGAATCCCCAACAGTAATGTTTTCCCATGTGCAGTAATGTTTTCTTTCCCGTGTGCAGCACTGATTGCAACATTTCCCATGGCTGTTCTCCGTATTCGCCCGCGAAGCCCCCAGAGTAATGTTTTCCCATGTGCAGTAATGTTTTATTTCCCGTGTGCAGCGCCGACTACAACATTTTCCCAGGCTGCTCTCCGTGCCCAGCCCCGACTGCGGTGGGAACTGCTGTAAGAACGCCCTGACTCATGGCTGGCGGTGGAAAGCCCCTGCTCTGCTCTCGTAATACAAGCAATGACAACGCTACCCCCACCCATCCCCCATCCTAACCAGAGCCAGCGTCCCTGGTCCTCCATCACCTCGGACCTCAGCGACCACCAAAGTCAGGGATTGCGCACACAACCTCTCGACCTCAAATGATCTTCGCGGGGCAGGCTGGACTCAGAAACACCCCGATGCTCCGGGACTAGGGTGTGGGAAACGCGTTCCGCCCACTCGCCGGACAAATATGGGTTTATGAATGATCCATTGTGTCCTCCTTATAAGTGCATTGCCATGACGCACCGCTAGCTGTACATAAAGATGAAGAGGCAGAAATGAGGCGCGTTAGTCTGAAATCACTTACATTTATAGGTGGCCCACAGAATTCTATTTGTCTCTGAGAACTTCTTAGCCACTGTCCTTCGACACTGTCCTTAGCCCACATCTAACTACGGGCAGCTATGGCAAATAAGAGAACTCAGACCTAAAGAATTAAAAGGAAATCACTTGCCCAAGATCACACAGTTATTGGGGGGCTGTTCGGGGGAGCTGGGACTGCACAAGATGTCTGACCCAGTTCTATTTAGGTGGCAGCGGTATAGATTTATCGACACATAACTAAGCACATTTAGAGGCTTTTGATACATGTAAGTGACCTGTGTTATTAGACCACAAATGATGCGATATGATCACTGCTTCGTTATTAACAAAATGGTGATGCGAACACAGAAAAAAGTGCATTAAAACATGTAAAACGGCTGCACACTTATCTCCCGTTCTCGCTACCTATTGAAATACATATTAAAAATAAATCGCAACTGCCCCTAGCGACTCATAATTTGCTCCCACAAAACCATATGACCATAATTTACACTGTTACTGGGAGCTATGCCGCCAACATTGGGTGAAAGTGTGGAGGGCTGCAGGGGGCATAAGCAGCAGCAAACCGGGCTGCTAGAGGTAGCCGCAGGGCAAGGACAGCACACGGGCAGCCAGGCCAGCTGTGGGGTGCTGTTCTCTTATAATCCCCAGGCATCATTTTTATGAGCCCGTTTAACTTGCGTGGATCTGTGGTGTGTCTCCCAGCTCTGCCCATGGTGCAGTGTGCGGCAACTCCTAGAAGCAGCTGGCAGCTCCTGGAAAGAGATCTTGGGGGTGGGGCTGGGGGCAAGAGCACCATAGGAGTCTGGCAGCTGTAGAAGAATAAACGTCTGACCGCTCTGTTGGGGTCTGACAGATCAGGAAGAGGTTTCTTTAAACAGTGTCAGATCAGGCGTAGGCATGGCCAAACGGCTCCAAGAGGTTGGAAGGGGAAACCATTCTTGTGTGCTCTGTACTCTTCACTGTTTAAGTGCAACTTTCCTTAATTTCCACACACTGACCCCGCCACTGCCAATGCTTGATAATAGTCCGAGCTCTGGTGTAGGTAGTTTAGCCAGACACCCTGTGTCAGCATCACCCTTTCATTCCGGTAATTTAAATGACCACCTCAGTGCAGTATGGGAGTTGTTGGTCTTTACTGTGGCTTCAGAATGTTTTCGAAGGCACAGAGATCCGAGGACTTGAAAGCAACATTCTGTGGGTAGCAGTGAGTTGGCGCCCTTGGTGTAAAGGCGAGAACATGGCGTGCTTGGTGTAATGCCCCGTATATTGCATGTGTACGTTGATGCCTCGTGTCACGTATATATAGCCGGGCCATGGTGTGTGTGTGGGTTCGTGAACGGTGGGGGCAAGGGTCTACAATTCCCAAGTGGCTGATATAAATTAACTGGACGCACCTATAAAGTTTCAGATGGATCAGACACTCGCATGACTCCAGGGTAAGATCGGGAATACGTAGGGGCGGATTGGCAAGGCGGGCATTCGGGAATGGGCCGAAGGGCCGGTGCCTCAGTACCCTCTGTGGGCCGTTTTTTTTCTCCCCAGTCCCAGTCCACAGAGAGTGGACTAGGAAAGGGGAGGAAAATAAAACGGCCCACAGAGTGCACGGAGACAGAGACTGAGAAAATGAAAGCAGCCTCGCTGTGCGGCCAGACAGCGATTGTCAGCTGTGGGCTCTCCTTCACCCCTACCCTGCCAAGCAATCAAGCTGAGGCTGGGCTGGGGAGGGGTGATTGTTTGCAATAATCGGCCTCCCTGGGGGCCAGGTGTTTCTCAGGCCTTTGAGCCATTTGCACCTCGGCCCCCTGGCGCCCATGCAGCCCAGAAACGGTGTTAGCCTTAACACCTCGCCCACAGCCCTTCACATTCAGGGCATATTGGGCGAGGAAGAATGGGTCTTGCTGTGGGGGCCTGGTGATGTTTGGAATTTTTTTGTTTTATTTATTTATTTATGCGATTTTATATAGCACGGACTTTACCCGAAGGTGTCAGAGCGCTTCACACTAGGAACAGCAATAGTACATGAGGAGAAAATTATAAGTGGACAAATTACAAAAGCAAACGTTAAGTTACATGAATCAAAAGTGACAATAGTGAGCAACCAAAATACAAGAGGAGCAAACGATACATTACAGGAGGAAAAAGAGATATGTGTGCAGGTTACAAAAGCGTACAAAATACAAGTAGAGGTATAATACTACAATTAATGGCAGACACTCCAGCACAAGAACAAACGTTACGTAGGCAATGGTGGCACTTGTGCAAGTATCTAAAGCAAACAAAATGTAAGAGGTAGCAAACAGTGTGTTACAAGACAAAAGTGACTTGTGCAAGTTACAAAAGGGTACCATACACAGGTACAAGGGTAATACTACAGTAAATGGTAAACACTCAAACTGCCAGAACACACTGGGAAGGCACTTCCCATGCACCAGCTTCCCCTCAGCCTCCCCCCTGGCTACCTGGCTACCTTGGATGACCCAGAAAGCTGTGTTTTGTGCTCCCCTGCCAGGACATTTTCCCAAGGCCTGGAGGGTTGATTAATTTACTAATTGCAGGGGCCTTACCTCTGTTCATGTGCTCCTGAGCTGAAGGTCTGGGGAGGGCTGAGTAGGTTAGTAATAGCAGGGGCTTTGATACTTTTCAGGTGCTCCTGTGCCAAAGGGCTGGAATAATTTTGTGACAAAAAGGGGCCTTGCTATTTTTTTTAGTTGCTCAGCATGTAGGCCATTGGCACCTTGGCCCTGTGTCCTGTGCAAGAACAGTATCCTCCCACTTTCATTCCTTGTCTGTGCAAATGGTGTTTCATGAAAGGGCACGCCCCTTGAATGTGGGCCACGCCCCTTAAATATGGGCCACGCCTCTTGAATGTGGGCCACTTTTTTCGTCAGTGCCCGGGCCGAATTGTGATCCCAATCCGACCCTGGAAATACGTGGAGGTTGAGAAAGGGCTCGGACACACACAGATTGGACATACAAAACAGGATCACCGGGCGGGCATGCACACGGGGCACTGTCAAGAATTTAACAAAAATAGGTGTAAAGGGATTACACACGCGCACATAAACACAACTCAAACCCACAGGGGCTGTGCAGCAGGATACTATGCACAACGCAGGAGTTGGGGAGCATTTCCCTCTCAGAACTGTGCTGCACAAAAGTTCACACACGCCTGTTTGTGCCCCTATATATCTCTGTCAGAGCATGGCCCGATGTCTCTTTTCATCGCTAATTCCCTGCCTCTCTCACACTGTTTCCCGATCGCACACGCTATTTTCGCTTTCCCTCTCTACTCGGACTCCAACTCTATCTCTGTCACATTTTCTCTCTCCCCCTTTCTATTTCACACTTCGTTAATCTCTTTCTCACCTTCCGTTCTCTCTTTTCTACACCCCCTCTCTTTTTTTCTAATCATACACTCTTTCCCCAATCTCTCTCCCTGCCTGTCTTTTCAGTCTCTCTCCCCTCGAATAAATAATGTCAGAAGTAAAAGTGGAAAATTCGATCATCTAGAGACAAGAAATGACAGTGACATCAGTCGAGATTTTTTGTATTTAGTGGAAACCAAACGAAAGAGGGGCCGCTGCAAGCGCTACAAAATTTCAAAAACTGAATTAATAAAAAGTGCACTGTAAACCAGCCATCAAGAGAAACTTTTCAAAGTACCTATTTGGAACAACTCTAAACTTTATACTGTAATCACTTTTTTTTGCCCTTCGTGCAGAGCCCGTTTGCAAGTAATTTTGCCCGTACACGAGGAGTACAATTTCTTAGCTACTCTCTCTCCCATGCTATAAAATATCGGGCACATACGCCGGTTTGGGTCCTGGGCTCACTGTGCCACTGGAATCAAGCTATCCCTGTTTTTTTTTAAAACATACTTTATTATCGACTGCGAATATGACATTGGTATTAACAGGTTCATGCCCTACCGACAGTCTTTTTTAGTTTACATCCCCCCCTCCATTATACAGCAATCATAGCATTATCTCATGTGCGATACAAAAAAAAATTGTCAAAAGGTAAACAGAGCATCATAGGCATGGCTCAACATATCACTTGAAGGGTGTTTCAATACAATTTGGATAAGGATGTATTAAGTTCCATTTTTATATAAGTAACCAAATCAAAACTATGGAAAACCTTCAATCCCAAACCCTCCCTAACCCATCCTCTCCCACTCCTGGTCATTCCGTTATCAAAAGTCCTACCACTCCTGGGGGGTGTTCCGAAGGCTGTCAGACTATAGGGTATGTACGGCAAATACAATTCAACCACGTTTTGCTGAGTGGACCCTACACTCAGAAGGACCTGCCGGGTCGTGTATGTTATTGGGGCACCGTCCCCTGTGGAGGGACTAAGTCAAGCGCCTCTAGGGCGATCAGCATGGCTTCACACTCTAACGCTATGGGATGTTTCCGTAGTCCTCTCTCTTCCTCCCTTCGAAGGGCCGCTCCTTCCGCCCGACCCCACTGCACTAAGTCCGTCTGCCATGTAGCCACTACGGGGGATCTGGGGGATTTCCATTTCATCGTTATGACCCTGATCGCCAAAATAAGTGCAAGGTCCAGGAATTTCAGCTGGACTTTCTGTTTCCCTGACCGTCTACGCAGCCCCACAAGGCAAGCCAGGGCCTGGTCAGGGACCGGCAGCTGTGTCACAGTAGTGAGCGATCGGCGAACCTCGGCCCAATATCCCTGTAGTCATGGGCAAGACCACAGCATGTGTATAAAGTCTGCTTCATCCTCTCGACAGCGAGGGCAGCTATGGGGGGAGTCCGGAAACATGCAGTGTCTTTTCTTGGGGGTGAGATATGATCTGTGAAGCACAATTGCGTGGATAAATTTGAGCCTAGCATTTCGTGACACCTTTTTGGGATGTTCAAGTATGACCTTCCATGCCCTGTCTGTCAGTTCAGTTTCGGAGTCCTCTGCCCAGCGTGTTCTGAGGTTCGTGAGCGGAATCGCAGCGTGTGTCCTTATCCCTGTGTACAACCATCGTACAAGGTGTCCCCCAGGTCCCATGTAATATAATAGGTGTACAAGTTCGTGTTGTGTAGGTGTGAGTCTTTGTGGTGCCCATGTGGTCCTAATATAATGTGCTACCGTAGCGTGTAACAGATACAAGCGTGGGGGAGAACCAGTAATCTGCATAAAAGAATCGTGGTCCAGCAAGGCATCATCGTCAAGAAAGGCTCCTACGTCCTCTATTCCACTATTCGCCCAGTTCTGGAGTCTATGCCGTGTGAGTCAACCTTGTGGTGTAGGGATGCCTAATAAAGGAATGTTCGCTGCGTAGGGTGGCACTGTAGACGTGTAAGAGAGGGCTTTCCTCCAGCAAATTAAGGCGGTTCTTAATAAGGGGGAACAGTCCGGGGTATCCGGGTCTTGGGCAGTAATAGAGAATGGAGTTCCCCATGGTCAAATCGTTCCATAGTGAAGCCGATCTCATGTAAATTCCTACCCGCAGTCCAGTAAGAAAGCCACTGGAGTTGGCTAGCGTACTAGTATCCTCGGAAATAAGGGACCCCCAGGCCGCCAGACGTCATCCCAAGTTGGAGTTTTCAGAGGCTAATCCGTCTCCGGCCAGTTCCCCAGATTAGATTGACCAAGATAGTGTTCAGTGTATTAAAAATAGTTTGAGGGAGGATCACCGGTAAATTCACAAAGTAGGATAGAAGACGAGGGAGCATAACCATCTTTGAGATGGCAATTGGACCCATGACAGACAGGGGCAGAGAGGTCCAGAACCCAACACATCTGCGGAGTCGTGTTATGGCCCGTTGGATATTGCCATCAATCTGGTCTTCCAGTGTACTATACACCTGTATATAAGTACTAGCAGCCCGTCCCGACGTTGTCCGGGTATGAATTGCTGCCGGCCAGTAATATATTGTTTTGTAGGATTTCGTTTTGATAGCATTTCTTATCTGTGACAGGCCTGTGAAACGCTCCGATTCACAGTGCACTGCTGATGCACTTAAGAGTGCGCGTGCAGTAGTGTGTGAACTCGAGTTTCCCTACTTTATTTTTCCTTGCAATATTATATAGCGCGAACTCGACAACATGGCATGAGCACAATTTACATTACAGAAGAACACATTCATTTGTGGTAGGCACGGGGAGACAAAGCGATTTGCCTGGAATCACAGGATGTTGAGCTGATGCCGAGATTCGAACGTAGCTCCCCAGCTCTAAAGTTCGCAATTCTAGAACTTATGGCGGGAGGTGTGTCTAAAAGTGTATGTTGGTGCTGGCCATCAATGAAAGAGACCTGTGTATTTTTCAAATGGGTGGTGAAAAATATGAGTATGTTGCTGGAGATGTGGGCCGCCGTGCCACCAATGTACTTACCGGGGGAGGGTAAACACCCATTATTCCGCAACTTTCTTTCCACATACAATCACTCCACTTACTTTCATTACGAAAGTACCATGACTCCGAAATGTCATTATAACACATGGCATTACATTTTATATACTTTTACCACGCATACATTTACAACGAAATTCGTTGTAAATGCATGAATGGTAAAAGCATTTTTTTAAAATGTTTGGATAAGGTAAGTATGGGTATAGGGGTATATGTTTTGGCATGCTGAGGTATATGTTTTGGGGTGTTTGGGTATTTTAAGGGTTCAGATATAGTTTTGGGTTATGGGGTACAGGGGTAGTTTTAGGGTTTAGGGATAGGTATGGGTTTTGGGGTACAGGGGTATTTTTAGGGTTCAGGGCTAGGTTTGGGTTTTGGGGTACAGGGGTATTTTAGGGTTCAGGGGTAGGTTTGGGTTTTGGGGTACAGGGGTATTTTTAGGGTTCAGGGGTAGGTTTGGGTTTTGGGGTACAGGGGTATTTTAAGGGTTTTGGGCTAGGTTTGGGTTTTGGTGTACAGGGGTATTTTAGGGTTCAGGGGTAGGTTTGGGTTTTGGGGTACAGTGGTATTTTTAGGGTTCAGGGCTAGGTTTGGGTTTTGGGGTACAGGGGTATTTTTAGGGTTCAGGGGTAGGTTTGGGTTTTGAGGTACAGGGGTATTTATAGGGTTCAGGGCTAGGTTTGGGTTTTGGGGTAGAGTGGTATTTTTATATTGTTAAGATGGGTTAGTGTTTAAGGGTGTTGGGTATTTTAAGGAGTAAGGGTGGGTTATGATTATGGGGTGCAGGGGTATTTAAAGGGAGCAGGGTGGGATTAGCACACGATATGAGACATGGCATGAAGGGTGGAACGTACCACACGCCCCCAGCGTTTGTCACGCCCCCAGCACACGCCCACAGCACAACGCAGACGCGCCCACAAGGGACTACTTTGCTGACACGGTTCTTTTACCTTTTAAATGTATATGGTGGGCGTCTATGTCCTTCTGCTGCAACTGCCCTTTCCAACGCTGTATTGGGTGTTGTGATTGGTGCTGTGGTTCCTGAGATTACCCGCCTCAAAGGTTTGGACTCTCTCTTTATTACATAGCAGCGAGCGAGTTGTTATCCGCTGTCAAGTTGCGCAGATATAGCAAGTTGTCATCCGCGTAGACAGATATCAGGTTTTGCGTCCCGTCTATAGGGATGCCCATGCGGTCTGAGGTTCTCCGGAGGGCCATCAAGCTATCCCTGTTGAAGAGGGGTGAAACCCCTAAACCGGTCCCAGGATGCTTGTTTCCAGTCCAGGGAGGACATGGCTTGGCAGTTTGGGCTGGACTGTTCCCATGAGGCGCAGGGTCAAGACTGATTTGCATATGGCCAAGTCTAAACTGGGGTGGCTTGGTGAGCAAAAGATTGATGGATTTAACCCAAATCTCTTGACTGGGGGTCATTTCTTCTTCTCTCTCTGCCCACAAACACTTTTCTTTTTTTTTTTAACTTTAATAAGCCTGGCACCGTCTTCATGGACACCGCGCTATCTTTTGGTATTGTAAATAACAATGCCATTTCATTTTTTTAAAGGCCTTGCCATTTACAATGTCAATAGCTCAAAATAATGTCATTGCGAGACCTATTGCATTGTAAATGCTTGTCATGCCTGTATCCAGCTTTGACTGATTAGGCCTCTAGTATTTGAGGAGACATCAGTGAACTGTTCTTATTCATTGGATTCGTATTCAAAACAACATTTCACAGACATTCTTGGACAGACATGTGATTTGGTGCCTGCCGTACGTTGCTGTCTTTTTACAGAATTTGTGATGTGACCCAGGCAAGTCTTCATGCTGTGCCAGATTTATCAATCTTGCAAAGTGGTATAGAAGTTTGCAAGGATTCACAGAAATCTGTCCTCATTCAGGATTCATGTGGCAGGATTCCATCAAAACCTAGTGACAGGTTTCAAAGACAGCGATGGAAACCCGCAAGTGACAGCAGAGAGCTAATTCATTATCTGCTCTCACGATAGTCCATCATTGCTGGACAGCGGTTGAGGGACAAGGGTTAAAAGGTCAAAAAAAGTGCCACATAGCAAAATGGACATTGGAGAAAGAATACTGTGGTGCACTGGACCACGGTCTGTTTCCCGAAATCCTCAGCTGTCACTGGTACCGTGCCTCATGGAGCGCTTCCACTTTGCAAATGTTTACCAACTGATAAGGGGAGTTATTAACAATCCACATTTTATACTCACACAAAACTTTGCAAACCATTGATGCATATCTGTTCAAGTTGCAATGAAGGAGAAGATGCCCCTTTGCTGTCCCCTCTACCACTCTAAATCAATAAAACTCATACGGCCACATGCATGAAAAAATCCGTTTTGCATTCCTTACATAGCGAATTTTAGGTAATCACTATTTAAGAAATGCAAAATGGTATGTAAGAAAATAGCAATTACCTAATAGCCATTCCTAAAGATCCACAATCGCAATTAGGTAATCGCTATAAGGTAATACTATTCCATTCATTCCTGTGGGCCTGAAAGGCCCATAGGGGTTTTGCATTAGCTAATTTGCAATTACCTAATCGGTAAACGCAAATTAGGTAATGCAAAACCAAGGGTCCTTAGGGCCCTGAAGGACCCCAAAAACAAATGTGAACATGTAAAGTGCACACATGTGCATGTATGCACAACAAGGTTTTTGAAAAATGCATTTTTGTGCATTTTCCAAAAATTGCACATGGTTACCATTGAGTTGGAGTCAATGGTAATAGCATTTCCTAAATGCACAGTTTGCATTTTAAAAATTCTTGATACATGTGCTTACAGAATCGCAAATTGTGATGCCCTATTTGCACTCGCAATTTTAGGTAGTTGCAAAAAATTGTGATTACCCAAAATTGCCACTAGAAAGCCTTTAATACATCTTGAAAGGCTATTTTGCAAACGCAAACGGTCAAATTTAGCAATTGGCACCATTTGCTAATGCAAACTGGCTTCATACAAGGGGCCTACATTGAGCTTTATAAAACCCAAATGCAGTGATTCGCAATGTGCTTTAAAATGTAGTTTGCTTTTTTTTTTCTCAGCAAAATCTTTCATATTTCCCAGTGCTGCTGTCACCCCCACTCTCATGTGATGGCAGTAGAGAAAAAAGAAAAATACATTTCTACATGAATTTAATAAATTGTATCTGATATGTACAAACATACATACATTATAAAACATAACTTTGTGAATTGTTTGAAGATTTGTCATATAAAACTGTACATTTTTGATTGAAAACATCTTTCGTGGAAGTTTTCTTTCTATCATTGTGGCTGTTGGTCAGATCATCTTGATGGATAGTGGGGATTTGGGGGGGGTGGCCGACCGGAGGGAGGCTCGCCCCCCCGGGGAAGTTTGGGGCACCAGGGGAGGGGGGGAGGAAGATTGGCAACAGGGTCTCGCCGTAGCCGGCGTATTTTGGCTGGTTGGGCGGTTTTGGGCTTCCTTTGGGCTGGTGCTTACTTAACCAGCCATTTTGTGTCACCACGCACACTTTGTGGTGCGGTGACACAGCAGCCAGGGTGCAGACGTTTTTGGGTCCGTTGAGGCCGGCGTAGTAGTTTGGGCGTGCTTTTGAGGCGGTTGGCGGCGCTACGCGAGTTCACTGAGGCGAGTGCTGAGGCGGTCTTGGGAAGCTCGGGGAGCGTGTTGTGGCGTCGGTGGACAGGTGTCTTGGCGTGATGGCGGTGGGGAATGACCCGCGTGTGGCGGAGGCTATCAGGCTGCTTTGTGAGGCGGGCCGCTTGGACGTATTGCGGCCCGGCCTCAAGGTAAGTCCACAGCGGCACGCTGCCGATGGCGCCGCTGCGGCTGTGGCAGCATGTGATCCGCCGCGGTCGCGGCTGCGGCCGAATCAGCGGGCGGGAGGGGGGCGGAGGAGCGGTGGGCGGTGGGCGGCGGGCCGAGGCAGCGCCGAGTGGCAAGGCGAGAGGGGGGACCAAGCGAGTGGGGCGGAAGGGGAAGAAACAGCCCCTGCAGTTTGTTGAGGAGGTGGGGGTGAGGGGGGAGGGGCGGGGGCGGATGGTGAGGCAGTAACAGAGCACGGGGCGGGGGGAGGGGGGACGTTGGTGGGGGCCAGGAAGAACTGCAGGGGGAGGGGGGCAGTGGAGAAGGAGGGCGGGGGGCAGAGGGGGGAGAAGAGCCCGTGGTGGTGGGGGGAGGTGGGGCAGGGGGGGATGGGGGGCCGGGGTGCGCGAGGGGCAGTTGGAGGGGGTACGGGGGGCTGAGGGGGGGGTCGCTTTCCCCTCTGCTGATTGAGGAAACTGATTTGGAGGAGGAGGTGGGGGGGAGGGGTGGGGGGGCGGACACGGAACTGGACCGGAGCTCGTCCTCAGCGGAGGAGGGGGGGCGCGGGGGGCCAGGGAGGTTTGGCGTCGCCGGGGTGGGGGGGGAGGGGTGGGGGGAGGGGCCAGGCAGAGGGCCTGCGGCGGGGTGCGGAGGTGGCGGTGTGACCGGCGGGAGGGGTGGAGTGGGTCGGTGGGGGTGGGGTGGAGGGGGGCAGTGTGGGGGCGGGGGCAGTGGTGGGCGGGGGGTGCTTTGCGGGGACCGGGAGTGTGACAGTGGTGCGGCTTGGGGGGTGGATGGGGTTGTGGGCGAGGGGGCGGTGCGGGCCGAGTTGGGGTTTCGGGGAGGGTGCCCCGGGGGGGTGGAGCGGGGAGGGGGGTTGGGACCTGGGGGGCATAGGGATCCCATCGCGGGGGGCAGCGCGTGGGGGGGTGGCGGGAGCAGTTTTTACCCTGGCATGCTGGACTCCACCTTTTTTCCTTGGCAGGAGCTGTTTGCGAGGCGCTCGGGGGAGCAGCATGAGGCTCCCACCCACCGAGTGGATGGGCCGGCTCTGTTTGGTGCAGACGGCCGAGCTCCAGCGAGGGACCTACGTCATGACCATGTCGAATGGAGGCGGGATGCGTATCGGCCGGCCCCTCCCGGAAGGGTCTTTACGGCCGCCGGGGGGAGGAGAGCTAGGATGGATGTGAATATTTCTACGCTGAATGCGAGTGCGGAGGATGGAAGGGCGAGTGTAGATCTGATGGACTTGATGCGGGTGTGTCGGGAAAGAGCGGGTTTGAGCCGGCTGGAACCCCATGCGGGGGGGCCGGGGTGGTGTGGAGCCGGCTGCTGGAGAGTCGGAGGAGGAAGGGGAGCTTCGGGAGGACGGGGGGGCCTGTAATGTTGTTGACAGTGTATTGCAGGTGCCAGCAGGGCAAGAAGCGCCAAGGGTGACGGCCCCCTCAGCTCAACTGGTTAGGCGGCGGGATCCAGCAAGGACGCCGACCTTGACGCCAGGTAAGACAGATGGTGGT
This sequence comes from Lissotriton vulgaris, assembly GCF_964263255.1. Lineage (NCBI taxonomy): Eukaryota > Metazoa > Chordata > Amphibia > Caudata > Salamandridae > Lissotriton > Lissotriton vulgaris. The sequence goes on along the minus strand of NC_141687.1, from coordinate 782,427,131 downwards.
GGCAAGCGGCGTTGTGTGGAAGTTTCAGTGGGGATGGGGGGCGACGGGGAGGATGGGTGGCGGCTAGTGCGGGGCCGGTACGTGCAGGACGCGGGCGTGGGCACGGACGGAGCGGCGCTGGACGGAGGGGGGCCGAGCGCGGGTGGCGGGTCACCGGTGGCAGGGGGGAAGGAGACGGCAGGAAAGGAGAGTTTTGTGGTGCCAGTGCGGAAATTACCGTACATGGGGCTTACCAAGCCGCTGGGGGCTCACCTTTCGGCAGCAACGAAAGAAAAGATATGGAAAGGGGAATACGTTGCCATCATGAAGCTCCTGCACAGGGAACTGACGTCCAAGGAAGGGTCGAAGGAGGAGGAGCAGGAGTTAGCTAGGCGCCCAAAGGTTCCCCTGACGTTAGACAACTGGTCGGCGGCTTTCCTCATCTATGCGAGCGTGTATTGCGAGAAGTTCCCGGACAGGTGCGTCGCGCTGTTCAAATACATGGACGTAGTGAGGAGGGTACAGGTGACCTACGGCGGGTACGCGTGGTCCCACTATGACGAGGAGTTCCGGGCGCGCATGGCGGCGGACCCGGAAGCGCAATGGGGGGAGCTGGATTCGGATTTGTACCAGCAAACGATGGGAGGGTCCAAGTTTGGCCGCACCATTTACACGGCGAGTGGTTTACCGCTGGTGTCGCCCCCCTTTGCAGCCTGCCCCACCCGTGGGGGGGTGAGGGGGTGGGTCAGGGGGACTCTGGCAGTCAGGCCGCAGTTGGGGCCTGCTGGGATTTCAATAGAGGGGCCTGCGGGAGGGCGGCGTGCCGATTCCAGCATGAGTGCTCGTCATGCGGACGGAAGTATCCAGCGCTGCGTTGCTGGGGGCCCGGGGGCCCGCCGAGGCAGCAGCCCGCACAGGGAGGGGCCCCAGCCAGAGGGGGACCGGGCGGGGGATGGGGAGGGGGCAGAGGGGGGGCGGGGCCCTGGGCAAAGGCTCGTACGCCGGTTAGGATCGAGCGGATGGAGCCCTGGTTGGCGGCATATCCGCGGACGGAGGATGCTGCAGTGTTGCGTCGGGGTTTCCGGGAGGGATTCAGGCTGGGGTACGAGGGCCCCCGATTGCTCGCTGGGCAGACAATCTGAAGTCGGTGAACGCGCACAAAGGCATCGTGCGCGAGAAGCTTTTCAAAGAGGTCAGGGAAGGTAGAATTGCGGATCACCAGTTACTGGGGATCCAGTTCCAAGGTCTCATCTTTGTGGATAAGGCGCTGCCTATGGGGTGCTCCATTTCCTGCGTGCTGTTCGAGCGTTTCAGCTCATTCATACAGTGGGTTTTTTCCAGGCGCACAGGCTCAGAGTCAGTGACACACTATCTGGATGATTTTTTCCTGGTGGGGCGGCCCGGTACGGAGGACTGTCAGCGGCAGCTGGATGGTTTGGCCGGGTTGATGGGGGACTTTGGGGTTCCCCTGGCGCCAGAGAAGACGTGCGGTCCCAGTACAGTGTTGTCCTTTCTCGGTATCGAGCTCGACTCGGTCGCCATGGAAGCACGCCTACCGGATGACAAGAGGTATGCAATGCTGGCTTTGGTGGATGGAATGTTGGCGAGGAGGAAAGTGACGGTCCAGGAGGTGCAGGTTTTGTTGGGCCATTTGAATTTTGCCTGCCGCGTGGTGCGGGCGGGCCAAACGTTCTGCCGGCGTGTGGGTTTGGCATTGTCCGGGTTTCCATTGCCGCATCACCATGTGCGCCTTTCCGCGGGAATGAAGGAAGATCTGCGTATGTGGCGGGCGTTCTTGGAGCGGTTCAATGGTGTGCCTATGGCGCCGGCGGAGGACTGGGAGTGGGACGTCACCATGTACTCAGATGCGGCAGACGTCGGCGGCTTCGGGCTGTACTGGGACGGGAAGTGGTGCGCAGAACAGTGGCCGGAGCAGTGGCAGGCGGGAGGGAGGAGCATTGCGTTCTTGGAGTTGTTCCCGTTGGTGGTGGCAGTTTCGGTGTGGGCAGGGGCGTTGGCGCATAAACGTGTGTTGTTTCGAGTGGACAACATGGCTGTCGTGCAGGTGGTGAACAGGCAGTCGGCCAGGGACCCGCAGGTTCTGAAATTGATGAGGGTGTTTGTGTTGCGCTGCTTGGAGAATGACATCTTGTTTCAGGCGCGCCACGTCCCGGGGGTGGACAATGACATTGCCGATGCTTTGTCTCGTTCACAGTGGGAGAGGTTCCATGGGCTAGCCACAACAGCGGAGGAAGTCAGGATGCCGGTGCCGGAGGAGCTGTGGTCGGTGGGCGAGGCCGGGTCTTTCAGTTGGTGAAGGCGTCGGTGGCAGTGTCTACATGGAAGGCCTACGAGCTAGCTTGGGAGGAATTCCTGCAGTCAGGTGCGGTGCGGCAAGGGGACCGGTGGCGGCGCGAGGATCAGGTGGTAAGGTTCATGCTGGCGCTCATGGATAAAGGTTTGTCGCGGGTGTCGATTGCGGGCAAGTTGTCGGCGGTGGCTTTCATGGGCAAGATGTGGTGGGGGTACCCCCCGTCGGCGGGAGAACTGGGGACGCGGTTGCTGGAGGGATGGGCGAGAGGGAAGGGGGCGAAGGCCGTCCCATCACGGTTGAATTACTGGAAGGTATCATCGGCGCGCTCCCGGGGGTGTGCAGGGATGAAGGCGAGGTGTTACGTTTTTCTACCTTGATGTCATGGCTTTTCTTCGGGGCGTTTCGAGTGTCGGAGTTGCTGGGCGGGAGGGGGAGGCGGGGGGTGTTGTGGGGGGATGTGGAAGTTCGAGCACAGGAGGTGGCGGTGCGTTTGCGACGCTCGAAGACGGACCAGCGGGGGTTTGGAACCTGGGTGGTACTGGGACCGGGCGGGCGGGAGGGGGGTGCCCGGCGGCGTGGGGTAGGCGGTTGATGGAGGACGGTGGCGCGAAGCAAGGGGAGTTTTTTGTTCGGGAAGGGGGGGACGGAGTGACGGCGTCTCAGGCTTTGTGGGTCCTGCGGCGCGCCCTGCGGTACATGGGTGAGGATCACCTGGCGTTCGGGACGCATTCTTTTCGGATCGGGGCGGCGACGGAGGCGGCACGGAGGGGTTGGGGTAAGGAAGAGATACAGAGGCTGGGTCGGTGGAAGTCTGATTGTTACAAGACGTATGTGCGATTGAGGGAGGCGGAAGGGTTGTTGTAACAGTGATGCCCGATTTTGATATGTGTGTCTTTGCAGGTGCTGTTGCGGGGCCGGCAGTGGCTGTTCTGAATGTATATATTGTGGGACATTCATTCGTCAAAAGGGCAGAACAAGCGGCGTGGGACAGGCATCAGACGCTCAATTTGGGACTGGATGCGGGGTTGTACAGGTGTCATTGGAGGGGAAAAGGGGGTAGGCGGTGGCATGAGTTGTTGCCCTTGTTGAACTCAATGGTGAGAGGGGGGATTTGCCCGGATGTGGTAGTGATTCATCTGAGTGAGAACGATTTAGTGCAGTGCAAGGGTTTGGCGCTACTCAAACAAATGAAGCGGGACCTGAGGGAAATCAAGAAGCAGTGGGCGTGCTGCCATATCATCTGGTCTGAGTTTATCCCCAGGCGGGTGTGGAGGGGGGGCTGAGCGCCCGGGAGCTATTGACAGGGCACGTAGGAAGATCAATCGGAAGATGCGGGATTTCTGTGCCAGGGAGGGGGTGGGGAGAATGGAGCACCCGGAGTTGCGCTATGGTGCAATCTATTTTTTGCGGGAGGATGGGGTTCACCTGTCCAGGTATGGCATGGAGCTGTATATAGTCCAGCTGAAAGAGGCGTTGGATGGGGCTTTGGGGGTGCTCAGGTATCCCAGGAGGCCGGAGTCCTAGGGGGGGGGGGTCGAAAGGCGTAGGCGACTTTCGAGTGGCGCTGTCCTAGGGTGATAGGGTGGTTTTGCTGCAGGCCTGGGACTGTTGGTACCGGGGGTGAGGTCATGGAGGTCATTGGGGCATTCTGTGGGGGGTAGGTTGCTGAGCGGATGTGTTGTTTACAGTTGCAATGTTTGGGGTAACATTTTAGGGGTGGGGTGGGGGGGGCTGTCAGGCAGTTGTTATTTAGTGAGCAGTAGTTTTGTTCGGCACAGGCCAGGTGGGTCTTTTGTTGTAGGTGCACCTGATTACAATAAAGCGGCCTTTTCCACACATTTTGGTTGTCTGTGTCAGTGCTTCCCCCCCCCCCCCCCCCTCCCCCCCCCCCCTCTCCCCCACCTCACCTACTGGTGTGCCCCAAAGTCTGTATGGTAAGAGAAGAAGGCAAACATAGCAAAGTAAGAGAACAGAAATAAAATAAACCAGATGAAAAATTGCCCGACCTGTCTGAAAAACATAGATTTGCACAAACATAGATTGCACACAAGGGTATAATAATACTACCACGTAAAACTCGCTAGGCTTGTACTTCATCAGTATTGATTTTAGTATGAAACATAATATGAAACAAACAACAGAAATGCCTGAATGCATGTATAAAAGCGGATGACAGCTCCAGTTTAGCGTTTCCGGAATAGATAGCATTTATCAACCCGGAAAAAAATGCATTCCTGTGGAATCACGGTTAATATTTAGTTTTCCAGGAATTTCCTTTGAACATGTACCAACTTCACTGAATGTGTGTAGTTCAGCTTATCACAGCATAAAATTCTCCCACCACAGGCACTGGTTGGTTTCTAAAACGTGCTGAATTGCCTTTTATTTCGAAGCAAACGTATATTATCCGCGAGTTTACAAGCCAAGCCCAAAACTCTGACATTCTCTGCAGTACTGGCAGTTCTTGTTTTTGTGGTATTATATGGCACGAGTAGTGTTCTAATTGCTCAGGAATGTTTAGTTTGCACAAAGTCAACTTCAACAAAAGCTCTTCCAAAACATACCTGCAACAGGAAATGGAAACAGACAGCAGACTTGGTTAATCTACAATCAAGAACACTTTTGTCGACCTTTTGAAGCACTCTGCAGCACATACTTAAACATGACGTATATGTTTCCAAGGGAGTCATCACAAGTATAATCCGCACTGGTAAAAACATCTGCTTTTAAAACATAAGACAAACCCAGACCAGCAAATATTTTGGGTGCATATACACACATTTTTAAGGTTCTTGTGCTGCGATGAACTGTAAGGCTGTCAGTTATTTCCATGAGGGCGCCTTATTATTATTTTTTTAAAGCTACTCGTAGCTAAGGAGTACTCTGTTAGGGGTCCTGTCCCTTGACACAAAAACCCTTCGACCATCCACACCAACAATACAGTTTAAAACTCTCTCTTCCCTTGGTAGCAACTTTCTGAGAGCAAGTAATGCTGCACCCTGGGAGGACATTGAACCCACTACTGGTTATACTTCATCAACGGAGGTTAAGCACCTATCTGAATTCGAAGAAAAACAAAATAATAGAAACCCGCTTCTGAGAGCCTAAGTGACTGGTTGTGAGTGTGTACAAGTAGCTCAACGTTTAAAAAAATTCCTGGTATGCACAGAATCCCAGAAAACTTCTGTGAGGGAGGACTTTTAATAATAATTCAATATAGAGAAAAATAATCCTACTTTTAAAAATTGGGAGAAGAGTGGTATTATTTCACATCTGCGAGCAGGTTTCACATTTTGCCAACAGGTTATGGATCAAGTACTTTGGTTACAATTTATCATAATGAAATAGGTCGAATTAAACAAAATTAGCTTGTTTGTAGTATCCAACAACCCGTAAGTGGCATAGATGGAGTGCACCTGGAGGGCTTATGGTCTATTACGAGAAAGATGGGGGGGGGACATAACTACCTGTTCAGTGCAATCCTTACCCTTCTTATGAACAAGCATGCTGTATAGCTTTTAAGATAACTTAAGAGTAACATACCCTGCAGCACAGGGAGTCTGGCAAAGATCTGTTTTAGCTCCAAAGTCCTTAATCAATTGTGTTCTTGTTGTCTTAGTGACCAGGCACCGTGATTCATCAAGGCTAAAAGGACAACCAGCGCCAATATTAATTGCCAATAATGTGATTTAATTATTTCGGACCGAAACCGGCCTGCAGTACATTTCGGATCAATTGAGCTCATATTGTCGGCAAATGTCCCTGGTAGAGAACCTAATAAAAACTAAATTGATGGTCTAAATGCTACATGGTTGGTTACTTACTGCTACAGTTTTGTGGTTCAACCATAGATAAAGCAATTATGACATTCCAAGGATCAGATTTATGGACGAGAGGACCAACTGAGGAAAGCAAAACTGACACTAGCGCAGGAGAAAGGGCCTTATTGAAATTCAGCAAACTGCAGTTGCTTAGTGGTGAGACAAGTCTGACATGTTAAAAAGCACAGATGGGGTCAGTACATCTTATATGAAGTTTAGTTGTGGGGGTCTCAACTTCGTCAATTTTGGCAGTGAAGGGAAAACCCTTCTTGGATAGTATTATCCTTCCCATAAGGAATTCCTACATTGCCCTTGCTTTTGGGAACTACCCAGAACGGTATTGAGAAACAAGCTCATTTTTTTTTCATAAACAACATGGTACCTTCGGTATAGACGATGAGAAAATTTAAATGATTTGCTACAAGTTGATGCACTGTTAACACAGTGAATTTATATGTATATTGTTATTGATAAAAAAGCATTTTATGTACATGAATTACAACAGCTTTCCCCACCTCATAGAAAAGTATCTGATGTAATTATTTGAAATGCTTAGCTGTCTCTCCTAGAAAGAGTTTATACATTGAGTCATATGTATAATATATTACAAATCATAAAAGTTAAAGGATGACACTAGTTCCAGTGAGCTCATATTGTCTGTAAATATCCATGGTAGCGAACCTTATAAAAACTAAATTGATGGTCTAAATGCTACATGGTTGGTTACTTACTGCTACAGTTTTGTGGTTCAACCATAGATAAAGCAATTATGACAATCCAAAGATCAGATTTATGGACGAGAGGACCAACTGAGGAAAGCAAAACTGACACTAGTGCAGGAGAAAGGGCCTTATTGAAATTCAGCAAACTGCAGTTGCTTAGTGGTGAGACAAGTCTGGAAGGTTAAAAAGGACAGATGGGGTCAGCAATCTTATATGAAGTGTAATTGTGGGGCTCTCAACTTCGTCAAATTTGGCAGTGAGGGGAAAAACCTTCTTAGATAGTATTATCCTTCCCATAAGGAATTCCTACATTGTCCTTTCTTTTGGAAACAGCCCAAAACGGTATTGAGAAACAACCTCATTTATTGTTCACAAACAACATAGTACCTTCGGTATAGATGGTGAAAAATGTGAATTATTTACTACCAGTTGATGCACTGTTAACATTGCAAATGTATATTTATATTGTTATTGATAAAAAAGTATTTTATGTATATGAACAACAACATCTTTCCCCACGTCATAAAAAAGTATCTGATGTAATTATATGAAATGCTTAGCTGTCTCTCCTAGAAAGAGTTTATACATTGAGTCATATGTACAATATATTACAAATCATAAAATTTTAAGGATGACACTAGTTCCAGTGAGTGACAAGTGTGTGAAAAGAAATAATGGCAAATGAAGTGAATGAGACGCACAAAAATAAGAGTTTACTTTATAAAAACCTTTGTACACTACCCGGTTGCTTGAGGCTAGGAGCCAGACTCTAAAGCAAAATAGATATATTAAACAAAGAGTTGAGTTTTAGGCCTCTTTCTAAATAGACAATATCAAGAGAAGGATATGAGCTCAAGAGGAAGGCCGGGAAGGTCGTTCCAAGAAGATGTAGCAAGGTAGGAGAAGGCTCTCCCACCAAGAAGATGTGGGGAGTTCAGAGCAAGTGCATGTTAGAAGATCGCTGCTACTAGTAATCTTACTTTAAAAAAAAAAAGAAATTGGTTCCTGAGACACATCGCCATAGGTGTACAAGGCTTAGGGTGTTTGGCTCTTCCTGATTTGGCAACCAGCGAAGCTGGCGCAGAAGAAGTATTTAGACTGAGATATTGTGGCTAATCTAGCAGCTTGGTTTTGGAGAAGTTAAACCTGTTGACTAAGATATATAGTAACATTTAAAGAAACTGCATTCCAATAATGAAGACATGTACCATTCAACGTGAAGACTACAGACCTACAAGTAGGCTTGACAGCTACAATATATGTTACCATTTGGCAGTTTGAACTAATATTGATACCTAGGACTATTTTTAGGAAGGGCTTGGTACTGTAGTCCGGGCAAAACCTCGATGGGCTTCATCAAGGATATTTTTATCCTCTAGGAAGGAAAAGACATAGGAAGATCCATATTTTTTCAGCAATTAAGATACCAAAGGAAAAGGTGATGGGTCTGTTGTTTGCTCAGCAGGTGGGATCCAGACCAGGTTTCCTAATGAGAGGGACAGCTACTTAATCCATAAGTTGATTTGGTACTATGCAGGAAGACAGGCAGGTGTTTAATACTTTAAGAATCAAAAACACTTGGATAAGGACACTGAAAAAACATGCTGGCAAATGCAACATATTTCTTCAAAATTATGCTTTACTCTAGGTCTAGAAGAAGCACTCAAATTATATTTATTCTGTCCTTCAGAAATAAGTGCCAGGAGTCAATGTAGAATAATGTGCACCAGAGATTTTGGAATGCAGCCTTCATCGCTGTAAAACCACTTCGTTCAGAACAAGAGCTATTATATTTTCTAATTATATCATAGTGGCTTAGGGAAGGTGTAGGAAGCATTTCACCAGATGATGTTCAAGGTTATCAGTCCCTAGATTCCACGCCATGATGTCAGGAGGACACTAGAGAAAATGCCATTGAAATAGGAATCATCAGACACAGCATTGTAACACGCAAATTGCGTTACACCCGCCTGTGTAATTCCACTCGAACCACCCTTTCATCATTCAAATACCACTTCACATCAGTCATCATGAGAGACCACTTCCTTGAAGAATTCAACAGTTCTTTGAATTCAACAACATTATTGGCCTACTTTAAAACCCAGTCTATTCATTGTCCTTTGCGAAGTCAACCTAACACTTAATAATCAACTGCAGCTCGCCCTGTTATCTCATTGCTTTCTGACCATTTCTTGACCAATGCTTAAATCACACCAACTCATCGACAAGGCAACCCCCTTGATCTCATACTCATATCTAACATTCTGTCCTACCACAAAACCACCTTCAACTTATCACCATCAGATAATAGGCTTGTTGCATATGCAAATCAATATTCCTGCAACACTTCCTCGAGGAATAAACACCCTATCTCTAGGACAAAAGTTTACCCCAAGCCTCCCCTAACCATCTTCTGCCATATATACACCAAATTCACAGCGACCTCGCTCCACTGACGCACAATATATCCTTTTATATCTTCAACAATGACGTCAGTCAAACCTTCAGTGTATACTATCACTATGCACATTCACCCCCACGTCCCTATAAGTCTCAACAATATGAAGGGTCCGGTATACTTATTTCACAAAAACAAGAGAACAAGTAAGCTTTGCCCTTGTCAATGCCAAATATTTATGCTTTCAAGTCCTCAACAGCTCTCTCTAACTCAATCCTCAGTGACTTGCATGCTCTCTTAAGACCCTATAATTTCCCCCCAATCACCCCATCTTATCAGCTAAAGATTTCACTACAAATCACGATGACCAAGTATGACATCATCACACTACACACCTGCGCTAGACCTGTTCAATCTGGCCTCTTAACCATGACTTGAAATCACCGATGGTTCTACCCCTCCTACAAACAATGAGCTGAACCCTTTCCTGAGCCATGTCTTACCCAGTATTTTACCTTCCCTCCTTTTCTAAAATACTGGAATGATTGGTCCTGAACCACTCCACACTCAACCTCTCCCCCAACTACTCACTCAGCCCTCTTCATTCAAGTTTCCACAAACTCCATTTCACTACTGCTCTCACACACATTTCTAAGTTCTAAACCACCATTTCCTATGATACGCTCCTCTCTTCACTCACTAAGCATTGTTCACCTTGCTCATACCTAGTTCGCCTTCTACTTCTCTGGGCACTCAAACACATCTGCATCTATCCCACTTCTAGTTAGTGTCCCACAAGTATAAATCCTTAGCCCTCTTCTCCTGTCACTATGTACCACCTCTTTCAGCTGCCCATGGCACTGGTACACAGATGGCATCCAAATCTTATTCTCCTTCCCAACTCTTACATCCTACCTGTAGGCATGCATCTCCTAACTTTCTTACGGCTACCTAGCACGGGAGAGTATTACTGTCACTCACGCTGAACTTTTCCAAAGCCAAAGGCTTATCCTTATCTTTCACTAATGAGCCTTTTCTTCTTACCAGGTCCATCCTGTTTCCCCATAACTCTCCTTAGCATGAAACATAAGGGTTCCTTTTAGCTCATCTACGAACATTTTAGCTTTCATCACAGTTGCTCGCTCTCAAGTGCTTAGCACACACAAAATCCTCTCATTCTTACCATTCAACAAACAGAAAACGTTCATTACTTCACTAATCTTCAGCAGGATTGACTACTACAATCACTCTCCGTGTGGGCCTTCCCAACTATTCTTACATACTTCCCACACTACATTCTACCTACCGAAGTACATCCGATCTGCACTTACCAACACCAGGCCAGTTGGCTCACCACCAAGACCTAGGATATAGAGAAATTACTGGAACTAGACTTTAAGTCAATCAGCCATTCAGCTCCAAACTATTTCTGTAACACCGTATCATGCTATACACTAGGTCGAAACCTCAGGTACACTTATCATACCCTTTTGACTCCATCCACACTACCCTGTGCTGCTTCTAGTTCTGAGCCCGGGAAAAAGAAGAAGGGTGCCACTAGGATCGTTAAAAATTAATATATTCTGTTACCCCTAGTTTAGGAATCCTACAATTTATTTTCTCATCCCTGGCTTAGTAAGACAGGCAGGCAGTACTCATGAACCGTTTGTCCGCCTGACTTCTTGTACCTAATACGAAGGACTGGTTCCTAGCGCTAAATAATTGTTAGGTATCTGATTGAACTGTTTTTGGTGTTTCTTCTAAAATTGACAGTATTGATTGTGTATATTTTGAACACTTGTATATTTATTGCACACTTTATTTGTTTGTATGTATTTTTCACTGTTCGATGACTGTTTGATGACATATACAAAACAAATGATAAAATGTTTTTCTAAAAATAGATAAAAATACAAAAATAAAATAGTTGATCCCCCAGAACTGATAGCCTGGGTGGTATCCAACATTCAAAAACAAATCTGTCTGGCTTCTAGTTCTGAGACATCTTCCTGTTAGACCCTCTTCACTGGAACTTCCCAGCACCTGCCACCCCTTCCATTGATTCAAGAGATGAAAATTGCACTGAATAACAAACCCTTGCCGCAACAATAAGCTCAAAATGAAAAACCACCCACAATCATGAAAATAGTGGCATATGATATAGCCCTTGTATTCCCTCTGCTAGTGAGATGATACACTCCTTTTATGTTTGTGCGTGTGTTAGCAAATCAAATCCCCCCATTGGCACCAGACATCATGACATGAACTGTTTACTCCCACTACATAACAAATGTCCATTGCTGTTGTACTGTCATTGTAATACCTGCCAGCTTACATATATTTTTCACAGTGTGAGGAGGGGACAGGGCCTTGGAGGGGCAGGTCCCCCACTCTCTCCTAAAAAACAAAGGGTCCTCAAGGCTTTCGCAGAGGTTTTCTTACCTTTTATTGACATCGGCTGCTTGCAGCCTCCGAAAATGAGCTGGAAACTCACTGTTTACAGCTTTTCCGCTCATTTCCTCTGCCACCGTGTGATTTCGGATCCTCGCCAGATGACAGTGTGAAGGGAGCCAAAAAAGGGTGACATGCGGTGGTACTGTGTAATTGGCAGATGTGCATTCCTGGTATATCCATCATTTCTGATTGAAATGTTTTTTGCTGCTTAAAACTCAATAAAAATAAGTATATAAGAATCTGCTATATTTTACTGCACCTTAAAAGCAATTAACCATCAACACTCCTTGCCTCTGAATTTCCAGTGTTGTGTTTGTTTCATTCCTCCCTGTTCCTGCTATTCCCGTGTTCATTTCTCTATTTCCTTGTATTCTATTATCTTTCCTCTTTGCTTGGTGAACCAGCCTCACTAGCGTCCCACCTTCTACTCCGAGACCTACCTGTTCAGCGATATTGGGCCTGTTTGCGATGTCGGGCGGAAAGCCTCCAACCAGCTGTCGGAGGCTTTCCGCCTGACATTGTTGGTTTCCATATGACCCCGCATTATGATAATGGCGGTCAGAGGGAAACCTGTTAGGGGATTTCGATGTGCTTCTGACAGGCTGTTTGAGCCCATTGAACCATCAAAAGCCGCCATAATCCCCTAATGATGGCGGAGACAGTCTCGGCCCTGCAGTTGGGAATATGGTGGCACTTTCTGACAGCCTTTCCATGTTGGCCATTTGACATGGAAAGGCTGTCAGAAAGTGTCTTTGGGGGCCCCTAGCAGGGTTCCCGTCCCTCCTGGGAGGCACTTAACATCACTGCACTGTGTGGCAGGCACCCAATGGTGCCTGCCGCACGGTGCAAGGATGTTTTAAAACATCCATTTTTCAATGGCAGCTTGTGCTGCAGGTTTTTATCTGCCTGCCGCTCAAGCTGCCATTATAAAATGGATGCCAGCCTACACAACAGACTTACGACGCCGCCACCCTCCATGCACTCAACGCCGGCCGGAACCCCGCCTGCTACCGAGCCATCCCGAAACGCACCCACGGACCCTTCACCTGCCAAGCCTGCAAATTCACCTGCCTCCGAATCTGCACCGCACCCGCCAAGCCAGGCACCAGCAACAATCACCTCAAGTGCATCCTGCTCAACACCCGCTCCGTCCACAGGCACGCCGTCGAACTCTGGAACCTCCTCGACACAACATCACCAGACATCGCCTTCCTCACAGAAACCTGGATGAACTCCTCCTCAGCCCCTGACATCGCCATAGACATCTACAAGCCAGCTACAAGATCACCCGGAGGGACCGCATCAACCAAACTGGAGGAGACATCGCCATCGTTCACAGAAACACCATCCGAATCACGACCAACTCCGACGACACCCTCACCGCCACCGAGCACCTTCACTTCCAGATACACACCGACCCCAAGACCACCCTCAGAGGCACTCTCATCTACAGACCCCCGGGACCACGCACACAATTCAGCGAAGCCATCGCAGACTTCGTCAGCCCGCATGCCCTAACCTCCTCAGACTACATCCTCCTAGGGGACCTCAACTTCCACCTGGAGAACAACAATGATAGCAACACCGCTGCCCTGCTGGACAACCTCGCCAACCTTGGACTCAAGCAACATGTGAACACCCCCACCCACTACGCCAGCCACATGCTTGACCCCATCTTCTCCTCCAGCAAGCACATCTCCTTCAGCCACTCCACCGGACTACACTGGACAGATCACAGCTCCGTCCACTTCAACTTCAGGAGAACCACGACCCACCACCCGCAACAGGTTCCCCGCAGAAGCTGGAGCAAGCTCACCGCCGACCAGCTCACCACCTCCCTCAGCCAGAACCCTCCCACCAACACGACAAACCCCAACGAAGCAGGCATCAACCTCACACAGTGGCTCACCAACTGCGCCAATACCCTCGCACCACTGAAGAACCCCCCCCAGCAGACCCAGCAGCAAGAAAGCCTTGTGGTTCACCAACGACCTCAAAAACTCCAGGAAAACCTGCTGCACCCTCGAGAAAGCCTGGCGCCATGACCAGACAACAGAAAACATGACAGCCCTCAAGAACGCCACCCGCAAACACCACCAGCTGATCCGCACCACCAAAAGGACAACATTCAAAGAACGACTGGACAACAACACCCACAACAGCAAGGAACTCTTCAGCATCGTTAAAGAGCTCTCTAACCCCAGCGCCTGCAACAACAACATCACACCCTCGCAAGACCTCTGCGACTCACTCGCCTCGTTCTTTCACCACAAGATCACCGACATACACAACAGCTTCGGCGCACAGACCACGCACCTAACCACCGAACCAGCGCCCCCCACCACCACCCTCTGCACCTGGACTTCGGTCAGCACCGAAGACACCACCCACACGATGAACACCATCCACTCCGGCTCCCCAACCGACCCCTGTCCAAATCACATCTTCAACAAAGCCGACTCCATCATCGCTCCCCAACTCCGGGACATCATTAACAGCTCCTTCGCATCTGCCACCTTCCCGGAGAGCTGGAAACATGCCGAGCTTAGCGCCGTCTTGAAAAAATCCACAGCGGACCCCACGGACCTCAAGAACTTCCGCCCCATCTCGCTCCTCCCCTTTCCTGCCAAAGTCATCGAGAAAACCATCAACAAACAACTCTCCACCTTCCTCGAGACAAACGGATCCCTCGACCCCTCGCAGTACGGTTTCCGAGCAAACCACAGCACCAAGACCGCCCTCATCGCAGCTACCGACTACATCAGGTCCCTGCTCGACAACGGGGAAACAGCTGCCCTCATCCTCCTGGACCTCTCAGTAGCCTTCGACACTGTATGCCACCGCACCCTGATACAGAGACTCAGCAACACCGGAATCCAAGGATCGGCCTTGGAGTGGATCATCTCGTTCCTCGCCGGAAGAACCCAGAGAGTCCGCCTCCCCCGTTCCGATCCGCGGCCACCGAAGTCATCTGCGGCGTTCCACAAGGATTTTCGCTCAGCGCCACCCTCTTCAACGTCTACATGAGCCCCCTTGCAGCCATCGCACGCCAACACAACCTAAACATCATCTCCTACACTGACGACACCCAGCTGATCCTCTCCCTCATCAACGACCCCGCCACCACCAGAGCCAGCCTCCAGGAAGGAATGAAAAACGTCGCGGAATGGATGAAGCTCAGCCGTCTGAAGCTGAACTCAGACAAGATGGAAGTCCACATCCTGAGACCATCCCCCTCTGCCTGGGACCACTCCTGGTGGCCCCCTGCCCTGGGCACCGCCCCACGCCAACGGACAATGCGCGCAACCTGGGCTTCACCTGGACTCCTCCCTCTCGATGACCAAGCAAGTAAACGCCGTCTCGTCATCCTGTTTCAACACCCTGCGCATGCTCCGAAAGATCATCCGGTGGATCCCCACCGAAACCAGGAAGACGGTCACCCAGGCCCTCGTCACCAGCCGAATGGATTACCGGAACACCCTCTACGCTGGAACCACAGCCAAACTCCAGAAAAGACTCCAGCGCATACAGAACGCTTCTGCACGACTCATCCTGGACATCCCCCGTCACAGGCACATCTCTGCCCATCTGAAAGACATGCACTGGCTCCCCATCAGCAAGAGGATCACGTTCAGACTCCTCACCCACGCACACAAAGCTCTCCACGACATGGGCCCCAAATACCTCAACAGCCACCTCACATTCTACACACTCACCCGCCAGCTCCGATCCGCCAGCCTCGCCCTTGCCACTGTCCCACGAATTCCCAAAGCCACCGCTGGAGGAAGATCCTTCTCCTACGTGACGGCCAAGACATGGAACTCCCTCCCCACCCACCTACGGCTGACCCAGGACCATCTCTCCTTCAGGAAACAACTCAAGACCTGGCTGTTCGAACAGTAGCGACTCCCCCTCCTCCCAGCGCCTTGAGACCCTAGCGGGCGAGTAGTGCACTATACAAATCTGTTTGATTGATTGATTGTTTGATTGATGTTTCTGACCGCCCATACGGTGGTCGCATCCTAATACTGAGGTCGGAACTGTCGACCTATGGTTGGGCCATTCCAGACCGCTATGGTGCCTGCCTAACATCATAATGAGCCTCTATATTCTAACCTCTTTCTTTGAAAGCCTTCCTCTAAAACCAGCCAGTCACCCGTCCTGTAGGTTGCAGGTACCGCTCAGGATTTCAAACTGCAACTGGTTCTCCATTGATTATGGATGTAACCATGAGATCACACATTGTTTTAAAATGATAGGAAATATTAGCAGCCCATTAAAACACAGGACCCCTGACACCACTGACCAAAAGCATTCCAGAAAGATTCTGCCAATTAGACCGTGGTTTAGACACTGGCAACATCCGACAACCTGTCTGCCATTAAAACTGAGGGCTCACATCAGAACCTTTCTGCAACTAAAACCGAGGTCTCAGTTAATGCATGTATCCCAAAACCACACGGTCTTTAAAACTGAAGCCTTAGGCACTGGCAGCATCCAAGAACCACACTGTCATTAAATCTTAGGGCTCAGACCCCGGCAGCATTCTAGTGCCTCACTGATATGAAAATCAAGGAACAAGGATCAGACAATTTGCCTATGGGGAAGCAGGATTCATACCTAGTTCCCCTGCTTAGGAAGTCTATAACTTGGCCACTGGTCCCCACTCACTCCCATGGTATTGGTAAAACTTTACTATAGCCTTCAGGATTCAATGTGCTAGCAGTTGGGTACATGGAGAGCGAAGGGTAGATTTGATGATTTTTATTATGTGTTTCCCTTCTGAATTTCAGAAATTTTATCACACATGGCAAATAAGGAATGACAAATTCTGAACATTTCCCCCATGAAGAGTGCTATACTCCAGAAATACATGTATCTAACATGCGTTCTTACTATTTTTTCTTCCTGGAAATGTATGCTTTCAGGATTAGGTGAATTCAATGTTGGAGCTCAAACTAAGTTATTCAAAAATGCAGGTGATTATTTTACACGACTTCAGTGTTTCTTTTTTATGGGTGTCTATTATCCCCTCTCTACAAATTCTGCTATCCAGCATTCACAGCAAATCACAGTTAAGCCATGCCTTGATGCCCAAGCGTGGAATTTTGGGAAGAAAGATAGGAATCATTCGACTGCTATGTTTACATCTATTTACATCTGGGATTTAATACATCTATTTTACATCTGGGAAGTACGCTCAGTCATCACACTGTGATGATTGAGTGTACTTCCCAGATGTAAAATAGTCCCTTGTTCATTTCAACGGAAGAGCTTCCTGGAAGGCAGAATGATGCACGAAACAGCCAACTAAGGGGCTCTATAGGATGACGAGCGGACTTAGTCTGCCCACCATCCTATCGGTTATTGGGACCGCCCGCCATAAGGGCGGGGGTCCTGTGGGGGGTATTAGGATGCGCACGCCACTGTGGCGGGCGCATCCTGCATTTTTCTCTGCACCGCCCACCACAATGCTAAAAATGCACGTAAGATCTGCTCGCCTGCTGTAGGAAGACTTTGTCCATTTCTATCTCGGTGTGGATAGCACTGTGCTAATCCTATGCTTAAAAACTTTGATAGAAAAGCAGACATTTGAGGCGAGCAGATCTAGAGTGTCGCTGGTGTTGAGAGTGCTCTACCAGAAGCTGCTTTCCACCTAAACTGAGAGCTACCCAGAGTTCTCTTCTTCTTTTTTGCATAATTTATGCGTCACTCTATGCCTGAAAGGGTTTTGTTTGGACTTATACTGGGTGCTCCCTTGTGTCTGGACAAAGCTATACCTCTCTGAAGAGCTCTAATTAGAGCGAAACACTGTGCCAGGGGTTGATTTTATTCATTTTAGGTTGGCTTGGTTGGTATTTTACCAAATCAATGCTGTAATATTGTGCCTGGAGTGATAAATGGCCTTTGTCATTGTACAGCTCGGCAAGGACATCACTGAGCTAGTCCTATGCTTAAAAACTTTGCTGTAGGAATGGCAAAAGACTTTGTCCATTTCTATCTCAGCGTGGATAGCACTGTGCTAATCCTATGCTTAAAAACTTTGATAGAAAAGCAGATATTTGAGGCGAGCAGATCTAGAGTGTCGCTGGTGTTGAGAGTGCTCTAACAGGAGCTGCTTTCCATCTAAACTGAGAGCTACCCAGGAAGGGAAGTGCCACTACATACGGTCTGAGAAAGTAGTCAATGAATCTCGATGTATTTCCGAGAAGGGAACCCATCGACGAGACTATGGGTCTTCCCGGAGGGTCCTGATAGTTCCTATGCAGCTTAGGCGCTATA
Organism: Lissotriton vulgaris; assembly: GCF_964263255.1. Taxonomy (NCBI): domain Eukaryota; kingdom Metazoa; phylum Chordata; class Amphibia; order Caudata; family Salamandridae; genus Lissotriton; species Lissotriton vulgaris. Next base: position 782,409,161 of record NC_141687.1, on the reverse strand, counting down.
TTGACAACATTTTCGTTATTTGGAAGGGATCAGGACAATCAGCTAAGAATTTTGTGAGGAAACTGAATGATAATGATCTGAACTTAAGCTTCAGTGCAGATATCAGTAAGACTTCTATAGAATTTCTAGATATTTCCGTATGTATCAGTAACCAGAACATTGAAACCAGTTTGCATTGTAAAAGTACTGCTGAGAACAGCATCCTTAGGCCCAATAGTTCACATCCACGTAATTTGATACAAAGCATCCCGTATGGGGAGTTATTACGGGCCAGAAGAAATTGCAGCTCCATCGGAGCATTTGAGCAAGAAAAACTTACCATGTGTATGAGGTTCAGGGAACATGGATATGGTTTAAAAACCATCTCAGAGGTCTGTAATAGGGTAGACAAAATTGAAAGGATTAATCTGCTTTTCCCTGTAAAAGAAAATGAGGCACGGGATAAAGTGAGATTCATCACTACTTATTGTGGACAAGCCAACAATATCCGCCAAATATTCAAAAAACACTGGCATGTCCTCCTTAGTGATGAGCATTTAAAATCTGATCTAGGGAGTAATCCACAGATCACCTTTCGAAAAAGCAGATAGCTGAAAGATGAATTAAGCCATAACCACGTGACACAAACGAATAAAGATATCCAAAAGGTACAACCAGGATATAAGTGCTGCAATAGATGCAAAGCCTGTAAGGGTAGTGTCAATTGTAAGAAATTGGTAATTCCGAATTCTGGAAAAGAATTTGTAATTAAAAAACATCTAACCTGTAACACTACACATTGTGTATATATCTTGATCTGCCCATGTAATAAATGGTACGTGAGAAGTACAAAACATCAGGCCAAGAAGAGAGTTCTTGAACATCTTCGAGCTATCAGAAATAACAACAAATTATACCCGATAGCTAGACACTTCAGCTCACACCACTACCAAGATGAAACAGGATTACGGATGGTTGTAATTGATTGTGTTGACCTCGGCATTAGGGGGGGTAATCAAGAATTATCCCTACGCAAATTGGAATCATTGTATATTATTGAATTCGAAAGTATTGTACCCAATGGACTAAATGTAACTGAGGAATTGGCAGTACATCTTCATTAAGTATATTGTATGAGCTAAAAGTAATACAGGATCACAGTCATAGCTTTCAGTAATTTTAAATTTTTATTCTTATAGGTGCTGTGAGGATGTAGAATATTGTGACCACCGGATTATGAAAGCACATGAAGGTCCATTATTGACTGCAACATGTAATGGTAGTAGGATATATGTATCAGAAGATGTCTCGACCCTAGCATTGATGGTCAAGCCCACTTGGGCAGTATTATCACATAGCGTATGAGATGCCGCTTTTTGTAGCTCTGACAATGTTGATGTAACAAATCACTCTAATATGATTATGCACAGAGTGTGGACTTATGCTGGGACAGAGATAACCAGTACCAGGTTATTTTGTTTTATTAGACTAGTACCCAGGAATTCGAAGCCCACTTGGGCAAAATCGTTTGGGGTATATATGATATAATAACATGAAATGAAATGTTTTGGTTTACACTTATATTATTTGTACATAACTGTGTAACCAACAGTGGATCCAATGAAAAGTAATATGCGTGCAATGCTATCTACTAATTGTCTGCTATGTTGTTTATACTTCTCAAGATGGCCGACACATTTACCTTCATAGACACAGCACCTTCCGAAGCAGTCCTTTGTTAATGTTTATGATTTGTCACACCATTAGATTTCAATTTCATTAGGTGCACTGAGGCTCTCGATCGTGATCAAGGTTTAACCGCCGAAACACGTTGTTTGTTGCCGCAATAAATCGCTTTTTGCAGAAGGAAGGTGTCCGAGTATATATATATATATATATATATATATATATATATATATATATATATATATATATGTGTTCCGCCGATCATAGACGGAACAAGGACTGCTTTTTCTTTTTCATATATATATATATCAATTCATTCACTCCTTCGTCAAGAAGACTGCAAGAAACACCCCGGGCTTTTTGCAGGTAATTTTATTCAGGAAACCTTTGGCGTAACTAGTTTCGGTCCGTGCGTTTATCGAACGCCATAGTCCTTACGCTGTGAAAACCCCTCACTGCAGATTTCTTTTAAGCACCTCCTTCCCAGTGGTGGAGGGCTCACCTGAAACGGATTGCTGATGCTCACATCGGTATTGGGGACCACTAGTCCCAGAATGCAGTGGGCTCGCAATCAAATCCAGGGTGACAGGGTTTCACTTATTTCATCAGCCATGTGGCACCTCTAAGTCCAGTACTCTCAACCACTGCCCCAGAAGTATCGCAGCTGTAGGTGCATTTCCAGCACCAGCGTCATTCTGTGCTGTTCGCGCTCGATGTTACCAGCTGCTTGCTGTTCCTCCAAGGCTTTTGTGGCGGGCCGTGCAAACCTCCAACTGTTGTCATGGCCACTTGACGAGAGGGTTTCTTGTACGCATTGCTGGATCCGCGTATAATGTCAATTCATTCACTCCTTCTTCAAGAAGACTGCAAGAAACACCCCGGGCTTTTTGCAGGTAATTTTATTCAGGAAACCTTTGGCGTAACTAGTTTCGGTCCGTGCCTTTATCGAACGCCATAGTCCTTATATTATAATATAAGGACTATGGCGTTCGATAAAGGCACCAATAGAGAGGTCAATAGACAATTGAGTAATTCAAGTTGCTATAAAAAATCAACACACAAAGAGTACACCAAGGCCAAAAAGACTCTGCAGAAACAACTATCACAATGACTGATCACTACATACAGTAGTGAGGAAAGAAAGATTAGATCTATAGTCAAAAAGAACTGGCCTGGGGGGAGGAGCTTCGCGGGCGACCAAGATGGCCGCGTAAGCTCGGAGCTCCGTGGACCGTCCGATCCACCGCAACTATCCTGTCTGAAATCCTGTCCCACGTTGGTGGGACTGTAATGCTGACGGCCTACTGAGGCGGGGACTGCAATCGGCTTCCAAATCGGTGACTCCTGAGCAAAGTTACGTCGAGCTGAACTCCGCTCCGTGACGGTGCCATTGTCCATCCGGACTTCGCCACTTCGTCACTTCACCCGATCGGACTACACGGGCCCTGCCTGCCATCTCCTTGGTGACGACACTGCGCACTTGTATTGCCCTCGTCGGCCTGATTGTGACTTTTTGGTCCGACTGGCTCTCGGCTGTGGACCCTGACCTGCGGCCGCCTGTCCTTTGTTCTCGGGGACCCATCATGGCGGGCAGAGGCGATCCGGAAAGGGCATCGAATAAAGGTGGTCGGGGCAAACCGCAAACGCAGAACAACCGCATGGAGCGGTATGTGAATCTCAAGTCGCCACCTACATCGGGGGCCATCTCCAAAGGGGCCCCAGTGAATGGCCCGCCGGACGGCTCGGATCCTACCCTAATGGACATCATGGGTGCCATCACCAGCCTCCGTGCCGATGTACAACAGCAGCACGAGACTCTGTCCCATAAAGTGGACTCCATGGCCATTGATATTTCCCTCATCAGGACCGACTTGGGCAAGACAAATGATCGTGTGAGAGCGCTTGACATCAAGACCACTAGTTTGACCTCGGATGTCTCTGAATTGCAAACGGAGGTCCGGAACCTGCGATCGACTGCCGATCTTTTCTCAAAGCGGCTGGAGGACTTTGAAGGGCGAGCCAGGCGGCAGAACGTCCGTATAGTGGGGGTTCCGGAAGGGTCCGAAAATGGCGCAGCGGACCTGTTTGTGGAAGAATTGGTCAAGACACACCTGGCGCCCTCTGGCCTGAGCAATTTCTTCTCAGTGGAACGTGCCCACCGTGTGCCAGGGGGGCCACCTACAACGGGGGCGACGCCGCGACCAATTGTGGCGCGCCTTCTCAATTTTAGAGATCGAGATGCGATCCTCCAGGCATCCAGATCGCACGGGCCGCTACACTATCAGAATGCGGAGGTGCATTTTTACTCGGATTTCACCAGACTGGTACAACGCCAACGGTTGAGCTACGCGGGCGTAAAGAGACGGCTCAGAGACATGGGTCTCAAGTACTCTATGCAATTCCCAGCGAAGCTCCGCGTGGAACTCAAGGGACGAGCCTACTTTTTTGACTATCCTGAGAATGTGAGCGAGTGGCTGGACACTGTAACACCAGAGCGGGAAGAGCGAGAGGAAGATGTTGGAGGCGCCTCGAGCGGAGCGGAGCGGCAAGAATGAACTGGGAGCCGGGGCTACCCCTGCCTCGAATGGCCACCGGACTGGTGTTTTTGGTGCGATTATTCTCTCCTTTATTCTCATGGTGGGTGGCGGGACGATTTCACGGGGACTCCTTACTCCTCTGGGTCTTCTGTAGAGTAGTTAATGGGGCGACAGGCACACTGCTGGTTGGGGGGGCTTTTTAGTCTACTGCAGGGGTGCAGGGTGGGGGGTTGGTTGGGTACAGTTCTATTTTGTTTTGTGTTTCTTTTTCTTTCTCTTTTGTGGCAAATGGACAATGGCGATCCTGGACTTTCTTTGATGCAAGTGTCTTTGGGTGATGGGTGGGGCGGGAGGTGGAGGGATGAGGGGTAGAGTATTGAAAATTCTTAGTTGGAATGTTAACGGGTTGGGAGATCGCATCAAGAGAGGGGTGGTTATACAATTGGTTAAACGGCATATGCCAGATGTTGTACTTCTTCAGGAGACGCACTTGGTGGGCAACGCCTGTAAAGCCCTGAATCGCAAAGGATACAAAATGGTGGCGCATTCGGGGTTCTCTTCCGGCTCCAGGGGGGCGGGAATTCTTGTGCGTGCATCCCTTCCCCTAGAGATAGAGACCACCTTGATTGATGATAGGGGGAGGTACGCCGCCGTGGCTGGTAGATGGGAGGGGCGTTCCCTTACGTTGTTGTCCGTGTACGTCCCCCCAGGGCTCCAGTCTAGTACTTTTCAGGACCTTGGTGGTGCCATCTTGTCTATGCCGGCTGGTCGTTTGATAGTGGGGGGTGACTTTAATTCAGTTTGCTCTGGTCTCCTTGATCGTCAACCGCCTCGCGACCTACGTGGGCCACAGATGTGGCTGCCGTCCTTTCTTGAGTCTACTGGGCTGGTGGACGCGTGGCGGCTCTTGCACCCCACGCTCCGTCAATTTTCTTTCCTGTCGGGCGCGCATGGGAGTCTCTCGCGTATCGACTATGTCCTTACGCTGGCTTCGGATGCACTTGCCGTGTCCGAGGCCCGCTTTCTTGCGCGGGGCATCTCCGACCACTCCCCGCTATGGGTCTCCTTCGACTTTGGAGTGACTCTGTCGGAGCGCCCGGCAGCAGTCAATCCATGGTATTTCCGTGACTTCAAGACCCGCTCCCTCCTGGCCAAGTCCATCGATCTTTACTTCTCCGAGAATGTGGGCTCGGTGGAGTCGGCCGTTACACTGTGGGAAGCTTTTAAGACGGTGCTTCGGGGCGAGGCCCAGGCACTTATCGCTGCTACCCGTCGTGACAGGGACTCAGATATGCTGACTATTGAGCAGGAAGTGTTACGCCTCGAGGCTCAACTGGGATCCAATCCGGATCCCTTGGTCCTTCACAATCTCTCGCTGAAACAAGCGGAGTGTCACGCCCTAGCCACTAACGCCGCTCTTGTCCTGGCCAAGGAACAGCAAGGTCGCATCTACGATGTGGGCGACAAGGCCGGGAAGCTGTTGGCTTGGCTTGACAGGAGGGAGATGGCCAGCCGGGTGGTGCCGGAGCTTCTTGGTGACAACGGTGCGATCCTTACGGATCCCAGCGCCGTTGTGGACTCTTTCGCAGACTACTTCCGGGGGGTCTATGAGTCTGCCTCGGACTCTTCGGAGGCGGACTCGACGGCCTTCCTCTCCGGTATCGACCTGCCCAGTCTTTCCGAGGTAGAAAGAGAGGACCTGGATAGGGACATCACCGCGGACGAAGTTGATCTTGCGATCCGTTAACTTAATTCCGGTAAGGCCTCCGGGCCTAACGGTATACCAGTGGAACTATATAAAATCCGCTCGGACGCAGTCTCCCCGCATCTCCGTAAGATGTTCCTGGAATCCTTTGAGAGAGGCTCTCTCCCCCTGGACCAACGATTGGCCACCATCGTGGTCATCCACAAGGAGGGCAAACCACGGGACGTCTGTCGTTCTTACCGTCCTATTTCCCTCCTTAACGCGGAGCCCAAGGTCCTTGCCAAACTCTTGGCTAATCGTTTGATTGGAGTCATTGGCGATCTCGTGCACCCCGATCAATCTGGATTCATCCCCCACCGTAACACTGCCCTGAACTTGCGCCGCCTTCATGGGGTCATGGCCCGGGCCCACACTCTTGAAGAGCCGGCTGTGTTGGCGTCCCTGGATGCCACTATGGCCTTTGATTCGCTCGAATGGCCCTACTTATGGGCGGTTCTGGCCAAGCTCGGGTTTGGACCCGTCTTCGTTAGCTGGGTGAAGCTCCTGTATGCGGACCCGATGGCCAATGTCACAGTCAATGGCCGCCTATCGGCGCCATTCCCCCTACGTCGCGGTACCAGACAGGGTTGCCCCCTGTCCCCCCTATTGTTTGCCTTGGCTCTCGAACCTCTTGCAGCGTTGCTGCGTTCACATCCCGACTTGAGGGGTATCAAATGGGCCCCTGGCTTTGAGGACAGGGTCTCCTTGTACGCTGACGACATACTGCTGTATCTGTCTTCACCTGGTAGATCCCTTGTTGTGGCCTGTGACGTCATCAAACTCTTTGGGCGGCACTCTGGCCTGGTTATAAACTGGGCCAAGTCATCTCTATACGTCCTCAAAGGAGATACCCCGCGCCTTCCTAGGGGCTGCGGTATTCAGATTGCTTCGCGCGGTTTCAAATACCTGGGTATATACATCTCCGGTAATGCCAAGCTCCGGTATGACAACAACCTGCTCCCCCCTCTTCAGCGGCTGCGACGTGATGTCGACAGCTGGCGCCATTTGCCACTCTCCCTCCTTGGCCGTGCCGCCCTTTTCAAGATGATGGCCCTGCCCAGATTCCTGTACGCACTACAAAACGCGCAAGACCCTGTCCCAGCCCGCTACTTCCGTGAGATCGAAGGCCTTCTTCGTAACCTCCTCTGGGAGGGTCGCCCCCGCGTCGCCCTCCACAAACTCACGCTCCCTTGGTACGATGGGGGCATTGCCCTCCCTGACGTGCGCCGGTATTATTGGTCGGCGCAGCTAGCTGCCCTGAACCACGGGTTCTACGGCCCAGTGGTGAACCCCGGCTACGCCATGGATAGGTGGCTGACGGGCGGCGGTAATTACTACCGTGCCCTATATTCCAAATCCTTTGACCGCAAGTTAACGGGACCCACCCGAACGGCGGTTCGCACCTGGAAAGCGGTTACCAAGGCGCAGGGATGGCAGGGCAGACTTACGAGGTTCACTCCCCTTTTTGACTCCGACATCCTGGGTAGACTGTGGCACTCCAAGGGTTTTGATAGGTGGGACCTCATTGGCATCAGCAGGGTTGAGGACATGCTCTCTAGGGGTTTGATTAAGACCTTCCCCCAGTTGCAAGCTGAGTACCAGCTGGGCGCGACGGAGTTCTTCCGTTATGCGCAGCTGAGACACGCGCTGGTCTCGGCCACTCCGCCGGACGGCGTCATTCCTGAAAGTTCCCCGCTGGAAGATAGGATCCTGGATGGTCATATGCCAGACAGTGCAATTTCCCTCTCGTACAAGAAGTTGATCAATACACGCACAGACCTCCTCCTTGGCTTGAGAGATCAGTGGGTGGCGGATGGCCTTGAGTTGGACAACGAGGATTGGCAGAGTGCGGTTTCCTCTCCTAAGGAGGTTGCCATTTCTTCCCGTCTTCGCCTCGTACAGTTTAAGGTCTTGCACCGGGTGTACGTGACTGGGCCCCGATTGATGCGTATGGGTTTCTCACCTGACGGTCTCTGCCGCAGGGGCTGTGGGGCCCCTGCCACTTTCCTACATATCCTCTGGGATTGCCCGGTGATCGCCTCCTACTGGAGAAGGGTCCACCGAGTGATGGCGGAGGTTACTGGCGTGGCTTCCCAGGCGGAGGCCCGTCGATGCCTCTTGAATGTATGGGAGCCGTCCGACCACAACGTTGCACAGACTAGGTGGGTTACCCTGGGGAACATGGTGGCGAAGAGGGACATAGCCCAGAGATGGGGTGCGAATGAGGCCCCTCTATTGGTGCAGTGGAAGGCCAACATGGACTGGTGTATGTTTAGGGAAAAGACAGTCTATGTGGCCAGAGGGAAACCTCGGACTTGGATGAAAATTTGGGGAGCATGGAACGAATATAGGGGGGATGTGTGTCTACCGCCTGAACCAATTGCTCAACAAGATAACGTTTCTCCCTAACCAGTGACGCCAACTGAGCTTTAATGTAATTCTTTCTCCTGATGTCTTCCCCCGCCCCCCTCCTTCCCATTCTGCTATCTGTCTTTCTTGAGTGCTTTCCTGTCTTATCCCCTACCCATCCCTGACACCCAGCGTCACATTTTATACACTGCCACTTTCGCGCCCGCGGGCGCCTGTTGTTCTTTTTATATCATAAAATTTAACCTTTGATGATTATGACTTCAATGTTTGACACTATTTGCCTCCTTTACTCTTGCTGCCTCGCCTCCGGGATGTCAGGCTGAATAGCTGTGTGTTCTGGTCTCAATAAAGGTTTTCAAAAATTTAAAAAAAAAAAAAAAAAAAGAACTGGCCTATAGCACCTACTGATGTGGTGTTAGGTACAAGATTGCCTGCTAATCCCATGATCACCTTCAGGAGAGTTAAAAGTATGGAAGCAATCTTGGATAAAAGTAGCCCTGAGATGAGACAAAATAGAATGTGGCTACAACCTGCTCAAGGATTCTGAAAATGTTCCACTTGCAGAGCCTGCAAGTTTGGAATTAACATGACTCACTATCGCGCCCCCTTTAGCACCAAAGAAATAGCCATCTTGGGGAGCTTTAATTGCAGGACTGAATTTGCTGTATACGTCCTGCCGTGCACCTGTGGTCTTAACTACATTGGTAGCACAAAGCTGCAGGTGCACGTGAGGATCCTGCAGCATCTACAGGTTATTTTACATAGTGACCCAGCTTACCCAGTGGCGCAGCATTTTAAAAGGATGCACAATAACGATGTCACTTGCCTCAAATATTTTGTGGTTGGTTCAGTTCCAAAATCTTGGCATGGGGGCCATCGAGAACGCCAGTTAGGCAACTGGAGACTAGAATGATTCTTGAATTCGACAGCAAATGGCCAAACGGGTTGAACAATAAAGAAAATACGTACAATTTTCTCTAAACTTGCTATTTCCCCGTTTCGATGATTCTAGACCGCATAACATAATGACATATGCCACTATATATGAGTTTCTTTTAGGTGTATATAGCCCCCTCCATTTTCTTGTATGTTGTAGGATAGGGAACAAAATATAACTTTGATACTTTGCAGTATTTGAATAACTCACATGCCTGTAATTGATAACATGTTTTTTGTCACCTTTGCACTTTTATCCAGTATGATGAATTTTAGGATGATTTTAGCAATACTATCCAGTAATGGCTTTTATTGTTAGCAATATTTATAAATCTGTTTAATCATACAGATGCACTTTATGTACATTACATATGCACACTAGCACAGTTTTGCACAGTTATTTGATTGCTGCTATGTTCTATGTTGCACTTAGTGGGTCCTCCACACAACAGCATACTGTCATTCCATCGAAAGTATGATATGATTTTATAAATGATGCATAATCTATGTTCAGTGGTTCTATTAAAGGATTTATCAGGTCATTGTATTCTTTAGAAAATGCGATACTCAGAGCAGTATTTACATGCTAGACCGTAGAAGGAAATTTTAATTACATTGGGCAATCTTTGTATAGTTTCAAAACATGTGTTTGTTCAGAGAATGCTGTGCTTTCACAATATGCCTTTAAGAGGAGAATATATTTTTATTTATAAATGTATTTATACAGATAGACATATAAATAGAACCATCATAATGTTGACATATTAGAATGAAACATCTTATGCTTTAAGTTATTACTGAGCCATCGATGACATAAGGGTTACATATTTACTAAATCTAAAAAATCGATGTGGTGCTCTGCAACAATACAGCAGTATGTTTTCACTTTCAATGATCATGTGATCAGAAGTAGATAGAGGTGGGTGTGCACTTTGTAGCATTTAAAAACAATTAATTTGGCTGGGGCCCGCATGTGAACCAGGGCTTCCGAGCTCGAAACGCATCATGCGCTGAGAAGAAACAAATGGCCATGAAATAAACATCTCGCCTAAGAATCAAGTGGTTTGTCTCTCCTTCTTCGCTATTCGGAGGTTGAGGGAGAATATAATTGCTGGATATATATATATATATATATATATATATATATATATATATATATATATATATATATATATATATATATATATATATATATATATATATATATATATATATATATATATATATCAAGTCAAACACTCCTGATTTGCATGCTACAAAACACCAGAGAAACAGACGCTTGTTTTCCTCTTCTTGAAGCAGGTATTTTATTTCAAATTTTTCATGTGCACTGCAAATGTGCTGTAATCCAGACGCGCTCACTGGAAATGTGTGATTGGTGACCCAACAGATTTTAAAACACCCTCTACCAATCCTGTGTATGGAGGTCACATGGATACTAGATAAACATGGAAAACAGACTTGTTGAAATCCACGCTATATCCAACATAGACACTGGTATGGACCTAATGCATAATATAAAAACAGTACTATATCCAGAATTTTTTGGTAAAAAATTGTTAAACTGGGTAATAGAAATGTTGCAATTATTTAAAATGTCATCAATAATATCTGTACAAATACAAAAGGTCTAGATGGCAACATATGAGCATATGTATAGAACTCACACCAATATTTGAAAATAGTCCCAAGAACAAAGCAAATTAATAGCTGCATAATTTAATAACTGCATAATGCAAGATTTGAATTGATGATTGTTCTTGAAACATATAATGCTCATTCCCTTTCTCAAGGGCATTCATAAACTACGCTCAGAATATTCATGTATTCGAATTATACCAAAAAGGTCCTTACCCTGTCTGATCCACAATCTCCAAAAGTGCTAGTGCTAAAGTGCAATAAAAAGTGACTGTACTAGTGATCTTTTACATTTAAAGATCACTGAATCTTCAACCCCAAACAGATGGCATATATGTAGAAATACCTTATCGATTTGACCCAGCCGGGTTCAATTTCAATGGGTTGAATGGTTGGGGTGAGATCAGGACTGAACGAGGAGCAATGTTTGAAAACAGCAATTAAGCAATCAAAATGGAATCCCAAATTTGGTCAAAATTAATCAGAACTGGGAATTGGGGAAAGACTAATTAGATTGTACTTTGGGTATACAGAACAGCAAAATATAATTAAAACAGCAATCAGAAATCAGAAATTGGCCAAACATAGTCGTGGAGAAGTGTGGCTCACTGGTTAGAGCAGGCAGACCCTGAAGCAGAGGTCAGACCCGGGACCAGGGTTCAATTCCCGACGCGGCAGGGTCTTGAGCTCAAATGTCCACGGATTCGATAATTCTCGCTTCGGTGCCTGACTTAATCATGGGTTCACACTCTGCAACTCTGGGCATTAAGCTTGCTTAATCTCCACAATGGCCCCCCCGCGGAGGGATGCCTGGCTTTCACCCTGGGGATTCCCTGTAGGGGCTATCTCACAGGGAAAAGCCAGGACGGGTTCCCAAGGCAATCGCTTAGAGACCCCTGGGTGATAAGCGCTATATAAATCCAATATACAATACAATACAATACAATTTAGGGTAAATTGAGTTTCAGTCATTTCAGAGACAGTAAACAATCAGTGCAAGTGTGCCAATAAATACCATAAAACCAATCATTCATCAAACAAATCTCATAAATTCATCCTTGGGGGCCAACTACCCCTGCTATTACCTCCAGTACGCCCCACACAGCAGGATTGCTAAGTTCTCATAGCAGGCCACGGTCCCTTTGCCCACCACTTTTCAAACGAGCTCTGTGGCGCGCTCTTGGATGGGCTTTGCAGTCACATTCACTGCTGGGGGTCCTTTGGGGCCAACTAGCCTAGCTCTTACCTCCAGTAAGCCCCACACAGTGGGAATGCTGAGAGGTGGATCTTCCTTTCTCTAGCTCTTGCTCCTATGGTTACTCCCTGGTAGTCCTGAGGCAGCGGTGCCTAACTACAGTGTTCCTCCGCTTCCTGGCACTTAATTGCATGCAGTGTGCCATCTGTTGTTTACCCCTCACTGACTGATGTGTAAAACTCCGGTTGTGGTTGGGGGCGTGGCCCCCCTCTTCTCCCTCCTCGCCTTGTTTTCTGCTTAGGTCCAATGTCAGAGCGACCCCCACCCCCTCCAAAACACACTCCTGAAGTCTTGGCCAAGCTTGAATGTTGTCTCGTGGCTGATGCAGCGCACACAAACGAATCTACTGATTTGTGTTTTTAACCATTGGAGGGAAGGGGGTATCGATCTGTTACCACAGCCTTAACCCTTTGTGCATCTAATAAAGATGCGCCTGTACCTCCTCAACTTTCAAACTCTTTAAACACTTTTTTTAGTTTTCTTTTTGAGACACCCGCTCCGCCGGCAGGAGGGTTAAACGTGACAGGCAACAACCGTGTCCATCCGCCTCAGCCGCAGTCAAGTTACAGACGGAGAAGGGAGGGGGGCGGCGGGGGAGGTTTAATTTAATCTTCGATGGCAACCCCCAAACACGCACAGACCTGTTCTATTATTAGGTGCGAAGCCCTCTACAGAGAAAATCTTCGGACCAATCTCGTTGTTCCTCAAAGTTTACGAAGCGATAGTCACCACTTGCATGACCAGTGCGCTCAAGCACTTATGCTGCCCGCCTAATGTTGGTGTACTCATCCAGGTTGGACTTGTATTGGTGAATGACGCATTGTTGTATCTCACTTTAGCACAGGACCTGATGCATGGACCTTAATGTGGCTGCCTCCGCACGGACCTTAAAGTGGCTGTCTCCTCGCTTTCCCAGTGCTGCGTTGCTGCCCACCTGGGCACCCTTTCCTGTCCTGCCTTCTCTTTTCATGGCGGTCTCCAGTGTGGTCTCTGCACCCTCTCTCTTGCTCCAGGATTACCACACGGGGCTCCTCAACCCACTTAAACCGCTCTGCGCACCCTTTTTTAAAAGAGAACCCCTCCACACAAAGGACCACGGGATAGTCAAAACGGCAGGGTTTCAAAGGGCAAATTTACAAGTCCCTTCCGCCACTTTTGCGTCATTTTTAACATGGGAAAAATGAGGCAAAAGTGGTGCTAGGGGCTTGTAAATCCGACCCTTAAGTTGGAAGAGCAGGTTTCTTGTCGTAAAAGCGACAGTGTTCCTTACGGCTTTGTCAGCCGTTCCTTTCTGGGATGGTAATCAGTTTTCTCTTTCTGTTCGGGAAAGAGGTGCTTAAAAAGCGGGGTCTTAGACTCACAAGGGCAGGGATATGCGGTGTGTTTAAATCTATCATGGCCTACCTTGATATTTTGCTTTTGCTTGTTTCGGACAGAGTTACTTCCATCAGGATCGATGCGAGTTTAGGGCTAGTGCTATCCAAGACCAATCTTCGTCTTCTTTCGACCCATGGTTCACTTGTATTATTTTTATGCTGTTCGACTGTTGTTGTGTGATTGTTTTGTTTCTTGCCCCCTTTAAGATTGAATACTTTTTTTCGGTTGTGTTCTTAGATTGGGAAGCCGTGTTGTTTAGTAAAGGGAATGGATACTTAATTGGCGTTGGGAGCTCTAATGTTATTCCCCATTCTGCAAAGTAAGATCTTGTTGAACAAATTAGCTCTACTATATCTTTTGATGCCCACTTAGTGCTGCTTATTTCCTCTTCTTTCTCTTTATGTATTTGAATGAATTCTACTGATATGAAGTCACTTGTTGTTATTCCCCTTAATTTGGGTATCTCTCCAAGCAATCTCAGTATGTTCCCCCGATTCAACATATCCAGTTTTCCTCTTGTTTGGAATTCCGGCCTAAATAGTAGTTTGCAGCCTGTTTCTGTGGATGCCGTTTGGGAATTCTGTTTTTGGTAGACTTCTCTTTTTCCCTCTGTTTGATCCAGTTGGATATATGGTATGTGTCAGTATTGTCGTTCCGTAGTTGTTGTTTCTGGTCGACTGGGCCCCAGTAATGTCACCACTTTTTGGAGTTCCATTAATTCTCGCTCTGCTGGTCCATTGCTTGTGTTTTGCCCCGCCTTATCATTTGGTAGAGTTCCATATGAAGCATTACATGTTCTTCCTTTTTTTCCTACCATTATGGTTAGGCGTGTGTTTGTCTCCCTGACTTGATCTACTTGTATTTTTTGGCTCTGTTCTTTTTCCATTTTATTCCGACTGTATGACTCGTTTCCTCCTATTGGCCATTTTGAACAGTTTTGTGCCGATAGTTTATGCTCGGGTTTTTGTATTAATGCGTTTACTTGTACTCATTGTTGTTCTGTGTCCTGACCGTGATTTATTTTTGCTATCTCGTCTACTTTATATGTTATTTTATTCAGTGTGATTATGTCAGCTTTTTCCTCGTCCTTTGGTTTTCCTTGTGGGATTGATGTTATTTCATTCTGCCATGAACATTTTGAATGTTCTTCAACCTCTTCTATTTTTGTCTCTTGGTTACCTGCTTCTTTAGCAACCTTTTCTTTAACCGGTTCATTCGTGATCTCTTTCTTTTTTTCGTTCGAAGATGGCAAAGATTTGTTTTTCTTGCTTGGTTTTGATGGCATTTTTCCTTGCCTTCCTTGCGCGTTTACGTTGTCTTTTGGTTAGGGGTTCTGTTAAGCCCGATGACCCCAGTGCTTTATTTTCATCTAGACCTTTCTCAGTTGTTTCATTCTCTTCTGATCCATTTAGGGTTTTTTCCTTTTCGACGGGGGAAATTGTTCTATTTTGTTTTCCAATTTTTATAACCTCGCCAAGAGAATTTTCACCTTGGGTATTTTTTGAATGTGTTACAGCTAGTATTTCTCTCAAAATGTCTGGTAATGATGCCAATTTGTCTATTATTTCCCCGCCGACTCAATTTTGCTCCATTAACTTAGCTTTCCATTGTTTTTCTTCCTCCTTTTCTTTTGTGAGATACACCAAGATATTATCCACTTTGGAATGTATTCCCACTATGTGTGTTGCAATTAAGTTCATCAAATCCACCTGAACATCAAGTTTGTTTGATTGAAAATTTAAAGCGTTAATCACTTGTTGTAAGCTTTTTAATAGAGTGTCCCCCAGAGCGCGGACTGTGCTTTGGTTTGTTGCGTCCGGGCCCTTGTGGTTGAGTCAAAGCTACCTGTGGAAGAGATAGTTATTGGCGAGTCTTCTTTAGTCCCCTCTTTTGCTTCATCAGACTCCTGAATTTTAGTGTTCAACTGTCGGATGGGGCTTGATGTAAGTTTTTTTGGAGCAAGTGTAGTTTCCTGTTTCTCACCGTCTTCATTTATTTCCAAATGTTCTGATTCTTTCACCTCTACATAACTACATCACTCTAATTCCACTTCCTTATGTGAGATGTCTTCGTGCATTTTCCGAAGTTCTGCTTCTTCATAGATTGAAAAAGATTTAGACCAGTCTATTTTTTGTATACTTCTCTGCGATTTTATTTGGGACCCTGATTGACTTTGGTCGATAAATATTAAACTTTTTTCGTTGCCCTCAGTGGTTTTTTTGTTTGGTGTAGACATCGCTTGGCAAATAGGTACATGGATTTGTGCCGTAGTTTTTACCAACCAATTTTTTATTGTTGATTTTTCTTTAAACTGGGTACCCAAACTTAATTCTGATTCATTTCTCTTTTTACGTTTTTTGCTTGATGAGGTTAAATTTAGTGGTTTTATTGGGCTTTGTAGAGTTTTTGCTTCTTCACTTATGCTGTGAATTGCTGCCATTTGATCTTTTAAAAAATGAAATTTGTGCTTAAGTTTTTCTTCCCCAAACTTGAAAGGCTCTGCCATGGGGAGTGGTATCGGGTCTGTTTGTTCTTCGCTGAGCAATTCGTCTGACCTAATTTTATTTCCTTGTTTGTTTCTTTCCTTTGCCGCCAACCTTCTTTTTATTTTCTGTATTGGTGTTTGTCGGATTTTTCCTGACTGCATATCCTATTTCTGCTGTTCTGTCCTGTGGTCTGTTTAAGGGGTGTCTAGGATCTTACTTTATTTTTCGTAGTATGGGTGTATCTGGTTATCCCTTTGCTTTTAGACTGTTTCTGTGTTCTTTCGCACAGTGTAAATTTTCATTTCAACTCTTGATTTTTTCAGTCCGCTCTGGGTTGGTAATTTACTGATTAGCAAACGGCGTGATATGGTTACCCCTGTAGGCTTCCCTGAGTTCCTTGGGTTCAGACTCACTCGTTGCGTAGAGTGATATGATCCACCTGGTCATGCCACACGAATACTTGCTGCTTGTAATCACCCTCACATTTACCCTCACACCTACACTAGCACTCAGCACTCCCAAACCTCCCAAGCCTGTCTGCCCCTTGGGTATGGTACAGCTGCCGTCAGGGAGAGAGCGGGAGCGGGAAGGTAGGTGCTGGGCAGTGTGTCCGTTGTGGTGCTGTTCTTGATGGAAAAGAGTAGGAATGGGTAAGATGAGGTCAGCTGTGTCTGAAGCTGCTTTTTCCAAAGCGCTACAGCTCTGGTATTTTCCGATGTAGAGTTCTGTGTGCCTGCGGGATGTTCCGCAGGGGGTTTGGAGGGTGGGAGTCTTTTATAAGAGTATTTTGGGAGTTTTATGCCCGTCTGTGAGTTTTTACCTGAAGTACAGGGCTTCGGGGCAGGGTTGGGGGTCTGCTATAGCACGGTTTCCACAGTTCACCCCCACCCTCCTCTGACTCAACTCCTTTGTCCGTGTTCGTGTCCGTGTCTCCCTCCCCTCAACTCCACCCCTTTCTCTTTTCTTTTATTATTCTAAATTCCCAAGTGAAAGGGAGCTTGGTACTCACGAATCCTGAACCAAAACTCGCCCTCGCTGCTCCGCTTCTTCGCTGCGATCCCAGGATGCTCTGGGAGTTGCCTCTGCTCTTAGTTTCATTAGAACACCTCAAACACCTCAAAACTCCTCAAAACTCTACCGGTTTGCGTTTGCCGGCCTTGAGCCTCAGTTCAGTGATTCTTTCTCTTTTGTTCATAGACCACCGCTCGACCGCCTGAATACTTCACTCACTCAGGCTCTCTCACGCCTCTTGCTGAGCCTGGGCGGAAAGTCGGGATCGGGCTACCGGTGCCTCCTGTGCAAATCCCGAGTTTTCCTGAGGTTTTCTGACTGAACCCTGGTTTCTCGCCACGGCTCCTGCGGCTCTTACGGCTCCTGCGGCTCCAGCTCCGTCTTCAGCTCTGACCGTGGCACCAGCAAGTTTCCTCTTTAACCCTCTGGGTGTTTCCTGAGGGTTCCCGGCTCACTGCGGCTTCTGCGTTCTCTGTACGCCGCCGCTGACGCTTCAGAAGGCTCTCTGTGCTCAGCTTTTCTGCGGCTTTCTATGCTACAGAAGCGCCTCGCAGCTCCCCGCTGCTCTGCCTGCTCGCTACCTGGTCACTCAGTTTACGGCTTCTGCAGGACGCTACCACCGCCTCCGCTACAGCAGCTTCTTGCAGCTCCTCGCCGCTCAGCCGCTCGGCTTGCCTCAGTCTGCTCTGTTTGCTGTTTGCTCTCTAGCGCCACCATCCAACCTGAAAATGCGATGTACGTCTTCTTTCTCCCCCAGAGAGCAGCTGTCCCAGTTACTTTCGCTTTTAGAGATAATAAGTATCCTAGGGCCTCTTGTCTGTTTATTTTGAAAGAATGTAAACTTGAAGTACACCAATTTGACGTGCGTCCGAATGGTCTGTAGGCCTCGTGCAACACCTCTATGCATGATTTCTCTAAATGTTGTCTGGTTGCTATTTGTCTCTTGATGAATGACCATGTTGATCTTTCCCAGAAGGCTTTGCAGTGCATCCAGTGAGGTGGTTGCATTTTCATTGGCTGTCACATTTAAGATGGCTTGTTAGAGAATCAGCATATTACAAACTCCTCATTTCACAGTAGTTTAGTTCATTCGTGTTTACAGCACCATTCTCACCTAGAACACCATTTGATTTGTACAGGAGTCTTTTGGTGGCCACTTGCATGCACGTTTAAGAACACGTCACTGGTAATGAAACAGCATCGCGACAGAGCTTTAACAAATGAAGAATTGGTGAGTTGATAAAAATAGAATAGGGGAAACATACAGCTCCACTTTCAATTAGAAACAAGCATTTGCAATGCAATAGATCTCGCATTTGCGCATGTTTTTAGCTATTGACATTGCAAATAACAATTCCTTTTATTTTTGTTTTCAAAACATAAATAAAAGGCATTTTCATTGACAATGTCAATAGCTTAAACTTGCGTAAATGCGAGACCTATTGCATTGCAAATGCTTGTTTAGTAGGTCGAGCCTAGCACATCGTGCATGCGCTGCTATATGAGAGGCTTCTTGTAAGCACTTCCAACTCCCTAGAGCTTTTCCAGTGTGTTTTATTTACGCCCACACATTTGATTGGCCATTGCGTAAGGCTTTCACAAAAGAGAGCACGCAAATGGCCAAAGGCTTGGCTATGTCTCACCTTTTTTTAAAATGTTCCCTACCATAGCCTATGTGTCTCGGGAGTGAGTGCAGTCATCAGCAGCGTGCAGTGTGCCGGCTGCATGGCAAGCTGCATTCCAGTATTAGGTTACTTTCTTGTGAAATTAGTACAACTCTTCCTGCCTGACCCCACCCCTTCACCTCTGCCCGCCAGCGGTGCAGGAAGGTTCACAAGCGCAGGCCCTTTCATGTGCCTCCCCGGACCCGCCTCCTGACAGTAGCGAATGTTGGTACTCACAGCCTCGCCTCTTCAAAGAGCGCTTGAAGGCCGCGTCTTCTCCCTCCGAGCCATGTTTACTGCAGCCCCCGTCGGTGCCGTGAAGAGACTGCATTAAATAAGGGCTCCTCCTGGGCCCCGCTCATTACTACAGCTATCCCCGTGGCCACCGGTCTGAGGGACGGCTGCCAATGAGGCGGGAGTCCATTCATGCGCGAAGGGCTCGAGGCACTGGCATATGTTACCCCTGTATGTATGGAGCAAAGGCGGCTGAGAGCAGAGAGGCAACTTAGAGCTTTCTTCAGACCCACAGCAGAAATGCGTAAGCTTCACTGTCATCCATCAACAATGCAAGTGTCACTGGCAACCGCTTACAGAGCAAGCTTCCCCCACCAACAGCGCAATCCTCACTGCCACCCGCCTCCATCGCTAGCTTCACTGCCCCCACCTACAACGCGAGCTATGCTGTCATCTGTCAGCAGTGAGAGCTTCACTGCCACCCCACCTACAGCACAAGATTCACCCCGGAAAAGGCGCAAGCTTCCCTGCCACCCGCCTTCAGCACAAACTTCACTGCCACCCACCTACAACGCAAGCTACGCTGCCATCCGTCAGCAGTGAGAGCTTTACTGCCACCCACCTACAGCTCAAGATTCACCCGGAAACATGCAAGCTTTGTTGACACCTGACTCCAGCGCAAACTTCACTGCCACCCACCTACAACATGAGCCACGCTGCCATCCCTCAGCAGTGAGAGCTTCACTGCCACCCGCCTACAGCTTAAGATTCACCCGAAAACAGCGCAAGCTTCGCTGCCACCCGCCTCCAGCACGAACTTAACTGCCACCCTTCTACAGCTCGAGCTATGTTGCCATCCGTCAGCAGTGAGAGCTTCAGTGCCACTCACCTACGGCTCAAGATTCACCCGGAATATATACTAACATCTTTATTAAACTCAAATGAGTGAGACTACGTCACACAGAAGCCTTAGCAACTGAATGAGGCAGTCTGCTAGAATGGTCTTACTTCACATCTTATATACTCTTTATCCTGCCCCAGGCATGTAAGGGAGTTGTACCAATTATATTCCTAAACAAATGGAAAATCTGGAGGGTCAGCAGGTGAGTAGCCTTTGGGGTTTTAGCAGGATATCGGCAAAACATTATAATTACATAGTTCACAAAGGTTAATCTGATTTAGATGGCACTGCAGGGCATGGCATGATTACATGTACAGTATACCAACCCAAAAGTTAATCATTAAGAATGTCCCAAATTCAACCTCCAAAAACCGGACAAACCTATAATTGAAAGCATAACCCATGTAATGAAGAAACATAAAAAGAAACAGTAACAGATGATGAACAAGATAAGGCATGTGCAAGGAAACTAAAAGTTAACGATGTCCTGAACATTGATTGGCAATCTCAGACAAAGATCGATCAGGGAAATTGGATTTGCGAGGTCAGTTTCAGGTGAAGAGGTCAGTTTCTTACAGTTCGTTTCAGAGTCAAAAAGAAAGCTTAGTTAATGTATCCATGGACTAAGAAGGCCAGGCCACTTTGTTCGCCAGGCTACCTTCAAAGGCCTACAAAATGGTGGCACAATATAAAATGGAGTCAGTCTCGAGAATTACAGAACCTCAGACCCTCCTTTTGCCATGACGTAGGCAATAACCTAAGACTCATGTTAATCTGAATCTAGGTCTATATCGATATTCATTAGGTCGTCAAGGTGTTGCTGTAACATCATCTTATTATTCTCTACTTCTCTCGGGACAGGTCTCCGAACACACATAGTAGCACAAAGACTCACTTCTGGTGGACCATTTTTGGATGCTATAGGCGTAGCCACTTCCTCTTCCATGGCAATTCGGTCAAATGAGAAGTTAATTAACATTTACTTTATACAATTGCACTGGAATCGCTTGTGCAACTGTCCCGAAGTCCATTCTAAGCCTCTCTGGCAGGCTTCTATCGTCCATCAAATCTGCTTCCATTGTCTTCTTCCGCATTAGGCCTCTTGATTCAGGCCTTCCATGAAAATAGTTCTTCTCAGTATTCGTTGGAGTGCCCTCCTGGCAAACACTCACAGCTCACTTGAAAGTCTCAATGTCTCAATGCAGTGCACCAGTATCTCTCCTCTGTGGCAGACACTACAGATAGTGTGCTCTTCATTGATCATGGGCACAGATCATCTCGTCAGGGCCGGCCCTAGGCATGTGCAAACTGTGCAACTGCACAGGGCCGCCAAACCCCAGGGGCCGCCATGACGAGGATCGGATCGGATCCACGACAAGGAGGATCAATGATCTCGTGGCACTGGCGGCCCCCTGGCAGGATTTGGCGGCCTCCCGGCATCCAATACTAAGTTCCGACGACGACATGAGTAGTTCCAAATCTAATCCAAGCCCTGACAGTCAGGACGAGCCACCCCCCTCCTCCCGAGTCCCTTTAACTTCCCTGGCGTCTCTGCCTCTGTTCGACGTTCCTGATTGGGCAGCAGGCCGCCGGGGTGTTTCAAATCATGACTAGTGACGTGACACCCGGCTGGCTCAACTGGCACTCACAGACGCCGGAAGCCAGCCAGGATAGAGTGATCTGCGCGGCTGCGCAGACTCAACCTAACCCTGCTTTCCCGAGACGTGCGTAACTTGTGGTGGCATGGCGTATGTCGTACACTGTCGCAAGCAAGCGATTAATGAAGATAGGTTTCTGTTTAGCCAATACTGCAGCCGCCGGGTCCCGGGACGAGTTTTGCCGCAATGCGTAGTATACACCGAACCCAACTTTTCCCAGCAGGCCCCATAAACAGTGCCCAGTCTAGTAGAGAACCCTTAGTGACATAAGGCACTCCCGATAAAAATAGACCAGGTTAAAAGGGGTAGAAAGGTCTCTGTGCAAGATTTGGAGGGAGACACATGAACAGAGAACGGGGCTCTCCAAGAATATGCAGTCGGCTCCACACTGCTTGTACGCATAAACCGCCCCATGTCTTGAAATCCAGACTGCGTGCACTCTGTGCATGTGTATGCATACGGGTCCCCAAGTGCATGCATGTGGTCTCAGGGCTAGACTGCAGACTTTGGAGCTGGGACACCAAGGTTCGAGCCTCGGGGCGACTCCACGCCCTGTGATTCTGCAAATCTTTAATCTCCCCGTGCCTACCAAAATCGAAGGCAGCGCCTCCACCTCGTGGCGTGTGCTGAGGGCCACTGACAGGGAGATACCTGCGCCGAGATTCCCGCCTCCTTGAGAACCAGCAGGAAGCGTGTCCGTGACCGTGATGAAATAAACAAGAGAGACCAGTCTGCACGAGCAGACCCTGCCGTGACGAGGCGGGCCACTGAATAACTCAATATCGGGTGGGTTGGTCTGGCCGTGGGTCTGTCCGGTCTGCAGAAAGCATGAGTGACCCTGCCTGGGATCGGGGCTGCGGCCTCAGGTTTCAAAATGTAATTGCATGCATTAGGAGTGACTCACACGGAAGCCCAGCCTGGTTCCGCGGTGTAAGGCTCTGTGAGCCCCCCCTGTCACTCACACCCCATCCGCTCCCAGGCTCTGCCCTTGTAGACCAAGGTGATGTTAAAATATAGGGCCACTGACACAAATCAGGGATGCAGCTGAACTGGGCACACACTTCCCTATACAAATAAAGACCGGTGCATAGCATTGAAAAAATAGCTCGGTGTTTATAACAGAGATTAAATGACTAATGTGTTGAACAATTTTATAGAGCAATTGAGTTATATTGTATGATAAATTCTTCAGCAGTGCGCGCTACATCCAAGTTACAACTAGTATTTGGTTCACTATAGAGATTACTTGTACGCATGTTTGGCAGCACACAAGTCAGGGTCGCGCGCAGTAGTTGTGTACTTCTGTTTTAAAACAATAGAAAGTAGAATTTAGTAGGCAAGGTGTGCACAATACATTTATATTCAGCCCCACACACGTGCCAGGTTCTTAGTTCATTAAAAGCGTGTTTTCTCAGATGTCTTAAATCCTCGGCCTCTTCCCTCCTCCTCCTTGGGCAGCCAGGGTGCATTTTCCTTAGTTTAGTCATTTCACTCCTACATTTTCAGTTTCTTCGTAAATCTACCAAGAAGTGCTCTTTTGTTTTATTGGTTTCCTTTATGGTTTTCTACAGCGGTTTGCATTAACATGTTGGAATTCAAAACAGTCGACAATCATATTTTTTGTAATCAAGTTACGGAAAGGTATTCAGTTCAAAATGTTCCGCCTGATGCTAGGAACTGATTAAATGTTCTCTAAAAATAAACCAAGAAACAAGTCTTTTAAAACGTCTTAGAGCAACCCTGAGCACAAGTGGCATTTCCAGGTGGCGACCAGGATGCTTGTATCCGGTTCAGGGACGACCTGGCTCGGCAGTTCAGGCTGGATTGTTCCCATGAGGCATAGGGTCAAGACTGATTTGCGTATAATTGGGTCTGAACTGAGGTGGCTAAGTGAGCTAAAGAATGATGATGGATTCAACCCAGATCTGTGACTGGGGGTGAGTGTCTGAAAAGTTTCAGTTCTCCGTCCATCCTCTCCTTGTGTTTGCTCTGGATTTGTATTGTGCCCATTCTGTATGACGTATAAAAGAAAACTACATGTCCCATCGCAATAAACGTGTTAAAGGATAAAAAGTTATCCACAGAAAGTGCTACAAATGACATGAACGTATTAGGCAGTAACTTCCCGTAAGGGCTGGAGTATCCTCTTTTGATAACGCATAGGTCTCAAATGACAGGACTTGCGTGGTGACTTAGCGATGCTTGCTGTGCTCTTGCATTGCACTGTAGGTAGGGTCCTAGGCTCTGATAGTTTTGGGCTACTGCAAGTATTATCTAGAGTTTGAGTTGTCATTGCAGAGCTTGGAGTACCCATTTGAGGCTTCAGTTAATGGAACTCTGCTGCTAGCGTCTAAGTAGGTAGCAGGGGCTCCTCTCAAAACTTGGCCTGGGGCTCAGGGGAGAGTGCACTGACTGGTGCCCTCTGCGACGACAGTCTATGGTCATCAATGGAGGCTGCAGAAGAGTCTGTCAGGTCTTCAAACGCTGGTGTTTTAAAGACAGTGTGACACTGCTGGAATCAGTTGACAAGTGTGTGGCCCCACCACATGGGCAGGTCAGCTGATCATGTCATGTAGGCTCTTGGACCGCCCACATGATGGCAGAGTCCCACCAAGGTGATTCTCCGGCAATCATATTTTGCCTCTTGACACCTAGAAGTTTGTGTGGTGCTAAAAGTCGTGAGGGGGTGACACCATGACTTACTCGCACTGGGTGACACCAACCCTAGTGACGCCACTGCCCATCATGTCCTTTACCGTCATCTCCCGGGGCCCCCACCTACGCTCCCTGCACAGGGCCACCATGAGCCTAGAGCCGGCCCTGATCTCGTGCAGACCTGGGTCTACATTCTCAGGCTCCAACACTCATTATTCAGTGTCAGAGGACGCCCAGGCTGCTCTTTCATGGTCACCATAATGTAGTGCCTATTGCCAATCTTGGATCCTCCGGTGCACTGCCCTTCCTTTGGAGCAAAGGATAAAGAGGGAAAGTGTGTGGCCAAAACTCAGGCCAAGGGGCTCAAGGGACTGGACACTGTCAGAGGTTACCAGCACATGACAGTTAGAAAACTGAATCTCCAACCAGCCCTGCCATCAATAGCAGGGAGCCTTCTCTTTCGCTCTTTTGCACTGAAATTCATGTTCTGCATTGAACAGGCCTCCTTCTTCTCTCGAGTCCACCGCCGTCTAATGAAGCAAGCACGATGCTCTGGAGATGCAGTTGATGAAGGTCTTTCCGGGTGTTGGGACTGTAGGGCCAAGGTATGTAGCCCTCGTCTGTAGCTGACATTAATGAGAATTAGGACTCATCTTTATCACCGTTCTGCAGGGTATCATTCTACCTTTGACTCTGGAAGATCCCGCAGAAGCTAATGATGTAGGAAATGTGACACAGTAGTTAGATTCCTTCAATTTAGTACAAAAAAAAGTTCAATATTTAACAAGGGGACTGCAAGCAGGTGGCCTGCAATCTTCAAAGCAGTGGCCATACTCCATGGGACTATTGTGATCTAAAATACACTGTCATTCTCATAGAATACAAAGACTAAGGCAGTAGGCAAAACAGTGACTCTAGCCTCTTAAATTGGGTTTCCATGTGAGAGCATATCCTCTACCATCTAAGGGTAGATAACTACATGAGAATTCTATATGAATGGATGTCCTCACACATAGTGACATCGTCTAATGGGGTAAAAAAAAATTCTCAAGGATTAAGTCTAAGTGTTCCTAAATTCCTTATCTAGAACACCTCAAAAGCGAAATCACATAATACAGATTATCAGGGACATATAGATACCTCCTTTTTAATAATTGTGCATCAGGTGTACTATGCAATACAAAGGCTAATGATCAAAATGTGGAAACAAAAGACAAGAACTAGAGAGTCCTGGTGTTTCCATCATTAAAACACATCTGGTCCATCGAAAATTAAAGCAGCAGAAAAAGGGAACTGAAAACCAAATTAGAATAGGCATTGAAAAATTGGGTATTTGTTAGGAATAAGCTGAATATCCCTTACTATGCAGCTCAGGCCCCGATTTGGGACTCACCAGGGTTAACAGCATGCTTAAATGACCATCTATCACTACCATTAAAGCAGGCAGGGCTGAATTGTTGAGGGGATTTGCAGGAGGGTGGACAGCTTCTAAGCTGGGACACGCTTTCTAATCTTACAAGTGGAACACTCACTAGGTTTAAGTTCTACCAGTTATCGGGGTGGTGGTCAACTAGACCTGTAGACAGCAAAATCCCAAACCCCAATTTGATTTAGTGACGAGACGTTGGAAGAGCCAAATTGCTTTTTGGTATTCATCACTGCTTGAGGGCGAGGAAGTAACAGAAGCTGAGCTTAGTAAACTTTGGAGCAGCGCTCTCACATTAGACAACGGTACCTTCAGTGATTTGTGGCTTGACTCTTTTAGGATCCTACAATCCGTAGTTAAGCCAGCGGCACTAAAAAGAAACCACCTGTTCACCATGTATACGGTTTACATAACTCCAAAGAAACTGTCTAAATTCTCCAATCTAGTCTACCTCTGCCCAAGGTGCGGCCTGCTTAATGCGGACGATGTCCACATGTTTGCTGACTGCCCCGAACTAAAAGACTACTGGGGCAAGATTGGTGATTTTCTGGAAAAGGTCCTCTCAGTGCCTATTGCAATTTATACCACCACAATATTTTCAGGTCTATATATGGGTTATAGAGTAAATGACCTCCCCACCAAATTTGTTTTCTATGTTATTCTTCTTGCAAGGCGCGAGATCTGCAGAGCTTGGAAGGATCCAATCCCCCCTACTTTCCCGAGCTGCTTACGACAAATTATGATAACTACTAAGTCTGACATAGCATGTGATCCTCTGAGTCTGGTCAAAGTTTGGGCGGCCCTGGAGGCATGGCAACTTCGATGATTGGTTCTCCAATGATTATCCGGAGCCCTGCTGGTTCCCTTGACTCCAGAGTAGCATGGGAGCCCACAAGATGGTGAAAGGGAGTATTGATGGGAAGGTAGTGGCTACTTGAGGGTTCAGGCATACCACCCTGCTATTGGCCAATTTCAACAAGGGCTGGACTAGGATGACCAAATTGCATCGAGGTGCCAGTATCCCATCAAGAGTTCCATTATGGTATATGAGGATAACCAAGAAAAAAAGAAAAAAAAAGGCATTGAATTTGTCATATTCAAAAAAATAAACATAAGGTATCTCCTATTGAGATGGAAAACTTGTCTTACTATAATATTAAGTCAGTTAACCAGTCTATCACTACCCTGACAGTCAGACTGGAAAACATCGAAGTAGGCCTAAAGAAAACTCTTGAAAAGCAGTCTGGTCATACAAAAGAGAATTATACATAATATGGGGGTACCTGGTACATCACTGCAGTCAGGAAGTGTGAACCTGAACAATACACCAATTTTAATAAATGAGCTGACTGGTGAAAGGAATACGGAAAAGGGAAAATAGGAGTAGGACACAGCTAAAATCCCCAATAACTAGGCACAATGCAACATCAGTCAGGGGAGAAGCGGCAAAAGAAAAATGTATAGGAAGAACAAGAAATTACTCGAGTGGTAGTCAAGTTTGCGACATAATACCAAGGGTATGGGTGATACACAAAAGTCACAGTAGTACACAAATTT
This sequence comes from Lissotriton vulgaris, assembly GCF_964263255.1. Lineage (NCBI taxonomy): Eukaryota > Metazoa > Chordata > Amphibia > Caudata > Salamandridae > Lissotriton > Lissotriton vulgaris. Next base: position 782,382,047 of record NC_141687.1, on the reverse strand, counting down.
TAACTCTACCGCTGGCCCCTACACCATATACGGTAATTTCAGCTAATGGTCCAGTTCCTTTTTCAAGGGAAAAAAATGAAAAGTTAAGGTCACCTTTAGCAAGAGCCACAAATCTATAATTTCATCCTTAGGTTCAATCAAGGAAACATACATCTAGGGCTGCCTGTTCCTAAGGGAAAGGGCAGTAACTTGACTAAGTGCAGGTGACACAATTTGATCCTGTATATCTCTTTTATTTTTCTTCAATATTATATAGCCAAATTTGACATACACTGGTGAAGTGTTGTCTGTCTTGTTCAAAACATGAAAAATCATATCTGTGAAATTTAATATCAGCGCAAATTTACCCAACTGTTGTGCAGCGATTTGCATCGTCATGAAAAATCCCTCCACAACATAGGGGAACTTGTAATAGTATCAAAAGCAGCAACATAAAACAAAAACATGCAAAAGATAAAAAAAACACACACATGCCAAGCCATCAGATATACGCGCTGCATATCAAGCACAAAAAGCATAGACAAAGTACAATAGCATATGTAATTAAGCGGTGACACACAACACCATTGCATGCACTTTATGCACTGTGAACCTGAAGCCCAAAACCCAATATTCTGGCCTGCTTAATTTGTCAGACTTAAAATCGAAATTACACCAAAATTACTTTCTTTTACTTTCCTCACTTTTGACAGCAGATCACCAGTCAGTGGAGATCAGCTGTCAAATACAACTTACTGTGTCGCTTCTGACACACCGGACCAGCAGGAACAATTCATAAAAGGATAAAATGCAAAATCATGAAAAAACACACAAACATTTTTTCTTCAAAGGAGTCATACAAAAAATCATCTTGTTTCAACATACTGCTAACCCCCACCTTACTGACCTCAAGGTCAAAATCTGCCTCTCCTCATCCCTCTCTCTCTTCCCCCTGAAGCTGTCAAAGACAAAAATCCTTCCTAACTCTTTCTAACTTGCAATAACCAACCCTATCCAAAACCACATACCATATATATTATTCCATTTAGGGACCACAATCCACTCCTATTCCCAGACTCAAAAACATCTACTGTGAATAATTCACAGAACACAACAACACAACATACCAGCTTTAGAACAAATGCTTGCTACCACCCTATGCAATGGTACTCATTTCATCAACCTTAAATGGATGAACGGCTCAGTAGGTCCAGTGAAAGTTAGAACCTTCAACCCTGATATTAAACACAAACCTCTGCACCGGGCACATTGGCACACTGAGCTATGAAAAGCAACCTCAAATGGTAACAACCTGCAAGTTTGTATTATACACAAATGTATGCATTTACTGAAGCCTGAGACACTTTAAAGCTATTGTAAATGGCAAGAATGCTGTTTAAAAGTCTATTTAACTCAATTTCTACTTTGATCTCTGGGGCACTTAAAAATAAAGATCCTACAATTGCATTACTTATTAATCATCCTAAGAAAGTTCTTAACAGATTGCAGAGATTGGACATTAGACATATCTCATGTAATTCCTTAGAAAAATGAGTTTTTACGCCTGCGCCAAGTAAGAACCCACATGCTAATGTCCTGATTATGCAGTAACACACAACTTAAATTAAATTCTAATGCTAAGAGGTCATAGTATGAGTATTAGGCTTTATAAATATTAAAAAACGAATTTAGAAGCACTTATTTCTAATAATTATTTTTCATAATTAATAATTATTTTTACTAAACCCAATCATTTTTGATAATTCCACATATAAAAGCAAGCTGCATCCTTTGCCTATCATTTTTAGACGCATTCATTTATGAGCCTAAGCATAGAAGCCACACTTAAAACATGACAGATTTTCGCCCCACTTCTTTCTTTTTAAAAGGACAATTATCATTTAGCAACAGAACCAAGAATATGCTTACAAAAAATGCTTAAAGAGAGGAAAACCGCATTTGAAATGTCTTCCTGTGATACAAAATAATGAACCTTATTTTTGTAACCCTGTAAAACACTATTCTAAAATGCAAAGTTCAAACCATGATTAACTAACGGCTAAGTCCTGACTAAATAAACATTCATTTCATTTCAAAAACTTTATTCGATTCAATGCAAGAATCATAAAAGTAAAAGTACATTTACAACACACAGTTAAGAATTCACTATAAAAACAGGTTTACAATTTATGGCACTATAAAAGTTCATTGGCAGATAAAGTCACATAACCATATTATTACTTTAAGTTAATCATCTCTGGATAATACATAATTTTATCAGGCAGGGGTGTTTTTTTTTTTGGGAACAGTAAAAATAAAACAAAAAAAGAATCACGGTACAGGATTATAAAGTGCACATATCAAATGGTATAGTTCTTGGGGCAAAATTTTAGCCATACCGTTTCCTGATCTGGAGTGACACACGTATAAAGTTCAACATTGCACAGCAAACTGTAGGGGATGACAGAGATATTAAGAAATCATAACCCTCTTTGAATTGGCGTATTTGTTCTTCCTTGAGAATCGGTTTAATAAACCTGGTTCTCGGGTCTTTATATAAGGAACAAAAAAGAACAAGATGCATTGTGTTTTGGCTATCTTTGTAATTACAGTTGCAAGGTGGTAGTTCCTTGCACCAACCCCCCTGTGTGGGGAATGCAAAAAGAAAATGCAAAGTATGTAGCCTGAATCTTGTCAAGTAAAAACGCCATTGTACATGATTTGTAAAGGTCAGATAGAACTGATGCTGTAAGACAGCCTTGGGGGCATAGGGGCTGTCCATACAATTTACAATGGATGATTTCCAGTAATTCGATTTAATTACATTTTTAATATCTCCCTGTATGTTTTCAGGGTTGTCAAAGGTGTCACCCAAGCCTATTTTATGAAACATTTCATTTACGTAGGATAACCAGGGGATTTGATTCATATTTGACAATTTCAAACAGTCCTGGATAATATCCTTAGTAAGCTGTAAGTCCTCCGATACCCATATTTTGCCCCATAACAACAGAGGAGAAAGACGAATAATGTCGCTTACATGATTTAAGCCTAGTTCATTGTGGGCGAATTTATTTGAGGAGCCTGATGGGATGGCCAAGACACGTTTTAGAAATTTGTTTTCCATAATCTGTATCGTGTCGGGGCTATCTGTCCCCCAGACCCCCGCCCCATAGGTAGCAATCGACAGACATTTTGCTTTATACAGAGTTTTTAAATGTGAAATGGGTTTTTGGCCTAATTTGCCACAAAAGCGGAACAATCCCTCTATTGAGCGACTAGCACTCTGCACTCGTGTTTTCATTAATGGTGCCCAACTTAATTTGTGATTAAAAAGGTTTCCCAAATAATTAAAATTTTCAACCTTGTCAATGACGGAGGTACTCACTGCAAACTTTCTGCTCTTTGTGCCCTTCGGGCCACAGACCATGATGAAAGACTTAGCAAAATTCACTTTGAGATCTAGGTCCAACATAAATTTGTGAAAGGCATCAAGGCAGTGCTGCATGCTATTTGCAGTGAGTGTCATGAGTACCGTATCATCGGCATAGGAAAGCATTGGAGTGCTTCTACCATTTACTTTTGGGAAATCATGGCAATGGTCCAACAGGTATTTTTCCAGGCCATTAGTATATACAAGGAATAAAAAAGGAGCTAATATGCATCCTTGTCGGACACCCTCGGTCGAAGGAATGGACTTGGTTTTCTCCCCCCCTGGTCCAAACCTTATGGCCACCGTGGTGGATTCATGGAGTCTGCGAAGAAGAGTGACTAGGGGTTCCTCGAAACCCATTTCCTCCATCATTTGCCACAGCTTACTACGACACACAGTGTCAAATGCACTTGATAGGTCCATAAAAGCAAGATGGATTGAAGATTTTTTTGCTTTTGTGTATTTCCCAATAATTAACGCCAAATTAAGGCACTGTTCAACAGTGCCTTTACCTTTTCTAAATCCATATTGGGAATTTACAATCAGGCCTACCGAGTCCGCCCATGATTCTAATCGTGCTAAAATAACCCTGCCCAAAATTTTGCATGATGCGTCAATTAGAGAGATTGGGCGATAGCATCGGGGATCAGATCTATCGCCCTTCTTAAAAATTGGCACCACCACTGCCTCCTTCCAGAATGCAGGAATGTGGCTAATGACAACTGCTTTAAAAACATTCAACAATACAGGAGCCCAGACTTTGATATTGTGCTTAAAAAAGTCCAAAGGTACTCGGTCGGGGCCAGGTGCTTTTAGTGATGTACCTTTTAATAACGCGTCCTCTACTTCTTGCAGAGTCAACGATGAACTCAGGGAGAGGGAAGATTGGGGAACCACAGATACCCTTTCATCTCCTGTCGGTATCACATTTGGTTGGATGTTATGAGGATTAAAAATATTCCCAAAGTGGGTTTCCCACGAATCACAATCAATCTCCATTACGATATTATCCATATCATTATTTACAAAAAGGGGGCGATTGATGACTTCCCAGAAAAGTCTGCTATCCTTTAGTTCTGTTGACTTTTCTAAGTCTTCCCAGGCTTGATTTTTTAAACCCAACTTCCTTGTTTTGATAGCTTCTTTATAAGCTGATCTAGCTGCTCTAACTGATTTTATATCCCTTGGCTTTTGTTTTAATGCTGCTTTCAGCAATCTCTGAGTTGCTGAACATGCAGCATCAAACCATCTGGGGCCTGACTTTTTGTTTTTACCAATTGGTTTTATTAGGCGCTCAGCTACATGCTCACATAGGGATTCAAAATTACCTATAACCTCTTCTGGACCGGTTGTAGGTGTGAGGCAGGCCTCATATTCAGCACTATATCCATTTAGGATCTCTGCCTCAAGACCCACCGCGTCTATTTTGCCCCATTTAAGGGTGATACCTTGATTTTTACTATACTTTACCGGTTGCTCCCAAATAGGATGTTTGGGTTTAACCGGACAAAACAGGGTTAAAATTAAAGGATTATGGTCACTGGCAGCATTAGGTATTACTTCCAACTTATCGACATAGGAAAGGTGCCCACTAGAGACAATTACAAAGTCAATAAAACTCATAGTGCCCCTAGTTCCCTGAAACGTCGGTATAGGCACAGAGTTTGGGCCAACCCAGGGCTCCAATATACATAAATCATTTAAGATAATGATATTATTTAACGCATCCCCCTGAGGTGTGTGTTTAAAATGTGACAGCGGTTGATCATGTGAATCTGTCAAGCCACACACCTTTGAGTCACCATGGGCACATAATGAACAGTTGAAATCTCCCAACCAGATAACAAATAGTTGGGGTTGTTCTTGACGTACCCCAGCTATGGCCCTTTCTAATTCCAGGATTACAGTTGTCTCATTGTTGTCAAAAATATTATAATACCAGTTAATCAGCAACAATGGTTCAGGGAACAAATTAATCAACATCAACACTTGGAACCAAGGTGAATCAACTATTATAGAGGCCACAAGTTTACATAATTTTAACGAGGTTGCTGACATTAAACCACCCTTTGCCCTGCCCATTTGAGAGGGTATAGCTAAGGTGTTAAAAGCTTGGAAACCCTCCATGCTCTGGGCAGTTCTACTCCATGTTTCCTGTAGGCAAAGGATGTCACAGTCCCCCACAAAGTCCAGCCATGCCTCGTCCTCAAGTCTTGATGCAAGTCCAGCAATATTCCACGAGATTAGGCCCATCTTTTGATCATTTTTTTGTCTCATGTCTGATTCTGTTACTGCTTCTATTAGATTGTTCCCAGAAGGGGTTAAACTTAAATCACATTCTCTGTCAAAAGATACCTCAGGTACTTGAGCATCAGGAGTTTGGTCATCATCGGTGGGAACAATCTCCAGTGAGATATTATTGCCACTTTCCCCCTTCTCCCACAGGCTGGGTTCTCCTAATACTGAATTATCCATAATCCTGAGAGGATCTTGTGATGGTCAATCGATCTCTTCCATGCCTACAAGTGGATTAAAGCGGTTTCTCAGGGGGACATTATTTGGGGGCCATCCTACATAATCCTCTCCCTGAAACCTTGGTCTTAAGTTGTTATGCCAAGCTTGCAAGGGGTAGTTGTTGTTGCTGTGGATCATTTCCCAGGAAAAGGCATCACTCTGTTGGGAGGGTCCCCAATTGTTCTGGCTTGGCCATATAGCCCTATTTCTGTGGGTCCACATAGGATACATTTCGTTGTTAGATACCTGCCTAGTGTTCTTATAAGGGAGAGGTTGGGGTGCAAAATTCAGGCTTGGGTAAAAATACTCCAGACCTATGCACTGGATATCCCCAACTCTAGCAAATCTCGGTTTACTACAGATGATATCTTTTACCCAGGTGTTACTGAAGTTAATCAAGATACAATCCCCCTCGAGATCCTTCTCACTCGGGCCTACCCAGGGGACTCTACGTACACTAAGTATGTTTGTTTTAGAGTCGGAGGGGAGTGGTCTATTAATGTTAAGCCAAAATGTTATTTTATTTCTTAGCTCCTGGGTAGATTCTGTTTTATTGGGGGGGAGTGGGGGTACTCCGGTAAGTATTACCATAAAAGGGGCTGAATCTGGCGGCAAGTTCAGGGGTGGTGGTTTCTTTCGATGTACTACCTCACTATCAGTGCTTTTTGTATTTTTTACGGAACCCTGTAAACCTGTTTGTTTTATTTGTTTTTGCCCTTGGGTACGTCCCTGTTTGGGGGTCGCGGCTTCCGTCGTTGATGCCACATTGCCCATTTTTTGACCAGATGTCCCTGCCGCATCCGCAGAGACAGGTTTAGAACGGGGTAGTGGTATCGGTTTTGTTTGAACTAGCGGGGCCGGTGCCACCTTAGGATTAGAATTTATAGGCATTTTGGCGTTTGTGTTTATACTTTTATTCTCACTCCCCTTTTTTGGGTCACTGTTGCTAACAATGATATTTTTGTTCTTATTTCTTGTACCCCCCTCTTCAGGCAATTTGTTCTTACTTGCTGAAGTTTCAGGAGGATTGGAATTGGAAGAGATAATATATTCCAGTTGATCTAACTTCAGGTTAACAATCTGGATTTTCTCTAAAACAGGCAACAGGAGTATTTGAACTAATTTCTCAATTTCCCCCAGAAGGCGGTCATTGTTATTGGTACTAAAAGAAAAGGTTTTCTGTCCCATGTCAGCTAATAGGGGACCCTTTTGTTTAGTAGGGATTGTTAGGGTTTTAGATGGTGCTGGCTTCGCTAACTTTGGTTTTGCCCCTTTCCTATGAGTGCCACCTCTCTTACGTTTATTTGGGTTATGAGATTCCCGCTGAGATGCCACTATCTGATCTTGTGTAGGGGTAGGAACATTTTTACTTGAATTGCTCGGGTTGTTATCTATAACATTTACATTTACTCCCGTAATATCTGGTGAGATGGGTATGGGAGTAAGTGAAGATGCCTCAATTTGGGAATCCCCTGGGTCCGCTATCAGGACTGTCTGTGATTCAGGGATTATCTCTAGATTTGGGCTAGCCTCCAAATTACTATCCGAACAAAGTAAACTTTGCTCAGGAGTAGGTAACTTGGTAGGGGTAATTTTTAATGCAATATTCCCCAGGGACGAGCGTTTTCCTGTAATCAGGTCAAGTGACAGACGCTTTTCTGTGAGGGCAATTTCCTTTTCTAAAATCCCGGTTGCCCGGCTTATAAAATCGTCCAAAGTTCCCGTGGCTTTACCATTATTTGTTTTAACGGTGATCTGTCTACTCTTCCCTGAGCGTGTGGACATCATAAGAGTTAAGAAAAGTGCACAATTTATAGTGCCAGAGTTGTAAAAGCATGATTAATGGAAATTATAATGAAAACAATTTGGAGTCGATAGATAAATAGAAGGGAGGTAGCCCCGACCCGACCTTGTACGTCCTTGGACGGCCTTAGACGGCCCCGCCCTTGTCCCGGGCTTCTCCCGGTCGCTCCCGCTCGCTCCCGCGAAGCGGGAATGCTAGGCTCCTTAAGACTCTACTACCACGTGATAGGCGGGGGGGGCGTGGCCAGCGGGGAGAGCAGCCCAGGTGATGGTGATTGGGCGCGCAGGGGCTCCTGGACACTGGAGTCCCCTGCCTATGCTCGCAGCCCCGCTGGTTGCTCGCCTGCCCCGCGCTCCTCCTGATGACTCAGTTGCTGCCTCCTGGCAGACGACGCGCTGCGGGACCCGCGAAGCGGGTCCGGCGAGGCGTGGAGGCGGGCGGAATCCACAAAGGGGTCAGCTGCAAAAGGGTCTGCTGCACTGAGGCTCCGCTATGCTCCTCTGGCGTCCTGGCGCTACAGGTTCTTTTCCACAAAAGGTCCCACAGGCAAAAGGTGAGGTTTGCTTTTACCTCCGTTGGCGGGGGGGCGTGGCCAGCGGGGAGAGCAGCCCAGGTGATGGTGATTGGGCGCGCAGGGGCTCCTGGACACTGGAGTCCCCTGCCTATGCTCGCAGCCCCGCTGGTTACTCGCCTGCCCCGCGCTCCTCCTGATGACTCAGTTGCTGCCTCCTGGCAGACGACGCGCTGCGGGACCCGCGAAGCGGGTCCGGCGAGGCGTGGAGGCGGGCGGAATCCACAAAGGGGTCAGCTGCAAAAGGGTCTGCTGCACTGAGGCTCCGCTATGCTCCTCTGGCGTCCTGGCGCTACAGGTTCTTTTCCACAAAAGGTCCCACAGGCAAAAGGTGAGGTTTGCTTTTACCTCCGTTGGCGGGGGGGCGTGGCCAGCGGGGAGAGCAGCCCAGATGATGGTGATTGGGCGCGCAGGGGCTCCTGGACACTGGAGTCCCCTGCCTATGCTCGCAGCCCCGCTGGTTACTCGCCTGCCCCGCGCTCCGCTGATGACTCAGTTGCTGCCTCCTGGCAGACGACGCGCTGCGGGACCCGCGAAGCGGGTCCGGCGAGGCGTGGAGGCGGGCGGAATCCACAAAGGGGTCAGCTGCAAAAGGGTCTGCTGCACTGAGGCTCCGCTATGCTCCTCTGGCGTCCTGGCGCTACAGGTTCTTTTCCACAAAAGGTCCCACAGGCAAAAGGTGAGGTTTGCTTTTACCTCCGTTGGCGGGGGGGCGTGGCCAGCGGGGAGAGCAGCCCAGGTGATGGTGATTGGGCGCGCAGGGGCTCCTGGACACTGGAGTCCCCTGCCTATGCTCGCAGCCCCGCTGGTTACTCGCCTGCCCCGCGCTCCTCCTGATGACTCAGTTGCTGCCTCCTGGCAGACGACGCGCTGCGGGACCCGCGAAGCGGGTCCGGCGAGGCGTGGAGGCGGGCGGAATCCACAAAGGGGTCAGCTGCAAAAGGGTCTGCTGCACTGAGGCTCCGCTATGCTCCTCTGGCGTCCTGGCGCTACAGGTTCTTTTCCACAAAAGGTCCCACAGGCAAAAGGTGAGGTTTGCTTTTACCTCCGTTGGCGGGGGGCGTGGCCAGCGGGGAGAGCAGCCCAGGTGATGGTGATTGGGCGCGCAGGGGCTCCTGGACACTGGAGTCCCCTGCCTATGCTCGCAGCCCCGCTGGTTACTCGCCTGCCCCGCGCTCCTCCTGATGACTCAGTTGCTGCCTCCTGGCAGACGACGCGCTGCGGGACCCGCGAAGCGGGTCCGGCGAGGCGTGGAGGCGGGCGGAATCCACAAAGGGGTCAGCTGCAAAAGGGTCTGCTGCACTGAGGCTCCGCTATGCTCCTCTGGCGTCCTGGCGCTACAGGTTCTTTTCCACAAAAGGTCCCACAGGCAAAAGGTGAGGTTTGCTTTTACCTCCGTTGGCGGGGGGGCGTGGCCAGCGGGGAGAGCAGCCCAGGTGATGGTGATTGGGCGCGCAGGGGCTCCTGGACACTGGAGTCCCCTGCCTATGCTCGCAGCCCCGCTGGTTACTCGCCTGCCCCGCGCTCCTCCTGATGACTCAGTTGCTGCCTCCTGGCAGACGACGCGCTGCGGGACCCGCGAAGCGGGTCCGGCGAGGCGTGGAGGCGGGCGGAATCCACAAAGGGGTCAGCTGCAAAAGGGTCTGCTGCACTGAGGCTCCGCTATGCTCCTCTGGCGTCCTGGCGCTACAGGTTCTTTTCCACAAAACATTCCGATGTTATTCATGGCCTTCAAAAAACAACATCTGCTTCCTTAACGGCAGTAAGAGCCCTGCACAGTGTTGAAACCTGAGCACGGTGGCAGTCTTACTTAAAACAGACATTTCAAGTTTTAAAATGCGTGTGCAATAAGATGCATTAAAATTTTTGCAAAAATTCACTTTAGCTGGAGTGTTTGCCTGTTTACATGTAATACAATGAATGTTAGTAAAAGAAAATGCTATAAATTCGTTTGTCTACAAAACACACAATTTATTTTTGAGGCCTTTCATATTCCTAGTGAATGTGAATTTTAATTTTATCTTTTTAAGCATTTAACAGTTTGTAATATGCGTTTTTACTTAGTTTATAAATTAAATAGCAACATATAGCTATTTTAGCATATCACATGGTAAATTGCTGGATTTTTATTTCATTTCTACTTAATATTAATTAATCTGACATTTTACTTAACAGACTGAAAACATCAAAAACCCACAAACACACATTGAGCTCATTTCAGACATAAACAGAAAGGGTTCAAACACTCAGAACACACAATACAGCACTTTAGCCATTTGTTTCATAAATTGCGCAATCGCTATTCACTTACAGAAGTGACACTAATGGGAAAAACCACATAGACATTTAAACACATATTTAACCCACAGATCAACACATAGGACTGAAACAAAGGACAGCCCACAGACTGTACTTAAGCCACACCATCTGTAAATACTAGTTGTAAGTCATATTTACAAGAAACCCTTCTCAATAATGTTCCAAAAGACTGCAAAAACAGTCCAACAGACTGCTGTATGTCCAAGAAGCCAAAATACACTCAATTCACTAGTTTTGGCTGGCAGAGCACCAGAAATCGCTCTGCATATCTCCATTCATAAAATTGCACAGAACAAAGGATCCTTATATGTATTATGTCCATATTTTAATTCCCTGGGGATACAAAATCACCAAGGAAGAAATATGTTTTTATACCCAAACCGATTTAAGCATTCCCTCTAGGGAGCTAGCTAATTTTAATTCACATCTCACTATGGTACCTTCCAAAAAGCAACACATTCTTTGATGTGAGCTTGAAAACAGGCATGCCAAAAATATTGCAGAATATACAATATTATACCCAAAGTAGTGCTTAAAGTACTCTTCGTACGTGCACGTTCAACAAAATCAGATAGAGAAAAATCTCCTCATTACTTGCCTACACAAATTGTAATTCGCATATACAAACCTATACAAATCCAAAGTTGGCCAACACAAATTCCAAAATTCCAAAGCTATACCAAACAAATGGTTGTCCAAATTCTAACTGCCAAGTTCTAAATGACCTAACGGTCTTTTTTTTAAATACTCACGCCAAAAAGGTTCTCAGTCAGGAGTGACATCATGTGGAGGATCAAAATCAGGAAGATCAGAAATATACTGGACTGCAGAGACAAAGAATCCCCAGAACCTCCGTGCACAGAGTACCTCCTTAGTAGAGTCCTGTCCTGTCCTCCTCAGCAGATTTCTGTCTTCTGACAAGATCACTCTCTCAGATAGCCACTTCTCTGATGAGGCCCGCGTTGGCCGCGCTATTTGTAGAAATCAAAAATCCACTTCTCAGGGGTTCCACTAATACAAAGAGGTTGACACAGAAGCTGGAATATAAAATAACATCTTTATTAAACTCAAATGAGTGAGACTACGTCACACAGAAGCCTTAGCAACTCAATGAGGCAGTCTGCTAGAATGGTCTTACTTCACATCTTATATACTCTTTATCCTGCCCCAGGCATGTAAGGGAGTTGTCCCAATTACATTCCTAAACAAATGGAAAATCTGGAGGGTCAGCAGGTGAGTAGCCTTTGGGGTTTTAGCAGGATATCGGCAAAACATTATAATTACATAGTTCACAAAGGTTAATCTGATTTAGATGGCACTGCAGGGCATGGTATGATTACATGTACAGTATCCCAACCCAAAAGTTAATCATTAAGAATGTCCCAAATTCAACCTCCAAAAGCCGGACAAACCTATAATTGAAAGCATAACCCATGTAATGAAGAAAAATAAAAAGAAACAGTAACAGATGAAGAACAAGATAAGGCATGTGCAAGGAAACTAAAAGTTAACGATGTCCTGAACACTGATTGGCAATCTCAGACAAAGATCGATCAGGGAAATTGGCTTTGCGAGGTCAGTTTCAGGTGAAGAGGTCAGTTTCTTACAGTTCATTTCCGAGTCAAAAAGAAACCTTAGTTAATATATACATGGACTAAGAAGGCCATGCCACTTTGTTCGTCAGGCTACCTTCACAGGCCTACGTGAGGGCAACACAAAATGGTGGCACAATATAAAATGGAGTCAGTCTTGAGAATTACAGAACCTCACCGGAAACAGCGCAAGCTTCACTACCACCCGGCTCCAGCGCAAACTTCACTGCCACCTACCTACAACGCGAGCTACGCTGCCATCCGTCAGCAGTGAGAGCTTCACTGCCACCCACCTACATCTCAAGATTCACTCGGAAACAGCGCAAGCTTGGCTGCCACCCACCTCCAGTGCAAGCTTCACTTCCACCCGCCTATATTTCAAGCTTCACTGCCACCCACCTACAGCTAAAGCTTAACTTCCACCCGCCAAAGGTGCACGCTTCACTGCCGCCCGCCAAAAGTGCGAGCTTCCTTCAAGGGCAGGACACATACAGCACAGGACAGGCAGCAGCAACTGTGCAGGCTTCTCTGCTGCATGCCGCCACTGTCGTGCAAGGACAACAGTACAAACACACAGACACACAATCAAGATGGCCACATATTTGTATGTACTGTGGTGATTCATCATATTCCACAACTACAGACGGCTGGTCTGCACAAAGAAAGCTTATATTCAAGGACACGCTGATGAGCAAAGCGTTAAAATATTTAAGATCATATTCTGGGGCTCAATATTGACCATTTTCTTGGGCACAGAAGTGAGCATATTATGTGGCACGGAGACGGTGACTTTCTTAACTCAATTACAACATATTTTCCGGCACAGTGATTGTTACAGTCAGGGGCACCTTGGCAGGGCATTAACATGGCAACCCAGGGTGCAATTTATTTACTCCATTTCATAGACCCAACATCTACAAGTCAAGACTCGCTAAAGTAACCGGAAATACTCATGCATTTACATTACTGCTGTGTTGTGATGGCCATACGTGTAAAGATGTAAATGTCATCTTTGATAGCAGGTCATCGAGAAGGTGCATCATGGGAAAACAGATAATACCTCAGATGTATTTAGCATATGTGAAGTGACAAAGCAAGAAAACACAATCTTCTCTGTTATTGACGTTTGTTTTGTAAAATCTAAATCCTACTGTTGGAAAAAAAAGATGAAAGCATCAACGGAGTAAGATAGGAAGCTCTTCTTAAATTTGAGAATATGTCTTCTTAGACAACATGAGGGTGCGCCTGGCTTGAACTAGTGGGCAGACACCACCCGTTGCTAAGCCTTGTAAGGGAATTACACACAGACCACAGAGGCTCGTGTCTATGCCTAGGAAAGTGGTTGAAAATAACCTCTGAAGCAAGACTTATGGAGTAAAGACACGTAAGAGGCAGAGTTCATATGGTCAGCAGAGGCCATTTAAATGGCTCAACTGAGGCACCTGCATGGCTCTCGTTGGACAATTAAAAAGTTCTGAGGGGAAACTGACGTGTGACACATAGATACAAGTGAGCAGCTGATCTCGAGATGGGGATAGGAGTGCGCTGGCTCTACCAGATACAGAGAGGTACCCTTCTACGCAGGGCACAAGTCCTAAATAAAGAAGTGAGGGGACTAACCTAATTAATCAGTATGCTAAATGCATCATGGCGCTTGACATCGCGGCAGGTGACATCACAGCGCGTGACATCACAGGAAGTGGCATCACAAGAAGTGGCATCAGATCTTAAGCTCTCACAGATATGTTTAGCAGGTCTATCATGAGTACATTTGAGCACATTTCGAGTATACTCATTTAGGCAGAATATTCACACTTTTGTAAGCTTGACATAAACCAATGTTGCCTTTTGTCAGTGTAAAGCTTCCTCTACCCATAGTGATTTAAAAGAAAAAATAGCTATATTTAAATTATTACAACGCCTCCTCAGGGGTAGTATACGCTATATAAATGATATTTATTTTGTGTAAATAATGGGAAAGACCAACACATCTGACAATCATACAGTGAATGCATATCTCCAAAACAGGGACTGAATAGAGTTAAAAGCTGCCTTCCTTAAGTATGTGTGAAGTGCTACCAAAGGGGGAAACTTTGTTTCCCCTCTGCTGCATTTGCTTCTAGGTGTGAGGCTCCTGACTGCTGCCAGCCAGGAGACTCAAGCAAAAGGAGGCCTGATAACCCCTCAATTTCGGCCTGTGTTATGAGCCCAGCAGGAGTCAGAAAAAAGCATTGGCAGGGCCAATAGGTCTTGCCTTTGGGACCTTATAAGTGTTTAGCCATGCAACAGTTGTTGTTCCACCAAGGATATTGTGCTGCATTACTAAATACTTATAAGGTCCCATAAGTGAGACCTATTGGCTATGCCAATGCTTGTTTTTTACTCTAAATGAACTTTGGTGGTTTTTTACTGCAGTAGAAGTTCGAATTATAGTGTTAAAACTGCAACCATAACTTAAAACGCTCATATTTCTCGAGTCCATCTGTGGCCACGCTTTATTTTGCATTCTGAGAATTGTAGTCACTTTTTATACCCTATAAAATCAGGACTACAAGTAGCAGAATTCAAAGAAAAGCTTGTACTGGGCAGTGAATCACACCAATGGAAAAGGGTACTTTAGAGCTCCAAAGCCTTTCTGTTCTTGTACAATTCAGATCCTACATCGACTGACCTATGGCATACATATATGTATTAACAATAAGTTAAAAATTGGCAGGTTAACGTGTGTATTAAAAGGTTAATTTAGCATTTTTTCAAACATGATTGTAGATTTACCTATCCAAAACTCCGAAAACTGAATACTTTTGACACACTTTATGCAGCTTTGGTCCAGAGCTCTGGAGTTTTCCTGTTATATGTGTGAATAACTCATTAAGTTCAGTCTTTTCCTTTGTATTATGGAATTGGTGTTGTGTCGGTCAGGGACCGGCGCACCCGCGGTCCGACTTCTGTATTACGAGTACAGCGGTCGCAGCATTTTGGGACTGTTGCAACCGCCAGGGATCGGCGATCTCTGGTGGTGGCATGGCGGCCTGGGGAAGCAATATGCATGGTGGCTGCAGCGGAGTGGATTATTTATTATTTATTTATTTATATATAGCGCATACTTTACCCAAAGGTGTCAAGGTGCTTTACAATAGAACCAGTTACCTTACATAAGGACCTCAGAGTACGAGTGAAATGAAAGGTACAAACAGAAAAATAGCTCTAAACTCACATAAGAAGGGTAGTAAGTACATATGCTTGCAACAGATACTAGCAGTTAGAGTTACATATATACAATATGCAAATTCAAGATTACATTTTAAGAAAAGTTGAAGCGATTAGGGTTGGACAAATATATTTTACATATTTAGACAGCATGATCTTCTCACTATTTCTGGGGTTATTGTGGTGCTCGTTCAGCCAGGCCTTCAGGGTGCTGTTGCACTCACGGGCAGTGTTCTTGGGCGCTTAGAGATCCCAGAGCTGGTGCTGGCCGTAGGGGTAGAAGGACTGGTGGTGGTGGGCGAATGGAGTGTGCTGGATCCAGTGATGTCCATGTAGGCCCTCATCGTTCCACCACGGACCATCTGGGGGATGATTGCTAGCCCGCGGCCCGCAGGAGAGCGCACTAACCTCCCCATTGCTCATGGGGCCCCCCTCTTATTTCTCCCTCAGGCCGCCTGCAATCTGGAAGTCCCTCTCAGGGGCACCTCAGCTCCAACACATTCCTCGTCAGTTCACCGCCAAAGCCCCTGCTGCAAGGCCCAGAGTTTAGGCCTTATTCGCCGATGGGCACTCAGTGTTGCCGGGAACTGTTCGTTCGCCCGTCCGTCGCAGCTCCCATCCGCCATCTTGGGGATCTCACGTTGTGCAGAAAACTGCGTCCGCGATCCGGCCAGGCCAAATCAGTTCTTAGGCTACAGCCCAGTGCTCGGTGTCCGGGGCCCCAACAGGTAAACAGTAGCTTACTTAGGCGGGCCCGGGCCCTCGTAGTCCGCAGGATGGGAGCAGATGAGGAACCCCTGAGGGAGCTCCCCCCCAAAGCATCCTACTCCATGGATGCCATCTTGCTGAGTTGCAGAGATCAGAGCTCTAAACATGTAGCTGGCTGAGAAACTTGAGAGCTCTTCAGTAGGTATGGAGCGTTGGCGCAATGAAAATAAGCTTAAAATTAAGGAAAAGAAAACATACAGAGCGGCGAAAATTCACCCAACAACTATAGTGTATTATTTCAGCTTCCTGTTCATGAGCAGACTCGATAACAGTGAATGCAAAAGCAAAACCCTGCTGGTGAAGGTTCTTTTGTTTCAAAACTGTTTTGTAAACTGCAGCGCCCCAAACAAACTCCCCTATCCAAATACAATGCCCCCCCTTATTGCCCCCTCAGCTCAACAGCTGGCACTACATATGTCTGATTAATATGGTTGAATTATTTGAAAACGAACACATGTTTGAGCCCGTCTGGCACAAAACTGGTTCTCTTATCTTTCTACAGCAGTAGAGTTCTGTTTGCGGGCATGCTGGCTGAGGGCCGGGAGCACATTTAAACACAGGCCCCTGGATCCCCTGTGGCGCAGGGTGCCTCCAACCACTTCAGACTCAGAGGAGCCCCATTCCACCCAAGGCCAATGAATATCTATGGGATATGGGAGAGTAGGGGGGCCCTCTTCACATTCTGCAGGGGGGCACCATCATTTTACCTTACAGCACTGATTTCTAAGTACCCACCAACACGTCCCTACGTAGTTGTTTTATGTCATTGCCCAGGTGCAACGCCTCCTGTACACCATTTAACAATAACCAGTCAGCAGATCTGCATGTGCCCTCCACGTGCAATGAGATTTTCTTTCCTTAAGTTAGGCCCTGAGCTGGCGTGGCATGCCAACACCAGACGCGAGTTTCTTGCTTGGAAGGGAATGCGAATTTGACCTTGTGCTTGGCAGCTCCTAATTATGAATCACAGCTGTGAATCTAGTGGCCCAGTCAGAAACATTATATTAAATTCCAGGATCTGCATAGTTACGGAAAACGTGTGACTCACACACCCACACATACACAGCCCCTGGGCTTCTTACTCAAGGGCAAGCAGCAACAGGCTGCAGCTGTGTGGAGCTCGTGCTCCGTTTCCCCACCCCCATCAGGTGATTATACGACAGGAATGCATGACTGAAAAATTCTGATGTGAAGGAAGGGCAGTAAGCAATTTAAAATGAGGATTATATATTGCAAACATGGAGCCTTACGACTAGAATGGTCGCCCCCGAAGCTAAGGGACCGGGTTTGAGTCTCGGCAACGATGCTGAACATCCTGTGATTCTGGGCAAATCATTTAACCTCCCTGTGCCTAACAAAAATGAATGGGTCCTTCTGTAACGAAACTGGTGCTATGTAAAGCGCTCTAATACCCGATGTCTTGGGTCTCGTTCGCACTATATAAAACTGTAAAATAAATAAAAGTGTCAAGGATTGTCTGTAAGTAAAACATTGGACATGCAATAGGTCTCGCATTTGTTTGAGTTAGAGCTAATGGCATTGTAAATGGCAATGTCTTTTGCCTATGTGTTATGGGGTGTATGTATGTGGTGTGCAGCGGAATTATGTGGATTGGATTGGATGAGTTAGTTGTGGAATTGTGTGGTGTGAATTTGTGTGATGGAATTATGTGGCATGGTGTGCTGTGTAATTATGCAGTATTGAGTCTACTGGAATTATGTGTAGTGGGATTGTGTGTTATCAAGTGTAATTCCGTGGAATGGTATTTTGTGTTGTGGAGTGGTATTTTTACAGTGACCATGGTACGTTGGTCAGACGTTCTACTGTTGAGCATTGCAGCCAGTCCTTGGATATGGTGCCTCGCTCCCAATGCCATTAATTTCAAATAATCTGCCACGCTAACAGCCATACTACATAATGTCTTGCCGATATAGACACTAATTTGAAAGACGCATTGGCAAAGTCACCCCTTTAAAATGCATTAACCGATCTTTTGGCTTTCCCAATGCTTTTTTGCGGATGCTGAATAGCATCCACCTTTATTAAAAACTATTATGTTGCCAATGCGATAGAGCCAGCCCCACGTCAATGAGGTATACACTCCAGGGCTGGACTGGGAATGCAAGCCAGCCCTGGCAATCAATTCGGGCCAGCTGCATGGGGTGGGGGGGAATGGGAAGCACTGCTGCTGTTTTTGTTACAGGGGGTCAATATTGCAGCACTGCTGCAAAACTAACTCCCTGTACCAAAAACAGCCCCCACCGGTCCAAAACCAGCCCCCACCATTCCAGCCCACCGGGAAAATACCCGCTACGACCAGTCCGGTCCTGATACACTCATGCATCATGAAACATGATAACGTATGCTTTATTATGCTGCACCGGTCTTGGCCTTGTGACATAGGCATTCTCATGCATCACCACACAGCCGCACATATGTATCTTGATGCTGCAGTGGCTATTACTTTTTTATTTTACTGTACTGTTACAAGACAGTAGACCATCTTTAAATAGAAAAATAAGAACAAAGAAGGGGCATTGTTGTTTGACCTTGTCTATGGTGTGCAGACTAAATCCCAGGAAAGAACAGAAAGCAAATAGAACGGCAGGTTCTGTGTGAAAGTACAGTGTAGCACAAAGCAAAATACATTTGTATAGTAGCGTGCGCAAAGCAAAGGGCAGTCTGCAATGTGCTCATGCTAACATAGAGAAAACGACAATGGGCCTGCATGGTACACATGACACTGGTTGTGAGCAAATAATTTTAGAGGCATCAGTCGTAAACATCTACAAAATGCACACAGCCAGAATAATTCAGCATAAAGGAATGCAAAGAGCAGAACACACATGGAGACAAGCACACAACTACAGACAGACAGAGTCACAGAGTAAGAAGGACAAACCAATGCGGAGAGGCTGAGAGTCATAGAGGTACATTTTTAATTAACCATCTCACAGACAAGCAAAGAGAAACACACCTAAACAGGCACACATTGACGCTGGTATGTATGCAAAAAGGCGCACATGTTTTCGGTACGGAATTTAGCGTGTAAAACAAAAAATGGCAAGACCCGAATGTTGATTGGCATGCTGAAATTCAAATTTGTAACACATGGGCTGGTGCTCCCATAAAGTCTGTGATTCCCTTAGCTGAAAGACACACAAGAGAAGCTGTACTAATGTGGGTTAGCTAAACACATGGTAAAGTAAGGAAGAGCGAAAAGCCAATACTGCCATGGCGTACAGTTTACTGTGAGAGAGCACTAATGCTGCTGCAGCGTGTAAACTTTTATTATAGCCTTATATCCCGCCGTAGCGGGCTATACCGGCTATTACCGGCTATTAAAGGCCCGCTGAATCGTTAAAGGCCCGAGCCAAAGGCGAGGGACTTTAACGAGACAGTGGAACTTTAATTGCCGGTATAGCCCTGCTACGAAGGGCTATAAGGCTATTAGAACATTCTGCCACTAGAGGGCAGAATGTTCTAACAAATTAAACAAAGGGTTCTCGAAGCTCGAGGGGATATAAATCCCCTCGAGCTTCGAGAAGCCTTTGTAGAACATTGGAATGTTGTTCTGCGGGCCTTTAACGGCCCGTAGAAGCAGGGAGCACTCCATTGTCTGCAATGGAGCTCCCAACATTCCAATGTTCTAATAAACTATACAATAATGTTGAAAGTCATAATGAAAACATCAAAGTGTTTAAAAGCTACACATTCTTACCGGCATGATAACCAATGCAGCGAAAGTAACTGAGGTCTTTGAATAATAGCATCACAGTCTGCAGCTCATTCTGAAGACCGGTATCCGATCACATGTGTGTATCATGTGTTATGTGGAAAAATAACTGGAATATTTCACTGGAGACATGGTGGCCAGACAGAACAAGCAAGAGGTGCTGAGGAGAGAGTGGAAAGACAAGTGGGTGACAATGGAGGAGCCACCAAGCTGCCTCAGCAACTGCACTGTAGAATATTCAGTGATGGGCTAACTATGCAGAAATCGTTGTGGTGGGGTAAAAGAAAATGTGAGGAGTAGTTTCCTTGGGGAAATGCAAGCCTTTAAAGAGCAGGGGTGGGGTCACACTGCCTCCTCAGTACTAAACGGCATGTATTGCACAGCAAGCTGAAACCTTGCTCTGCCTGTTGCCGACAGTCACTTGCTGCCGGTTGCCTACCAACATGTCCTCAGACAGTGATTCTGGTAGGAGCTGGCACCATAGACTCTGGGATTGCGAAGTTCATGATTCAAGAGTGACGTGGAGCCAGAGGCTGAGGGGGTTGAGAGAAGCATACAATGGCAAAGAGAGCAGGGGAAAGGGAAAGGGTTAAAGAAATAGTACCTGCAGCAAAACGGACAGCCACTAATCAAGGGGAATTAATCTGTAGTTGAGCGGTATTCCTTAGCTACAAACTAAAGTGATGTAACCTATTGTAAGCAGCAGGGCGGGATCAAAGTCCTTTTATTGAATACAGCATGTCTTGTAGACAGCGTATGCGCACTGCCAGGCTCGACCTATAAAGAATGACTGGCAAAGCCAATAAGTGGCTATTTATGGTTATTTGCTTCTCCATAGATTGACAAGTAACGATGTGTGAGTGACTGGTTGGGTAAATGTGAGAATGTGTAAGCACTTGAATAAGGGAGATGGCGGCTCTCTGAGTCTCTCTGCTCGTGCCGTGAGATCGCCTTGATCTGGAGCGTGCAAAAACCCTCTTCAGCGCCGACATAAATAAAGAATTGGGCGCCGGAGTGCTCAGTCGACGAGCTACATGAAGCAGAAGTCCGGTTTTCTTTGATTGCAGCTCCGCTCCGGAGGGCTGCTGGGCTCTAGTAGAGGACGGCGGGAGGAAGGCTACGGGACCGCCCAGCAGACCGCCGAAGACGCCGGCAGACGGAATCAAGGACCCAGCTCGTCATGAGGGCAGTCTTCTGAGACTCTGGCGGTGAAACGGACTGGGAGTTGCATGAGCGGGAAAGCGGGGGAAGAAACCGTGAGTAAATGCAACACCTGGCGGGCACATCGAAAGAGCACGGACATTAGCCAGCGCTCGTACTCGTACACCCACAAAATGGCGGCATAATGCATTTGCTGGGAACTGTATGGAATACAAGCTAATTCTGTACATATACTGTCAGCGCTTCCACTGGGGTAAAGGTGCTAAAAACGGCTGAATTTTAAAAAACGAGTGAACACTGTTATCACTAAGAAACATGAAAACATGAAAACGAGTGAACACTGTTATCACTAAGAAACATGAAAATCGGTATTCTGTTGACAGGAGGAAATGTGCTTTCAGTGATGTTTTGACCCCTGAGGATTAATAGCGACCTTTTATGAAGCTTGACCATGATCCCAATTCAACCTAACTACTCTGATAATGCTAAGAAATCAGGGCTGCTACAATTCCTTATGCTATGATGGCTGGATGCTGGCCCATCGTGAATGAATGTTTAGCTGATGTCTTACATTGGGCAAAAGTTGTGGGCAACTGAGGATTGGCAAAAGCTGGCAAAGGCAGTACAGAGAGAAGAATCTGAATGTATGCCTGAGATTGCGCCTATCACACGCTGTGTCACTGCAACGCGAATGAATGTGAGTTCTACTTCACGCATATTACCTATTTAACGCTGTGGTGGTCTCCAAAATGGCGACGTAAGCTCCCACCCTGTGATAAAGAATGATGCCCCCAGCACAGTGACCGACACAGTGACCGACCTACTCTAATAACGGGCAGTTGCGTTGATTTCCGGCTCCTGGGTGTCTCGGCTTTCTTAGTGGTCAAAAAGAAAGTGCGTCACAGCGGACAGGCACAAATCAAGGGAATCATTGTCCACGATCAGTCAGTCCATACCACGAATGAACATGTCAGACAAAGAGCTAGCCAAAAGCCTCAAGAGACTTAAGTCTGATCTGCCCTCACCTGGTAAAGGGAAGAAAGATAACCCGGATCCAATAGATTTAATACTTAGCAGACTTGATGAAGTCAGAGATCTGGCGAAAGCGACAAAGGAAGAAGTGGCAGCAATCAGGCAAGATAACCGTGACACCAACGCAAAACTTTTAGAGGCGGAAACGAGGATTAGTAAACTCGAGGATATGGAAGTTAAGACCTGCAACGCAGTTAAACGCTTGTGCATAGCAGCGGATCAGACAACACGGAAACTTGCTGAATTGGAGGACCGGAATCGAAGGGGGAACCTACGCATTTTTGGCATTCCGGAAGGTTCAGAGGATCAAATGGGGGGCTGCGTGGCTTTTCTTGAGTCCTGGTTTACCCAAGCTACTAACATGACGTTTCTGCACCCTTTAGAATTTGATAGAGCCCACAGAGTCCCGGCCAGGATCTCAAAGGATCAAAAGGGTCCCAGAGCTATTGTTTGTAAACCGCTCCGGTACCAGCATGTAGAACAGATTCTTACCTTCATGCGTAAAAACAATCACATTTTGTGGAAGTCTGTCAAGGTCTTGGGATATCCAAGACTACAGTAAAGAGACGGTGGACGTCAGAAAGGCATTCTTGGCACTTCGACCGCAGCTGAAGAAAAGGGGCTTCCAATATGGATTCATTGGTCCGGCAAGGTATCGAGTGATTATTCAGGGCTCTCCACACATTTTTTCAGATCCACTGAAATTGAAGCGTATGCTGGATGGCCCTGATGACTTGGACATGGAGACGAACAATCCTGAAAGCTCCGCCGACCAGGCTTCAGCATCAGGTTATAAATGAAGGGCATCCTGGTAGACTCATTTTCCAATGGTTTTCTACTTCATGTCTCCATATATGTCTTCATACTGTACACATTTTCTATTATCTTTGAGGGCACAGGTTAGGGCCCAGGTTTAAAGCTTTGATTGAGGTTTTCATATCAACATATATATATTCTTCTACCTTGAGCTATTTCGTTTGATTGGTCTAAGGCGCTTTCAAATGCCTCGCTACGTAGCTATATACCTTTACCAGCTGGTAATGCTGTGGGTTCTGTTACCCAATTATATGACAGTAATGTCTTGTTTCGTTTATCTCTTATCTTACAGTCCTTGAATACCTTCATACGTTCTGGAGGACTAGATACATGGTTTAATGTAGTTGTGATAGTTAGAACAACTCACGAGTTTTCAGTAAATGTTAATAATCTTGTATGCTCCAATAATATGGATATGTTTTGGCACGGGGAGGCTACACCGTATTCTCTCTCCAATCGCCATGCCTACTGCATACAGGTGGGGTGGGGAGGGTGGGGGGTCGAAAGGATTGGGGGTTCGGGTATGTGTTACATGTTTTTTATGTTTGATTCTTCTTCTTTTTCTTCTTCTTGCTTGCATTTTCTATATTGCGCTGGCACTTGATGGTGGTGTGGGTTATAGCCTTTATGTTCACTCATATGTCAATTCAAAGTCTCGGGGAGATGGAATATTAACATCTGGTAGTTGGTCAAATGTGATGCATGTATTTTTCAAGATGAAGCATTCTTTAACTGTTCAATCATAACGCTGTGAATACTCCGATGGGAGTATGTAATATGGACAAAATGAAGATATTGTCACTCAACGTTAAAGGTTTGAACCAGCCAATCAAAAGACAAAAAATCTTAGATTATGTGCGTAGGTTGAAAGGCGATATTGTATTGCTACAAGAGACTAAACTGGAGGCTAAACTTTTTTACCATCTGAGGAATAAGTTCTACAGTGAGGTTGTTGGTGCAGAATCGGTACAAAAGAAGAATGGGGTGTTGATTCTTGTCGCAAAGAAATCGAAGGTGGAGGTTTTGTCTCATGAGGCAAGCTTAGACGGGTTGTGGGTCACGGCCAAACTAACCAAGGATAATACAGAGTTTTATGTCACGAGCGTATATGCCCCTAACAACAGCGATCTCAAGTTTTGGGAGGACTTAAATAAACACATGGAGAATATCCCAGATAGCGCTGTTCACATAGTGGGTGGTGATTTTAATCTCCCAAAAGACGCAACGCTAGATAGGGACTCCCACTGCCCTTTCAAACCTAATAAATCTCATAGAGCCTTCAATAATCTGTGTGAACGCTTTCATTTAGTGGATGCTTGGAGGCTCCAGAACCCTACAGGGAGGGAGTACACTTTTTACTCTACACCGCATGACTCATACTCCAGGATTGACTACATCCTCATAACACAGAACGGGGTACCCAGAATAGAGTCCACCAGTATAGAGCCTCGTGTGGTGTCGGATCATTCTTGTATTTCCCTGTCCGTTGTAAATGCCAAATCATCTCCTCGGCAGACGTCTTGGCGCCTGAATGACGAGATACTAAGCGATGCTCAACACAGAGCTACAATACAAGCTGCCATTGCCTCTTACCTGCAAATTAATAAAGAAGGAGACACATCTGATCTTATTAGATGGGATGCTATGAAAAGTACAATACGGGGAGTATGTATAAAGATTAGGTCTGCCATGAATAGAAATTATAACGCGAAATTAGATTCCCTTGAAAGTGAAATTGGAGATCTAGAAAGTAAGCATCTAAGATTAAGAGACAATATGACTCTTTATGCTCTGGCAAATAAAAAATATGAATACAATAAGTTAATAAGTGAAAGGGCGGGAATCTGGCTAGACAAAGGCAGGAGGTTTAAGATTTGTGAATCCAACAAAGCGGGTAAGAGTCTTGCTTCATATTTAAAATTTAAAGTACAAAAGAACTGTATTAACATACTTAAGGACGCCTCAGGGAACTCGCACTCTGAGCCAGACAAGATAGCTGAGGTGTTTAGGGTGTTCTATGAGGATCTGTACGCGAAAAATACAAAGGTGGAGGAAGATAAAATTAAGAATTATTTGGATGAGTGTGATCTTCCAAGGTTGACTGCTGAAGATCAGGAGGGTCTAAATGGTCCGATCAGTGCTGTAGAAGTGGAAAGTGCTATTAAAAAATTGAAATCAGGGAAGGCACCAGGCCCGGATGGCTTTACAGCAAAATTCTATAAAACATTCCCAACTATGTTGACAAGGCCCTTGCTAAACCTATTCCAAGAAATAAATAGCTCTGGGGAGGTAAAGGGCACTCTGGCGGAGGCAATAATTGCAGTACTCCCTAAGGATGGGAAAGACCCATCGCTCCCAAAAAACTACAGGCCAATTTCACTAATCAATATTGACTGTAAGATCTTAGCAATGATACTTTCTGCACGTCTCCAAAAGGTGCTCCCGCAACTAGTTCATCCGTCTCAAGCGGGCTTTCTAAAGCATAGGTTGTCCAGTGATAACACACAAATTTTGGCGCATGTCCTGGAGAAAGCTAAGCTTTTGGAAACCCCTACAGTGGCAATAACGTTAGATGCAGAAAAAGCCTTCGATAAGGTTGATTGGGCCTTTCTCGAAGCAGTCCTCAATAAATTTAACTTGGGGGATACATTTACACGGCTAGTGATGTCCCTTTATTGCTGCCCCTCGGCACGAGTGAGAGCGGGAGGATCGTTTTCGTCCTCCTTTTGCTTGAAACAAGGTACGAGACAAGGGTGCCCCCTATCACCATCGTTGTTTTTATTGGCAATCGAACCGTTCCTACACCATATAAGAAAAGATCCTAAAATCACAGGTATACCGTTTGGAGACTGCACGATCAAGTTGACCGCATATGCGGATGATGTGCTTGTCCTATCTGAAAGGGCGGATGAGGCAGTGTCTGCACTCATGTCGGACATTGAAGACTTTTCGAAGGTATCGGGTTACAAGCTAAATAAAGACAAGACGGAGGTTAAACTGCTGAATAATATAGGGGATAAGGGGATCCTGGGGGATTCTGGTCTTACATGGCAGCCCAAATGCTTTAAGTACCTGGGGTTGGACTTTGATAAGGATTTAGTCTCCACTCTAAAAATAAATGAAGAATCGACTCTGAAAAAAATATCCACCCTTCTAGAAAGTTGGTCCCCAAAATTTCTGTCATGGTGGGGCAGGGCTGAGACTCTCAAAATGATGTCGACACCCTTAGTTAACTACCTGGCCAGTATGCTCCCCATGACGTTCTCTAATAATTTTGTCCTGAAAATAGACCAGCTGTTTGGTAACTTCCTGTGGCGGGGCAAGAAAGCCAGGATATCTCTAAAGAAACTGCAACTGGCAAAAGATAAAGGCGGCCTGGGTCTGCCATCGTTCAGGAACTACCAGACAGCCTTTCTTTGTAAACAAGGTGCTCAATGGTTGATAAAATCGCCAACTTACACTCCTGTGTGGATTGACATCGAGAAGTCATTAGTTGGCAATGCCCCACTTGAATCTTTACTCACCATGGATCTATCCCACCTGCCGCACTCCAGATATATAATGTTAAATACCAGAAGGGCCCTACTCAGACTTGACCAATCCCATAAAACTACATTGACATTCTCTAAATCATCATGTATGTCATTATGGAGAAACCCCTATCTTAAACACGTGGGCGTGGAACTCTTCTGGGAGTCATGGTCCGGGAAAGGCATTAATCTCGCAGGAGATTTGTATGACAATGGCGAACCAATCCCGTTCTCAAGCTTACAGACGAAATTTGACCTGTCCCCGATAGACTTCTATAACTTTCTAAAAGTCAAGGCGACACTTACCAGCCGTAACTTCAAACCCTACACTCCGTGGCTGACAACACATCTCCCACGCATTATGCACACAGGTCACTTCGTTTCCAAGGTGTATAAACTGTTGCTACCGATGCCTAGCAAATCTCACAGAATTGTGGAGGCGAAATGGGAAGCGGAACCTAACTCCACAGGAATAGAGTTGGATTGGGAACTGATTCATAAGTCAGCACTTGCCCACAAAATATCACCCATCCTTTTCCAGACAAAGTATATGCTCATAAATAGGTCCTTCTGGACTCCCGAAAAGCTATTTAAATGTAAATTACGTGACTCTCCGGAGTGCTGGAACTGCCAGTCAGGGACTGGTGATCTCCCTCACATGCTATTCAAATGCCCCCTACTGAGTGAATACTGGGAGAAAATATTTGTATGCATTCATCATGTATTTAAGATAAAGCCAATGGAGGAATTTATATATGTCATTCTAGGGGGGCTGGAACCGCGATTAGCAGATGTGCATGACCGCCAGCTTTTGGATTTAATGTTGACATTGGCTTGTAAAGTTGTTTTATGCAAGTGGAAATGTGCTAAGGAAGTAAATTTCAAGATTTGGCAGGAATGGCTGTCTTTCCTAAGAGGTGCCACGAATCAGGCGCTACAGTCCTCTACGTGGTGTCCATCCAATAAGAAGTTGTGGAAGTCACTAGACAATTCATCCCTTCATTTTGAGCCGCCTTGAAGTGATATGACCTTGTAATAGTACCTTGGATGTATGGGTGTGAACCTAGTCCGTATGTTAAGCTATTCCCATTACATCCACACGTCGAGTGTTTAACAACTTAATCAACAACCATGTGGCAAGCAAGAGTGTTCTCTTTATCTTTATTATTTGTAGTTTCTGTACCGGTCTGACAACATCTGTATCAATTCACTTTTGATGGAAGATTTAATGTAATGTCTTTTCCTTTTGTTTTCTTACTTCAATAAAAACGATTTGAAATAAAAAAAAATATATAATTGCCAGAGTGGATGGCAGAATGGGTGAGTGTACGGTGAGGCATGCTCACCGGCAATCTTACATTTAGTGGCCGACACTATAGCAGAACCCCTTTGTAAATAATGAACATCATCATCCGATCTGGAATTTATCCCCATTCTTGGAAACAAGCCATAATTAGACCTCTTCTGAAGAAACCAAACTTAGACTCTAGGGACTGTAAAAATTACCGTCCCATCTTCCTGCTTCCTGTTCCAGCAAACATCTTGGAGACACATCTCCATAAGCAGCTTATGGAAATGGCAGACAGGCAATCCTGGCTAAATGAGTCTTAGTTTGGATTCAGAAGGCATCACGGTACAGAAACAGCCTTGGTCTCTGCCTCGGATCATATCAGGCGTAAGGTGGACGAAGGGCAGGGAGTGGCGCTAATTCTCCTGGATCTGACAGCGGCATTTGATGCCATTTCTCCTATAATGCTGCTGGACAGACTCCGGAGTCTTGGTATATCCCATCAAGCCCTGGCCCTTCTGTCCTCATTCCTGACAGAGAGATCCCAAAGGGTGATTTCAAAATCTTTTTACTCTGAATCTTACTCACTACCGTGTGCAGGTCGCAGGGTTCCTCCCTGAGTCCCACCCTTTTTAATCTGTATGTGGCATCCCTCGCTACAGTAATCCACTCTTTTTGGATTAGAGGTGGTGTCATATGCAGATGATACACAAATTTTGGTTACCATCCCTAAGGGGTTGGGCTCATGGTCAGAGAATATCCACGACTGCATGTCCGGAGTAGCAAACTGGATGTTGGCTAATTTCCTTAAACTTAATGGGGATAAAACGGGGATGATAATGTTCGGATCAGGGACGGCCAAATGAAACAGTAACTGTTGGCCTCAATCCTTGGGATGCTGTCTGTCCCGAGTGAAAAAGCCAAGAATTTGGGAATCTGGATGGATACAGAGCTTGGCCTTACGGCTCAAGAGAACTGCACCATCTCCACATGCTCCTGGCTTATAAGGATGTTAAAAAAAATCTTTCCTTTCATCCAACGTGCAGCCAGGATCCAGGTAGCTCTGGCTCTGGTAATGGCCAGACTAGATAATTGCAATGCTCTATATCTGGCCACCAGTAAGGGCTTGCATCATAAACTCGAGGTACTGCAGAATGGACACACAAGACGCATTCTGGACATCCCCAAAACCCAATCAGCAAAAAAGGGACTAAAACACCTACTCTGGCTTCCCATCGAACAGCGCATCAGTTTTAAAGCAGTGTGTATGGTCCACAAGTCATTGCATACCCCCCACCCTCTGAGACTCAAGACCATGTTCAAATGGTACTCCTCGGAACGACTTTTGCGCTCCTCTCACCAAATGCAACTTTGGGTACCTAAAACTAAGAAGAGGAAGTGGGGGGAAAGGGCTTTTTCAGTGGCAGCGTCAAAGCTTTGGAATTCCCTGCCCCAGGCACTTATATCTATTTATGTTCTACTCCCGTTTAGAAAAGCTCTAAAGACCTGGCTGTTCTCAGGCATACGGTGAGCTGATCCTCCTCCTTGCTTCTTTTGGTCGATGTATTGCCTGCAGTCTTTCTCTAGCGCCTTGATGCCCTTGGGTGATTGTTGCGCTATATAAATATCAAATCAAATCAAATTAAAATCATGGCTGAATGGTTAATTAAGGAAGTGCACATTCTACTGAATAAATGACTGCATGGATGGATGATGCAGAGAGAGTACACCAATCTTGAAGGATGAACATTCAGCATAATTGTTAATGATATTAAAATGTTAAGAATTGCCAATGTTATCTGAGTGCAAGCATTAAAACAGGGCTGGGCGCTACCATGCACTATGATTATGGCCAGGGACTGCCGCAGGACCCCCACCCTTCCGTCAACAAACAATAATAACAGGACATGAGAAGGATTTCTTTGGAAGGCGGGGGCTCTTTCGTCCCCTCTGCCGTATTTATTAAAACATACAAAATAAATCAAAAATTGAAATAAACAATATTTACACAATTACGCAGAAAACGTTTACAATTGATATATACAGATATCAGATGGCTAACCTTAACATACTTCTTGTACAAGGTATTTCCTATCCGAGACTAACATATCAACCTCATACAATATTTATTCACTGCATACCTATTCGGGCCTACGGCAAGGTCAATAACTGGTGTCAGATCCTTACTAAATCACGCCCTCCTGAAGGAGTGCGCATGCACAGAGGGCCCCCAGGTTACCCCCAGGTTACCCCCAGGTTACCCCCGTACGCCTGACTAACCATGCCCTTCCGTCGAAGTGTGCATGCGCAGGGGGCCCGTTTACCGGGAGGGTACTTCTCCCCCCGGTTATCCCCGTATGCCCATTTAACCACGCCCTTCTGTCAAAGTGCGCATGCGCAGAGGGCCTGTTTACCGTGAGGGTACTTCCACCCCAAGTTACCCCTGTACGCCCTATTAACTCCATTAAAACGGGGCCATTGCATCTCTGCGCTGTTTACTGGCGTCATTGTGCACGTGCGGGGTGGCCAACCGGCCTAGAGAAAGCGTGACTCTCCCCATCCCCCCACCCATGTACCCTACAGGCTGTACCTGCCCCTGGAGTTCTAGGAGAGACCACTTGTCCCTCCCTTTGGACGACCTCATTCGAGAATGGCGCCGCCCCCTAAGGACCTTAAATTAACTGCTCACCTATCATGACCTTACCACCTTACCAAGGAATAGCAATAAATACGACGATTGATGACCTGAAAACGGGAGAAAGTTCTAAGGAACAAAACTTATTATTCAGACACTCTTATCATCCATAAACACTTGTAAAACAATTGTGAAAACCTTCATAACACACAATAACAATCATCTGCTTCAGGGGATGGGGGTGGGAAAAATAATTACAGCCTCCTAGAGGCTGGAAGGACATGCCGTGGCGCGCAGGAGTCAAAGAGGCCGACTCCCGCGCTGCACGGCCTTTTAACCCTTCGTCGGCCAGGCCGGATCTAACCGGCCTGGCCTTTGTTCCCTTTGTGACCCGGAAGTGACTCAATCACTTCCGGGTCGCCAGGGGACCCGGGGTGGGTGGGGGCCGGTGAGCCCCGCCATAACTGTGGTGGGGCCGATGCCGATGATGTAAATGTAGTTGAGCTTATATAGCGCACAGCTACCCGCAGTGGGTGTCCCGGCGCTTGCTTAGGGAACCCGTCCTGATATTCCCCTGTGTGATAGCCCCAGCGGGTATCCACAAGGTGAAAGTCAGGCATCCCGCCGCGAGGGGCCATTGTGGAGATTAAGCAAGCTATTGCCCAGAGTCGTAGAGTGTGAACCCGTGAGTCGAGAAGGCACCGGAGCGAGAATTATCGAGTCCGTGGAATTTTTAGCCCAAGACCCGCCGAGGCAGGGAATTGAACCCTGGTCCAGGACCGATCTCAGCTTCCGGGTCTGCCGCCTCTAACCCCTGAGCCACACTTCTCCATTGGCATTGTTTTCAACAGTATGTTGAGAATTTTCACCTGGTGCACACAGAAATGTTATCAAAGGCCATATTGTGTCAAATACTATCACATTTATGGCAAGAATTGCCAACATAGGGGGGTGTGCCCTGAACATCGAATATGGCAGACACGTTTTAATATCGCTCCACGCAGTCACCAGTAATCCAACCTCAAGCTGGCTCACATCGGGGGGATATTGGATTGATTTCCGAGGTCCAGCTTGACGGTTGAGGTATTGGGGCCTGTTTTGGTGGTGATGGAGGCCCTTGCAGTCTCTAGATCGACAGGAGTGGCAGGCGCAGGCTGGGGCGTTCAGGCCCAAGTGGGCAACCCAGCCCGTAGTGGGGCAGGCCTCGCTCTATGGGGAATGGGGGTATGCGGGTGCAGAGTGAACTGTTGCGCCCCCCGGTTCTCCCAAGGGACCCTCCTCCCTTTCTGAATGCCGGTACACCCTGGATCCCTCCACCTGAGAGGGCTGGGTTGTCTGCGCCTGTAGCATGGCCCAGGACTGGCTGGCACCCCATAGACTGCCTAATTGTGCAGAGGAAGGATCCAACCCTGCACTGATCCATTACTTCCTGCACAACAGGAGCAACACAGGCCGGTAAGCAGGCGTGGGCCGCTGGGTGATCTGTGGCATGAATGATTTGGACGGCTGTCCTCGGAGGCCGCCGCTGATGGCTGATGGTCTTGTGAACTTTCTCCTTTGGCCCGTCCTCCCCCTCCTGAGCCATGTGGGCTGCCTTGGACTCCTCCACTGGGGCGGCCGAATGCAGCGTGCCCGGGATTAGCTGACGCCTCGTAGCTTGGATGAGTTCGTTGAGTGAGATGAGACTGGGAACCTGCACCTGCCCTCTTGCCTCCCATAGGACTCAGGTGGCATATGTTGGCAAGGAGGCGGCAGGCCCCGGGGTGAACTGTCGTACAAACGACTCAAATAGTAAACCTCAGAGGCCACAGCTACCGACTGAAAGTGTGGGGATTTTTTGTCTTCTCTCTCTTCCTGTTGTGCCTAATCCTTGGTGTCTTGATTGGTTCCTTTGTGTTGGTGTGTGATGTCGATTGGGGGCCGTGCTGAGGGAGGGCGTGCCCATGGTGGAGGGGGCCAAGCCAGGTGTTGGTGCAGTCTGCGGCAGTACACCCTGCTCCGTTTCTGGACCTCTCAGCCTTTCCCTTGGGACTTCATGGAGGGCCCCATATTGCTGCAGATGAATGAATTAATGAATTAATGAATGAATGAGTGATTTGTAAAGTGCAGGACTCACCCATACAGGGGTATCTCCTTGCTAGCGGCGAGACATGAAAACAAGGAGGTGGAAAGATAATCAAGCTAAAAGAGTTTGGTTTTCAGTAGTTTTCTGAATTTAGGAAGATGAGGAAGACCTTGAGTTCTGACTGCTTGTGCCGGGAAACAACCTTTACAACGCAACTTTTACATCACACTACCATTACAACTCAGTCATTACATCGCAACATCCTTTACATTGCATGCTATTACAACACAACCATTACATTGCATGTCACTACAACGCATACCATTACAACGCATGTCATTACAACGCAGTCATTACAATGCAGTCATTACAACGCATACAATTACAACGCATAGTACCCTTACACTTTCCAACACTTACCCTACTGTTGCACCCCCTGGAGTTAGAATAGTAAATTTTACCCTTACACTATCCAACACTTACCCTACTGTTGCACCCCATGGAGTTAGAATATTAATTTTTTACCCCTATACTATCCAACACTTACCCTACTGTTGCACCCCCTGGAGTTAGAATAGTAATTTCTACCCCTATACTATCCAATACTTACCATAAATGCAATGTAATGGTATGCGTTGTAATGGTAGTTTCTTAAAATGCGATGTCATGTCATGCGATATAATGGAATGCTTTGTAAAGGATGTTGCGATGTGAAAAATGCGTTGTAAAGGCATGTGTTGTAAAAGTATACGTTGTAACGTCATACAACCCTTGTGCCTCCTCTTGTGCTCTTGTGCTAGGTCATGGCGGGGTGCAGGCGGATCAGTTGTGGAGACCCTTTACATGGTGACCAGGCTGCTGTATCCCATGCCACCCTCATCATCATGGTCAATCGTGGTGAATGCAATGACTTTCGATGTACTCCATAATATTTGTGACCGCAAGATTTTGAGTGTGGTATGTTTTATTTCCCAAGTTGATTGGTCATGTTGGGTATGGGTATCCATTGGTTTGGGCCTGGCAGGGTTCGCTGTTGGTGCCTAGTGCTGGTCTACCTCGCAACAGATACTTCCTGTATTAGAAGTATAGGGGTGGGGGAGTTTGGAATTTCTTTATATCACTGTTATTTTTATTATTAGTTCTGTTTTACAAACCTGCAGCGTGTCTCTCTCGTTCCCTACCTCACCCACTGGGAGTGTAGCTCCAGTACATCATGAGTGACCCAATAGCAGACGGCTCTGCAGACCATCTACATGTGGTATCGTGGAATGTGAATGGCTTACTCAATAAGATTAGGTAGGGCAGTTCTAAAACACGCTAGGAAGGTGGGGGAAGATGTTTTACTAATTTAGGAGACCCATCTCCATGGCAAAAAAATCCTATGTCTGGCCCTGTTTGGCTACACCCAGGTTTTTCACTCTGGGTTCATGAGGGGATCCAAGGGAACAAGCATTCTGATCAAAACCTCTGTTCGATTCCAGCATATTAAGACGTGGGTGGACCAGAAGGGCAGATCTACGGCTGTAACAGGAACGCTGTATGGGGAATCTCTCACATTTCTTTATATATATATTCACTTAAAAAAAACATAGGTTTCAGGCCATATATAGTTAGGAATTAGCATTTAAAAAACCATTGAAATTGCTCCTATATAGTTAGTTGTACTAACTATATTTCGCGCACCCGCAATCCACTGCTGATGATGTCACATATTACATTATTCATGACATGGTCAGTGACATCACTGATGGCATCTCAAATGACATCACTGATGACATCACTGATGACATCTCATTTGACATCACTGATGACATCACTGATGATATAATTCATGTAATAATACGATGCACCTCCTCACACTCTAATATAACCTTTGCGGACCCCCCTTTTTTCTCAACCCCCGCTTGACGAATCCCCCCTCAAACTTTCAGGGAAGGACCGGAGCGCCGCCAGGCAAATTTGAGGTAATTTTCAGGCAGATTCCTCAACCGACGCCAAAGTTATTCACAATAGAATGTTGCGATTTCCCTATTCAAAATAATCCTAACTATATACTACCTACTGGCGACCTCCAGTAGGTAGTATATATACCTTAAGGTCAGCATTCATGAAAGTAAGCTTATGACAACCCTGCACAGGAAGGAAACTGCAGGTAACAGTCTCCTGCACGCACAAAGTTGCCATCCCCGCAATCTGGTCAACTCAATACCTTTTGGCGAACTCTTGAGAGCCAGGAGGAATTGCACAAAACAACTTGACTATGAGAGAGAGAAGGACATAATGTGTGACAGATTTAAGTCAAGAGGGTACAGCAAAAAATGTATCAAAGAGGCAGTACGTAAAGTGGATGAGAGAGACAATACTGAACCCCCAGAGAGAAACAAAGATGAAGAGAAAGATGGAGTGAGATTTATCACTGACTATCACTCCCAAACCAAGAAAGTTAGAGGGGCACTGAACAAATATTGGAGTACCCTTAAGACAGATAAGGATATCTCACTCAGCATTAGAGACCATCCCCAGATCACGTACAGAAAACCAATCTGTCTCAAAGACAGAGTCTGTCAAACATTAATTGTAAACAAAAAGAGATCCAATCCAGTTGAGGGATTCTATGTATGTGGCAGGTGCAAAGCATGCAAATTTAGCCACAATACAAAAGAAGTCAGATTATCTGAAGTGTGTGAGCCTTTTAAAATCACTAAACATTTGAACTGTCACACAGAACATGTGGTGTACGCGTTAAAATGCCCGTGCAACAAATATTATGTGGGCAGCACTATAAAACCAGTCAAAGATAGAATCCTACAGCACCTAAGAGCCATAAAAAATCAGGATAAACAGTACCCCATGGCTAGACACTTTGCGTCCCACCACAACAGCAACAACAGCCTCCTATCTTATGTGGCGCTAGACCAGGTACCAATAAGAGAAAGAGGTGGCAATCGACTGCAGGAACTCAGACGTCTTGAGTCGAGATTTATAATCAAATACCAACTGTTGCAACCCCAGGGCCACAACTGCGACGAGGGTTTAGGCGTGCATCTGGGCTAAAGAAAGTATGTGCAATGTTCTGCTAAACTGCTATCAATTCTTTTGGTATTTTAAAATGAAGGTATGAAAGACGAGAGAGTTTAAATTTACTTTAACACTATTTTTGTTATTTTGCCACAGGTACCAAACAATGTGGGAGAGTTTGAAAAGGCACCAAATCCAGATAATGTGTGACAGTATGTTTCATGATGCGAAGAGAAAACTGGCAACTCACTGTGAATGATCACTTTCACGCAAGAGTCAAGATTCAAGTATGATTTATTGATGAACTTTGAAAGGAGCACTTATGCCCACTGGGGCTTAATCCCTTACCGAAGTATGTCTAATGTGAAGCACAATCCGTTCAATTTAGCCCGAGCCTTAAACCCATGTAGCAAATGTTATGCAACTATACTGAGAGGCAAAAGCGACGTTGTGAATCATTAGAACGTTGGCTCAAGCAATAGCGCGAGCGCACATCAGTATAAAATGAAGGCTTAACTGAGGGTTCGAAGCACCTATATAAATGGGGCGAACAGAGTGAAATTTATATTTTTTCAAAAAACGGATGTATAAACAATACAAATATATTTAAATAGTGAACACAACTGAATATATGTTTTGCATTTCATGCTGTTACTAAATCGAGTGATTTATGGCTTGAATCATGAGCGTGTATGGGGCAAACAGAAATGAAATATACGAACGTGCTTTGTGATAAACTTTCATCCAGCTCACAACAGTAATAATTATAATTTTGAAGAAATGCATTTAAGATGTGTTTTATGATTTATGCATACTAGATCACAGTTATTCTGGTAAACAGTGCGCAGTATTAGCTCCAGACATATGATTTGTTGGTAGTCTGTCGGCTATGTCTATCATGCAATTAAGTCATGTGATTTACTTTAAAAGAATGGATGTAACAGACTATGGTACTCCTGACAAAGGGAAGGCAATTCCCGAAACGCGTCGAGTGGGCTGTGAATTAAATCCAGTTTGAAATACATCTGTGGCTTGGACGTCGTTCTTTGGAAGCGTGGACGAAAGGTTGGAGTGTTTAGGGACTGGCGATCCCGTCCAAAGCCCGCCGCTGCAAGGGGCCAACACAGCTTAGCGCCAAAAACGTTGTTGGGATATATATATATATATATATATATATATATATATATATATATATATATATACATACCAACAAAGCTCGAATCCTGATCCCCAGCAATCTCCGTAGTACAGTACTTAAGAGGCCGCCAGAGGAGGAAACGAAGCTGACGCAGAAGTGCAGGTGAAAAGAAATATTTTATTTCGGTTTTCTTGCGCCCTGCCAGCATATATATAGATACAATCACACCACCACAGTCAGAAAGGGAGACTCTGATAACAGCCTAGGTCACCTCTGGTATTTACACCGCTATTTTGACTTTGCTGCTAAACCCCACATCCTCTTGCTTTGTTTGCACATACAGACATAAAAGTGTCAAATAACCCCATTTAAAAACTTACATAGAGCAATGGGGCTCCATTGCCTAATTGAGGGTTTTTTTCCTGCCCAAGGGTAACTAACCAAATCTGTAGCGCTGCTTTGTTTACAATTTTATTTAAAAAAATTATTATACTTTTTTACACACCCTTATTGCACTATTTACCGTTGTTTATCAGGACATGGTTTTAAACTATTTATCAATACAACTATTTTGCACGTTTTTAGCTACGTAATAATTACAGCAACCGTATTTATGTATTTTGGAAACGTTTGGATAATGTATTTGTAGTGGGTATTTGAAAACTACAAAACTCTTCTGTTTCTATTGTAGGCCTATACATGTGACCGATTGATTCAAATGTATTTACACCAATGTCCTGTAAGAGCTGTGTCATGTGATCAAGTGCTCGTAGAAGCGCGAAACGCGTCATGACGACTAAGAGCACCGAGGAATAAACCAATTCTTGCACTTACTTTTGGTTCTGTGTCCGTATTTGCTGTCTAGATTTTATCAGCACCTTTATCGGATTGTCCCTCCTTCCCTTAACCAGTCTTTTGTAGACTTGATAATAAGGTTATGGGGTGAACTTCCTAGGGGGCTCACAGTATTGGGAGGGATTGGAATAGCATCATGGACCACTCTGTACACTGGTGGCGTCAACATGTACCACCCGCCAGAGTCTGAGAAAACCCACCTGTATTTTTTTGAAACTGCCTTGAGTTTGGCTGATGTTTGAAGGGTGCACCATCCATCCAGGGAGGGGGTTATATATTTTCTCCCCTATGCACGGTTCCTTTTCCTGCCTAGATTATTTTCTTGTCCCGCATTCCTACCTACATAGAGTCTCAAAAGCTGCCGTCCTGGCGTAGGAACTTTCCGATCACTCCCCGGTGGCCATTCGTCTCCACATGGGCCATCGGCACCCGGTTTTCCCCTGGCGCCTCTCCCCATGGAATATACAAATCCGAGAATATCGATTACATGTAAAGCTCTCCATTGAGGAATAATTTGCACATAACCTTGGTTCAGGGACATCCCAGGTGACGTTGTGGGAGGCTTTGAAACACACACTGTGGGGAGAAGATATTAGTTATACTACAGCGGAGCAGAAGTGTCGGGCGCAGGACTTGGTGATTCTTGAATCCCAAATCACAGATTGGGATACAAGGAGTCATCGGGCTGTTGGGCAGGCCACGTAATAGACAATACAGTCTCATAAAGTGGAGAAGTGTGGCTCAGGGGTTAGAGGCGGCAGACCTGGAGCTTGAGTTCGGCCCGGGACCAGGGTTCAATTCCCCGCCTCGGCGGGTCTTGGGCTCAAAAAATTCCACGGACTTGTTAATTCTCACTCCGGTGCCTTCTCGACTCACGGGTTCACACTCTGCGACTCTGGGCAATAGCTTGCTTAATCTCCACAACGGCCCCTCGCGGTGGGATGCCTGACTTTCACCTTGTGGATACCCTGCCAGGGTTATCTCACAGGGGAATACCAGGACGGGTTCCCTAAGCAAGCGCTGAGATGCCCCAGGGTAAGTCGTGCGCTATATAAGTCTCATTCATTTCATTTCGTTTCGTTTCATAAAGCTACTATACCAGCAGGCTGCTGGGAGAAGCCAAACAGTCCTGGAAGGTGGCCCACAATGCATTTATCAATGGGGGGACAAGTCAAGTAAAATGATCCATAAACTATGTCAAGGACCTCAGTACTCTTACTAATTCGGAACATGTGTGGCACACTGCCCACTGAACCCAGGGTAATAGCTTGTAGTTTTGCTGCCCATTTCGAAGACGTATACTCTCGGAAGGAGGACTTGTCACAGGAACAGATAATAGTCTTTGTGCATGCTCTTCCCCTTAAAACCCTCTCATTTACAGAGCATGACTTACTGGATGGTGTGCTCACTGGGGAGGAACTTTCATCGGCCCTGGTGGGGCTACTTCCAGGGGAAGCTCCGTGGCCAAATGGATTCCCTTCAAATGCCTTAAGGCGTGTATGTCCTGACTCCAGGAACACATGCTGGGGGTGAACATATCAGCAGTGAATAGTGCCTAACTACCACCTGATTGGCGACACACAGAGATTATAGTTTTCCCTAACCTGTGCTGGCCAGTAGATGAACACTCCTCATATCACCCAATTTCCATTTTAAATTTAGGGGTGAAGATTCTGATGGAAGCACTGGCGAATAGACTGGTACACAGATGGAAGCAGTTTTAGTGGCCTGCACAGAAAAATCCAATGATTTATCCAGCCAGACTCCGAGGCTTTTGATGTGGGGTTTTGGCAAGGGAGGAGCACCAAGACAGGCGGGCCAGATGGAAGCCAGAATGGTCGGTGCGGGGTTGCCCAGTAGCATAATCTCCGTCTTCTCCCCGTTGAGTCTGAGACATGAGGAATGCATCCACTTGGCTACTGCCTCTAGACAGGGCCCTAAGGTGTTGGATGAACCCTCCGTGTGATCCAGGGAGACCACTAGTTGGGTATCATCCGCGTAGGTGATAATACGCACACCGAAGGGCTGTACTATCCCTGCCAGAGGACTCATGTAGACATTAAAGAGCGTGGGGTTCAGGGCCGAGCCCTGAGGAACCCCGCAGCTCAGAGGGTGTTTCGAGGATGCTACCTCGCCCTCGAACACCTGGAAGAAGCGCTCATCCAGGAAGGAGGTCAGCCATTTCAGGGCCGCGCCCGACACGCCCATGCCTTTTAGACGATGTAATAATGTGGCATGGTTAACCGTGTCGAACGCGGCACTAAGATCTAATAATATAATGGCTGCCTTCCCTCCCTGGTCCAGCACAGATCTTGTTTCTTCCGTTACTGCAAGTAAGGCAGTTTCGGTGCCATGTTGAGGGCGGAATCCCGTCTGGGAGGCACAAAGTAGGTCATTGGACTCCAGATACTCTACCAAGATGTTATTGATGTGCCTCTCCAGCAACTTACTCATCCAAGGGAGAAGGGAGATGGGGCGGAAGTTAGCCAGGTT
The DNA here is from genome assembly GCF_964263255.1 of Lissotriton vulgaris. NCBI lineage: Eukaryota > Metazoa > Chordata > Amphibia > Caudata > Salamandridae > Lissotriton > Lissotriton vulgaris. The sequence goes on along the minus strand of NC_141687.1, from coordinate 782,342,090 downwards.
GTTCTGGTCTAACGAAGGTTTTTTTAGAAGGGCCCTGACCATTGCACATTTCCACTGGGCAGGGACCAAGCTGGAAACAATGGACGAGTTTAGGACATCTATGATAACAGGACATATTGCCTCGCTGACCTTAAGGAGGGTCTGAGGAGGTGCAGGATCATTGGGAGATCCTGAGGTGACTTTAGAAAAAATTTTCTTCAATGCAGTTGAGTCAAGAAGAGGGAACTCCTCAAGCGAACTGTGGACTGGAATGTCCACTTTAAGGTCATCAGTAATGTCCCGCTTCTCTGTATCGGTGGGAAAGGAGGAGTAGATGGTCAAAATTTTCTGAGAGAAAAAAGTTGCCAAATTATTGCAACGAGCTAGCGCCCCAGCAGAGGAGACGCACTCAGGGGGAGGGGAGATTAGTGACTTAGCTATTTTAAATATTTCTCTAGGTGAGTTAGCAGCTAACTTGATTTTAGAGTCATAGAATTGGATTTGTGCGCTTTTCATTTCTCTCTTATATGATTTAATCGCAGCTCTATACTCGGATTTCTTAGATTGTGAGTATTCTCGCCTCCAGGCTCTCTCCAGCTTGCGACACAATTGTTTCATGGATCTAAGGGTGGGGGAGTACCATGGGGCCACTTTGCATCGTTTAATAGACTGTAGAGATTTTTTTGGGAGGACCTGGTCCAAAGTATCCGTGATCCAATTCTCATAGTTAGCCGTGGCTATACTAGGATTCATGGATTTGGAAGGCGCATGCTCATTAAGTGCCAATTCCCATTCAGCCAGAGGCAATGAGGCCCATTTCCTACCCTGGTGCTTGTTCTTATTTTGAGACCTAGGGGGAGTGTTAATAGGCCACGTAAAAGGTACTAAGTAATGATCAGTCCAAGGCAAAGGCCTAGGAGTTTCCACTGTTAGACCATCAAGATTACTAAAAATATGGTCTAAAAGATGGCCTTTAGTGTGCGTTGGATGGACACCTTTTTGCGACAAATTGATGGCTTGGAGATTAAGTCGAAGATTAGTAGCTGGAGTATCCAGGGGGTCATCCAGGTGCAGGTTCAGGTCGCCTAGCAGTGTAAAATTTGCTGCCAGGAGCAGCTGATTGGCAGCCGCATCTGTCAGCTCAGTAATAAAGTTATTCAGCGGGCCCGGGGGACGATAAACTAAAATGCCCGAAAAGGTGGATGTTGGGGAGAACTCAAGAGTAAAGTACAAACTTTCACATGCTCGCATGGCCGGAATGGAGATGCGGCATCGGAAGATATCTCTGTAAATGATGGCCAGCCCTCCACCTCTATGTATCTTACGATCTAGTCGTTTTAGGGTGTAACCATGGGGAATGGCCCATACTACGGTGGGATCCATTTCCAACTGGAGCCATGTCTCGGTTAAAAAAAGGGCATCAGGGTTGAGTTCCTCGATCAACATGGCTAATTCGGTACAGTGTCTGGGTAATGATCTGCAGTTAAGAAGATACATTTTCCGATCATGTCCAAGAGGATGTATTGGAGTGCTCGTAGCAGATGCAACCCAGTTGCAACTTTTACAATGAGCCTTAGGATTCGTTGGAATAACAGAATGCAGGCATGAGGGGCTGATACTAGGGCGTACATTCAGCAGAGAAGAAGCGCTATACGTAATACAAGGGCCTACCATGATGCTTGGTGGTGGCAGAGCGCCAGGCGCGTCTGGACGCGGACTGGCGCAGACTGGCTTCTCTTTGGCGCCTCTTCGGCGCTGCTACGGCGCTCCCGCTGCGCGTCACCGCTGCGCGACAAGAACGAAGTTATATAGATTAAGGGATGTTAAAAACTAGAGCGTCACCCTCCTAAAGATGGCCGCCCTGCGTGGGCTAATCAGGAAGTGAAAAACGCTTTTCCTCCCTCCACATCAAACAGCATGAGAGCTGCGGTGGACCGGGGAGTCAGCGTGTAGGTAGGCACAAATTAGCGGTATTTAGCAGTATTAAAAACAACTTCAGTAATCACACAGTTTAAAATTGCCTGCTTGCAGAAATGCTATTTTCCTGCTAAGCGCTAGGCACAACGATGTTCCAAGTTCAAATGACTCAGGCCCGTATCTTGCAAATCATGCGTATTTTTGGTGCAACTTTGGGCCTTAACACATCTAAATCTACGGTGTTCTCAGCTGGTAACTATCCATAGGACTTCGATTGGGCATCAGGATTGTGAGTTGCATCAAGTGAGATCAAGGTCCTGGGAGTCTTTGTGTCCCCCATCCGGTATTTGCATGGATACATAATCAGGAGCCTGTATTGGCTTGTCTGAGAGAGGACGTTCGGGTCTGGTCAGTCTTGCCTTTATCCCTGTCTGGTAGGTCTGAAATTTTTAAGATGGTGTTGATGCCCCCTTTTCTGTACCAATTGCAGAATTTTTCATATGTCATTCCACAGCAATGATTCCGCAAAATTAATTCTATTCTCATGAACTTTCTTTGGGAGTTTGGACGCTCCTCGCATTGTCTTAATAAAAGCTTTCAATCCACTTATTGCAGGGCATGACTGCGACGGCTATTGAATCGTGTTATCGTGCATCGCACTTACTGATCATTAATGAATGATGGATTGACCTCCAGTGTGACCAAGCCTATGCGTCTGAGATGTGGCAATGGGAGACACCCCTCTTGTCTGGTATCTCTATGATAGGGTACTAGTGGTGATCTTCCTCCAGCGAAAAGAGTGGTCCTACAACAATGGAAATATTCTCTCCGTCAGATGAGATGGTGGGAGTTGACGGAGTGGACACCGCTTTGACAGGGCTGCCTGTTGCCGCAAGGGGCTGCGCTGGAAGGTTTTCAGAAATGCGATCTAATAGAGATCTCTACTCTGGGGATGTTATAAGCGGAATGGTCCTTTATTCCTTTCAGGCCTTCCAGGTGGAATACCTGCTCCTTCTTAGCCAATTTCCTTGTTTTATTCAGCTCCACCATGCACTAACTCCATACATTATGGCCCTGACAGACCTTCAGGAATTTAGTCCATTGGAAGGTAAACTTATCATGGGTGACCTTGGTGTTCACAAGATTGCGAAGATATATCAGACGCTTATCTCCAACCATCTTGATACATTTCATGCTCTCCAGGGTGCGTGGGAGGCAGATGTGGGGGTTCTGGAAAGAAAGATTAGACTGCGGCTTAAGGTGCTCCTTGAGTGACGACAATTGCAGCCAGACTTAGGCTGATTAACCTGAAATACCTTCAAAGAATGTACTTCACAAATCACCAACTGTGGCGGATGATCACCTCCCCGGCCGGCCAAAGATGTGGCACAGAGGACGGTACTTTTTTACACACAGTTTGGGGCTGTCAATCATTGATACAGTTCTGGAGCGGGGTGACATCCTCCCTAGGCGGGGTCCTGTTTCGGGTGATTCAGATCCATTCAAAACTTACTCTTCTCCATATTACTGACACACTGGATGGTAGTAGATATAAGCTATCATTATTATTTTGAGCCTGACTCTGGTAAAATTGGACATAGCACTTGAGGGTAAGGCCACTACCCCATGCCTGGCTATGTGGAAGAAAGAAATAGACCACTGAACGGGCTTGGAGGTGGTGGTGTACAAGAACAGAGGCTGTCCTCAGAAATACTACAGGGTTTGACAGATGTGGGCTGATTGTTGGGGAATTGAATTAGAACCTGTCTACTCTCCTCTGCATCAAATGGTTCATGATGAAATCAAATTTTTATGGGATACGAGAGGGTGGGGAGGGTGCGGAATGGGATCTAATAATTTGTGCTGGGACAGAATATCGATTCGGAAATGTTGACTTACACAAATATCGACTAGGAAATATTGTGATTCAGAAATATAGAGAGCAAGAATATTGTGGTCAAGAATATCGAATTTAATGTAAGAAATATCGTTTTTTTTAAATATTGAAGTCATTAATATTTTCAACAAATTTTTTTTTATATATATATATATATATATATATATATATATATATATATATATATATATATATATATATATATATATATATTTAAAAGCATCCAGGTATAAACGCAATCTCAGAAGCCAGGCTAGTACACAGTGTTGTTTATTGCTGTTACGCGTTTCGAAAGCTTCTGCTCCCTTGCTCACACAACAATCAGCCAGCACTCCACCAGTTACATACACAGTATGTGCTGGCTATAGAAACAGGACTGCACATTTGATTTTGGCTGACATCTTTGAGTGTGTCCATGTTACATTATTGTTTTACTCGAGATGTCTTACTTTTCTTGCAGGAAAATCCTGAACATTGTCCATGTTACGTACATATTCATATTTATATGTCACTTCCATTCTTTCGCCACAGTGGCTATATGCGCTAGTCTGTCTCAATACCCTTCTTCTTTCGCCAAGTGGCTTAATAAGGGTCCAATGTTTCTGGGGAGTGCTTTTAAAAACTATAGTGAAAAACGTGAACTTAAGTGAAAATAATCATTACATTACTGGGTGACGTTATCTTCTACTCTATCTTGTTGTGAGTTCTTCCAGGTGACAGGTTCAATTGCTCGTGAGGTGCACGTGATAACTACTCTGAGCGCCTTGATTCTACCTGTTAGAGTAAAACAAACATTTAATTACAATTTTGCAACGGTCGTGATTATAAACATATATACAATTTCAAGCTTTTCTTATCATAATTGAATGAGAACATATTACACAACTTGTCCTAAGTCCTATCCAATGCAGTTTAGCCAGACAATTCTAGTGCCTTCCACTTGATACAGTTTTGTTGATTTGTACTAAGGTTTAGGAATCGTACAGGTGTACTGATAGCTCTTCATGGTCATTATGTCCATTAGGCTGTCTTGTTTCTAGTTCTAAAATCCATTTGGATTCCTTCTTCCTTAGCTGTCCCTCTCTGTTGCCCCCTCTTAGGTTTAGATGTACCTGTTCTATTGCAAAATATGTTAATAAATTGCAATTGGATTTATGGTATTGGGCAAAATGCCTCGCAACAGGGTATTGGGAGTCTCTGTTAGTAATCGCCCTCAGGTGCTGCATAATTCTGTTCTTGGCCATTACTGTAGTGCTGCCTACATATTTTTTCTTGCACGGACACTCAAGCACATACACTACATGTGTAGAGCTGCATGTCAAGAATTGACCTATCTTCCTCTTGTTCTTACTATGTGGGATTTCAAAGTCCTTTCTCATTGTGCTGTACTTGCAGGCTTTGCAGTGCCCACACGGGAAGAAACCTTTCAGGTTGTGTTGGTTTCTATCCTTGTAATCTGTGATGTCTCCCTTTGTGATTATGTCCCTCAGGCTCCGACTCTTTCTATATGTAATGGCTGGTCTTGTACTCAGGTTGGGGCCAATAATGGGATCACTTTTTAAAATATTCCAATTTCTTGAAATTATTTTTCTAACTTTCTGAGACCCCCTGTTGTAGGTTAGAACTACTCTGGTGTTGTCATTCTCCTTATTCTCATTTTCTTTAGGTGTCAATGTACTCTCTCTTGTTATGTTCTCCATTTTAGATAAAGCCCTATCTAGGACCCATTTAGGGTAAACCCTTTCCCTGAATCTCTGTATCATAGTTTTGCTCTCTTGTCTGTACTCTTCTGTGTTGGAGCAGTTTCTTCTTGCTCTCAGCAGTTCCCCATATGGAATACTCCATTTTAGGGTGTCTGGGTGGCTGCTGAGAGCATGGAGGACACTGTTGCCTGCAGTTTCCTTCCTGAACAGTTTCGTTTCCAAATGGTCCCCCTCCGCCCTGACCTCAACATCTAGATATTCCACCTTGCATCTGTCTTTGTGATGGGTCAATTCTATGTTGTAGCTGTTAACATTTAGTTGTTCCACAAATCTTTCGGCTTCCACATCACTCCCACTCCATACCACAAACAGGTCATCTATATACCTGAGCCATGCATTGACTTTTTTAAACGCCTGAGTGTATTGGGGATCAGTGTGGATTTCCTCCTCCCACTTTCCTAGGAACAAGTTCGCAAAACTCGGCGCAAAGCTCGTACCCATGCAAGTACCCGTGGTTTGTTTGTACAACTCTCCATTAAACATGAACACATTGTTCTCTAGGCATGTTTGTATCATGTCTCCTAGCATTCTAGTGTGATCAAGGTACATTATGTTACGTTCTTTTAAATAGTGCACACATGCATCAATGCCATGTTTATGTTCAATTATAGTGTACAATGAGTTGACATCCATTGTCATAAGCAGGTATTCTGATTTCCATTCTATGTTGTTAACTTTCTTTAGGAAATCCTGAGTATCCTTTACGTAAAAGGGGAGCTTTCTTACATATTCCTGTAAAAAGTGGTCAACGTATTTGGAAACATTTTCATAGACACTTCCTATGGATGACACTATAGGTCTCCCTGGTGGTACTAGTGGGTTCTTGTGAATTTTAGGGAGAAAATAGATTATCGGTAGTTTAGGATAGTCTTTCTTTAAGAACACAAACTCCTCCCATGATAACATGTCATCCTCTTACCATTTAGCAAGCTTCGATCACATTGTCAGAATGTTATTTTTATACACTCCACCATTGCTTTTGCAGTAGAATGTTTCATTCTCCAATTGCCTCATGGCCTCTTTAATGTACATGTCCCTGTCCTGTATGACCACATTTCCCCCTTTGTCAGCTGGGCATATTATGATGGTAAAATCATTCGCTAGGGATTCAATCGCCTTTCTTTATTTAAAGTTTAAGTTATATCCTCCTTCATTTTCTTTAGAATAGTGTATATATTTCAACAATGACTTTGTTGTGACATCATGAAAAGTATCTACATTGTCATTAGGGAGATTTGGATAAAACACTGATTTGGGTTTAAAGCCTGTCAGGGCAGCTTTATCTGTGGTCATGTTCCATGTCTCTATGTCCTCATTAAGACCAGATATTTCTATGCTGTCACCTTCCCTGAATAGACTATGCGCCACTTGAATGGCATTGGCGTCACCTACTTCTAAAAAGGGCTGACTTGGAGTAATGGGTTCTTGTACATTAAGGGTGCAGGTGTTTGATCTTAATGTGTGCCACTTTTTCAATTTTAACTTTCTTATGAAGCGGAACATGTCTATTCTGGCCTCACTGTAGTTGAATATTTCTGTTGGGCAGAACGAGAGTCCTAAACTCAGGGTGTTCTTTTCTATGTTGGTTAGATCTTTACTTGACAGGTTAACTATGGTTTTATTTACCATTTCGTTGTTCTCCATTATTAGTTGCGCTTCTTGTAGCCCGCACGTCTGGTTCCCACTGGCTCGCGTTCCACTCCTTTTCCTTTTCCTTTGTTTCCTTCTTTTTCTCCGCTGTTTGCTTCGTCCGTCCCTCTTCCTGCTCCTCTTGCTTTCCCCGTGGTCTCCCTCTGGTGCCTCTTCCTCTTTGAACTGGAGGAGGTGAGAATCTTCCCGATTGCTGCCCCCTCTTCAGCACCCGGAATTCGTCTAAATCCGTCAGTTTAGACGTGATTATTTCCATTTCTGCAATTGTGCTGGCGCTGTGTATGGAGCCATCAGTGTCTGACCCTTCTGTGGTCTCTGCATCCGGTTCTTTTCCTTGAGTTTGAGGAGATCGGCTCACTGAAGTAGATTGTTTTGTATCGTACATGTGATCATATTTCTTGCTATATGTGAGGATGTGGCCGGAATCATAATCATTGCAATCTCTGTGCAATTTTCTCTGTTTTCTTATTTTTATGTCATCCTCATGTTGGATCAATCTGGTTTTCATGTCATCCTTGTACTTTTTTACACTCGCTTGATCACTCTCATTATTTAATTCCTCCTCAATGTCCAGTATTTCTTTCAGTATTCTCTCTCTATCTTCCCAGGCATATTTCACTAATATGCACAGCATAGTTCTTGAGCTATTTGCTGAGTTTTCGAACCACTCTTCAAGCATGCGTGGATTAGGAGATTCATGTGAAGGCGTAATGTATATTCTCAGTCCTCTGGGGACCATGTTTTTGTCCACATAGTCCTGTAGGGATACTGCCTCCCACCATTTGGACGTTTCATTTTTCTTGAATTTTTCGTACTTTCTTAATTTTTCAATTAATGTGGTTTCCACTTGCTTTTGGGCCCCAGTCTTTTGTCCTTTGCCGGGTGCTCTAGCCAGTAATGTTTGCGCAGCCAGTCTGCGTTGCGTGTCCTCTTCCATTTGTACTTATTTGTACTTATAGTTCTTAGGCTTACATGTGAGTTCTCTGTAAAGCTTGAAATAAGTTACCAACTGCTAGGGTTACGTCACCTTAGCACCTTGGATGTGTGCTCACGTTTACAGTCTGTTCTTGAATTTCCATGTACTGTGTACCTTCCTGCTTTCCTCCTCTATGTGGGAGTTCCAGATGCCCTTGTGAATAGTTAATAAATTATCTCTTCACTGCCGAGTCACACACATTCAAAGTTAATTTCCTTTTCTCCAAATGCGCTCCTCATGGGCTTTCTCACTTTCTCACACTGCTGCGTGAGTTTATGCCCAGAGGTCCGATGCTGTTTCATACGCGCCCCCGGACACCCGTCGGCTCATCCGCATTATCGGCTTTCACTCCGACGGCTTCCGGGTCTCCACGCTTTGCCGTCGGAGTTCCGGCCTCAAATTTGGGCTTACCTTCGGAGTGTCCTCCGTCGGGCTGTCGGGCTGCTTCGGTTGCCGTTTCCCAGGCAGGCGTCGCTGATAGTATTTCCTTCCTCGCGGCTGTTCTTAGATGCGGGCCGGCAGTTCCTCCTCGATCAGCTGTTTGTTCTCCGCGGCTCGTTTCAGGGGGAACCGCCCGTAGTCTGGTGGTGCGTCGTGCTGGCAGAGCCCCGCCAGTTACTCAATTTTAAAAGCATCCAGGTATAAACGCACTCTCAGAAGCCAGGATAGTACACAGTGTTGTTTATTACTGTTACGCGTTTCGGAAGCTTCTGCTCCCTTGCTCACACAACAATCAGCCAGCACTCCACCAGTTACAAACACAGTATGTGCTGGTTATAGAAACAGGACTGCACATTTGATTTTGGCTGACATCTTTGAGTGTGTCCTTGTTACATTATTGTTTTACTCGAGATGTCTTACTTTTCTTGCAGGAAAATCCTGAACATTGTCCATGTTAAGTACATATTCATATTTATATGTCACTTCCATTCTTTCGCGGGATATATTGTGTGCAGCAATAGCCATATAAACAGTCAAGTCTGTAAGTAGTAAATGTAGAAGTAAGAGTAAGTCAAAATTTTGCCCACAATTACCTCCTGGCAATAAGGTGGATGTCTTTCAGAAACTTGTGGCAGAAGACCTGATGGACATCTATATCAACGAAAAGAAAAATAGGAGCTACTTACATTGCAACATGAAAAGTAAAGATTGGTGGGTGCTCACAGACTTATGTGGAGACATGCATATCATAATCAAACAGTCAGACAAGGGATCTGGAACATTGTTGTTATGGATCAGACCAAATATCATCAGGAAATCAGGAGACAGCTGGGGGACTCTATGAACGTGTAAAAAATAACCCAATCAAACAGATCATGTCAACTTTTCATACCAAATTACAACTATGGCATGATGAAGCTCTAATTGATGAGGATTAATTGCAATATCTGAAGGTGAAACATGCCATCATCCTGACCCTTTACATGCTGCCCAAAGTGCACAAGAACCTAGAGAACCCTCCAGGTCACCCCATTGTTAGCTCATGTGGTTCCCTTTTGGAGAACACCTCCAGATTTGTGGATATCTTCCTATTTCTATATAAAGGTGATCTACCCTCCCACATACGAGACTCAATAGATTTTCTGAAATGTATTAATGACACAACTTGGAAACCTGGATACATCATGGCTACAGTGGATGTGGTCTCTCTCTATACTTCAATAGTCCATGAGGATGGACTGATGGCATGTGAACATTTCATGAGATCACAGTCCCTGAGCCTACTCAGTCATACGAAAATGCTCCTAGAGATGATGTCCTTTTGCCAAACAAACAATATTTTTATCTTTGATGGCAAATTTTATAGGTAAAAACAAGGAACTGCCATGGGCACCTCATTTGCTCCTACGAACGCAAACTTAACAATGAATTTAATGATGACTGCAGTCCATGCCGGGCAGGTGCTGGTGTGCATGCACTCAGGGGGGCACATGTTTTGCCCCCCTGGTGTATCCATAGGGCACCCTTTGTTTCCTCACTGCCACACTTTTCATGGCAGTCAACCACCATTAAAATTGTAGCATGAGGAAACTCGTAATATGCTTTGCGGGCTGCAGAGGCCTCCGACTGCTGTGCTGTTGCAGTGGTCCCAGGGTGGCCCAACCGCCCTCGTCGTAATGTGTCAGTTGCCCCAGCGAGTCTGGCCGTCCGTAAACCACCAGACCCGTAACAAAGCCCAATGATTACTAGCAGAGTTGAAAAACCATTTGATGGAGCTCAAGTCTGTGATTAAGTTTGTCATGGAGCAAGAAGAGGTTGTAAGACTTCTGCCGAAGGCATGTGAGATGACATGGCTTCAGTGCAATTATCAACAGAGATAGGGATGCACACCATGTTCAAATTATAGTTAAAAATTAGTACTCAGTCATCATCCAAGGTTGCGTGCTTACTGGCCTACTGCCTTGCCCTGGGTGGCAGGTGGATACTAAACCGAATGATCTGGGGCACCCTTTTGCACCAATGCCAGAAGCACAGCAAAAGGCAAATATACAAATCTTCTATATACTTTAATCCATAGCATTCCATGTACTCAATGCTTTACACTGCTTTAAGATGCTTCAACTATGTTTAATCCACAAGTCGGGTGTAATGCTGTTTTCCAAGCTTCTCATGCTCCAAGTGTGCCCATCTGGACCGCTATCAAAGAACATGCACAAATGCATAGTTCATCTGAAGCAGTATTTATTGAGACCCAATGCATTTCGGGCTCCCTGAGACCTTCTTCAGGGGTAACTACTAATAATAATTAAAACATTCAGCATCATTGCGTTATTCAATGTTGTACCTATGTAAGGAATCATTCACACTAGATGGCGATTTTTAAGCCAAGTATTCCGTCATGGGCAAATCAAATTACAGATTTCACTAAACATGTTGCATGAACATATTTTTTCAAAAACATACCCTCACAGATTTACCAACAAAATCTGGTTGCATACTTCTTCCACCCCTCCCTTCTTGAGATGTCTCAACTCCTCTTCCGCTCTACGTTCAACATTCATGAAACACGCCGCTAATGCTAACTTTTAATCTTCGTAGTTTCCTTTCACCCCCACCGTTCTCAATCCTACTCAAGTGACTTTCTCACTTCTTTACATATCCCGCAACCTCAACTGGCACCCCCTTGCATGCCTTACTTCCTGTATCACACCACACTCGTTCATTTACCTGCTCATGCTCACACTCACACCTCCATCGCCGGTCCCCATGTCGTCCTCTGCACTTCACTGTGTCTCACTGTCAAAACATCCCCTTTCATCCTGCACATTATCACCCAAACCTGTCATTTATCTTCCGTCACCTTCGTGTGCTTTTATACAAAAATGAAATCATACATGTTCTCACACCAACCCATCCCTGAGACTCACCGTACCTGCCAAAACTGATTCACGCCTCCATTCCCCACCGCGTTTTTCGGAAGTATTTACCACACCCCTGCAACCGGCCTATATTTAAACAAAACGCTCACACATCGGACCCTCCCCCATAATATAAAATTAATTACTGTAAATTTGTGCTTTGTTTACTTAGGGGCCGATTACGATCTTGTTAGGAAGGCCTCCAGACGGGTCCCGGAACAAACAAATCCGATTCAGAGCCTATTTTTCTGACAGAATCTTCCCCCACTCCAAACGACCAAGTACGATGCGAAGATCTCATCCGCGTCGACAGAATCATTTCCTAAGCCAATCCAGTCAGTCTGACTCGTTCGCAGCCGAACCGTGCAGCGCAATGCAGGATTCGGACAGCCGTATCGACTCGGTCTCAGCGAAATGAAACAGCTGTGGGAATCGGACTTCGGGGGGGTGTAGCGGGCCGACCTTCACCCAGGGCCCTCTGAATCGGTCTCATGGGCTACCCATGGGTCCCCCCTTACCATGCATGCACAGTTTGGCGGCCACAATGGTGTACACTTTTCCACAGCCACCCCTTTTGCTATGGGAGCCTGTGTACGTGTTCAGTATACAGCAGAGGTCTTCAAACTTTTTGATGCCGAGACCCCCTTGTAAAACCTTTTTAGGCGTAAGGACCCCCTTCCGACAAAAGATTCTAGAAACTGGTACTCCTCATCATAAACAACTATCGACAACCATAAATGCGCCTGTTAGACCTCATCACATCCATCCATCCATCATTCATCCACCCACACTTCCACACATCCATCCATCCTTCATCCATCCACCCTTTCATCCTTCCATCCATACATCCATCCTTCATCCTTCATCCATCCATCCTTTCATCCTTCCATCCATACATCCATCCTTTACCTATCCACCCGTCCATCCACACACCCACCTTTTCACACATCCATCCATCCATCATTCATCCATGAAACCTTTTATCCATCCATACATCCATCATCCATCCACCCTTTCATCCTTCCATCCATACATCCATCCTTTACCTATCCACCCGTCCATCCATCCACCCATCATTCTTCCACCCACCTTTTCACACATCTATCCATCATTCATCCATGCAACCTTTTATCCATCCATCCACCCATACATCCATCCTTCATCCAGCCACCTTTTCATCCTTCCATTCATCCTTCATCCATCCACCCTTTCATTATTCCATCCATATATCCATCCACCCTTTCATCCATACATCCATCCTTCATCCACCCACCCTTTCATCCATCCATCCACCCACCCATCCATCATTCATCCCCCACCTTTTCACACATCCATCCATCCATCCATCATTCATCCATGCAACCTTTTATCCATCCATACATCCATCTTTCATCCATCCACCCTTTCATCCTTCCATCCATACATCCATCCTTCATCCATCCACCCTTTCATTATTCCATCCATATATCCATCCACCCTTTCATCCATACATCCATCCTTCATCCACCCACCCTTTCATCCATCCATCCACCTATCCACCCATCCATCATTCATCCCCCACCTTTTCACACATCCATCCATGCATCCATCATTCATCCATGCAACCTTTTATCCATCCATACATCCATCCTTCATCCATCCACCCACACTTTCATCCTTCCATCCTTACATCCATCCTACATCCATCCACCCTTACATCCATCCATTCACCCATCACTCATCCACCCACCTTTTCAAAAATCCATCCATCATTAATCCATGCAACCTTTTATCCATCCATACATCCATCCCTCATCCAAACTGCCCTTTCATCCTTCCATCCACCCTTTCATCTTTACATCCATCCACTCATCATTCATCCACCCACCTTTTCACACATCCGTCCACCCTTTCATCCTTCCATCCGTCCATCCATACAGCCCCTTTCATCCATCCATCCATCCTTCATCCGTCCACCCTTTCATCCATCCATCCACCCATCATTCATTCACCCACCTTGTCTGTGCATCTCTCATGGGGGGTCAGTATCTCTCTGCTTCGTCTTCCTTCTTCTTCCTCTCTCATGGCAGGGCATCCCTGTGCCTCCCTGCTTGGGGGGGGGTGAGGGGGGGTGGCAGCCAGCTGTGAAAACATCTCACTGTGAAGAACAGACTCTCAGCCACATTTCTCCTGCACAGGCGCCAGGTATGAGGGCTCGTGGGACTTGAACCAATGATTGTAATGTCCTTCTGCTGTCCTTCTGCTGTTTACTGTGTATTTGTAAAGCGCTCTGATACCTACGGGTTAAACTAGCGCTATATAAAACGTTAAAAGTAAAAATAAACCCACAGCTAAGTCCATTGAACTCAAAGGGCTACAGCCTCCTCCCCCAGACCCCCCCCCCCACCCCCCAGCTCGTGTATGTCAGCCCTGCTGAAACAGCTTGGGCACACACAAAGGCACACCAGAGTCCTATCACAGGTCTTTAAAAGACCTTTACTTGTTAATGAGGCTTTGATGTGTTTCACACCTCGGTGTGAATTAGGCGGCCTCCGCCTTGAGCACCCTCGATCAGCCCGACGCCAGGAACTGCACTCTGGCAGAATCTGCGACCCCCTTCCCAGGACTCCACGACCCCCCTGGGGGTCGCGCCCCACAGATTGAAGACCTCTGGTATACAGGTTCCCATAGAGTTCAATGGGAATCCGAGCGAACCGAGTCCGCCACCATACAAGTGCATCGGAATCGGTCACTCAGACTCGCGGATTGTAATTCACTAAAAGCCCTCCGGATCTGAGTTGTACGGAGGGCTTTCCTAGCGAGATCGTAAGTGGCCCCTTGGTGTTAATGTGTGATTTTATGGAGTATTTATATATATTAAATAGAATGTATTATTTATTTAATGTTATCAACTAAAAATAAGCATTTCCTTAGATAATTTATACTGTTAATTATATTAGAAAAATGTAATAGGTAAGAGTGTCTTATAAGTTAATTCATTTCTTTACTATAAAAAACTTGTGTAAGATGTCTTTCTATGGAGTGGGGAGGTTCAATGTAACCCCTTTAGTGCCCTACACCTTTCACAAAATGGTTTCGATTGGATTGAGAATAGTCATTGTAGTCCCTTTATTGTGCAACACCTTCTCCTGAAAGGTTCAGATAGGAGTTGATATTGCATTTCTCACATACAAAATTTATATTTTCAAATAATAAGTATACATAACACAGTTTGTATTTTGTAACATGTATTTAATTTAAATATATATATATATATATGCTCAAAGGCAACCAAACACAAAGTTCATATCCCACGCTCTCAGGATACAACGAAGAGACACCAAGTATAGCTAGTGCTGTTTAATTCACAACGCGTTTCGCCGACAAACGGCTTGATCACGTGAATTATTGCTAATGAATCATTGGTATATGTTACAGTGTATACATGGACATCGACAGAGGACTGAAGACATTATATACAATAGGTCATTGTTTTTTACACCACTTGTTAAGCTGTATTTGCTTATTAGTTTCCTCTGTTTACATAAAGACACCGTATCAATTATCGATGGCACAAATGAAATTAAACGCAAAAATCAACATAAGATATGCAAATTCAAACGCGGAGCAAAAGAGCGATATAATTCATAATAATAGCTGTACATGTCCATTATAGTAATAAGAGAAGGAAACCCGTCCAACATTTTTTTTAAAAAAAACATATTTTATTGAAATTTTGCAGTACCAATTTTTAAACATTTCATTTTTAAGACATTTTCAATTTAAATCATCATTATTTTCTATAGGTAGATAGTTTTGTTTTTATAGTTTTATTTATCGTTCATTTTTTTTCAGCTAACTTAACATTTGTAGTCTATTTGTGTAATTTTCATTAATTTTGCTAGAAGTGAGTCCTAGGAATGTGCTGCTGTTTGTCAGATCAGGTACAACTTATTTAAAGGTTTTATTTAGGGTTTTGGGGCAGGGGATATAGGCAGCACTAGTACATGGTATTTATAGTGTTGTTTTCAGTTGTTTTTACTTTTATTAGTGTTCACTGTTTGGCCTAGTTAGATTTTGGTAGTAATGTAGTGTAGTTCCTATATTCCCAATAGGCTCTGCGCATTGGAATAATATATCCTATAGATTAGACGTAGGACTAAGATCGACTAGGTCTCTATCGAATATACTAGACTTAATTGTGTGTGCCAGCTAGCTCAGAGGTCACTAGAAACTTTCTCGAATTCACAAGAAGGGATTAGTCTCTGATAACCGCATAAACATGACAACTTTGTTTCCCCAAGATAAAACGTATCTTTAGAGTCGTGGAAACAATAGATAGATATTTCACTCAGTCAATCATGCATGCTTCGTTTCACTAGAGATGCCGAGAAAGTAGAAAGACGGGTGATTTCAATAAAAAGATTTATTGAACAGTCTTCTTTCTCAAGCATAAGAACTGAACTGGTACAATCGTAAAACTGGTTGTAAAATATAATGCATACAGTATAAATAGTAGAATAAAATAATACCGTAAGAGCATTGTATGGTTCATAAACCATATATAAATGCATACATAAATAACAAAAAATACTCAACTTGTGCTTCTAAAATACGCCTACCCCGGTGTACCTAACCTAAGCTTAGTACGAGGGAAGAAGTAAGTGAGGTGTAGCATAAATGAAGTATTGTTTTGCCAAAAATCTGCCCAAGATTTCTCTAAGGCTCTAATCAGCTCCCTACCTTAGTTTACAATGAAGAAGTCGGTCTCAGGACTCGATTTCCCAACAACCCGCAAGGGTAGCTTGGAAACACTGGAGCTGGATTTCTCGGCAGGAAAGAAGACAGCGTCTCTCTCAGTGCGTCTGCTGGAGGGTCGGCTTCCTTCGGCACTTGCTGTAGCAGGAAGTATCGGGCAAGTTGATAGTGGAACTGCTCCAAACCACTGTGTGTTGATAAGGCAAGTGCAGGCATATTTATACCTTGAAGATGCCGAGTTTGTTGTAAAGGTGGACATAATAACGTCATTAAAGACTCTAGGTTCTTTGAAAACTCCATGAGTTCTTGGACAAGTCAGTTCTCGAGCAAGGGAAAGTCCCTAGCTGCTGAAGCCGAGTTTTCCAAGAAATCGTTGTAGATTTTCGGAACTAGTGGAAGTAGCCTTGCCATATTTGGACTGCATGAGCTATTTCTACATATGGTTATGATTCTTATGCCTATATAAGGACATAGGGCCAGATGTAGGTAAATTAGATTTACCGATTCATAAATACCGGATTTTACCGATTCGGCATTCATGAATCGGTAAATCTAATGTAGGTAATTATTCGGTAACAAAAACCGAATCGGTAGGATTCAGTATTTACAGATTCGGTAATTGCCTAATCGGTATTTGCAATTGATTCCTATGGGCCTTGAAGCCCATAGGAATCAATGGCAAATACCGAATCGGTAAAAATACCGAATTGCCAAGGGGGACAGGGTGTCACTTTGACACCCTGTTGCACCCCTGTTTCTGGCTTGTGTGCCATGTGACACACATACATGCCATTAGGGCACGTATGTATACCACATGGCACAGGCGTACATGCACAGATGTGCATGTACACAGGAATTCGTTATTTACCATGCAATAGTATTACATGGTAAATAACGAAGTGACACTGTTTGCAGTCGGGAAGCATCCTGTTCAAGGCAACTTTTACCACGCAGTGCTATTACAACGCAGGTTTTACAACGAAAACCATTACAACGCATTGCGCTGGGGGGCATCTAGGATTGGGAATAGATTTAATTTACTATCCAACACCTTCCCTAGTGTCCACGGGGACTGGAGTTGGAATAGTAAATTAAACTATTCACTATCCAGCCCCCGAAAGCGCTATGCGTAGTAATGGTATGCGTAGTAAAACCTGCGTTATAACAGAATGCGTGGTGAAAGCATGCGTTGTAACATCATACATCCTTTGCAGTGCCACCTACATATTGATTTACCGATTCGGTAAATTTACCGAATCAGTATTTTACAGAATCAGTAAATTTACCAAATCAGTAAATTTACTGATTCTGTAAAATTTTGGCCCCCTACATCTCAATCACCAAATACCGGTCGGTAGAGGCCTAAATCGGCCGTTACGGACCGGTATTTGGTGACCTACATCTGGCCCATAGTGATTTATACCTATATAAGGGCAAGAATCGGGAAATTTACAATAGTGTCCTAAAATGGTTTACAACACCCACTCCATGCTATTATGTTCATCTAAGAGTAAATACTAAAACATAGAAGCCAGAGTATGTGTTTTTTACATCCCACCCAAAAAATACATGAAATGTATTTAAAAATGGTCGTACATAAATTGAGCATTTGTTCTGTATGCATCTAAAAGCAATGATTTCATTGTAAGTATATGATATGATATGATATTAGCAATGCTAACCAAATGAATCACGAAAATTACATTTATGAAATGGCTCTTAGTTACAGAAGAAAAAGGTCCAGACCATCCCATATCAGAATATACAAACTGTTTTGGTTTGTGGATTAGGCTAATATTGTTTCTAGGAAGTTTTCAAGGAATTCTTGTTCTCTAGGAATAGTTCTACTTTAAGCAGATTACTTTTTGTGCCAAAGTTCTGTTTTGTTTTTTTGAAAAAATAAAATAAATCTGTCATAAAAATAGAGTTCCAAACTTGGTAGCTTTTGTTTTGAAAAAAATGAAGGTCAAATTTCAGAGTTCGAAAGAATGCTGTGTGCTAATTTCAAAAGTTATTCTGGGTGTCAGGAGAAAACATTAAGTCATCAAGGCTGGCAAAGAAATTGTCTACCACAGTAGATGAAAATTCGACTACTTCATTAAGAAGGACAACTGTGCACAGATGTGAAGCATCACCATCAGCGTCAGCCGCGTTAGCAATGTTCATAGCAGATGGTACCTGTGTGCCTGATGGTCCGCGTATCTCACAGTTGGATTTGCAGGTGAGTTCTCAATGAATGCCGTCATCAGGATATGTAGCCGCTGGGGGCAACACAACACATGAGCCGTTACCGGACCCAGTAATGCGTCAGCATCCGTTGGCATATCCCATGGTAGTGTTAGACAGACATCTAACACGCATTCTTCTCCACAAAGCAGCCATCGTAGAACAGGTAAGATGCAGTCTTGCCAGATTGGCCTGAATGACAGGAACCATGTGGTATTCAGATCTCTCAAACCAGCCAAGCCAAGAATCTGTGTTATTCTGTCATGGTACCTCATAGCCTGCAGCGCATTTTTCATCCTGGCTTGGGTATCGCTGGTGGCCAGATGTGCCATAAAGGGTCAGCAGGAATGAAAATAAGATCCCTGCTACGAGTCCCAAAATGAGAGGCAGGCCGCCAAACACAGAGTGGATGAAGTTAGGAAAAATGCCCAGGACTGCTTCAAACGGTGCTAGCAGTCCCGAAAAAATTGTCTTAAATACATGTGCAATACCGCTGGTATCAGACATGTTAAAGATACAACCTAACATTTCTGCGAAATGTACTGGGCAGTTTGTTGATAATAATGCATGTATTTTGTTATGATGTATGTCTTCTCTTTGGTTCGTGTGACCTCGTGGTTGCACTGTGGTCCCGTGGATGCCTGTGTGCATTCTGTATTCTTTTAGATTGTTAGGCTGACGGCACTCGAACAGTGTCAGTTGCACTGGACTGTCGAGGTGGTCGGATGCCAGGTTGTGCTGTTTGCTACTTACAAATAAAACCTACCTTCAAAGTACGCTGATCTCAACTGTTGTCTGCACGAACCATCACAACATATTTCTCCAGAGGACCTTGCAACTTGCAGATCATACGTCTCTCAGGACGAGGTCAGTGGCACAGTTTTTTGCAAAAGAATGGCTATCATTCTGCTTAAAGTATCAATTTGTATAGAAGAGATGTTCAGTGAAGGCCATAGTGGCGACTCCCCGTCTATCTTGGTTTTATGAAACAATACTTGCATACAGCAAGTGACCCTGGCTGACACAGTAACGAGATAGCTTATTCCTGGCATCATTCTACAACAGCTGTGATCATTTAACATAATGTAGCTACCATTGGAAAGCTGCCTGAAGATTGGATCTATCACCGCTGTGGGCGAACCCTGTAGGTGGCAAGAAAGGTTATTGGAAGAACCTTCGCAGGCTCCGTGTAAATTAATACCTTGACACAATAGTGTACAGCTTAGTGAGTTTTCACAATTTTTACCACTAAGAAATACTTCCTTTCCCCGACTCCAACATTTTTGTGTGTATGGAAAATCCCAGGTCAACTTAATGTACTCTTTACCCAACCTTTCATACAGCCCTTCTGGTATGTGTTTTAAGCAATACTGAAACTGGAAAGTCGTCACTGGTATTGTGATGATGCCATGTATTATCCATTCAACTGATGGTTTCTCAGAAACGGTCAATGGTAATCTCTCCAGTTTTTCAATGCTCAGCACCCTATAGTCTGCCCCCTCTGTGCCAACGAGATTTGTTTATCTGTAAGGTTAAATACAGTAAACAATGACGTAGTTTTGATTAGACGCCAATGCACATAGCCTGAATGAAGGTTTTGCAACGTCCAGCCTAATAGCATTATAGAACGTTATTGAGACTGGCCATGTTGGAGCATTAGCAAGTCCTGTTCCATTATGTCTATGGCAGATGATACAATGCTGTCCAAAGAATATATTCTGGACGACAGAGTTGTTAACCCATTGTCAACTACAGAGAGTGCTTTCTCTAAATTAATACGATACATTTCTCATATTCTTTCAGCTGTTTCCATTTGCGTGACTTTTCAAGCTTCATTGTAAGCAGCGTAAATACCGGCGTATATGAAACGTTTATAACGTGGATTACGAGGTCCTATTAAGAGTTCTCGTAAATCAACGCCATCTTTAAGCAAAGATAAGTGTTGTTTTATTCTTGCAGTGTAGATTTCTGCAACCATTTAAGGCATAGTTTTCCTACACTATAAGTTGTTATTATCCCTGGATGTTGTCTTTGGATATATCTTGTATCTGGCCGAGTTACTGTGAACCCTTGTGTCTTGTTCAGGAATCTATCTTGACAGTTATTTGTGTCTGTGGGCCAGATTAACCATTCCTTCCATTCAGGGTTTGTTCTGTTCTGTTATGTTGTAAAATATAATTTACGTCTACCTCCTCATCTGAAGTTAAATTACTATCAGGTGTGGGCTTAGGTATGGACGGTTTGTTTAAATCTTTTATCTTAGCAATGCCAAGACAAGATGTTGAACAGTGTCGTTTAGGAACATTATTTGTTATGGGATGATGCAGGCTCTGAACAATGCTTCTAAACCTTGTACCTGCCAGTTTTTTGTGCCTCAAACAGTTTTTGTCTCAATGTTGTCTTTCCAAAAGTCAAAGCCTAAGGTGGACAATTGAGCATAAAAGGCAGCAGAATAAATGTGTTTAGTATTTGTCAACATACTTTTCATGCCTGTCTTATTCATATTTTTAAAGTAAAAACTTTCTGGGTTTGTAACATTAAAACCTTTAAAATATGGAAATTTTCTAAGAAATGTTTTAGAACTATCTTTTGGAGGAGTTGGACAATGTTCCCATTGATTATAAGTTAAAACATTTCTAGGGTTTGCAGATTTATGTAAGTAATGATGGCCAAAATGCTTAAAATAATACATTTCTTTATAATTTGATGAACCTTCTAAGTATTCATGTTTCGTAAATTTTGCTGACATTTCTAAGTCTGCCATCATGTTATTAACAGTCTGAAAGTCCCAATCATCAGAAAATGTGCTAGGTGAGACGGAATCACTCAAGGAAACCTTAAATTGATGAGGAATCTTTAGCGGCTCAACCGGGACATAAATGTCATAATCAGTTGTATCCCATGCTATTCCACCAGGTAGTGGGACCGCTGTGATGTTCACTGATGAGAGGTCTCATTGTTCACGAAGAGATGATTTGTGTGGCTTCAGAAGCATGTTCATGTTCTTACTGGCTGTGTCCATTTTAATGTGCTTTCCATCTATCAGCTTCCCCAAACTTAAAACAAGAATGAGCCATAGCAGGAGATAAAATACACCTAATCCAATCCAAAGTTGAACCAAAGGTGAAACCAGATATGTATTTGTAAGCTCTTGACCAAGTTCCTTTACTTTGTCCTTGAAAGATTTGTTTGCTGTTGTAGTTTCAGGTTCACTGGGATCCTCAGAAAAGTTATCGAAGTTGATAAAATAGCCAGAGGCAGTTCTGTCAATAGTTGACATTGCATCCGGATTCTTTGAAATCGCTGGAGTTGCTTGTTCCCTTGACATCTTTGTATAGTCAGATGATACATCATTGTAGATGGGAGTTTCTTGACAAATTGTTATTTGGATTTCAAAAGGCATAAGTTCCATGGCTTTATTGCATAGACCTTCTTTTCTCACTTTAGAATCTTGGTGGTCTGCTACATCTTGGTAGTCCACTGGGCCTACTACTTATTATCGGCCACATGGTGTGGTTTTACCTGGTCAATTGACACAGACCGGTTCTCCT
This sequence comes from Lissotriton vulgaris, assembly GCF_964263255.1. Lineage (NCBI taxonomy): Eukaryota > Metazoa > Chordata > Amphibia > Caudata > Salamandridae > Lissotriton > Lissotriton vulgaris. The sequence continues at coordinate 782,320,035 of NC_141687.1, read as the reverse complement.
TTTTTCCAGCAAGGGGCGGCAGTAGTACTGTTCTTGATCCGTGGATTGCTAGTACAGGTCCTGGTTTTCTGTAGGAAGGCCCAAATTCCTTCTTGTCCGCTATTTTTTCCCTGACCAGATCCCCAATCGTTGGAATCCAGACAGGTCTTGCTGTGACAGGTGGTTTTTCTTCTGTGGTCGTTGGCTTTTCGCTGGTATTGCTTAGACTTCTTCTTGTTTCATTTAAGTCCTGTAAAACAGCCAAACGATCTTTGATATCAAAGGGTTTTTTGTTCCACCACTGAAGTGTGATGATCAAGATCTTCAACCAACATTATAGTATCAAAAAGGATTTCATATGGAGTGATTCCACCCAGAGAATTTCTTGGCAGGTTATTAAGACTACGTTGGACATTTATTAGATGTTGACCCACCCATCACCCGAACCTAATACCCTAGCTGGTATAGATTGCTTTATATCACGTTTTTTTCTCTCCACAACCAAATTTTCCTCAGCAAGGAATGGACTCGAAAATCGCAATGCAACTCCCAAGCTGGCCATAGCCTCCTTGTAAGCCCTAGATCTAAACGCAGGACCCTGGTCAGAATGTAGCTTGTCGATTGCATATGTACCGATAAAGACTTGCAAATCTTTTATAACAGTTCGGGCGTCAGATGAGCGCTTAGGCCACCTCCAAATGAATCTGTCTTAATTGAATCTGTCTTAATATTTGTGGGACTGCATCAGTCCATTCGGACGTTCGCATGTAAATAGCCTTATGCTGTCTAACAGTGGTGTCTGTAGTGGGCTGGCTACGATGTAGTCAGGAATCTGGTGGTGTTCAAAGCTGTGGTATTTGTAACAGTCATCGCAATTAATTCTTAATTCGTATACCTGAGCTTTCATCCCTGGACACCAGTACATCTCTTCTAATTCTAGTAGAGATTTGGAGATCCCTTGATGTATCAGACCCTCTCCCATATGTGCTTCAAAAATGAGAGCATCTCTCCGGTTCCTGTTTGGAATTACTCTATCCCCCACTCCAGGGATTCGAGCAAAAGGAACAGAGTTTGCATCAATTATATATTTATATTCGAGTGGATAATTTAGAGGTAACGCGGTGTAATGATTGAAAGCAGCGCAAGAATCGCATGCGCCACTAACCTTAAGGCAATGCCCAGCAGGAACGATGGGATGACTGTCCTTGCCACCTCCCACTGCACGTCACCCAACAATGGGACAGACACCGCTGTTAGAGCACGCACAGCCGGAGGCCGCAAGGGGAAAATGACAAGGTGGAGGAATGTGGGTTTCTCTGATCTCTTCAGTTCAATTTCTAGGGTCAGCGGCTTTACTGGGAAGACCTCCCTGGAGGTGGGTGAGAAGAGAGAGAGAGAGAATAATGTGACTCTGTCCTGCTTTGAACCACCCCACTTCCCCTGTGTTCCGGGACTTACCACTGGTAAGAATGGATACTCCGTGGATGAAGGCTACCGCTTCTACGGAAGTCTTTGTAGCTGTCAACAGGTTGCGAAGAGTTAACTCACTCTCCGCTACAGGATCACTCACGGAAGAGACTTTCCCCAATAATATTCTTGACAAGGTGCTGCTAGAAGGACCCAAAATACTCCTTTTGGGTGATAGTCTCGCAGCAACAGCTCTTACAACAAAAAAGAACGATGCAATCTGCAATCTCCCACTAGGGTTAAACGGATAACTAGAAGAAAACACAAAGGTAACGGAAGAGAGCGAGCCCGCTCTCCTCGATCTGTACAACAAGCGCGGTTCTGTTAAACTCACAGGGATGCGCTGGGTCTCCGTCGATCTGACCTCGCTGGCACTTCGTCGTCGCGGCGGGTGTTTGATCACTGGCCTCGCTGGCACTTCGTCGTCGCAGCGGGTGTTTGATCACTGGCCTCGCTGGCACTTCGTCGTCGCAGCGGGTGTTGACATAAAGAAAGAAATGGCTTGAACATGAATCTCCACGGCAGAACTCTAGATGCACTAACAAACAGGGAACGAACCAGGAACAGGATTGACAAGCCCTGTTTTGATCAAGGGGTGGAGCTTAAATAAGGTCTTCCCATTTTGCCTGATCCCGGCGTCGCTTGGCCTTCTGGGACTGGTAGTTTTTCCTGAGATGACTTACATGACGCTGTCTGCAGCAACCTGCCGTTCTACCTAGTGTGATCGCTACAGAACCCCCTCTCGAGGACTGCCGTCCCGGCGGTCGTCCTGGCTTCCCAGGGTAACGTTCGTGAAAAAGGGCCACCAAATCGGGACAATGTAAGTGATCTGTAGGTTCCCAGGAGCGATCTTCGGGACCGTAGCCTTTCCATTCGACTAGATACTGAACCCGACCCCGTACTATACGGGAGTCCAGGATGGCTCCTACTTCATACTCCTCTTGCCCTTCCACTTCCACAGGGCCAGGGCGCGCTGGCAACCGGACACTAGGTAGACAAGGCCGTAGAAGTGATACATGGAAGACTGGATGTATGGACCAAGACACAGGCAAAGAGAGTTTCATGGCCACAGTGTTGATCACCTCACAGATACCATACGGACCGACATAATTGGGTTTCAATTTGTTCGCACCTTTCAAGTGCAGGTTACGAGTAGAGAGCCAAACCTTGTCGCCCACCTTATACTCGGGCTCCTGAGACCTTCGTTTGTCTGCGAATGTTTTCTGGGCATTCTGAGCCGTTCTCAAACTGGTCCTTGCCTCTATCAAGATCGCTCGAAGATGAGCATGGTGTTCCTGAATTGCGGGTACGAGGGAATGAACCGGCCATTCAAAGGGAAGCATGTTCGGATGGTATCCGTGCAGACAGAAGAAAGGAGAACATCCCAAGGTGGAGTGTACTGCATTATTGTATGCGAATTCCGCCAACCATAGAAGAGTGGTCCAATCAGTGGTGTTTTGTAGGGTGAAACAGCGAAGATATTGTTCTAGGGTTTGGTTCAACCGCTCCGTCTTACCATCCGTTTGCGGATGGTAACTGGAAGATAGGCGTGCATCTATCTGCAGGGTGTTACAAAGAGCTTTCCAGAAATGTGAGGTGAATTGTGTTCCGCGATCTGTTATCACTACACTTGGTAGTCCATGTAAACGTACAATGTTCTGCAAGAATACCTTCGCTGACTCTCCGGAGGTAGGCAAACCGGGTAGGGAGATGAAGTGTCCCATTTTGGTGAGATGATCGACCACCACTAAAATGACGGTTTGTTTCTCACAGGGAGGCATTTCTACTATAAAATCCATGGACAAAGTATGCCAGGGTTTGGGCGGAATAGGTAAGGGGTGCAACAATCCTACTGGTTTAGCATGGCTAGATTTTCCTTGCGCACAAACCGCACAGTTCTTTACATAATCCTTCACATCCTTTCGGAGACTGGGCCACCAAAAGGAGCGTTCCACGTTAGCGATCGTTTTGTACTCACCCATGTGTCCTCCCAATACTGAGTCATGGGCCCATTCCATCACTGTCTTTTGCAACTCAAGTCGAGGAATGTATAATGCATGGTGATGATACGCCAATTGTTCCTTTTCACAACGATGATCTGGCTCTTCAAGGACCCAGGTGGGGATGTCAAGATCAGTGAGGGCTATTTTGACGTCCTCCAAAAAGTCATCAGAGGTGATCAAAGCAATGGATGCCTCGGCGTTCTCAATGCCTTGGAGGATGGAAGGGGTTTCCACTGGTCGCACGGTCTCTTCCTCCCCCAATCGGGAGAGAGCATCTGCCTTGCCATTCCGCGTTCCAGGTCTATAACGGATAACAAAGTCGAAGTCAGAAAAGAAAAGGGTCCACCTCAACTGCCGAGGTGTCAAGGCCTTTGCTGTTTTTAAGAACAGTAGATTGCGGTGATCCGTAATGATTTCCACGGTATGCACGGCCCCCAGGAGGTAATGTCTCAACTCCTCACATGCTCTTTTAATGGCCAGGAGCTCCTTATCAGTGATGGTATAGTTTATTTCACAAGGTGTGAGTTTCGTTGAATAGAACGCCACTGGATGAAGCTGCCCGGTGGTAGGGTGGCGTTGTGACAGTATTCCACCTAGTGCATATTGGGAGGCATCCGTTTCGAGAATGAAAGGCAGCTGTGGGTCTGGATGCCGAAGGATAGGAGCTTGCGTGAACTTCTCCTTGAGGGTTTGAAAAGCCTTGTCCGCTTCTTCCCCCCATTGGAACAAAACGTTTTTCCGCAACAAAGCTGTGATCGGATGTATGATTTTGGAAAAATCCTGAACAAAGCGCCGGTAATAATTGGCAAAGCCAAGAAAGCTCTGTACGGATTTGACATTCTGTGGTGTTTTCCAAGTGAGAATAGCCTCAACCTTTTTCATGTCCATCTGAAATCCTTGAGCATCAATCACATAGCCCAGAAACGCCACTTGTCGGACATGGAAAAGGCATTTCTCTAGCTTTGCATATAAAGAATTGCGTTGCAGCCTCTCCAATACTTCCTTGACATGGGTGATGTGCTCTGGGAGAGTGGCAGAGTAAACCAGAATGTCATCGATGTAGACTATGCAAAAGGTTTCCAAACACCCCCGCAACACCTCATCCATAAAAAATTGGAAGGCGGCAGGGGCGTTGCATAGTCCAAACGGCATCACCCTATATTCATATAGGCCGAATTTGGTTCTAAATGCCGTTTTCCACTCATCCCCGGTTTTTACTCGCACCAGATGGTAGGCACCCCGAAGGTCAAGTTTGGTGAAGTACTGAGCTCCCTTAAGCTGGTCCATTAAAACGGGAATCAAGGGCAAAGGATAACGATTTTTAATTGTCACCCTGTTGATAGCTCGATAATCGATGCATGGACGCAACTCTTCGCAATCCTTCTTGGGAATAAAAAACATAGGAGAGGACACGGGGGAAGTGGAATGTCTGATGAACCCAGTGGCCAAGTTGTCGTCGATATAGGTTTTTAGGTATTGTGTCTCCTTTTCGGTTAAGGCATATACTCTGCTGCAGGGGAGATCTGCCCCTGGAACAAGGTCCACACGGCAATCATATGCCCTATGTGGAGGCAAATGAGTAGCTTTTTTCTTGTCAAACAAGGAAGCGAATTCTTGGTACTCAGATGGTAAGGTCGTGGCACAGCAAAACTTGTCAACGGAGCAGGCCCCAGCTATGTAAGAAGCAGGCGAGGGTTCAAAGGAACTGAGGAGAAGGTCCGGGTTTTGACAATGTTCGTGACAGTATGTGGACGTCATCCTTACCGTACGAGTCGACCAGCATACTGAGGGGTCATGTAGGGTAAGCCAAGGCATACCTAGAATGAGCCGGAATTGAGGTGCGTCAATCAGGTCGAATTGGATGTATTCGTAATGGTTGGCTCCGTATTCCATTAACAATGCCAGGGTATGCTGAGTTACAGGTCCTGATGACAGGACTGATCCGTCTACTGCCTTGACCGTCTCAGGCGTTGTTTTCATCTCGCAGGGGATACCCATTTGCAATGCATAGGCTTGATCAATATAGTTCCCTGTGGCCCCCGAATCCAACAAGGCATCGACCTGAAAAGGTTTCCGATTTATCACCCATAAAGGCACATTGATATTCATGTGCGCAACCGCAGGGTGAAGGGTGTTCGCTACATAAGGAGAGACCGGAGGGGACGGGAGTCTTGGATAAGTGGTCTCCTTCTGATCCAAGACCATCAGTTTTCCGACGGCTCTTCCATCCTCGTGGTGGCCTGGACTCTAGGAAAGGTGGTCTTACCGGATGTAGAAGCCCGAGCTCGACATTCATTAATAAAGTGTCCGCTTTTGCCACAGTACATACATAATTTAAGTCGTCTTCTCCGGTCCCTCTCTTCCTTAGTAAGGGGGCCCCGAATCCCTCCAATTTGCATGGGTTCTGGCCCTTCTTGTGGCTTGGCTTTTTCTTCACCTGTTTGTCGAGGTCTGAACAGAGGATATGAATACCGAGCGTCCCCTCTGCTCCGATCCCCTCTCCGTTCCAACAAACGGTGGTCCAGTTGTACGGTTAAATCAATAAGCTCTTCACATGTCGTCGGCAGCTGCACCACCTGTGCTAACACATCCTTCAATTCCCCCCGAAGGCCCTGATAGAACAGGGAGATACGTTTCTGTGCTGGCCAGTCTGTCTCTACTATGAGACGATTAAAGGTGGTGATGTAGGATAGTAGATCCTGTGATCCTTGGCGTAAGGTCATTAACGCCCGATCTAATGACAGCATGTGGGACTTTCTGTCAAACAGTTTCCGTAATTCAAGACAGAAGTCGGCAAAATTGTGTAACACGGGATCATTTCTCTCTAATAAGGGAATAGTCCAGCTGGAAGCGTTTCCTCCCATGTAGGACATTACGAAGGCTGTCTTGGATGATTCATCTTGAAAGATTTGGGGTTTACAGAGGAAATGTAGGCGACATTGGTTTAGGAAGGTCTCGAACTTACGGGGGTCTCCGAAAAACCTTTCAGGAGGAGCGAGAGGAATGCCATGGGTCTGTAAGATGTGCACCGTGGGGGCGGCATCTGTGGGTGCGGAAGGGGCTGCAAATGCTCCTCCAGGTTGAAAGGACGGAGGTGGGGGCAGGGTTGCAGGCCGAAGCAAAGGTTTAGGGCTCGACTCCTTCTGGGCGAGATCTGACACATCTCTGCGCAAGTCTGACACTTCCTTATACAATGCTTGATTCTCGGCACGAGATGTTTGGACCTCGTTTTGTAACTCCGTGAAACTCTCCAACAAAGAGGTAAGGACGGCATTGGTATCCATCGTCCGGGCTGGTTAGCGTTCTTGGGCTTGTCAATCTGTAATGATTGAAAGCAGCGCAAGAATCGCATGCGCCACTAACCTTAAGGCAATGCCCAGCAGGAACGATGGGATGACTGTCCTTGCCACCTCCCACTGCACGTCACCCAACAATGGGACAGACACCGCTGTTAGAGCACGCACAGCCGGAGGCCGCAAGGGGAAAATGACAAGGTGGAGGAATGTGGGTTTCTCTGATCTCTTCAGTTCAATTTCTAGGGTCAGCGGCTTTACTGGGAAGACCTCCCTGGAGGTGGGTGAGAAGAGAGAGAGAGAGAATAATGTGACTCTGTCCTGCTTTGAACCACCCCACTTCCCCTGTGTTCCGGGACTTACCACTGGTAAGAATGGATACTCCGTGGATGAAGGCTACCGCTTCTACGGAAGTCTTTGTAGCTGTCAACAGGTTGCGAAGAGTTAACTCACTCTCCGCTACAGGATCACTCACGGAAGAGACTTTCCCCAATAATATTCTTGACAAGGTGCTGCTAGAAGGACCCAAAATACTCCTTTTGGGTGATAGTCTCGCAGCAACAGCTCTTACAACAAAAAAGAACGATGCAATCTGCAATCTCCCACTAGGGTTAAACGGATAACTAGAAGAAAACACAAAGGTAACGGAAGAGAGCGAGCCCGCTCTCCTCGATCTGTACAACAAGCGCGGTTCTGTTAAACTCACAGGGATGCGCTGGGTCTCCGTCGATCTGACCTCGCTGGCACTTCGTCGTCGCGGCGGGTGTTTGATCACTGGCCTCGCTGGCACTTCGTCGTCGCAGCGGGTGTTTGATCACTGGCCTCGCTGGCACTTCGTCGTCGCAGCGGGTGTTGACATAAAGAAAGAAATGGCTTGAACATGAATCTCCACGGCAGAACTCTAGATGCACTAACAAATAGGGAACGAACCAGGAACAGGATTGAAAAGCCCCGTTTTGATCAAGGGGTGGAGCTTAAATAAGGTCTTCCCATTTTGCCTGATTCCGGCGTCGCTTGGCCTTCTGGGACTGGTAGTTTTTCCTGAGATGACTTACATGACGCTGTCTGCAGCAACCTGCCGTTCTACCTAGGGTGATCGCTACACGCGGCTCCGCTGCCTTTGCTCGTGGCATTGACAGCGAGCATGGTTCACCTTCTATTGTTGTTTTTGAACGATTGATTGCAGTTACGGAAGCCGTTTGCACAGCTGCCTTTGCGGCTTCATCAGCCAATGAATTCCCTTCAATGTGAACGCCATCACGCTGATGACTCAGTGTATGGATCACGTGAGTCTTTTGTAGTTCTTTCTGTAAAAGAACTACTTGTTCCCAAAGCATTTTATGTTTGATTGTGCCACCTTTTGTGTTTTTAAAACCATTTTTAACCCAGGTTTGCAGATATTCATTGTAATTCCTGACACAGTTATCCGAATCGCACACTATGAGTGTGGGGAATTCGCAATCAGTATTTTCCAGCACCATCTTGAATGCTTGGAGTTCAGCTCGCTGAGCTGTACAGTCTCCTAGTGATTGAGTTTTTGTTACCATAGGTTTGAATTTACCATCGCGCCAGCGACCTTTACTAATCGCGCAAGCAGCACTGTAAGCTTGTTTGCCCCCAATAGCAGGCTGTTCTGATCCGTCTGTATATATAATACAGCTGTAATGTTCTAGAGGCAGAATTTCAGTATGCAGAGGACATTCTTGTTCGTATTGGAGAAATTCTTGTGTCTTCAAGTAAGGGTCAAAAACGTATTCAACGTCTGTTGCAGCAAGAGAATGAACCCATTGTATACATCTTGGATGTAGAGCTTTTGCATTTGGAATGCTTGCCTTCGTCACTGCCTCTAAGGCAGGTACAGGTGTAACGACTTTAATCAGTTTACCCTGTGCTAGGGCTCTCTCCTTTACTACAGCAATCTGAACCGCTGTCAGAATTTTTTCTGTTGAAGTGAATTTCATTTCAGCTTGTGTGTACAAGTGTGATTTGTAAGCTATTGGTACCTTTTCACCTTTGTTAGAGGTTAGTTATGTGAATCCGCATCTCCCTGGGATGTTTCCGATTACAAGGTTGCGTACATTGTCGCGTGTTTGTAAGTGTGTTGTTGCCAACATGTCTGTTTGTACTGAATGCAAAATTTCTGTGTGTTTTAAGTCCAATTTGTTGTTTTGAAATCAGGTTTGATTAGTTCGTAGAGAGGTTCGTAGAGAGGTTTAACCCTTTCTGCGTAATTCAGAATGTAAGTTCTTCCGAAGTTTAGGAATCCTAGAATTGGCCGGTACTAGCCAGCATTTTTGGTGTTTGGAGCAGCGCACATTTTTCTAAAAAGTTTGCTACCAAGCTTTTGCCTTCACTCGAAAGTTCGTATCCCAAGAATAGGACGTTAAGGTGGACAATTCTTGAATTTTTAAAGTTGAATTTATACCCTTCTGAGGCGAACCCAAGTATTATTGTGTTCACCCTGTTCAAATGCCTGTCCAAATGAAATCATCATCTATAAGTTAGATGTCATCGACATAAGATAATGCCTCATCATCATACGTTTGTAGTAACTCTGTTACTCTGGCTGAAAATAATCCAGGACTGTTCTTGAATCCCTGGGGCAGACAACAGAAGTGTTGTTGTGTCCCCATTATTGAGAAAGCGGTCAAGTACCTGCTTTCTGGTGCAAAGTTTTGACGGAAGAAACCGTTTGAAATATCTAAAATAGTTTTATATTTCTTCCGAACGATATTATTCATCAGTGCTGCACTGTGTGAATTTTGTACTGCAAAGGTTTTGCAACAAGAGTTTAAATGTCTGTAATCCAAAACTAGACAATATGTTTCGTCTGGTTTGGAGACAGGAAACAAAGGATTGTTCATGTTTAGCTTCCTGCTTTACTGGGTACTTCCTCTGAACAGTAGGTTGCGTTTTTAACTGGATTTTATGGTGAGGAGAGTCCTCATCCCATTGCACATGATTTTTATATAATGCTGGAGCTTGGGCCACAGCCCATTTTCTGGCATAGGTGTATTTTTTATGAATAGGAATATGATTAGAGAAGGCTGGCATAACAATCTCTTCGCCATGTGGGCACTCCCTGAAAAATTCAGGTGGCCAGTCTTTTTCAGCCAGAAGAATGTCATAACCCTTAGATAGTTTTTCCCAAAAGAGCGCCTTTATTATTCTAGTTATGTCCCCCTCTACCCGGAGTGTTACTTCATATAACTTATGTGGTAGACTAACCCTGGTGTCGGTAGTTTCAACCTAAATGCATTCATTCAGATCCACTGTCTCCAGATGATCTTTCAGGATCATGCGAGCTATGGTGACCTCTGGTGCTCTGGCCAGCATTGTCTGGGCCCACTCCCCGTTCTTAAATTGTGTCCTCAAGATCCTCTGCATGTCTTATTTTGATACTTGCTACCTTCTTTTTGGAGAATTGAGTCTTCCTATTTTTTGGAACGTGCTGACCGTCTTTGGACTTCACCCGTTCTTCTTTGTGTTCTGATCCTCTTCTTTTGGATTTCTGCGAGGACGTCTAAAAGGTATGAGAGGATCGTGTATCAGTATCTTGATATCTATCAGGTTTTCTTAAATTATCCCTATTTCTAAGGTTATATCTCTTTTCAGAGTGCTCCTTTTGAGGAGATCCACCTCTGTACTTTTCTTTAGGAAGTGACTGTCTACTATTTTCCCATTTCTTCTTAGGAGTAGTTAGATTGTTTTTGATAAAAACTTTTTCAGGATTTTCTGTTAGTTCAGGCTTTACAGGTTTCCCTCTCAAACTATCTCTCCCTAGTTCTTCATAGGATTTTTCAATAATTCTGGCAAGTTCATGCAGTTGCTCAGTAATATCAAGTTCTTTTAATTTTTGGCGGATTACCACTGATGCTGCTTCACCTTTAATGTTAGCTAATAAGATAGCTGAGACCTGTTTGAAATCTGTCAGTAATTTCATACCTAGATTCAAGGCCGGTTCTGGACCTTATTCATTTTGAATCTGTCTCAGAACATCTGGTATTACCATCATAGACGGAACACAATATGTTTTTGTGTGGATTGAAGCAAAGACTGTACCCCATGTGTCACAGTCCTCTACGTGTGGTGCAATCCCCATTGGTAAACAGATTGTTAGAATCCTGTGTTTCTCATGAGGTGTACTATCGGGTAAATCGGGAAATGAGTAATTTTCTGGGCTAACCCGAATGGAATTTGTTCCCTTTTTGTGGGCAACTTACCGATGACTGACTGTATAGTCTGTGGTGTGATTTTGGTTGTGTTCCCCTGATGAGGGGTGTGCTGTGGAATTCTTATAGCAGGTTAGACTGTTAAAGTCCGCATGACATATTGTACCAATTGTCTATGTATTTTAATTAATTGTTTTAGCTGAGCTAACAGTTCTGGTCCTGTCATTTGATCAATGTCAGGATGTGGTGTATAGCTGGCTAGTACCGGCCATGTTGCTCCTGGTCTACCTAGTGGACCGAGCCTGGTAATGTGATTTTGATGTTGTAGGGCGCCTTTAAACCAGAGCTGCTGCTCTTGGTAAGTTAGTGGAATTTCAATGTCCTCGAAAGGAACGTATTCCGCTGGAGGTTCCTATATCTTTTAGAAGTGGAACACATGTGTTGTTAGATTTGCCTGTGGAAAGACAATCCATGAATAGAATACCTCTGTCTGCAGATATTCATGTGCCTCTATGACAAATATGACCGTACCACCTCTTGCTGATAGGCCATTTTCTATAAGCTTTATAGCTATGGCTTTTCTTACGTTTTCCGGGATGATTATAGCATCCGGGTCATTTTGTTGAAACCCTGTAACATCAAAAACACGTTGGGCTGCAGTTCTTGCAGCTCCATTGACCCCAGGATTATCCTCGTCGGACATTTTGTTAAGAAGTTTTGCAGAGCAAGTTTTAAGGAAATAAAGATAAGGTGCACAATATTTTGGAACACTGTATCCTTCAACGTTGAACAAAACCAAAACCTAATACATAGGATTTTTCCTCCTACTCAGTTTAAGGCGGATATTTTATCCTTTAACCCAATCCAGAAGTCTATTGGAGTTTTTACTGGATAAAGGGGTCTCTGTCAAAAGCACGACTGAGTTACTCTAGTATCTAGCATTAAATTAGTGCCTTACCAAACGTTGGGCACCATGTAGTGTAGTTCCTATATTCCCAATAGGCTCTGCGCATTTGAATAATATATCCTATAGATTAGACGTAGGACTGAGGTCGACTAGGTCTCTATCGAATATACTAGACTTCATTGGGTGTGCCAGCTAGCTCAGACGTCACTAGAAACTTTCTAGAAATCAAAAGAAGGGATTAGTCTCTGACAACCGCATAAACATGACATTTTTGTTTCCCCAAGATAAAACGTAACTTCAGAGTCGTGGAAACAATAGATAGATATTTCACTCAGTCAATCGTGCATGCTTCGTTTCACTAGAGGTGCAGAGAAAGTAGAAAGACGGGCATTTTCAATAAAAGGATTTATTGAAAGGTCTTCTTTCCCAAGCATAAGAAATGAACTGCTACAATCGTAAAACTGGTTGTAAAATATAATGCATACAGTATACATAGTAGAATAAAATAATACTGTAAGAGCAATGTATGGTTCCCAAAGCATATATAAATATATACATAAATAACAGAGGGTAAAAGTACTCAACTGGTGCTTCTAGAATACGCCTGCCCCGGTGTACCTAACCTAAGCTTAGTACTAGGGAAGAAGTAAGTGAGGTGTATTATAAATGTAGTATTCTTTTGCCAAAAATCAGCCCAAAATTTCTCTAAGGGTCTAATCAGCTCCGTACCTTAGTTTAGAATGAAGAAGTCGGTCTCTGGACTCGATTTCCCCACAACCCGCAAGGGTAGCTTGGAAACACTGGAGCTTGATTTCTCGGCAGGAGAAAAGACAGCATCTCTCTCAGTGCGTCTGCTGGAGGGTCGGCTTCCTTCGGCACTTGCTGTAGCAGGGCGCGTCAGGCAAGTAGATAGTCGAACTGCTCCAAACCACCATGTGTTTTCTAAGGCAAGTGTGGGCATATTTATACCTTGAAGTTGCCGAGTTTGACGTAAAGGTGGACCTAATAACGTCATTAAAGACTCTTGGTCCTTTGAAAACTCCATGAGTTCTTGGACAAGTCAGTTCTCGAGCAAGGGAAAGTCCCTAGCTGCTGAAGCCGAGTTTTCCAAGAAATCGTTGAGGATTTTCGGAACTAGTGGAAGTAGCCCTGCGGTATTTGGACTGAATGAGCTATGTCTAAATATGGTTATGATTCTGATACCTATATAAAGACATACTGATTAATACCTATATATGGGCATGAATCGAGAAATTTACAATAGTGTCCTAAAATGGTTTACCCGACGAACACAACACGGCAGAGCGCAAGCGAACTAGAGTGAAGATAAGAGATTGATTCCAGCAAACTTCAAAAATGATAAGACGCAACACGCTGATGAATGACACACGCGAATTCGGTGTCGGAAATCAAAAAGAGAAGCGCGAGAAGCGCCGTGAGCACAGAAGCCACAAACAAAATCACTCCATTGCTGCTTAAACTGTGACAAAGACACTCGTGATATCAATACGGGACCAACTACGTGTTCCAAAAGACTTTCTTGATTAAAGTCAAAGGTGTTTTCGGAAAAAGCCAAGAACATTGCGACAAGGAACAAAGTGCTCAAGGAAGACAGGGAAATTGATAGCGGGTTTGGAAACGCGTCGGCTGTTTCATAGACTCTCATATTATCCACAAAGGGCGATTAGACCAAGAGTGTACACTAGAGTGGTGTACACGTTTAATAAAGTTACATCCAGCGAAAAACTGTCCCTTGTGAGATCAGTCCTATGTTATACTGAATAAACAATTTAGGACTGCTTGGAAAAAACTACTGGGGTACTATTGTAATGTGTATTTTAATTGCATCTAATCATGTACAATCAATTTGTTATATATGTTTTTTGTTGACAATATTTGTTTAAAATTGTTCATGAATCACAAATGTATGTTTTTTTTTTTTTTATTTATTTTTTTTTATTGGTTTTCACAAAATCGGAATCTTAACAAGTTACACAAAAAAGATAAGTTCATGTCCCCCCCCCCCCCACCCGCCTCCCACATTCCATCTTCATTACAAATCAGTGGCACAGATACTTATAAACAAAGAAGAGAAAAAAAAAAAATAACAAATGGTGTAAAGCTGGTAGAAAAAAATCGACGAGAGAATATGTCTATAAAAGAAAAAGAAACAAGAAAATAAAGGAACGAAGGAAAATAAGAAAGTAAAATGGAACAGAATTTTGTAAATTTCTAATGGCCCTTCTATATCTCAGCTTTCGCCTGCCCTTGTTGGTCAATCCATTTGGAGAATGCCCCCCAAACTTCGATGCCCATCTTCCTTTTTCTTCTTCCCTTCTTAGCATATACAGATTTTTCAAGATGATATGTGGCAACTAATCTAGCCAGCCATTGTGCATAGGAGGGGGATTCTGAGTCTAACCATCCTGAAGAAATGCATATCCTCCATACTGCCATTGCTACAAATATTAGCCCTTCTTCTTTTACTCTCAGAGAATCAGATTGAGTGCCCAGAAGAATAGTAGTAGGGTTCAAAAGGATTGGTTGATTTGTTATTTTACTCAGTAAGTTCTGTATTCTGAGTAGGGTGGAATTAATAATTGGGCATGTTGCGAATATATGTATAGAGTCTGCCCCTACCTCAAAGCAGCGCGGGCATAGTGTGCCTCTCCCAGATCCCCATTTAATAATTTTGCTAGGTGTCATATATAAGAAAAATATAGTTTTAAAATGTTGTGCTTGTAGTTTGGCCGAGATAAGGATTTGCTGTGATAAACTCAAGGAGTTAAAAAATATACTTTGAGGGGAATCAAGTTTAATATGCCATTTGGAAGCAATACTTTCTAGATCGTCAGGGGTTTCCTTATTTATTAATTGATATATACTTCCAATACGGGTAGAAGCGATATTCTGGAGAGTGTTCATAAGCTCAACCTCGGCAAATCCATTAGCTCCTCCCACTTTCCTGGCAAGATAATCATAAATAGCCATATATTTAAATAGATCTTGACTCTTTAATTTGAATCTAATCTGCAAAGTTGAGAAAGTCTCAATTCCCCTAGTTGTTATAAGGTCCCCTAATTTTGTGACCCCTGCTCTGTGCCATTCAGATAGATAGGATGAGCTACATATGGCAGGTAGATTGTTGTTATTAATTATGGAGGTGTAATAATTATATCTTCCCAGTCCAAATGTTTTCCGTATATGGCGAAAAACTTTATAAGAATTCATTAGCGTCTTGAATTTAACGCGGTTGTAATATCCATAGGCTGTTTCTCGAACTAAACAGCCCCATCGTTGTTCCCCTAGCAAGGACCAGAAGGGTGAGGGCAAAGACGAATCAGCTCCACAGGTGGATTCTCTTAACAGAACTGAGCTGTATTGAAGGACTGCCGCCCAGTAGTATAGGATAATGTTAGGAAAAGCCCAACCCCCCCTGTCTTTTGATAGCGTGAGATGTTTTAATGCACGTCTAGGTTGAGCGTATGACCAAACGAATTGTGTAAAGATTTGTTGAAATTTAAGTAGATCTTTTTTACTAAACTCAAGAGGAATACAGCGAAAGAAATAGAGTAATTTGGGAAAGTAGGTCATTTTGATAACAAATGTATGGTAATGTGTCAAACTTGGACATTTTTGAATGATATAACTGTTCTAAGTGATATGACAAAAAATACTTGATGATAAATACGTCAGCACCTACGAATTAATTTATCAGGGTGCTTAGTCTGCTTAAAATAAAGAGCAGCCTCAACAAAATCGAGACTGAGTTATCGTTTTGTGACTAAAATGGTTTACAACAGTAATGTTGTGTTATTTTATATCATCTTATGCTATGTTATGTGAAGTGTTTTACATTGTTTAATTGTAATGTTTGTGTAACATTTAAAGATAATCTTTTTTGAAGGTGGGTTTTGTGTGTTTATTTACAGGTTTACAGTTATATGGAGATCTGGATGTTGTGTTCTGTTTTTTAAAGGAGATCATTTTGGTTTCTAGCGTTCTAGCATTTATGTTTTTTGGGTTTTGTTTACAGTTCATGAAGACTTTGGATTGCTTTATTGGCTTTAAAGTAGATTTGAGTTCTTTATGAATTTTTGGGGATTATTTTTCCCGTTTATATTTTTGACGATATGGATACAGAAGAAGATGATTATTATGTATGTGTATTTGATGCGATTGGTAGTTATTATACTGCGTTTTATGTGTTGTATTTAATTGAGTCCATTATATTTTATTTGTAATTATGTGCTTTATGGTTGGTGACTTTTTCATTTTAACTAATTAATATACATTTAATTGTATGCATATGTCTTATTTGCTATTTTAGTTGTATGATTTTTAACTGATATATAAAAATAGTTTCTTTAATATTTAGTTAAAATATTTTTGTTATGCTTGTTTGAATTTTGCCTTAGGTTTATCGGTTATTGTTAGAAAGGTTGGTTTTATATGATAAGGTTTTGGCTGTTGATTCAATGTAGTGTACTCGCTTGTTGTTAATAAAGAGTTTTACTTTACATTGTAGCATGGCGTACATTCTATTGTTATATTTGCTAATTTTAAATACAATTTGGGTTACTGATTGCTCCATTCATAGTTTCTTTTGTTTTGTTTGATCTGTTTATTAATTTTTGCAAAAAATATATTTTGTCTGTATCTTACGTACATAACTGTCCCACGGTTACAGTGCCACCCCCAGGGGAATTCCCCAGTTGTCTTCCACATCATCAGTTATACGCCAATGTGGCCATGTACATGCAGTAATCTCCCCGAATTTACCACCTGCATTTTTGAATTTCCTGTTTTGTGGTTGTATCATCAAACTCAATTGCAGGCCTGTTGTAATCATGTTTACTCCAGAGGTACCGTGATGTGACCGAAGGTTCAACCCACCAACAATCGCCGTCCCATATAAAAGAGCTAGGAGGGGACAGAGGGGAAGCTATTATCACCAGCCTCAAACATGTTATGTATGAACGTACAACTTGTAACCCAACAACACAAACTAACATTACCAAACTTTAGGTGTTTCTGCGCTTCGCACCACCCCCCCTCAGGACTTCTGCCACATATCTCCAGATCACAGATAAAAGTAAATCATTATTACCCACATATTAACTTCCTATCAATACTGCCTACATGTATATTGCAGCACGCCCTGTGTGTTCTAACTAGATGGACCTCATCTGGGCTCCTCAAGTGGTTCCCAGCTCCTCATTCTCTCCATTCATAGTTGTTGGTAGCTTTGTTCCTTTTGCAGGGCTTCAGTGAATTGGTAGTGTTGGTTGGGTTCTGCCTAGTGTAGATCGGAAGGCATTGTACCAGTCTTCTTCTGCATTGTTGGTGTTGGCTTTTTGAGCAATAGTGCTGTCATAGACATTCCACCTTTGTATTTCGGCTGGCGTCTGTGTGTAGGTGCAGTCTGCCAACCCTAGTGTGTTAAAAGTAGCCCATTAAGGGATTTAGTTTGTGTTAATTTCTATTACTGGGACACAGGTTAGTGCAATCATTTTTGTAAGTTTAAGGGCAAATTGGTTGTTTGTTGCATAATCTCCACGTTGCATAATCATCACATAGTGCAAATTGTTGGAGGTGTCTCTAAATGCTTTGGCCTAAATGGTAGTAACAGCTTTACACAACTATCTGTGGGTATAGTTTAATGATCGTTTTTCATCATGGCTTTTTAAATCAATTGTTATTTTATGTGGGGAAAAGTTATTTGTTTTTATTTTAATGTGCTTTAGTAGTTTGTAGTTAGTGTTGCTTTGTTTATTAGTTAGCAGGGTGTATATGGATGGCATATTAGAGTTTTGATATTCATTACGTATGGTGTATAGCTGAGTGGATGGTTCAAAGCACATTTTTTTTTTCAAAACCGTATTTATTGAGAGTTCAGGCAAGTATCAATACAGTTCTCCACAATCAGGAGGATACTGTCAATAGTATGCAGGTAATAGCATGACAATGAACCCAAATTTAGGAAACAATCCCCACCCCACCCCTACCCCACCAACCCCCGGAAATACCCCCCAACACCTTTCCCCAACTACCCACCCCTTATCCCACCCTAACCCAGTGCACGTGTTCACAGAGTAGCAACGTTAGATGTAAAGCAATGCAGGTGTCGGCCAACAACCTAAGGTACATGGTCCACATCTGGAGGTAGCACATCATCAATGTCAATCGGGGGGTCAAGAGTAAGCCCCCTGTAGTCCGCCCACCGTTTCCAGATTTTGTAGTGCTTCCGGGGACACCCCCTGGCTTCAAATACAGGTAGTTCCAGCCCCATGAGAAAGTCCAACCCCGCCCTCCAGGCGCTGAGTGGGGGGGCACGTTCACTCTTCCAGGCCTGAGCCAAATCCCGCTTAGCCACCACCAGCCCCAATAGCAAAAGATGCGTTTGTAAATGTTGCCCCCAACATTCTCCAGGACATGGAGGAGGCCCAGTCTAGGGGTACGGTGGAGGTCCCACCCCAACACCTCCGATAGGCAGTCCCAGACCCCAGTCCAGAATCTGGTCAGGCCCCTACAGGACCACACTGTGTGGAAGAGCGTCCCCCTTTCAGTTCCACACCTCAGGCACTCCAAGCCGGCAATAAGGCCCGCCCTCCACAATCGTTCCCTAGTGTAGTATGCCCTGTGAAGGTATTTAAATTGAATAAATCTAAGACGGACGGCTATAGCAGCCCCACGGGGGGATTCAAGGGCTTCACGCCAGTCATCTTCATCCAAGGGGCCAACATCAGTCTCCCAGGAGGCCTTCAATGTTAAGAGGGAAGAGGAGCAGTGCGTAACCAGGGAGCGGTGTATTTGAGAAACCTTCTTGTCGCCCAGGTCCCCCATAAAGAGTTTCGCTTCAATGGGACTAAAGTCGGGGAGTTGATCTAACCCCACTAGGCTAGGGCCGAGGGGTGGCGGAATTGGAGGTACCGGAAAAATTGGGACTTAGGCATATTGAATTCAGAGCTAAGGTCCTGGAAGGACTTAAGTGTAGTCCCAGCGAGGACATGACCAAGGGACGAAATCCCTATCGCGTCCCAGCCTCCGAAACCAGACAGGGACGCAAGCGCCGGAAGCAAACCATTATGCCACAGCGGAGTCTCAGCGGTCAGTTTGCCCCACCAGCCCATATAGCGCAACGCTTGCCGCCAGATCGCGAAGACCACCTGGGTGACCCTCGGCAGCGTCCTCCTCCGTCCGGCCGAGTACTGTAAGGTATGGAGCGTGGCACCCCCCATTAGAGAGTGCTCCAATGCATAGGCCGGATCACTACGGTCTCCATACCACCACTCGTTGAGCACTAGAAGGTGGGAGGCCTGGTAATAGGACATAAGGTCCGTGGAAGCCAAGCCGCCACAGTATGTGGAGAGAAAGCATGTACGCAGTGCCACCCTGGAGGCACCCCCAGCCTACAAAAACCAGCCAAGCACTGAATTGACGCGCTGGAACCACTGCGGGTCTATTCTATACGGATGATTCTGCAGTTGATAGAGAAGCCGTGGCAGGGCCACTATCTTGAAAATGGCGGATCTGCCATAGATATTGAGGGGCATGCGCGTCCAAGTCTTGACATCCATCTGAACCCTATCCCACACTGGCTGCACGTTCCGATCCCACGCCACCGCAGCCGAGGCCGAGAGGAAGACGCCCAGATATTTCAAGCCATCGACAGCCACCTGAAGTGTCGCGGCCCATGGGCATGTCACTGATTCACCCCCCAGCACCCACAAGGTCGACTTGCGTGGATTAAGAAAAAGCCCCGACGCTTCACCAAACTCCCGCATCATATCCAGTATGCGAGGGCCCGTGCGATGCAAATCGGTCATGAAGAAGAGGACATCGTCCGCATACAAAGCTATGCGATCTGAGTGGTCCGCCCCCCATACAAAGCCCCGATAGAGTGCATCCCGGCGCACTCGGGCGGCCAGGGGCTCCATGGCCAATGCAAAAAGGTATGGGGAGAGGGGACACCCCTGACGAGTGCCCCTGGCAATGGGGAACCGCTCAGAGATCGCCCCAGAGACACGTACCGAGGCAGTAATGTCTGTATAAAGCAATTTCACATAGGAGATGAATACCGGCCCCAGGTTGAGAAACGGCAGAAGAGCAAAGAGATAGGTCCAGCTGACCGAATCGAACGCTCTATCAATGTCAGCGAGCAACAGCGCTGCCTGATCCCCGGTCGCCCCCACTGCGTCTATCGCGGCCTGCGCACGCCGAATGTTGTGTCTCGTCGCCCGGTGCGGCATAAAGCCCGCCTGGTCCGGGTGGACAAGGTCCGCAAAATGCGGGAGTAGGCGGTTCGCCAGCGCTTTGGCCAGGAGCTTGGCTTCAAAATTGATGAGGGATATAGGACGATAGGACTCGTGGCGGTCGGGGGGTCTACCCGGTTTTTGGAAGACCACAATTTCGGCTTGACGCCAGTCCGGGGGCAGGATGACACGCTCCCGAGCCAGTTCCAACGCCCGCCTGTAATGCGGCCCAAGTTGCAGGTGGAATTTCCTATAGAATTCGCTGGGAAACCCACTCGGTCCCGGAGCCTTACCCACATTAAGTTGACCCAGCGCATCACCCAGTTCCTCAGCCGTCAGGGGGAGATCTAAGGCATCTCGTACCTCGTCTGAGACCGCATGAGGAGGGACATCCACGAGGAACCCCTCAATGTCCTCGGGGGAAAGACTCTCCCGAGAGGCGTACTGTTGCGCATAATAGCGCGCGAAGCTCGCCGCAAGGATCGCAGGGTCCGTTATCACCGCTCCTGCTTCGTCTATAAGTCCCGGCAAGGTGACCGGTTGCATAGTCTGCTGACAGAGCCTGTGGAGCATGGTCCAGGACTTGTCTCCCCACTGGTACACCCTGCTGCGTGTAGCCAGCCACACCTGGCGAGCCTCATCCAGCAAGACCGAGGAATAGGATTGCTGCGCTTGTAGAAGCAGTCGCAGTGTCCTGTCATCACCCCCTCCCCGGTATCGCGTCTCCAGCACCTCCACCCGCTCTGCCGCTGTAACAATATTTTCCTGCCGAGTCCGGCGAGCAGAAGCGCACCAGGCGATGTCAACACTCCTCAGGGCGGGCTTCATAGCCTCCCAGACCGTCACCGCGTCCACCCCCTCCGTGAGGTTGTCCATCAAATAGCGGGCAATTGCACTGCGCATATGTTGGGAGTAGGCCGGTCGCTGTAGATGCCACGAGGACATCCGCCACCGGAACGGTTGGCGTGCTTTGCATAAGTCAATCTGTACCACTACGGGGGAGTGATCGGACAGCCCGCGAGGCTGGATCGCCGCCCCCTTCACCCTGTCAAGGAAGGCCCCCGGCACGAACACACAATCCAAACGTGAGAGGGAGCCATGCACTGCTGAAACATACGTGTATTCCCGCTTCCCAGCATGCAGATGCCTCCACACATCCACCCATCCCAGTCCATCAATCATGGCATTCAACCGCGTAGGTGAGGCCACAGCTGCGACCCCCTGCTCCCTCTGCCTGTCCAAAGTCATGTCCACCACATCATTCCAGTCACCTCCAATCACCGCCAGGGAGTGGGGAATCTCAGTCCACAAAGCAAACAGTTTCTCCGCCAGGGACCACTGCAGCGGGGGAGGGGCATACACACTACCAAGCACCACCGGCTCAGCGCCAATCTTCCCCTGCACAAACACAAACCGACCCTGGGGATCGAGCCAGTGACGCTCATGAGTATAGGACAGCCGCCTGTGAACAAGAATGGCCACCCCCCTCGAGCCCCTGGTAAACCCGGCATGAAACACCTGGTGGAAGCCAAACCGCTGTAGACTCAATGCTTTAGTACCCAACATGTGTGTTTCCTGAAGGAGCAGCACATCCGCCAACTCCCTTTTGGCCCAGCGAAGCACAGCCCCCCGCTTGATCTTGTCCAAGAGCCCCCGGACATTCCAGCTCAGAATCCGCATAGAGGTACTAGGAAGTACCGGTCGTGGGGCATCAACCATTGTCCCGAAGAGCAAGTCTCTGCGACCCCCAGAACCCGACCCAGGTCTCCAACACCCCAGTTGCAAATATCATAGGAATCACGTGCACCCCACACAGAACAACCCCGACCCCCACCACCCCCCTCAACCAGCCCCGACCCCCAAACAGCCAAACACCCCAGTCCCCCCCCCCCCCCTTTACCTCAGAGAACAGTGAAGTATCTGTCGCGGCATGAGGTGCTTCAGGCCCAGAACAGAGCGCCTAAAGCCAGCCATACCGATGGATCCCAACTAGTCCCCCCACTAACTAACAGAGCGCGCCCCCAGAACCACCCCCCAACCCCAAAATGAGGAGGCAGCCCACACATCGTGCCCCAAACCCCCATCCCGCAAGCATCTGGTTTATAAGCAAGGCACCACATATATGTACCAGCCCTCGAGGGCCCCAGACACTGCCAAAACATAAGTCTATACTGCACCAGTCAATGTCTGCTCCACCATCCAAGTTCTGGCTGCCGCAATGTACAGCCACGGATCAAAGGCAATCAGTAAACGTCCATATCGTACGATGATCAGGATTCCTTGCCAGATTGGTCCGTGTCGGGCTGTGTGTCCCCCAAAAGGGGGTCTCGGGACAAGGACCTCCGTCGCGAGCGGGACTTCCGATGACGCTTTCCTTTACCGGGCGTGTCGCTCCGTTCTTGGGATGAGCTGCGCGAGGGCCCGGAATTCAGCCCCCGCTTGGCGTTCGGTCGGAGCCTGACCGTCTCGTCGGTCCACCGGAAGACGGCCTCCGGCGAGTCGAAGAAGTGAGTCTTGGAATTGAAGATCACCCGGAGGCGGGCCGGATAGAGCAGCGAGTACTGGATTTTTAGGCCACGCAACTTGGCCTTCGCCGCCAGGAATGAGTGTCGCTGCTGCTGAACCTGCTTGGTATAGTCCGGGAATATCATAATCTTGTGGTTATCGTACAGCAAGGTGTCTTTGAGCCGTGCTTCCCGGAGTATGACATCCCTGTCATGGAAGTTCAGGGTTTTGGCGATGATCGGGCGAGGCCGCTCCCCCGCCGGTGGTTTCTGCGTCAGGGCTCTGTGTGCGCGCTCCACCACAAAGGAGCACGACAGGGTGTTCGGGGGGAGCCAGCTCTCCAACCATCGTGCCAGGAAGGCATCTATGGGCCCCTTCTCGCAATCCTCCGGAAAACCGACAAAACGCAGGTTATTCCGTTGCGCCCGCCCCTCTGCATCTTCCATGCGAAGCGCCAGGCCCTTTTGAATCCTCTCCATGTCCGCCACTTTCTTCTTAAGGGCGCCAACATCTCCTTCCACTTCTGTGACCCTGGTCTCTGTTTCGGTGATGCGGGCGACCGCGTTGCGGAGATCTTAACGCAGCAGCATCACATCGGCACCGACCGCGCCAATCTTTGCATCCAACATGTCGCGGGACTGCGTAATGGCTCCCATCAACGCCGCGTTGTCCGGCCCGGCACTCTGGCCTCCTCCGGTAGTCCCGGCACCTCCTCCGGGGCCAGTGAATTTATCGATGGGCCGCTGCTTGGTGGCGGTCGTGCCACCCCCACCTCTAGTCATGGCTCCGGTAGAGGCAAAAAGGCGACACACACCCGTACAGGGGTTCGCACAGCTAGAATGTCCACCACTCGGGCCCAGGCCGGATCACACCAGGCCGCGTGTCAGCCACCTGCCACCAGCACGCCAAGTTACAAGCAGGCACCCCGGGCAATGCCGCTCCTCCAAGGCACAGTTGCTGCCAATCTCGGGCCCAGAGTCAAGGCCGCCGATTCGGCACAGCCAGTCTGCCTACTCCAGCCGGCGGGACACCGTCGACTCCGCAAGCACCTCGCCACCGGCAGACAAGTAGATACTGAGCGACCTCCGGATCCGTGCAGTCGTCTCACAAGGTCGCCGCTCCGCAGGATGTATCGGCGGCAGGGTGCACCGTCATCTCTCTTCCGCAACAGCCACTTGGGCTCAGCCGCATGCAGTCCGCCTGGCGCCCAGAGCCAGCCGGCGGGCGGGGCAAAAATTGAGGTCCCGGCTCACCACGCGGTGAGCAGGCCTGGCGGGCACCGCCACCAAATGCCGCTCCAGACGCGGTCCGGGGCCCCAGCGACCACACCAACAGGCACCCCCGGTCTCCAGCAGTCACCTCCACTACAGCAAAGGGAGTAAAGGGTTCAGGGCCAGGATAAGTAGGCGGATAAATATCGGGCCGGCAGGAGCTCTACAGAGCCGCGTCCGCCATCTTCGCCCTCGAAGCCACGCCCCTTCAAAGCACATTTTGAATGTTCCATCAATCATCAATGTTTATATTGGCTTATTTTTTATAAGTTATCTGTTGTAGCAAATATTATAATTTACTTTTCATTGTTAAGGTTTCATGTAAGAGGAAGGGTTCTTCCTTAGGTATGGTTGTTTAGTGCTCAGAAATTTGGATATTTTGGTATCTTCTAGGGGCAGGAGGGGTATCACTAGCAGCTTTTTTAGTTGGTTCTATTTAGGGGCTGATTCAGATTCCGGATCTGGGGTGTTTTCCAACCGATCCGGACTCCTGCAGTCAGACCGAGCGAGTACGATGCGGCTGTATGCTGTTGGACTCGGTTCGGTCGGACTCCCATAGAAGTCAATGGGAGCCGGTCGTACAACGCGTACATGGGCTCCCATTGACTGAATGGGTACGTCACGGACAAGTGCACCGCCTACAGTAGGTACGCGTTGGTGCCATCCGTACCGTACATGCCTGTGTTGGAAAGACCCATGGGTTTCCCCCTGTGTCTGAGTCGTAAGGCTGCGGGTAACAGGGTGTCCGACGCGGATCACCAAAGTCCAACTCCTGGAGCTATTGCGAGCCGGACACTCCGACTCGGGCATCGTACTAGCTCGGTCGTGAAACGTCTCCATTGCACACCACGGTTTGCTTGTAAACCGATTCGTACGGAGCGGTTTGGACCCGGAAACGATTCGGACGGAGATTTTGCACTTGTTCGCATCGTACTTCGACGTCCGGACCAGTGTACGACTCGGACGGAAATTCAGCCTCCGAATCGGATCCACTAATGCCGAACCCGATTCGGTGCCCTTCCAACAGAAATCGGAATCGGACCCTTAGTGTTTTAAGGTGGGTATAGCTGGCCTGTGATGTGTTCAGGGGCTTTAGGGAGTACATATTTTAATATATTAGTCGTTGGCTCTTGGGAGCTAGTGTTTGTCTCCCTTAAACCTTGCAGTACATGCTTTAGTTTGATTTCTGTGGCATGTTTGTGTGCTCTTACGTCATTTTTGGTAGCTGCCCTCTCATAGCAAGCATTAGAGTAATATTTAGCACATTTCCAGTTGAAAGTTTCCATACCTGTCCTTTCTTGCTTTTAAATGTAGCTTATATGAGATACATAGAGCCTCAATACGATGGCGGTCGGATGAGCATCCGACCGCCATCGGCTCGGGCAGGTGTCCGACCAACTACATGTCCGCAGTCCCACCTGCTAAATTACAATACGATCGCCATACATGTGGTCGGAAAACTGCTCTTTCCATTCAATTCCGTTGTGCTGCAGCCCTAGAAAAGGGCCTAGGTATGAGCCGCAGTTGAAAAGGGTAGTTCTCAAACATCCATGTGCCTGGCACACAATGCATGGATGTTTGGGATGGTACCACATGTGCCCCGGGGCCCATAGCGGAGGGCCAGGGGGATCGGGTGCTCTGATAGGGGCCCCCAAAGTTCTATTCTCTCTGCCTTTATATGGCGATCAGACCACCATATATAGGCAGAAGGAAAAGGGACATCTGGCTTCTTGAGCCTCTCTGAGGCATCGGTCTGACTCTTTGCTCGCTGCGCGCCGACCAACTGCATCATTATGTGGCAGTCGGACCGTCGGTCATTCTGCGATGCTCAACGCACTGTGAAACGGCTGGCAGAAATGGATTTTGGGGCCCGTAGCAGGCCCCCAAGCCTCTTGGGACTGGTACATGGGCCCTGGGGGGGGGCACATATTGCTGTACCATGTGGCAGGCACCGCATGGTACCTACCACATAGTGCAGGGATATGTAAACACTCAATTTTTTGTATTGCAGCGGGGGCTGCTGACCGCGACCCTGCTGCAATGCAAAATATAGGCAATGCGACTACCATGGTGGGAGTAGCATTGTAATTCAGAGGGTGGGTTTGCCGCCTCCTGGGTGGTCGGTCCCCATTCTGAGACTATGTCATCGTAATGAGGCCCTAAATGTCTTTAGTTTTGCCAATATTATTGTAGTCAATATTGAGTGTTGCAATATTTTTGACGACGTATATGTTCATTTAAAGGTAACAATATTTTTGTTCCTGATATTTTTGTTTGTTGTTGGATGACCTGGAGTTTGGAGCAGGGGCCCTTGCAGGATTACACTTTTTTAAAGAAGTCTATTGCCTCCACGGCCATCAAGCCCTCATCCTTTTTTGAGCAACACAGTGTACCTGCTGCACCCTCCTCTGGGCAGAGTCAAAGACTAGGATCAGCCTTGGATCAACAATGGCACCTCCACCAAAACCAAAGCCGATGGGTTTCAGAACTATAGTGACTATAATCGTTGCTAGGATAAGTGAGTCTGAAATCACTTTGTCCCAATAGCACACTAAATATTATTCACAAGAAACTCAACAGCAACCACAGACTGCTACACCTAATCTTCTGGAGGTAGGTGCAGAGCTGGAAGTTGAGCTTGCTGCTGGGCGAGATGTTGTTGTGACTACCGTTCTATTGGTTCTACTGCAAGCAAAACAAGGATCTCTACACCATCTACTCGAACACCCCCTTCCAATTATTTTGACATGAACTTGACCCCAATAAGACCTATCAAAAGAGAAAGTTCCTGAAAGCCCTGGTAGTGATAAAAATTAGGGAGCATATAGATTATTGATTCAAGTACAGTACAGTGGAGCCATTGGTAGTGGGATTCACAATAGATAATCACTTTTATTGACTTTTAAATCCATTAGGCATCAAGTCCCGTGATTGGGAGGAAGGGATCAGCTCCTCCACACAGAAGCAGTTAATTGTGGGAAGAAGGACCCGTGAAGTACAATATACAGTACATTCTCTTGTGGGTGAGTTCTTTGAAGTTAGAATCCCCTAAGTTGATAATTAGAACTTTTTAACATTACACTTGCTATAAAAGTTGAGGTTTAGTTTCAAATACAATCTTTTTTTGTGGTTATTCAGATACCTCGTTTGGATTCTCAGACCTTATTAATAGTAAAAGAACAGTTTTTCGATTGGAGCATAAAAGCAGGCTGGATTTATACTTTTTGTACACAAATTAGGAGGTAAGCTTTAAGATCAAGCTGAGTTTTGTGATATTGCAATCTTGATGTGAAGTTTACTCAGTCAGATATTGACATCATACTTATATCTTTGTTCTCTTTTTGATGTAATAGGGTCCCTTGTGTTTAGCACCCAAAGCCTAGAAGGTACTGTCTGCATTGTCTTATTAGCATGTGGGTTTGTCACAGGTGGATTACTGTACTTTTAATACACGGGTGCACTAGCTGTGGAATTCGAAGTGATTAGTTTTACTAAGACATATTTTTTGGCAAAAACAAGGAGTCAGATGCTGGTTTGGCTGCAATGGATAGCTAATATTGTGTATGACATGTGAAGAAATATGTTAAAGAACTGCCATGATCGCATGAGCTTGGAGTATAGTTCTAAAGGAGGTGTTTCCAATTACAATCTCAAAGAATGTTTTCTTGTATTAATGAGAGGTGGTGGTTTAGGATGTCACAATTGATTATCTATACATATCTATTCATGTCTTTGTACTGGGTGCATTGAGTGATGAGTATGGACTGTGAGTCCAGATGTATATATCACAACTCAGTTTTTTTGGGTATTTGTAGCCCTGAGGAAGTCGTAAGGGATACATTCCCGCTGTGATGAAATGCCTTGGCACAAGGCTATAAAGAAGTAAAAGAACAAAGAGAAGAACAAGAATTACAGGATTGTTGTTTGATTACAAGATAACTACGAACTACAGCTGATATTGTGTTACGCGTGTGCCTTGAATTGGGTTTTTGCATGTGGCACAATCTGCTCTAACCGTAAAGGTAATCCAAAAGAGCTTGTTTGCAAAAACTTCAGAGGGGACAGTGTAATTCCTTGCATAGTGATGAACTACTAGCTGTGAAATTTGTGGACAGGAGGGATGTGTACATGCTGACTACCATCCATTTTTGTTTAAGGTCCTCATCCTGCCAATTAACTTGTAGGTGATACTCCATTTCCCTTCCTGAAGGCCGGACAGGAATAGAGTCTTTCCACACAAGAAATAGCTGCTTTCACTCCCACCCATCACACACCTCGCATTAGGGGGGCCAGAACCGACAGCAATTGATTGACTTAATCATTGGACCCCATTTCTCTGACACCAGTCAACCAACAAAACCAAAACCTTTTCCTGACTTCTGGGGTCACATGCCAAATCTAATTAACTTGCACGTATTATGTTATTTTTGCACTCAGAGAAAAGGGGTGGAGCAACCGATTTCCAGACTTTACATATTTCTCGTCTGCCCAATAAAATAACATAAAAAATTAATCTAGCGCCCCTTCTATCTAAGGTCAAAGTACTATCATGGCCTAGTCCAAACAATAGAAGTAACGGTGTAATTTCTAACTGAATTCCTGTCACATCCATCAAAAATTCACAAATATCAATCCAATATTTAGTAATTGCTGGGCAAGTTAAAAACATATGAATGTCGTCTGCCAGGGGATCTTGACACCTTGAACATACATACTGAGTTCCAGAAATAAAATCAACTTCGCAGGGGTCCAGTAAACCTGATAAAGAGTAAAAAGATGATTACGCTTAAGATAAGCAGGTTTGACTATCTCTCGGAGGAATGAAAAAGAGGC
This sequence comes from Lissotriton vulgaris, assembly GCF_964263255.1. Classification (NCBI taxonomy): domain Eukaryota; kingdom Metazoa; phylum Chordata; class Amphibia; order Caudata; family Salamandridae; genus Lissotriton; species Lissotriton vulgaris. Next base: position 782,291,350 of record NC_141687.1, on the reverse strand, counting down.
CAGCCACACCTCACTCAGATTTATGTTTTCTAAGACATTTTGCCAGAGCTTTTGAACATCCTGATTTATATTATCTTCTGCTTCCATTAAGGTACAGTACCACAAGGCTACCTCTTTATTCATTTTCCCCATCTTCATTGCTTTAACCAACCACGCATCATCCTCCTGCTACTCAAACTTTTGTCTAGCCCACCAAGCAGAAAGTTGATAATATTTGAATTGGGTTAACTGTTCATGAGCACATAAGCTCAAGGAATCCTACGTTATCAAATCTACACCTGATTTTAAATCTCCCGACCTGGAGATACATGCTTGCTTCAATGGTAGACTAAGCGAATCATCAAACATTCTGGAGTGCCTGGGGAACCCCACATTGGCGAATAGTCAGAACAATACCAAACTCCAAGTTTATTTCGGATATAAACCCAGTGTTTTACTGCCTGCAACATAATCTTGAGTGTAACCTTTTTAAAAAAATGTGGGTCCCCAAACTTTAAAATAAACTGCCCCTGCTCATCTCCTAGTTCACTCAGCATTGCTCCATAGATACAGCCTAATGTGGAATCATCTGGCTTATTTAATAGCTTCCTGAAGTTATTGAAATGGAACACATGTGCATACACCCTTAGATCTGGTAACGCAAGACCCCCCTTCTCCAATCTTTTCCTAAGCTTTTTCCATGAGATACAAGCACCCTTTGAAGCCCAGACAAAGCTTCCAGTCTTGCCCTGCATCTTTGCAACCTCCATCTTATTGAATGGAAGAGGTATATTATTAAAATGAAAAGGTTTTTTTGGGGAGTATGATCATTTTGATCAAATTAACTCTCCCATATAGATTCAGAGGGAGATTTGCCCATCTGACCAATAATTTCCCCACCTCATGGCTAATCTTTCTCCAATTAACAGTGGGAACATCTGCTAATTTCTGAGTGATTATGATATCAAGATATCGCATCTGAGTTTTAACCCCCACTGCCTGGGATACTTGATTCCACTCCATCACATTCCCGAAAGATTCTGCTTTAGTCAGCAGCTTAGGAATCGAGACTCCAGGATTCTGTGTGTATAAAATTAAATCATCTTCATATAATGCTAATTTTGCCTCAAAGTTATTATATCTAAACGGAAGAATAGTGGGATCTTGTCCAATTGATGACGCCAGGGGTTCAATATAAATATTAAATAACAAAGGAGACAACAGACACCCTTGTTCCCCGCATAATATCAAACCACTCAGTCAATTTCCCGTTGACTAAAACTCTAGCTGTGGGTGCTCTATAAAGTGCCTGAACTGTTTTTATTAGATTCTCTGGAAATCCGAATTTTTTCAAAGGCTGCCAAAGATATGGCCAGTGAACTTGATCAAATGCTTAATAATAATTAATAATTAAACATTATTAAAAAATTTCGAACACATCGTTAATCATGTTATTCATCTATTGACTGAGAATGTATTGGACTCTTCAAGCAAGGTGAAAACATCCGGTTCAGCGAGTCAGTTTATTTCATGAAAGAGTTGAGTGGAAAATGTTTTGAGAATCAATAGATGAATAACATGACTAACGATGTGTTCGAATTTTTTTTAATAATGTTTAATCATTCTGCATGAAGCACAAACTAGTTCAGCTCAGTGGTGGCCGTGGTATGAACATTGACGGCATTTTTACTGTTAGTATGGAGGGTTATGGGAGTTGTAGGCTATCTTTAAAGAAAGTGAATAGGTAAATGAGAGGGCGGGTCACAGTAATTAACTAGAGAGTGTTCTCTTTAAATAACGGGGAGTAGAACAGAAGGTAATGTTTCCAGTATCACGAGAATTAAGGCAGACATCATGTTTGGCAGGTACGTGTAAAGCGAAGTATCAGGAGAACAAGGGAAACAAGGGAGGACCCGAGGGTTTCAGAGAAGGAATACAACGAGGAAGGTTCAGACTGGGGTGGAAAGTATTAGGAAGAAGCTGTTGGCGGGAGGAGAGGGTGAGGAGTAAGAGTTGAGGCACAGGAGACAGAAGGGTGGTTTGACCCGCCGGATAAAGAAGTCTCAAATTAAGGGGTAGATAGCAATTTAACTGAGAGGAATAGGGTAGTTGAAAGCTAATTACTTCAAAAGAGGAGTAGTATTTCTACTAGTAAGCAGATTGTATTAAAGTGTATGCATTTTTTTAAAAATATGTTAATTTTAAAAGAAATGTTGTTTGAAAGACAATAAGATGTAAATGGTAGTAAATGTTTGTTCTATTGTTTGTTGACAGTTTTTCCCTGACGAAGGACCCATGTAAAGGTCCGAAATGCATTGGATAAGAAATAAACTGCTAAAACAGAGAACCATGCTTCAGTACGTGTTTTGGGGAGAGAGGTTCTTTTGGCCCACCAAAGCATGAGAAACTTTGAAAAACAGCAATCCCCTGCTTAAGGATGAATTAAAAAGAGATCAAGGAGTATAATTGTGAAATACGGACGGGTTTAAAAAAGAAGGAAAGTGATTATAGTTAAAGAAATGGATACAAATGCAACTGGAAAAAAAAGGCTGTCGCCACTGGAGTGGGGCTAAAACGTAGACCCACATTCTGGATGTCGATTGAAAGATCGCCACTTTCCTGATTACATTCCTCCCACATCTCCCACTAGGATATGTAGAGTCTGTTGGCAAAGAGGTTTACGGAAGGAGACTCATCTTTTCTGCCCCGAGTGTCCTTCTAACCCTGGGCTGTGTTTACCTGCTTGTTTTAGAGCGTACCACACACAAAATAATTTTTGGGAGCATCCATGAGTGGCAAAAGTGAACTGCCTGGTCTGTATTGTTTAACATTTTTTATTCTGTTTCAAGGTTGGCATTAGTGCAATGTATTTAGTTTCCGATTTTGTGTTAGTAGATTTTTTAACTATTTCCAATTTGTTTGTCTTTTTTTTTTTGTATAAAAAAATCCTAAATGTGATGGCGGTGTGTGTAGGCTGGCACTTGGCTGGTGATGTGCGTGGACTGGCGCTTGGCTGGCGGTGTGCATGAACTGGCACTTGGCTGGTGGTGAGCATTGACTGGTGAATGGCTGGGGGTGTTGTGCGATGATTGGCGCTTGGCTGGCGGTGTGCATGGATTAGTGCTTGGCTGGCGTTGTGTGTGGAACTGCGCTTGGCTGGCGGTGTGCTTGGACTGACGTATGGCTGGCGGTGTGCATGGATTGGTGCTTGGCTTGCATTGTGGGTGGACTGGCGCTTGGCTGGTGGTGTGCGTGGATAGACCCTTGGCTGACGGTGTGCGTGGACTGGCACTTGGCTGGCGGTGTGCATGGACTGGTGCTTGGCTGACAGTGTGTGAGTAGTGACTTGCTGCCGGTCACTACACACACTGCTAGCTGAGCGCCACTCCACGCAATCCATCAGCTTGTATGGTTGCTGTGTCAGGAATGTGGGTGACTTAAAGTGATGGGCCCTTGAATGGCGCTGTCTGCTGGTGTGAGTGTTGTAATGTGATGGACCCGTGGCTGGTCGGTGTGGATGGTTTTGCATGTGTCACACGTATGAAAGATGTATGAATGGCCTGTAAAGAGGTTGGTGCCTTGTCGTGGCTTTACAGCTCATGAGCGGTGAGTCAATGGTTCAGTTTCTCGTCCTTTCAATTTTTAACAGTGCATTTCATTTTTGTGAAATCAATTGCTAATACAATTGTATACATGTCGAACCATCACTCACCCATGTGCCTAATCTAACCAGTATGAGGGTGTGCTTGAAGATTAGATGGCTGTGCAGTAATATTTGTCTTTTTTGTCTTTCTGAAACAGGGTGTACGTTGTACCTTTTTGTAAATGTTGTGATGTGTTGGTTTCGTGCCTGGAGGTGTGAATGGTCTTGTGTGTATTGTTGTATGGGGTTGTATGGTGTTTAGGATCCAAGCAAAATTTTCTGATTCATGCCCTTTATATAGGTACAATTCACATTGCCCTAACATAGGCATAGAAATCATACCCATATTTAAACATAGCCCATGCATTCCAAATACAGGCATGGCTACTTCCACCCGTAGCAAAACGTCACAATGATTTCTTGGAAAATCGGCTTAAGCAGTCAGGGACCTCCCCTTGCTTGAATATTGATTTGTCGAAGAACTCATGGAGTTTACAAAGAACTACTATTCCCTTGGGGTTCTATGCTGACGTTATTATGCCCTACTTTATGTCAAACTAGGCACCTTCAAGGTATAAATATGCCTTCACTTGCTCTAGCAAGACACAGTGGTTCGGAGCAGTTCGACTATCTACTTGCTCGTCGCAGCTCGCTACAGCAAGTGCCAAAGGAAGCCGACCCTCCAGCTGATGCACTGATCGAGAAGCTGTCCTTTCTCTCGCTGAGAATCCAGCTCCAGTGTTTCCAAGCTCTCCTTGTGGGGTGTTGGGAAATCGAGTCCCGAGACAGAGATACCAGACCTCCTTCATTCTAAACTAAGGTATGGAGCTGATTAGACCCTAAGAGAAATCTTGGATAGATTCTTAGCAAAGAAAACTAAACCTATGCTATACCACACTTACTTCTTCCCGCGTAATAGACTTAGGTTAGGTACATTGTGGTGGGCGTATTTTAGAAGCACCAGTTGAGTACTTTTAGCCATTGTTATTTATGTATGTATTTATCTATGGTTTAGAAACCATACAATGCTTTTACAGTATTATTTAATAATACTATTCGTGATGTACGCATTATACTTTGCAGCCTGCTTTACTATTGTAGCAGTTTACTTTGATTGCATATTGCATGAGAAAGAAGACTGTTCAATAAATCCTTTTATTAAAAACGCCCATCTCTCTATTTCTCTGCACCTCTGATGAAACGAAGCATGCACGATTGACTGAGTAAAATATTATCTACTGTTTCCACGACTCTGAAGATACGTTTATTCTTGGGGAAACAAAGTTGTCATGTTTATGCAGTTGTCAGAAACTAATCCCTTCTTGTGTATTCGAGAAAGTTTCTAGTGACCTCTGAGTTAGCTGGCACTCACAATTAAGTTTAGTATATTCGATAGAGACGTGAAACGTCTCCATTGCACACCACGGTTTGCTTGTAAACCGATTCGTACGGAGCGGTTTGGACCCGGAAACGATTCGGACGGAGATTTTGCACTTGTTCGCATCGTACTTCGACGTCCGGACCAGTGTACGACTCGGACGGAAATTCAGCCTCCGAATCGGATCCACTAATGCCGAACCCGATTCGGTGCCCTTCCAACAGAAATCGGAATCGGACCCTTAGTGTTTTAAGGTGGGTATAGCTGGCCTGTGATGTGTTCAGGGGCTTTAGGGAGTACATATTTTAATATATTAGTCGTTGGCTCTTGGGAGCTAGTGTTTGTCTCCCTTAAACCTTGCAGTACATGCTTTAGTTTGATTTCTGTGGCATGTTTGTGTGCTCTTACGTCATTTTTGGTAGCTGCCCTCTCATAGCAAGCATTAGAGTAATATTTAGCACATTTCCAGTTGAAAGTTTCCATACCTGTCCTTTCTTGCTTTTAAATGTAGCTTATATGAGATACATAGAGCCTCAATACGATGGCGGTCGGATGAGCATCCGACCGCCATCGGCTCGGGCAGGTGTCCGACCAACTACATGTCCGCAGTCCCACCTGCTAAATTACAATACGATCGCCATACATGTGGTCGGAAAACTGCTCTTTCCATTCAATTCCGTTGTGCTGCAGCCCTAGAAAAGGGCCTAGGTATGAGCCGCAGTTGAAAAGGGTAGTTCTCAAACATCCATGTGCCTGGCACACAATGCATGGATGTTTGGGATGGTACCACATGTGCCCCGGGGCCCATAGCGGAGGGCCAGGGGGATCGGGTGCTCTGATAGGGGCCCCCAAAGTTCTATTCTCTCTGCCTTTATATGGCGATCAGACCACCATATATAGGCAGAAGGAAAAGGGACATCTGGCTTCTTGAGCCTCTCTGAGGCATCGGTCTGACTCTTTGCTCGCTGCGCGCCGACCAACTGCATCATTATGTGGCAGTCGGACCGTCGGTCATTCTGCGACGCTCAACGCACTGTGAAACGGCTGGCAGAAATGGATTTTGGGGCCCGTAGCAGGCCCCCAAGCCTCTTGGGACTGGTACATGGGCCCTGGGGGGGGGCACATATTGCTGTACCATGTGGCAGGCACCGCATGGTACCTACCACATAGTGCAGGGATATGTAAACACTCAATTTTTTGTATTGCAGCGGGGGCTGCTGACCGCGACCCTGCTGCAATGCAAAATATAGGCAATGCGACTACCATGGTGGCAGTAGCATTGTAATTCAGAGGGTGGGTTTGCCGCCTCCTGGGTGGTCGGTCCCCATTCTGAGACTATGTCATCGTAATGAGGCCCTAAATGTCTTTAGTTTTGCCAATATTATTGTAGTCAATATTGAGTGTTGCAATATTTTTGACGACGTATATGTTCATTTAAAGGTAACAATATTTTTGTTCCTGATATTTTTGTTTGTTGTTGGATGACCTGGAGTTTGGAGCAGGGGCCCTTGCAGGATTACACTTTTTTAAAGAAGTCTATTGCCTCCACGGCCATCAAGCCCTCATCCTTTTTTGAGCAACACAGTGTACCTGCTGCACCCTCCTCTGGGCAGAGTCAAAGACTAGGATCAGCCTTGGATCAACAATGGCACCTCCACCAAAACCAAAGCCGATGGGTTTCAGAACTATAGTGACTATAATCGTTGCTAGGATAAGTGAGTCTGAAATCACTTTGTCCCAATAGCACACTAAATATTATTCACAAGAAACTCAACAGCAACCACAGACTGCTACACCTAATCTTCTGGAGGTAGGTGCAGAGCTGGAAGTTGAGCTTGCTGCTGGGCGAGATGTTGTTGTGACTACCGTTCTATTGGTTCTACTGCAAGCAAAACAAGGATCTCTACACCATCTACTCGAACACCCCCTTCCAATTATTTTGACATGAACTTGACCCCAATAAGACCTATCAAAAGAGACAGTTCCTGAAAGCCCTGGTAGTGATAAAAATTAGGGAGCATATAGATTATTGATTCAAGTACAGTACAGTGGAGCCATTGGTAGTGGGATTCACAATAGATAATCACTTTTATTGACTTTTAAATCCATTAGGCATCAAGTCCCGTGATTGGGAGGAAGGGATCAGCTCCTCCACACAGAAGCAGTTAATTGTGGGAAGAAGGACCCGTGAAGTACAATATACAGTACATTCTCTTGTGGGTGAGTTCTTTGAAGTTAGAATCCCCTAAGTTGATAATTAGAACTTTTTAACATTACACTTGCTATAAAAGTTGAGGTTTAGTTTCAAATACAATCTTTTTTTGTGGTTATTCAGATACCTCGTTTGGATTCTCAGACCTTATTAATAGTAAAAGAACAGTTTTTCGATTGGAGCATAAAAGCAGGCTGGATTTATACTTTTTGTACACAAATTAGGAGGTAAGCTTTAAGATCAAGCTGAGTTTTGTGATATTGCAATCTTGATGTGAAGTTTACTCAGTCAGATATTGACATCATACTTATATCTTTGTTCTCTTTTTGATGTAATAGGGTCCCTTGTGTTTAGCACCCAAAGCCTAGAAGGTACTGTCTGCATTGTCTTATTAGCATGTGGGTTTGTCACAGGTGGATTACTGTACTTTTAATACACGGGTGCACTAGCTGTGGAATTCGAAGTGATTAGTTTTACTAAGACATATTTTTTGGCAAAAACAAGGAGTCAGATGCTGGTTTGGCTGCAATGGATAGCTAATATTGTGTATGACATGTGAAGAAATATGTTAAAGAACTGCCATGATCGCATGAGCTTGGAGTATAGTTCTAAAGGAGGTGTTTCCAATTACAATCTCAAAGAATGTTTTCTTGTATTAATGAGAGGTGGTGGTTTAGGATGTCACAATTGATTATCTATACATATCTATTCATGTCTTTGTACTGGGTGCATTGAGTGATGAGTATGGACTGTGAGTCCAGATGTATATATCACAACTCAGTTTTTTTGGGTATTTGTAGCCCTGAGGAAGTCGTAAGGGATACATTCCCGCTATGATGAAATGCCTTGGCACAAGGCTATAAAGAAGTAAAAGAACAAAGAGAAGAACAAGAATTACAGGATTGTTGTTTGATTACAAGATAACTACGAACTACAGCTGATATTGTGTTACGCGTGTGCCTTGAATTGGGTTTTTGCATGTGGCACAATCTGCTCTAACCGTAAAGGTAATCCAAAAGAGCTTGTTTGCAAAAACTTCAGAGGGGACAGTGTAATTCCTTGCATAGTGATGAACTACTAGCTGTGAAATTTGTGGACAGGAGGGATGTGTACATGCTGACTACCATCCATTTTTGTTTAAGGTCCTCATCCTGCCAATTAACTTGTAGGTGATACTCCATTTCCCTTCCTGAAGGCCGGACAGGAATAGAGTCTTTCCACACAAGAAATAGCTGCTTTCACTCCCACCCATCACACACCTCGCATTAGGGGGGCCAGAACCGACAGCAATTGATTGACTTAATCATTGGACCCCATTTCTCTGACACCAGTCAACCAACAAAACCAAAACCTTTTCCTGACTTCTGGGGTCACATGCCAAATCTAATTAACTTGCACGTATTATGTTATTTTTGCACTCAGAGAAAAGGGGTGGAGCAACCGATTTCCAGACTTTACATATTTCTCGTCTGCCCAATAAAATAACATAAAAAATTAATCTAGCGCCCCTTCTATCTAAGGTCAAAGTACTATCATGGCCTAGTCCAAACAATAGAAGTAACGGTGTAATTTCTAACTGAATTCCTGTCACATCCATCAAAAATTCACAAATATCAATCCAATATTTAGTAATTGCTGGGCAAGTTAAAAACATATGAATGTCGTCTGCCAGGGGATCTTGACACCTTGAACATACATACTGAGTTCCAGAAATAAAATCAACTTCGCAGGGGTCCAGTAAACCTGATAAAGAGTAAAAAGATGATTACGCTTAAGATAAGCAGGTTTGACTATCTCTCGGAGGAATGAAAAAGAGGCCAGCCACACCTCACTCAGATTTATGTTTTCTAAGACATTTTGCCAGAGCTTTTGAACATCCTGATTTATATTATCTTCTGCTTCCATTAAGGTACAGTACCACAAGGCTACCTCTTTATTCATTTTCCCCATCTTCATTGCTTTAACCAACCACGCATCATCCTCCTGCTACTCAAACTTTTGTCTAGCCCACCAAGCAGAAAGTTGATAATATTTGAATTGGGTTAACTGTTCATGAGCACATAAGCTCAAGGAATCCTACGTTATCAAATCTACACCTGATTTTAAATCTCCCGACCTGGAGATACATGCTTGCTTCAATGGTAGACTAAGCGAATCATCAAACATTCTGGAGTGCCTGGGGAACCCCACATTGGCGAATAGTCAGAACAATACCAAACTCCAAGTTTATTTCGGATATAAACCCAGTGTTTTACTGCCTGCAACATAATCTTGAGTGTAACCTTTTTAAAAAAATGTGGGTCCCCAAACTTTAAAATAAACTGCCCCTGCTCATCTCCTAGTTCACTCAGCATTGCTCCATAGATACAGCCTAATGTGGAATCATCTGGCTTATTTAATAGCTTCCTGAAGTTATTGAAATGGAACACATGTGCATACACCCTTAGATCTGGTAACGCAAGACCCCCCTTCTCCAATCTTTTCCTAAGCTTTTTCCATGAGATACAAGCACCCTTTGAAGCCCAGACAAAGCTTCCAGTCTTGCCCTGCATCTTTGCAACCTCCATCTTATTGAATGGAAGAGGTATATTATTAAAATGAAAAGGTTTTTTTGGGGAGTATGATCATTTTGATCAAATTAACTCTCCCATATAGATTCAGAGGGAGATTTGCCCATCTGACCAATAATTTCCCCACCTCATGGCTAATCTTTCTCCAATTAACAGTGGGAACATCTGCTAATTTCTGAGTGATTATGATATCAAGATATCGCATCTGAGTTTTAACCCCCACTGCCTGGGATACTTGATTCCACTCCATCACATTCCCGAAAGATTCTGCTTTAGTCAGCAGCTTAGGAATCGAGACTCCAGGATTCTGTGTGTATAAAATTAAATCATCTTCATATAATGCTAATTTTGCCTCAAAGTTATTATATCTAAACGGAAGAATAGTGGGATCTTGTCCAATTGATGACGCCAGGGGTTCAATATAAATATTAAATAACAAAGGAGACAACAGACACCCTTGTTCCCCGCATAATATCAAACCACTCAGTCAATTTCCCGTTGACTAAAACTCTAGCTGTGGGTGCTCTATAAAGTGCCTGAACTGTTTTTATTAGATTCTCTGGAAATCCGAATTTTTTCAAAGGCTGCCAAAGATATGGCCAGTGAACTTGATCAAATGCTTAATAATAATTAATAATTAAACATTATTAAAAAATTTCGAACACATCGTTAATCATGTTATTCATCTATTGACTGAGAATGTATTGGACTCTTCAAGCAAGGTGAAAACATCCGGTTCAGCGAGTCAGTTTATTTCATGAAAGAGTTGAGTGGAAAATGTTTTGAGAATCAATAGATGAATAACATGACTAACGATGTGTTCGAAATTTTTTTAATAATGTTTAATCATTCTGCATGAAGCACAAACTAGTTCAGCTCAGTGGTGGCCGTGGTATGAACATTGACGGCATTTTTACTGTTAGTATGGAGGGTTATGGGAGTTGTAGGCTATCTTTAAAGAAAGTGAATAGGTAAATGAGAGGGCGGGTCACAGTAATTAACTAGAGAGTGTTCTCTTTAAATAACGGGGAGTAGAACAGAAGGTAATGTTTCCAGTATCACGAGAATTAAGGCAGACATCATGTTTGGCAGGTACGTGTAAAGCGAAGTATCAGGAGAACAAGGGAAACAAGGGAGGACCCGAGGGTTTCAGAGAAGGAATACAACGAGGAAGGTTCAGACTGGGGTGGAAAGTATTAGGAAGAAGCTGTTGGCGGGAGGAGAGGGTGAGGAGTAAGAGTTGAGGCACAGGAGACAGAAGGGTGGTTTGACCCGCCGGATATAGAAGTCTCAAATTAAGGGGTAGATAGCAATTTAACTGAGAGGAATAGGGTAGTTGAAAGCTAATTACTTCGAAAGAGGAGTAGTATTTCTACTAGTAAGCAGATTGTATTAAAGTGTATGCATTTTTTTAAAAATATGTTAATTTTAAAAGAAATGTTGTTTGAAAGACAATAAGATGTAAATGGTAGTAAATGTTTGTTCTATTGTTTGTTGACAGTTTTTCCCTGACGAAGGACCCATGTAAAGGTCCGAAATGCATTGGATAAGAAATAAACTGCTAAAACAGAGAACCATGCTTCAGTACGTGTTTTGGGGAGAGAGGTTCTTTTGGCCCACCAAAGCATGAGAAACTTTGAAAAACAGCAATCCCCTGCTTAAGGATGAATTAAAAAGAGATCAAGGAGTATAATTGTGAAATACGGACGGGTTTAAAAAAGAAGGAAAGTGATTATAGTTAAAGAAATGGATACAAATGCAACTGGAAAAAAAAGGCTGTCGCCACTGGAGTGGGGCTAAAACGTAGACCCACATTCTGGATGTCGATTGAAAGATCGCCACTTTCCTGATTACATTCCTCCCACATCTCCCACTAGGATATGTAGAGTCTGTTGGCAAAGAGGTTTACGGAAGGAGACTCATCTTTTCTGCCCCGAGTGTCCTTCTAACCCTGGGCTGTGTTTACCTGCTTGTTTTAGAGCGTACCACACACAAAATAATTTTTGGGAGCATCCATGAGTGGCAAAAGTGAACTGCCTGGTCTGTATTGTTTAACATTTTTTATTCTGTTTCAAGGTTGGCATTAGTGCAATGTATTTAGTTTCCGATTTTGTGTTAGTAGATTTTTTAACTATTTCCAATTTGTTTGTCTTTTTTTTTTGTATAAAAAAATCCTAAATGTGATGGCGGTGTGTGTAGGCTGGCACTTGGCTGGTGATGTGCGTGGACTGGCGCTTGGCTGGCGGTGTGCATGAACTGGCACTTGGCTGGTGGTGAGCATTGACTGGTGAATGGCTGGAGGTGTTGTGCGATGATTGGCGCTTGGCTGGCGGTGTGCATGGATTAGTGCTTGGCTGGCGTTGTGTGTGGAACTGCGCTTGGCTGGCGGTGTGCTTGGACTGACGTATGGCTGGCGGTGTGCATGGATTGGTGCTTGGCTTGCATTGTGGGTGGACTGGCGCTTGGCTGGTGGTGTGCGTGGATAGACCCTTGGCTGACGGTGTGCGTGGACTGGCACTTGGCTGGCGGTGTGCATGGACTGGTGCTTGGCTGACAGTGTGTGAGTAGTGACTTGCTGCCGGTCACTACACACACTGCTAGCTGAGCGCCACTCCACGCAATCCATCAGCTTGTATGGTTGCTGTGTCAGGAATGTGGGTGACTTAAAGTGATGGGCCCTTGAATGGCGCTGTCTGCTGGTGTGAGTGTTGTAATGTGATGGACCCGTGGCTGGTCGGTGTGGATGGTTTTGCATGTGTCACACGTATGAAAGATGTATGAATGGCCTGTAAAGAGGTTGGTGCCTTGTCGTGGCTTTACAGCTCATGAGCGGTGAGTCAATGGTTCAGTTTCTCGTCCTTTCAATTTTTAACAGTGCATTTCATTTTTGTGAAATCAATTGCTAATACAATTGTATACATGTCGAACCATCACTCACCCATGTGCCTAATCTAACCAGTATGAGGGTGTGCTTGAAGATTAGATGGCTGTGCAGTAATATTTGTCTTTTTTGTCTTTCTGAAACAGGGTGTACGTTGTACCTTTTTGTAAATGTTGTGATGTGTTGGTTTCGTGCCTGGAGGTGTGAATGGTCTTGTGTGTATTGTTGTATGGGGTTGTATGGTGTTTAGGATCCAAGCAAAATTTTCTGATTCATGCCCTTTATATAGGTACAATTCACATTGCCCTAACATAGGCATAGAAATCATACCCATATTTAAACATAGCCCATGCATTCCAAATACAGGCATGGCTACTTCCACCCGTAGCAAAACGTCACAATGATTTCTTGGAAAATCGGCTTAAGCAGTCAGGGACCTCCCCTTGCTTGAATATTGATTTGTCGAAGAACTCATGGAGTTTACAAAGAACTACTATTCCCTTGGGGTTCTATGCTGACGTTATTATGCCCTACTTTATGTCAAACTAGGCACCTTCAAGGTATAAATATGCCTTCCCTTGCTCTAGCAAGACACAGTGGTTCGGAGCAGTTCGACTATCTACTTGCTCGTCGCAGCTCGCTACAGCAAGTGCCAAAGGAAGCCGACCCTCCAGCTGATGCACTGATCGAGAAGCTGTCCTTTCTCTCGCTGAGAATCCAGCTCCAGTGTTTCCAAGCTCTCCTTGTGGGGTGTTGGGAAATCGAGTCCAGAGACAGAGATACCAGACCTCCTTCATTCTAAACTAAGGTATGGATCTGATTAGACCCTAAGAGAAATCTTGGATAGATTCTTAGCAAAGAAAACTAAACCTATGCTATACCACACTTACTTCTTCCCGCGTAATAGACTTAGGTTAGGTACATTGTGGTGGGCGTATTTTAGAAGCACCAGTTGAGTACTTTTAGCCATTGTTATTTATGTATGTATTTATCTATGGTTTAGAAACCATACAATGCTTTTACAGTATTATTTAATAATACTATTCGTGATGTACGCATTATACTTTGCAGCCTGCTTTACTATTGTAGCAGTTTACTTTGATTGCATATTGCATGAGAAAGAAGACTGTTCAATAAATCCTTTTATTAAAAACACCCATCTCTCTATTTCTCTGCACCTCTGATGAAACGAAGCATGCACGATTGACTGAGTAAAATATTATCTACTGTTTCCACGACTCTGAAGATACGTTTATTCTTGGGGAAACAAAGTTGTCATGTTTATGCAGTTGTCAGAAACTAATCCCTTCTTGTGTATTCGAGAAAGTTTCTAGTGACCTCTGAGTTAGCTGGCACTCACAATTAAGTTTAGTATATTCGATAGAGACCTAGTAGACATAAGTCCAACGTCAAATTTATAGGATATATTATTCCAATGCGCAGAGCTTATTGGGAATATAGGAAGTATACTACATGGCGCCCAGCGTTTGGTAAGGCACTAATTTAACACTAGATACTAGAGTAACTCAGTCGTGCTTTTCACAGAGACCCCTTTTTTCCCTTAAAATACTCCAATAGACGTCTGGAGTGGGTAAAAGGGTCAAATATCCGCCATAACTGAGAAGGACGAAAATCCTATGAATTCGTTTTTGGTTTGTTCAACGTTGAAGGATACAGTGTTCCAAAATATTTTGCACCTTATCTTTGTTTCCTTGAAACTTGCTCTGCAAACTTTCAGTCAACAAACTGTCGGATAGTGAAACCGAGAATGGTAGAGCTACAAGAGGCAATAACGCGACCGGTGGAGCTGCAGCAACTGCAACCCAACCGGGTTAGACGTTACAGGTTTCCAACCAGATGAACCAGATGCTATAATCAACCCGTAAAACTTAAGAAAAACCATCACTATAAAGCTTATAACAAATGGCCTATCACCAAGTGGTGGTAGGGTAATTTTTTTTACAGAGGCACATAAATATCGGCAATATGAAAAACATTAAAGGGAACCCTGAATCTAATGAAAGAATAAAGGGGAACCACCCACCAGGGAGTTAAACAATAATCAGAACATGAACGGGGAGTTCCCAACAATCAAGAGGACTGGAAAGTTCAAATAATTTCAATTGCCCACAAAGATGCTATCCGGTATCAAATCATTTTATTTCATTCCCATATATTACTTATAGACAAAACATTCATTTGTTCAAAAAGATTTTTTTCAAAGACATAAAAATACATTTTTTTGGATTATATAAATATAAATTTTCTTTAGTAATATAAGCCCAGCATCATGAACAATAAAACATCATCTGCACAAACCATACTCACTCTCAAGCAGACACACATTCATCCATCACCATATACATCAGAAAAGAAAACTGTAAACACATTTAGCACCAAAAGACAGAGGAAAGCGCCGACGCGCGTTTCGGAAAAAGTGCCAATGTTGTGGGTTCCTTCATCAGGGCGCACAATAGGGTTTTATTACAGTTCCATTTCAACTTTGCTGGGCAAACACATTGTAGGGCATAGCATTTCTGTGGGCAAAAAGGACAAAAGATAAAATGTCATACTCAATACAAGAAAACTAAGGGGGTAAGAAACTGGTCATGAGTGGCATATAGAACAAACATATATACAAGTTAAAAAAATATATCTACAGATATAACAATATCTATTGAATAGATTCAACAGAAAAGGTAGCTGAATTCATATAAGGTAGCATAATACGAGAGAGCCAATGGAAGAAATCACGAAATAGTAAGGGTCTTTATGTGGAACTAATTCCTAATGCAAAACAGGCAGCTATTAAGGAAGTATAAGGCACTTGGAAATCAAAGGCTACAAACCCATTATCTAATGTTGTAGGCTCAGAGTCCCTCAATAGATAATCTACTAACCCTACACTAAAGGAAGGATAGGCTGGCTCTGAAAACTAGAGAAAAAAACAAATATAAAAAATGAATGAAAAATGAATAATGAAACCTGGGAAAGGAGATAAGAATTATTCCATCTAAGCACTTCCTAAGGAAACGGCCTACAGCGCAATAATGGTCTCATTAGGGACTATATGACTCACCTGTAACCAAACCCCAAGTATCAATTCAATAAGGGGGCCGAAGTGTAGTAGTTCAACTTACACAAAGGTCTAAGGCAGTAGTAAAATCGGTAACTATGGAAAAAAAGGAAAGGAAAGGAAAAGGTATTGCTAATGTCCTTTCCAATAACAGATCTGCTTTCATACATATTGCAATTGGTAGAGAGCATAAGACTAAACACCGATCATTGCATGTAATAATAGATCTGTTCACAGATTCAATGAATGTGAACTGGAGTGTTACAGAGAGACCCATAGAGAAAAAAGAGGCTGCATTAAATAGTAGGCACTGCGTAGGCAAATAAATCTATATAAAAATAGAAATAGATTACATAAACCAGAACGGAATGGATACACATAATTACCTCCAAGGTATCAGAGTGTACGTGTATACATTCAGGGGCAGAAGACCGTAGATATGAGGGCTGTAGGCGCGGTTGAAGGGGATCTTTAAATCCGTGCCTAAAACATGACTGAAAAAACGGACGGGATTCATAAGGTAAAATGCAATGAAAGCAGTAAATAATAAAACTAACTGAATCCAATGAACGGGTGCTGGATGAAACTTACTCGTCAAGGTGATGACACAGCCTGTGAAGTGCTTCAATAACCCTCGCATGTGCCTATTCAGCGGAGACCCCAGTCTCCATACTTACCGGCCCCCGCATTCTGCTGTTGCCACAGGTGGGAAATAATGTCAGCCAACAAAACCTGGTATCATTAGTGGTCGTTGTTGGCCGCAGTTTATTACTAACCAAAGACATATTAATAACACAAACTGGTTTCAAGCAATCTTCCATTTTGCGAACATTACTCATCAATCATAATTATCAATCATAATTGGCATATTACACATTTTGACACCCTCTTGTTATAGCGGGTGTCAGTCTCTTTGTGCCCTCCTTAGTTCGAAAATGGGGCTTGTACCCAAACCAGTTTGTTGCCAGTCTATTGGTGCTCCAGTGGTTGGTTGACCACGCCCTTTGCGTGTTGCGGAGGGGAGATTTCCAGTCGGGAGTTAGGTCCCCAGCTCGCTACCAAATTGCGCCCTGCCGTCCGGCCGGGTCTGGGCCGCGAGTGCCGTCTCCTCCTGTTACTCCCCTCCTTTATGCCGCCACGTCACCCTGCCGTGCGGCATTCAAAAGTGAGTGGCCATCCTCTTACACACCGCCCGCCGGTGTGTTTTCTTAGCCAACCAGTGTAGAATTTCCGCTAACACCCTTTCCCTTATCCAGCACTGCGACTTTTGCTGTTCCTTAGGTGTGGGTGGGTGGGCTTCAGTCGTTGTTGCTGTCGCGCCGTTCTCCCAGCTCCTCGAATGCGATGTGCTTCTGCTGGGAGGGCGGCGTCGCTTAAATCCTCTTGAGCCCTCCATGCAGGTCTCAGGTGAGTCCCCCTGATTGGGGGGTTCAAACAAAGCCAGGTTGACCATTGGGCGCCCTTTGGGGGCACTCAGGTCAACAGGTCACTTCCGGTCGGGTGGCTGGTGCGCACCCCGCTTCCGTTGGTTCCTGTGCGCATCGAAGCGCCCAGAACCAGTTTACCCCCGCTGGTGGCACCACGAGGGTTATGGCGCCGGCCTTCGAGCCTCCCCCACCCTTCGGGCGGGTGCGGCGGCCTCTGCAATAACCCTCGCATGTGCCTATTCAGCGGAGACCCAAGTCTCCATACTTACCGGCCCCGCATTCTGCTGTTGCCACAGGTGGGAAATAATGTCGCCAACAAAACCTAGTATCATTAGTGGTCGTTGTTGGCCGCAGTTTATTACTAACCAAAGACATATTAATAACACAAACTGGTTTCAAGCAATCTTCCATTTTGCGAACATTACTCATCAATCATAATTATCAATCATAATTGGCATATTACACATTATGACACCCTCTTGTGATAGCGGGTGTCAGTCTCTTTGTGCCCTCCTTAGTTCGAAAATGGGGCTTGTACCCAAACCAGTTTGTTGCCAGTCTATTGGTGCTCCAGTGGTTGGTTGACCACGCCCTTTGCGTGTTGCGGAGGGGAGATTTCCAGTCGGGAGTTAGGTCCCCAGCTCGCTACCAAATTGCGCCCTGCCGTCCGGCCGGGTCTGGGCCGCGAGTGTCGTCTCCTCCTGTTACTCCCCTCCTTTATGCCGCCACGTCACCCTGCCGTGCGGCATTCAAAAGTGAGTGGCCATCCTCTTACACACCGCCCGCCGGTGTGTTTTCTTAGCCAACCAGTGTAGAATTTCCGCCACGCCGCAGGGAGGCCCACGTCTCACTGTGGCTCCCCCCCCTGCACCTGGTTCGTGGCTCCCACCTTTCACCATATCTTTTCCCTTATTTTTCTTTTTTTTTTTTTTTTTATACGCAACCTGCGAGTGACATTGCACCCCACAAGTTATCCCAAAAAACCTTCATCCTCTTCTCGGATAGGTGTACCCCGTCTTGCCCATAGAGCTCCGGGCGGCCCGGGTGGATGAGGCCGTGCCGAATTGATTCCAGGCCATTGGCGAGGCAAAACTTGTGCATCGCCACATTTAGTTTCCTTCTTGCGTTGTCGACGGCCTTGTTGGAATCGGCCCCTCTCCAATGTTTCCTGCTGATCATTTCGGACCAGACTACCGTCGTAGGTCCCAGCCACGCTGCTGTCTTGGTGAGATCCCTTTGGATGGCTTGCCCGACTGCTTTTCGCCCTAGGTCGTTGCCCCCAAGGTCGTTGCCCCCAAGGTGGATGATCAGGACGTCGGGCAACCAGGCCGAATCTGCCATGAGGCCGTCCAGCGTCGGCAGTAGCTGCTCCCATCTCATCCCTGGCTGCCCTATCCACCGGATGTATGTCGCTTTGGGCCTGTTTATGCTGCGGCCCCCCTGCCGCCACCAAGACTCCATCCGGGACACGAATGAGTGCCCCACCACCCAGACCAGCTGCGGGCATCCCCCTGTCGAGAGAAAGCATTCTGTTAGGTGGCTTATCTGCGCACCGTGTGCATTTATGAGAGGGAGGGGGGGGTGCTGTCACCCTGCCGTGCGGCATCCCAAGGCGAATCCCTCTCGTTCGCCCCCCCCCCCCCGTGGCTTTCTCTCTTTTTTTTTTTTTTATATGAGGTGAGGGCGTATGTACGACTTGTAGGCCCTGGAGCGCCATCTGCCCACTGCCTGGATCCTGTCCTCTGGCATGCCATGCTGCACTGCCGAGGTCGCTGCGCCGATCCTGAAGGAGTGAGAGGCAAATGATGCCACGCAATACCCGGCTTTACCCAAGCCTTGGCGCATTATGGCTGTAAACTGGAACTTACTCAGGTTCCTCCCGTCCTTATGTATGAAGAGGGGGCCCTCACCAGCTGGTCGAGCCCCCATGTACTTAAATAACCAGCATACCGCACAGAGCCCCGACTCCGGGATGCAATGGAGACGTATCGTCGTCCCCCTCCTTTCCCTGTCCGTTTTGGACTGTCTCAGCGTTAATTCGACTGCCCTCTCCATTGGCGTACGTAATGTCTCTTGCCTGCAGGCATTGCCGCGCTGGGCCCGCTTTGCTGGGGGCTACCAGTTCGCTTATACGGAATGCTCCGAAGAAAGCCGTCGTGAAAGCCGCCCTAAACAGCAGCAGCTCGTATTTATCCGATATTACGCCCGTGAGAGCTCCAAGGAGCTGGCCCAGTTTGGCAAAATCAATGGGACGCCTGTCGTCCTTTTTTCTACCTTCAACCCTCCTCCAGCCTTTTAAGGCCGTCTTTAGATATGCCGAGTTAGTGGGGTCCTCGCCTGTGTAAAGTCTGGCAAAATGGGCGATGGCGGCTAAATGCGCCTGGGCCCACGATCTCGTTTTTCTCGACTCGAATGCCCATTGCACGAATTTCTCGACTGCTGTGCGAGTTTTTGCCCTGTCTTCCAGTGATCTTAGGCCCCCCACTCTCATTACCGTGCCCGCGTATGTCTTGTACCTTCTGTTAGCCTCTGCGGTAAGTGATTGCCCTATTAGCCATGATAAGTCTACTCCCCCAGGTCCCAAAGGGACGATGGAAAGGGGGTCATCTCCTTGTCCGCCCCGGGCACCAGTTCTCTGAAACGTTTCATTTGGGCCCGTGAGAGCGCGTCTGCTGCTGAGTTCTCTGCTCCTGGCACGTGGCGTGCTTTCAGCTCCAGGTTCCCTTCCAGCTGCAATTTAATTAACCGTCGCATTAGCCTCAGCATGTCCGGGCATCTCGCTGCGCCTCTGTTAATGGCCTGTACTACTCCCATGTTATCTGACCAAAGCGTGAGTTTCAGGTTTTTTATTTTCTCGCTCCATATGGTCAGAGCCACAATGATCGGGAACAGCTCGAGAAACGTGATGTTCCTGGTGAGCCCCTGCGCATGCCATTCATCCGGCCACTGGCTGGCGCACCAACTGTTTCCCAGGACCGCGCCGAAGCCAAGGCTTCCGGCCGCGTCAGTGTAAAGAGCTATCTGTTCGGCCGTTACCCAACCTGCCCTCCAAATCAGCACCCCGTTGAAATCTTGTAGGAACTCATCCCACACCTGCAGGTCCTGTTTCACGCCTGCGCTCAGCCTGATGTGGTGGTGCTTGTGGGTGATGCCGGCCATTAGCCCTGTTAGGCGTCTTGAGAATACCCTGGCGGGCGGGGTCACCCGAGCCGCGAAGTTAAGTCTCCCTATCACTCGTTGGATTTCCCTCAGGGTGGCCTTGCTCCGACCCCGTAGCTTCGATACTTCCTCGCGAAATTCTTTCACCTTGTCGGGAGGCAGCCTGGCCGTTCCCGCTATAGAGTCCAATTCTATGCCCAGGAACGTGAGGCTTGTGGTCGGGCCTGTAGTTTTCTCTTTTGCCAGGGGGACCCCTAGGGACCTAGATAGCTCCTCGAAGGCTGCCAATGAGCTTGCGCACACTGAGGATCCTGCCGGGCCTGTGAACAGGAAGTCGTCTAGGTAGTGCAGTTTTCCACCTTCTTGGTGCCGGTCATGCAGCGCCCATTCTAAGAAAGTGGCGAACTGCTCAAAGTATGCGCATGAACTTGCGCATCCCATGGGCATGGCTTTGTCAATAAACACGTCCTCACCCCATTGGAAACCCAATAAATGGAAGCTGGAGGGGTGGACCGGCAATAGTCGAAACGCAGCTTCAATATCGGCCTTCGCCATGAGGGCCCCTCTGCCTGTCGCCTTAACCAGCTTGATAGCGTCGTCGACTGATGCATAACTCACTGAGCAAGCTTCGGGGTCGATACCGTCGTTCACAGAGGAACCTTCCGGGAACGATAGGTGGTGTATCAGCCTGAATTGACCTTGTTCCTTCTTGGGGACCACGCCTAGCGGGGAGATGACTATGCCCTCATGCAATTCCTTTGGGAGGGGGCCCTCAACTCTACCCAGTTTCAACTCCTTCTCTATCTTGGCGCTAACCACTTCGGGGTGTTGGCTTGCCGACTTCAGGTTACTCGCACCTGCCGAGGGGAGCGGGCCCTGGAATGGAATAACAAAGCCTTGCTCGAAGCCCTCTACCAGTGATCTGGCCTCCGCTTTGTTCGGGTATTTGTTTGTTAATCTGCGCAGCTGTTGCGTAACAATGGGGGATCTGGCCAGCTGGCGCCTACAAATGTCCACCAGTCCCCCCCTTTCTCCTGCGCTGGGGCTACTGCTTCTTGCTCTTTTCTCTCTTCTCTCTTTTCGCTTCGTGCTTGGAACCTTTGCACGCAACGGTGGCGTGCTTGCCCCCGCAGCTAGCGCATGCGTGTTGAAACTTACAAGACGAGCCCCATGAGCAGTCCCCCGCCTCGTATCTCCAACAGATCGCCTTGGTTGCGGTTGGGGAGTACGATCTCCCGTTCGACCGCCTTTGATACGAACCGCTCTTCCCCTTTTGGTAGGAGCTCCGAAAGGGCTGGTCGCTTTTTCCCGCCCAGGCCCTAACATCTTTGGCTGTGAGCATCTTGTGGATGAAACCCGAGACATCCTCCTCATTCCACTCCATTTCGGGGTGCCTCTGCATTTTTAATCTAAACCCTTTGTCGTATTCTAACCAGGCATCCCCCGGGAACTGCCTCTGCGCTAGGTGGATATTGGCCTCGTAAAGCCACAAGTCAGCCGCGCAATGGGGGAACCTTTCCACTATAATGCACGCCATGATTCTAAAGGCATCTAACCAATTGTCGAAACTGCGCTCCTTTCTGGCCCCACGCCTTTCTCTCCTGTCCTCTTCCTTCCTGTCGCACGTGGTTATATCAAGTCCCTCTAGCTGTATTTCGAGCAGCGAAAATATGTCAATGAATTCTTTGCGCCATATCCTCTCTTTCACCGCTAGGGGGATGAGACAAGCCAAGCCTGTGGCTTTCGTGGTCAGGGACGCCGGACCAGGGGATGGCCTGATGTAATGATCGTTGACTACGCCACTCGGAGGCGGGCTTCCCGAAACGGGGCCGTAACCCCAACCGGGTAGTGGGGAGATTTGTTCCCCCTGGGTGGACAAGCTTACCTGTTCTTGCACTCTTGTCTGACGGGCCCACCCCGGGTCGACCATATGCCACGTGAGACCTGCCGCCTCCTCCGCGCGCTGCTCCCTAGGCCCTGGTACCCCCTGCCCTGTGCCATTAAGTAGCCCCGGCACCAGCGATTTTAGACATTCCCTTACGATGTTGCTAATATGCTCACCCTTTTTCTTTTGGTCGGTGGTCTCGCTCTGGTCGCCGCCCTCTGGTCTCGGCGGGAGGGGTTTCTGCCGCACTTTCCTCGGAGGGTTCCTCTTCGATGTTCTCTTCATCGGCGTGTTCTTCAACTTCTTGGGTGCGGAAGGCCCTGGCTCTTCATCCGCCTGTTCTACCGGTCTGTTCTCTTTCCCTTTGCCCAGGTGGGGGTGAAGCCAGTCGTCGCCGTGGATGGCCGATAACTCTCGGATCTTCAACAGCACCTCTGCCATCTCGTCCGGCTGGCCTTCCGACATGTCGTGAGTCCCTGCGCACTGGTGTGTGGCTTCTTGGTTTCCCGCGTCTGCGTCAGGCCGTCAGCTGAAGGCACAGCTGGCTGCGTGTGCTTAACCTGGGCTCTGAGCTTGCTGCGGTTTTTACCTGCTGCTGCTTCAAGGGAGCTGGCACGGCGCGCCGCGCTCCGTAAGGCGTCCTCGGTGATACCGACCTTGATCTTCGACTGGAGCCTTGCCGTCTTCCTCTTCGTCCTTCGCCGCGTCGCCTCTCCTCCTCTTCAGTCGTTGTTGCTGTCGCGCCGTTCTCCCAGCTCCTCGAATGCGATGTGCTTCTGCTGGGAGGGCGGCGTCACTTAAATCCTCTTGAGCCCTCCATGCAGGTCTCAGGTGAGTCCCCCTGATTGGGGGGTTCAAACAAAGCCAGGTTGACCATTGGGCGCCCTTTGGGGGCGCTCAGGTCAACAGGTCACTTCCGGTCGGGTGGCTGGTGCGCACCCCGCTTCCGTTGGTTCCTGTGCGCATCGAAGCGCCCAGAACCAGTTTACCCCCGCTGGTGGCACCACGAGGGTTATGGCGCCGGCCTTCAAGCCTCCCCCACCCTTCGGGCGGGTGCGGCGGCCTCTGCAAATATGCACAGCCGGAATCGAGTTTAGCAGGGAGGGAATAAACGAGGTTTGTTCAAATGGATTCCCTGAAATATGTAACGAGGGAAAATAGCTTTCAGAAAGGGACATCTGAGCAAAGGTGTTTGTTAAAAAAGCCAAAATAGAAAAACGAGCTGCATTTCCTTGCATGAACGTACTTACTTATGGGTTTTAGAAAAGGCTCTCCGGGCGGTCTGCTGCCATCTTCATCTTCGTGAGCGGAATGGGAAACGGATACGCCTCGAGTTTATATACCAAGGGGCGCTCACTAATATATAGCACCTGAGTAACTAAGAAACCGCCACACCGGTGTAAACCTCGGTGATAGAGGTAAACAAAGGACACCAAAACAAAGTGTCGGAGTCAATTTCAAAGGGGAAGATAGAAAGAGGACTGACGTGACCGTAGACCTCTGCATAAACAAGGAGACGATATGAACCCAAATATGACTGTGATTGCAGCTTAAACGCAACAACAAAGCGAAGGATATTAAGTCTCTTAGCAAAAATAATAATCACAATTAAGAAGGAATAATAAAGAAAAAAGAATGAGAAAAATGTACAGAAAACCGAAAAGTGGAATATATGAGAGGGCTATTGGATGGCATTTTCCCAGGGAATCGATTAATTTAATCCGGAGACAGCCGTCTCCAAAGTAAAAATCCAGAACACTTCCCTCTTGCCTCTGAGGGCATCAGTGTTGCCATCTTTAGGGCTATGGATCCGTTCAAGGATCAGCCACCTGAGATCTTCAATTTTGTGGGCAATTGAAATTATTTGAACTTTCCAGTCCTCTTGATTGTTGGGAACTCCCCGTTCATGTTCTGATTACATAAATATCGGCAGACAGAGATATTCTATTCATGGATTGTCTTCCCTGAAGCAAATGCAGTATTACAGGTGTATCACTTCTACAAAGTAGAGGAATATCCAACAAAATACACTCCTTTCGAGGATTTTGAAATTCCACAAACATACCAAGAGCATGTGCTCTGTTTTAAAGGCGCCCTACAACATCAAAATCACATTACCAGGCTCGGTCCACTAGGTAGACCAGGAGCAACATGGCCGGTATTAGCAAGCTATACACCACATCCTGCCATTGAAGAAATGTCAGGTGCAGAACTATTAGTTCAACTAAAACAACTCATCAAAATACATAGACAGTTGGTTCAATATGCCAGTCCAGCCTCCTATAAGGATTCCACAACACACCCCTTATCAGGGGAACACAAATAAAATCACACCACAGACTATACAATCAGTCATTGGTAAATTGCCCGCAAAACTGGAACAAATTCCATTCTGGATAGCTCAATAATTACTCAAATCGACGCAGTATTTCCAGATACTACCCCTCATGAGAAACACAGGATTCTAACAATCTGTTTACCAATGGGGATCACACCACACTTGGAAGACTGCAACACCTGGGGTACAGTCTTTGCTGCAATCTACACAAAAACACATGGTGTTTCGTCTATGGTGGAAATACCAGATGTCCTGAAACAGATTCTAAGTGAATACTTGGCTGAGCCTGCTTTAAATCTAGGTATGAAACTACTGGGAGATTTCAAATAGGTCTCAGCTATAATATTAGCTAATATTAAAGGTGAGGCAGTACCTGTGGCGATCCGCCAAAAATTAAGAGAATTTGATGTAACTGAGCATGTCAGGGCCATGGTTTCCTAAGCCCCCCCTAGAGTTTCTCAGGAGCTCTACCCTAAAGCTCACAATCTGCTGAAACGCTAGTACTTCCGTTTTCCTAGATGTGGCAAATAACTCCGTATTAAAAGGAAAACAAAGTAACTTTCACCATGTAGTTTTTATATACAGTAACCAATATTTCAGCACGTTAGTTGCATTAATCGGCATAGGCATAAAGTATCAACATGTAACATTGATTCAGTCAAGACTCAAAATGTTTCAATAGCACAGGAATAATTCAATACATGGAGCATAAAGACTTAAACACGCACAGGAGTTTTCAATACGCATTGCCTACATAAGAGTTGCCTTCAAAGTAATACACGCAAATCAAATCAGCACACATTTAAGCACAAAAGAATGAATAGGTCCCAAGATCTGAATTCTGTTCTATTCACAGAATTGCTCTTTGCAGTATTTCAAATACCGAAGACCCAAGGTGAAACAAAAGTACTTAAAACAGAATCTATGTCCCAAGACCTCCTCCGAGGTAGTACAAGTGTTTAGTAGTCTCAAAGTTAAAGGCAAGAGTCCAGAAACCAAATCCGGTAAACCATATCCAGAAAACAACAGGGAAACGCCCCTCGCGTTTGTCCTTAAGAACTCTGTGAAGATTCCTCCAGCCGGCAAATAGTAATTGGATAAATCCTACCTGCGTTTTCTGCAAGCGGATTTTCGTGGTAGTTTACTACCATTTAGCAGGAAACAGGGCTGCCTTGAACCTCAGCGAAGACCCTCAGCGTAGGAAACGAAGACCGGATCAGGAGCAGGGAACCTCCGACCTCTGGAACCGAAAGGAATAATCCGCGCGATGATTAGGGCGTGGCCGCCTTTATAGTCCCAAGCTGGAGTATGGAGGCTGCAAAGGGAACAAAGACCTCGGCAGCAAAACTCGAAATAGGGAACTTCTAAAGCGCAAAGAAACAAGCATTGGCAAGGCGCTTTGACAACAAGCATTGGCAAGGTGCTACAATAACATCCGTAACAACAAGCATTGGTAAAGTGAAAACAACAAACACTGCGAGGGCAAGAATCATAACAGCAATCACTGGCAAATAGCAACAAGTAATGGCGCAACAAGCATTGGTCCATAGCAAGGGCAAGAACATCACATAGGTGCATAGCAAGGGCAAGGCAAGAATCCTGACAGTGCCCCCCAACAAAAACGGAGACACTCCCCCCCCAGGGTCTCAGAAGTGAGAAGTTGGGTGCCGGGCATGAAAAGATCGCACCAAACGAGGAGCATGAACATTGGCCTCGGAGACCCACGAGTCCTCCTCAGGTCCATAGCCTTTCCAGGAGAGCAGGTACCAAAGCTTCCCCCTAACGCGTTTACAGTCCTTAATACAGCGCACCTCGTACTCATCCTGACCTTTCACAAGAAGAGCAGGAGGGCGAGGTCGCCGCTTGACAGTTGCCCTCTTCAGCAGGGAAACATGGAACACAGGGTGAATTTTCATACCATTAGGAAGGAGTAACTTGTAAGTCACTGGATTTACACACTGAAGAATCTTATATGGTCCAATGAATTTAGGATGGAACTTGTAGCGTCTCCTGAACTGAAAGTTCTTGGTAGAAAGCCAAACTGCATCTCCCACATGAAGATCTGGACCCTTTTGACGCTTCCTGTCCGCGAACTTTTTGTATGTGGCTTTGGCTCTCAAAACATTTGTTTGCAAGGCTTTGGTGATACGTTCCATTTCTTTAAAGTGTGAATCCAAGGAAGGTATGTGGGTTTTGTGATGTGCCAGCAGCAAGGGTGAAAAATGGGGGTGCTGGCCATAAACAGCAAAAAAGGGCGACAGACCCGTGGAGGTGTTCTGCAGATTATTGTAAGCGAACTCAGCTTCCCATAAGAGTGGTAACCATGAACCCTGTTTCTTGAATAGAAAACACCTTAGATATTGTTTCAGGACCTGGTTAACTCGTTCTGTTTGCCCGTCTGACTCCGGATGAAAACTAGTGGAGGTGTTACAAGTAATGTGAAGAGCTTTACACCAGGCCTTCCAGAACTGCGAGATGAACTGTGGACCTCGATCTGAAGTGATGGATCTCGGAAGGCCGTGAAGACGAACCACATGTTCCAGGAGTAATTGGACCAATTGAGATGAAGTAGGAAGCTTAGGGCAAGGGATAAAGTGGGCCATCTTTGATAAACGATCCACCACCACAAGAATAGTGTTCATGCCTTTCTCTTCCGGTAAATCAGTTATGAAGTCCATAGCAATGTCCTCCCAAACCTGTGATGGGGTGGGAAGCGGAAGAAGAAGACCTTTCTTCCGACCATGTTCAGTTTTAGCTTGGGCACAAACATCGCAGTTCTGTACAAAAGAATGAACATCCTTATTCCAGGTTGGCCACCAGAAGTTTCGCTGTAGCAACTCTTTGGTCTTTGTGATACCAGGATGACCAGCCAATTGACTAACATGACACCACTGTAAAACTTGAGCCTGTAGTTTCTTCGTTGGGACAAATAGGAGGTTGGAGAAAAAGGGTAGGTTCTGATGGATTGTTCTATTGGGCCCATCCCGAACCCAGGAAAGAAGTTTGGGTATAGGCATTGCTTGTCTAATTTGTTGAAAGAAAACATCGGACATTGTGGCACCTATGATTTGTTTTTCGGAAAGCATACTAGCAGGTTTGGGATTAGAAAGGAGATCATCTGATTTATGATCGTACCGAGACAGGGAATCTGCTTTGTTGTTCTTGGTTCCTGGTCTAAAAGTTATGATGAAGTCGAACTCTGCAAAAAACAATGTCCAACGGAGTTGTCTAGGGGTTAAAGCTTTTGCACATCTTAGAAATTGCAGATTCCGATGGTCTGTGTACACGGTTACTGTGTGTCTTGCTCCTAGTAAATAGTGACGCCATTCTTTGAAGGCATAACGAATGGCCAGGAGTTCTTTCTCTGCAATGGTGTAATTTGTTTCTGCAGGCAGAAACTTTCTGGATAAAAAGGCGATGGGATGCAGTTCATTTGTTTCCTGATCTCTTTGTGAAAGAATCGCTCCAACTGCAAAGTCAGAAGCGTCCGCTTCTACAAGAAAGGGCAAGTCCGAGTCAGGATGTCGCAAAATGGGTGCTTGAGTAAATGTTCTTTTAAGGGTTTGAAATGAGGTGTCAGTGGTAGTAGACCAAGTGAACTTGACATTTTTTCTTAAAAGCTGGGGCAAGGGTGTGGCCAAGGTTGAGAAGTCTTTGATGAAACGGCGGTAGAAGTTGGCAAATCCAAGAAATCGTTGGATGTCTTTCACTGAAGTTGGGGTAGGCCAATCAAGGATTGCTTGGATCTTTCTTGGGGCCATAGTAATACCAGATGGAGAGAGAATAAAGCCAAGAAATTCAACTTTGGTGGTATGGAACTCACACTTAGACAGCTTACAGAATAGACCATGAGATCTCAAGGTGTTTAAGATGGTTTTCACATGTCTAATGTGTTCCTCCGTTGAGGAAGAAAAAATTAAAAGGTCGTCAATATAGGCTATGACAAACCTATCTAAGAAGTCCCGAAGGACGTCATTAATAAAAAATTGAAATGCTGCTGGAGCGTTGCATAAGCCAAAGGGCATTACACAATACTCAAACAAGCCAAAACGAGTTCGGAAGGCGGTCTTCCATTCATCACCTGGTCTGATACGGACCAAGTGGTAGGCGCCTCGCAAGTCGAGCTTCGTAAAGATTGTAGCCGATCGCACTTGATCAAGGAGCACTGGGATCAATGGTAGAGGATATCTATTCTTGATGGTGATATTATTGAGTGCTCTGTAATCGATACAAGTGCGCAATTCTCCATTACTTTTTGGCACAAAAAAGAGCGGAGAAGCTGCGGGAGACTTGGAGGGCCGGATGAAACCATTTTTCAAAAATTTATCAAGGTATTCCCGAAGGTGGTTATTTTCTAGATCGGTCAAGGCGTAGATTCTACTACAGGGTATCTTGGCCCCAGGCACTAGATCTATGGCGCAATCGTAGTCCCTATGTGGTGGTAAGGTTTCTGCCTTTTGCTCACAAAAAACATCTGAATATTCTTCGTAGATGGAAGGAAGAGCTATGTCTTGCTCGGCGGCTGTGGAGACATAAAGAGCAGATGCAGTGTGTAGGAAGGAACTTGGAGAGTTTTTAGACTCTTTCACCTGACCCCCACAACATCCTTGTTTACACCAGGTAGAAGTGAAGTCAATTGTACGTTCAGTCCAATTGATAGTCGGATTATGCATCGTTAACCAGGGGATGCCCAGAATAACTCCGAATTGGGGTGCGTCAATCACATCAAAAGATATTGTTTCTTGATGTTGTTCGGAGCCCACATCGCAAACCATTACTATGGGAGAGGTGCAGTGAGTGATCATTCCTGAAGTTAATTGGGTTCCGTCAACTGCATAAACTATTTCAGGTTTCTCCTTTACAATAAAGGGAATATTTGTTTTTGCAATGAACTTGGAGTCTATGAAATTCCCGGTGGCACCAGAGTCAATCATTGCTGCCACCAAGATTTGGTTGAGTTTAGGTATTCTGAAAGACACATTCAAAGTGAGATGAGGCACCGTTAACTGTAAGGTGTTTGCAATGGTTTGTTCAGGAGGGGACTGCCAACTCGAAAAAGTCTCCTGATCCAATTTCGAGTTTTCTAGTTTTCCGACTTCGTTTCTTTTCTATCTCGAGACCAAGAGTTTTTAGGTTTGAGAGAACATTCCCTAACAAAATGACCCTTTTTTCCACAATAAAGACATAAGCCATTCTTGCGCCGGGTTTCTTTTTCTTCAGAAGTTAAAGGTTTCCTCAAACTTCCTATCTCCATAGGCTCTGTGGATTCCTGGGCACTGGGGAGTGATCTATCCTTCGTTCTGGAGAAGATCCTAACATCAGTTCGTTTCTTATCTCCTTTGCGATCAGCAACTCGATGGTCCAGCCGTAGACTGAGTGCTATAAGATCTGCACAAGTTCGAGGTTGAGGATCGATTGGTGCAATAAGGTCTTTAAGCTCATCTCTTAGTCCTTGGTAATAAAGAGCAGCTCTCTTGGCTTCTGGCCAGTCAGTTTCTGCAATGAGACGGTTGAATTGGGTAAGGTAGTGAACAAGTTCCTTGTTTCCCTGTTTTAATTCTAATAGTTCTCTATCTGCTGATCCTGTTATTGTTCTCCTATCGAAAATTCTCTCAAACTCTCGTTTAAACTGCGCCCAGTTATATAGCATTGGATCATCGGATTGAACCAGGGGAACCGCCCACATAGCTGCGTCGCCACTCAAAAAGGAAATCAGAAAGGCAGTTCGTGACTGAGGATTCGGGAACGAAGCTGGTTTAACCATGAAATGCAACTGAACCTGCGTAAGAAAGGTTTGGAACTTGTTTGGTTCCCCACCAAATCTCTCAGGCAGGGCCAACGGAACAGTAGTAGGAACAGTTACTGAAACAGAGGGCGATGGACCTGATACATTTGATTGATGCTGAGTTGTAGATGGTGTTGAATCCAAACGTGATTGCAAGTGGATAACCTTATTGGCTAAAGCTGCTGTTTCTGTCCTACTGACAGTTAATTCGGTTTGTAGATTCCCAATCATTGCACACAGATCATCCATGGTGGCATTCATTTGGTTTTGCTCGGGAGAAACAAAATTCGTGGGCGGATTATTCTGTCAGGGCCTTGGTTTCTTAAGCCCCCCCCTAGAGTTTCTCAGGAGCTCTACCCTAAAGCTCACAATCTGCTGAAACGCTAGTACTTCCGTTTTCCTAGATGTGGCAAATAACTCCGTATTAAAAGGAAAACAAAGTAACTTTCACCATGTAGTTTTTATATACAGTAACCAATATTTCAGCACGTTAGTTGCATTAATCGGCATAGGCATAAAGTATCAACATGTAACATTGATTCAGTCAAGACTCAAAATGTTTCAATAGCACAGGAATAATTCAATACATGGAGCATAAAGACTTAAACACGCACAGGAGTTTTCAATACGCATTGCCTACATAAGAGTTGCCTTCAAAGTAATACACGCAAATCAAATCAGCACACATTTAAGCACAAAAGAATGAATAGGTCCCAAGATCTGAATTCTGTTCTATTCACAGAATTGCTCTTTGCAGTATTTCAAATACCGAAGACCCAAGGTGAAACAAAAGTACTTAAAACAGAATCTATGTCCCAAGACCTCCTCCGAGGTAGTACAAGTGTTTAGTAGTCTCAAAGTTAAAGGCAAGAGTCCAGAAACCAAATCCGGTAAACCATGTCCAGAAAACAACAGGGAAACGCCCCTCGCGTTTGTCCTTAAGAACTCTGTGAAGATTCCTCCAGCCGGCAAATAGTAATTGGATAAATCCTACCTGCGTTTTCTGCAAGCGGATTTTCGTGGTAGTTTACTACCATTTAGCAGGAAACAGGGCTGCCTTGAACCTCAGCGAAGACCCTCAGCGTAGGAAACGAAGACCGGATCAGGAGCAGGGAACCTCCGACCTCTGGAACCGAAAGGAATAATCCGCGCGATGATTAGGGCGTGGCCGCCTTTATAGTCCCAAGCTGGAGTATGGAGGCTGCAAAGGGAACAAAGACCTCGGCAGCAAAACTCGAAATAGGGAACTTCTAAAGCGCAAAGAAACAAGCATTGGCAAGGCGCTTTGACAACAAGCATTGGCAAGGTGCTACAATAACATCCGTAACAACAAGCATTGGTAAAGTGAAAACAACAAACACTGCGAGGGCAAGAATCATAACAGCAATCACTGGCAAATAGCAACAAGTAATGGCGCAACAAGCATTGGTCCATAGCAAGGGCAAGAACATCACATAGGTGCATAGCAAGGGCAAGGCAAGAATCCTGACAGAGCAACCATATGAACTGACCAGAATAATTGAAAAATCCTATGAAGAACTAGGTAGAGATAGTTTGGGTGGGAAACCAGTTAAGCCTCAACTAACAGAAAGTCCTGAAAAGGTCTTTATTAAAAACACTCTCACTCTTCCTAAAAAGAAGTGGGAGAACACTAAACAAACTTCTAAAGAGACTTTCAGTCCCGAGGAAGGTTTCCTCAAAAGGAGCCCTCTGAAAAGAGGTATAATCTCAGGAACAGGGATCATTTGAAAAAACCTGATAGATATCTAGATACTGATACACGTTCCTCTCGTACCTTTCAGACTTCCTCGCAGAAATCGGAAACAAGAGGACGATCAGAACACAAAGAAGAACGCGTGAAGTCCAAAGACGATCAACATGTTCTAAAAAATAAGAAAACCCAATTCACCGAAAAGAAGGTAGCAGGTCTAAAAATCAGACATGCCGAGGACCTTGAGGACACAACTCAAGACCAGGGAGTGGGCCCAAACAATGCTAGACAGCGCAGCAGAAGTCACCATAGCTCGCAAGATCTTGAAGGATCATCTGGAGACAGTGGACTTGAATGAGTACATCCAAGTTGAAACTGCTGATGCCAGGATTAGTGTACCACATAAGTTATATGAAGTAACGCTCTGGATGGAGGGGGACATAACTAGGAAAATAAGAGCACTCTTTTGGGAGAAGCTCTCCAAGGGTTATGACATTGTTCTAGCTGAAAAAGACTGGCCACCAAAATTTGTCAGGGAGTGCCCACATGGTGAAGACATCATTATGCCAGCCTTCTCCAATCATATTCCAATTCACCTAAAATACACCTATGCAAGAAAATGGGCTGTAGCCCAGGCTCCAGCATTATATAAAAATCATGGAGGATGGGATGAGGATTCTCCTCGTCATAAAATCCAGTTAAAAACTCAACCAACTGCACAGAGGCAGTATCGAGTTAAGCAAGAAGCTAAAAAACTGGTCAGGAGATATTAGATCAACTTTAATACCAAGGGGTGATTGAAATATGCACCTCGTCAATTAACAATCCTTTGTTTCCTGTCTCCAAACCAGACATATTATCTAGTTTTGGATTACAGACTTTTAAACTCTTTTTGCAAAACCTTTGCAGTACAAAATGCACATAGTGCAGCAGTAATGAATAACATTGTGCGTAAAAAATATAAAACCACATTAGATATTTCTAACGGTTTCTTAGGTCAAAACATTGCCACTGAAAGCAGGTACTTGACCGCTTTCTCAATTATGGGGACATAATGTCACTTCTGTCGTCTCCCCCAGGGATTCAAGAATAGTCTGCGGTTATTTTCAGCTAGAGTAACAGAGTTACAACAAACATATGATTATGAGACATTATCTTATGTCGATGAAATCTATCTAACAGACGATGACTTGGACAGGCACTTGAACTGAGTGAATACCATTATACTTGGATTCGCCTCTAAAGGGTATACATTCTACTTTAATAAATCAAGAATTGCCCACCTCAACGTCCTTTTTTTTCTAGGATACGAGTTATCAAGTGAAGGCAAAAGCCTGGCAGACAGCTTTTTAGAAAAGTGTGCACTGCTCCAACCTCCAAAAACGCTGAAAAACTTACAGTCAATTCTAGGTTTCCTGAATTTCGAAAGAACATACATTCTAAATTACGCAGAAAGGGTTAAACCTCTTTACGAATTAATCAAACCTGATTTCAAAACAACTAATTGGACTCAGAAATATACAGAAATATTGCGTTCAGTGAAGAAATGTTAGGAACAATACATTTACAGACACGCGTAAACGTACGCAATCTTGTAATCCGAATCATCCCAGGAAGATGCGAATTCACGTACTTAACCTTTAATGAAGGTGAAAAAGTACCAATTGCTTATAAATCACACTTGTACACACAAGCTGAAATGAAATTCACCTCTACAGAAAAGATTCTGACAGCAGTTCAAACTGCAGTAGCAAAAGAGAGAGCCCTCGCACAGGGTAAGGGCATATTGGTCGTTACTCCTATACCTGCCTTAGAGGCAGTGACAAAAGCAAGCATTCTGAATGCAAAGTCTTTACATCCAAGATGGATACAATGGGTTAACTCTCTTGCTGCAACAGACGTTGAATACGTTTTTGACCCCTACTTGAAAACTCAAGAATTTCTACAATACGAACAAGAATGTCCTCTACCCACTGAGATTCTGCCTCTAGAACAGTACGATTGTATAATTTATACCAAAAGATCAGCACAGCCCGCAATTGGGGGTAAACAAGCTTATAGTGCTGCGTGCCCAATCGTTAAAGGTCACTGGCGCGATAGTAAATTCAGACCTATGGTCACAAAAACGCAATCTTTCGGAGATTGTACAGCTCAGCGAGCTGAATTACAAACATTCAAGATTGTGCTTGAAAATACCGATCGAGAATTCCCCACACTCATAGTGTGCGATTCCTATTACTGCATTCAATCTGACAATGAATACTTGCAGAACTGGATTCAAAATGGTTTCAAAGATGCAAAAGGTGACACAATCAAGCATAAGTTGCTTCAGGAACAAGTAGTTCAGTTACAAAAAGAACTCACATGATCCATATACTGAGTCATCAACGTGATGGCGTTCACATTGCAGGGAATTCATTGGCTGATGAAGCCGCGAAGGCAGCTGTGCAAACGGCTTCCGTAGCTGCAATCACTCGTTCAAAAACGGAAATAGACGGTAAAATAATGCTAGCTGTCAATTCCACAAGCAAAGGCAGCTGTGCAGTGTTACCTCAAAACTATCCACTTGAATATTCATACATAATTGATGCCAACTCCGTTCCTTTTGCTCGAATCCCTGGAGTGGGGGATAGAGTAATTCCAAACAAGAGACGCAGAGTAGCTTTGATACACGAAGCACATTTGGGAGAGGGTCTGATACATCAAGGGATCTCTACATTTATAATTAAAGGAGACATACTGGTGGCCAGGGATGAATGCAGGCATTCATGAATTTGCAATTACTTGCCATGACTGCAACAGAGATCGTAGCAAAGCAAAGTCAATTCTAGGTTTCCTAAATTTCGAAAGAACATACATTCTAAATTACCCAGAAAGGGTACCTGACTACAGTGTAGCCAGCCCAGTACAGACACCTTTGTTAGACAGCATTCGACTATCTACACGCAGACGCCCCTATGGACAAATGCGGTCCCACGACTATTAGGACAGATTCATTTGGATGTGGCCTCAGCGCTCGGCTGACGCCCGAACTGTTATAAAAGATTTGCGAGTCTTTATTGGCATATACGCAGTCAGCACACTACATTCTGACCAGGGTCCTGCGTTCAGCTCCAAAGCTTACAAGGAGGCCATGGCCAATTTGGACGTTGCATTACGGTATTCTAGTCCATTCATCCTGAGGGAAATTCTGTAGTGGAGAGAAAAAAACGGGACAGAAAGCAATCTATAACAGCTAGGGTATTAGGCTTGGGTGACGGATGGGTCAAACATCTAATAAGTGTCCAGCGTAGTCTAAATAATCTGCCAAGAAGTTCTCTGTATGGAATCACTCCATATGAAATCCTTTTTGGTACTAGAATGATTGTCCAGGACCTTGATCGTCACACTTCAGAGGTAGAACAAAAACCTTTTGATATCAAAGACCGTTTGGCTGTTTTGCAGGAGTTAAATGAAACAAGGAGAAGTCAAAGCAAGACATTACAGAAGCCAACGACCACTGAAAGGGAACCACCCATTCCAGCAAGGCCTGCCTGGATTCCAAAGATTGAGGATCTAGTCAGAGAAAAGATCGTGGATAAGAAGGAATTTAGGCCTTCTTACAGACAACCAGTACCTGTGCTAGCAATCCACGGATCAAGAACAGTGTTACTGCCGCCCCTTGCTGGAAGAAAGAAAAGGTTTGTATCTATCGACCTGGTCAAACCACATCATGTGGCCAAACATAAGTAGTAGGCCAAGTGGACTCCAAAGATGTAGCAGACGATCAAATCTGGCTACTATCCAAGAGGTTCAAACTGAGAGACTCATCACCTTTGAAGAATCTGCAGTGCGAAAAGAAGGACTAAGCAATAAAGCCGTGGAACTTGTGCCTCTTGAGACCCAAATAACAGTTCATCAAGATACACCTGTCTACAATGATATAGCATCTGACTATACTAATATGACAAGGGATTCAGTAGCTCCAGTGATTTCAAGTAATCCTGATGCAATACCTACCATTGACAGAACTGCTCTGGCTATTTCATTAACTTTGATACATTTTCCAAGGATCCCAGTGAGCCTGAAATGACACCGGCAAAAAGAACTTTAAAAAAACAAGCAACAGAACTTTTTCATCTACTTGAAAAAACGTATCTGGTTTCACCATGGGTTGAACTTTGGATTGTTCTAGGCGTACTTTTTTTCTTACTTTGCCTAATTCATGTATTAAGTTTGGGAATGCTGATAAATGGAAGATATAGTAAAATGGACACAGCAAGTAAGAACATCAACTTACTCCTCAAGCCACACAAATCATCTCATCGTGAACAAAAGACTTTTTTTGTTTTATTGAATTTTCAGGTTAAACACACAGCATCAGTGGCATTATTACATATAGTCTTCAGTACATACTGCTTCCATCTGCACTCACAGTCTCCCTAGGTTCAACAGGTTAATATAACTTATAGCTGTACATGACAGTTATTACTTCCTCATTTTAAAGAGCAGGCATCTACCCGCAGAACATTTTCTTTTATAGTTTTTTTTTAAATGTTATGCTTTTTTGAATAAGTCCTATATCTACCACATTTGCAGTTACTTTTTTACTTAAACATTATACAACTGTATGAGAACTCCCCCCACCCCTCAACCCCGTCCCCCCCATACCTCTCCCCATCCCCTCCCCTGCTGCCGGGTCCATAAAAAGAGAAAAAAGATAAGGTCCGAATCACATACTAACTATAGTGGGTCACCTTGTGTCCCTTTGTCCTGAACTAGAGCCCACCCCCCGCCCGGTGGGCACTGACTCCGAACTGCCCTGTGTCGATTGGGTGTCCTGTCCCACCAACTCTTGGAACATTGCCCCCCAAGCCAACAAGACCTCAGGTAGTTTGCCATCCCTCCTAGTATTCCGCACGTGCCCTTCCTCTGCCATTGCCCACTCCCGTAAGTCCGCCCGCCTTTTCAGCAGCATCGGGCCCTGTGGGGAAAACCAATGGATTGCAATACGATGCCGGGCTGTGACCAGGCCTAACATTAGGAACCGCCTGCTTACTTTCCGTTTGGGATCCTGGGGGAGTGAACAAAGAGACTTGACATCAGTGAACATCACAGCCATTTCTATACCTGGTGGTATAGCTTGGAATAGAACTGATTATGACATCTTTGGTCCTGCAGAGCTGTTGAAGATTCTACACCAATTCAAGGTTTCCTTGAGTGACTTTGTTTCACCCAGCACATTTTCTGATGATTGGTACTTTAAGACTGTTAATAATATGATGTCAGACTTAGAGATGTCTGCAAAATTTACAAAATATGAGTACTTAGAAGGTTAATCGGATTATGAACAAATGTACTGTTATAATCACTATGCTCATCATTATTTGCACAAATCTGCAAACCCTAGAAATGTTTATACTTTTAATCAATGGGACATTGTCCAACGCCACCGAAGGGTAGCTCAAAAACATTCCATGAAAAATGTCCATACTTCTCAGGTTTTAATGTCTCAAATCCAGAAACATTTTACTTTAAAATTTTTAATAAGACAGGAACGAA
The DNA here is from genome assembly GCF_964263255.1 of Lissotriton vulgaris. NCBI lineage: Eukaryota > Metazoa > Chordata > Amphibia > Caudata > Salamandridae > Lissotriton > Lissotriton vulgaris. The sequence continues at coordinate 782,253,765 of NC_141687.1, read as the reverse complement.
AAGTATGTTGACTAATACTGAGCAAATTTATTCTGCGGCCTTTGATGCCCAGCTGTCCACATTCGGTTTTGACTTTTGGAGAGACAACATTGAGACAAAAATAGAAAGGGAAGACCACTCGGTCGCCCCGAACGTATGGATGGGTGCCCCGCTCCCCCCGGGAAGCCGTTTTGGGCGGGGGGCGTGGTTCGGCTGGTATGCCCAAAGCGGCGTAGCCGGAGCACGCCCTTCCCGCCCAGAAGGGGTTGTCCTAGACACCCGCCCGGAAGACCGCGCCCAGATGGGCGTACCCGAGGAGGGCCCCCGCCCTCCCGCAGACAGATAAATGGAGCGGGAATCCAAGGAAGCGTCCTCTTGTTCCAGTGCTCTGAAGGCTGCACCCCTCGTTGCTCGTGAGCCCTCGACGGAACAAGCAGCAATTTTGAGAACTTGTAATCTTTGTTGTTTCTCGTTCAGTGTCAGGCGTGTGTAGGATCTAGGACCTCGTCGATCAAGTCAAACGGAGTGAACAAAGTCATGTTCGGCAAAAAAGCTGGAAAGAGCTCCGAGTTGGAGAAGATACTACGCACTTTGTCGAACCGAATGGCGGTGATGGACCGAAAACTGGGTAAAGTGGATTCGATCGGTCGGGGCTTAGCAGAGGTTAAAAAGCAGATAGCAGCCCAGAACAACCTCTTGGGGCGACCTAAGAAGGTGATAGGACCGGCCTTGCCGGGAGTCGCCGCAGATGGTAGGGGGAAACGTAGTAAGAAAAGGGCAGGTTCCGGGGAGGGCCCAGTCCCGGAGGTACCCCCAGCAGGCCCAGTCACACCGGTGGACAGCCCGGTACCAAGTCCGGATGTGGGTTTACCAATCCCCGTTGTAATAACTCCGGTTGAGGATGATCAGATGCCCCCAGAACTGGCCCTTCAGTTAGCGGCAGTGTTGCCCTGGCTTAAGAAGAAATCAGGGGGGGCAGTGGCTGCGGGGGATCCGGCCGAGGAAGCCAGATTAATAATCAAGCAGTTACGGCAGTCAAGAGAAGCCGGGACGGCGAATGTTCCTTCTATTCCCCCACAGGTGGCACCGGGAGTGAAGGCGGTTGGCCGAGAAAAGACAGCAGACACGGCGGTTGAACCCGGTAAGAACCCGTTGCCAATGGTAGGGGAGAGTTCAGTGCCTTCGAGGCGCGAAAGATTGGCCCAGCACATCCCGGTGGCCACGAAGGAAATGATATGGGGGGACATGTTAATATGTTTTCACTGTTGACCGACCATCGTGAGATAGAGTACGCAAAGACCCAGAAAGATTTATGGCACCCCAGCGTATGGCGGGCCAAGATGGCGGAATTTAGGGTCGACGAGACCATAGCGAACTGGGTGAAGGCCTTCTCTATATTTACGGCAGTAATGGGGGAACGTAAACCTGAAGTGTTGCCCGATCTATCATGTTACCAGAACAGGATCATGGATTTTTATACAATGTACGGGGGGAATGAATGGAAAGGTTATGATGTTCACTTTCGAAAATCTAAAGAGTTTGATGTAACTTTAACGTGGGATTGCCTCGACACGGTGTCATGGTACAAACAGCTCTTGCCTGGATCGGCAGGTACGTCCTCGCCGGGCGGGAGCGGGTCTGGGACAGTTCAACAAAGGCCGGCGCAGCCCTTTCGAGCAAGCGCCGGTGGGGAATCACAGCCCAAGACCGGCGGGAATGGGGGCAAGCGCGGGGTTTGTTGGGGTTTCAACAGAGGTAACTGTAACAGGCCCCAGGGAACATGTAGGTTCCGGCATGCTTGTGCGGGCTGTGGGAACTCCTCACACCCAGAAAGTAGCTGTAGGTCCTAGAGCGGTAGTTCGGGAGGAAAGGGGGGATCCAAGCAGGATTGATGTGATGCTTGGGAAGCAATCATCTTCACCCATTGACATCATGGCTTTGACTCCCTGGCTGAACAAATACCCTGATCATGTATCCGCCGGGATTTTGAGGAATGGTTTCCTATATGGCTTCAACATCCCGGCGGGGAATTTTCGGGGGAGCCCCTTTTGTAAGAATCAGCTATCTGTTCAACACAACCCGGCAGTGGCAGCCAAGAAAATTACCAAAGAGGTCAGCTTGGGACGGGTAGTAGGACCTTTTCCATGCCCGCCAGTGGCGGATTTCGTGTGTTCACCTCTAGGAGTGGTTCCGAAGAAAGACCCAGGGGAGTATAGACTCATTCACAATCTGTCGGCCCCGAGGGGGGCCTCGGTGAATGAAGCCATTGACCCGGAAGTCTGTTCAGTTCGATACGCATCGTTCGACGATGCCATTGACCTACTGAATCACCTGGGCCCCGGTGCTCTGATGGCGAAATCAGACATCGAATCAGCATTCAGGTTGCTCCCGGTACACCCGCGGGACCAGCGATTGCTAGGATTTACGTTTCAAGGGAAGTATTACATGGATAAATGCATGCCCATGGGCTGCTCAATTTCTTGTGCTTATTTTGAAATGTTCAGCTGTTTTTTAGAATGGGCGTTCACCGAGGCCACTGGCCATAGACAGGTGATGCACTATTTAGACGACTTCCTGTTCTTGGGGCCGTCAGGCACTACGAAATGTGCACAGGCACTGCAGGACTTCTGCATTCTCATGCAGGAGTTTGGGGTCCCATTGGCACCAGGTAAGACAGTGGGGCCATCTACTTCACTGGAGTTTCTGGGAATTGAGCTCGATTCTGTGGAGGGATGCTTCCGTCTGCCAATGGAGAAGGTGGCCAAGTTCAGGGCTTCCTTAATACAATGCCTGGGCAAAGAAAAAGTGACCCTGCACCAGTTACAACAAACAGTGGGCCAGCTTAACTTTGCCTTGAGAGTAATACCGATGGCTCGCCCTTTCTCGCGTTCCATTGCACAGGCTATGGCCGGCCTCAAGGAGGGACACCACCGCACGAGACTGTCGGCAGAGGTTCGCCAGGATATGCGCATTTGGTTGGCATTCCTGGCGGACTTCAACGGTCGAGTGGCGTGGAACAAACCCCCAGCATCGTCGGACGAATTGGGTTTATGGACCGACTCAGCTGGGAGCGTGGGATTTGGCGCAATCTTTGGTAACCGATGGTCGGCGCAATTATGGCTGACGTGGTGGCACTCCAGTGGCCTAACAGGTAACATTGGGTTCTTGGAGCTAATTCCCATTTGGGTGGCTCTGTTGGCATGGCCAGAGGATTTTAGGGAACGCTCAGTAGTGTTTTGGTCTGACAATATGACAGTGGTCGAGTGCATTAATCAGCAGGCAGCACGCTGCAAGTGGATCTTGAGACTGTTGAAGGAAATTGTATTACGTTGCATGAGATTGAATGTACAGTTCAGGGCAAAACATGTGCCGGGTGTACACACATGCAGGCTTTCAGGGGCTATCTACCTACAGCGGATCTAGTGGCGGCACCGTTCCCCGAAGCACTATGGCTGATCGGTGCCCCGGATTACAGGACCTCGTGGCAGCCAGCTTAGCGCCCAGGACGAGGAAAGCCTATGAGGGAGCGTTTCGTTCTTACTGCGCCTTTTTAGGGCCGGCAGGGAGACATAGCTGGGGGCAGGAGGAATCCTTCCTGGGCTTCTTAGTGGCGCTTCATAGAGAAGGCCGATCAGCCGCAACTGCCAACAGACATAGGGCGGCCATATCATTCATGGCACAGCTCCACGGCATACGGGACCCGACGGGTTCCTTTTTAGTCAGGAAGGCGCTCCGCGGTTGGCAACGCCTGGAGGGTCGCAGACAAGATACAAGGCACCCGATTGGTTTAGAGAGATTGTCTCTGCTACTAGCAAAACTGGATGAGACATGCTCCTCCCCTTCCGAGGTAGTTCTGTTCCGAGCGGCTTTCGCATTGGCATTCCATGGGGCCATGAGGGTAAGTGAACTTGTGGCGAGGAACAAGAAGGATATGGAGGGAGTCCTATGCAGGGATCACGTTCAAATACGGGGTGATACTATGCTAATCTCGATAGCCAGGTCCAAGACAGACCAGGAAGCTATAGGGAGTAGTGTTGTTGTGCAGCGCGCTCGAGGGAGCCCCAGTTGTCCGATAAGGTATTTAGAGGACTACCTGGCACAGAGGCCGGCGACATGGGGAGGGAGCCTGCTTAGACACAAGGATGGCACCCCGTTGACGAGATTTCAATTTCAGAGGGTGCTGGCACTTACGATTGCTGCGGCGGGCTTGAACCCGTGCGATTTTGGAGCCCACTCATTCAGAATAGGGGCCGCTACTGAGGCTACGGCTCGGGGTCTGAGTGCGGAAGAAGTAAAACAGTTAGGCCGTTGGTCCTCGAACTGTTTCAAGAGGTATGTGCGACTGCACATGTTGTAAAAGACTGATGAAATGCACTCACGCTTGTTGTCTTTTGTTTGAATTACAGTTTCGCAAGCCTGTGACGCGGGGCGGAATTGGGGATCAACCCATCACCAGAGGACCAGCGGTCGAGGATCACCGACTGGAGAGCAAGTGGTATGGGTCGTGGGCCACTCATACGTGAGGCGCGCCGGGGACGTATTCATGGCAGGTGACGCGACTCACGCATCTGGGGAATACGGGTTCAGAGTAACCTTCCATGGGAAGGGAGGCCTCTGTTTTGACCAATTTCAATCATTTGTGGAGGGTCTCTTAGGGCGGCAAAGGACACCCCCATCTGTAATCATAGTGCACTTGGGGGGCAATGACTTGGTAAGACTGGGAAGACGAGTGTTAGTGGAACACGTATTGTCGGCAGTCAGCTGGTTGGCCAGGAGGCTCCCGGGGTGTACAATTGCCTGGTCCCACATGATCCCCAGGAGAGTTTGGCGGGGGGTTTCTCTGTGACGGCGTTGAACCACTCGGTAAAGAGGGTCAACAATAAAATTGGGAAATTGTTTCGCTCCGCGCATTTGCAAAGCATTCCCCATGGGTGTATTCGGGGTGATCACTTTTACTTGAATGATGGGGTTCACCTGTCCAGGGCGGGGAATGATTTACTCATAGGAGACTTCATAGCATGGCTAGTGGGATCGAGGAGGCATGACCTTTAGGAGGTGTGGGGGGGACGGATAGTCGGTCAACTATCTGGCCTGTGGCGGTAAGGTCATGATCGGTGAGCAGTAATTTCAAGGTCCCTAGGGGGGGCGCCACCCAGTATGGATGGGAGCGCCCGGGGGGAGGCGGCCATTGGCCCCTCCCACGGGGAGGCGGCACCCACGATGGATGGGTCGCCTAGGGGGAGACGGCCATAGGCCCCTCCCAGGGGGGAGACGGCTATATGCCCCTCCTACGAATTTCCCGGGGGCCGGATATCCGCTCTAGCGGAAGAGAGAGTGGGGAAGGGGGGGAGTCCACGCTGTCCTTCTTACAGATACCTCACACGGGAACTCGGACGACCTTTAAAATGGCGTCGAGTGAAAGGGGGCCCCCACGACAAGGGAAGTTACAGTTGGCAACGAGGGTAAAGTCCTCTGCGCATGAGCCACTCACACCGTGAGGGTGGGAGTTTGGTAGTAGGGATCTGACACCGGTTAAGACCTTGCCGTTGGCCCTTAATGCTAGGATGTACAATTTTATTTTAGAATGTATGCATTTTCAGGATGCTAGACTCGGCTAGGAAACCTTTGTATTAGAGATCTGTTAAGGTTAGCCAAAGAACATGTCTTCATCAAAATGTAATGAAAGTAAAATTGTACATAATGTATGAAACGTTTTAATTTAAAGTTTTCAATTTTGTTTCATATTTTAATAAATACGGCCGGGGGGGTAACTCCCCCCTGCCTTCCAAAAGCTCAAACTTGTGTCTGTCTCCTCCCATGGGGAATTGGTGTTGGGAGGGGGTGGCGGGCATCCCGGCCATACTGTCTGGGGCACAAAAGACTGGCAGGTGCCGGGAATAGAAGCTTTATTTCGAGCCTGCATTATCCCTGAATAAATAATGTTTTTGAACGACACTGTCCAACAGACATCCTGTCTTGGCCTAGCTAAGTTTAAAGATTAGAAGAAATCGTCCATACCTACACCTACACCTGATAGTAAAAACACTTCAGAAGGAGGAGTCGACGTAAAAACAATTCTACTTAAAAACAGAACTGATCCTGATTGGAAGAAATTGTTAATCTGGCCCACAGACACAAACAACTGTCAAGATAGATTCCTGAATAAGACACAATGGTTTACATTCACTAGGCCAGATCTAAGATATGTCCAGAGACAACATCCAGGGATAGTAACAACATAAAGTGTAGGAAGACTATGCCTAGAGTTACTACAAAAGTCCACACTAACAGAGGTAAAACAACACTTATCTTTGCTTATAGATGGCGTTGATTTAAGGGACTTCTTACAAGGACCAACTAAACAGCATCATAAACGTTTTATATACACTGGTATATATGCCATTTATAATGAAGCTTGAAAGCGACACAAGCAGAGACTGCAGAACGAATACGAGAAATTGATCGTATTAATTTAGAGAAATCTCTCTCTGTAGTTGACAATGGGTTAACGACTCTGTCATCCAGAATTTATTCTTTGGACAGCATAGCATCCTCTGCCATAGACATAATGGAACAGGACTTGCTCATGCTACAGCATGGATAGTCACAATTGCGTTCTATAATGCTTTTATGCTGGACGTTACAAAATCTTAGTTCTGGATATCTGCCATGGTGTCTAAACACCACGTCATTGTTTTCTGTATTTAACCTTACAGATAAACAAATCACTTTGGCACAAAGAGGAGCAAACAAACGGTGCTGAGCATTGAGAAACTGGAAAGATTACCATGACCTGTTTCAGAAAAACCTGCAACAGAATGGCTAATACACAGGACAATCACTCTGCCTGTCACAATTTTCCATTTTCAATATTGTTTAAAACATATACCAGCTGGCGTATATGAAAGGTTGGGTAAAGAATATATCAAGTCAACCTGGGAATTACCATATACACACAGATGTTGGGGTGGGGAAAAATAAGTATTTCTTAGTGGTACAAACTGCAAAAGCGCACTAAGCGGTACACTTTTATGTTAGGGTATTAATTTACACAGGGCCTGCGATGGTTCTTTGACCAACTTATCCTGCCACCTGCAAGGTTCCCCAGCTGCAGTGATAGATCCAATTTTTAGGCAGCTTTCTAATGGAAGCTATATTATGTTGAATGATCACAGCTGCTGTGGAATGTTGCCAGGATTAGCCTATCTTGTAACTGTGTCAGCTGTGGTCACTTGCTGTATGCAAGTATTGTTTCCTAAAACTAAGACAGACGAAGAGTCGCCATTATGGCCTTCACTGAACATCTCTTCTATATGAATTGATACTTTAAGCAGAATGAAAGCCATTCTTTTACAAAAAACTGTGCCACTGACCTCGTCCAAAGAGACGTATGAATTACCTGCTCTTTATTCACATGATCTCTAGACTATGCAATATCTCTTTAGATAGATATATTTAGTACCTTATATTAAAAGGTAAAAAGGTCTTCTTTATGTTCATGTTCCTTCACACACTTCTTTTTAGTTTTTTCTTTGTACAATGGAGATTGCAAAGAAAATAATAACGCTATGGCACTATATAAGCGAGAATGTTTCACTTTTGACCTCACGGGATGTTTGTGCATGATGATTTAACTTCAGCTGTCTTAGTTATCAAACCAGGTCTATCATTAATTCATCAAATACAATACATATAGAATTGAAATAAAATGTTGTCTTAACTCTAGATTACAACTATTGTTTATATATTTGTTTATTTTAGCAAACCACTGGTAAAGAAAATCCTGAGGAAGGCATTTGCCGAAACGCGTTGGTTATATTCTACAAATCATTACCAGTGTGACATATATGGCTCTAATATCCTCTTAATGTTTTGTGTAATACGTATATAAACTATGAGGAATATAATGTACTGCCTGAATAACTAATTATATAGGAGTTAGTAGAATTATACCAAATATGTACATCTATTTCTTCCAGTACAAGTTTGTGCAACAATTCATAAAAGTGGTTTCGATCAGTGTATTTAAATTGTTGAAAGGTACACTCATTCATGTTTTGAAATCAACTGTGTGTAAATAGGATAAAAGAAAGAAACAAAATATAAAAACATGTTTTGACATATATATATATATATATGACATATAGCAGGCAGCATTCAGCTCTAAGAAAGATATTTTGCGATAACTGGAACCTTATATTGGGGGATCCGGTTATTGGTAACAAGGTATCGAAAAAGCCACTTTTGACCTTCAGAAAATCCAAATCCATGGCTAATGCCTTGGTCCAGAATGCCTTAGAACCCCAGATGTCATCAACATGGAAGGCTTTGGGAGGGGGGTTCAAAAAATGCATACAGTGTAAGGCATGCAAACATGGGACCAACAAATCCAGCTATGTTGTCCCATTCTCCAGCACCCCGAGGAGTATTACTAAACGCCTTACTTGTAAGACAGATTATGCGGTCTATGTGCTGGAGTGCACGTGTGGTCTCAGGTACGTGGGTAGCACCCGCCTGCCGGTCCACAAACGTGTACTTCAGCACATCAGAGCTATCTCTAACAAAGATCAGGCCTATCCTGTTGCTAGGCACTTTGAACAGCACCATAGCTCTAACCCTATGCATCTGTCCTACTTTGTTATAGATGCAGTTTGGCCCATGAAGAGAGGGGGTGATCGAGAGGCGAAACTACGCCTACTTGAAACCCGGTACATCCTGGAACTAGATAGTAAGCAGCCACAGGGTCTGAATGCGACGGAAGATCTTTATACTTGTCTATGATATGATAAGGGTAATTACATATTACAAATTCTCCGCGCTTCAATTATTTCAGGGCAGTCCACTCATTTACTGTGTTTTGCAGAACTTGCCGCATGGGCACTTGGTCTTTTAAAACAATAACACTGTTGTTGCTGTATTTTAACATCTGACGCCTCCACACTTTCTGTGTTAAGAGCTTCTTTTAAATAGGAGGAGGATTAGTCCATGGAGAATAACCATGGGTTCAACACAACATGTGTTTCTTTTGAATAAGTTTTGATTTCTTTTTCTAATATTGGTTGAGCACTAGCACGAGCACTTTAGAAAATTTATTCACTTAACACTTTATTTTGCCAATGTCAGAATGCAATGTGTAACGTTGTGGTGCTATCTTACAATATTCTGTGCCCACTGGGGCTTTATCTTTTTTGCCAAGTGCCTTGTACATTTGGGGAGTGAGTATTTTTGTGAACAACTAATCCTTATGAATCTCTGGTAAAATTTTGGGGGTTCATGTTCACGACATAATTAACTTGTATTTATACAGTTATTCAAAAGAACTTTAGTGGTTTTTAAAGTGTAAATATATATTTATATTTTATATATTAAGCCACTTGTACTTTAATCAGAGTATGTATATAATATTGGCATACATTGGTTAGCACTTGGAAATGTAGTACTTTTTCTATGTTGCTGAATTTTTTGTAATGAATTGCGCGCGCACTTGCACTTTAAATGTATGGCATTGGCTGTAGGCAACTGGCCATGTGATCAAGCTGTAAAGGCGAAACGCGTTATGGCGGCGGCAGGCTTGCTGAAATAAAACACGAAGGTTAAAGCACTGAGATTTGGGTCCGTTCTTTCGTCAGCGTTGGAGTTTTGGGCTGAGGCGGCTGCCTTGGCGGCTGGCGAATTTTCGTACATATATATATATATATATATATATATATATATATATATATATATATATATATATATATAGTTGTATACATAAAAAACACATAACAGAAGAAGGATAAAAATCAAAAATATTTTTCTAAATTGTGCATCTGTATATGTTTTTTGTTGTTGTGTTTCTAGAGTTTTTCACGATTTTTGTTAGTAATCAGCACTAAGCCCGGTGCATACATTTCCCCAATGAGTTGGTCTCCCTGTTAGGGTTATATCCTTTTTTTCAGGGGCCCGCATTTACCAAAAGTAGATGAATTCTTTACCAGCTTAGAAGATTTGATGTTTTCCTCAACCAATGAGACTGACTTTTGAAGTTAGCACACAATGTTCTATGGGACTCTGTATTCGACCTTCACTTTTCAAAACACACTTCTAACTTTGGAACTCTTCTATTATTCCATGATTTGACTTTTTTTACCAAAAATATCGATTTTTATTTTTTGGCACAAAGTACTTTGCTTAAAGTAGAACTATTCCTAGAGAACTAGAATTATTTGAATACTTCAAAGAGACAACATTTGACCTGATCCACAACCAAAACAATTTGTATATTTTGTAATGGAATGGTCATGACTTTTTCTTCTGTATTTAAGAGCAATTTCATAAATGTAATGTCATGATTAATTCGGATAGCATTTCCAATGTCATACTATATGCTTTGAATGAAAACATTGCTTTTAAAAAGCGTACAGCACAAATGCTCATTTTCGTGTACAACCCTTTCGAATGCATTTTTATGTATTTTGGATGTTTTTTTAACACATCATGCTTTAGAAATAGTTTTTATATGCTTAGAATTTAGTAATGTCAAACATAATAAAGTGGAGTGGGTGTTGTATGGCGTTTTAGGATCTAAGCAACATTTACTGATTCATGCCCCTATATAGGTACAATTCACATTGCCCTAATATAGGCATAGAAATCATACCCATATTTAGACATAGCCCATGCAGTCCAAATACAGGCATGGCTACTTCCACTCGTACCAAAACGTCACAACAATTTCTTGGAAAATCGGCTTAAGCAGTCAGGGACCTCTCCTTGCTTGAATATTAATTTGTCCATGAACTCATGGGGTTTTCAAAGAACTACTATTCCCTTGGGGTTCTTTAATGACGATATTATGCCAGACTTTTCGTCAAACTAGGCACCTTCAAGGTATAAATATGCCTTCACTTGCTCTAGCAAGATACAGTGGTTCGGAGCAGTTTGACTATCTACTTGTCTGACGCAGCTCGCTACAGCAAGTGCCAAAGGAAGCCGACCCTCCAGCTGACGCACTGATCGAGAAGCTGTCCTTTCTCTTGCTGAGAGTCCAGCTCCAGTTATTCCAAGCTCCACTTGCGGGGTGTTGGGAAATCGAGTCCCGAGACAGAGATACTAGACCTCCTTCATTCTAAACTAAGGTATGGAGCTGATTAGACCCTAAGAGAAATCTTGGATAGATTCTTGCCAAAGAAAACTAAACCTATGCTACACCACACTTACTTCTTCCCGTGTACTAGACTTAGGTTAGGTACATTGGGGTAGGCGTATTTTAGAAGCACCAGTTGAGTACTTTTAGCCATTGTGTTTTATGTATGTATTTATCTATGGTTTAGAAGCCATACAATGCTTTTACAGTATTATTTCATAATACTATTCTTGCTGTACGCATTATACTTTGCAGCCTGCATTACGATTGTAGCAGTTCACTTTTTTTGCATGAGAAAGAAGACTGTTCAATAAATCCTTTTATTGAAAACGCCCATCTCTCTATTTCTCTGCACCTCTGATGAAACGAAGCATGCACGGTTGACTGAGTAAAATATTTATCTATTGTTTCCACGACTCTGAAGATACGTTTATTCTTGGGGAAACAAAGTTGTCATCTTTATGCGGTTGTCAGAAACTAATCTCTTCTTGTGTATTCAAGAAAGTTTATAGTGACCTCTGAGTTTGCTGGACATTAACAATTAAGTTTATTATATTTGATAGAGACCTAGTAGACATAAGTCCTACGTCAAATCTATAGGATATATTATTCCAATGCGCAGATCCTATTGGGAATATAGGAACTACACTACAGTATCACGTATGAAAGGTGTGTGAATGGCCTGTAAAGCGGCTGGTGCCTTGCCGTGGCTTTACAGCTCACGAGCTGCGAGTCACTGGTTCGGTTTTTGTCCATTTAATTATTGACAGTGTATTTCATTTTTGTGAAATCTCTTGTTAATAAAATGTTATATACTGAACCATCACTCGCCCTCATGCCAAATCCAACCAGTATGTGTGTGTGTTTGAGGAATAGATGGCTGTGCAGGAATCTTTGTCTTTTTAGCCTCTCATTCCATCTAAGAATAACCTACCAACTGTAGATATTGTCATAAACCCATGGGAGTACATGGTGATGTCTCTATAGTGAATTCCAACAAGTTATTTTATCCTCAATGTCCTGAAAACCTCAAAATGGCTGTCACATTTTCCTTGCAATATTGTGCCAAAATTCTCACGCTACAGAAATAAAAAAACGAATTATCTCAAAATGATCTGGTTTTGCGAGGGGGAGTCACCTGGGTTTTTGGCCCCGTCGTCTGCGGCCATCTAGGGAAACCTACCAAACCCACACATTTCTGAAAACTAGACGTCTGGGGGCTTCCAGGGAGGTATGGCTTGCGTGGATCCCCCAAAGTTTCCTTACCCAGAATTCCCTGCAAACCTCAAATTTCACTGAAATATTCACTTTTTTCTCACATTTCTGTGTGGGAAAATTCTGGAATATGTGTGGGTCCACAAACTTACTCGCACTCAGCGTTCCCCCAGGTCTCCCGATAAAAATGGTACCTCACTTGTGTGGGTAGACATAGTGCCTGCAACAGGAAATGGCCCAAATCGTACTGTGGAGACTTCAAAATTACCTATAGGTAGACTTTGGGGGACGCGGGGTGGGTGGCAATTTGTGGATCTACGCAGATTCCAGAACTTTCCACCACAGAAATGTGGGAAAAATGTGTTTCTTTTGACAATTCTTTAGGTTTGAAAGGGATTCTGGGTAACGGAACCTGATGGGAGGCAGTAAAGTCACCCTATCCTGGATTCCCCTGGGTGTCTACTTTTAAAACATGTACAGGTTTTGCAAGGTTTCCCTAGGTGCCGGCGGAGCTAGGGTTCAAAAACTACAGCTAGGCACTTTGCCAAAAAAGGGTAATTTTTCACTGCGAAATTGAGGTGTGTTCACGTTGCGTCTTGCGCCGTTTCCAGTCACTAGGCCGACCCACACAAATGAGGTACCATTTTTCTGGGAAGACTTTGGGGAACGCGGGGTGGGTAGAAATGTGTGGATCTACGCAGATTCCATAACTTTACACCACAGAAATGTGGCGAAAATTTTGTTTTTTACACTTTTTTATGTTTGCAAGAGGGATTATGGGGAAAAGAAACTGCTGGGAGACAGTTAAGTCACCCCATCCTGGATTCCCCTGGGTGTCTAGTTTAAAAAAATGTATAGGTTTGCTAGGTTTCCCTAGGTTCCGGTAGAGCTATGGTTCAAAAACTACAGCTAGGCACATTGCCAAAAAAGGGTCATTTGTCACTGAGAAATTGAGGTGTGTCCACGTTGCATTTTGCACCGTTTCCTGTAGCAGGCACTAGGTCGACCCACACAAGTGAGGTACCATTTTTCTCGAACGTCTTTGGGGAATTCGGGGTGGGTGGAAATTTGTGGACCCACGCAGATTCCAGAACTTTCCACCACAGAAATGTTGGGAAAATGTGGTTTTTTGGACAATTTATTTAGGTTTGCAAAGGATTCTGGGTAAGAGAACCTGGTGGGAGGCAGTTAAGTCACCCCATCCTGGATTCCCCTGGGTGTTAAACAATGTATTGGTTTGCTAGGTTTCCCTAGGTGCCGGCAGAGCTATGGCTAAAAAACTACAGCTAGGCACTTTGCCAGAAAAGGGTCATTTTTTACTGCGAAATTGAGGTGTGTCCTCGTTGCGTTTTGCGCCATTTCCTGTCACGGGCACTAGGCCTACCCACACAAGTGAGGTACCATTTTTCTTTGGGAAACGCGGGGTGGGTGGAAATTCGTGGATCCACGCAGATTCCAGAACTTACCACCACAGAAATGTGGGGCAAATTTGTTTTTTGGGACAATTTGTGAGGTTTGCAAGGGATTCTGGGTCACAGAACCTGCTGGGAAGCAGTCAAGTCAACCCATTCTAGATTTCCCTGGGAGTCTAGTTTTCAAAAATATATAGGTTTCCACAGGTACCGGCAGAGCTAGGGTTAAAAAACTACAGCTAGACACTTCGCAAAAAAAGGGTACATTTTCATTGTGAAAATGTGATGTGTTCAAGTTGGGTTTTGATTAAACAAAAAATTGGTTCTGTCGGGTGGCTTAGCGAATTGCTTTAAGTAAAGGCTATGTTAGCTCTTAAGATATTGACAAGAATGATAATCAATTACATTCATTTACACCTCTCTGAGAACAGATTTAGTTCAAGGTTTTTATGTATGAAAAAGTCACAATTGTAATACACTGGAATTTCTTCATTCCATTTCCAATTCAATAACTGTTAAAAACATGTGAAGAGTGACTGTTGGTGAACAAAGTGAATAGTGAAAAAAATTCAGTGACACTTATTTACAAATTTATACAGTATTGTACATGTGTAAAAAAAGGGGGCGGGGATGCAAAGATTTTTGGTTTTGGCGGTCAGAGTTCTGAATGAATATTCCAAGGACACAGATGGTTATTGCGCCTGTTCCCGGAGGTTTCTTGACCAATGTTATGCGTCGACGTTTCGACCCTTAAGTGCCCCAGTTGGTGGTCACGGCGGGTCTTTATCAAGACAGGGAAGGGGGGGGGGGACATGGGGTCTGGAATCGCAGGACGGAAATTATCGCATCCAGGAGGAAAGCCTGAGGTCAATCCCTTGACAAGGAAAAACTGCGCTTTCTATTGTTGAGCCGAGCACCGTCTGAAGCTGGTGCAGTCACTCGAACCTGCATTTTGAAAAATGACCAATAATTCTAATGCTAGTATGAGTATTCCTAATTTCGAAAATGTGCAAATATATACTGTTTCTAAACTCTATAGTTTGTTCCCATTTCAGAAATACATAGGTGTCTTTCATACCGATTTTTCAATGTATACATTTTCCCACAATAATTGCTATTTACCCTGTACATAATAAAAAGTCATTGCAAATTGCTGCTCAGTTTTTGACTCTGGGTTCGTCAGGTTCTTGGTGAACCTACCAGTCCTATATATCCGCACAACCAGTAAGGTCCATCAGATGGAAGGGTATATTGCTTTCAAAGAGCTGTCATAATTAGAAGAAGTTACAGGTGACAACGTTGACCCAAAAGGCCGTTTTTTTCAACTAATTTTCAATCTTTCCTATATTTAACTGTTAGTTTCTATAAAGAATCCTTGATGGATCTACACAAATGACCCCTTGCTGAATTCAGAATGTTGTCAGCTTTACTAAAATGTATAGCTTCTCAGGATCCATTATTGCTTACATACCCATTTCTACTATTAATTGGAAGGAACTTGAAAGCACCAAAAATAGCAAAAATAGGCTATGTCCCAGAAAAATGCCAAAACTGTGTAAAAAATGTTGGTTTTCTGACAAAAGTCTGTCATTCCGTAAAAGCTGGGAAAATTGTGATTTCAGCCCCATAAACCCTTTTTTTGATACCATTTGCAGGGGAAAACCCAGATGCTTTCATTTGCAGCCTGTTTTTCCCATTTTTGCCCCAAAAAACAATATTTTGCTGTATTTTGGCTAATTTCTGGGACCCCTCCAGGGGAATCTACAAACCCTGGATACCTTTAGAATCCCCATGATGTTGGAAGAAAAGGACATAAATTTGGTGTGGATACCTTATGTGGTCAAAAAGATACAGGTGCCTAAGCGAGTACTACCCCAAATAGCCAAAAAAAGGCTTGCAGGGGGGTGGGGGTGGGGGGGAAGGCCTAGCAGCGAAGGGGTTAAACTAGAGAAATTAAAATGTAATGAAATGTCAAAATGGTGGGATGGGGCCACGCTATATATTAAGTTAAATAGAATTCCCAGGGGTTTAAGACCCCAAATAATACCCACCTATGACGATCTCGACAAAGACCTTTTAAGTATTTGGGAGAAGGAACTGACTTCTAGTTCATTTAAATTAATTGACATACTTATTAAAAATGCAGATAGATAAATTCCCAAACTCCAAGCTAAAATTGAACAATTGGAGAGTGAGATTTCTACTTTGACTTTACCGGGTGCAACTACTAAAAAGTATGATATTTTGAAGGGAATATTATCAAGCCATCAAAATGATGCAAAACAAAGAAAAGAGAGTAAACTTAAGCGAGATGAGGCAGACTACAACAGCGGCAGAATCTTCACTTTTATGACCATTTAATTTAAGGCGATAAGAAAAAACAAATCTCAGACCCCATAACAACTAGTTCAAGTAATATATCTCTAAGCACAATACTAACAAGTGAGAGTGAGAATGAAGCAGGATTGGGAACCTAGGAAAGGCACTGAACCCTTTAAGGAATTCTTACTTCTTGCTAGAAGTAAACCGTATAAAGAGGGGTAGCAGGGAACAGACAAGAAGAGGACCAAATATAGGAAACATTACATACCTCTTGACTCTGCCACCTCAATCCCAAGCAGGTCCATTGGGACTTGCTCGGAATAAATCATGCCGACCCAGCTGTGCATTACTTGCCGATGAGTGCTTGCAACCCTGGTGAGGCAGTGCATCTTATGGTGCACATGCCCCCAGCACTCCTTCCATTCCTGGAAGGTGTAGCCCTTTCCAGGCCAGCAACCAACATAAGGGCAAGGAACAGATGCACTAAAAATTGCTGTCACCTCCTCCTCAGAAAACTAACAAATGTGAGGGGCGTCGAACAAGTGCAAACTGGTACAAAAAAGAACAACTACAATGCACAACATGTTGCTATGCAAAGTCTATGTTCCAAGAAGGGCCGTACAAATGGCTCTGCTACCTGAAACCTGGAAGTGACCCAAAACCTGCAATTGAGTTGACTGACTATATGGCACTTAAAACTGTCTGGTATTCCTAATCTCTTCAGTTTACATTGACCAATCTTTTACCGTTCAAACCCCCATGGATACAATTGGATGATTGTGAGTCTGTTATTGTACTTGATGTTTTGTTCTGTGTAATGGAGTTGCATTGGTGGGTAGTGCTGTCTTGAGGCTGTAGGTGCTGTGTTGTTTTGCTGTTGTTCTGTATGTCAATATGGTGTTGGGTTGGTCTGAATTTTTTTGGGTTTTTTTGTTTCCAATATGTTAAGTTGTGCTATAGTTGTTATTTTGTTATGTTGTCTATTTTGTTTATAATGCTGTATTATACTGTTTTTGTGGTTGTGTTCTTGTTTGTGTTGGTGTTAGACTGCTGGAAGTTGATACTGTGGTGATGTTAAGTGGTAGTGTCTTGGTGAGTGTGGTAGTGATGTTCGGAGAGGTGGTTGTATGGTGGTGGTGATTGACATTGTGGTGAAGATGTGTGGTACTGTATTTATTATAGGCTAGTGTACACTGTAGGGTGTCACAGTGAAATTATGGAGTGCAGTAGTGTAGTGATGATGGGTGAACTAATGGTACCGTAAACTCTATCTAGTGGTGCATGGGATTGCATTATTGTGTTTGTAAAGTGCTGCTATGGGCAGACTGTGTGGTGCTCTGGGGGAGCAGCAGGATTGGAGTGCAGTAGTGTTGAGATGATGCAATGGTGATGATGGAACATGTGGCAATGTGGTGGCATTGGGTCGCAGTGCTAGGCTGGTAATACCATGGTAGGATGTTACTTGTCCTTTGGCTTGTACTGGTAATCTGGTGGTAATCTAGTGAATTGATTGGAACAAAATGTGTGATAATTCACTGTAGTTTGCATGTATAAAAAATCCCTGACTATGCCCCATGCACAGCCATGGAAGAACTCCAGGATAAATGATACACCTAACAGCTAACTACAGGTGGTGAGAGAAATACTTGTCAGAATCCCCTTTTTTAGAAAAGTAACTATAATAGTCTAACAAATTGCTAAATGAGTATGTAGCCAGACCTAATAATGAGGAAACTGCTGTAATTTGTGAACATTTAAAGAAAAACATCATAATTCCCTCATGAAGGCAGAACTAAGCCCATGTGGCAAACTCCCCTCCTCCAGCGGATTTTTCAGAGTTTTGCCTAATCCGCGCTCCTTTGGGAACGCAGAGTGCAGGCAAAACTGCAACTCTTCGCAGTAGAGGAGTTAGCCCCTGCACCCACGCCCAAGTCAGAACAGGAAATAATCACTTCTGGCTTCTCCCGGCCGCCCTCCTCCTCACCATGGTCTCCTCCTCGCGGTAACAAGCCGCTACTTGGTACATCTTGGGAGGATTGCGCAGGCGCGCACGTGCAGGCATGCACAGTCCTCGCAACACATACAACGTAGGGGTTTGCGACTGGCAAGGGCGGCAAGGAAGAGGGCAGCCTGGAGACGCCAGAGTAGGTAAGTGATTATTTCCTTTTTTTTAATTAGGGTGGAGCAGAGTTTCACAGAGTTTCACAGAGTTTTTTTTTCAACTTCCACGTGGAACTCCGCATAGTGGCACTGCGCCAACTCCGCCCACCCTTAGGCAGAACTCTAAGATCCAGATTTACTGAACTTCTGCCTTCACGATTGATAGCCCTTATTACAGTTAATAAATGCTAACTTTTGATTCGGAGCAGGTAGAAAATTAATGCTTGGAATCTGAGGAGTTATAATTTAAAATCCTCTTTAATGGTAAAGTTGAAATTTACAACTCTGTCACAATTCTGAAAATGTCACCGTTAGGAACTTGACTTTTTTTGTCCTACCCATTTTATGCCTGCAGCCTGTTCCTAGGTCACAGCCCGAGGTGTTAGTGACAGTTGGCCACTGTATGTTCCTGCTAGCCACAGAATAGAGGGACTAGATGATGCCTGAATGAGCAATCTCAGGTAAGATGGGGGGTACTGAGCACAGCCCCACTTACACTTCAATAGGCTGTACCCTGCTGTCCCACAAAGAACTTTACACTCGCCTTTTGTGCCTGCGGACAGACTGGAGCCAGGGCCAGGGTCAGGAAATACCAGACACTTCTGTGAGGAGAAGCCTCCAGAAGTTTCTCCCACTTCAAAGGAGGCACCAGGAATAAAATTAAGGGCCTCAGACCTACTCTTCAGTTCAGCCCTCGAACTGCGGAAGGACTCTCAGAGGACTGCCTGTTGCTGTGGCCTACTGTGTACTCCAAGAGGGCAGCTTTGCTGCTCCAAGAATGACTGTTTTGCCCCCTGATGCCTGCTCTGAGCCTCCAGAGTTCTGCCCTGTTCCTTGAGTCCTGCTCTTCTCCTTGAACCCAGGACTTCCAGAGTGACTCCAAGGGTAAGTTGGCTGGCCTCCTGATTAGAGCTACAGGGATACAAAAGGGTCCAACTATCTTGATCCTGCATCTAGACCCTGCCTGTATGGGCTTTGAGTCTGACTCTCCAAGTGGTGCCTCTCTAGTCCTGGACCCTTGGAAGTGATGCCCAGATAGCACAAATTCAAAAGTTGTGACTTAGAAAGTTTTTGCATGGAGGAGACCAGGACCTACCTGTTCATAGAGGTGCATAGCCATATGACCTGACTTTGCAGCAGCTCCCACTAGGTTCTTCTCCACAGTAGCAAATTCTCTTCAGTGGCTTCTCACAGAAGGGGTTCCCAGCCTTGTGGAGCCCATGCTGGCTACCGCCTGTAGCTTCTTCCTGCTAGAGATTTTTGACTCTCATAAAAGAGACTAAGCCCGAACGAAGGACACCACCAGCTTCCTTGCCCTGCTGACCTTTACCTTCTAAGACATTTTCTTTTGAAACTCTTCTAAGTCCAAAAGGTAAGTAGAGACCAGGCCCAATCCACCTAGTGAATCCGACCCACACTCCATCGCAGTCGGCCATAACATTCGACTTTGCTCTGGTCTCACGCAACTAGGTGTCTGTGGCTGGCACTTTGATCTTTTAGACACTATTTTCTATGTTTTGGTGTCAATTGATTCATTAAATTTGTCTCTGTTTTTCTAAATTGGTGTGGGATGTTTCTTGTGTTGTGTCTTCACTTTATTACTGTTTGTGTACTGCATAAAAACTTTACACATTGCCTCTAAATTAAGTCTGACTGCTTTTGTGCGATGCCACCAGAGGGTTAAGCACAAGTTTATTTAATGATTAATTTAATTACTTTTGTGGTTCACCCTGACAAAGATTGTGGCTGTTGCTTGAGTAGGGTTTCATCCCTCTCAACCAACAACCCAATTTCTCACAAAGATGCAGCAAGGCACAAATAGCAGTTTCCATTAACTTTCGTATGCACATTTTTTTTCCGCAAAAGATTGATACAGGTAAACAGGCAAATGTCTTTTCATTGTGTAGTGCCAAACACATGTCAATGTTATGTGAGGATGATGTTGTGGGGTGGGAACAGCACAAACACTGGATTACATGCACAATCCGACCTATGAACATTGAGTGCCCAACTTTATGTTAAATACCAGTGACAAATGACAGTAGATACAAACACTGGGCAAAAGGAAAATCGTGTGATTTTCTGTGTGTGATGAACGAAATTTGCATGAAATCAAAAATATGATAGGATTTACCCGTGTGTGATTGACTGAATCTAGAAATGTGTACAGGAGTGTGTCCTTTCAGTACAAATCTTACGACACTTGCTCACCTTGATGGCTTAGAGTTATATTAAATGGCACTTATTGACAACATTATTTGCACACAGCTCTGCAAGTAGAGCATTGGGCAGATTTTTACCCTTTGGGCTAATCAGATTTGCATTTTTCATGCACTTTAGTATGAATTTTAGTAAATCTGAGCTAACGTTTATTATTTTATCACACAGAGCTATGATACCAGTTGTAATAACAGGACCAACATGAAAGCAACACCAATGAGTGTAAACGCGGGGTCTTAATGGCAGGAAGCGAACAAGCAAACATTTTATTTTAGACTATTACTTGGATGGCTGCCAGATGGCCTGATGCCAGCACTGTCATTTTGACCAATGACCCTTAGCATTCTGGGATGTCTTTGCCAATACTTACAATGTTAAAAGCAGTGGAGCAAGACCTGGGCTGTAACTTTCATACTGTAAAGAGCCTCTCATCAGGCTAGAGACCTGGGTTATTTCATGAAAGGCCTAAATGTAAATCACATGGTTTGGGTTGACTACATATTACCATAGACACAAAGGTAGAGATGAGGACTGTCAGTAAAAATGGTCTAGTTTCCCAATTCCGTGCATGAGTAGCTCTTCCAGTCCAGGTTTCATTGTGTGATTTATAGTTCGACAGATATCATTATAAAGGTAAAACGACACATCATAGAACGCAAACAGTAAACCTCTACCAAATCAGTTACTCACATATGAGCCTTAGAAGCTTGACAGCTCTAGTTTCATATTACAAGCAAGTTTAATATTACTGCCCGGTACGCCAACTGACATGTAGGGCAGCAACAGAGAACCTCCACATCTGTCTGTACTGGGGAAGTTTCTGTACGGTGTCCCCGGTTGGGTTCAAGGTCTTCATTTCTGTTTCCACACTTCGCCTTCAGGTACACTTTGGCCAGCCTCTCTTCTGTTTGCCTTCTGCGGTCCAGTGGAGAGCCGTTCTAGTGATGGAGTCTAGTTCTCTTCTGATGGTGTGTCCAATCCCTCTCCATCTTTTTCTCATAATGATAGTGTCCTTCTCTCTTGCTTCCATCTGGTGAGCCATTCCTGGCTGGAGAAGATTCACGCCCAAAAATGCACAGAATTCTACTAAGGTTATTGGTGTTGAAGGCTGGCAGTTTGGTGAAGTTGCTTTTCTTCGCTCGCCAGCATTCTGATCCATACAAGATTATGGACAGAACGCACCTTTGGTAAAGCCTTAGCTTGGTGTTCGAGCTGTACTGATATGGCGTTCACACATCAGCATCCTGAAGGTACTCCTGGACTTGTTGAGTCTGCTTTTCATGTCACTATCTGCCCCTCCATCATGTCTGATAGTGCTGCCTATGTAAGTGAACTCTTCAGTCATGGCTAGGTCCTCTCCATCCACCTTGATTGGTGAAAGGCTTGGGATGTTGAGTGGCATGACTTCTGATTACTTTGTGCTGATCTTCAGGCACACAAAGTTAGCTGTTTCCTATATATACTGGGGTGTGAGAGAGCAAGATTAGGTCATCCACATACACAAGATCCTCCACTATAGAGAATAATGTCCATCTGATGCCTCTGGCTTGATCTTCAGTTGTGCATTGCATCACCCAGTCAATGACTAGCTTGAACAGTAACACTGACATTGCATATCCCTGTCTCACTCGGTCTTTGACTTTGAAGCAAAACCCACGATCACAGAAATCTGGTACTTAATGTGCTTCCAATTGATATTTATGAAGACTACACAGCTATATCGCTCAAAGCCAGACATTTTACTTATGTTCTGGAGTTCGTAGTTCCGTGGTTATAATGAGTACAAATTAATTTCAAGACTGCAATAAAAAGAGAAAGAACAGGACTCAACGACCTACTAATGCACAGGCTAGGAAAACTTGATAGCTCCGTATAATCCATAATGTGTGCATGGGGCAAAGTACCACCTATTGTACATTACAAGGAATTGCAAGTCAACGGAGGAGTTTAATGACTATATAGAGGAACGAGGCCGAATGTATAGATAAATCTCACATAAAGTGGGTTGGCATAAAAGCTAGACTGGACTGAAGGTGTTACATATGATTCTGGGGTTAATGGCAGTATGCAGTTTTATTAAACTGCAGTGCGCTGAGGCCAAATTCGAACAGCAACTCTCTGGGCAATATTCAGGGCAGGAAACCGAAGAAACAGGAAGCAAATTGTGGTAGCGGGAAGCAAATGAGGTCCCAAGGAGCTACAAAGTGCCACGTAAATTTGCCCTGAGCCCAGTTCTGATTCTTCCATATAGAGCAAGTTAAGGGAGCAACCTCAGAGTACTACCTACTGATGGGACCAAATAATAGCAGACTGAGAAAATGTTGGGCCTCGTTTACAAAAAATGATGCAGCACAGCCCTGCAAACTATTTTGCTGAGCTGTGTAATTTTAAAATCACAGGGATGCGTCATATTAATCAATACAACACATCTGTGTGGTTTCCCCTTTGCTGGTGCGCAAGTGGCTGCCATGCACCAGCACTGAAAGCCATGTGTCATGTTGCAAAGGTGCCTGCATTGAGGTGATGATTGTTTTTGTGCAGGTAGGAATACCTTCCTGCACAAAAACAATAATTGATGGAATTTTCCTCTTTCTATGATACATAGAAAGGGTAAACGTTTACAACGCAGACATTACATCGCACTACCATTACATAACAGTCATTATATCGCAACATCCTTTACATCGCATGTCATTACAACGCAGCCATTACATTGCATGTCACTACAACGCAGGCATTACATTGTAATTCATTACAAGGCATACCATTACAACGCATAGTACCCTTACACTATCCAACACTTACCCTACTGTTGCACTCACTGGAGTTAGAATAGTAATTTTTACCCCTACACTATCCAACACTTACCGTACTGTTGCACTCACTGGAGTTAGAATAGTATTTATTACCCCTATACTATCCAACACTTACCTTAAATGCAGTGTAATGGTATGTATTGTAATGGTATGCGTTGTAAAGGTATATTGCGATGTTTTGGAATGCGTTGTAAAGGTAGTTTCTGAAAATGCAATGTAATGGCATGCTATGTAAAAGAATGTGTTGTAAAGGATATTGCGATGGAAAAACTGTGTTGGAAAGGCATGCATTGTAAATGTATGCGTTGTAACATCATACATTCTATAGAAAGAGGGAAAAAAGAGGAGAAATAAAAGTATTTCTCTTTGTTGTGCACCTCCCCTGGAGAGGCATAGGATGTTGATGCATTCTCAGCTTTACAAAACTTTGTAAATCTGGGAATGTGTCAGGTTTCAGGGATGTTGCGTGGGAACACCCAGAGCAACACCCATGGAACGCAACTTTCACGCAGAGTAATGCGTGTAAGGGGAAGGGGCCCATATTTACAAGGCCGTGAAAAGTCACACAGGGTGACTTTACGTGGCCTTGTAAATATGGGCAGGCACTCTGCGCCCCTTGTGCATCGCAAAAAGTGACGCACCGCCAGTGAAATGGCCTTGTAAATGAGACCCTTTGTTTATTTATGTGCATGGGGAACAGTCCAGAGGCAAAATGCAATTTTACCTATAGCACTGAAAATGTGTTCCTGCCCGAGCCTGAAGCTGACAGTGGCCTCAGATTTAGACCCTTGGCAATATTTTGGCATTTGGTAGAACTGCTCTATATCACTGAGCACTATTAACCACTCTCTCACCACTAGTTGTGTTTTGGCAAAATGAACCCACCACACATCCCAGTTAGCAAGCTGAAGAGTGTCGCACAAGGAGTTCATTGCTAGAATGTATGGCAGAAAAGGGGGGGGGGGGGCTCAGTCACTGCCTTATACTGGGATTATCAAACTGCACCTCACAATCACTTGTATAGTTAGTGATGCATGTGAAAGAAAAGATCCTGACGTCAAGATGGCTACTGAAGGAAAAATAGCGTTCATTTAGCAGGGCTTTGTTGACAAATGAACGTTTATTAAAAATGACAATGCATGCGGCTTCCAAAGGTGTGGCATTCAGCGAGGAGCCCTGGGGGAGAGTGTAAGTGATACACACCCCAGGGGTCCTGTGTCATCATTGATTGTGACATCTGATCACTGCGGATGGGCTCTGTGGGATTATGGCACCAAGGGAGCTGACTGAGCAGCAGGAATAATTTATAGACAGCATAAAATATGAATTTAAATATAAGCATCTAATCCGCAAACTAAACAGCAGCAGAAATCAAACGCTCGCCCAACAGGCATTCATAGCGAGAACCATTTGGTTTCAATATGTGCACTGGGACTCAGCGCCCATCTGCATTTGGCTGGAGTTTCCAATTGCTCTGCTGAAATTATCATAAAGTGGCATACTCATTTTTCTTTTCCCTGACCATGTGTGTTTGCTTTACATCCATACAGTGGCCTCTGAATCGGCGATATTATTGCCTGCAGTCTCACTGGTGTCACAGTCACAAAGGAGTTTCTTGTTGTCGTCGTTTGATTGATGTCTCGAAGAGTGAGCCAGCAGACTCAGTAGAGTCCGGCTCAGACAAAACCCATGGTAACACACATGAATGTACCACGCCCCATCATTCCCTACATCTTTTCTTCCTGTTCTTGGTGTTTACCAATTGCTTCTAAAAGGTGTGATCATAAAGTCGTCTGAGCAGTACGTTCTTGTGAATATTCCCTTTCCGCAGCAGGCAGCATTCCTCAACTTTGGGATCCTGACGGGAAAAGTGACGTCGTAGAGAAATACCTCCTGTCATGAACATGTACACTGGAGACTTGAAACCGTTCATGTAGCATTCCTTCGGTTGAGCAGCCGACGTCTAAGGTCCAAATCTTCAAAAGCAAACTGTCAGTATAATTACAGCCAGTGAACATTCTCTTGGCGATAACTTACAGCTTAACAGCGCTATAGTGTCAGAGGGACTTCCCTGCACTTGATTCTAGGATTTTCGCTGTGGGAAAGTGGCTACTGTTTCTGTCAGCTTTGTTCTCCTACATATGTGTGTCCACATAGACACAACTGTATTATTTTGCTCTGTTGTGTGCATAGGGTATTTATGTAATATTTGAATAGGGAGTCGGTTGGTTGCTGACACTCTTTTGAGTGGTTATAGGGTATTTTCCCGCTCACCCAGTTGCACCACACCTCCACTTTTGTTTGACACATTTTGCGTCCACCTCTAGCAGAGCGCCCTGAATTCACTCTGACACCGAAAAACCCTTTTCTTGCTAGTATGAGAACCAGATGTATGAAGGATTTGGCTCTGCTTGTGACATCTTTCTGACCCCATTACACAATTTAAAACCTGGTGCTACCCCCTCTGACCCACCCACTGCCAGCAGACCCCATCCAACACACACACATCTCTCTGTACCTGCCAGGATGTGTGGCCCCATGGTGCATTTGAGGCAGAGGAATGTCCGCTGGAGAGAACTCTGCAGTATAACGTCTGCCCTCCAGGGTTGACTAGGCCAAAAAAATAAGCCCGGGCAGCAAAATAAAAATGGCCCCAGTCAGCAAACCAGATAGCTAAAAACGTGGTCCACATTTCTAATAAGGACAGTTTTGTGCTTGTAAAGACAGGCTATACGAGTGCTTTGCAAGGTGTGCAAGACTTCATGCATTTGTGGTCATATAGGAAAATCAATAGTAAAAATCTCCCCACCTGGCCATGAAATAGGCCCACAAACTGCTATTAACACTGTCTGGGCATAGATTGCACCTCATTGGTACTGGTTAACACCTAATTATAGCAATAGTCAACAGAAAGGTGACCTGTCAACCCTTGCAAAGATCTTTCACTGTGCAGAAACAAGTGTCACTGTGTTTTTAGTAACTTTTGAACCGTTGGAGCTAGAAACAATTTTTTTTTGTTAAAATCTAAATATTATGCAGCAGATGATTGGTTATGTGGCAAATGCAGCAAATCTATAGTTATGCGAAAAACGCCATGCCGCACAATCTCATAATTCCAATACCACCTTGCCACCCTCTTCTTTTTAAAAGTGGAAAGACATTTTCATTCATTACTATTTTCAGTTCAATGCACTTTTAAAAGCAACTTTGATGTAGGCATCTAAATAAAACATACACACACACACATACGTGTTAATGAAAGCATGCATGTTGAGTCTTTATGTTCAAAGTACTGGCTAATGTTGCCTATGCAGCTCCCAGTGGGTAAGAGACAAAGCAGGGTCCTACTTATTGTGGCACGTAAAGGAGGCGTGGAGGTAACAAAGAGCCCACTGTTCTTTGTTAATTGTAATTTGAACACACTAAATGTTCACATTTTTGCCGCATGCACCTCCCTAGCTTCCTTAGACTTGAATTACTTGTCCTTCAACATATTGTCTTCAGTTCACACACAAGTTATTGTGCTGTAATATTGAGCACAATTGTGAGAAAATCAATACAAGGATATAACATTGACACAGATGTAACAAGTGTTGAAATGTGCACAGTGAACGGAGATGGTGCCACTCTGCAGCAAAACAGTTTATTGCAAAAGATACATTCTCTAGGATAATCAGCTAAAAGTATCTTTTTGTCTTGCACATCATTGTGCGTGATATTTCCCATTTATTTTTACTTGCCATATTTTTGAGGTCGCTTGGTACAAGCAACTCCTTAAAGATGTGGCCTTCATCCTACAACACCCCATTTCCAAGGCTGAAAATTCGCAAATCTGAACATGTGATGCACCAGCATTCAAACATCTTTATTTACCTTTGCAAAATTAGTTATTAGATATACTTAAAATATTCGTTTTAAGTTGAAATTTGTGAAAATTGGGTCAATCGTTTAGGACGTTTGCATTAAAATTAATTAATATAAGACCTGCAAGAAGTTTGCATATATATTTCTAATAATGTATGTGTCGAATTTCAAAATGATGTATATATTTTTCCAAGTCTTAATTCCTGCAAATCCGCCCCAAGATCTTTTCTAAGTGGAGAGTAATCTATTTCTAATAGATCATTTCATTGTTACTCAATTGTAACATAAAGACTTTATATCCAACATGTTTCACTTAACATTATAATGGGTAATAATATGCACAAGATGTCCGTCACCTGTCAAAAATTCAGTGGTATACGCGTTAAGAAAATCACATAACCATACCTTTCTACTCTGATCTAAATCCCAGAAACCCCAAGGATGAGTCAATACTAGGGAAGGGTGCATGGGGGTGCGGGTGGTAGCACCTTGTGGGCAAGATGGCGTCTACGACCTGCGAAATGGAATCTTGGCTAATGCTGCTCTTAGCCCTCCCCGTTTCTTGTCCTACTCCATGGTCAGCTCTCTCCTCACTGATTAGCCCCAGCAACACGCTGACAGTACCCCACAGAAGGTAGATAGCCTTTGGCTTCAAGGTGGATGAATACCCACTGGTACTTCAAACATTGAGCAGGCCAGATGCACTACAGATGCCTCTCAAAACTGTGGCGCCATCATGCAGAACATAGCTTCAGAAGTGGGGCACCTCCATTGATGTCTCCGGGGCCATTCAGACCCCACAACCTCCAAAGCAACAAGTATTCCAGTGCGGCGTCGCTTTCCGCCCCCTCAGCTCATCAATGGTGGGTCTAAAGCCGATGTCAGGTGGACCACATAAGCAGAGCTCTAAATGGAATTATAGAAGGACAGATGCTCTGGACCTCATTTATGAGACTCCTTGCACCTCCGGAATATCACTTTTTGTGACGTGACGTGGCGCAGAAGCCTGCGTGATATTTATCAGGCATCACTGAGCCACTTTTTTTGGCTTAATGCTGCCTGATAAATATCAGTCCCTTTAACGCAGTGTTCTGCGCTAAAGGGGCGTGCAATGAGTGTTGCTGGGGCGTTCCCAGCAACATCCATGGCCTTTTGACACTGCCACTTATTTAGGAGAAATTGTAAATGAGGCAGTGCCAAAAGCTTATGCCTCCCAGGGGAGGTGTAAGGAAGGCCCAACGAGGAGAAATATCTTTATTTCTCCTCGTTTTTCCTTTTTCTATGTGTGCTGCATTCTGCAGCACACATAGAAAGAGGAAGAAGCCTCTCATGATTATTTTTGTACAGAAAGGTTTCCCTTCCTGTACAAAAATAATCATCCCCGCAAAGGTGCAAAGGTGCCTGTGTTGGCGCACGGCAGCCCATTGTGCGCCGGCACAGGGGAAAAGGATAGGAATGCGCGTATCTTATAGATACAGCGCATTCCTTCCCTTTTTTTTTACCGCAGGGAAGTGCAGCTTAGGGCAAAACCTCATAAATGAGGCCCCCACTATTTAGAGTACTTGGTTGCTCCTGAGAAGTGCTGGGACTCTTCGATTAAAGGTATTGAGGCAGTGCTGAGAAGTGCCGGTACTCTCCAATTAAATGTATTGCAGCAGTGCTGAGAAGTGCCTTTACTCTCCAATTAAATGTATGGCAGCGGTTCTGAGAAGTGCCTTTACTCTCCCATTAAATGTATAGCAGCAGTGCTGGGAAGTGCCAGTACTCTCCCGTTACACGTTTTGCAGCTGTGGTGAAAAGTGCAGGTACTCTCCTTTCTCAGTAAAGAAGTGCAAGTACTCCGTACTGGACAGAATCTGCTTATTTAAAGCCCAGTACATAGGTCAAAGAAGAGAGTTGTACTGGAGCTCAGAAGAACAACAGCAGGTCCAGAGTCGAGTTGACTCCAGCCCTGAAGGTGATCTATAATTTTTGGCTCATGCTTAAGACAATAGTTGCTTCAGCAAGTTAAATGACCATGCCTGCTGCTGTCGATATTTCCCCTATAGCTAGACGATTACAAATAAGGCAAACGTAGACCAGATCTACACCATGGATATTGCCCTATCTGGCTCACCCTGCAAGTGAATGAAACGAGATGGAAGAAACTGGATGCACTGAGCAATTGCATCCAAATGTTGTTTTCCTATATCTTCGATTCAAAATGACTCGAAGTATTTTGTTAGCATTTGGTCATGTCTTATGCATATACACCTCCATAAAGAAGATGTAAAACTGCAATGCTAGGTGGTAGAGTTGTTATGTGCAACTGATAAAGAGACCGATCTGCGTACTTAAACTCCGTAACATTTTCTCTTCATCAGGGTCAAACAGGGTAGAAAATAGGCTGGGGCCCTAAAATAAAAGTAGTCCGATTAGCAGATCAGATTGCTAAAAAAAAGTGTCCCACATTTACAGAGGGACAATTTGAACTCGTAAAGACAAGCTGAATAGTTGTTTTTAAGGTGTGGGAGACCGCATGGATTTGTGCTAGTGGCAAGCAATGTCTGCGGAAATATCAGGGAAATCAATAGTCTAAAACTGGCCTACCAGACCATAAAACAGGCCCACAAACTACCAAAAAACTGTCCACACACTGCCCTGTCAGACCACCCCATCAAGCACTGCCAAAATGCGCTACAGGCCAGCCTGACCCTGCTCTTAATACATAAAATAATTTGCAGAAATATTACAAATTTCACTTGTAAAGTATTAAAACTTCTAAAGCTGTTAGCACCAAACAACAAATATACAAAACTGCAGATGGGAGCCAACCCTGGAGTCATAAGTGCTAAGTTGGCCCAAAGTTGAAACTTTAAAGCAGTTTGGAATTCGTAAAGTTTTTATCTGGGGACCCATAAATAGGGGGTCAAGTTATGGCAACAAAAAGGGGGTACAGTCACAAGGGGCATGAAAAGCATTCTGCTAGTCAACTTATACATTATTTTTTTTTAACTCTGCTGCAAAGAATTCGGCAAGAAGGAGACACGTGAAAGTAAATATGTTCTGGCTTGATTGGTTGCAAAGGCTGTATTTAAAAAAAACTTTGGTGCATACAATCAAAGACGGGCGTTAAAATAATTGCCGCTTTAGCGGCAGAAAACGACCGCTAAAGCAGCGATAAGCCCATTATCAGTGCTTTAGCGCCAGTTTTCTGCCGCTAAAGCGGCGATAATTTTATCGACGTGCTTGATAATATGCCCCGTTATGCGGTTAAGGCACCTCCTGTGCTCCCAGTAAATCTTAAGGAAAAATAAAAATGGCACAAGGACTCTGGTGGTTGATGCACTTGGTGGAGCGATCTGTATTTTGCCTAATCACAGTTATGCCTCATAAAGTAGCATAGAGGGTTAATGCGACTCCTGCAGAGCACACTATGTAACATGCATATAACAGCATTGTATTTTATGTAGATATGCAACCTGATTTTTGACACAGAAATCCTTGCATTGCTTTCAGTTCTTAAATTGCAATCCTTTTAATATAGCACAGTGAGCTATTAACTGGCAACAAGGACTTTCAGACATACTGCAAGGTTTGGGTTTAGAACCGTATTTTTATTTTCTCAAAATGTCATTATTGTAAGGCTGCTAAATAAGGGTTCTTTTGCTTGTAGTAAAGTCCCATTAGAACAGACAACTCCAAGCACTGCATTATATTTTAAATCCTGATATGTTTTTCTCCTGACCATGCATTCTTAACATATAATCTATATGAGTACACCCTGAAATTGTCATTGTCTCATGTAACATCTTGTACACTAATTTATAGATTTGGATCATTTATTTTCAATGTACAATGTGTGAGTGTGCTGTAAAGCGACTTACACACTACATTGGGATATGTTTTAAAGTCAATAAAAATGAGTAAGTGTTATTTAAATTGTTACTTGTGTAAGTACTCCTACAGACCAATTCATCTAACATCATTACAATGCTTGCACATCACTTAAATACAAGGATTGAACAAAGTTAAAAGTTTGCCTCCAAATTGTAGTTTCTCATAAATGAAGTGATAACAAGATGTGTGCCTTTGTTTCCCTCCATTACATAGGCATCTAGGTGTTATGCTCCAGATAGCTCCCAGCCAGGATTAGATTCAAATAAAACATGGGTTGATAGCCCTTTAAATTCGGCCTTTGTTTTGAGTCCAGTTGAAAGATAAAATAAGAAAGCCCCTACACACTCTGCACATTTCTGCTCCGACAACATGTGGGCACTGCTGAATTGTGTCCCGGTTTTGGCAAATTACACTGGAGCAAATTCATCTTATTTTACTGGGGCCAGACCGATCGTCAATAATAGATACCGGGTCCAACTAGATTCACTTCATTCCAGGACTGCTTTAAAGTGTTATAGGATATTATTCCAAAGAGGAGAACAATCTGAAAGATCCTTTTCTTTGGCTTGAACCATGGACAGGGACATCTTAAGGATTTTTGAGGCCCGGGGCGAAACTAAGGGCCCGATTAGGATCGCGGTGAATCCGCATCCTCCGGGCCGACGGAAGCCACCGCCGGCCCGGAGGATGCGGATTTACCGCTGCGGACACAGAAAACACCCCCCGCCAGATTAGGATGGCTGGGGGGGTCATGTTTCTGTCTGCCGCTTTTCCACCGCGGTCGCCTTCCGACCACGGCGGAAAAGCTCTAATATGGCGGCGGTGTCTATCAGCCATATTAGGATGCCGGCGGAGACATGCTTTTCCACGGCGGGTTTTCTGCCGTAGAAAAGCATGTGGTGTTTTGAGTATGGGGGCCCGTTGCGGACCCCAGGGGTGTTGGGGGGTGCACATGGGTATCCCCTGCCTTTGCATGCACAAAGCGGCAGGCACCACGCAGTGCCTGCCGCTTCGTGCATGCAAATGAAAACATGCACATTTAACCTTGCGGCGGGTGCTGCTTGAAGCAGCATCCGCGGCAATGTTAAATATAGGGGATTTGACCGCCAGGGTGGTGGTCACATCCTAATTCCGAGGGAGGAAACGCCGCAGCCCCTGCGGACGGTCCCTCCACCTCGGGGTTGGCGGACGGATGCTGGTCCGTCCGCCATCCTAATCGGGCTCATAGTTGGTAACAGCTTTAAATATATGATCCAAATTCGTGCTCTCTTCGGACAGGTCACCGACTCTGCCGACTGGTCCAAATTCTAAACATGTTTAAAGAAAGAAATATTTCAATATAAATACAAAAATTTAGGGTGAATGACAAGCAAGTAATATTCACTTGGCCTAATGAATGGAATGAGCGGAAAGTGCTCACATATTTTAAACATTAATAGTAATTTACTGACAGGAGGCTCACCATGGTCTTTACTTGAGGTATAAAGTCATTAATATTTATAAATGCAGGAGTTATCAATTAACCTTCAGCTTGTTGTGGTGAAGCTCATGCAAAAATGTGCCAACATCTTTATGATCAATTATGATCCATTGCAATGGATTTAATTCACATGTACGCATATAAACCTGAAATGCTGTACACAGGTGACAGAAATACGTAGTTCAGACCTTATCCGGAGGGTCTTGAGTGGGCATAAGAGGAAAGAGGAGTTAGAAATGGGAAAAGAAATGAAGGCCTATGGTTTTAAGTCCATTTTGTGCTGGTGATGCTGAAACAGATGAGTTATGCTTCTGCACGCACCCCAGACAGAGAGTCAGCTAGGTAATCTAGACCCATGCATGTGGGATGGCATGCTGCTGCCTGTCATGTCGTGGCAGCAATAACGACTGATAAAATGTAGGTATATTTGTAAGAGCTTTATTCTGCTTCTCCTCATGACCCTGTCCCTACTCTAACTGCCCCTTTCCTGTTGCTGCCCCTCCTCTTCCTCCAACCCCGAAACTCCTCCCATCCCAGCTACTAGACTGCATACAACATTACACTGCTTTTGTAGCCTGAACCGAGTTTGATGTTACAGTCTATTTGCTGAGTGTTTACTATGTCAAGGGTTCTCTAGTTGGTGGTTGCAGTAGGCCACAGGACTGAGTGAGCACAGGTAACATCCTGCTTCTGATGGAATCAATGGTCTTGTTAATTTACCAATGTACCGATACAAGTTCTCACACAGCGTTAGTCTATCCCTGCAAGTGACACTATCATAACTCTCGGATGTTTAAAAAAATTGATCTGGGAGATAACATTCTATTGCTATTTGAGAGGTGGAGCATGTAGCTAAAGTTATCACAGGATATACTTTAATGTAGAAGAAGGGAAGATAAAGCTGTGGGGGCCATTTTACAGAACACTTTGTTGTATTATGATGTAACCTACATGTATGAAAGTAATGTAACAATTTAGGGATAGAAAGGCGGAACGAGGAACGTAAATAAAGAGGCGGTTGCATTCGTTTGATTTGTTGCTGTAGACCAAAGTATTGTTGTGGGTGTTAGCCAGGAGGAATAATAAATGGAGTTGTGGTTCAGTAGGTTGTAGTAGACAGAGCTGTCTATTGAGGCAATGAAGAAGGGCAGGCACAGTTGAAGTTTCTTGCAAATGGCCTTTTTTGTACAGTTTAGTTAGGCGCACTACAATTCTCAGGATTCTACCACCCTGCCACTAGATGACGCTAACAAGGGCCGTTTGCAACCCAGCCTTTGCATCAGCATGGGACAATTTCGTATTTCGTATTTATTTATTTATGATTTTGGAACTCCAAAGAGGTCCACATAAAAGTAAAACAGCATAAAATATACTTTTCGTACAATCGAGTATACAAAACAAAAATAACATTTTTTAAAAACTTTAATTGGAGAGTCTAAAAGGATCTTAACATCCATAAAAAAAATTGTTTAATATATATCTAAAAAGCTTTTAAAGAAGTAAAACATTCTGTGGCAGAGCATTTCATTTGGTGGATTATAAATGGCGTCTATAAATGCGGTGGCAGAGAAAATAGTTAGTTGTAGGCAAATCGGTCTCATCCACTTTCGCCGGTGTAAAAGTAAAGCCGGACAGATAAAAAGCACATGAGTAACATCCTGAATTGAATTATTGCAAAAATTACACACAGCTGAGGAACCATACCATCTGGACAGAACATTATTCAGAGGAAGAAGATCCAGCCTCAATAAAAGCCAAAAACGGCGTACTCCATGAGGGAGATTCCAAATGATATAGGGTTGTGCTTTTCTTATCAGACAAGAGTCAGTGGCCAGAACAACACCTTTCTTTAAA
Source organism: Lissotriton vulgaris (assembly GCF_964263255.1). NCBI lineage: Eukaryota > Metazoa > Chordata > Amphibia > Caudata > Salamandridae > Lissotriton > Lissotriton vulgaris. Next base: position 782,219,439 of record NC_141687.1, on the reverse strand, counting down.
ATATGAGCCTCCCTATCCATAGTAAAGCTTAATTTCCAGGAAGCCAGTTTCAAAGTGGACTTTAGCTGATATGGGGATAGAGTGAAGAGTACAGATTCATCTAATTGAAGTAAATCAACCGCCGTTCTAAAAAATGTTACGATTAAAGAATGCTCTTTCAGAGTTCCTAGTAGTTCTTTCTGAATAAGAAATCTTAATGTACCAGGTTCTCCCTTTGCAAGACTTAAAACCCAACGCACTATCCCTGCAAGGCCCTGAACCCAACTGCTACGCAGACCAAATTCTAGCCTAAGGGCAGCCACGGAACAGCCGGAATTAACAGAAATTAAACTCCGCAAAATTTTGCCTTCAGTTGTATTTAGAAAACCCCACTTTCCCAGGTCAAGTAATTCAATGCCATACAGTAGGGAAGCTGGAATTTTAACACGGAAAACCTCTAATAAAATGGAAAAATGTCTTTTTCCTGTAGATCTATAAAGAGAGATTAAACTTTTGCCTTGTGCCATTGCTTTCCGCGTATTATTTACTATATGAGCCTTATCACTTAAATTTCCACCTATAGTTTTTCCTAGGAGACATAGGATTTTACCACTTCCAATTTTTGTCCACCTACAGACCAGGTAAAACTCCCATATTTCGGCTTTTTCCTTCCCGTAATACACATGACTTTACTTTTTGACACATTTATCTTTAAGTGGTGGATCTCTGCATATTCAAATAATGCCTGCAGACGATTATTTAATCCCCTCGGTGTTAAGGCAATAGGGGCAATACCTTCACAGGAAGACAGGGCATAGGGGAGGTCAGATATATATAAAGAACATTATAAAGGGGCCAATAAACACCCTTGTTTTAAACCATTTGCCATGGTAATAGCTTGGGATAGACCTCTTTCCCCTCCCATCAAGACTCTACACCAAGTATCAGAGTGAAGAGCCCGAACTAACTCCAGGAGGGTAGACGGCATGCCAAGATCCGATAGTTTCCTCCACAGCAAAGGACGATCTACTTTATCAAATGCTGTGGAGAAGTCTATGAAGGCTGCATAGATTCTCCCTCCACGGACCTTAATGTATTTTTCTGTTAAAACTTGCAACGCCTAAACCCAGTCTGTTCAAAGGGTAGAATTTCACCCTTGACCACCCAATCATTAATTAGCTTCAGAAGGCATTTGGCGAAAACTTTACCTATGGCATCCAGAAGGGCAATTTGTCGATAGTTGTGTGGAGCATTGCGGTCTCCCCTCTTGAAGAGGGGGACTAATATGCTCCCCTTCCAAGATGAGAGAACTATTTTGCATGTAAAACAATAACTAAACACCGGGAAAAGAATTTTGCTCCACATTTCACTATTTTGTTTTAAAACCAAGATTGGAAGCTCATCCAGACCCATAGCACCGGAGGAACGCAAACCCTTTATGGCCAGTTCGATGTCTTTTTCAGAAGGCGGACCATATGGTGAGCAATCCACTTTTGCTCCACTACAGCCATCTACCGTTCCGTTACTAGCGTACAGGTTCTCTATTAAGCCAACCCACATATGCTCTTCAATGGCTACTGGGAGTGGTCTAGATCTTGCTCCACAACCCTCCCCAATTAGGGACCAAAATGTTCTTACTTGACCTTTGAATACAGCTTCCCGTAATTTAATCCATATAGTATCTTCCCTCTCTTTTTTCAACCTAGCCTTCGCCCTACTTCTCTTTCTTTTTAGTAATACTATTCTATGGTATCTTTCGAGCGAATAAATCAGATATTGTTCCCTTATTAACTTATTTATTTCAGTATTAAGTGAACGAAGAGATCTAGGGATTACTTTGGTATTTCTTTTTTGATTTGGTTTTTTTGCAATAGAGATCACCATATTCAAAAAGTTATCAAAACATTCTATTTCAGACCTGTTCCAGTTAACCACATTTTCCACAGTAGCCTCTAGAATGCTCTCCAAACCCCTGATTGTCCTAAAATCCCAATGGCATCTCCCGGAGTTCTTTCCAAAGCCGACCAATTCACTGTTTAATGATCATAAATCCGTCTTAGATGGATTTAGATTTACAGTGATAGTTAATATTTTATTGTCGCTATATAATGTGTTAGAGACCGTAAAATCTTTCAAAAGGAAGAACGAGGAACTTCCCACTATCACATAGTCTAGGATGGATTCACTATTATTAGATTTATGGGTAAAGTTTGCCGGTGTATCTGAGGATAACCTTCCATTTGATACAATACCTTCAATTTCTGTCAATTCCTCAAGAAGCAGTTTCCCTCTCTTATTTGTCCTAATATTGCCCGGAAAAAGGGCTTGAGGAATCTGCGAAGATTCCTCTTTGTCCTTATTTCTAAACATCTCCATTATATGAGGGGTAGATTCTGCAGCAATTATTTTCCTTATATAAGAAAATACCTTTTTTAGAAGTGCATTGTAGCAGACATCTGGAGGAATATAAGCGTTTATCAAAAACAGTGGTTTACAGTTTTTATCATTGTCGAAATTAGACAGTGTTATTGACTGGAAAAGATTGCTAGGGTCTGTATAATGAGCAAAATCCCATTTTATCTTGTTAGACAGCAAACAAGCCACCCCGCCCCTTGCATGGCCTCTTCTAGAGGAAGTAGCTCTTCCATCTAGCGAAAAATAATCTTTACCCGCAAATAATTTCTCTGCACACCAAGTCTCTTGGAGACAGATCACATTAGCATCTAATGTATGTAAAAATTGTAACTTTTCTGGGCAATTCTTTATTCCAGCAGCATTCCACGATATTATTTTTAGGTCATTGCTAGCAATGCGGATGCAGTTTAGGATTATTATTAGATCTACTCGACAAGACACCAGGCAACCAATTCCATTGAAGGCTCTCGTAAGAGACATTCCGTTGAGATAAGAGGGAAAGGGGATTTGTACATGTCACCTGTCATACATTTTTTGAGATACAGATTTTTAAATCTTCAGTTTTGGGAAGACAATCTCTACTACCTGAGACTGCCTGAAGTAGCAGGGGCTTATTAACCTGGCTTTTCTTTCGTGATTCTTCTAAAAAAGGAGTGACATCAATCCCCCTACTTTGTAACCCTTCTAACAATTGAAGAATATGATTTACAATAATTTTTTAATAAAACCTTACCCTCATTATATGTCCTACTTCTGTTTTCAAAAAGGAAACTAAGTCCATATCACTACTTTGGATAAGTTTCAGAATTTTGATCTTCAAAAAACATTTAAGGAGCGAGGACCTATTTAATAAGAGATTCGTATCAAACAAAGGAAAAAAGTCTAGATGGAGAGTATCTATACTTTCACTTTCATGGACTTCATTTGACATTTTTGGAACGTCTTTTCTTCCAATCATATCAGAGAACGAGTTAGCCAGGGGATTAAGTACAACTGATACTTGACTAGCTGTTTTCAATTGCCCCATATTTGTAGAGTGTGGTAACTCCCTTTTTATGACATTTTGGGCAGCTAACATGGGGGATATGGTGTTAGGGGGTAAATCGTTATGAATCAATAATGGACTTGTCGCCTGATCTATAGGTTTCAGGCTCTCTTGGTCTAGTTCGACAAGTCGGATCATCTCTTGAGGTACATTAGACATTAACCCCTGAGAAGGATCTTTTCCAAAAGAGGTGTCTAAATATTCTTCAAAGTTAATTTTCCTTTGCCTCTTTTTTGCAAATCTTCGGATTGGTTTCCTCTTTTTTCCTCTATTCTTTTTAAGTTTCTCATATTTTTCATTTTTCCCCTCACACAATAAATCTAGAGCACCCTCTTTCTCCTCATTTATCTGGGGTTTAAAAATAGGAAATAGCTCCTTATCTGACCGTTTTTCGAAATCTACCAGGGTTTTTACTTCTTGATCAGGCTTATATACACAATCATCTACTGGAGCTTTTGATGGAATTTCGAGGATATTCTCCGACATCACTGCTGTTTCCTTTCGTCGATTAGCTGGGAATAACTATCATGTACAATTTGGACTGAATCATGGAAAACATTCTCAAACTTATTCTCGGGCACCATGTATTTCTTTGCTTTCAGTCCTATTGGAGTCAACTCATTGTCTGGGCTGGATTCCTTCCCCTGTTTGCTATTTAATAATACCTTTAGTATTTGGGTTACGGTTTCTAACACACAGTCTGAACCACCAACACATTTTTCTAATAACCTTAAAATAGAAGAGAGCAAGTGTTCTAGAGATGTTAAAGAATCAGAGACAGGTTTATCCTGCCCGGTGGATTGGTTAAGGTGGATATCAGTGATATTAAGATCAGGGCTCGTGGAGAGATATTTGTCTGTGATAATATATAATGGGATTTATTAGAGGGAGCACTACTGTATAAGTGGAGTCCTGAGGGAGCTATTGCTGCTGGAGTATTTACAGGTTCAATGGTTTTACTAGTATCATAAGTAGGCATGGGCGGAAAATCCGTTCCGCTCGCGGATTTTGCGGATTTTCGGGAAATCCGCAATCCGCGAGATTTGCGAATTTCCTGCAAAATCCGCAAATCCGCGAGCAGCGGATTTTGCTCGCACTGCTCGCACTGTTCGCGTGAGTTCGCGCCCCGCGAATAAGTGCGAAATTGCAGAAATACGATCTAAGCAAAACTGAAAGTAACTACTTACCAGGTTCAAAAGTTCAGGCACATCATTAGTAGCCATTTCCTGTAGTGCTTCCTGAGGGGCCCCTCCAGAGTTCAGTTGCCAGTTGAAACTATTATGTGACCCTGCTCTGAACCTCAGAATAGTTACACATATGCCACAAAGGTCATGAATTACAGCTAAGGGAGACAAGCAGGAGCCAGGCTGGAAGTTAAAATCCATTAATCAGCCCCTAATTCATTATTGTCAGTTGGGGCAGGGCAGGTGTTGTAACTAATTTTGCAACAATGAAAGCACTTAGCAAGTGCAAAAGATCACTAATCAGGGCGCACTAAGGAAGCAGGTGCCAGCTAAAAAAATATTCTGTGACACATTAATCAGCCCCAAATTAATTCAGGTCACTTGAGGCAGGGAAGGTGTGCTTTGCTTTGCCGAAAATAATGTACACTGGACAACCAGAGGGTGTGGTGATGAAACAGAGGGTGGCATGGGTGGGCCAGAGGGTGGCATGAGTAGTCAGAGAGTGGCAGTGGTGACAGAGAGTGGCAGTGATGAAGAAGAGTGTCCCAAACAGGTTGGACACGTAGAAACAACAAGTTCGCAAAACTTGCGACCCGACAGGTAAGTTCGCAAATTGCGAAATTGTAAAAACCCTCGCGAACTGGCAGAAACACGGGCGAACACAAAAAAAAAAAAAATCCGCAAATTCGCGGGAATTCGCGGATTTTGCGGATTGCGAATCCGCAAATCCGCAAAATTCGCGAACGCGAGATCCGCAAAATTCGCTCATGCTTAATCATAAGTAATATATCTCTTGCAAAGCTCTATATCTAGATCAGGTAGGGTGAAGTCATTACTACGAGCCTCCACCGACAGGGGAGGACCGAGAGGTTCTTTTAAGATTCCATCGGGGGGAAGTAGGGATCTATGCACAGTTACCTCCACTGTTTTAAAGGTGGAACCTAAGGGGCCATGGGGGGACAGAGGACTGTTGTTATTTTTATTTTTATCCCCAATGGATTGCACCAACTGGCCCAAGGGTTTCAGGAGGTCTTGGGGCCCTCCCTCTCCAACAGTGAGGAGATCAGATCGACAACCTCTGCCATATTCGATGGATCAGTAGGATCAACATAATTACTGTGCACACTCACTGTTGTTCGTCCTTCTCCATCCCCTTCACCATTAGTGATTGCAGTATTTGACCCTACAAAGGGGACTCTGTCCTTTCCCCGCTCCCATAAGCTAAATAGTTGACTTTTACCTTTTAACAGCCCAACAGAGGCCTCCTTGTTTCGTAGAGGATTTGATTTGGTCTTGGAACAAGTCCTACCCACCAATAGTCGCCCAGACCATAGCTTTTTAGCAGTCATAATGAGTGTCTATTTTAAAAGTGAAATACTAAAAGGGGGGCATACGACAGAGGCGAGGATATAATGGGATTAACAGAGCATCAGTCGATAGGGCAAAAAGAAACAGAAAAGAAAGCGCTAGCTATAAAATAAATAAATAAATACCACTGCTTTATGGAAAGAGCCTAGTCATGGAACAGATAAGGTTCTTTTGATGGAAGTAAGGGGGTAGGCCCCAGCCCAGCCTCCTCTGGCCACAGAGGGCCCGCCCTTTGCCCGGGCTTAGCCCGGCGCCGCCCTCGCGCGTCCAGCGACGCGGAGAAGCCGGCGGGTTTTAACAGCGCCTCCGGGTGCAGAAGTGGGCGTGTGCCGGTCCCCCAAGGTGTTCTGGGAACTGTAGTTCCCCTCCCGACAGCGGCCGCTAGAAGATGTAAATTGCGGCGGCAGGAGGGAACAGATGTACCCCTAGAGACACGTTGGTTAGCGCCTTGGATAGCGCGATGGCGGCAGCAAATCAGGTAGAGTCAGCCAAGGATTACAAAGTTGCACAGAAATGTTCCCCGCTCCACCGAGAAGGCGGCGGGTTTTAACAGCGCCTCCGGGCACGGAAGTGGGCGTGTGCCGGTCCCCCAAGGTGTTCTGGGAACTGGATAGCGCGATGGCGGCAGCAAATCAGGTAGAGTCAGCCAAGGATTACAAAGTTGCACAGAAATGTTCCCCGCTCCACCGAGAAGGCGGCGGGTTTTAACAGCGCCTCCGGGCACGGAAGTGGGCGTGTGCCGGCCCCCCAAGGTGTTCTGGGAACTGGATAGCGCGATGGCGGCAGCAAATCAGGTAGAGTCAGCCAAGGATCACAAAGTTGCACAGAAATGTTCCCCATCTAACCATATAACCATCTACACTTGTATACTTAGTTTCGCTTCATCTTCCAGCCCAGGTTTCTGCCCCACAGCCTTTATGCATTAAGGTCCTCAAGTTTCCTGTCAGCAGACCCTTCATAGATCACAACCTGGTACTGGTTCTCAGTTAACTAGTTTGGTTCCTTAATCTTACGGTTATTCTAACTCTTAGTTTGGCCCTTTGTGTTTCTTAGCTCCGATCCATACTCTGTTCCTGGTTTTCCTGTTTTGTGCCTTCTGGTTTTCCTAGCCTTCCCCTTCTCAAGTCCCAGTCATCCTTCCCTTGATGGTGGTTCCCTTACTCCTTGCACCTGCTTTATTCTATGCACCTTGCTCTCTCCCTGCACCTATGCCCTTCTCTTGAGCCTCCAGCTATTTCAGCCCTGTGAGCCCAGCCTGTAGTGGCTCCCAACTGACTTGGTTGTTGAGTCTCCTCCTGCTAAGTCGCATCCCTGGTGTTGTGCTTCCAGGCTTGCCTTTTGATTCTGTTTTTACTTCTTGTAAGCCTTCCTATCTGTTTCTGTGAAAGTCTTTGCTCTTACCACTGTCTGCATTCTAACCACTGTCTACACTCTTCCTGTTCTATCCTCTTACATGTAAACTCCTTGCTTTATGTACTGTGTATTCCAGTGCTGACCTTGACCTTTATTCCTGTCCTGCTTTGACCTGAGTCCAGTTCCTGTTTCTGTATTCCCTCCACTATCCACTTTCTTGCATTCCTTTGCTGTAGTACTTGTTTTATCGTATAGTTTTCCTTTGCAGTCTTTTAGCAGTCTATCAGAACCTGAACCAATCCTAAGCTTCTGTCCTCCCTTCCTTTCTAGCTTTCCAATATTTAATCGTATGTGTTTATCACTTCTCTAGAAATCCCTTCCTCTTCAGAGAACACACCGCCCCAGTTTTCCAGCCTTGTCTAATCTCACCCTGCAAGTCCCCTGACAGATTATGAGCCCTACACATTATCATTCGTAGTTTTCTCATGTTTCGTGTATTAAAAGCCAAGAAACCTATGTAAGTTGAAGTACGTAGACGCCCTTTGCATAAGCAGCACTGTGTTTTTCAGCCATTTAGAAAGACTGTTGGCCTGAAAGATCAACTTATAAAAAGGATATCTACATGCTAAATATTATTCCCTGTGGTTGGCTGGCTCTATTATGTTACTTTTTGTATTCAGTTTTCAATCCTGGCCATTGGCTAATGTCTGCTATTGAACTAGACGATGAAGATACATCTTTGCAAACTTTGTTAGCAGCAGAAAGGCAAATAGTTATTTATATCATGGTGCCGCAAAGAGTACTTTTCACCAGTTTGCAATACCATCAATCAGGGGCAAGAACCTAAAAAGCCTAAAGACAATTGCAAGTCATTGCATATAGAGGGGATGTATGACGTTACAACGCATGCTTTTACCACGCATGCTGTTACAACGCAGGTTTTACCATGCATACCATTACAACGCATTACACTTGGGGGTGCTGGATAGTGAATAGTTTAATTTACTATTCCAACTCCAGTCCCCGTGGACACTAGGGAAGGTGTTGGATAGTAAATTAAACTTATTCCTTATCCTAGAGCGCCCCCCAGTGTAATGCGTTGTAATGGTTTTTGTTGTAAAACCTGCGTTGTAACAGCACTGCGTGGTAAAAGTTGCGTTGTAAAGGATGTTCCCCATATAGAGGTATTTTATCAACCTCATAGTTTACACTGCTGTTACTATTCCTTTATGCATACCAGAGACTTATCGCCTGAATATACTTTTCATTCTGGTATAGTAACGTCTTTTGGGTTCTTTGGTCTGCAGGTTTATCCATTTCATAACCCCTGTAAATGAAGCCAAGAAACTAACAAAACAAATTCACAGACCCAAAGGGCTTGTTCAACCATGACAGAGTCTGCTGTATTCCCTGAGAAAGCCTCTGAAATGGCATCAGAGAGATATCATGGATTGTATGACAACAATGTCCATTTACTCTGCCAAAATATGGCAAAAGGATATGTGTTCACTAGACTGAGCCCTGTTTCCCAGAACCTTACATCCTTATGATGAGTATCTTAGATATTAAGACTTCTACTGAGTCTCTCAAGTAAGTTGAGGCCTGACTCTTTAATACAGAGAGTAAAGCTAGAAGAAGAATATGCTAACCAATTAAAGATTCAGTTGAGATACTCTTACTTCCCTGCCCAAAGAGTTTATGTAGCTTATTGTTGAACCTAGCTCCAAAAATGCTGATATTTGCTCATTGTGATCCTTCTCCAATGCATAAAGGCCCCTGAGATTGAGCAAGCTGCTTTTGAAACAAGCACCACTGAAAAGCTTTAATACCATGAAACACCTAAAACTCCTGCACTGAGAGATTACAGCATTACAGTGTCTGACAGGATCTCTACAGGATTCTAATGGAACAACAGTGTCAGAGCCCATTTTTAAGTCTACTTCAGCTATTCATGATGGTGTTGGTCTTACCACTGTTCCAAAGCAAGCCCAGCATTCTGATAAGGATAAAACAAAGCATGTAGGTCCGTTCTGGCTTAGAGTAGAAAGATTTGCCCCTGGTCTGCAAACAGAAAGAAGCTACAGATTCCCTGTTTTCAGGAGCCACCAGTACAGGGAGCCGTCGGGATCCATGGATTAGTAAATACAGTCTTGGGGTAATTGGGTGGACTCTACACTCCCAAGATCTCTATAATTAAGTTCTGTCATGAATTGTATGAAGTATTTTTTGTTACAGAGAGTGATGCTGGACCCTGACCAACCTAGGGATATCTAAGGGATACAAAGACCCCTCCAGTGTCGAGTATGTATACAGAGTGATGACTTAATACACTTAAGCATGAGATGCATGATCATGCTGATTGCAACACTTATCCACCCAGTATGAGAAATGTGTGGGCCATGAAGATACATGAGGAACATGAGGACACATAAGGAACACCAGCTTGTTTTGACTAGTATTTCGACTTGCCGAAGTTTTAGTTTACACATTGTGCACCTCTATTGGGGTGTAAGGAATAGAGGAATATGGGTACTTGTATACAGAGACAGGAAAACATATCAACGCTAATAGTCAGAACTAAAATGAAGGTGCACTCGTTGCATGAAAAGATGTAACACCAGAATGTGTATAAATCATCAAAATGCCTTTTTTTATGTATCCTATTCGCACCAGAAGAGCATGAGATAATTTCCTGAGCGTAACAATAATGTTCTGAATGGTAACAAAAGCATGCTGGCAATATTTGAATGAGATAGACGTTCTCCCAAAATCTGAGGGTTTACCAGAGAAATCATAGGTCCTGAAGAAGTTCATCAAACTACAGTTCTGAACGAAACATGTTGACGAGACCAAAGACCAAGTAGATGCAGGGACACAATATATGCACCACAGGTTTCAATAGTGTTTTTGACTATTCCAAAGGAGATCTTAGTTAGTAAACTCTTATAGATGTCTCATCCCAAAGAATTTCAACAAATATTTTAGATTCTCACTACTGAGGCTGTCACCAGAGACAGTAGAGTTGACATCAGTGTTATCCCTCCTTGAGTGGGGTAGAGCCTACCCGGTGTTTTGCATCATGCCTGGTGAGGACCAGAGGATCAAGTATTTAACATGACTTGCATGTGGGTGAGGGTCCATATACAAAAAGTGTAGTTTTTTTTCATTGACAGATAAGAGTTTATTGGTTGGATTTTGTTAGGATCAGGTCGCTTTTTTAATTTGTTTGTCTGCAGAAAAATGAAATTAATCAATAAGGAAAACAGTATTTGTGTTCGCTGAATATGCCCACATTTAGAAATTTTGAACATTTTCTTTATTTGCATTTCAAGCAAATAAAATGTAATTTGCAAGTTTTTCTTTGAATAAAAGGTCATCTTTATCATATCTCCGACTCACTCCTCTTCTCCTTTACCACACACATTTTTTTATAACTGTTGACAGTGTTCATGACTGTGCCCGTTTCATAATCTCAGTGTTTCCTTTGGAACATGAATATGCTTTGCAAAACAAGTAAATATATAACTAAAGAATTATCACAAGGTGTCAGGTGGCATATTTAGTATGAGGTTAGCATACGCTTCATTGCTCGATCAGGAGAGATTTCGCTAGTTGAGAAATCAGTGTGACAAAAACCCCTACAAATATAACTGTAATACAGATGTAACAATGTTTTTGTCACCACAAACAATGCACTTCAAATAGTAAACAGGCCAACAAGGACCCCAGCCTTATTGTGCCTTGTTAGTTACACTTGCCACAATTTTGTGTATTCAGAAAAAAAGAGATTAGGTTTCTGCAGGGGACCATTCTGCAATAAGTGGCTTGTTCCCCATGGAATTGAGACCAAGTTGTTGAAGGCTGTAAATTCTGCCAATATGAAAGCAGCATCCTTAAAGCTACACAGTTTGCAGCAGGATTGTGGAGAACCAGCTATGCACACTTTCCGCCTGCGTCAAACGTCATTCAGATGGCTCCCCGCAGAATCCAGAAAGATGGTCACCCACGTACTCATCACCAGCAGACTTGACTACGGCAATGCACTCAATGCCGGCATCACCCAGAAACAGATCAGGAAGCTACAGAACGTCCAATACGCTGCAGCCAGACTGGTCCTCGAGATTCCCTGCCACAGCCACATGACACATCACCTCCGACACCTCCACTGGCTCCCTTTTAACAAGAGAATCACCTTCAAGCTCCTCACTCACTCCTACATATCCCTCCATGACTCAGTACCAGAATATCTGAAATACCGCCTCTTTTTCCACACACCTGCCAGACAACTCCACTCCACCCATCTCGCCCTCTCCTCCGTCCCACGGATCCACAAGACCAGAACCGGAGGAAGATGCTTTGCCTACCTCACCGTCAAGACCTGGGACACCCTACCTCTCCAACTCAGGCAAGCCATGTTGTTGGCTCAGTTCAGGAAGGGCCTCAAGACCTGACTCTTTGACACAACCTCCACAACCAGATGAATCTGCAGCCCCCCTCCTTTTCCCCACCTCAGCGTCTTGAGACCATAACGGTTGAGTAGCCACGCTTTACAAACCCCTGATTGGTTGATTGTCCTATCAACATGCACTGTGACTTTCAGTAGGGTGTAAACATTTGCTTAGTGTAGAAATTGTTGTTGCAGTTGACACCCCAAGTTTTGGGGGTATGCGGAGATGTGGGTCTTGTGATCATAGTGTTACTGGAATCAAGCTATACCGGCTGGTGAGCCCTTCACATGGCGAAACTAGTCCTTGGTTGCTTCTATTCTGGTTTACGGTTGACCTGGCTTTGCGGTTAAGGTGGGTTTTCCCATTGAAGCAGGGTCAAGACTGATTTGCATATTGCTGGGTCAAAACTGAGGTGGTTTAAAAACTATAGCTTAGGATGCGGCCTGAGCGATTTCCAGTGACTAAGTGACTAAGATTAATTCAAGCATTCCATCCATCACCTTTTTGTTGTTGCATCTGTAGCCCTAATTGTGATGGGTATGCCAAGACCTGGGTCCCATGCTCACTGTGCCACTGGAATCAATTCCTGGCTGATGAGCCCTTATCAGTTATTAGTCCTAGGTTGCTTGTATTTGGGGAGGACCTGGCTTAGCAGTTCGGGTTGGACTGTTCCCATTGGAGCAGGGTCAAGATTGATTTGCATATGGCTGGGATCAAACAGGGGTGGCATGGTGGGTGAAAAATGATGGATTGTGATGTGGGCCCAAGCAGTTGCCAGGGGCTTAGGTTAATTCAAGCATTCCATCAATTGTGTTGTTGTAGTGTAGGAATTCACCATCATTTACGTGGTGTTCCCCAGATTTTTACCTTGACTGTTTTTGATGACTATCCAACTCTGTGCACTTTATTTTGCTAACTGAGGGTGAAGTGTCCATGCTCCCCCTTTAAACATAATGAAATTGGTATACACCTGATTGGCACACTTAACGTACGTGTGAGTCCCTTGTATATGTTACAAAGCATACCAAGGGGCTGTAAGTTAAATGTCAATTGCGGACTGCAGCCCCGCTGTGCCATCCACTACAGTGACAGTGCAAACATGACTGCAGGCCTATCATTTTTAGTCAGGCTGGACGACTAGATATTGTGGGTGCTCTTTCTCCTATGTAACTCCCCCCCACTGGAACGAACTGCCTTTTCACATTCGGTCCTTCTCTGACTTCACCGGTTCCCCAACCTTGTTCAAGATTTGGCTCTTTTATCTCGGTCATCTTCTTTATGCGCCAAAGAGTCGGAAGACTCCTTCGAGGGTGATTCGCTTTGCGCTCTACAAATTCCACTAATATAACAAGCAATGATAAATTCAAATGTATTATCAATGAAAAGGACTAAATCAATCTAACAAGATAGGTCATATACAATTTCTAGTCCTTACAAATTAGTACTGATGGCTCTAACCTTTTATGTTTTAAATCTCAGTTTTGAGTGCATCTTCCTATAATTTAGCAATACTTTCTCACTTTGGATTATACATTCGGCTTCAGTGATATCAATTACAACGAAATCATCAGGATGAAGGTAGTGTGGAATAATTTCCTGGCATTCAGGGTCAACGGTCATATGATGTCACTTCCTCTGATGTCATTGAGGTGTGAGGTCACTTCTGCTACCTCTGGCATTTTGATGAATTGATGCTCATAAACTAGTTTTGAAATGTCGAAACTTTGTGGTTGCGACGCAGAGTAGAGAATGCTTTTCTTTACGAGTATTGTTTGACACACCACTCTTAATAATAAATGCAGTTATTATTATTTTCTATTTTTTATTTAACAGCATGGATTACATCAGTTTTTTCGTTTTTTTTCATCTTGTGTTTACTGATCTTGGCAGGCAGCGTGGAAACGTGCTGTAAAAACCCTCTTACAAATGTTTTATTTGTGAATTTAACCTTGAAATAATGTTAATAAGTCTGGTTTAGGGTTTGTTTACATTAATTCTTGCCCTTAAGCAGGTACAATGCGAATAGTTTTAAATGGTGCTGATTATGTCATTCATATTTTGTGAGCAACATAATGTCTCTGAGTGTACAAACACAAGGAATGTTATTCTAATAGCTATTGAAAAATCCCATGAAGGGCTCTTCTTTGCATTTCCAGCAAACGTGAAGAGATCACGTTGTTGAGAGTGACAGGTGTTGGTTTGTACGTGTTTTTTCCTTCGGTGTAGCAGCAGTGGCTCTGTTGGGTGTGGAGCACTGCTGATAAAATGAGCACAGGCGAGCAGCAAGGTAGCACCGTTTAAGGGGCTGAAAGGCACTCAAAAAATATTTTTGAAAGGATGCGGTTAATCACATAACGTCTCCTAACAGACCAAATACAGGTACATTATGCAAGAAAAGCATGTTTTATGTCTCCCATGCAAAATTAGATCCAATAGACTTTTGTGCCAGAATCTACTGTAGGAAATAATAAATCACCATAGTCACATGTCTAGTAGACGTGGCATTTTATAAACCACTTAGCTCACATTCACCACTCTTAAAAGATTTCAGTAAAGTATTCCCAGTTTTCAGAGCGAAGTGGAAGAACTTTCTCATTTACAACATGTGTATTCTTTTGCCCCCACTGGTGATACAGAATGATGCCCCCTTCTACCCCAAGCACAATGTGATGAGGAATTCAGCCTCCTTTTACAGACATTGAATGGCCTTGATCTGAATTGTGGTGCTATGAAGGTTTGGGGACCCTGCACTGAGTTACTTTATGGGGCCAGCAGTACGCCCCTGCCCCCTTATTTGCTTTAGTAGTCTGGATGATTCTTGTTAGGTTTGTAACTTTCGCCTACAGAAAATTAACAGATTATACAAGTCAGTTATAAAAGAAGTTATGTAAAGGTACTATTCAGACATGAATTCAAAATGTAAATTTGCAAATAAAGAATTCCATACAATTCTTACTGAATTTCATTCTGAATTTCGTAAACCAAATAGCCTAGAAGGAGCTCATCCTGTTACTCAAGATTTCACAGACAAACTGGCAAGCCATTACAAAGACAAAGCAGACACTTTGGACGTATATTTAAAACAAAGAAAAAAGCACTGGCACTTTTCCAAAACAGCAATCCAAGAATATTCTACCCCAGCCTCTCCATTCCTTCCAACGAATTTCACACAATTAGTTTATGGACCTGGTCAAAGCAAGCAGGCCTGCCAGCAGCCCTTCCGACCGGTGTCCATCACAAACCTGCTGCCACACCAGTAAGAAGAATCATCCACAATGCCTTAACTATCGGAATATTTCCAGAACAACTAGAAAAGTCATACAGATGGCCATTACTGAAAAAACCAAACCTGGACCCGCTGAAACCCTGACAACTGCAGATTGATTACAAATGGACCTTTCCTGGGCAAACTGATAGAAAGGTCAACATTCGTCCAAATGTCACAATTTATTGAAGATAACGCATTACTTTCAGACTCCCAAATGGGAGTCCATCCAGGAAGAGGCACAGAATCTGCCTGCGTTGCCATCTGGGTTGACCTTAAGAACACAGTTGACAGGAACGGGGTTGCTGCACTACTTCTCTTGGACCTCTCTGCTGTCTTTGACATGATTTTCCAAGACACTCTGATGCATAGACTCTACAAAGCCAGCATAGAGAGGACTGCCCTAGACTGGATCACATCCTACCTTCACAACAGAACTAATGTCATCCATACCCCCCTTTCTCATCCAAACCGTACTTCACAAAAGTAGGGGTCCTTCAAGGCTCTATCTTCTCACCCATGCTTTTCAACATCTACATGAAGTCATTACCGGCACTGATCAATCAATTTCACCTCACGTGCTATAGTTATGCAGATGACACACAAATACTCCTTCAACTGGAATGCCCAAAAGACATTGAAAACTAACCAATTTTCAGTTATCTCAGTGCCGTGGATCAATGGATGACTTGGAGCCATCTCAAACTGAATGCATCCAAAACTGAAATACTCACATGTGGCAATTGGAAAAATGATTACCCACTCAATGCCTGGCCTGATGATCAGGAAACACCGCCTGAAGTATCAAAGAAAGTAAGAAACCTCAGAATGACCATGGACTCTAAGCTATCAATGAATGCCCAAATGGACAATCTAGCAAGATCAAGCTTTGTTACTATAAAAAGTCTGTGAAACATCTTCCCCTATCTGGGATTTCCACAGAAGGCCCAGGCTACCATCTCTCGGTCTGTCCAAATTAGATTACGCCAATAGCCTCTACCATGGTTCACCATTAACGACTATGAAATACTACAACAGATTCAGAACTTGGCTGCCAAACTACTCTTACACAGAAAGTCACAAGCCCACATCTCTTCTGCCTTGAAAGCTGTACATTGTTTACTGGTTGCCACAAGATCCACACTCAAGCTGCTTTGTATCACCCAAAAGCAATACATGGAACAGGAACGCCCTTCATCATGAATAAAATCACCAAATACATTCAACAAGAACCTCTGCTCTAGAGTGGCACCTCGCTTCAAAATCCCACCGTGCAAGATAAAAACTATGGGCCTCATTAGGATCGCGGACGGACTTGCGTCCATCCTCGACCCCAGAGGATGAGGGAACGTCCGCATGGGCTGCGGCGTTCCCTCATGTGCGACTAGGATGTGACCGCCACCCTGGCGGTCACATCCTGGATATTTAACATTGCGGCGGGTGCTGCTTCAAGCAGCACCTGCCGCAATGTTAAAAGTGCATGTTTAACATTTATATGCACAAAGCGGCAGGCACAGCGCGGTGCCTGCCGCTTTGTGCAAGTAAATGCTGGGGGTATCATAGGTACCCACCATGTGCATCCCCCACCCGCCAACACCCTGGGGGCCCGCAATGGGCCCCCAAAATCGAAAATACACATGCTTTTCCACGGCGGAAAAACCGCCGCGCAAAAGCATGTTTACAAATGCTTCCTAATTTGGCTGGTGGTGTCTGATAGACACTGCCAGCCAAATGAGAGCTTTTCCGCCGCGGTTGTAATCCGACCGCGGCGGAAAAGCAGCGGACAGTAACCAAGACCCACCAGCCATCGTAATGCGATGGTGGGTCTTTGGTGAGTCCGCAGAGGATTTTCCGCCTCCTCCGGGCCGGAGGTGGCTTCCCCGGCCCGGAGGAGGCGGAAAATCCTCCATCATAATGAGGCCCTTTGTGTGGCACATCCTTCTCTGTTCAAGCAGCCAAACTAAGGAACTCTTTACCCCCAAACATAAGATCCGTGGATAACCACATTATATTTAGAAGCCTACTGAGGAGTTGGCCCTTCCCCTCATAACCACCATACTCAAACATAAATATACAACATATCCCTCTGTATATAAGCATTTATTTCGATAACCACCTTATCTTTAGAAGACTACTCAAGAGTTGGCTCTTTCCCACATAACCACCATACTCAAACATAAATATACAACATATCCCTCTGTATATAAGCATTTATTTGGACTATAAATATAAACGTGTATAATAATTAAGTGTTAAAAACATAGATATTCATTTGTTCTACTTACTAAATGCACATTTTACTTATAGTTACATTGTTCTATGTTTTAACATGTATATAAGGGACTGCATAAATAAGTACATTTTTTATTATAACCATTTATCTACAATTGCTTCACTATTGAATTACAAAAATTAAAACAAATACATGTATTTACTGTACAACAACACTTGAAAGCCAGAGTTTTATTAAATGCAACCTTAATCTACATATATTACCTTCCTTATGCATAAACACACCTTCCATGTACTTATGTATCCATATATTTATTACTTTGTTTCTAATTCAGCATCTCCAATGAACTACCCTAAATCTCACCCTATATCTCTCACAATATATCCTCTACCTCCACTTTGACTCATCTCAAACTACTCTCTCCAATGCACTAACCTATTTCTCATCCTATACCACTCTGGATATATCCTCTACCTCAACTCTCTGACTCATCTCAAATCTCATTCTACTACTCTTTCCAATGCACTTCTCTATGTCTCACCCTATACCTCTATCAATACATCCTCTACTTTCACTGACTCATTCATCCCAAAACCCATACCACTACTTCTCAATCCAAATAACAGACTAACATATCCACGGCTCAAATTAGTTTCATATTTTTCTATCATAATTGACCACTTATCCTTTATGAGTTCCAGAGTAGCAGGCTACTCACCGGAAATGCACTTCGATACCTCATCAGGGGTAGCAAGCGCTATAAATGCAAACCTTTTCCCTATTCTATCCCTCCACTATCCTTCTAAATTGAAATAACTAACTAACATATACAACACTCAAATTATTTTCATATTTCACTAAACTAATTCACCACTAATCCTTTATGGGTTCCAAAGTAGCATGCTATTCACAGAAAAAGAGCTTTAACGCCTCGACAGGGGTAGAAAATGCTATATAAATGCAATTACAATATAATCTGATGGATTCTTAAAGGACCATAGACTCAAAGAGATTGTTTTAAGCAGGAGAAAAATGGAGGCAGCACCAGGTATGAAGTCACACTTTAGCCAGTACGGTCTTTTCAAATTCCTTTATTCTTCTTTGTATAAAAACGACAGAACAACAGCCAACGCATTTCGTTCCTTTTATAGGAACTTTATCAAGGTACAAAAACAATTTCTGTATGGACCACATTCTATTTAGTGAATCAAGGCGATAATAAGTCCAATAGGACGGACAAAGTGGAAACCGGTTTCTAGACGAAGTCGGCACAACGTTACAACTGGGTTCTGTTTGCTGTGGTAGATCCCTCCGGGGTATCTGGCAAGATTCTATATGATAATACGAGCTATATATATCCAGTCTCCAAAGAGTTTGAAGGTGCACTTATGGATCCGCATGCGCAAACATGATATTGGAACTGGAAAATGGAATCTGACTGTAATGTTATCAGTAATCTGTAGATGACGACCATCATCCAGTATGAATGAACTTATAATAAACGTCGGTCATTGGAGTCTAATAAGCCTTATATTCCGGTGGCAATGTGTACGCCCTAACCCACGGTTGCTCCTTCTTACCATTTGTACAACATTGTGAAGTTTGTGCCAGTCAGAAATACACTGCATCACCTCTCTTGCTCACAGGTGCAGTCTGAGCATCACTTAATTCCGTCTGCTGAGATGAGGAAGTATGGCTCTTAGGTAGCAGTGCATTTTCACAGACACAAAATGGGTAAAACCCTTTGGTACATTAGGCAGTATGCCCCCTGTCCTGTAAATAAAAATGTTTGCTAAAGAGCCAGAGCTAGAAAGAGTTGACATTATTTATCTAGAAAGGATGATTCAATTCAATGTTTATTTATGATTTTGAAACTCATAAGAGATCCACATAAAAGAATAGCATAAACGAGAAATACAGTTACATTCAAATACAGAAAAAAAGAAGCGATTCATATCCACTAATATATATCTAGAAAGTTTTTTAAAAAGTTAAAAATTTTATAGCAAAACATTTCGTTGGGTGGATTATATATGGCATCCATTAAATAGCTGGCAGACAAAATACTTAGTTTTAAGCAAATTGGTCTCAACCACTTTCGTCGGTATGACAGAAGGACCGGGCATACAAAAAGAACATGAGAAATGTCCTGGATCGAATTATTGCACTTGTTACACGTTGCTGAGGAACCATGCCATCTAAATAGTGAATTGTTCAAAGGGAGAAGGTCCTGCCTCAAAAGGAACCAAAAGTGCCATATACATGAGGAAGGTTCCAAGAAACATAAGGTTTCATGTTTCTGATTAGATAGGAATCAATGACCGGAGAAACACCTTTCTTTAAGATAAGGGTATCCCTATCCATCCCAAAACTTAGATTCCATGTGGCCAGTTTTAGGGTGGACTTCAACTGGTGTGTAGATAGCGTAAAGAGAGTTGATTCTTCCAATTGCATTAGAGCAACAGCCCTTCTAAAATTCTTTACGATTAGAGAATGCTCTTTTAGGGATCCCAATAGTTCTTTTTGTATAAGGTATCTTAAAGTATCCGGTTTTCCCTTTGCCAGACATGAGACCCATCGTACTATCCCAGCAAGGCCCTGGACCCAGCGGCTATGCATACCAAATTCTAACCTAAGGGCAGCCACAGTACAAGCAGTGTTAACCGTAGTTAAATAACGTAGGAGTCTGCCCTCAGTAGTATGTAAAAAAAACCATTGCCCAATTCAAGTAGTTCAATACCATGAAGTAAGGAGGCCAGGAATTTAGCACGGAAAGCCTCTAACAAATAGACGAAATGTCGTTTGCCTGTGGATTTATAGAGCGCGCATAAACCCTTGCCTTGTGCCATTGCCTTCCGGGTGTTATTATCTATATGCGCCTTATCACTCAAATTACCAGATTCTATTTTCCCTAGGAAGACATAAGATTTTACAATTTCTAACCTATGTCCACCTACCGACCACATAAAATTCCCATATATCTGTTTTTTCTTTCCTGTCATACACATGACTACTTTTTGAGACATTTATCTTCAAATGATGAGTCTCTGCATATACATGTAGTGCCTGCAGACGTTTATTTAATCCTTTTGGAGTTAGGTCCAATATTAATATATCGTCTGCATGCAAAAAACAAATAATTGTTTTATCCCCCAAAACAGGGGCAATACCTTCACTTAAAGATAAGGTCTGGGGAAGATCAGATATGTATAGGGAAAATAGTAAAGGCGCTAATAAACAACCTTGTTTTAGTCCATTGGCAGAAAAAATGGCTTGAGATAGGCCTCTTTCCCCACCCTGAAGAACTCTACACCAGGTATCAGAATGAAGATCCTGAACTGGATCCAATAGCAATGATGGCATGCCAAGGTCCAATAGTTTCCTTCACAGCAAAGGACGATCAACTTTGTCAAAAGCTGTGGAGAAATCTATAAAGGCTGTATAAACTCTCCCACCTCAAAACTTGATGTATTTGTCGGATATTACTTGTAGGGCCATTAAGTTGTCCATAGTACCATGCCCTTTGCGAAAACCCATCTGCTCAATGGGTAGTACATTATTCTTATCCACCCAATCCTGAATTAACTTCTAGAAAGGATGACAATATGAAAGATGCAGCAGATAAAATATTGTAAATTGTCCTGAGGGTGCATATAGTGTGTAACCCTGCCTATTAAACCTCTGTCTAAGGCAGAATATGGCAAGAATTAAATGGGGCAGGGAACTAGATAGGGCATCCATCCCCAGTTTCAAGGTTTACTCGATGTTCTACGATGACCCATATAAGATGGTACACGCTTGTCTCTTGTAAAGTGTATGCTCCGTGTTCCGCATATTTCGCCCACTGAATGTATAGAGCTGTATAGGATATATGCAGTAGCCAGCCAGGCACATCAGGTGGTCCCATGACCAACAACTGTTTGGGGAAGAACCCCTCTCCCATGTAAAGGGCAAAATCTTCAGAGGGCTTGCATGCTTCTTGGGTGGTGCAGTTAGCCTCTTCCCTTGCTTGATGGGAGCTGGCAGTGACCCCGCTGAGGTGGTTGGCGCTCCACTCTGACCAGCGAGCTGGCACTTGTTCAGGAACATCTTGAGCGCCATACAGTACATGCATCATGTTAGAGTGTGTCTGACACCGTCAGAGCACTGGATACCAGGACGAGCAGAGCCGCGAACTCTGCCGCAAACTTCACTTTCCTGAAACACGGTGCGCCATGAAAACCGATGAGAGGTAGGTGCGCAGCGACCACAGGACGCGGTGGGCTTCAGCCACCTGTCAGCGGCCCTCTATTGGACACTTCACAGCTTGTGCTGCCAGCCCGGCCTATCCCGTAGGCCAGGGTCGGATTGGGATCACAATTTGGCCCGGGCACTGACGAAAAAGTGGCCCACATTAAGGGGGCGTGGCCTACATTTAAGGGGCATGGCCTACATTTAAGGGGCGTGGCCTACATTTAAGGGGCGTGGCCCACATTCGAGGGGCATGCCCTTTCATGAAACACCATTTGGTTACTCTTTGAGGTCTAATTTGTAGACAAATATTTAGTAAATTAAGCCTTTTAAAGCTTACAGAGCAAGTAACATTGGTAAAGACTAGGAGCACTGCAGTTCAGATAACTGAATACTTACTTGCAGTCTTAACGCCCTGCACAATGTCGTTGGATACTCTTTCCTAACCAGCTATGTCCTAGACTCTAATCATCACATAAACCAGAAATCTAGTACAAAGTCAAGGAGAAAGGGTAAGACTGGAATCTCTGGTAATAGAACATGTAATAACAAAAGTAAGAATTCACAAACGAGGAAAAGGCAGTCTGGGGTGTAAAGAATGCTGAAAAAATGTATCTGTACAATCTAGTCATACATTTATTTCACAGTCAGCAGGTGATGTCTATATACAAAAAACACAGTTTTATTCATATCTGTTGCTGCCTTAAAGTCTGGGCCATGGGGAGTGAAATAAAACAATTGCCTAGGATCACATGATCTGATTAAGATACGAAACCAGTATTAATGCCAAGTTGTTGGTATCACATTGTGCAATTCAGAAACTAGATGTATATGCCTCACTTCCCTTACACTCACCTTACCCCCAACTGCAACTCATCTGGTATCAACATAGCTCTTGGTCATAACTCAGACCAGATGTTGTTGCTCCTGGCAAAATGTTTGTGAGCACCTATGTTCAGGCCTATATCATAATGTAATACAATCTGGAATAATGCTGCAAAATCATTCCTTGGGTAAATTGTGTACATTAAATTGCAACAACATTTGACGTGGAATTCTGTGTGCAACCTGCCTATTTCTCACATTTTTAGTGGTAAGGGTGATTTGGTTGTTGTTTTGTGAGCTAGCACACAATATCACAATAAACCATACGGGCATTGTGTTTGCAATTGTAGCTTTAGTTATGTTTACTTATGCCATTCTTTCAGCAACAATGAAAACCAATGCGATGTTCTGAGGATTTTCACCATTCCATTGGAGGAAATCTAATAATTTCCTCCTTATATAGAAGAAGCAATACACACACTCTGTTCTCTGAATCATGGTACAAGAGACCTGCAAACAACTAGTGCTATTGGTTTTAAATATTCCAACCGTGTAACAATCCCTCACAATTTTTCGCATGTCCTCCATGTGTAAGACACATTATGTAGCACCAACTCTGAAGCACGTTCTGGGGCCCACATGCATGATAACAAAACACAACCAACCAGAAAAAGTTGTGCAATACCCTAAAAACTAATCCCACCATGGTCCCTTTAAATACCCCTGCACCCCATAATCATAACCCATCCTAAGCCTAAAAATACACCCTGCACCCTAAAACCCAAGCCTATCCCTGAACCCTAAAAATACCCCTTTACCCCAAACCCCAAACCTATCCCTGAACCCTAAAAATACCCCTGTACCTCAAAACCCAAACCTATCCCTGAATCCCAAAAATACCCCTGTACCCCCAAACCTATCCCTGAACCCTACAAATACCCTGTACCCCAAAACCCAAACCTATCCCTGAACCCTAAAAATACCCCTGTAACCCAAACCTATCCCTGAACCCTAAAAATACCCCTGTACCCCAAAACCCAAACCTATCCCTTCACCCTAAAAATACCCCTGTACCCCAAAACCCAAACCTATCCCTTCACCCTAAAAATACCCCTGTACCCCAAAACCAAAACCTAGTCCTGAAACCTAAAAATACCCCAGTACCCCAAAACTATCCCTGAACCCTTAAAATACCCAATCACCCTAAAACATATACCTCAGAACCCCAAAACATATACCCTATATACCCATACTTACCTTATCCTAACATATACAAAAAAACATGCCATTTGACAGTTTTATGTAGTGTAAATTCAGCCCAAGACAAAGGCTATTTGAGTTCTATTCATGAGTACCAATTACAGTACACATGATCTGATTTTTTATGTAAGGGCCTGGGCGAGGAAGTGATCTGCCCAGAATCACAGGCTGTTGAGCAGACCCTGGGATTCAAACTTGAATCCCCATCTCTGCAACTCTGGCGTTAGGCCACCTATGCCTATGCAAAGATAAGGAATGAAAGTGGGAGGATACTGTTCTTGCGCAGGACACAGGCCCAAGGTGACAATGGCCTACATGCTGAGCAACTAAAAAAACAGCAAGGCCCCTTTCTGTCACAAAATTATTCAAGAACTTCAGTGCAGGAGCACCTGAAAAGAAGGGAAGCCCCTGCTATTACTAACCTACTTAGCTCAAGAGCACATGAACAGCAGTATGGCCCCTGCAATTAGTAAATTAATCAGCCCTCCCCAGCCCTCCAGGCCCCAGGGCAATGTCTTGGCAGGGGAGCACAATGGTAGACAGGGGAAGGCTGAGGTGAAGATGGTGGGAGTTCAAAACATCACCTAGCCCCCACAGCCAGACCCATTCTTCCTCGCCCACTGTGCCCTGAATCTGAGGGGCTGTGGGCGAGGTGTTAAGATTAACACCGTTTCTGGCTGCGTGGGCCCCAGGGGGGGCAGGTGGAAATGGCTCAAGGCCTGAGCAACACCTGGCCCCCAGGGAGGACGATTTTCGCAGACAAACACCGCTCCCCAGCCCACCCTTGGCGTGATTGCTTTTCAGGGGCAGGGGTGAAGTGAGGCCACAGCTAATAATCACTGCATGGCACACAGTGAAGCGCTTTCATTTCTGTCTCTGTTTCCGTGCGCTCTGTGGGCCGTTTTTTTAATCCCCTTCCCAAGTTCACAGAGAGCAGATAGCAGAGAGCACTCTCTGTGAACTGAAAAAGGGGAGAAAAAACCGGCCCACAGAGGGCACTGAGACAACGGCCCTTCGGCCGTTTCCCGAATGCCCGCCTTGCCAATCCGACCCTGCCGTAGGCCAGCCACATTACATCATTCCTGCCATCGTCGGTCCCAAGGACGTGTAATCTGCTGGAGGAGCCCACGTCTGCTTTTTGTTTTTTAATTGCCGCCGTGCTGCTCCTAATCTTTTTTTGAAAGAAGGAATATGAGAGTGACACGGATTATATAATGTGTCCAGTGCGCAGGTGTGTGGTTACCACACCTCTGTTGAGTCTACAATTACACAGTAAGGGGCGACACTCCTCTGCTATAAAAGCCAAGTGATAAGCTTACCTCACAGGGCAATTGTGGCAGAGCCAGTGATAAGCATGAATGATCCTGACTTCAAATGAAAAGATATATACATTAGAAATGTGCATGACATTCCAACATAAATATTTGAAAGAGTTTGTTTTAAGTTCTTAATGGTGAGAAACCACTCATGCTAAGTCAAAAAAGGAGAGAGGGGGACCAGGAGCTTGTTCTGGTCCAGTGTCAGTGCTCCACAAATGACTGTTAAATCACAAGGGACACTGTTCCATGCGGAGGGTGAAAGGTGTCACCCTCTCAAAAAAGAAAGATGTAGAGGAGGAAAGATGAGAAGGGAAGAATAAGGGAGCGGCACAGAGGTTCACCCCCAGTATCAAGGATCCAATCCCGAAGGGGAGGGCCAAATCTTGCCTCTTAGTTACCCTCACACACCCCGAAGGATGTCATGCTTCATCATCGGGCTTTTGCTCCTCCTCGGGCCGGCGCTGCAATGCCCGACGGGCCCCAGAAGGTTCGCTTTGATGGAGGTCTTTTAAGAGAAAAGCTGTTTGGTGAATGCAGGTGTGTGGGGTGGATCTGGTGAAAATTGACTCCTTGTCCTACAATTAGCTCTTCAAAAGACACTTATTTGTTGCCCAAAAAGCTAGTTGGTGGGAAGGCAGTGTAAACTAAAGAAAATATTCTGTAATTGTAATTGCATTTATATAGTGCTTACTACCCCGACGAGGCGTCTAAGCACTTTTTCGGTGAGTAGCACACTACTCAGGAACCCAAAAAGGATTAGT
Organism: Lissotriton vulgaris; assembly: GCF_964263255.1. NCBI lineage: Eukaryota > Metazoa > Chordata > Amphibia > Caudata > Salamandridae > Lissotriton > Lissotriton vulgaris. Next base: position 782,193,754 of record NC_141687.1, on the reverse strand, counting down.
GGTGAATTAGTATAGGGAAATATGAAAATAATTTTTGAGAGGTGGTCATGTAGTCTGTTATTTGGATTGAAAAGGATAGTGGAGAGATAGAAGAGGGAAGGGTTTTCATTTATATAGCGCTTGCTACCCCTGATAAGATGTTGAAACGCTTTTCGGCGGGTAGCACATTACTCCGAAACTCAAATATTAGAGCTTTTAGGGCTGTGTTTACTTTCTGATCCTGCCACTGCTTCCATGAACCGTGGGATGGGTGATAGCAAGGACAGAGCAGGGGAATAAAATGGAAAGCCGGAGGTAGCAACTCACCCTTTTGGTGATCTCTAAGTGACTTCCATTTGTAATGCGGCGTTACTATGGCTTATCACACTTGTATGCTTAGTTTCTGTCCCTCGTGTATGTTATTCCATCAAATCTGTCCAAACATGGGTCACAATTCTGGTTTGATGACTGCCAAAGCATTTCAAACCTGGTATTTTGAGACCAAGCATGTACACATCAAACATTGGTAAGAGGAGTCAGGGACACTTGGGCAAATAAAACAAGTACAATTTGTGACTCTGTATGCCACAACCAGGTGAGGGATGGGGGTAGAAATATTCTGAAAATCCCATAAATGTATTTTTCAAATGTGCCAATCAGTCTCAATATGTGAATGAAAAAACAGTGATGCATTAATATTTAAGCGAATCCCAATGCCCTTAGTTTCAGTGCACGGGGCCTGGTCTCCAAGCACATTGTGAACTGCATGGCGTTGGATATGATCTGTCCCTTAAAATAGTGAGATTTTCTGAGGACTGTATATCACGCATTAATAATCTCATTTTATGTCTTACCATTACAATTGACCCAAATGCTAAAGTTTATTCTATGTGTTAAAAATGTTCTCCAATTCACCTACTTTCATTGTGTAAATATATTATTTAATGTCTTATAAAGCTGGGGTATGTGGGGCTTTGAAAGTTAATGTACTGCTTTCCTGTGGCTTTTTGTTCCCTGTTAGTCACTAATGAATTTAAAATCCGGGAAGGTCCAAGTCAAAAAACGAAGGCATCTCTGAATATCGTATATTTTCTTATATAAATATTGTTTCTTTAAAATTGCTTGCAGGTAATGTTAAAGCATTAGGAGTAGATTTTCTGTTATTAAAAGCAATCAGGCAGTATTTTTCTAAACGATATTTAGGACACAATATCTATGCCAGATGATATCCTGACTATGATTTTCTACTACAACAACCACAAGACAATTTCGAAATCTGTACTCACAGGTTTACAATCTTGCCTACATGGAGATTTTTCAATGTTAGGACTTTATAGTTGCAGGATTCCAGAAAAACTCCTGGAAAATATTTATTCATTTCTAGATGCACTGGTGTAAAGAGTTCCGCAAGCACAATTGAACATTGGTTACAATTGTGCCTGGGGGAATGCTTCACATTTGCGTAATTGCACAACTTTTTCTGTTTCTTCTTTTAAATTTCATAATCATACATAAATTCACAGAAAGTGACCCTTTTGAATCTGACTAACAGGGAGAGGGCGAGTAGGAGGAGGCTGATGTATATGATATATATATATACATAACTAACTTTTCAAGGAATATACAGCAGCCGAGTTTGGGTTCCTGAACACTCATTGGTGGGCTTTCCATCCATTAGAAAGAAATGTCAGGAATTGCAGTCTGATTAAGGATGAAAAAGATGTCTTAAGGAGGAAGGCCTTTGGTCAGAACTACTATGAAGCCTCAGAGGAGTGCAGGAAGAGTATAATAGCATGTGTTGCCTAAACCCACAATGTGGAAAAATAGTGCGTGAGAATGAAATCCTTCCCCCAATCACATGATTTTTGATAGCACATGGAGTGAAATATTGGTAGCTGGCCTGGCAATCAGAATGTTACCTTTTTGTCTATATTTAATGTTGCGACCCCGCGAAGAGAGCATTCTGGAGGTGGCTAGCTCCTAAAATTCAGACAACTTTGTTTGGGCTCCCCCTGGCTTTTGGTGAAACGGAAGACCAGTCGGCCAAAGAAAAGTAGAAAAATGTAATCACATTTTGTTCTACTTTTCTATGACTGATTGGGCTTCTGTTCACCAACGCAAGGAAGGAAATCGGTCAAACTGTGTACTGGCAGGTGCATAAGAGCGAACACCTTGGGAAGATGGAGTAATTACAAGTTATAGTGGCACTTAAATGAAAGTGCTCAGTGCACACCTGGGCTTGCAACATCTGCCTATCGGGATCAGTCTGCGTGTGGTGTGAGGGTGACTGGGAAATCTCTATATGGAACTACAAACACAGATGAAAGTTGCTAGTCCTTCCCTAATACCCGTACCAGGAAGCAAGCATTATGTAGTACTATTATAAAGTAGTTTTTTTTCCATGTGAATTTGATGTCTCCCCCAAGGATCAGGGAATCCAGAATAGTTTTACCTGTTTTAGTTTGCTGATCTCCTTTCACAACTTCATGGTGTCGGAAGGGCACAGGCCATTGCCAAGACTAGCATGTAAGCAGTATCATAGAACAATAAAAAGAAACATTTACAGCAGTATCTGCTCCTCCGCTAAGGTGGAGGAGCATTGCTCCACAGGAAAAATAAAATGATAATAACGCCATGTTAATACAATTTTATTTGTTCACTGGTTCTGTTTAGGTGCATGTGGGGTGGGGTGGGGCTGGGCTTCCCACAGAGCGGGGGGAGGAGTGGTGGGCACTTTCTAAGTGCGCATGACGGTTTGGCCGGCTGCTTTTGTCCGGCCAAACAATCATGCACACTTAGCATGTTCTCCACCCGGCTGTAACGCGCAGCGGGTGGAGAACATGCACAGGTTCCCACTACCTGTCTGAGCACCAAACCAGGCCGCTCAGACCAATCATGACCCTGCTGTCAAGCTGGTGACAGCAGTGTTGTGATTCGCTAGGGGAGTCTGGGAGCCTGTGGGCTTCCTATTTCCTACAACGGACGGAGAGGCGGTCTCAGGCAGGTAACTGGATTTTTCATTCTTTGTTTTATTTTCTACCCCCACCCAACCACTACAGGCTGTAGCAGCCGCTACTGATTTACAGAGATGACGTGCTAAACTAAAACTGATGCAACAATAGTCAACAAAGGAGATGTAGAAGTAATAAATAGCTGAAGTAATGACAATAGTCATGGGCCTCATATACAAAGAATGCATTAGCTAAAAGGGGTCTCAGTTTGCGCTGCGACTTTTGCCAAATACATTCTTATTTTACGAACCCACATATGTACTAATAGGTAGGTTCACAAAATGCAGTCTCGCAGTGGGCAGCAATTCGACCTACCTCATAAATGTTAATGAAGTAGGTAACAAATTCCGATCCACTACGATTTGCTACGATCACAGGCATGGTGGCTTGCTGGGGTCAGATGGGCCACACTGTCTGTGAATGCTTCCAAATAAAGCAAACTTTTTTTAAATGCAATGCAGTTCGTTTTACTAAAAGAAAAACTGGATATGTTAAAAAAGGAAAATGGAAATTTTTACAAACTTTTTTTAAGATTAAAAACCTTTTTCTGAATCGTTAAATGAGTTTGGTACATTTAAAAAAGGGTTTCAACATTACCAAATCAGAGGGTTTGCAAAAGCTAAAACCATTATCACATGAGACCCCAAGTGCTATAACTGAATGTATTCTAGACATACACATCGCAACATATAGAACATTCATGAGTGGGATTTGTTTTACTTTAGGTATTTTTTTATCCAGTGATGGTAAACTCTTTAAAAATGATAGATCACTTTGTAATAAAGGTTCTTTGGACATATAATTACAATAGAAGAATAGAAGGCTCTGGGCTGAAGAGAAGCAGTATATACAATACATAAGGCATGCAGATTATTAGTATAAAAACTGAATCTGTATATTGAATCGGGGATACAGTAGTAAGGTATTAAGAAAGTATATGCATATTTAGCGTGGTAAGCACATAATCATCTTAGTGCATTAAATGTTTAGGTTGCTGTTGAAGGAATTCCTCACGGACACTATCAGACAAATTAAGGGGCCTATTAGGATGGCCGACGGACCTGCGTCCGTCCGCCACCCCAGAGGAGGAGGGACCGTCCGCAGGGCAGCAGCGGTCCCTCCGTGCTAATTAGGATGTGACCGCCACCCTGGCAGTCACATCCTGTATTTTTAACATTGCAGCGGGTGCTGCTTGAAGCAGCACACGCCGCACTGTTAAAAAAATGCATATTTTCCTTTGCCTGCACAAAGCTGCCGGCACCGCGCGGTGCCTGCCGCTTCGTGCACGCAAAGGCAGGGGGGTATCATAGGTACCCCCCATGTGCACGCCCCACCCCCCTTCACCCCTGGGGGCCCGCAACTGGCCCCCGGAGACAACACCGTATGCCTTTCCACGGCGGAAATGCTGCCGTGGAAAGGCATAGGACCGCCACTATCCTAATATGGCTGGCGGTGTCTGATAGACACCGCCAGCCATGTTAGAGCTTTTCCGCCGCGGTCGGAAGGCGACCGTGGCGGAAAAGCGGCGGACGGAAAATAGATCCCCCAGCCATCCTAATCTGGCGGGGGGGATCTTTTTCCAGTCCGCAGCGCATAATCCGCATCCTACGGGCCGGCATTGGCTTCCGCCAGCCCGGAGGATGCGGATTATCCGCAATCATAATCGGCCCCTAAGTTCTCAAAAGTCATTTAGGCAAATGAAAAAGTAATGCCAAAACGAGAAATAGACTGGTGAATGACTAGGCATGCTCACAAGATGAAATGAATGTGACAGGAATTAGTAATCGCTAAGCACTACTACCTAACACTAACCAAGAAAAGGGGTAGTCACTAAAGATTTGGTTAGAGGAGAAACTATTCTGAAAGGGTAACTGAGGAAAAGTCTGACAGAAATTAAACACAAATGTAGTATTATTACTGGGGGATAACCATGGGAGAAACATCCAAAAGGCACTGTAAAGAATCGAAAATAGGGAAGGATATAATTATACAGAATCATTAGGGTAAAGAGTTGATTTAATTCTGAGAAGCAGAGAGAAGAGACTACTCAAAATGTTTTATATGCGTAAGAAAACAAACAGCCCTCCGGGTTGGGAAATAGGGTGCTCTACCCAAAATCTGGATCTTCAGGGATGGGAAATATTGTACTGCACCCAAAATCTTGACTTCCAGAACCGGCCCGGGACCTAACAGTCTGAGCACAAAGACCTCAAAACCTGAAATGGGCAGACACTCACTCCAACTTGCAATTCCACAAACAGGCACAGACAATTCAAGTGCTCAAGATATTGGGGTTTCTGGAAAAGGATACTGCTGAAATGAGTGGACATTTAGTTAAGTCAGAAGTATGTCTGTAGGTCTTCCACAGCCACAGTGGACCACAGTACTGGCCTTCATTCATGGACGCTGTAAAATGCAAGGGCTAAATACCCAGCTGAATATAAAGCTTGCTTTTACACACATCCAGAGGCTCCCAGTCTGAAGACAGAAAAGCTCATCTGTGACCCTTCACCTCATGGGATGCTACATTACCCAGGCAACCTCAGGCACCATGGAATCATGGGAAGTATAGTTTATAGACATATAGTTTATGGTATGAGGAAAGCTCATAGGGATTCCTGTGGTGGGTGCAGCTGTTGCCTCCAGGTTCAGAATCTTGAGCAACGTAGCTTGTCGAGGATGTTTTTTGGATGAGTTTCAAATAGTTTTTTTTTTATTATGTTCATGCCAAATCTAAATCAAAATGCCGCAAGGCAAAAAAACAGGAGCACCCTCCTCGGGCTGATTTCAGCCCCGTGGAACCCATCCCCCGGGGCCTGGCTGTAATAATAATGGGGCCATCCCTACCTGACAGGGTTTGAGAGTATGTAGGTAGTGGGCTGTCAGTGAAAAGTTGTGCACAGGCGACAGCTCTCGCTCTGTGCACATTGGTGGCTGGTCGATCTAATTGAGTTGGGTTTTATATCAAAAATATTCATTGGAAGATTTAGTCAAAGCTAAACTCCAAATCCATAAAATATCCACAGAAAACTGAAGTGGCCGGTGTGGGTATGCGCAGAGGCGGGGCAAAATGAAACAGTAAAGTTATTGCTGATTATTAGTAGCGAAGGAAGGTACCAGAGTATATTCTTTGATGTAGAGAGTAAAGATGCAGACATCTGAGAATTTATAATCATGAGTTATAAAAATGTTTATTGACAGGAAAGCAAACCTGGTAATGATGAAACTGATTATATTTTTTCTTCAGTACATAAGAATACATCAACTAATGTTGTCTTGTCTGGATTTGAACCAGATATTACTGTGCAGATGGTAACTAAAGCGCTGCAATTGTTAAAGAAAGGGTAGCCCCTTCTGACTAGGCTAGTGTTGAATTTTATTAACATTTTTCTACATTATTATTGTGTATATTATGCAATTTTAACGTTTTTTCACTTTAAAAAAATAGCTTTATTTTTTATTGTCATAATACTAAAATAAATATAAATTTCAGACCAGTATGTCTATTGACTTAAAAGTGTTTGAGAACATTTTACCATTACATTTGGATACATGACCCCTACGCTTAACTGAACTAGAACAATTTGTTTTTATTTAAAGATGATAACATTGACGATTAAAACAGGAATTAAAAATATACAATGCTATGGTACATCATGTGACATCCTTTAGAATAGTCAGGCATGTACACATTGTAATTTTTTAATCACCCCTTCCCATATGGGTGGACCTATATCTTGGCCATCGTTGGGCAATAAAAAGTTATAACAATACTGATGCCGCCATGGCCATAGTCTCCCCTTTCCCATGCACTCCCCTCCATGTAGCGGCAAGTCACGGCCTATCATCTTGTGGTCTGTGGTGCGAGTTAGTTAAGGTTTGCTAGTTAATCGGAGTTGCCAGATTTCGCCTCTTCAACGCCACTATAGGAGCTGTAAGGAAGTGTATAATTTCCACTCACCACCCTATCTCATCTAATCCTTTTTCGTATATTCTGACCATTGTCAGATGTCTTTCTACTGCCAACGCCCACTCAGCCATGTCTCATTTCCAAGACTCATATGAGGGTACCGTTGTCAAGATCCAGTGTATAGCTTTGCCTCTTTTCCCATGAACTAGCCCTAGTGTGGCAAACTTATAGGCCATTTTTCTTTGCTTAGGTTTTGGTATGAGTCCTGATACACTCTGTTTCTTTGTAGGGACCAATGTTGCACATTCTACTCATCTAGGAGTTACCGCAATCTCTTCTCAGGAGTGTCCGATCTGTTTGCACTCCCAAAACATGTGCCTGAAGGACTTGCATTTACGACAATTGGTAGGTCATGCGGGAATATTTTATGCAGTCTCACCGGGATAGGTAATTGTGGGGAAGCACATTGAAGTGTGTCAGTTTAAACCTTGGGTTACAGGCAATCCTGTGGACTAGGGAACATTTAGCTGCCACTCGTTATCCAACAGGGTCTCTCCCAAGTCCTCCCTCCCATCTCAATCAGGCGCCCATCTTGGTGCCCATCTTGGTAGACACTCTGTCTGCTTTCAGGGCCTTAAGTATCTGGAGATAAGGTGGCAACAGCAACCACGATCTGAAGTCCGAGGGGTCCGAGGGGTATTTGGGAATTCCGTCCAAATCTCCCTTTCTGTATTGCTCAGTTTAGCAAATTGTATGAAAATATAAAGTCTGTCGGGTATAGGTCAACTAGGGAGAGACAGCCACCTGTGTATCATTATTCAAAGGACATGTCCCCGGCTATGTCCCAGGAAGGTATAATCCACTGTAGTGGTAGGGCTTTCTAAAATAGCGGTTTATGCAGCACTATTGTAACGGATATGCCCCATGGCACAGTCAACCAATGGACTAAAACCTAGTAGTTTGATGTAGTCCATGCATCAAATAATAAGGCAGCTTGTCTCTCTCAATTGTACCTCCTCAAAACACCACTGGAGCTGTGAGGCTATATAATAGCTCCATGTCTGGCAGGACTAGGCCCCCTCAGTCTTGTCTCTTTTAATGGGTGCCAGCTGCACTCCGCTCCTTAAACCCACCCACACAAACGAGATCAATCATTTATCCAGCGCTCTAAAAGTCGACCATGGGATCTTACTTAAAGAATTCTGGAAAGTGTAGAGACCTTGAAGGAGGCAGACCATTTTTGCCAGCGCCACCTTTCTCATTACATAAATGTTGAGTTTATTGTAGAATTTGACTGAAACCTTAGCCCCTTAAGTACTCTGCCTATGTTGTAAGTATATTGACATTCAGCTGAGTGTGTAATCTGCCTGTGTCCCTAGGTACCAGAATGTGTCCAATTCCCCGCTCAGTCCGACATCTGGTAGCTCCCCCCGTCTTACACTCGTTGATTCGCAGCCCTGACAGACTCCAAAACATTTGCAACTCACGGAGCAACAGGGATACCTTACCTTGATTGAAAAAGGCATACAAAGGTATTATCTGTTCACATAGATCCCACATGCATCGTAGTCCCAACGTAACACCCCATTCACTCATATGCCCCCGGAGTCTGATGGCCAGTGGTTCCACTGCCTATGCTAATTGCAGAGGCGAAAGTGGGCAGCCCTGTTTAGTACTTTCTATAGGCCATTGTTCTGAGATTTATCTCCCCCTCAGAACTCTAGCCACCGGAGCTGTGTATAGTAGTTTAATACAACTTCTGAACTACGGTCTAAAACCCATGGCCTCTAGCATTGCGTACGTATAATTCCAGTCCATCATATCAAAGGCCTTTTCCATGTATAAGACTGCCTCTAGGTTCTCTCTGCCACTTCATCCATGATGTGACAGAGACTGTGCAGATTAATTTGCATACTGCAGCATGGTATAAAGCACACCAGTCTGGGTGGACCAGTGAGACCACCACTGGAAAAAGTCTATCCGCCAGGGTCTTGGCCAACAATTTCAAATGGTATTTATCATAAGGAGAGGCTTGTAGGTTCCCAGATCCTGTGGATCTCTATCTGGCTTCAGCATCATCAAGACTAGGGCGTCTTTCATGGAGATGGGAGTTTACATTGGCTATATGCTTCTTCAAAGACCTCTAGCAGTTTTACCAGCAGGCTGTTCTGGAAGTGGTGAGAAAACCCGGACGGGAAACCATCTAGTCTTAGGGTTTTGCCCATAGGTATGCCTTCGAGAGTTCCTCGGAGTTCTCTATGGTGAATGGCGGTTCCAACTACTCAACTTGTTCTCGAGTTAGCGCGAGCGTACAAATAGCCCTAAAATAATCCCCTACTGAGCCTGTCATGGCGTTTGCAGCATTTGTTTATAGGGTGCATAAATATTGCCCTAAAGTGGTGTTCATGGTCAACTGCGCATTCACCAATGAACTGTATGGGCCAGTGATGGATACGATGTTAGAGGAGGGGTGCTGTTTATGTAGGAGCCACATGAGCATTTTGCTCGGTCTGTCATCCTATATGTATAGCCATTGCCTAAAGTTTTACTGGACAAACCTATTGAGGGCCTCCCCCCCTCTCCGGTGTGCGTTCAGTAAATTGCATCACTGAGATGGAGCCCAGAGCTGACTCACCTGGAGTGTGGACAGTATTTCCTCAATCTTCTTAAAATCTTGCTAGAGTTACTTCCTTAACCCATAGGTCGTACCCATGCAATCTCTGTGCAGGACAACCTTTAAAGCATCCCATTCAGTCACCCTAGTCGTTGTTGAGTTTCAGTTAGATTCCAGATAGGTATCAACGGCAGATTCTATATTAAGCGTGAACCCAGGGTCTTGTCGAGCTTGTTTTGAAAGGTGCCAAGTGGAAAACCTTGTGTGCTCAGGTATTATGGAATAATCTAATACCAGAGAGGAGAGGTCTGAGAAGAAATGACAGAGGTACTGCACTGATTCAACCCTACTGGTTAAACGTACTACGTTGTAATGGAGTTTTCCAATGATACATATGGCAGACTGGACAGGTTTCCGATAATATCAGGTTTAACCAGCAGGGTTTAATTACAACGACCTTCCTTTACAACGCCACTGTTACAACGTAATTGCCTTTACATCTCATGCCATTACAATGCATGCCATTACAACGCATGTCACTACAATGCATACCATTACAACGCATGCCATTACAATGCATTATAAGGTAAGTAATGGAGATTTTTTTAATATTAGGTTGGGTATGGCTTTTGGGGTACATGGGAATAGTGATTTTTACCCCTACACTATCCAACACTTTCCCTACTGTTGCACTCACTGGAGTGGGAATAGTAATTTTTACCCCTACACTATCCAACACTTACCCTACTGTTGCCCTAAAAGTATTATGTGTAGTAATGGTATGCGTTGTAATGGAACGCGTTGTAATGGTAGTTTTAAAAAATGCGTTGTTATGGCATGTGTTGTAAAATCATGCAATGTAATGGTAGTTGCGATGTAAAGACTGCATTGTAAAAGCATGCGTTGTAACGTCATTTATTCATGTATCATGGACTATGGGATAATCTGAGCACATCCAAGCTTCTGGGTACATTAGTCACCATATATCTACACATTAAAAATGTGTCATCATCTCCAAAAGTGCATCAGTCATACCCAGCTTGGGAAGAGGTCAATGCATACTTCGGTCCTGTTGTTCATCTATTACACAGTTTAAGTCCCCTTCCCAAATCAATGGCAGGTCAGCGGTGGTAGAAACCATATCTAAATGAGTGGGAAAAAACATCTTATTTAACAGGCAAATGTCTGCCCCATATAGAGTCCCTGGACCATAATATATCATCCCTCTATGTTGAAATGGGAGTACTGGATTTTGAATGGTACATACAGGGCCACCCATATGAGAACACCCCTAGCTTAGGTCGAGAATGTGGCTCTGAAAACTTGACCCCTCAGTTTCTTGTGTAGCTTCTGGCATTCAGCCTCCATTTAATCAATCAATCAAACAGGATTTGTAAAGCATGTCTATTCCACTGTGAGGGTATCCAGGTGCTGAGGTGTGCTGTTATGGGTGTATCAGCGGAACAGCCAGGTCTTGAGTCACTTCCTGATCTCTGAGAGAGAGAGTGAGGTTGGAGGTGAAGGGGGAGGCCATTCGAGTACCTGCCTGAGAGGTAGTAGAAGGAGCTTCCTCCACTGTTGCTTTGGCGGATGCGGGGGGTGTGAGCGAGGGAGAGGGCAGCAAAGCGCAGGTGTCTGGAGGGTAGGTGGAAATTCAAGAGTTGGTTGATGTATGCTAGTCCTTGATCGTAGAAGGCTTTGCAGGTGTGGATCAGCATGGTGAACTGGCATCTCTTCTGGATAGGGAGCAAGTGAAGCTTCTTAAGGTGAGGTGGATGTGGATCAGTTTGGAAGGTCGAGGATAAATCTAGCTGCTACGTTCTGAATGGTCTGCAGTCTCTTCAAGAGACATGTGATAATTCTGACAAAGAGTGTGTCGCCGTAGTCCAGCCGGCTGGTGACAAGGGCTTGAGTGACAGTTCAACTGGTGTTGGCAGGGAGCAATTTGAAGATTTTCCAGAGCATGCTAAGAGTGAGGAAGCAGGCAGATGAGACTGCGTTGATCTGGGTTTTCATGGTGAGTTTGCTGTCAAGGATGATGTCAAGTTTGTGGGCGTGGTCTGTCGATGTGGGTTCTAGTTTAGACAGCCACCTAGAGTCGTTCCATGGGAGGTATTGTTCCGGAAGATCAGCATCTCAGTTTCCTCAATGTTGAGTTTGAGGAAATTGTTCATTATCCAGTCAGCAACACTCGTAATGCATCTGTGGAAGTTGTCTCTGCTGATGGAGGGGTCTTCAAATAGTGAGAGGATTAGCTGGGTCTTGTCTGCATAGGATATGATGTTCAATCCATGGGCTCTGACAATGTTGGCATGGGGGTAAGGTAGTTGAAAAGAGTGGGGCCGAGAGATGAACCTGAGGGATGCTACAGATGATGCTCTTGGGTTCCGAGGTGAAAGGAGGTAGGTGGATAATGTGTGTTCTTCCTTTGAGGAAAGAGGTGATCCATTTGAGGGTGTCACCTTGGATTCCGATGTGATGAAGTCTCTTGATGAAGATATGGTGGGATATGGTGTAAAACGCTGCAGAGAGGTCAAGGAGTATCAGGGTTGATGTTTCTCCCCAGACGAGGTGTGTTCTGATGTCGTCTGTGGTAGCTATCAAGGTGGTTTTGGTGCTGTATTTCACGTGCAATCTGGATTAGGAGGTGTCCAGCAGGCTGTTGTGCTCTAGCTGTTCAGTGAGTAGGTGGTTGATGGTCTTTTCAAGGACTTTGACGGGAAAAGGGATCAGGACGATGGGGCAATAGTTCTTGAGCTCGTTGAAGCCCTGAGATGGTTTCTTGAGAAGGGGTTTGACCTCAGAGTGCCTCCATTCTTTGGGTAAGGTGGCTGTGGTGACGGATGTGATGAAAATGGAGGTAAGTTTGCTGCTGATCTTCTCACTTACGCAGTTGAAAATGTGATAGGTACAGGGGTCCATGGGTGATCCTGAGTGGATGGAGTTCAAGATGGCAGTGGAGTTCTCTGTGGTGAGCTGGTCCCAGGCGTTGAGAAGGTGGTCAAGTTTCATATCTGTGTGTGAAGGTCAGTAGGCTGGGGTTCTAAGCTATTGTAGATGGCAGAGATCTTGTCGTGGAAGAAGCCAGCAAGGGTGTTGCAGAGTTCCTGGGAAGGGTTGATGATGTTTTCGTTGGTAGAGGGGTTAGAGAATTCTTTGACGATGTTATGTTATGTTATAGTTTTGGTAAAGCGCAAACAGCTGCCCCAGCAAAGAGGCATCCCGGCGCTAAAGAACTACAGATACTCTACTGAGGATGGGAAGAGAGGGGATAGCGGTGGCCTAGGGGGAGGGGAACAGGTGGGACTTGATGGCCTTCCGGAAGGTAGATAGGTTTTCCAAAGAGCGGATGTTCAATGGCAGAGCGTTCCAAAGCTTGGCTCCCAGAACCCTGAAGGAGCGGCCGCCAGTGCAGCAGAGCTTTGTGCGGGGTATGCTCAGTAGGTGTTGGCCAGAGGAGCGCAGATTGCGCCGCGGTACATAGGGTGTAAGGAGAGGCCGCAGCAGTTCTGGGCGTCCGAGTTTAATGATTTAAATGTCATAATGAGGGTTTTAAACTGTATTCTGGAGTCGATAGGTAGCCAGTGCAGCTTACGGATCGTGGCTCTGGCGGAGCATCTGCAAGGAAGACCAACCAAGGCTCTTGCTGCAGAGTTCTGCACGCGTTGCAGTCGTGCTATCTCTCCTTTGTTGGCGCCGAGAAGAAGAACATTGGCGTAGTCCAAGCGGGAGAGAATCGTGGCTTGGACAATGAGTTGACGAACCTTGGCGTCAAAGAAGCCAAGTATAGGGCTGAGACTCCTCAGCAGACCGACACAAGTAGCTGCCACTTTTTTTGTGTGGGTCTGAAAGCTGAGTGAGGAGTCCATCCATACTCCTAGGTTTTTGACCGGGGATTTAGGAGGTGGGATGGTGCCAAGTGACGAGGGCCACCAGTGCTCATTCCAGTAACTGGTGTTCTTTCCAAGGAGCAGCACCTCCGTCTTACCTGCATTAAGCTGCAGGCAGTTGTCCGTCATCCACTGGGCCACTGCAGCAAGGCCATCCCTAAATCTCGAGGCCGAGGTGGAAGGGCCTTCCGTGAGAGTGATGGCCAGCTGCGTGTCATCAGCGTAAGACACCAGCGTTAGGTCCCACTCTTTAGCCACTACCGCAAGTGGCTGCACGTATAGATTAAAAAGGGATGGGCTCAGTGCAGAGCCTTGCGGGACTCCCTGCCCGATGGGATGGGGTTTAGATAGAAATGGAGGAGCTGACACCCGGAAGGATCTGTCTTTCAGGAAGGAACGGAACCATTCCAGAGCAAGACCGGAGATCCCTACTGTCTCCAGACGATTGAGTAGGATGTTATGGGACACCGTGTCAAAGGCTGCGCTGAGGTCTAGTAGAATCAGCGCAGCACTTTGACCCGCATCGAGGATCGTCCGGAGGTGTTCAGTCGTAGCCAGGAGGGCAGACTCAGTGCTGTGGCCCGGTTTGAACCCGTTTTGGGATGGGTCCAGGATGTTGTTATGGTCCATGTGTAGAGACAGGATATTGTTGGCATGGGCCTCAGCAAGTTTGGACAGCCATGGGAGCAGGGAGATAGGTCGGAAATTTTCCGGTTTGGATGGGTCCAGGGTGGGCTTCTTGATGATAGGGGAGACCCAAGCTTGTTTCCAGGCTGTCGGAACCGTAGCCGATGAGAAGGAGAGATTCAGTATGGAGGCCAGGGAAGGCAGAAAGAATTCGAGCGATTCCATAAATTGGGTAGGTCTCATGGGGTCAGCTGGGGAGCCGGATTTGACTTTCCTGCATAGTTTAGTGAGGTCTTCATATGAGATTTCTGGTATGTGCGTCATGGTAGAGCCGTTGGTAATGGAAATGGTGGGGTTGGTCGGATTGGGGGAGTGCTGAGGAAATGATCTGTATATTCTTTGTACTTTCTCTACAAAGAATGTGGCAAGGTCGTCACATTGCTGCGTGGAGGAAATGCTGGAGGAGGGAGATCTGTTGCTCTGTAGTTCTTGTACCAGTTTAAAAACAACTTTTGTGGGATTCGAGCTGTTGTGAGAACTGGCTTCGAAGCGGTTGGATTGAACGCTTTGTTTTGTGTCTTTCAAGAGAGTGGTAGAGACTGAAGGCAGTCTTAAAGGAGGCTTGGTCTGTTGGGTCCTTGATGGTGCATCATTTCCTTTCTAGGCGTTTGCAGTTGCGCTTTGAGGTGTTCAACTCAGTGGTGTACCAGCTGGCATGAGTGGTGAATCTCTTGGATTTGGAGGGCTTGACCGGGGCGATACTGTCAGGGCAGTTGATGATCCAGGTAGAGACGTTCTTAACCTGTTCTAGGTTTATTGAGGTGTCAGGGTGGGAGATGTTGAGGGTAACAGTCCATTGGCTCTCTGACACTTTGCTCCTGCTGCAGTCTAAGGTGGTAGGTGGCTGATGGTGGTCCTGAGATAGTGAAGTCAATGATGGAGTGATCAGACTAGGTGAGCTGGGTGACATGGCTGAACTTGACTCTGTCGCTGATCCTGGAGATGGGGTCAAGCGTTTTTCCGGCATTGTGAGTGGGGCTGGTGATAAGTTGGGTGAGGCCGATGTTGTTCATGCTGTCAAGGACATTGATGGTGTTGGTGTCATGATGGTGGTTGACGTGAAATATTGAGGTCTCCGAAGAAGATGCAGTGTTTGGAGTCAATGTCGGGCTGGGCGATGAAGTTGGCAATTGTGTCGCAAAAACTGGGGTGTGGTCCTTGAGGTCTGTAGGCAAGGGGGCCTCTCATGGTGGTTCTGCCATCAGTGTGCAGTCAGAATTTGAGGTGTTTCATGATCAGGGTGGTGTTGTCTTCGGTGGTGGTGCAGCGGATGATTTCTTTGTGTATGATGGTGATTCCACTTCTGTGTTTATTGGTGCAGTCCTGGTGTACTATCTTGTAACCTTCAGGGGTCGCTGCGGTGATGTCACGAGAGAGCGCGAGCCCTCGGTAGGTCTCAGTGATGAAGATGACATTGCGGGTGAGCAAGGTGATCGTGTCCCAGATCTTGGTCGAGTGCTTGCAGATTGATCATGCTCTGAGCAGGAGGCAATGGAGAAGCTCCATGGCGTCGTGGTTGGTGTGCTAGCCGTGGTGGTGATTGTCGTGCCTGCAGGTGCTCCGGTGTTGCAGGAGAAGTGGCAGTGCTAGCAGGTGAAAAGTCTGACCGTAGAGCGCGGAGATGTGCAGCAGCAATTGTTGTCATGGAGACTGGGGTCAAGGGCTTGGAGTTCATTGGTAGAGTATCTGTGGATGGCAGGCGGGCCAGGGTTCCTTGCACTGGAATTGTTACAGGCATGGACGGGCACAGATGGATTTGCCTTAAGTGCGCCAGTGGCGTGGTGATGCTTTGGCCTCCATTTATTAGGTCTTGGGAGGAGGGAGTGGCGCAGGGAGGAAGGAGCAGCAAAAATGGGTGGAAAAAGAGCGAGTGGCCGGAGCACCAGAAAGTTGGACAAGTAAAATAAAGTAACATAAACAAAAGCTAAGAAATCAATAGAATTTATCAAGGGCAGATATTAACAACAGCGGGAAAGACTATCAACAATACAACACAGGGATAAAAGGCCAAAAAGTACTAATGCCATGTAACAAAGGTCAGATAATGACAACAGCAATCAATCAATCAATCCATCATTGCATTTGTAAAGCGCACTTCTTACCCGTGAGGGCCTCAAGGCGCTGGGGGAAGGGGAGTGCTGCTACTACTCAAAAAGCCGGGTCTTGAGGAGCCCTCTGAAGGTCAGCAGGTCTTGGGTCTGCCGTAGGTGGATGGGGAGGGTGTTCCAGGTCGTTGCGGCGAGGTGGGAGAACGAGCTGCCGCCGGAGGTTGCTCTTCGGATGCGGTGTACTGTGGCAAGGGTGAGGTCTGCGGAGCGTAGCTGGCGGGTGGGGGTGTAGAAGCTGAGTCGTCCATTTAGGTACGCTGGTCCGGTGTTGTGGAGTGCCTTGTGTGCGTGGGTAAGGAGCTTGAAGGTTATCCTCTTGCTGATGGGGAGCCAGTGCAGGTCTCTCAGGTGGGGTGTGATGTGGCTGTGGCAAGGGATGTTGTGGATCAGGCGTGCAGAGGCGTTCTGGATGCGTTGAAGCCTTTTCGGGAGTTTGCTGAGGCTCCTGCTCTAGAGTCCATTTTCGTAGTCCAACCTGCTGCTGATGAGTGCCTGGGTGACTGTTCTTCTCGTTTCGGTTGGGTTCCACTTGTAGATCTTGCGGAGCATGCGGAGGGTGTTGAAGCAGGAAGAAGAGACGGCGTTGACCTGCTTAGTCATGGAGAGGGTGGAGTCGAGGATGATCCCTAGGTTGCGTGTGTGGTCGGTGGGTGTTGGAGCTGTTCCCAGTGCAGTCGGCCACCAGGAGTCGGAAGGAAGCAGGAAGGACTATGAACAGTACAATATAAAAAAGGCTGAAAAGGACAAATGGCACTGATGTATACATGTGCTGGAGGCAAAACACAGTAAGAGCACAAGCAAACCCAGCTGACAGACGGGCAGCAGGGGAACGATTGGCAGAGTTGGGAGAACTGCAGGATGCGGGTGAGCAGCTTGGCAAGGTGGCAACCCGCTGTGGCGTCTTAATCAGGATTGCCATTTTCAGGGCTCACCCCCACTGGCAGTACAGTTCACTCTCGCCTCAACCCTGCCCAGGTGTAGGGGCGCAGGATGTCTCAGTGTGGCAATAGCTGACTTATCCCGCGGTCTCAAGTGGGCCCCACAGGAAGACGGCTCACAGCCCATATCAGCTTAGGCACCGTGATGCCAGAGGCCTCACCTCGGTGCAGTAGCCCTAGCTAGGCCTGAAGCTGCCTCCCTTAAACAATTTTGGGCAGCATTCAGGCAGTACCACGAAAGTGTGCTCCTGAGACATGCCCTGGTACCCCCAATCACCAGTCTCATCGACCATCACCTAAGGGTCGATCGTTGGCTCCAAATCCCCATGGGTAGCCATGCAGCCTGCAAGGCATGTCCCAGTACCGGTGCACTTTATGTGTTTTCTGAGCTCCTCACTCATAGCTTGGCAAGGATTGTGATGGTCTGTTGAGCCTCCCGTCTTCCCCACCTCAGCCTTTAGTTCTGCTACAGCCTACGACTGCGTCTCTGATTCAGCACAGCGCCTGCCCATTTCCAGGAGGCTCAGATGGCGCAAATTGAGCGTGTCTCCTGGGACCTTTTAGATTGGCACTGCGTAGAAGGTTTGGGTGCCACTGTGGCTGTTACTTTTCTTAATTCTTTTACCCCTGTTGCATCAGGATTCTTTAGGATAGATTGCTGATGGCTAAAAAGGTCGACGTCTTGTCAGCCATCTTGCCAGGCCATGCCCCCCAACAATCAAGTTTAATAAATGACTGACTGTTTTCAGATAATACTAGAATTTTACTCAACAAATGTATCAAAGCTGTGAAAGCTTATATTGCTCTGACAGCCATAGCATTGAATGTCGAGAAAGATTTTGGCCAGATGGGTTGTGTGAGGAAAGGAGGGGTATTATATGGTGTGGTGGTGCGGCCTCATCATGTAATACACTTACCAACCCTTTTAGGGACAGTAGGTTTCATTTGTTGAACCTTCTAGCTGGGTATATTTGGTTCTGAGCAGCAAGGCTTACACAAAGGAACAAGTGTGAAGCATTTCAACATCACCATAACAATTGAAGAAGAAATAAGCGAGACACTCAAGAAATCCAACACACATTTATATAACAAATTGCATTTTTATGTATTTTTAGATACCACAATGAAATAGATCTACCAGAGGGTTCCGGAGATATAGATTTTAAAAAGTACAACAAGGCTAGTTGTATTGCGGTCAGTTGGAGTTACTTTGGGTGACTCACCCTGACAGGGAGCCAGTCAAAGGGACAAGTATGGCCCAGAGAAACAGATACGTCAACAGGCAAAGCAGTCTTCAGTCAGTTCCAGGCACTTTTATCCTTTGCTGTAGGTTCCTATGAAAGCGGTCCTGATGCAAGAGATACAGAATGCAGAAAATACTCAAGGATGCTGTGGAAGCGATACAGTCGACGGGGGGGTTCCTGCGTGATATTCTTCAGTCTGATCCATGGGGTGGTCCTGGCCATGTGGTTGACATCCATCAAGGTCATCTCGGTACTGGCAGAAGTCCAGTTGCCACTGGACTACCAGTCTCCCAGTATCAGAGTCACAGCCAAATCGTTCAGTGGGTGATAAGTCATTTTCTGGGTGACCAAGCTGCACTGTGATTACTCTCACAGATCCAGCAGACTCGGGTGTAACTTTGAACGCTGGGCCATGGTCTCTAGTATTACATGGCAGTGGTTAGCAGCAGTGCGGAGATTCTCGGCTACCAACTTGTCCCAGCAGGCTTCTTCAGCTTGTTGTGGCCTTTGGCTTGGCTCCAGAGATGACCTCTCCACGAGCAGGACACAGAAGGCACAATCTCTCTCCTTTGCTTGCCACCAGGTACAGCAGGTGCAATCAACACTAGTCAACGCTCTTTTTGCCAGTTTCATGGTGCAGCAGGTCAGTCCTTCTTTGGGTCTTCTTACAATCCAGTTGAGATCTACATTCAGGGTGCCAGTGGCCCCCTTTTATGTTCCGAAAATGCCCTTATGGTAGGATGCGGTTTGTAGCCAATGGGCTACTAGGTTCCCTCTGTCCTGATGACCACTTCCTGTGAAGTGTGACATCTGACTATCCAATGTGCACCATTCTATCTGCTACCAACATGCAGAACCTCTCTCCCGGTGTATAAAGCTCCTTAGCCCAACCCAGAGATGTGCTTACCAAGGGAGCTACATGCACCTGAAAAACTGGTATGACAACAGGTTTCCCCTCTCCAGTCACTAGGTTCAGTCTGTCTACCTACACAATAGAGCAGCCCCTCTTCCACATGTTACCTTTTTGACCTTCAAAGGCGGCTTCTCCTTTAAAGCTCGCCTTTTGGACCAACACCTGTATGGCTTCATGAAGAAGGAAGGTAACACCTCTCCCCACTGCTGACTTCTATTGTCTCCTTTCCTGGGAGTGGTTAACACAACTACTCAGTAGGGCAGCAAGCTGCCTCTGTGACAGGCACCTTGTGAAACCACCAAGGACAGAGGAGAATAAAGACAACAAAATGGTAACTTTCTAAAAGTTGCATACCAGAACCTGTTACATAAATTTTGACTAGAGAATCTAGTTGGGCTCAAAGTAATGAGCTGTTTGATACATTAGAGTATCAGCTTTGGTCACACCGGAGTTAGCACAGCTGAGGGGTCAGCGTGTAACCCTGCACATGCCAATGGGTTGCCAAGTTCTTCCACAGTAAAAACAACAGTTTTATGTATATCCTTGTATATCCTTCTGCTGTTTACTGTGTTTGTAAAGTGCTCTGATACCTACGGGTCAAGCTAGCGCTATATAATACTTTAAATAAATAAATAAGTACATGTAAAACTTGCTGCACCCTGCCTTATAGGCCAGCCATAGGTGTGACATACACATATTGTAGGGGGAGGCTTGACTTTGTCATTGCTTTAAATGGCAAAGTCAGGGTTACAATTCAAAACTGCTCTTCCAGTCTGTAAATGGCATACTGAGAGACTCGTTTTACCTGTGTCACATCCAGGATGTCACAACCAGTGCTGCAATCCCTGGGGTGACCTTCTAATTTACATGCCCTGGGTACCCTTGGTACCAAAATTCAGGGGCTTACAAGTAAGTTAGCCTATGCTAATCTCCAACTAGCCAATTCAACATACATGTTTTAGGGTCAGGGCACCGGCAGTGAGACCTGATTAGCAGGTCTCAGTGCACACTCAGGGGCAGATTATGTCGGTCGGAGTTGCCTCTCACCAACATCATCGTGGAACTGAGACCGACCGACTTCCGGTCGGTGGTCCTGAGCACCTAATTACTCAATTCAAAAGTGCTTTATTCGAGTAGTTACTCATAAAAGCAAGACATACAGACATATTAAAAAACAATTAAATATACAAGTACTCAGAAATTACAAAGCACTTACAAATCCATAGAACCGTTGTATTAAAACAAACCACAGTATTAATAAGCGAATAAGAAGGTGTAAAAGTTCATTATTAAAATCTTGATTTTAAATGACCAAAGTTAAAAACCTTAATATACATTTCATGAAGACACTGATACAATAGATAAGCAGGGAATAGTCAATTCACTAACAATCTCTGCTTATCATCGGCAGAGAATAGTTACATTACTAGCAGTCTCTGCCTGATGATCCAAGCCCACCCAAGGTATTTTGCAGTGGCAATTATGATCCTTGTAAGGGAGGTTGTACATAAAATGCGCAACGCAACTCTACTACATGTGGTACCAAGGTTTCTGCACATAGGTGCCAGCCAGACTCGTCTAGGGACACTATAGACTTTGCAGGAGAACAAAAAGTGTCCGAGAGATTCTCTTCCTAAGCCACAAGCAGGGCAGATAGTGGACCCTCCAGAGCCCCATTTTGCTGTTAGTGATCTAAGGGGGAGTGAACCAGCTCTCATTTGGAACAAAAGTTTCCTGTCTAAGGGTTTAGATATAAATCCCAGTACATTTCAAATACAGGAAACAATTTGACCTCCAGAAAACTAACAGCCATGGACCCATTATTAGAATTACGCAAACTGGCGTTAGCAACATATTCCCAATACATATTCTTTAAGATTGACTTAGACAGGAATAAAGCTCCTGATGGGTCAAACCACAACTCACTTAGCCCGAGCTCAAACAACATCAGTTTTAGCATTTTAAACCAAGTAATCTTATGGAAACAGTCTGCTTTGATAACGTCAGTAAATCCTTCCGCATAGTGGACGAGCTCAGGGGTAGTCCAGAGCCTACGCCAGTATAAGATTGGCCGTAGTCTGGCTAAGTCCACAATTTGTTTCCTGCCAAGATCGATCTCAAGGGCAGTAATGGAGTGCTATTCGGGGTACCAGTAATTAACCTCAAAAATGTATTCTCAGATATTTGGAGCGCACTCAAATTTTCGTAACCCCACATCTCTGCCCCATAGAGCGCAGGCCCGATTGCCTTTGCTTCATAAATCATCATAGCTGGTTTAACTGGTTTAGTCAAAGACTTCCTATGTTCCAGATTGATAACACCAGCTAATTGTTTATGACGTAGAGTTGCTATATCAATGTGATGACACCACCTATTGTTATCCGCTATGTGGATCCCCAGGTAGGTGAATGACTTTACCACATCAAGAGGACGACCACTCATGACGATTTTGGACTTGAAACTACGATGTGGATTAAATATCATGAGCTTTGTTTTAGACACATTTACCTCCAGACCGTGATCCACACAGAAGGTATCAAAGATGGTCAATGCATGTTGTAAACCACTTGGGGTTTTGGATAAAATTAACGTGTCATCCGCAAACATTAAAATAGGAACTTTGACACCTGCAAGAGAGGTAGCATCCACTGACTGAGATAACATACGTGGGACAATACCGTTGCTAAATAGGGTAAACAGGGTTGGGGCCATTGAACACCCTTGCCGAACCCCGCGCTCAACGGGAAATTCAGCAGTGTCCTTTCCATAACCCCCCCACTGGATTTTTGCGTAGGTTAACTCATGAAATCTCATGATCATAGTCAGCAGAACCTCGGGAACCCCCAGAACCTCCAGAACCTGCCATAATTTTACCCGCGGCACCAGGTCGAAGGCAGCCCGCAGATCGACAAAAGCCGCATAGAGGCTGCCTCCTCCTAATACCACGGTCCTCCACTGGATCAATTGAAAGCGAAAAACTTGATCCACTGTACTGGTTGCCCTTCGGAAGCCAGCCTGGAAAGGTGATAGGATATTATTATCATCTGCCCATTCAAGCAATCTATTAACAATCACTCGGCCGACTATTTTTTGTATAGTGTCGATCAAGCTTATTGGGCGATAATTACTTGGCTGAGCACGATCTCCCTTTTTATACACAGGAATAATCACAGCCCCCCGCCATGATGCCGGAATATCAGCACCCTTAGCGATGTGATTAGTAAGCAGATGAATATATTTGCACCATCTCTCTTTATCATTTAAGAAAACGTCCGCGGGGACGCCGTCTAAGCCTGGTGCACGTCCACTATGACATAGGACTTACATTAGCGAATACATATTTGCTTCAGCTCTTAGACCCCTAAGTTTATTGTGTATAGTTCAGTCCTCTGGGGGACATTACTTAGGCACTGGTCTTTAAACGTCCCTCTAGCCCTAAAATACTGGTTGTTTTTGCACGTCCACTATGCACAGATCTGAGGGCAGACAAGATTTCATTAAGTGTAAATGTATTATCCTCTGCTAAGGACTGGCTAGGGGAATTCCCAGCTTCCACCTGGGCACTTGCCGCATACTGGGAGCTAAGAAATTTCACCCAATCATCCTGTGGGACATTATTATTGGGTGGCTCCTCAGGTCTTTCACTACCCCATTTGACGATATTCCAAAACAACCGGGAATTTTTCCTATCACTAGCACATTTCAATTTATTCCAATGTGCCTCATCCCAGGTTCTTTTGGCTTTCGCAATACAGGCTTTGTAGTTCTTTCTAGCAAGGCGGATATCCACTACCCCCTTAGTCCTGATTTCCTGTCCCAATGATTTTCGAGCCAACCTACAATCATTATTATACCATTTAGCAGGTTTGCATACACGGGATCCATGATTTTTTGCCGGTTTCAAAAAGTGGCATTTAATTTTGCCAAAAAGGTTATCATGGATTTTGGTCACGTCACCCAGGCCAGGGGACGCACCTGCGATTGACTCCAGGGCCAAGATAGCTTTATCTGCTTCCTCTTTGATATTTCCAATAGCCTGCTGATCAGTCATAACGCTAACCCACCGTAGCCTACGCATATCATTTTCAGGGATAATCAGCGGTGGAACAAGAACATCAGAGCAGTTAAAATCATCAAGAGTGAGCCACCATTTGTGCACCACACATAGAGGATTGTGATCACTTTCAGGTCTTGACATAACTTCCATGTCACAAACAGTCGACCATAAAATCAAGCTACGTATCACATAATCAATTCGACTTTTGTGTCTCCCATTATCAAATGTCTGGAGGCTGTCTTGTCTGACTTAGTCCTACCGTTTAATGCTCTTAGTCCTAGTTCCAGACACATAGCATTTAGACCTAGGATATCTTCTGTCCAGCGTAATACTGGATTGGTCTCTAGGGTAGGGATGCCCCATTGTAAATCCTCCTCAATACCTAGAAGGGCTTCACCAGTGACCAGGGGCTCAAAAGTTCGATTCAGGTCACCAGCTATTCCAATCCTATGACCAGCGAGTATGTGTCAAGAAGGTTATAAAGAGCAAGGAGGACCTCAGATTTACCTGTCTTACTGCCTCTAGCATATATGTTATAAATGTCTAGTATATCAGAGGTACCACTAGTAATCCTAATTAACTGGACATCTTTTTGACCAGTCGCCAGGCTCTTTACTGTCAATTTAAGGGACTGACGGACCCAAATAGTAAGACCTCCCATAGGTCGTCCCTTTGGTCCCTTAGTAGCTGGTACATAGAAATTTAAATATCCCAAGGCATAAACAGGTTCACAAGCCCAAGTCTCCTGAAACATACAGACGTCATATGTGCTGACAAAGCCTAGCCAGTTTCCACATACTAACTTTGAGCTTAACCCAGCCACCTTCCAGGATAATAAGCTACCCGTCCCAGGCAGAGATTCACATGTTAGCTTTGAAGTAGTGACAAGATTACTTGGTGCAACATCACCTTGAATGATGACATTATCTTGGCATGCATTACCCAGAATAACAGAGTTTCCCACTCCCTGTGGAGCGGAGACTAAATCACAACTTTCCTTACTGTACCATCAACCACTTGGCGGTCGTTCTCAATATCCCTGCTAGCACATGGGTTAGATGAAGGTTGAACTGCAAACTTTGAGCATGCCAGTAGTCAATCACATTCGTTCAAGTTGGAAAGGGCAGAGAACCTGTTGTCAAGACTTAATTCCCAGTCATTAAATGCAGGTGCATTATTCCCCCGGTTACGCACCACATTCCACTTTGTCCTTAAAGTACAGGGATTAGTGCCTTTTCCTCTACGTGGGTAGAAGAAATCCAAAGTGAATGGGACAATAGTGGTCGATCTTCTCTGTGGAGGTAGTAAATTAGGTAGAATATTTGTCAGTACCTCAGGGTTAGAGAACCTAAGAACAACACAATCCCCCTTAAATCTTTTAGCCCTGTTTCCAATCCACTCAACCCTTCTGGCCGTCATTAACTCTTCTGATAGTTGTTGTTTCCCCCAAGGAGTTATCTCCATGTTATTTGTTAGCCAGGATAGTGATTTGTACAATAAGGATGAAGTGGATTCTTCTTGACCAGAGGCTAGTGGGGGAACATTCGCTAAGACAAGAACAAGGGGAGAGGCCTCAACAATAAGCTCGCATGAGCCTTTCCCAAGGTTGGTGGCATTAGGTGTAGGTGATGGGGCTGCCAGACCTTGCACATTTCCAGCTAGATTTATCGGCGGGGCCATTGGCTGATTTATTCGGGGGATGGCATCAATGCCTCCCTCGGAGTTAGAACTACTCTTTAGGGACTCAACTCTAGTCACAACTTCCTCAGGTAGTTTTTCTACTTCCACTAGAGTTTTATTCAGCAAACCCCCCAATCTGTTAACCTCGGCAGTTAACTTTTCGATTCGACCAACCAACGGCTTTACAATGCCCCTAATTTTTGCATCCAGCATACCACACAACTTGTTAAATTGCGTAATAGTTAGAGTCACCCAAGCTTCGTCGCTCGACCCATCATCCTCCTCCTCAGCTATTTTTCTAGGGGGAGTAGCAACTTTATTCCTACTTGAACGAAGCCCCCCACGTTTAGGCAGATTCTTTTTTCCACTCCTGGTGGCACGTGGGGCAGGCACTGGCACTGGATCAGGGGGCGTGGGCTCGTTCACAGCCTCTCCCTCGCTGTCGCTGCTACCTTCTATACCAACTACTGTACCACTAGGCTGTATGATAACAACATCTGTGGGAGAATCAGGAGTTAGCCCAAAGCTATCACTATTTTCCTGGACAAAGGGATCCTCCAGCTGTGAGTCCTGAGAAGTGGATTCAGTAGGTATATCTAAACCCAGCGAAGATCTTCTTTCGCTGTTTATTTTTGCCACTACTTGGACGAGATAGTTCTCCATAGTGTTTTTAGCAGGTGAGTGTTTTTTAGGTGGCATAGTTCAGCGTAGTTATTGATTTCCTTTAAGTACACTATACTGAAACAATGAAATAAATAATACCTATGTATCACAGATATCCGAAGTGGGCCTTGAGACCTAAGTCACACAACAGGTTTTTCGGCAGAGTATCTTGCCCAGACCAGACGCTGCCAGTCGCGGACTGTCGCAGACTGTCCCGCCCTTGTCCCGGGCTTCTCCCGGTCGCCTCCCGCGCGCGACTCGCAGGGTGCGAGGGGGCGTCTCCTTTTCAGCGCCTCCTGGCGCTCCCTACGCGTCACGGGCGCGTCGCCCCTAGTGCTGCTGGGGACTGGAGTCCTGTAGTATCATGTGGCGCTCCCGCTCTGCTCCTGACACAGACACAGCCGTTCGCCTCACGGCACAGCCCGATGGCACTTTTAATCAGCACAGGTAAGGCAAGGCTCAGTATTCACTGTAATGTGAGGCTCCCCCGGAGCTCTCAGCGGCGTCTCCTTTTCAGCGCCTCCTGGCGCTCCCTACGCGTCACGGGCGCGTCGCCCCTAGTGCTGCTGGGGATTGGAGTCCTGTAGTATCATGCGGCGCTCCCGCTCCCGCTCTGCTCCTAACACAGACACAGCCGTTCGCCTCACGCCACAGCCCGATGGCGCTTTTGATCAGCACAGGTAAGGCAAGGCTCAGTGTTCACTGTAATGTGAGGCTCCCCCGGAGCTCTCGGCGGCGTCTCCTTTTCAGCGCCTCCTGGCGTTCCCTACGCGTCACGGGCGCGTCGCCCCTAGTGCTGCTGGGGACTGGAGTCCTGTAGTATCATGTGGCGCTCCCGCTCTGCTCCTGACACAGACACAGCCGTTCGCCTCACGGCACAGCCCGATGGCACTTTTAATCAGCACAGGTAAGGCAAGGCTCAGTGTTCACTGTAATGTGAGGCTCCCCCGGAGCTCTCAGCGGCGTCTCCTTTTCAGCGCCTCCTGGCGCTCCCTACGCGTCACGGGCGCGTCGCCCCTAGTGCTGCTGGGGATTGGAGTCCTGTAGTATCATGCGGCGCTCCCGCTCCCGCTCTGCTCCTAACACAGACACAGCCGTTCGCCTCACGGCACAGCCCGATGGCGCTTTTGATCAGCACAGGTAAGGCAAGGCTCAGTGTTCACTGTAATGTGAGGCTCCCCCGAAGCTCTCGGCGGCGTCTCCTTTTCAGCGCCTCCTGGCGCTCCCTACGCGTCACGGGCGCGTCGCCCCTAGTGCTGCTGGGGACTGGAGTCCTGTAGTATCATGCGGCGCTCCCGCTCCCGCTCTGCTCCTGACACAGACACAGCCGTTCACCTCACGGCACAGCCCGATGGCGCTTTTAATCAGCACAGGTAAGGCAAGGCTCAGTGTTCACTGTAATGTGAGGCTCCCCCGGAGCTCTCGGCGGCGTCTCCTTTTCAGCGCCTCCTGGCGCTCCCTACGCGTCACGGGCGCGTCGCCCCTAGTGCTGCTGGGGACTGGAGTCCTGTAGTATCATGCGGCGCTCCCGCTCCCGCTCTGCTCCTGACACAGACACAGCCGTTCACCTCACGGCACAGCCCGATGGCGCTTTTGATCAGCACAGGTAAGGCAAGGCTCAGTGTTCACTGTAATGTGAGGCTCCCCCTAATTACTATACGAACACACATGGTGCGGTCACATACTCCCATTTCCCTATGGGAGGTTGTGCTACGGCCGTAAACCAGCCGTAGCATAACCTCCAATACGGAAATGGGAGGTTGTGTTCATCCCTGCACCGCACGGCAGGCATTTTAGGGTGCTTGCCACATGGTGCAGCAATCAACAGGGGGAACGGTAGGTGCCTTCGACCCCAAATGGAGGCAGCAAGAAGAAAGTAAGCAGGGCCCCCAACCTCACTTTCTGACAGGCTTTTCATGTCGTAAAGCCCAGCATGGAAAGTCTGTCGGAAACTGAGCATCGTAATCCCAATGGTGGAAATGCCATCCATTGGGATTATAGGCCAGTCTCTCACTGGCCGACAGGCTCCTTGAGCCTGTTGGATCCAGCCAGAATGACTGGCTGGTTTCGATTTTGACCGTCTAGATTGTAGTTAGGCGGTTGGAATTGAAACTGACGATCTCATCAGAAAGCCTCCAACCTCAGGTTGGAGACCGAGATCATAATAAGCCCCTCAGAGTCAAAAAACCAGCCACATCAATCCAAAAACTTGGGGGTGATCATACAAAAAGAGGCATTTCCTTCCAGGGTGAAAATGATTAAACCTGTGATGAGGCTAGATTCTATCCAAACAAATTCCAAGTTTAGTGGCGGGTGGGGAGCCGTCCAAGGCTCGGTGAGGGGTGGCACATGCCCCCCTCTGATTATTATAAATTATCAGCCCAAGGAGTTGGGTCCCACTAATCTGTCAACAAAAAAATAGGGAGCAAGAGAGGAAATATAACCAGGTGGCCCTCCACTCACAGAATCCATCCAAAAATAACCTGGTTAAACAGAACACTTTGTAGACTCCTACCAGCAACTCACCGAGGGGGCTAAATGTTAGCTTCCCCCACAGGATATAGTGCAGCAAACAACAACATACCTCTGGTCGCAGCGCGGACTTCCCCTGTAGCAGTGCGTTCTTGTTTGCTGCACTATATCCTGCGGGGAGGCTAACTTTTAGCCCCCTCAGTGAGTTGCTGATAGGAGTCCACCTGGCAACCACCCAATCCAAAGCATCTATGAGGTGGAGATGCGTCCCTGTGCCCTGATGAAATTGCCAAAAATTGTGTAGGCAATGAAACATGACGCTGTTCAAGTTAATATGGTCTAAATATGCTGTTTCTTTTAACCAGGTGTGGACACTCTTAAAATAAAGAATGTGTGGAATAGTTGTTCACAACTCACTTTTAATTAGGAGATTTATTCTCCTTTTTTCACATTACGGGGCTTAGACATTTGATAGATGACACCATAACTTACACCTTATTATTTTCTCACCACTTCACACAAACCTAAAAGTTAGGTCTTTCTTTTCTGTCAAGAAAGTTGCCGATGTTGACAGAACAAGCAAACTGTTGAGTACAAACCAGTAGCTCATTGGATGGTGCTTAGGTGAGGCACTTTCTGACTTCTTTCACATTTTTTCTTTGGAGGGTGTGAAATTAGCTGTGGATGGTTGATAATTTTTAAATGAGGAACACTTACAGGTAGGCATGACTAGATAATTCAGCATAGCCATACCTAGGAGTACATAATACCCGCTTAATATGTATGTTATAAGGACTACAAAGTGTTCAAAGGTTATTTTTATACGAATCCCATCAATCTGTCCCAGACTCAAGGAGGGGAGCCACATGCCCCACCTTCCCATTATCTAAACACCAGTCCTGGGGGATGCAACTCCCCATTTCTTTGGGCCCCACTTGACGAATAACCCTGACAATTTCTAGAAAGGAGCCAAGGTAAATGAACTTTTCATTTAGAAAGTTTCATGAAGGTTCATCAAATGGTGCCAAACTTATTAGCAAATTGAAACATGCTTTTATAATCGAAACATGATCCTTTCTATAACTACCCAGTGGTGGCCACGACTAGGTAATATATGTATATATGTGTGTGTATTTATTTTTTCACTGAAAAAATAAAGGATAAAGTAACATTATAGTAGCATTAGAGTTAAGTGAAAATGAAATGTCAGTTAAAATGTAACATTTTAAACTCCAAAAACCACTGAATTTCATCAGTTACAGTTAAGTAACTACAGCTTGCGCACTCTCCATGAACAGTGATGTCGTTATTTATGTAATTTCAAATGTCATCAGTGATGTTATCAATCATGTCATATAACATATCATAAGTGATGTAATATGGGAGGTCATAAGCAGTGAAAACATATGTTAATACAAGGCTTTTAAGGGTGGATTGTCACTTAACTGTGTAAAAGCTTATAGACAGGTATTAAACAAGGGTGGATTGTTATTATGCTGTGTTATAGCCTGTAGATAGGTATTTTAGTATATGGAATGTTACAGATTACCGAAGTAGGTAAGGATTTTGATGATGATTCCTTCCTTTGACAAACCCTGGGGGTTAAAGATTTGCAGTGTGGTAATATTTGGCAGCCCTTTTATTAAGGACTGATAGATTTAGTTGTCCTTAAGACCCTTGTAATGAAAATAATTATAAACTCTCTCTCTCTCTCTCTCTATATATATATATATATATATATATATATATATATATATATATATATATATATACATATACAAAAAACCTTTCTTTGTTAAAAAAAAGGAAACTCCTCACACATGCAGCAAAAAAGATTTACGCTTTTAGTCCAAATTGCATTTAACCTCCAAGGTTTATTCTGCCATTTTTCAATAGCAAACAACCAGCACCCCTACGCGTTTCGAGACAACCTGTCTCTTGTTCACAGGGAAAACAAACCAAATGCCTTAAAGCGGTCGTTACATTTTCAAACAATGATTACTGACATAATTTCCTACTTTGTGCCGCTAGGCATTCTGGTAAAGGTAGTTCAGGGTAAAAATTAATTTTTATAAAACCACAAATCGTTGCAGTTTGGTCACATTACTCATTCTCCTGAATAATTAAAAATTCATCATTATTTAAATAACGGTTACATCAAATCCACAAAAACATTCATCTAAAATTTAAGATATGTTTTGATTCTTTCAGTCTCAGAATTCTCTCGCCGTCTCCACCTCTCACAATTAGTGGTACTTGTTCCACCACATAAAATTTCAAATCTTGCCATTTTCTAAAATGAAATTGTTCCATGTGTTTTGCAATGGCATTGCTTCTATCGTTATTTGTGGTTGCTCGAACATGTTCTAGGATGCACTTTTTTAATTCACAGATTGTGCTGCCCACGTATTTAAGCGCACATGGGCATTCCACGATATAGATCACAAATTGGCTCTTGCAATTAATTGCTTGCTGAAGTTTCCATAATTTCTTATTAGCCATCACTATCTCTGTTGTGTTTTTTGGAGCATTTCTTGAATCCCACTGATTTCAACCAAATTTTCGATTTTGTATTGGTGAAATGGCTGTGCACCAATTGATCTTTTAAGTTGGTTGCACGTCGATATGTGGTCTAGGTGCATCTCCAACTATTTCTGCCACTGTTGGGTCCAGGCATAAAATGTTTTGGAAATGATTAACATTTGTACAACAGAGAAAGTCTTTTTATTTGGAGATCAAGTATACAAACAAGTGAGCGGAACAAACCACCGCCACTGGTCCTTGGGAAGGAAAACACGGAACGGACCACGGTAATGTGCCTTTTGTTTCTTTATTTCTTCAGGGTGCAGATTCTCGCCATTACGCGTTTCAGCCCACTACAGGCCTTGATCACATGACATAGAATACACGTAGTTGCCGTTATTTAAAGTGAAAGGTGCTCATCAATTCGTGTCACATGTGCAAGCAATACCATAGACATAGAAAATATATTTACCGCCATATACAAATATAGATATCAAAATGACCTCATTTCTGTTGATAAGACAAAGTTATTTGTATAACTGTTTAAATACATAACCTCATGAATTCATATATTGAATTTCATGACTGTCATAGTTGAAATTCAAATTGTAAGCAATGCATTTTAAAACATCATGTGAAGCATACAATAGCAAATCTCCTCAGCCATCTAAATATTGACAAAATGTACCAAATAGCTTCCACATATTTTGCCACTGTCTTACAGATAACATGTTCATACATTGATTTTTATCGTAAGGTGTTATTTGCATACTCTGTTATCTAAAATTCCAAAGATAACAAGGCCATGACATTCAACCCATGCTTATATCTTAATTCAAGAGGTATTTCAAAATTAACATTGAGGTACGATCAAAAAATTGTTATGTATTGCATGATTTTTGGCGGATATTAATTGCATGTCTATAGAAAAAGTACTATTGCAAATCAGAAAAAGTGCAAAGTGAATGTGCAAAATATTAAATTTGTGCAAAGTTCGCAGTCCACTATTCTATCTTTCACACAAGTTTAAGATGAAATACATTGAAATTTCGGTAATATAAGGTAGCCTTTTATTAAGGACTGATAGATTTAGTTGTCCTTAAGACCCATGTAATGAAAATAATTATAAACTCTACATATATATATATATATATATATATATATATATATATATATATATATATATATATATATATATATATATATATATATATATATATATATATTCATGCGCAAATTTCTGACACTTCCCACACAGCATGAAAGGATGACGCGTTTCGGGCTCGAGAGCCCTTGTTCACATGAAGACTGTGTAAATGCCAGTTATTTTTAAATGTTGCTACAATCCCGCCCCAATCACATGCTCCAGTCACCTGATAACAGAGCTAAGCAACAGACTGCATAACAATTCATTCGGGGCATTGTTTCTAAATGCAATACATGTTAAATGTAAGTTGTTTAGAATTAAAAAATCCGTGATTGATAAAATTGGTCTTTCAAAAAATATTACTATTTAAATACATTATATGCAATAAAAGCTGGGAACGTTTGATTAAAAAAATATTACAATCCAACATCATGGGCTTTGTAGTATAATGACTCATAAATTGCATAGCCTCCAAAAAATTACCATATTTAGCAAACTCCCGCAATATAATGGCACAGGAGTCATATAACAATACCAAGTTAAATCCTTGGTGCAAACATTTTCCCATTTTACTTTCAGTGCTAATTCATGAATAATTCATTCGACCAATTTGAATGGAGATGGTAAGTTGGGCTATTCGGGATGTGCAAAACAGTGCAAAGCAGCAAAATCAAGATATAAATGTGCAAAATTGTGCCAATATGTTCCCCGATTGGGAATAAAGTGCAAAAGTACGTAGAAGTATGTACCATTAAATATAGATAAAACATCAGAAAAACCAAGTTTTCAAATTTGTTGAGATCTTATTCATGACATACATACTAGTTTCAAAGTGCATTTGTGATTTAAAATCATATATATATATATATATATATATATATATATATATATATATATATATATATAACATGGAGTTCATTAGAGAAATGGCAGAACTGGATGCTGTCACAAAACTCCTTTTAAATCCAGATCCACATTCTGTTAATTAATGCCCAAAGATAATATCGACATCTTTTCAGACAAAGTGATCAAAGATCTGAAACAGCTATCGCTGGAAAGCAGTAACAATTACACGAAAACAAGACACAATGAGCGAATGGAGTATGAAAAAGTAATTTAAAAAATCAAAGACAGAAGTGACATCATGATACATTGGTCAGACAAAGGATGAAACGTGGTCCTATGGCCACAGGATATGTACAACAGGGAGGCACTACTGCAACTTTCAGACACGGACTGACACAAAAGAATTAGTGCAACCAATATCACCAACATACAGGAAAGGTATCACAAAAGCCTCTATGATTGGAAAGCAGCAGGAACCATCAGCAAACAAGAGTTTGATTTTTGGAAAAACAATTACCCTGTGACCCCACATCTGTATCTAATACCGAAGATACACAAGAATGACGAATGCCCCCTAGAAAGGCCCATAATATTGGCGATTGGGGGACTCTTTGAAAATACTAGCAAGTTCATAGACTACTTTTTGCAACCCTTTGTAAGGAATCTGCCTTCATACACCAAAGATAGTGGAGACTTTTTGAGAAAAATTTATGATGTCAATTGGCAAAGTGATTATGTGTTCATGACACTAGATGTGCAAAGTCTGTACACAAGCAGCCGACACACAGACGGTCTAAATGACATAAGACATTTCCTTGAAAATAGGAATATTGAACACTACCAACATACACAAATGCTACTACAGATGACCCAGTGGTGTCTGGAAAACAACACATTTATGTTTGATAGACTGTTATACAAACAGACACAGGGGGCGGCCATGGGTACTTGCTTTGCCCCCAGCTATGCTAATTTGCATATGGGCTGGTGGGAGGAGCAAGTACTCATGAGAACACATGGCACACAAATGTCAGAAAATGTGGCTCATTATAGTCGCTACATAGATGACATTTTTCTGGTGTGGAAGGGAAGCGAGGAAAGCGCAGCCGAATTTGCAGAAGAGCTAAATCAAAATACGCTGAACTTAAAATTCACCTGCACAACCAGCAAAAACACAATCATATTTCTAGATCTAGAGTTGTTTGTCTCTAATAACAAGATACAATCAAAAACCTATCGGAAGGGGGAGGAGCCTAGCCTGCATCCATGATGGCCGCTTGATCCCTCGGCTCCGCCGATCCTTTTATTTTCCTCCCGGACCGCGACTTCTCCTGCTACCGATCCTGTTTTTGAATTGAACCCTGGGACCGGGAGGCGATTCTGACTCCAGCGGTGTGTTTCTCTTCGCGCTCCCTGCGGTGGAAGTGCCGGGGCGCCCTCACCTCTTTTCCGGCGCTGGCTGAAGCTGATCAGGTCTTTGTTCCTCGAGATGGCCGGCCATGTCTGCATTCTCATCGGACATTGAAGCGGGGCAGAGGCGACCGGCGGGGAACAGCTGCTACGCTGTTTTTACCGCTGCGGGGGTCCGCTCAGCTTTGCTCATCTTCGCGCTTGGGAAATATCGGGACTGAAAGTGCAACATTGTGTCTACGCCCTGATCCGCAGACGGCACTGCTTGATCGCTTGTCCCCTCCAGCGAAGCGGTGGATGCCATATTGATGGTTGTGCTCCCGGCTCCTGTGCTTACTCCGGGCTGCTGCCGGTGAGATGTCCGATTGCCCACATTGCACTGACACCGTGCATGGTGTCGGCATGGTTTGTGCTGCCCCTGTGCCCCCCGCCAGGTCATATTATGCGGAACCCGGACTGGGCGACCAGCTACGTGGCAGGGATGATGGAGACCAGCCTCGAGGACTACAACACTTCCGCGAGCCCCGTGTGCAGGGACCCGCTGCCCCTTTCCCTCCTACGGCACCGCTGCGGATTGGAGACATCCTGTGTGCTTTGAGCACTTTGAGATCTGCTCTACAGGATAATGCCCGGGACTTAGGGGACCGGCTGGACGCTACTTCCCCCTACGTGCCCCCGATGGGAAGAGTTGGCTCTCGATTGCAGGACACTGCGCCACACCCTGTCCCTGAATGCTGTGGAGGGCCTACCAGGGTGTGCTCAGAGGTATTGAGGGTGCGTGCGCCTGATGACACTTCTGTGTTGATTGAAAAGGTGGTGAAGTGGTCTGAGGACGGTGGGTTTGTGCAATGGCCCGAGAGACGTCCATGGACGCCATGTTTGCCTATTCCTTTGTGTTCTACTGGCGACACTTACAACTTTCTCCTGAAGCGGATGCCACTGCTTTGGCAGGCTGATTTTGGTGGACTGTTACAGTGCGTTGTCCCCCTTTCTATCGTTGTCGCATGCATGGCTTTGGAATGGACAGACTCTGTTGGACAGCGTCCTACCCTGCTGGGATCACTCCGTTTGCTTATCCTATTCAAGATGGCTACCGTGCAGCTGGACCACGTCGATACCCCAGATCGCAGGGGCCAGGGTTGAGGATGTTCCCCCTATCATTGACTGCGGTAGCGTATACTGCTGGGGCTGCAGGGGATAGACGGTGGAGTTGAACATTGGTTTCCTCTGGTTCCGGGATCCGGGGATGGGCGCCCGAGGATTCACATGCTGATTGTTTTGAGTTTATGTGTATGGCCCTCCTCCGATCTTATGTGATACTTTTTTTTTTCTTTCCTTTCTTCTTTATCTGTATTTCGGGTACTCTTTTTTGGGCGACAGACACACTGCTAGGGGGGGGGGTAGGCCGTAGCCTCTGCATGCGTGTAGGGTGGGGGTAGGGGGGTGGGGGTTTTATTTTGTCCGTTTCAGTTTCTATGGGCCTTCTTTTTCTCTTTACTTTTGGTTTTCTTTTCCTTTCCTGTTTCTTTCTTGGGTCAGTAGGGTGGCTCGGTGCGAGGGGGGCGGCGACTGGCATGCAACATATTTTGTTTTCACTATCCTGTCGTATTATTCTCATGCCGCTAGTCTGATTATGTTTTCTGTTGCTTGGATTTCTTCTGGTTGACGTTGCCCTCTTATGTCATTGGTGGATTGTTGGAACTCTGATCCTTTCTATTGATTATACTTTGGAACATACTAAACTTTAAAAATTAACCTTGACTTCTCCTGTCTCTCGGTAGTGCGAAGATACCCAGTGTAACCCAGGCTGATTGCTATTTTGTGCTCAGATACTATCGAGTTACCGTATTGCTTGCTAACTTGCTTCAACGCTTGTCGTGGCCGGCCGGATGGTTGTAGGCCCGTATTTGTTTTGCTGCTAATGTACAATAAAGGTTTCAAAAAACTTTAAAAAAAAAAAACTATCGGAAACCCACGGCAGGCAACACCATACTGCATGCCACCAGTTTCCACCTCACCAGTCTCATTAATAGCATCCCCTATGCAGAACGTCTCAGGATGAGACGCAACTGCAGCACACAAGATAGCTTTGTGGAATCCAAACAGGGGTTGTTCAACAGACTACACGCCAGAGGGTATCAAAATCATACACTCATGAAAGCAGAACAGAAATGCAACACCAAACGCACATGCGTGTCCTTCAGTGCGTAGACAATCCATATGCGCTCAAGTAAATAGACTAGCAGCACACCTACACGGATGTGGTTTCGCACCAACACACGGGATAGTTAAATGGTACGAAACAGCAAATATCCAAGCCATACAGCGGGTAGGAATACAAGGGCATTGGTCCCTCACCGTTGATCGCAGTACCGAAGGAAACGTTACTTACACAACAGTAATATGACATGAACATCTATAATTAAGACGACGACTTGCAGTATTCACACTCACTCACGGGCAAGAGGGAAAAATAACTAGGACACTGTGCATAGGGCACACCTAGTTGCAATTATATCTGTAAATATACTTTTCGTTATAAACCAAAGCCGAAATGATGTCACTCCCATGGACTTAAATAAGAGTTGTTATATACTGTGTCTTTAACATGTATAATAATATCGCAATCTAACCATTGCCCAAAGTACAACAACTGTCCAAATGTTATGTATTAAACACCCACAGTATGTCGATATGTGAAAAATCACACAAGAAAGACTACATGAGTGAACATGACTCATCGTATGTAACAGGACATAACTCTTCCATGACTATTGGATTTGGGAAGTTTCCATGGCAACACACACAGTCTCCACCAAGCCAATCACTCCTTTTTGTATATAGAGCACTTCTCATTTGTGTTAAATAGTTGTGATCAAGGCGGTTCTGCCGCCGAAACGCATCAAACCATCCAGATAGAATGAAAACCACTTTTCTTTGATATACCTGATCCCACGGTGTCAGCGCCTGATTTCCTATGATTGAATACAGGATTGGAAACGATATATATATATATATATATATATATATATATTCACTGAAAAAACCATAGGTTTCACACCAGTTATAGTTAGGAATTAGCATTTAAAAAACCTATCAAATTCACTGAAAAAAACATAGGTTTCACACCAGTTATAGTTAGCTGGAAATTTTACTGACATAAAACCATTGAAATTCCCACGTTATAGTTAGTTGGACTCA
This sequence comes from Lissotriton vulgaris, assembly GCF_964263255.1. Lineage (NCBI taxonomy): Eukaryota > Metazoa > Chordata > Amphibia > Caudata > Salamandridae > Lissotriton > Lissotriton vulgaris. The sequence continues at coordinate 782,156,461 of NC_141687.1, read as the reverse complement.
CTATAACTTGCGCGTGTAATGCACTGCTGATGACATCACATATTACATCACTCATGACATGGTCAGTGACATCACTCATGACATCACTGATGACACCATCCAGTGAATGTGTGTCTTTCAGATAAATAAATATGTTTTATATATGTATGTTAAGGTCGATGGAAGAATATTTGTTTAAATGTTTGTCTTAATGGATGTTTTTTTTTTAAATAAATGATTGGATAACTGCCTTATTAAGTGTATCTTAGTGAATACATATATTAGCGAGTAATGTGTAAATATTTAAATATATGTATCAGTGTTTCACTTTGTGTATAAGTGGCTGCATGGGTTGGTGAGTAGCTACATGTGTGTGTATATGGGTTATTAGATGTTTTTTTTAGTATCTTTATAATTGTCTGTTTGATTTGGTGGGGGTGTTACTTAGCACAAAGATGCATTAATGACTGACTCACTGTTTGTATGTGTTTTGAAGACAGCATATGTGTAGGATTGTAAGGGTGAATGAGTGTGTATATGTATGTGTTAGTAAGTGAATGACTGTCTCACTAGTGTCTTTATCAGTAACTACATATGTTTTAATGTAGTATATGTGAGTATTGGTGTATATAATTGAGTATATGTGAGAGTGAGAGTTTGAAAGAGTTCTTGTTTTAATAAGTATGTGTTTCTATAAGTGATTGTTTAAGATAGTAAGTATGTGTAAGTTTCCTTAGAAGTAAGGTGGTAGTGTATATATAGCTGTATATGCAAATAAATGGATGTTCAATAGTTTACTTGCATGTGTGAGTATGTGTGTGAGCAACTTTTTGAAGACTGTCAGTGTGTTAACGGATGTATAGGTGTCTCACTACATATGATGAGTGAGTATATGTATCAGTGACTATATAGAAGTGTTGGTGAGCAAGTGGATGTGTATATAAATGGTGGAATTACTGAATTGGTTGTTGTATCTGGTATAGGTATGTCCACTTTTTTATAAATGTTATTTTTTATTTTTCAAAATGTGTTTTAAGAGTTACTTTACAGTGAAAGTAGGTCAGTCTCTCTGTCACAAGGATGGTGTCATCAGTGATGTCATGAGTGATGTCACTGACCATGTCATGAGTGATGTAATATGTGATGTCATCAGCAGTGCATTACACGCGCAAGTTATAGTGAGTCCAACTAACTATAACGTGGGAATTTCAATGGTTTTATGTCAGTAAAATTTCCAGCTAACTATAACTGGTGTGAAACCTATGTTTTTTTCAGTGAATTTCATAGGTTTTTTAAATGCTAATTCCTAACTATAACTGGTGTGAAACCTATGGTTTTTTCAGTGAATTTCATAGGTTTTTTAAATGCTAATTCCTTTCTATATCGAGTTTCTAACCTTTTTTTTTTTTACAATTTGCTGTTTTTTTGTAAGTATTCATTTTTTTTTTAATATAATTTTTTTCTTTTGTGCTCTGGGTGCGCGCTCCGGGAAGCTTTCAGCTAAGCTCTCCGGTAAGCTTTACGGTAAGCTAACCGGTGAGCTCACCTGAAAGCGCACCCAGAGCGCTACTGTTGTTCGTGAAAAAAAATATGAATGAAAAGTTAATAATAATGCAAAACATTTCGTACCATACAAATAAAATCAGTTTTTTTTATAAGGAAAATGATTATGCATTTCTGTAAAAGTTTGATGACGTCACTTCGGCGCGCAACGTAAGTGCCCTCGGAAGCACCTACGTTCGCGCCGCGTAAACGCACCCAGAAGCGCCTACGTTCGCTCCACGTTTGCGCCCCGGAAGCGCCTACGATCGCGCTGCGTAAACGCACCCGGAAGCGCTAACAGTTTTTTTTACAAAGAATGAAATCCCCACCCATTTCCTTCACTTCTTCTTTCACTTTTGTGACTGAAAGACCTGTTTTTTGCTCCTGGATCTTTCTTGATTTACCATGACTGCCAGAGAATCCAGCAGTGAGGATGAACCTGATTTCATCAATGAAGAGCCTCCTACCCCAAAGGTGAAGGAACATTTTATTTGGAAATTTTTTAAGATTCCAGCTGACCAGAAGAAGGTGAATGCTCCAAAAGTGGAGTGCAGGATCTGCAAACAGGTCCTGTCACCGGGTGACCCCAAAAAAAAATACTCATTTGGGAACTTCACGATGATCCGGCATGTGGAGAGGAGGCACCCCCAGAGTTATGCCCGGGAAAGTGTCAGGGCTCTGGCACAAGAGGTTCCCAGTGATGGGGCCTCTACATCAACCAGAGGAGCAACTTCTTCTGGGAGGGGGCAATCACAGGAGCAGGTGCCAAACATTCAACCTGCATTTAATCATGGTGTCTTCAGATGCAGATACTGCAATCAACTCCTCACCTATGGGGAGCAAAGTGTCCAGCTCATGGTTCGAGCATTGGAGAACCATCGCTGCCCTTCCCACCCCTAATTTTTTTTGTTTTATTTTGCTCCTGTTGAGCAGTTTCCATTCCCTGTTTTTGTTCCTGTTTTGAAAAAAGAAGAAAACCAAAAGTTCTTTTCAGAACTACCTCCAATTCTCATCAAAGAGCTATATTCTTAAAAAAATGAAGAGTAAGTGAAATATAGTGCATTGATAATTGAAAGGAGAATGAGTAAGAAAGAACAGAAAGGTATGAGAGGAAAAAAGAAGTGAAGTAGGAGGACTGAAAGAAGGTGAGTGTTAGAAAAGAAAGTTATGAGAAGAAGAGTGAATATGGGGAATGTTGATATTCAATGAAAATGTTGAAAAAGAACAGGAGTGTTGAAGGATAAGAAAAGATGCATTGCTGGAGTTGAAGGTAGAAGGCTTCATTTATGAAGCCATGCGTCACTTTAACGCCACCAAAGCATCACTTTTTGTGACACAACATTCCAATAAAAAATGCACCTTATTTATTCATATTTACAAAGTGGCGTTTCTTGGTAAATTCATCACTTTGTAAACCCCTGTGCCACATTATTCCTACGTCAGGTGTATTGTATGCAAAAGGGATGTATTGACGCAAGAAAGGGTCGTAGAGGTGACACAGTGAATAAACTGGAGGCCTCATTTCTGAAAAGTGACGCATCGCTACGTGAAAACAGCGATGCGTCACTTTTCTGGGCGCACTCCTTATGACATTCCAGATATGTCATATTTAATTTATGACTAATCATGTCGCAACGAGTTACAGATATGTCAGTATTTCTGACGTATCTGTAAACACAAAAGTAACGCATTGCTGGAGTGCGTCACAAAAGTGACGCAACTCCAGTAATGTGTCCTTTCACATGGAAAAAGCACCATGTGAAAGGTCTTGCGTCAGTCTTACACCTGCTGTGAAGCAGGCGCAAGAATCTTATAACATCCTTGTCACTTTCTTCAGTGTCGGATACTTCTTTTATATACACTTGTAAATATCAACATGAAATAGTCAAATCAACAATATTGTGTAGTTATGAATGAGCTAATGTAGAAAAATAAGGGGGTTTCTCTTTTTGCATAGCGTTGATTGAATAACAATTTTCTTTAAGCCTTATTTTTTCTTAATTTTTTTTAAGTTTTTTGCACATTATTCACTTGATAAATGAATGACCTGAGAAAATCACAAATGGTATCTATTGAAAGGGGAAGATGGAGAAATCATTAACAAAGCCACTAGAGGCATAATGACAATGAAATTCAATTGTATATTGTATGACACCGCAATGGTTTGTTTTATTACAGAGCCACCAGAGGCGTCTAAAGACATACAGTGGAAAGGAAATTATGGCGGTGCCCAATAAACTATGGGAAAATGAGCTGTCCCTACAGGGACTCAATGTTTTTGCAAAATCCCTATGACCCCCCGGAAACAATGATTGTTCCTAATTGTGATATCAATTTAGATTGAAAATGGAAATGCAACGCTGTTAATCTAAATCAGTTCTTTCACATTTTGTCTAACATACCAGTGTTACACATTTACTTAATAATCGGAGCACAAATATATTTATTAATACATTTTTTGTGTAAATGAGAGGGGCTTTCAGCACTGTAAATATGAGCACTACAATTACCATCATGCCCCTTGTGTTGATGTCAGTTCCTAATGATCACATGGTACCTTTAAATGTGACTAGAAACATGAGGGCGTTACCGTGAGCAAGATCTCAGAGGGAGATCGAAACGCGTTGGTGTTTTTGATGTTTGGAAACCTTGCGAAATAAATATTTGCTATCCTGTTACCAGTTACTGGAGTGCGACCCAATTCGTTCTGTTGCAGAAGGAGAGTGTGTGATATATATATACATATATATACACACACACACACACATAGAGGGTCTTTAGGTCAGCCCTCTTTTGGCTTCTCAAGTGTCATTCACATTCTACTTCTCCTTCTCATCACAGCATAGTGTATGTGGCAATAGGTTAGCCTATCTCTGCCAATGGCTCTATTACCTGTAATGACATTTTTCATGTGTACGTCCTCCTGAAAATGAGTGGGATTCAGTGCCTGAACTGGAGGTCCAATCATGGAGCATCTTGCAGTTTACTAGACAGTCCTACAGGGATGCTTGCTTTACTTTTATTCTTTTAATTTGTCTTGTATATACTTGTTCAGTTTGTGAATCTGTTCAATTTTAGATGGGTAAGTGAGTGGGTGCAAGAATGAGTCTGAGGGCTGATGAATGAATGTATGGATGCAAGGATCAGTGACAAAATGCATATATGATGACTGTTTGAGTCCCTAAACTGATCATTAACAGAAGAGGCACTTTCACTTAGTAACAAAACATTAGCATTGCCAAATCTTGTTTTGTTTCTTTTGAGGGAGTGATTACTGTGAACCAGAGTAATACTAGATGTTTCAAGGTTTCTCTTGGGTGTTATAGCTATCTCACTGTTTACGCTGTTGACCGAATCAGACAGACATCAATCAGCCTCGTGGATGAGCACACACTCACTCGAGGAGGGGATATTACTCTGTAACATATGTATGTATGTTTAATCAGAGGAGAGTACTTTTGAGTGTTCAGATCTAGTACATATGTCTGAATGTCAAACTCACATCTCTTGCGCACACATTCTGTTATGTTAAGTGCACTATCACCCACGAGGGTATCCTGGCACTGATTAAATGCGTGTGCCTTGCCCAACCTATGGTAAGATGCTTAATTGAAAAGCCATGTCTTCAGCTTCTTGAGGAATTCAAGACGATAGGTGGAGGCTCTGATCTAGAGAGGGAGGTTGTTCCACACTTTAGAAGAAATGTAAGAGAACACTTGTCCCCCTGATGTGGTTCTGTGTATGCTTGGGATGGCTGCACGTAGGAGTCCTACAGAGCAGATGTGTCTGTGGTTGGTTGTTGGTGGAAGATGTGACTGGATGTGGCGCCTGAGTTGTGGAGTGCATTGGATGCTTGTGCGAGGAGTTTGAATTGTTTGTGTGTTGGACGCCCTGAGGTGTGGTGTAGTGTGAGTTCTGTGTGAGAGGTTGAGAATGAGTCTGGCTACAGAGTTCTGGATGGTCTGTAGTCTTCTAGTATTTTACTTGGTGATCCCGGCTTAAAGGGTGTTCTCATAGTTCACCTTGCTGGTGGCTATGGCATGAGTAACAGTTTTTCTTGTGTTGCTTGGGAGCCATTTGTAGATCTTCCTCACCATCTTCAGGGAGTGGAAGCAGTGACGTGTTGACTTGTGTAATCATGTCGTTTGCTGTTGATGATTATTCCAAGGTTCTTGGCTTGGGTTCTGGGTGTGGGTTCGAGTTTCACTGGCCACACATTAGAATCCCATGGTGAGATGTTCTTACCAAAGATCACTACTTCTGTCTTGTCTGTGTTGAGTTTGAGACAGCTGGATTTTATACAGTTGGCGACTTGGTCATGCAGGCGGTGAACTTGTTTCTTGTGTTGTGGGTCTTTTCAGAGAGGAAGAGTAGGAGCTATGTGGCATCTGCATAGGACGGGATGTTGATTCTGTAACTGCCTCCCACTAATCTATTTATTAATATATCTTATTGCAGATTTCTCTAGTGATAAATTTAAGACAACAGTGATAGATAGATAGATAGATAGATAGATAGATAGATAGATAGATAGATAGATAGATAGATAGATAGATAGATAGATAGATAGATAGATAGATAGATAGATAGATAGATTACCGCTGCAATAAATATGGAAATTAGACTTAAAAGTCCTTGTCTGAGCCTTAGTATGAAGCAGCTGCATTTCAAAAGTAATAGCAAAACAGGAGCCCATGAAAAAAGTAAAGTAGATATGGTCTTGCCGTGGACGGAGAGTCCTTGGCTGGTAAATAAATTAGGTAAATAACTGATGTGTGAGGTAGCACCTTTGGTGGTTTATGAGGTATGTATTCACTCAAGGATGAAGGTATGTACTTGCCTGGGATGGAAGCGGTTATTATCCTGGTGAGTCAGGTATCTATTCAGGTCCTGAAAGTGATATGTGCCTGCCTGATGAAGGAGCTAGCTCATTGGACAGGAGGGAGCCTGTACTTGTCTGATGAGTGTTAGCCACTCTTTCATGGAGTATTTGGTCATGTGCCAGATTCTGGTTTCTGTGAGAGGGGGAGGAGTACGTTGCTGTCCTATGCTTCTCTGCCTCTGCCCCTTCACAGGTTTCGGCAACAGCAGCGAGTGGTCACTTGGAGCACCGAGGAGCAGCCTCACGGGCAGAGGAATGGGAGGTGTCAAGCACATGAAGGACAAAAGAGGAAGAGGTGAGTTACGCCCTCCAAATCAGTGCTAAACGACTAATGCCATAGAAACATACAAAAAAAGATAGTTTCCTGATATTAGCAGTTTAAGGATACACTCCCCCGTCAAAAAAACAGGTTCAAACCAAAATAGTGTTGGGTAGGGCAAACAAAATAATTTTTCAATTAGGAGCAGAGAATTGAAACAGCCCCATCCAATCATGAGCAAGGGTCAGACCCAAATCCAAAGAATACGTTAAAGTACTGGTGTTAATGCTTTCTGTGACAGAGAGATGAAGCTAGAGCAGTCTCTACCAGGACCACTAAAAGGATGTAAAGTAAAACATTGCACCGAAGCCTTGATAGAAGCCTGCCAACAGAGCCAATTTTCTGAATATTTATAAGGTGCCTTGTTGGTGTATTTGAACCCTGGTCTTCCTGCAGACAGGAAGGTTTGAGAGAAATGATGCCTTTGTCGGAGGAACAGAGGCAGATTGTTTAAAGACTGCATACATCCCTGCTAGAAGCCGCACTGACCTCTATGCCCCTTCTCCAAGAAGGGCATAGCTAAAAGGTTTAAGAGACATTTTCTGCAGCACAGCTACCATTAGATCAACAGGTGCACTGGGCGTGGGGGTGTATGGATGCCATTTTCCCTGCTTGCATGTGGACCTGTGGCACCCAGCTTAGCCACCCATTGCTACATCATTGCTGTTTATAATGGAACATCATGAAAAACATTGAGAAAAAAAAAATTGGTCAATATTTATGATGTCAGTTTTAGAAATATTTAGTGACTCTGCAGTACTGGCCAAACATCCGAGCCATGTTTGCTTTCATTTGTCAGGGAAATAAAGTAATGCAGTTGTTCCTGGTGAAACAATGTTTTTTTCTCATGAAGAGAAATCGTTGCAGACAATGTTTTCTTGTCTGAAAAACCAAAGCTGCATTCCTATGGTCTGACCTTCTGTTGCAAATTTTTTTCACTGCACAATGTTTCTTTTTATTTCTCCCTAGTAGGTATCCAACAAGGATGCATTGTGTGCGTTAATGTGCCTATTACAAGAGCAATTTAGATAACATTTAGGGATTAACAACAATACTTTAAAACCTCTCACGCTTAGCTTGGCATACGAGTGGCAGATGTGAGGGAGGGGACCGTGCATACTGCAAAGGAATGCCTTGGAGAATGTTCAAGGTAAGGTCACAAAAGATGGAAGCATTTGGGGGCAGGGGGATTCCTCGATGCATTCATTGTATTGCCTGCTCCCAGGCCTGTATTTCTGGAGTTAGCAGTGTTTGTTTGTATGTAAGATCACAGACAGGATGACAATCACTTTTATGTTGTGAATGATTACAAGATAACCTCAGAGGGAATTGAAAGGGGAATTACATGCACAAATGCCATGCAATTAACATTATTCCCGGGTAGGAGAAATATTAGTCGCGGAAAGGAGCATTGACGAGACATTTTGGAACTGCTGGATATTGCTTCTGAAATCTCACCCTCTTGTTTGAAATTAGGCAACCATCCCTTCAGTGTGCAATGCAGTGTTGTACGCAAACAGCATTGCTATGGTGTGGTGCTCTTATAGTCTAGTGCTTTTTGAGAGAACCTCAAGGTGGGGGTGGAGGGAATAACTGAGAGATGGAAGCAAAGGTCCAGAAAGTGATAAAGAATTCTGTCTCGTGGTGTGGTATTGCCATCAAGAAATTAGACTTCCTCTGCCATGCATGCCAAAGTGGCAGTGTTAGTGCTGAAAACTCAGGGGCTTATTTTTAAGGAATTGGCGTAGGGCTGCACTGAGAGTCATCTTGCTACGCTGCCTTACACCAAGTCAAAAGTGAAGTGACCAGGAGGCGTTTTCCTCTTTGTATGTATGCTGAATTATGCTGCACACATGGAAAGAGGAAAAAACTAGGAAAAATACTGTTATTTCTCCTTGTTACACCACCACTGGGGAGATGCACAGTTTTAACACATTCCCAGATTTATGACATGCTGTAAATCTGGGAGTGTGTCAAAACCTATGGGTGCAATGTGAGGTAACTCAGCGACTTGCACTGCGCTAGCCCACTCCATGTCTACAAGGCCATGAATTTAGCTTTATTAGTAGGTTCCAAGATCAGGATTAAAAATAAATTACGCATAGTGGTGTTAAAGCAGGAAATTAGGACCCCCTAACGGTGCACAGACAAAATATTGACTCCAAAATATCGAATGGACAAAATATCGAGTTAAAAATATCGATAACAATAAAATACCGATAACAAAAATATCGTTGGTCAAAATATCGATTAAAATAATGATAAAAAAATATCGAGTACAAAAATATCGACAAAATATATATAAATAGTCAAAGTACAAAATTTCAATAATATGTAGAAAAAAGGTTAAAAAAAATTAAAAAATGTATTAATAGTAATAAAAATTGTAGTTAATGTTTAGGAGCGGGATGTTGGATTAATAGGGGATAAGGGTGGGGAGTAATTTAATAATAATTAATTAATTAATATATGTTTGTAAATATTTTTAATTAATAATAATTGGTAATTAATTAATATTAATTAGTTAATTAATATAATTTTGTACATATTTTTAATTAGTAATTAATTGGTAATTAAATAATATTAATCAGTTAATTACATTAATTAGAGTAATTTATTTATATATATATATATTTTAGTTATTGTTCATTGATTATTTGGGAAAAAATAATATTAATTATTAAATTAAAATAATTACAGCTAATGTGCTAATATATTTACTTTATTGTTATTGTTAATTAATAATTAATTGGTAATTAAATAATATTAATTAATTTTGGATAAAGGAGTATTTTTAGGGTTCAGGGTCAGTTTTCAGTTTTTGGGTAAAGGGGTATTTTTAGGGTTCAGGGTCAGTTTTCAGTTTTTGGGTAAAGGGGTATTTTTAGGGTTCAGGGTCAGTTTTCAGTTTTTGAGTAAAGGGGTATTTTTAGGGTTCAGGGTCAGTTTTCAGTTTTTGGGTAAAGTAGTATTTTTAGGGTTCAGGGTCAGTTTTCAGTTTTTGGGTAAAGGGGTATTTTTAGGTTTCAGGGTCAGTTTTCAGTTTTGGGGTAAAGGGGTATTTTTAGGGTTCAGGGTCAGTTTTCAGTTTTTGGGTAAAGGGGTATTTTTAGGGTTCAGGGTCAGTTTTCAGTTTTTGGGTAAAGGGGTATTTTTAGGGTTCAGGGTCAGTTTTCAGTTTTTGGGTAAAGGGGTATTTTTAGGGTTCAGGGTCAGTTTTCAGTTTTTGGGTAAAGGGGTATTTTTAGGGTTCATGGTCAGTTTTGGGTTTTTGGGTAAAGAGGTATTTTTAGGGTTCAGAGTCAGTTTCCCCTACTGTTGCACCCACTGGAGAGGGAATAGTAATTTTAACCCCTACGCTATCCAACGCTTTCCCTACGCTTGCACTCTTTGGAGTGGGAATAGTATTTTTTACACTTCTGGTATCGTACGGTAATATAATAGTATCTTATTTAATTATAGTATGTTACTATATATATATGTTTTAACAAATAAGATTGCAATTTTTTTTTAATTATTTTCATTTATTATTTAATTATTATAAGTTAATGTAAGTATTTTTAAGTATATTTTAGTAATTAAATTTTAATATTTATTTAATTTAACACTGTTTTTAATAAAGTCGATATTTTTTACAACTATATTATTGTAAACGATATTTTGTACTCGATATTTTTGTACTTACCTGTTTGTAGATACAAACTCGATATTTTGACTGTCGATATTTTGTCCACGATATTTTTGCAAGTCGATATTTTGTCCCTCGATATTATTTCAGTGATCCCCCCCAACACCTCTCCTCAACTGCTAAAGTCAACATGTTTCAACCTAAGCGTGCCCTCAAATAGTCGGTCACATCGGTCTTCTTCAGGACGTCTGGCTGTTCCAGTCTCATACAGTAACCCCCCTTACCTTAGTCTGGTGCTAAAGAGGTACTAGTAGATTGAAGCAGAGATCAGGCACGGGACCAGGGTTCAAGTCCCGACGCGGCAGGGTCTTGGGCTCAATGTCCGCGGACTCGATAATTCTCGCCTCTGCGCCTACTCTAATCATGGGTCCCACGCTGCAACTCTAGGCAATAGCTTGCTTAACTCCACAACGGCCCCAACAACACTGGGATGCCTGGCTTCACCTTGGGGGTGCCCAATAGGGGCATCTCACAGGGAGAGCCAGGAAGGGTTCCACAGCGTTATACAGCGCCGGGACGCCCCGTTGCTGGGGCAGCTGTGCGCTTTACAAGTATACTACATTTACATTTACATTTACAATCATGTAGGTCCATGTGGAGGGAATTCCGCCAACACGGATGACATATACTGCAGGTAGATAAATAACATTAATAATTGTGATCAAGGCCAAATGTTACCTATATTACAGTATTTCAAAACATATTATTCTCTCATCTAGCGTAATGCCCCTCCATATAAAGTATTTTTACCTCATCCCCTCAGGCCACTGTTAAACAGTCAGTTAACCCTACCTTGAACCAATAGTTACAAAAATAATAAAAATGTGTGTCCCAATGTTCCGTTTAGATACCAACTATATCGTAAGTGGCTGTCACAGAAGATCTTGATCTCCACTAGGTTACTCAGTGACCTTTTTGTAATACAGGATATATACCCAAGTATAAGTATCCCCCTCCTTCATTATGTATAGTACCAACTCACCGAGCTTATTAGGTGATTAAACTCGAAATGACGTCTGAGACTCAAACAGACTCAAAAAGCGGAAATGCCAGTATCGCAATAAGTGTCTGTGCAAACATAGTTATGCACCCATCTGGACCCCGGGATAAGCAGGTTTCCTCTCTATGTCGGGCTCGGAACAAAAACCCTGAAATGCATTAAGAATTATGAGAGCTGTCTATCGGGACTCCTCCAGATCCCTGTATTGTATGGTCTCTTGTAGTAGTCAATGTTATCTTATCCCCAAATACGGGCGTGAATCAGGCACACATACAATCAACCTCGGAGTATTCCTTACATATGGCTTCCGAATTAAGCCCTGTATGCCACTGGAATGACACAAAAAGTGACGTTTCGGTGGCGCACAGGACTAGTAAATAAGCCCCTCAATCTTCTCATTATTTAGGCAGGACAGAACAGGCCTAAGCTATATAGGCACACTGCTGAGACTCTGGTGCTGTATATGCTACTTCTTACCCACTCTTTAAGTTTTTATTTGTTCATTGTCGAGGGAAGATCTGGGTTGTCAGGCTTGGGGCAGTACCCTTGCAGGAGAGCTGCAGTGGCAGGAGATCACACAGCGATAGGGTTGTATGTCATGACAACGCGTGGTATTACCACGCGTGCCATTACAAAGCGGGGATTACAACGAAAGTCGTTACACCGACTTTCGCTGGAGGGCGCTGGATAGTGGAATAGTTTAATTTTCTATTCCAACTCCAGCCCACGTTGACAGTAGGGAAGGTGTTGGATAGAAAATTAAACTATTCCCTATCAAACAGCGCCCTCCAGCGAAAGTCGTTGTAACGACTTTCGTTGTAATCCATGCGTTGTAATGGCAGTGCGGGGTAATCCCCGCGTTGTCATGGCTGTTCCCCCAGCGATAGTGTCACATTAACCTCAGTGCGCCTGTACTTATCTGATCTCCAAAACTATGCGGTTTTCGGTTTGATTAGAACTTGGATCGGAGTAAGCTTGAGAATACCTGGTGATGTCGGAATTTTGCCACTCACAAGCATTAGGAACTGCTCTTACCAATCTCCTTTACCTGCCCCTTCCAAGACAATTCCCAATTAACAGCAATCAGGAGTGGCGTGAAGTGGAGTGGTGCGGAGTGGAGATGCATAGAGTGGAGTGGCATATGGTACACTGGCATGGAGTGGTGTTGAATGGATTGGCGTACATTAGAGCGGTGTACAGTACAGTGACATAGAGCAGAGTGGAACAATTTAGAGTTGTACAAAGTGGGGTGGAGTGGCACTGAGTGGTGTATAGTGCCATAGTGTAGAGTGGCATGGCGTAGAGTGGAGGGGCATTGAGTGGAGTGGAGTAGCATTGAATGGAGTGGATTGGCGTAGAGTGGAGAGACATACAGTAGAGTAGTGTACAGTAGAGTGGCATACAATTCAGTGATATAGAGTAGAGTGGAGCAGAGAACAGTGACAAAGAGTAGAGTCGCACACAGTAGAGCGGAGTGCCATTGAGTGGTGCGAAGTGGAGTGGCATGGCACAGAGTGAAGTGGCATAAAGTAGAGAGGCAAAGATTAGCGCAGAGCGGAGTAGAGTGGTATAGATGGAGTGGTGTAGAATGGAGTTGGGTGATGTAGAGTGGAGTGGCATGAAGTGGAGTGGAGTGGCATAGACTGCAGTGGCGTTGAGTGGAGTGGCATGGAGTGATGTAGAGTGATGTAGAGTGGAATGGCATAGAACGCAGTGACAAACAATAGAGTGGCGTGGAGTGGTGAAGGGCAGAATGGCATAGAGTGGAGTGGCACAGTAGAGTGGCATACAGTAAAGTGACATAGAATAGAGTGGAACCGAGTAGAGTGGCATAGAGTGCAGTGGAGTGGCGGGGTGACGTGGAGTTGAGGGGTGTGAAGTGAAGTACAGTAGAGTCATATAGTTTACAGTACAGTGACATGGAATAGAGTTGAACAGAGTAGAGTGGCACAGGGGGGAGTGGAGTGGTATCGAGTGGTGTAGAGTGGCGTGGAGTGGAGTGGAGTGGCGTGGAGTGGAGTGGAGTGGAGTGGAGTGGAGTGGAGTGGAGTGGATTGGCGTGGTGTGGCGGAGAATGGAATAGCGTGGAGTGGAGTAAAGTGGCATGGAGTGTCTTAGAGTGGAGTTAAGTGGTGTAGAGTGGAGTGGACTGGCATAGAGTGGAGTGGACTGGCACAGAGTAAAGTTGAATGGGATACAGGAGTGTGGCATACAGTGGAGTGGTGTAGAGTGGCTTTGAGTAGAGTGGTGTTGAGGGGCACAGAGTAGAGTGGAGTGGCATGGAAGGGGCATAGAGTGGAATAGAGTGGTATAGAGCAGCATGGACTAGAGTAGAGTGGCATGAGTAGAGTGGAGAGGCTTAGAGTGGAGTGGCATAGAGTAGAGTGCCGTGGAGTGGTATAACCCGGAGTGGAGTGGCATAGAGTGGAGTGGAGTGGAACAGAGTGACGTTGAGAAGTGTGGAGTGGTGAAGAGTGCAGTGGAGTGGAGTGCCAAAGGGAGGACTAGCATACAGCGAAGTTGCGTATAGTAAAGTAGCATACTATAGAGTGGTGTATAGTGGTGTGGAGTAGAGTGGTGTAGAGTGGAGTGGGGTGGGGTAGAGTTACATTGTGTGGAATGGAGTGCCGGAGAGTGGAGCAGCGTAGAGTAGTGTGCATAGAGTCGGTTTGGGTGGAGTGGAGTGAAGTGAAGTGGAGTGACGCCAAATGGAGTGGCACAGAATTAAGTGGATTGGCATAGAGTGGAGTGGAGGGGTGTGGGGGTAGAGTTGAGTGGAGGGGTGTAGTGTGGCATAGAATAGAGTGGCATGGAGCAGAGTGGAGTGGTGCAAAATGGGATAGAGTAGAATGTTGTAGAGTAGCATTGAGTCGCAAGGAGGAGAGTGGCCTAGATGGAAGTAGAGTGGCATTGATTGAAGTGGTGTGGCATAGACTGACATAGAGTAGAGTGGCTTAAAGTGCAGTAGAGTGCAATGGAGTGCAATGGAGTGGCATTGAGTAGAGTGACTTAGAGTAGAGTTGTAGAGAGTAGAGTGGCTTTGAGTGACATTGTGTGGACTGGAGGGGCGTAGAGAAGAGTGGAGTGGCATAGAGTAAAGTGGAGCACCCAAGCACACCCTTTCTGCCACTTTTAATCATGGCAGGGCTCATGTCAAAGTGATAAATGTACACCTCTTGTCTGCCATGTGGGCGACATTTGATGATTTTAGGGCCAAGCTGACCAGTATTGTACCATATGATTATGGTCAAAATATCAACCTACTCATATATTGTGATAATAATATCAACTCCGAAAGCTTGTCACAGAGGAGTTAAAAAGAGTAAACGTACATATACATTGGCGGTATGTCTGAGTAGATATCAGTGGTAAGTTCTATTGAAGTAGGTTGATGTTTCCCCCACAATCATGAGAGCCCCAGCCTACTGGCGCCACCTCCTCTTAGATGGCGATGCCCCAGACAATTGAACAGAGTTGCCTCACTTTGGATCCAGCCCACAGTGTTATTATTTGGTGGCAGGGACTGCTGGAGGATTAAGTTGGCCTTCAAGGTGTGTCTGATCAAGATCTTTGCAATGTGCTTGTGAAATCAGACTGCAGGCTCTCACAGATATGTACAGGTGACAAAAGGGAAGTACCCGGGTCACTGGGTAAGGAGGTGCTATTTGGAATCCAACAGGGGCACAGAATCAACGTGTACATTCACTCCACTGAGCTCTCATTCACGGTGCAAATTGTACGAATAGCATTCTACCTGCCCACCTTGCGCATGCATTTTGCAATCAAATTGCAAGTCAGACTACCCCTCTTAGCCCCTCTGTATGAACCCCTCTTAAACACATAGGAGAGATTGACCTTCTCTAAAACCTATCTCTGTAGCTCAGGGGTGTCCGCCATGTTGGGACAAGGAGGCCAGGGAGCAAGATGGTGTGACGCATGAACGCATTGTAAGAAGCTGGCATTAAATTCTACTTTCAGAATCAGCTTAAGCGATCTCGGACGAGATGGACGCAATGTCTGGGAGAGAAGAATCAGTAAGCTGGAACATTAAGCTGTTTATTTCACTAAAGTGCGGCAAAGTATATAATGTGTTAAAGGAAAGCCTGTGATTTCTAAATTTAACAGCTGTCACTGTCGATGAGATGAGAACGGTACATTGCGCTATGCCCAGGGAGCCGCAGATTCACAGATCGCAGTTCCACAGCGTGTGTCTGTTACTGCAGAACGTGCTTTGTAAAACCAATTAAGAAAGATATTCTATCGGGCACGTCCTGGGGATAATATCTGTCAGTGTTTTTCTGTTCACCCAGTAACCAGAGCTCAGTATTTTTACACGGCTTCTCCTTTCGCAGACCAGAGCTGAACATGCAGATCCGGTGCTCGCACCGTAAACTCGTTTACATCGAGGGCTGGAAATATCCTCGCATATGCCGAGCACTGCAAACCCATTAACTATTGGGAAAGGAGATTAAAGGCTGCAGCATATTCGGATTTAACCAGAAGCGTCTGCCAAGGGCCAGGCCACATCGTTGATAGGCAACAAAAATAACATGATGACGTAAGGCGTCAGCAATATGTATCCCAACCTCATTTCGCTACCCCATCTTACAGTCACAACGTTATCGTCCCATAAAAGCGTTTCCCCAGCATCCAGAATGGTTGCTTTCAGAGTGTTTCAACAGTTGCGATTCACGCATTACGTGTTTTTTCAGCTAGATGTTTATGGTGCTTGTTCCGTGCGTTTGTGATTGTGAATACATGGGGGTTTCGTGTAAAGATAAACAAACGGTCCTAGGTTGAACATGCACTTGTGTTTTAAGGTACATAACAGGAATGTCAACTGAGCTTGTTTCAACAGGTGGGTGACCTCTGCTATTGGCAGGACTCGTGGACGGCGTCCCCCCACTTATTATACAGGGTGTACGCCGTCCCGCAAGCCAAACAGCTGGACTTCACCTTTTTGGCCTCTCTGGGACAAGATCGGAGCCACCTTTTGTGACGTCACTTCCTGTCGTGACGTCACTTCCGATGACAGCGTCCCCCCACTTCTTTTTTTAGGACTTGTGCCCTGGCTATTGGCATTTCTATACCCCACAGTCTTTCATCAGTAGGGTCTCGTATACAGGGCTGGCTTTAGCGCTGGCGGCGCCCTATGCGACAATGTCTGTTGGCGCCCCCTCAATGACCCCCTCTGCCACGGATGACCTCACTAGCACCCTTTACCAGTGCCTCGCAAGTCTCCATAACCACTGTCTCTCAGATTCATTTAGATTTTATAGCACGACTCATATCAGTGTAAGGTGTCAGAGCACTTTATACCACACACACATTACACAGAGACAATCATATGTGTGTAAATCAGTGTATAGGAAATGTTACATCAGACAGTACTACAAGGTGTTGTGTAGGAGTGACATGTCATTGATACTGGTAGGCAATATAGTTAAAGTTCTTATTCGGGAAAAGCACAAATTCAGAGTTTAGAACGCAACATCATTGTTAAGGGTTCTCTTTCA
This sequence comes from Lissotriton vulgaris, assembly GCF_964263255.1. Classification (NCBI taxonomy): domain Eukaryota; kingdom Metazoa; phylum Chordata; class Amphibia; order Caudata; family Salamandridae; genus Lissotriton; species Lissotriton vulgaris. The sequence goes on along the minus strand of NC_141687.1, from coordinate 782,139,535 downwards.
TAATAAGAATTGTTTTCTACCCAAATGAACCCTTTTCACAAGATTAGGATAATTAAAGACTGGGCAAACAAACATATAGCTTTAACATATACCTTGCAGTTTGCAGCAGCTCTAGGGTGACAATTAATAGCTAAATGTTCTATTTTAGGATTTTGAGTTAGAAACAACATGTAACAAAAGGAGCTCTCTTACAGAAGCAGTAACCCACCAACCTATTTTTATTATATGCACTTCGTTATCTGCATGGTACACTTTCTTAGCAGCAGGCATTTTAACCCACTGCGCTACCTTAGGCTGAATCAAAATTTCCACTAGACAAACCTCCGGTCTCTTTCCAGGAAGACGATTAATCACAGAATTTCTCTTGACATTTTAATTGATGTCTGAAAGTTGCTGGAGGTCAGCAACGACTTTAAAATGATGATACACATTTTCAAAAATGACACCCCCACCTCAAGTCAACATGCGGTGCGGTTGCACCGATCACACCGCCCTAGAGCTGGCCTTGCTCGTAGAGCTGCCAATTGGCTGGAATGGCACCCATGCCATTGCAGCATTTACATTGCAGAGTCTGAAATTCCCCTGATTATATGCTTATGCGGTGAACAACCTTTACAACGCAACTTTTACCACGCAGTGCCTTTACAACGCGGTATTTACAACGTAAACCATTACAACGCATTGCACTGGGGGGCGCTCTAGGATAGGGAATAAGTTTAATTTACTATCCAACACCTTCCCTAGTGTCCACGGGGACTGGTGTTGGAATAGTAAATTAAACTTTTCACTATCCAGCACCCCAAAGCGCTATGCGTTGTAATGGTTTGCGATGTAAAAACCACGTTGTAAAGGCATGCGTGGTAAAAGCATGCGTTGTAATGTCATACATCCATATGCTTATGCTGTTGAGGTCCTTGTATAACCCCTTCGCAGCTAGGCCTCCCCCCGCCCACTCCCCCCCCCCCCCCCCCCCCCCATCAACGGTTCTAAGCCTTTTTTTGGCTATTTTTGGTAGTTCACACTTAGGCGCTTGTAACTTTTTGACCACATAAGTTATCCACGTCAAATTTGCATCCTTCCAACATCACACGGATTCTAAAGGTACCCATGGTTTGAGGATTCCGCCAGAAATTGGAAAAAGGGCTTACAGATGAAAGTGTCTGTTTTTTTCCCTGCAAATGGTATCAACAAAGGGGTTGTGGTGCTCAGATCACCACCTTCCCAGATTTTAGGGACAAGCAGACTTTTGTCAGAAAACCAACATGTTTTTACACAGTTTTGGCATTTTTCTGGGACATAGCCTATTTTTGCTATTTTTTGTGCTGTCAGCCTCCTTCCAGTTAATGGTAAAAATGGGAATGAGAGCAATGATGGACCCTGGAAAGCCATACATTTCTGAAAAGTAGACACAACTTTGAATTAAGCAAGGGGTCATTTGTGTAGATCTTTCAAGGTTTTCATATAGAAACTAACAGTAGAAAATAGTAAAAATGAAAATGAGTTAAACAAAACAGCCATTTGTGCCAACATTTCACCTGTAACTTCTACTAAGTATGACAGATGTTTGAAAGCAATATACCGTTACATCTGCTGGACCCTTCTGGTTGTGGGGATATATAGGACTTGTATGTTTTCCAAGAACCAGACAAACCCAGAGCCAATAACTGAGCAGCATCTTGCAATGGTTTTTTATTGTGTACCTGGTATATAGCAATTTATTTTGAAAAATATAAACAGGGAAAAATCGGTATGAAAGTCACCTATGTATTTCTGAAATGGGAACGAAATATAGAGTTAAGAAACAGTAGCTATTTGCACATCTTCAAAATTGTGGGTATCCATACCAGTATATGAATTACAGGTCATTTTCCTAAGTGACTTCTTTTTTACACATTGTCTTACATTTGGAAGCCAGAAATGCATTGAAAATCAATAGGTAATAACAGTTGCACCACAAGTTCATGTTCGCCAAAGTCTCCCGATAAAAATAATACCTCACTTGTGTGTGTAGGTGTAGTGTCCACGACAGGAAACGGCCTAAAAAGCAACGTGAACACACCACATTTTCACAGTGAAAACGGACCTTTTTTTTGCAAAGTGCCTTGCTGTAGATTTTTAACCCTAGCTCTGCCGGCACCTAGGGAAAGCTAGCAAACCTATACATTTTGGAAAAGTAGACACCCAGGGGAATCCAGGATGGGGTGACTTGTCTGGCTCTCAGCAGGTTCTGTTCCCCAGAATCCTTTGCAAACCTCAACATTTGTAAAAGAAAAAACACATTTTCCTCACATTTCTGTGGTGGAAAGTTCTAGAATCTGTGTGGATCCACGACATTTCCCTCACACCGCATTCTCCAAAGTCTTTTGAGAAAAATGGTACCTCACTTGTGGGGGTAGGCCTAGTGCACATGACAGGAAACAGCCAAAACGCAACATGGCCACACCACATTTTCACAGTAAAAAAGTACCCTTTTTTTGCAAAGTGCCTAGCTGCAGATTTTGAACCCTAGCTCTGCCGGCACATAGGGATAACCTAGAAAACCTATACATTTTTGAAAACTAGACACCCAGGGGAAGCCAGGATGGGGTCAATTGTCTAGCTCTCACCAGGTTCTGTTACCCAGAATCCCTTGCAAACCTAAAATTTGGAAAAAATAAAACACATTTTCCTCACATTTCTATGGTGGAAAGTTCTAGAATCTGCGTGGATCCACAAAATTCCTCCTACCCAGCATTCCCCAAAGTCTTCCAAGAAAAATGGTACCTCACTTTTGTGGGTAGGCCTAGTGCACGCAACAGGAAACGGCTCAAAACTCCAAGTGACCACACCACATTTTCACAGTGAAAACTGACCATTTTTTTGCAAAGTTTCTAGGTGTAGATTTGGAACCCTAGCTCTGCTGGCACATAAGGAAACCTAGCAAACCTATACATTTTTGAAAACTAGACACCAAAAACTCATGTGACCACCCTTGCAAAACCAGGTCATTTTCAGAAACGTAGGGGGCATCTGCCTTTTTGGTCACTGGGTTAGCAGCCATCTAGGGAAACCTACCAAACCACACATTTCTGAAGACTAGAGACCGAGGGGAGTCCAGGGAGGTATGGCTTGCTTGGATCCCCCAACGTTTCTCTACATAGAATCCCCAGCAAACCTCATATTTTGATATAAAAATCACATTTTTCTCAAATTTCTGTGTGGGAAAGTTCTGGAATCTACGTGGATCCACGCATTTCCTACTATCCAGTATTCCCCAGGTCTCCCAAAAAATAGTACCTCACTCGCGTGGGTGGGTCAAGTACCTGCAACAGGCAAGGGCCCAAAACGTATTGAGGAGACATTAAAATGACCTATCACAAAACAACCTGGTTTTGCAAGGGGAGTCACCTGGGTTGCTGGCTCTGGGCTAGGCGGCCATCTTAGGAAACCTACTAAACCCACACATTCTTGAAAACTAGACACCTGGGGCAGTCCAGCGAGGTATGGCTTGCGTGGGTCCCCCAAAATGTCCCTACCTAGAATCACCTGCAAACTTCGACTTTAGCTGAAAAAGATCACTTTTTTCTCAAATTTCTGTATGGAATGTTTTGGAATCTGCGTGGATCCACACATTTCCTACCATCCAGCATTCCCCCAGGTCTCCCAATAAAAATGGTTGCTCACTAGCGTGGGTGGGACAAGTACCCACGACAGGCAAGGACCCAAAACGTATTGAGGAGACATCAAAATTACCTTTCATATAACAACCTGGTTTTGTTAGGGGAGTCACCTGGGATTTTGGCCCCAGGCTCGGCGGCCATCTTGAGAAACCTACCAATCCCATACATTTCCGAAAACTAGACACCCGGTGGAATCCAGGGAGGTATGGCTTGAGTGGGTCCCCCAACGTTTTCCTACCCAGAATTCCCTGCAAACCTCAAATCTAGCTGAATAAATCACTTTTTTCTCAAATTTCTGTGTGGGAACGTTCTGGAATCTACGTTGTTCCATAAATTTCCTACCACCCAGGCCTCTCAATAAAAATGATACCTCACTCGTGTGGGTGGGTCAAGTACCCGCGACAGGCAAGGGCCCAAAACGTATTGAGGAGACATCAAAATTACGTATCACGAAACAAACCTGATTTTGCAAGGGGGGTCACTTGGGTTTTTGGCCCTGGGCTCAGCGGCCATCTTGGGAAACTACCAAACCGACACATTTCTGTAAACTAGACACCCAGAGGAGTCCATAGAGGTCTGTCTTGCGTGGATCCGTCAACATTTTCCTACCCAGAATGCCCTGCAAACCTCAGATTTAGCTGAAAAATCACTTTTTTCTAAACTCTCTGTGCGGGAAAGTTCTGAATGGTACATGGATCCACAAATTTCCTAAAAGCAAACTATATTTATCTGTGGGTCTGTCCCGTTACACAGCGCCAAAAGGCATGTACAACACAAGCAGAGAGTACCTAGTACTACACAGGAAAATCCTAATGAAGCATTCCTGACATAAAAGTCTGACCAAAGGAAGGCTGATAAAATGTAGGTTTATTCCATAAGAAGATCCCATCCATCAAGATACAGGTTATAATCCCAACTGAAGTACAATCAATCCATAACAATTCTTAATGACATGCATAGCATTCCAAAATGACATCCATGTGTTCCTGACTAAGCAGATGACATTTAAAGAGGCACACTACACACCTCCATTCCTTAGCCAAAACAAAATTAAAACTTGAAGATACATTTAAACATAATCTGTTAAATAACCAGGACGTTTGATTGTCCTAGAAGAGCAACAAGTGTTTTTTAATACATTAGCATTTTTATTCATCGTCTTAAACGCCACAACAGGAGTAGAACTTGCATTGTCAAGATTTGCATCCAATCTTCCTTTGACCACCACAACTCTGTTTGAATTCCAAACGCGATGATCCTGGGTTTTAATGGCATTCTTAAAAGTGTTGATAACTAAAAGAGGTTATGTAAATTTAGAAACAGAGTTACCTCCCAGACCAGGCCTCTTAATCATGACCCAATCTCTGACTTCCACCACAGTTTTTTTAACACCATTCTTTAGGTCAAAATAAGATTTTTCTTCATTAGCATTTCTGTCTTCCCTCGATTTTATGTCATTATCTTCACACACTCCTCCTTTACCTTTAACTAACTCTTTGACATTGACCCAAGAAGGCCCCACAAATGTGTTAGGTACTCAAAATAATATAAAAGGGGTTTTCTCCGTGGTACCATGAGGAGACATTCTATACTCCTCCACTTTTTTTAAAAATTTCACCTTTCCAATCCAAAGATAATATCTTTGCCAAGGTGATAGTTTCCTTAAGAAATCTATTAAATCTCTCAACCATTCCGTTGGATTCTGGGTGATATAAAGCACAAGTTTTATGAATGATGCCTCTCACACTTAAAAATTCTTTCATTTCTGGGGGGCGTGGCCGAGACAGCGATGTGATCGGACGCGTCTCGTGTGAGCTCCGTCGCCCCGCTGAGTAAATAGCCTGTTTAAGCTACGTCCGGGGGGTTTCTCTTGCCTGGGGGCCCCCCGAATACTACAAACCCTACCAGCAACATCTTCCGGAGGCGAGTCCTTCCTGCTGGGACCCCCGCTGCAGACGCCCGGAGCCCCGGGATCCCCGCGATCGGCCTCTGGCCGCCATCTTGCCGAAGAGTCCCCTGGCCCGACTCTCCTGGTACAGAGCTGTTTCCCGAGGCAGGCGAGGAACTGGTGCCTTCCTGGGCCCTTCTTGTGGCGGGCCTCTCACCGAGGCTGCCGGCGCCGGGATTCCCCCGGCTGAGGAAGCTGCGACCGCCCGGGAGCCGAGTCTACGCGAGGCCCGGGCTTGGGCGGGAAAGTGAGGCCGGACCCAGAGTGAACGTCGGGAGCTCTCCCATACGAGCCCCAGCTCCAGATCGCTCATCCGCCGCTGGACTTTCACGGTGAGCTGCAGCCTCTGCGCCGCCCCTTCCCCCTGGCTGTCTTTGGCGGGGTCTGGCGCTGGGAAGGCCCTGCCTCGGCCCTGGTCGCCATCTTGTCCATCAGACCGGCTGCCAGTGGGGCTACATCTGAAGGCGGGTGGCCGGCCCGCACGCCCACGCGATCCCCTGCTACCGGGCACCCTGCTGGCCTGGTGAGCCTCGACGGAGGGCTGTGGGGCCACCCGGGCGCTGCGGGGGAAGGCCCTGACTCACGCGGGGGCGGGAGGCTGCTTCTCGCCCCAGCCATCTGAGATCCTCGGCCCGTGGAACCCGGACTTTGGCCGCCACGGGAGGACTGCTGTCAAAGGACCTCCACCGCTCCCTCTGCCTTCACACCACCTTGCCTCCCCGGTGGAGCCATCCTGCAAGCCCACAGAGCTCCCCTGCACGCCGGACCCCTACTGCCCAGGCACACCCTGCAGGCTGACACCAGGCCAGTCCGACCTCAGGCTTGCGGAGGCCCTACCACATCCTGCCATCTCCTGCCTCGTGACCTAGGCCCCTGCTCGTGGGCCCTGGATTGCTTGATCACCGGGACACCTGGGAGACCTCCCTCAGACTCCTCTCTACCGTGGACCGGGGGCTGCACGCAACAGCTTGCCCCCCCCCCCCCGCTATCCTTCGCCGCCCCGAGCGGACCATGACTCGTGGCAAAGGGAACAAGCCGGACCCCCCAACGGCGGCGACCAGAAGTGCGTCGGTGGCTTCCATGTGGGGCAAGGCGGGCTCGCCGCCATCTTCCGGAGGCCCCTCAACAACAGGGGGGAAATCCCTGCCGCCTGCTGACTCCCCCCCAGTGACTCAGGCCTTCATGTCCTCCTTCATGGCAGACTTAAAGTCCGAAATCGGATCCCTCAGGTCGGAGGTGCACTCGTGCGTCAAAGAGTTGCGCAAGGAAGTTCCGACCTCGGCGACCGGGTTGACGGCCTGGAGAAGACGGTTGACTCCCGAACCGTTACACTAGCTAGGAAACAATATAGACTGGCAATTAGAAAAAGGAAAAAAGAACTCAAATCTAAAGCATGGGAAGATCTAGATAAGGCAGTAGACCTAAGGGACAATAGACTCTTTTGGGAAGTAATAAACAGGCCCTTTTTGACATCAGGGGACGAAAACACCATTCGAGTTCACCTACCAGAGGACACCTGGGTAACTCATTATAATAAAATCTTTAATCCCAAAGAGATACTATATACTGCTACCCCGGAGGAGGACGACGACCTCTATGTTAACATGGAATCAGCAAAGAAGCTGAGTGAGTCAATAACGCTTGCTGAAGTAGAGCTTGCCCTTACTAAGGGGTCACCTGCAAAGGCCCCAGGTCCTGATTCAGTACCACTAGATCTTTTTAAATATAATCGAGAGTTCTGGTCCCCTTTGCTTATTAATGTTTTTAAGGCATTAATACTTGGTCCTATCCCGACCTCTTGGAAAGAGGCCGTTTTGGTCCCAATTTTTAAAAAGGGTAACAAACATGATCCTAGATGCTACAGGCCAATATCGCTAATAGATTCAACATGTAAATTGATGGGTAGGGTGATATTGGCAAGGCTGGAAACCTGGGCCGAGTCTTCAGGTGTAATTGTGGACTCACAATACGGTTTTAGAAAAGGCAAAGGAACAAACGAGCAGTGCTTGAACCTTGCTTTGATTATGGGCAAGTACATGGGTGCCAAGAATGGTTCTATACACTTGGCATTCATGGACTTGTCCAGCGCCTTTGATACAGTATGTAGGGACAAACTATGGTCCATGATGGATTCTATGGGTTTTGAAGAACCACTGGTTACCCTGCTCCGCAGGTTACACACCGCCACAACGGTTAGGGTCAGATATGGCCGTGGTGGTGAGAAATCGAAACCCATATTATCCACTGAAGGCGTCCGACAAGGATGCATTTTAGCGCCCTTCTTATTTTTGATTTACACAAACGGTTTAGAGGGTTTCTTGTTAGAAACATCTGCTGACTTCCCAAAGATAAATGGAAGACAAATTCCAATGTTGTCTTATGCAGATGACACTGTTTTAATGACACTTACCCCTAATAGTATGCAGATCACTTTGGATGCTTTTGACTCATTCATGGGCAATTTAGAATTAGGTGTTAATTTTATTAAATCTTTTGCCATGACCTGTGGTCCAAAAAATGTAAAAACACGTAAATACGTGGTGAAGAATGCAATCATTGAGAAGGTGGATAATTTTTGTTATCTGGGTAACATCTTTAACAAAAAATTGAGCTGGGAGCCCCTGCTAACAGCACGGGTTCAGAAGGTTGCACAGCTAATTGAAGCTCTTTTCCGCTTTGCCAGCAAATTAGGCCAGCGACGTGTAGCAGAAATGACATTATTATACAAAGCTAAGTGTGTTTCTGCTTTGACCTATGGTTCAGGAGTTTGGGGCTCGCATAATTGCGAAAAAATACAAACTGTTGAAAATAAGTTCATCAAACGTTTATTATCTGTTCCAATGGGTACATCCAATATATTTTGCCATGGAGAAATTGGAATCGAGTTTATAAGTGATGTTATTCACATTGCCTCTTTAACATTATGGGCTAAGGTTTGGCAATCTGAAGAATTGAAATTAACTAAAGATATTATTCAAGATTGCCTTAAACTTGATTACTATACTCAAATCCCATGGCTGCTATATGTTAGAGAGACTTTTAATAACATAGGTTTAAGTAAGATGTTCACCAATCCTGAACTGCTTGGTAGTGATGCCAAGGAGACTATTAAAAATGCCTTTAGTAATTGTTTAGGTTCTTTAAAGACAACTGACCATGTGATAAGTGTAAGGGGAAAATTAGTCCCCCAGTTCTATTTGTCATATATCACAAACACACAATGGCGTTTTTACCTTACGAGATTTCGCCTTGGCACCTTACATTTTTTGTTTGCTTTCCCAAAGCAGGGTGGTTGGTGGGAGAAGTTACCCTATTGTCCTTGTAACAATAGAGTTTCACAAAATACTCTCCACCTCATGCTTTTTTGCACTTTGTATAAAGCACCAAGAAACACTTTTCTTAAACCATTGCTGGAAACATTTGAAACGCGTTTTTATAAAGAGGCATATGATCATTTGTTATCACTGTCAACTGCACATATCTGTAATGCCGTTTTAAATTTTATTAGATCTGCTATGGTGATCAGAAAAAGATATTGTTGAATTTTGTTTTTAATAACTATGTAACTATGTACTGTGATCTTTTGGCTGATTAACTCAAACCTGTGTTCTCCTTTTAAAATTGTTTATGTATACTTTTATGGTTTCTATATGAAATCGAAATAAAGTTTTTGAAATGAATGACTCCCGAACCGAAGACCTGGAGCAGATCTGGCAGAGGGTGGCGACTCTGGAAGAGCAACATATCCAGCTCCAGACCAAGCAGGAGGACTTGGAAAACAGGGGACGACGCAACAACCTTCGCATACGGGGCGTGCCACTCGGAGAAGAGGGGACTAACACCATGGCCTACGTGGCCCTACTCCTGCACGCAGTGTGGGGCGAGGAGGACGCCCCCCCCACTGCGCCTAGATCGCGCACATCGTGTCTTTGGGGCGGGGAGCAGGGCGGGCCTCCTGCCCGACATTGTCACCAGGCTCCACTACTTCACGGAGAAGGAGGCCATACTAAAAGCGGCTAGAGACCACCCGGACCTGCGGTATGAAGGCCACAAGATCCAGATCTTTCAAGACTTGGCTCCCACCACGCTCCACAGGAGGAAGGTCTTCTGCCCGATCACGGAGAGGCTCCGGGCCCTCAACGTTTCTTACCAGTGGGGGCACCCCTTCGCCCTCATCTTCCGGTGGGAGGGTAAGCGACGGTCCCTCCGATCCTATCGAGAAGCGGCGCAACTGCTTGATATGCCGGGGTCCCCGGATCACAGCCCATCCCGCTCTCACCCCCCGGAGAAGGCCCCTCCGCACCCAGACTGGTCCACGGTGCGCAAACGCCGCCGGACCCCCCCAGTGGACAGCCTCTCCGCCTCACAGACCAAGCAAGACATTATCGCTCACATTCGCTCCCTCGAGGGTGACAGTGAGGATCAGGCCTCCCAGCTTCTTGTCTCCGGCGCCGAAGGAGGGGACCGTCCCTCAACTCCGGACAACATCTGAACTTGCTCAGAGAGACCCCTGTTGCCCTGAGCAAGTCCTCGCCACCTGGCCACTTGGACCTGTCCTACCACGCCTCGATGACCTAACCCTGCAGTTCCTGGGACTGGGGCCCCCCTCCCCGCTGGAGGGTTGCCCCCGTGCTTCTCGCCCCCTTCTGTGAGGGTCCAGTGGTACAGACAATGGGCCTCGCCCCTATCGGGCCCCACTCCACAACGCCAAGCTTCGGTGCCCACTTGACGGCTGGTCCGAACCTGAGGATCCCCCGGCTCGACACCCCCCGGACCTTCTTGTGACAGCGGGGTGGACAGGCTGCGAGATGACCAGACTTCATTTCGCTCACCCGGATCTCCGCTCCCTCCCTTTGTCCCGTAGGAAGTGGCATTCCTGTGTTCATCCAAACCCTCGGGTAGACGATGTCCAGTACCTGGGACAATGCACAATGGCCCTGTTGGCCTGATTTGGTTCTACTTCTCCTTTGCGCCTTTTATCTTCCTTCTCTCTCTTCTCTTCCTACTTTTCTCTCGCTCTGCCCTCTCTTCCTGTTCTCTCCCCGCGCTTGCGGAGGGGTGGCATGGTGGGACCTACGGGGGCTGGCACGCTGGAGGCGAGGTGAGGCTGCCGCTGCCCTGTTTGCGGGGGGGGTTTGCTACGCTGGGTCTTGCGCGGCTCCACTCCCCCTTAGCGCTATGACAGCGAACATCCCTACACCCTTGAAGGTCCTCTCACTCAATGTCAAAGGGCTCAACTCCCCTAACAAGCGGAATCAGATATGGCGCTACCTCCTACATCACTCCCCTGACATTATCCTCCTCCAGGAGACGCACCTTCTAAAGGGAGACACCAGACGCATGGCGCACCCTAGATACCCCACACAGTTCTGGGCATGCTCTGACACCAAGACAGCGGGGGTGGCAATCCTCTGCAGGGCTGGCATTAGACGGGGACCCACGAAACCCTTCAAGAGCGCTGACGGGCGTTTCCTCCGAGCCGCGGTGCAGGTGGGTTGTGTACAGCTCACCCTAGGATGTGTATATGCGCCCAACCAGTCGCAGGACAAATACCTCCAGACACTTCTGCGGGATCAGTTCCCATCGGGCGACCCTAACGTGATCCTGGGCGGAGACTTCAATCTAGTATGGGACCCCGAGCTGGATCGTGCGTTGGCCTCCTTCAATGGCTCGGGAGCAATGTCCTCTACCCTTAGAACGCAGCTTACAGACCTGGGACTCGTGGATGTGTGGCGCTACCACAACCCGGGGTCCCGGGACTACTCCTTCTATTCACACTCCCATCAGACATACTCCCGAATCGACTATCTCTTCACCTCCCTTGAATTGGCCCGAGATTCCTTAGCTGCCGCTATATCTGACATTTCCCTATCGGACCACGCCCATGTGGAACTTTTGCTACAAGACCCCCTGGCCCATGCCACTCGTGAACGCAGATGGGTGCTCCCGCCGAGAGTCCTTCGGGACCCGGAGGACGTCGCCAGCATCCGTGACACCATAGACTCGTATTTCGCTGTTAACGACACCCCTGACTTGCCCTTTCATACGGTCTGGGACGCCTTCAAGGCCACCATTCGGGGCCACATCACCTCCCTGGCAGTGGCGCGGAGGAAGGAGGCGTTCAAGATGGAAACCGACCTGGCTCGCGAGATCAAACAAGCGGAGGCCCGGGACCGGGACTCCCCTTCACGGGCGTCTAAGAGAACTCTCGCCAACCTCAGGGGGCAACTCCGCACTCTGCGCACTAACAAGGCAGAACACTCCCTGCTGGCGCTCAAACAACGCTACTATGAAGGCGGGGACAAAGTTGGCCGACTGCTGGCCGGCAGGCTGCGGGCACGTGCCGCTAGGGCCCACATCGCCAATGTCAAGCGGCAAGACGGCACCTGCGCCACCTCTGAGAAAGCCAAGCAGGCCGCCTTCGTCGCGTACTACTCTTCTCTATATGCGGAGGAGCCTACCTCTGCGGAGGCACGGGAGGCCGTTCTTGCGGATTTCGAGGGGTCTCCACTGTCCCCGGCGTGTGCAGCTACACTAGAGGGCCCCCTGCGGGAGGGGGAAATAACAGAGGCTGTCAAAGACCTTCCCACTGGGAAAACCCCGGGACCGGACGGCCTGCCGTTGGCCTTTTACCGCCTGTTCCTGACCCAGCTCCGCCCGCACCTGCTGCGGCTATACGGTTCCTTCTCTGACACCACTGGCCCGTCCCCCGATATGGGCCTGGCGGAAATTGCCCTGATCCCCAAGCCTGGGAAGGACCCCGACAGGGCCGTTTCTAGGTGTTTTGCCGCCCTAGGCAAGAATTGAAAAATGCTGCCCCCTCCCTTTAACTACCATCACTCTCTCCCCCTATCATCCAGGCTAGAGAGCTACTGCCGAACCCTTCTATGTTACTCTCATTTACTATCAGGAAACACGATCACAACAGTCAGTCCTGCAAACGACCTTAACGAAACGCCCAGGCCAAACCGTTATGGTAGCCATACACTCCCAGAACTATGTACACGGATGCCCAATAGAGCCTTGTGTTTAAATACCACTAAGGCATCAAGTGCAACTCATTTTTAAAACCAGAAACAACTTAACCTTCCGCCAAGCATACATGTAGACATGAAACGCCCACATCCGAAATGCAATATTATTTTTGCCTACTGCCAGCAATCCCCCCAATCAAAAGCAAAAAACATTTATTGCCCTAATAAAGTGCCTACCAATTGACACTTCTAGGAGGAGAGGCGTTGGAGGTCACTAACAAAAGAAAAAATAAACAGTCTGTGATGTCGAGCGACATTATAAACAAAACCCCTCTTCTTTCAACATTTTTTTTTCTTTGCAACGCTTTTTGCAACAGCCCCTCGCTGCAGATAATTAGTAATATAACCCAACTCAGTAGTGTTAATTTTGTCAGCTGAGGAAAGATTGGGTTACATTTACGAAAAATTGCAGATTTTGTATCTGCATACTATCGGGAACTTTTGGGAAAATGCAAAATTAGGAGCAATTCAGCAAAACCGGCACTTGGTGCTATATTGTGTGCTAAAATTCAGTGCAAAAAACAAATGCCGCAAACAGCGGTTTCTCGCATTCTGGCCATTCGCGTTGTTCCCATGCATGCACTCGTGCAAAATAAATGTTTGCTAATTTGGTAGAAGGAAGAACAGTATTAGTGCGGTAATTACTATTGTAACATGGTCTTATGCGACATTTTGTAAAGGCACTCTAGCTTACTTTAATTCTTCCAACTATACCCGTTCCAGCAGACACATTGCACTCATTCAACTCATTCATCCATTAATTCATTCACACATTAAAAATGCTCGTGTGCTGAATCCTACCGAGCCTCGTCCCTTAGGGGTCCCTTAGCCTTCCTTACAGGAGGTGCTCCTGAACTATCGCAGGTGCAGCTAACCTTTGACCCTTGGTAGGTGACCTTGAACAGATTCTCGAAGTGCTTCTTTTTAATGTCTTCGAGACCTCGGCCCAGGACGTGGCCTCTGCCTTGATGCAGCCGCACTCTGCCAGCTTCTGTCTTTGCCTCACTCCTCGTTGAGGGGTTGTCACTCATGACTGCTGCATGTTGGAGAGTGCGGTGTGTTGTCTTTCAGTTTTGTGTTCCTGCTCTGCTCCCTCGAGGACTTCCCCCTGTGATGCCCTTGTGCGGCCTCGTCGTCCTACATATATGGTCCTGGGCGAGGGCCTGAATCCTGGCCTCATAAATCCCTCCCAGTCTCCACTGTCTCATGTAGGCACACCGCGCACGGCGGAACACACAGCTTCATATATAGCGCTGTATAAAGTGCCTACTAGTATACGTCTTCAGAGGCTGTTTATGGATTTATGGTGACGAGAAAAGCCTCTTATGCAGTGCTCTGTGTTATTTTACTATGTCATCTGATTCAATGCTCCCCAAAAGCAGCACGAGGCCCCCTACCAAGTATTTTCTTGCTGTTTTTTATAGCGCAAACTCCACCGGAAGGCATCGGCGCGCTTTACATGAGCACCAGTTGCGTACAGACGGACACATTCATTTTTAGGCGCGGGAAGATTAAGTGATTTGCCCAGAATCACACAGTGCAAGCACCCCCAGGGGCAGTGTAAAGTATTAGGATGGGAGGTGAGCAGGGAAGGGTCCTGGGGGCCTCTGGTGTGTTAGTTTGTTTTATTGTAGCCTTTCCTTGGGAGAGCTCATCAACCCCCGCTTGCAAGTGAAGGACTGTTTTTTGAGCGCCATGAGAACCCTGCAGGTCAGTGTAGCGCACATGTGACCTTCTGGACAGCTCTTAGGCAAGGTGCGCAACGCCCATATGGGCTTAAAGGGCTTCAACACCCCCCCCCCCCTTCCCCGGCAGCGTAAGTGACAAGACACATACACAAATCAACACTCGGCTCTCTGTGGGCACCCGGTTTGTTGCAGAATCGTGTGTTTAGAAACTTTAAAAATGCGTCTTGTGTTTCCTTGCAAGAAGCAGAGGCCGATGTCCAGAGACAATAGATTAATAAGAACTGATTTTGAGATTAAACATCAGTAGCTTTTTTTGCTGTGGCTGTTATCGCCTCCTTTTTCCATCTTCACACAAAAGGCTAGAAGAGAGCCTTACCCCCCCAACACACACACCACCACACACACATCCACTAAACATATGCACACCCATCTCTCTCCCTGTGCAGTCCAATTCTGAAATCCTAAAGCAAAATGATCGGGGGTCTGCGTCACACGTCCTTTCCTCATTCCAAACAAGAGCGCATTCCCGCATTCTCGCCACAAAGCCTTCATTTCAGCAGCCACCTACAGTCTGGCAATCAAGTCCAGGCTACCTTAAACTAGATGAGTGCCAGTCAGAGCGTGCGGGGAACACTGCTCGAACTCCAATACCTCTTTACTCCCAGAAGTCAGGAAAGGGATGGCAGGCAAGAGGCACCCAAACTGGCTGCTGCTCCTAAAACTGTCACTGACCTTTACAATGAACTTTCATGTGCGAACGCATCCGCAGCACGCTTTTGCAATCGCTGACTTTGGCTTTGAGCCTGACTACGAATAGTTCAAGCACTACGCAGAACATCGCGGCTCGGATGGCTGCACTTTCCCTGAAGAATCCTAGAGGCTCTTCCTGTGTGATCTGGTGGAAGGCTGGTGGCGCGAAAGTGAGTTTCGTACGTGTAACGTACACAGCAGCGGCAAGCGGCTCTTTACTTTGATAGGTTCAAATAAAAAAAAAATCCCCCTTCTGCCGCCCTAGCTCTTTTGGCGCCCTAGGCAACCGCCTAGTCTTGCCTAATGGTAGAAACGGCCCTGGACCCCGATCTGTGTGCCTCCTATCGCCCCATCGCCCTCCTGAATACTGATCTTAAGATCTACACCAAGATCCTGGCCAAACGGCTGGACCCGTACATGCCGGGATTAGTTAACCCGGACCAGGTGGGATTTATACGGGATCGTCAGGGGGCCGACAACGTTCGCAGGCTGGCACACTTAGTGGGGAAGGTGCAGCATTGGGATATACCGGCTTGCCTCCTCTCGCTAGACGCAGAAAAGGCCTTCGACCGGGTCGACTGGACCTTCTTGCGGGCGGTCCTCCGGAAACTAGGTCTTGGCCCTAACATGATCTCCAGGTGCATGGCCCCTTACCTCGGACCACAAGCCAGAATTCGGGTCAACGGCCAACTGACATCGCCGCTCTCGATTCACAGGGGCACGAGGCAGGGATGCCCGCTTTCGCCACTCCTGTTCGCCCTAGCGGTGGAGCCGCTGGCGGAGCTGATCAGGCGCACTCCTGACATTCATGGAATCCCCCACGGGGGACGCACCAACAAGGTAGCGCTGTTCGCGGACAACCTGATTCTTACTCTTACGCGCCCTCGGGACTCTCTCCCAGCGGTGCATAAAGCCCTCTCACTGTTTGAACAAGCATCCGGCCTCAAGATTAATCACACCAAATCTTGGGCACTTAACCTCACCATCCCCGAGGAGGAGGTCTCTTTCCTGAAGGGGGTCACACCCTACCGTTGGGCGGAAGGTCACATTAAATACCTGGGTCTGGACCTCACACCCCACCTGGATTCGTGGTCCTCGAGGAACTGGGCATCTTGCCGCAAGGAAGTCCTGGCGGACCTGCGGAAATGAAAGCCCTTGATGATTTCCTGGCTGGGGCGGCTCAATGCGGTCAAGATGTCGGTCCTCCCCCGTATTCTATATGTTTTCCAGTGCCTACCCACCCCGATCCCGCTCCACTGCATCAGGAATCTCCAACGTGACCTCACGTCCTTCATATGGGGTGGCAAGCGACCCCGGTTTTCGCAGAAAGTCTTAATGGAACCGAGAGACAGGGGCGGCCTCGCCTGCCCGAATCTCCTCCACTACTACTGGGCGGCACATCTTCGATTCGTGATAGAATGGGGTGCACGCGAAAGCGACAAGCACTGGTTCCACATGGACCGGGTGGTCACGGGGCGCACCATATGGGACCTGCCTTGGCTACCGCGTGTGGCGCGCTCCAGAAGTGCATACATGGCGGTCCCCACGAGGACGGTTCTTGACGTGTGGGACAGAGTGGCAGTGTCCAAGGGTCTAACCACGTTCCCCTCTCCACACACCCCCATTGCAGGTAACCCGCACTTTCCCCCTGCTGCCCGGACCCGAGCTTTTGAGAGCTGGACACAAGGGGACTGCAGGGTTGTAGGAGACCTCTTTCTTGGAGGGTCACCTAAATCATGGCTAGACTGCAGGGAAGAATTTAGCCTCCCTTTGACCGCCAGCTTACAGTATGCTCAACTGCGCCACTGGACTTCGGGAGACGACATGTATCGGGCTGCTACCAGGGCATACACTCCATTCGAGAAGTTGGCACGCTCCCTCGGGGGACTGAAACGACTCATCTCCCAGATCTACAACATCCTGCAACACCCCACCGCTCCGCCCGCGCATCCCTACCAGAGGCAATGGCAGTCTGCGACTGGCTCCGATATCACACCTTCTCAATGGGCCCGGCTGTGGACTGACATCCCTAAAACCTATTGCAGCATCCCGCAGAGGGAAAACGCATACAAGATGCTAACGCAATGGTACTACACCCCCCTGAGACTCAGCAAAATGTTCCCCACTTCCTCGCCGCTGTGCTGGAGGTGTGGCACTGCGACTGGCGACTTCGTACACATCTGGTGGTCGTGCCCTGCCCTAGCTGTCTTTTGGAAGGAGGTCCTTAGTCACATCAAGAAGGTGTTGGGTTTTCCCCTCCCTGAAGAGGTTTGCACGCTCCTGCTGGGCATTCGACCCCCCACACTTAGGGCCCTCACGCGCAGCGACTGGATCCTCACCCTTCACATGTTAGGCGCTGCTAAGCAACTCATTGCTCTGTACTGGAAGCGGGCTGAGGCACCGCCGATAGCCTCCTGGTTTGTGCGCCTCTGGCAGGTCCTGACTATGGAGCTGCTCACGGCGCGGATACAATCGAGGGGGGTGCGCTTCAAGGCAGTGTGGGAACCCCTTGTGCGCCATCTGTGCTCCATCAGCTATGCCCGCCACATGCCTCCCAGGCTTCGCGCTCTGCAGTTGTTTGAGGACGCCCTCATCCCTGCTGACCCGAGGAGACTAGGCTCTTAGTTGCTCCCCCCAGTGCAAGTTTGCGTCTCCTAGCCCCCCGACAGGCGACTACAGTCTCTCCCCCCAGACCCCTCTCCATCTCACTACCGCTCACTCCTCTTCCGACTTTTTCTTCTTTCCTACTTGCCACTCTGGCTTCCACCCCTCTTTGGGGCAGTTTGGGCCCCGTTGGGCCTTTTTGAAAATGTGACACCACTGCTCTTCCTCCCATACGTGCCTCCCCCGCACAACGATACATCGCCAGCATATGACCACCTCTTGCTACCACTACCCCTAAGCCACGCGGCCGGCCCCCTCTGGGGGTTGTAGGCAGGGCGCTGTGTTAATGCTTCAAACTCCCCTGGTTAAATACGCCTACCAGCTCTTTTCTGCGCGGCCGGCCCCGACACGGGGTTGTAGGCTTATCGCTGTGTTCACAATAAAAACAGATTTGAGAAAAAAAAATTCTTTCATTTCTCTAGGTGTAAGCTGAACGCCATTATTTGTTAAAATAGATACAGGCAAACCCTCTTTTGAAAATACTTCTTTCAAACATTTAATTACATGAGCAGAGTCAATTGTAGGCAAAAAAAACTCCGGGCCAACGAGAATACATATCCATTATTACTAAAATATATGTTTGTATGCCCCCATGATGAATTGGACCTATTATGTCCAAGGCAGGGTCCTGCCAAGGATGAGAGGGACGCTTTCTTATGGTCATGGATTGCACTCGTGGACATTTGGATTTATCACTTAACATACATGGCAAACAAGCTCTACTAATTTGTCCATACCAGGCCACCAACACAACATGCGCAACCTTTCTTTGCATTTGGTAAGACCAGCATGAGTTGCATGAGCCAGATCCACTAATTAATTCCTGAGACTATATGGAGGAATTAGCCGAAACAATGACAATTCATTTTGTACAAACCAAAATGGTCTCATAGAGTCAAAACCAACCTTACCGTTAGTCTACCCCTTTTGAAACAACACCATCACTTCTGTTAAAACCAAATCATTGGCCAACTCCTCTAACCACATTCCCTCAGAATTATTTTTACGATCTACCACACACACACATTCACTTGTATCATCATAATCTTCACACTCTGTGGATTCACTGGGAACAAGACGCGATAATACATCAGCAACACCATTGTCAATTCCAGGAATATATCTCACTGAAAAACTATATTTTTGCAAACCAATGACCCATTTGGAGATTCTGCTAGAGATTAGATCAAGACCCTTCTTGTTGAAAATTTCCATTAATGGCTTATGGTCAGTGCAAACTTCAAAATTAATACCCCATAGAAATGTCTTTAATTTTTTTATTGCCCAAAAGACCGCTAGAGATTCCCTTTCCACTACCGAATATGTAATTTCGGGATCTCTCAAACGTCTACAAAGAAACATGACAGTTTGCACACCAGATGGCCCGTGCTGTTGCAAAACAGCCGCTAAACCTTTCTCACTAGCATCTGTAACTGGAATGGGTTTAATGGTGGGATCAAAGCTCTTGAGAGAGGGAGCAGAACTCAATTTCACCTCGACACTTTTAAATTCACCTTCACATAGGTCTGACCATTCAAAGTCCACCCCTTTACATAATAATGACCTCATATTCACTGTCGAATCAGCAAAACACTTCAGAAGCATGCCGTAATGTTCCATCATACCTAGGAACTTCATTAACTCACTCTTATTGCTGGGAGGACTCATATGGCGAATAGTATTAATTAATTTCACTTTTCGGTTTAACTCAATCGCCAGAGATATTGTGACCTAAATTGTCTATTAGCTCAGCTCTGAACTTACACTTCTCCATTTTTATAGTAAGATTACACTCACACAACCTTTTTAACACCATTCTTAAACAGGTATTATGTTGCTCCACATCATCACCAAAAATGAGAATATCGTCTTGATATATGCATATCCCATGTTTGTCTCTAAGTACATTTTCCATGGCCAGTTGAAGAACAAATGAGGCGGATACTAATCCAAAAGGCATTCTAAAGAATCTGAACATGCCAAAAGGTGTTATAAAAGACGTAAAATCCCTGCACAATTCCTCTTATTCAACCTGACGATAAGCAGAGGTTAAGTCTAAAGTGGTAAACACTTTTGATCCCCCTAGTAAAACTAACAATTCAGTGATAATAGGCAAGGGATATCGATCAACTATCACACTTTTATTTAGTTGTCTCAAATCAATGCAGAGACGCAAATCTCCATTGGATTTTCGAGCTGCGACCACTGGGGCCAACCATTCGGTTCCCTCAACCTCTTCAATAATTCCAGAACTCTTGAGTTTAACAATCTCGATCTGCATGTCATCCCTCAATGATAAAGGTACATTTCGTACTTTGCAACATCCTGGAACGGAACCTTCCTCTAATTTAATTTTGTGTTGATAGCCTTTCAAGCAACTCAACTCATTTTTGAAAACACCTGGGAATTCATTCTTAATATTATGTAGAAATTCGTTTTCATCAGGTTTCAGCACAGAAAACACTTTATCTCTAATTTGGATTGGAGGATTTGCATTTGGATCAAGAAATACACCTAAATCCCCTTGATGTATCCATCTAATAATACTATCACCTTTTTTTGATACATAAATCTTTCCAGACGTATATCTGTTTTTACAATCAATCAAACCACTAAAATATCCATGTAATTTTATGGGATCACCTCCATAGGCCAAAGGAGTGATGTCAGGCTTTATAAGCGAAACTTTGATCTTTCAGTTTAGATTGATAAAAATCATTTGATACAATGGGGATTTTAGCACCAGAATCAAATACAACATGAGTAGCTTCCCCTTCAACAGTAATATTGTCAAAAGGGCATGATTTCTTATTAATTTCATTCAGAACTTGAATAACAATCTGTCCACATTCAAAATCATCGCCACGCACCACATTCTCTTCAGTTTCATAAACTTCAGCAGTTTTAACCTTTGGTAATAACTTACTTTTGCACATAGAAACAGAATGGCCTTTTCCTTTACACCTTGTGCAAGTTTGATTCAAAGCAGGACACCCCTTTCATTAGCAAGATGACCCACTTTAACAAATCTGTAAAACTTCTGCTGTTCAAGAAATTTACCCTTGTGATCATCTTTAACCATTGGAGAAACATTTTTACTTTTTTCAAATCTAATATGATTTTTATCCTTAACTTCTTGTACTTTTAAATCATTCTCAATATTTTTTTTATAACCTCAACACATTTTAAGGAATCTTCTATTCTTTTAGCTACAGTGAGAACCTCATCTCAAGTGGGTTCATCACGTAACCTGAGTTTTTCCCTAACGTTTTCCATGTTGCACCCAAACATAAACTAATCACGAATACGTTTGCAGTTAAATTTTGAAATTTACATGAAGAGCCAAGCTTTCGTAAATCAGTTGTATAACCTTCAATAGATTCCTACTCTCTATGCGATATCTTTACAAAGTGGTATCTCTCTAAGATTGTACTAATTTTGGGTAAATAGTGTTTGTCTAAATTTTTTATACATATCTCATAATCATTTAAATCCCTCGCTTCTGCAGGAGACAAATCAGGTAAATGGTCAAACACATCCTGACCCTCTGAGCCCAAACAATGAAGAAGTAACAACGACTTTCTTTCAGCACTAAGTCATGTGCCACACACTCTGGAATACCTGTCAAATATTACTTTCCATTTTTTCCATTGGATAGGTGGAACTCCAGGACTAGTAAGGAAGAAAGGCGTTGCAGTGACGTTTTGTATTTTAAGAGCAAAATTAAACAATGAGTAACTATATACTTATACTTACACAAACAAGTGCTAAAAGGAAAATATGAAAAATCTATCTTAGATAGATATTACAACTTATAACACTAAATTATGTTATCCAACAATGTTGCACAGTATGCATATCATTTTCAGCAAGAAAAATCCCAGTCAAGTGATCGTGCTTGTGTGCGTATCATAGTGAAACTGACACTCAATCCGCTCAAAATATAATCTCCGTAAATATACAGAATGTTGATGAGAAGTGAAAGAAATAAGAAAATAAATCTTGTCTCTTGAAATGTGGTTGTCACTGGAAGCACAATAGTAAATGGTGTGCGTGACACCGGCTGAACATGCTTACATTTTCTCTTTTTGTTCGCACTTCAATCGCCAATTTACATTTCTTGAGCGTCGTCAATCTTCGGCCGTGTTTCTAGTGGAGTTGCTAGGTGACAACAAATACACAAACAGTTCCTCAAAATGGAGGACATGTACTTTCACGCTGCACGTACTGACGTGAACGACGGAGCATACACTGAAGGGAGATGACGCATCAACGACGAGAAGGCTCCTCAGAAGACAATCCTTGTTCCATTTGTAGCTTCGGTAAGTTTATTTTCAAAACCCACCTTTTGACTCGTTTTTTGGCTTAATGTATGTTATTTAAGAAAAGAGAGAAGACCCAACGTGTTCCAGGGAACAGGGTACTGTAGACACGAAAAGTCAAAGGAGAATCCCTGGAGAAACTATTGTACTATTGGGCTATCAACATCCTATACGTCCAGCATACATTATTAAAAAAAGAACCATTCAGTTAAAGTTTCCACACTAGAATGTAACGTTTACAATCTTTTTTATTTTTAAAAAAACAAGAGGAGTGGGATGAATGGATTATCCTTTACACATTACTAGCAGCCCGTCCCGACGTTGTCCGGGAGCAAAAGGCTGCTTCTGGGCCCCCGCCCGCCCTGACATTAAGGCTGCTTAAGCTTTTCTGTTGCCAAGCTCACGTAATCTCCCCCACAGTTCCCAGTGCCTTGGAACCTTTGAGGGGTAAGATGTAAGCACTTTCCAAATACCAATTTATATTATTATTATTCATTGCACCAAGGACGCTGTTCTCCTGTCCTGGATTTTTCACAACCTAATCAACTCTGGGAGCAGTCATCTCGGTTCACGTCACGTCGAGCAATCAATGTGAACAAACTCACTCAGGCCTGGCACGGAGATGTCTGGCTGCCGGTTGCTGTTGTGAAAAAAAAGAGTCTCTGCATGCCTTAGCTAATCTGTGATCCTCTGCACAAAGCCCCTTCTTTCGGGAATTTACCCTTCACTGGGAAATCCCCGCGCTCCGTCATCACCCCACAGCGGTGCGCCTCCATATGGGAAAAGCGTCTTTCATGACGTCTGAGACAATGCCTCTTTCTCAGGGTAACACCACTTGGTCTGGGAAATGCCCTGTCTAATTAACCCTCCTTTCAGAGCCCCATCTGAGGAACAGAGAGGGGTCTCTTTCCTCAGGTCTGCATGGCTAACAAACATCAACAATGGGCAATCAGCATGCTCCTGTGGTGACGTCTGTTTGAACTTGAAATACAGGTCGGGGACGTCATTACCCTGATGCCACCTGCATGGCTCAGGGTCAACCTCCGCTGTAAATTCCGGTAAATGACACGCTCGTGTTCAAAGTTCACAATCCTAAAAAACCTTGTTCTGTAAAGAAATGCCTGTTATTGACACACCCACTGAGCACAGATTAACTCGCACTCGTGTACGCCTACCTTCATGAGCCTTTTTAAGGTGCATACAAGGACCCTGGAACAGGCTACCCGAGGGAAAAAGGAATTCTTTAAACTGTTCTGTAGCCACTATTGCTGAAGTAAGAAAGAGACCCCGAGAGTGTACGCCACTCCTCCCCGCGCTCCTGATGTCAGCACGCATGTCGCGGCCGGCGCTTCTTCCAAGGGACTACTTTTTTATATTAAATTTTCTAAATAACGTATATTTGTTTTTTTAATATAGCCTATGTCCATCTGCTTGCCCTGACGTTTTCAAAGATGTATTGGGTGTTTGGATTGGTGGTGTAGTTTTTGAGTTTACCTGGCTCAAAGGACACACTTCTCTCTTTATAATAGTAGTATAGATTTTAAAATATCAGCAATAGAAACTTTTTCTGACAATGTATCTAAATAAAACAATACTTTTAAAAAAAAACATTGAGCATTTTATTTCATAACATTTGCGCAAGATTATCTGCATCACTTCATACACTCTAGACATCAATAGATTAAAAACATTAGCGAATCCTAATCCTTAAAACAAAGAACACCTTATATTGCTCTACAAACAAACCCCCCAGAAAATGTTGCGGCTTTCGGAATTTGTGCTACAAGATTGCATGATCCAATTTCCTTTATCTATTCAACTGGGAGTCACAGTATCAAAAATTCATGAGTATCTGTTTTTTCCCTAGGATCCACTTGGATTCTGTATTAGGGCAAAAGCGTCGACGCGTTTCGGTGTTGGGATCTTGGATACGGGTACACCTTCTTCAGGACTGAACCGTTGTTTAAAGGGATTCACCGTCTTCCAAAAAAGGAATCCATCTGTATAGAAAGATAATACTTCAGTGAATATTTATCTTCAACCTATTATCTTATCATTTTCTTGCCACGTTTCTTTCATTATTTGTAGAAACGTCTCCTTTACAGTTAATATGTAACATCTATATTAATCCATACATGTGGCCTATTTCACGGAGTTTTCACAAAAATGTCAAGGAAATTATGATGATTATGTTTGAACCTTGAGCTTATTGATATTTGGGGGAAAGTCTTACCATCCCTCCGTTACATTTCAGTGGTCACTTTCAACACACCATTTTCACTGTTTAGCTCTACTAACCTCTAGATGGGAATGTCAGGCACATTATATTCACATGAAAGAATTATCCTTCTTTTTGAGCCTGCTTATTCTCTCATCAAGAGTGGACCTGGATACAATAAATAGAATGAGGGTTTTTTTCTTTATATTTGTCGTATCCTTTCCTTCATATTGTTCTACTTTGTTATATTATAGTCGCATACCTTTCAGTTGTTTATGCAGGACCGGTAATGTTTATCTTATAGCTGTTCCTACTCCTCACTAATTCCATTCCTTTATCGATTTCTTGAGCTGCAGTCTGTTAGGGATATTAATTATAAAGGGTCAATCCTCCCCCTGCCTTAATCTGTATTTTGTTCCGTGTCATATTATCTTAGATCTTACCTTTGTATATTAAAACATCAGTTTCAACGAAGGATAGTGGTGGACTTGAAGATTGCTCCACTCTGGAAGGTCCCACCTTTATTTGAACTGGATATGTTCTGTGGGTCAATCATATTTACAACATTATTTTATTGTCACTATCCTTTCTCCGTTGTTTTCTAACTGTTTGTTCTCGACCCTCCCTATTTATTTGGTTAGTCTTCATCCCATTAGAGGTTATCATCTTTTCACATTAATACACTGTACCTCAGGATTTCTGGGTTTCGCCACCCTCCTAGTTGAAAGCCAGCCGCCTAATATCTTATTCGCACTTTAACTTAACAAGCCCGCTCTATCTATGGCAGTAATACATTGCACTAATACCCCTCTCTTACAAGTGGCGTGTGTTTACTGAGTCTAGTTCATTCAGCATGGGGGCTTTATCTATCCTCTCATGCCGTATTCTACACCTTCCCACTCTCCTAGTTAAAAGCCAGCAGTCTAATGTCTAATTCGTACTTTAAACTGAAAATATCAACAAGAGAGAAAGGGCAAGAGTAGACACTCCTGTACCCCAATCAATATATCATAAACAACTAAGGAGTGACTCAGTGAAAAAGGATAAAGAAACAAAATTATTTTAGTTTTATTTGGTTAATGATACCCCCCAAAAACAAAAGGTGAATCCAATGAAGGAAACAACCAGTAGAGGCAACCTATGCCCCTATGTGCTTATAAAAAAGGGAAAGACAAGTCTTTCTCTTTATAAAAGGACCCTCACTCACCACTAGTTGGTTACATGCTTCATCATTGGGTCCCCGCTGGGGTGGCCGAATGCCTCCCCAGCGTGCTACAACGCCTGAATTACAGCGGAGCAGGATGTTGTTGGGTGCAACAGTGCTCTAACTAAAATGTTAAGATAACTGTGAGTGCCAAGTTAAAAAATACTAGGTTGAAACCTATACAAAAACATTTAATAAAGGTCAACCCGTATTGGATTAAAAACAGTGTGAGCGGACAGTCTAGGCTCTATATTAGGAAACCTGTGTCCTTAATAAAAATAGATGGTCAACATGTTTCTGCTGCTAGATATGCAATTTCGCTCAGCATTCGTCAGGACCTAAATATAAGAAAAATGGTCCTCCGGTGGTGTGCGCGCGCTAAGGCGCACCCTCCCGTGAGGCTCTTAATGTGAAAAATAGGATATAACTCACGGTTGTTGCCCGTGGCAGGTCACTGAATTTCACAGGAGCAAAAAAAAACTGTGGAGATGGGAGGAAGAAAGACAAAACACAATAACATATAATGACACACGTAGACATATAGTTGATAATTGCCAATTATTCTATAGTACCATGTTATACCCATTGTCAATTAGTATATATAAGTCATTGTAATGTATTAAGAGCCTTTGGCAAGGTCTCCAATTTGACTAAAATGGAGCAGTAGGTTTCCCTCTTTATTTGTTTATCAAAAAATTGGTCTCCAGAAGAGGGGTAAGGGACCAATATTACTTAGTTCCAACAACGTTATATTAACATAGGCAATGTGTCATAGGGCAAATCCATACTGATCACATCATTATGCTGCCTTCCGTGAAAATGAAATGAAAACCAGTGTAGCAAGAGCATTACGTTACGCGGTGTCAGTTCTAACCAGAGAAAGAGAACAATGTTAACCTCCAGGTAGCATCCCCACCTCGTTAATGTAGCATGAAAACCGCTCGGCCGTATAGGCGATAACTTGTTACTTACTTGAACACACGCGACTCCCCGTAAGGTACTTACACTCTGGGTTGTCGTCAGCCCGGAAGTGTAAGCCGCCAGCCAGGGTCGGGTATTTCAATTGGCAGCCGTCCCGATCACGTGCACAGCGTGAATCTGCGTCTGTACGTTAGGATTCTGTTTCTTAAAGCGATACGATCTAGTTACCACTCCGGACCGGGGTTCGAATCCCCAAAGAGGATTCAGATGTTGTAGATCGTAAAATAATGGAGTAATAAAAAAATATAATTTATATACACAATGGTGGTATACTCAACACAACTACTCATATCGAGCATGTTGTCAGACCAAGTGTTCAAGACCCCAATTTTGTTGCTATGCTCAGATGTGTATATATAGCAGTAGTATCCACATGAGGTGATAATTTAAACCGTGTAAGAAACAAAATATTTAATGTGAAAAGGTAAAGACGAATATATGCTACGTGTCTGTACAAGTGTTCTAATCTCTTCCTGTAGATCAAGAGAACCAGGAAGGCAGATATCTGCAGAACCTGTATAAAAAAACGGTATAGGAAACAACAATACAGGGAACACCTCTCTTGCAAATAAACATAATCAGGAAACACAGCAACCAGAATGTCCAAGGTCTGTCTTTAATGGACAAGGAGAGTGTCTTCCATTCTGTGTGATAGACTCTATATGTCCAGGACACGAACATTATTAACGCCGCATGACTGAACCCCATGGGATTTCCTCATTCAGCCCATTTACATTAGTGGCCAAACGATAAACCCAGCGTTGCTCTTTCTCAAACAACGCTGCCTCAGAACCTGCTTTCAAATGTTCGAGAATTGTCCAATGCAGATCATTGGGGGTGTGATTTTTCTCAAGAAAGTGTGCGGACATCTTAGTTGTTGCTCCATGACAACGGATATTACTGCAATGTTCACATATCCTTGTCTTGTTGCATCAGGTTGTCATGCCTACATATTGTAAGCTACATGGACATGTTATTAAGTAAATAACATTACTGGTGTTACAATTTGTGTGCTTGCGCTGCTCCCATTGCCTACCATCGGTCAGATCTAATAATTGAGTGTGGGATGTGAGGGAAAGTGCCCAGTCACTGCAGGCAGGCCCCACGCATTCAAGACAGTCGCTTCCCGTTTTCCTGTTGTCATCTCCCTAGGACGTGCATGAACCAATGAGACTTTTAGGCTCGTAGCTCTTTTGTAAGAGAAAAGAGGCTTGTCCCATTTGTATTTATGACTGGTAAGTATTTTCCAGTTTTTTGAAATACATTTGTTAACAGCATTTGATAAGGGATTATATGTGGTCACACATGTCAAGGGGATCTCATTGTTGATAGTCTTGGGATGGTCATCCAAGAGAGTGTCTCTCTGCTGATTTCTGACTCTTTTCTGACTTTTGTCAATTATCCCTTTGGGATACCCTCTAAGTTCCAACTTGGTTGTTAACTCGCCTGCCTGTTGTTTGTAATCAGACAGGCTACTGCAATTTCGGCGTATCCGGAGGTACTGTCCGTACGGGAGATTCTCCCGTAAGGCCCGGGGGTGATAGCTTTTGAAATGCAGTAAGTTGTTTTTGGTCGTTGGCTTGTAGTGGGTTTTGGTCTCCAAAGGGTCACCCTGTCTGTTGATGGTGACATCCAGAAAAGTAATTGACTCCTATGAGTGCTCATGTGTGAATTTAAGATGTTGATCACACGTATTCACCCAGGCAAAGAAATTAAGTAGTAGATTCTCCTCACCCTGCCAGATCATGAACACATCGTCTATATAGCGTTGCCATAAGATGATATTTGCTGAGTATGGGTTCGCGGGACTCAGAATGTGGTTACTCTCAAAATCGAACACGTACAGGCCTGCCACTGAAGGGGCAAATGTGCTGCCCATCGAGGTGCCCATTACTTGGAGGTAGTTCCAGTATACCTTGTTTCTGATTCTCTTGTATTCTTGAGGTGCCTGGTTCTTCTGGTAGTCCTGATCTTGTTCCCTCATTACCGGTTTCCTTGTGTAGGATCCTCTTCCCCCGTTTGAGAATCCCCTTTGGGGTCTCGCTGGGTGCTGGCCTAAAAAATCCCCATGTTCCCTATTAGGGTGGGTATAGCCTCCTTCCTCTCTTGCAGGGGGTTCTTCATCCCCACTACAGGGACATCTGAGAGTTGTGAGGAAACAAGAAAAAACTCCCATAATAAACCTGTCCAGAAGAACCCTACCTGAAGCAGAACAATAGGTGCTAGGGATGGGTTTTAACTTTGTCCCCACGACAGGCATAAATAAATTCCAACTAGAAAAAGACTTAAGGGCATTCTTTAGGAAAATCAGATTGAGGCATTTTTTTGAGAATAGACCAGAAAGAGAGCCTCCAACAGATTCAGGCTTAAGAGCTAAATCCACCTTTGCGCCTAACATCGGGATGGTGGATAAAAATGTAGATATTTTTGAATCTATTGTGAAGATAGAGGTAGAGAATCTTCTTAATAAGAACCTATACCAAGAACATAATATAATACAAAGAGAAGCTGTAGAGTCACTGTCCAGAGACCCCCAAATAACTACAAAACCGGCTGATAAGGGAGGGGGTGTTGTAGTTCTTGACACAGAGGACTACAACCAGAGGGTTCTGTCCCTCTTATCTAATGAGTTACACTATACCAGGGTACCCCAAGCCAGTTTAAAGGTACTAGAAAAGGAAGTAGAAACTTTTCTCCTGACAGCCAGAGAGAATGGGGAGATCAGCGATGAGGAGTTCAAGTTCCTCTATACTAGTAACCCCAAAACACCTGCATTCTATGGACTGCCTAAAGTCCATAAGAATCTTGAGAACCCGCCGTTAAGACCAATAGTGGCATCTATTGATTCACTATTAGAACCTCTGAGTAAGTACGCAGACAGATACCTTAAACCATCAGTACAGGAACAGAAGTTCTATATAAGAGATACATCCGATATGATAGCAAAAATAGAGGGAATAAGGTTTGAAGGAGAGAAGGAATTCATGGTGACTCTAGACGTAGAGTCACTATATACAAATATTCCCCAAAGAGACACAATCGAAGTTATAAGGACTCTTCTGGAAAAAACAGAAATTATAGGAGCGAGTAAGGAATTTATCCTAAAATGTGTATCTATGGTACTACTGAATAATATCTTCCTGTTTAGAAAAGATTTGTACATCCAGCGTAAGGGCACCAGCATGGGTGCAACTTGTGCACCGAGTCTGGCCTGTATCTACGTGAGCATGTTGAAATCAGACCATTCTATGAGAACATCAGGAATTGGGTGCGATTTATAGCCGACATTTTCTTCATTTGGTCAGGCACAGAAGAAGGTCTGTTAGACTTCTTGGCCTGGATTAACCTAGGAGATGAGAATCTGAAATTCACTGCGTCTTACAGTAGCACGAAAGTGAACTATCTTGACATTACTATCAAAAGCGAGGAAGACCAGTTAAGGGTGGAACTCTATAAGAAGGAAACAGACCGCAATACAGTATTGCACTATAACAGTTACCACCCCAGAAGCCAGAAGGATAATATACCCTTCGGTGAATTCCTTCGGTTAAGAAGAAACTGTACATCGATTGAAGATTTTTACAAACATGCAGAAGTAACTAAACAGAAATTTAGAGAGAGAGGTTATCCTAAAAAACGAATAAACCACTTGTTAAAAAGAGCACGTTATTACAACAGGGACAGCCTACTTGAAAAGAAAGAAGGTAAGAAAAAGGAGAATGAAAAAATTGTCATGGTGAGTCAGTTCTCAAGTATTGCAAACCAGGTAAAGAACATAATTAACCATAACTGGAAAATCTTGAATGAAGGGGCAGAGACAAGTCTTCCATGACCACTGTATGCCTATAGAAAAAATAAGAATTTACGCTCGAAGTTAGTACATACCTATATAGAAGACATACTGGAAAACCAAAGAACCATAACAGGGAATAGAGCAGTAGGTAACCATAGGTGCGGCACATGCAGTGCACGTGACCTATGTCTAGTGACTAAAGAAGTGGTCCTTAACTCAGTAACACACAGCATAAACATGTTGAACTACTGCAGAAGTAAAAATGTGGTGTATCTGATCTTGTGCCCTTGTGGCAAAGGGTACATCGGGGAAACAGGTAGGGAGATAAGGCTGAGAATAGGAGAACACAAGTCGGCCATTAAGACTAATAAAGAGAATGCACCACTGGTGAACCACCCGAAAGAACAAAAACATAGTGAAAAAGATATACGGTGGGTGGTACTGGAAAAAGTAAAAGAACAGACACGAATGGAAGACAGTAAAAAGAGACGCAAGCAACAAGAACAGTGGTACATTATTAAATTCAACACAATTAAATGTGGATTGAATTCCAAGGAGGACTGGGAAACGCTCATCTAACAGGTAAACATGGACAA
The DNA here is from genome assembly GCF_964263255.1 of Lissotriton vulgaris. Taxonomy (NCBI): domain Eukaryota; kingdom Metazoa; phylum Chordata; class Amphibia; order Caudata; family Salamandridae; genus Lissotriton; species Lissotriton vulgaris. The sequence continues at coordinate 782,108,678 of NC_141687.1, read as the reverse complement.
TGTAAAGAAAGGGAGGACTAAGAAGGTCCATGAGCGATTTTCCGAATCTAAACAAGCATTTATCACCTGCCCAATAGCTGGGTAAGGCTATAGCGTTCACAAATTGTAAAAGTGCATATCAGCTAGCCTTGCTCTTTTTACCTTTTTGTAGATATTAGGGATCAGGTATATACATATACCAGTCAAGTTTACACTCCAATATGGCGGCCACAGCCGGAGACATTGAGTGGAGCGAGATATACCAAATGTAAAACTAAAGGTTGAGGTACTGATTCCCTTACATACTAATAGAAAACCAATATTAAAATAAAGATAGCCAAAAGGGAAAGTTTTTGTAATATATACAAATATAAAGTCATAGATGAAAACACTGTAACCGCTCAGTTCCAAGATGGCGACCGTATACACATAGGCTACAACGCCGTATACGCATGTGCAAGGAACGTGAATACAGCTGAAAACAATAAGGGCAATCAAACTTCTGAACAAAAGGAGGACGTTTGAGAACACCATTCGGAATTGAAAAAACGAGCCAGAAGCGATAACACACGGTACCAGAGGTGAGTGTCCTGAGGAAAGGGGAGGAACAATACAGGATTCTTAGTTGAACCAGGGTGTAGTCTCTTAAATAGATTCGAAGTCCGCATAGAGAGTAGCATCGAGCAGGGAAGGTAAAACTGGGAAAGCGTAGATTAGGACAATAGAGGAGAGGTAAAGCCCCCATGCTGATCAAGCCAGATTCAGTATATATATAAATTTCTTTATTCGGCATTTCGTGATAGAAATCCATAAAAGCATTTTTTGTACACATTATACCATAAAAGTAAAAAATACAACAATATTTACAATAAAAGCATTTTTCAGTACAAATTTGAGAAGGGTTGCTTGGGAAAAGATCAAATCTTTTTTCATTAAATTCAGTTCATTATGATTAAAACAATTTTTTTCACAGATTATTCCTATGTTTAAAAATATATTTTAAAAAGTTAACCATGTGATAGCAGGTAATTTCAGAGTCCAGAAGTTGAAGGCGCAGCATAGCAGGGTGACACTGTCTTAAGTCCCATGATTTCAACAGTGGTACTAGCCAAATTTTGGGATGAGCATGGTAATATTTACAAAACAGTACTGTATGTATGGTGGTCTGTACGGATGTATCATCGCAAGGACAGTGGTCTAACGTTTGTTCCCAGGTGTTTCTCGTTGGGAAGGCTACTAACCGATGGAAAAGATTTAGTCTAAATCTGGTTAGTAGGAAGCGATCAAAAATCACCCAGAAAAATTAATTAAAGCCACGTAACCATATTCCCCTGCTCTGTCCGAGTTATGCATCCAAAACAAATTCGTGCTTACCGCCTGGGGTCCCCTTTCGTTGAGTATTGACCAGCAATGGTTGCGCTTACAAAACGGAAATGAGTATCTCAACACGAAGTCAGTTCCGGGGCAAGGAGCTCAGGCGCGTCAGATCCCAGGCGGTAAGCACAAATTTGTTTTGGATGCATAACTCGGACAGAGCAGGGGAATATGGTTACGTGGCTTTAATAAATTTTTCTGGGTGTGTAGATTCAGTGCGCAGTAGGAGGCTTTTTTTGTCAACATTCGTCAGTCTTGATGTTAAAGTACAGACGTCGTGTAAAGGAAACAACCCCCCACGGGACACATGCTGTTGTATTAAGGTGAGCTGGCATTGTAGCTAATCTCTACATTTTGGAGAAATGGGAACTCAGGCATTATCGCATTTTTAGTGACGTTTAGCGTTTAATGTGTACAGACCAATGGCTTAGGTAGGAGAGAGTAACCTTTAAGCGCAAATTATCAGGTTCATACTATTGTATGTTATGAGGTGCCAATTAAGCTAAGTATCTTGGCTAGAGCGGAAGTTTATTTCAAAGCTTTCGTCACAATAGGCTTGGATTTCGAGTACATTTCAATGCGAAACATATTCACAGGGACTTCACTGATTTTTCACAGAGCGTCCCTCCACACAGGTGATGGGCAAACATGAGAGTATAGAAGACTCATAGATCCACGCCTGCATGGGAGCAGTCTCTATGTTGACTGCATTATAAGAGAGCACGGACTTATTACACAGTTGCTATTTGTCATTTACACAGTAAGTTTATTGACGTAGTTCTATCTAGTTATTCTCACACCGTTAACAGGTAGCAGTTTCTAAATGCTGAGTGGTGTTTTCATTTTCTCCATCAGGTTCATCAAGTTAGGTATTGTCAATTTTTTTCATTACGGACATTGATCTTCTAGTGCAAGTGAGTCATGTTGATAACAGGGATCTGGTTTTTAGCACTTTCACTCAGCGGTGTCTTCGGGACTGTGTAATTAACTGTGATTGTTTCTTTCGGAGTTGGGATGTTTTATCAATAGAAACGGTAGGGGTAAGTATTTTCCACACACATATGGTGTTCTTTTGGTGGCGTGGCTACTATTTAGGCTGCCTTTTATCTCACTTTGTCATATTTGACCTCTTTAATAAGCTCATACAGTGTTATCTAGTGTTGCTGTGTTCATTTAGTGTGTAAATAGAACTGCCGGTTTATATTGAATAGTAACATGTTTTTGAGTTAATTAGCATGTACCTTTGAAATACATTGCTACAATGAGTTGTTATTATGTTTTGTTTCTCACAGTGCCCCTGAAGAAGGGAACCCCCCTGAAATGCATTGGGCTTTCACAGTGAACTGTGTCTCTCTTCATAAACTTATCTTGAGAGTTTTCATTTAATCCATATGATTGTATGTGTCTTTATACCTTTACAAACATCACACAATAACGTTGATGTATCTTGTTTTTTCCATCACAGTGTACAAATTTACCAGTTTTCTTGAATCTGAAATATAAATGTACAACTTGAAAAAATATAATATTATTTTTTGAAAAAATTCTTTTCATGAGTGATGATTAGGAGAAATAATAATGGATTAATTGTTTCTAATGGTAATACTTCAATCAAGTAGTGCGTTTGGAATACTAGTGGTGTTTCCACCAGAAGTTGATCATTCATTAAGGCTGGCTGCCTTCCAACCAAACAGCACACTAACAACTCTTTAAACTTGTAGAACTACAGAGTACTTGAGTACACACAAGAGAGTGCGCAGGCTGATTATCATTTTTTGTAGTAAATATGATTGACCCACAGAACATATCCAGTTCAAATAAAGGTGGGACCTTCCAGAGTGGAGCAATCTCAAGTCCACCACTATCCCTCGTTGAAACTGATGTTTTATATACAAAGGTAAGATCTAAGATAATATGACACGGAACAAAATACAGACAAAGGCAGGGGGAGGATTGACTCTTTATAATTAATATCCCTAACAGACTGCAGCTCCAGAAATCGATAAAGGAATGGAATTAGTGAGGAGTAGGAACAGCGATAAGATAAACATTACCCGTCCTGCATAAACAACTGAAAGGTATGGGCCTATAATATAACAAAGTAGAACAATATGAAGGAAAGGATACAACAAATATAAAGAAAATACCCTCATTCTATTTATTGTCCCCAGGTCCACTCTTGATGAGAGAATAAGCAGGCTCAAAAAGAAGAAGAATTCTTTCATGTGAATATAACGTGCCTGACATTCCCATCTAGAGGTTAGTAGAGCTAAACAGTGAAAATGGTGTGTTGAACGATTGACTTTTTATTAAAAGTGACCACTGAAATGTAAAGGAGGGATGGTAAGAATTTCCCCCAAATAACAATAAGCTCAACGTTCAAACATAATCATCATCATTTCCTTGACATTTTTGTGAAAACTCTGTGAAATAGGCCACATGTATGGATTAATATAGATGTTACATATTAACTGTAAAGGAGACGTTTCTACAAATAATGAAAGAAACGTGGCAAGAAAATGATAAGATAATAGGTTGAAGATAAATATTCACTGAAGTATTATCTTTCTATACAGACGGATTCCTTTTTTGGAAGACAGTGAACCCCTTTAAACAACAGTCCTGAAGAAGGTGTACCCATATCCAAGGGGCCAACACCGAAACGCGTCAACGCTTTTGACCTATTACAGAATCCAAGTGGAGCCTAGGGAAAAAACAGATACTCATGAATTTTTGATACTGTGACTCCCAGTTGAATAGATAAAGGCAATTGGATCATGCAATCTTGTAGCACAAATACCGAAAGCCACAACTTTTTCTGGGGGGTTTGTTTGTAGAGCAATATAAGGTGTTGTTTGTTTTAAGGATTAGGATTCGCTAATGTTTTTAATCTATTGATATCTAGAGTGTATGAAGTGATGCGCATAATCTTGCGCAAATGTTATGAAATAAAATGCACAATGTTTTTTTTTTAAAGTATTGTTTTATTTAGATATATTGTCAGAAAAAGTTTCTCTTGCTGATATTTTAAAATAATGTGTACAGGATAATCCATTCATCCCACTCCTCTTGTTTTTTTAAAAATAAAAAAGATTGTAAACGTTACATTCTAGTGTGGAAACTTTAACTGACTGGTTCTTTTTTTAATAATGTATGCTGGACATATGGATGTTCATAGCCCAATAGTACAATAGTTTCTCCAGAGATTCTCCTTTGACTTTTAATGTATGTTAAACTTTGAAACATGTGATACAAGTCCAGAGTTTTCGAGTTATAATTGAGCGTTTAAAATTGGACTGGCATGTAGGCACAGTACAACACATCAAAACGAAACACTCTACCAACGCGGTCCTAAACGATGTCGAAACAGCAAGTCCAAAGTCACGAAAGCCAAATCCAGAATTTCCATGAAATATTCTACGAAAGGCTGTCTCAAATTATGTTGAAACAGCAAGCCTAAGGCCAAGATAGCCAAATTCAGAATTTCCGTTCGAAGATAATAAATTCTGCCACATCAAACATAGTAACTCCCAGGTTATAGTAACTATCTTAAGGCACACCACTTAAACCAAAACCTGTACTGTTGAGTTAAGGTTGGGTTCACTCACAATTAGGGATGAGCCTGCATCGATTCAACAAACTCCCAACCCCAACCCCACGCCCTGAGCTGTGGCCAGGTGAGGTGAGGGCTCTTACTCATAAATTACAGGTAAGTTCATCACAAGTGAGGTACCATTTTTCTCAGACGACTTTGGAGAATGTGGGGTGGGTGAAATTTTGTGGATCCACGCATATTCTAGAACTTTCCATCACAAAAATTTGAGGAAAATTTGTTTTTGTTTTACAAAGTTTGAGGTTTGCAAGGAATTCGGGGTAACGGAACATGGTGAGAGCCAGTCAAGTCACCCCATCCTAGATTCCCCTTGGTGACTAGTGTTCAGAAATGTAAAGGTTGGCTGGGTTTCCCTAGGTGCCAGCAGAGCTAGAGTTCAAAATCTACAGCTAGGCAATTTGCAAAAAAACGGGTCCGTTTTCACTGTGAAAATGTGGTGTGTCCACGTTGCGTTTTGGGTTGTTTCCTGTCACGGGCAGAAGGCCTATTTAGTAATCTTCCTCTCCTCTCTTGTATTGCTTCCCTCTTCCCACATGCTCCCACTATGTCATCCTCTATCCCAATAGCAATAGAATGTTGATGTTTGAATATTCATCATCTGTGATGACTTGCCAGTTTCCTGGGAGATGCAGAGGCTAACGGTCATTAAAGTACATGTCTATCTACTTTATTGTCTGCCTAGTGATTACTTCAATTTGGTGGCGAGGATGGGATCTTGGATCTCAGCATATTCGTGAAGAAGCTTTTGGAAACTCAGTCTAAATTCAGAGACTTTGCTAATTTTAGTCCGCTTTCTGTAAAGAAGAAAGAACTCTGTTTCATCTAAGAAAGAAGTATAAACGGAGGAGCTGAGCTCTCAGTGTGTATCAGTGTCACGTGAGTTCATTGTTGAATGTATCGTTATTCTCTCTGTGAAGTATGTAATTCAACATAATTTAACTCGAGTGTGACTCACCCTGTCGTCGGTTGATGTTCCTGTAGTCCACTGAAGTTGAGTGCTCCGGAGCTGACGAGTGAATGGTGGCGTAATCGAATCCTCTGCAGTGTTGGTGATCCTGAATTCGTCACTTCTGAATGTTTACCACGTCAGGTAAGAGAACGTGGTGCTTGTGCTGAATATTCTCTACGTGCGTCTGCTGCTCCCTAAGTCAGCTCGGAGAATGCGACGTCTGCGTCTGCGCTGAACGTCAACTACGTTAGTGTGGATTCTGACTTTTGCGGCACTTATACTGAGAGTTGGCTCTGCGTTAGACATCAGTTACGTGATCCTGGTATCTGTGGTGCTTAAGCTGGAGGTTGCCTTGGTGATTCTGGCATTTGAGTAGTTATTCGGATCTGCGCTGAATGTCAGTTACGATAACAAGGTGATCATTGTATCTGCTGTGTTTACACAGAAGTTTTCCTCTGTGATTCTGGCATCTATCTTGTTCACGCTAAAGGCAAGGAAAATACATTACAATTACAGGAAACAAGCTGTGGCATCTACGTTATTTACGCTGACAGTCAAGGAATATACATTCTAATGACAAGATAGAAACTGAGTCAAATGCTCACACATACGTCAAGTTGTTAGATCAGTCTATAATACGCATGTGATCAAACTTTGTTGAGACAGTTTAAAAAAAAAATTAAAGGGAGTTGATACCAAGGAGAAGGAACTATTGCAAACATTTTAAATCCATTGTTGGTGAATACTTTGTCACATTAAACAACTAGGAACAGACTATATAATATATTTTTAATATATTTCAACAAAATGTTACACTGTGCATGATGATCTATTGATATTGTTTCTACCTAACCTCTTTTCCTTATTGTGCTGCAGGGTTAGTTTAAAGTTGAGTATTTATTTTAACATATATTTAATATGCAGAATGTACAAGCTCCTCCCCCATTTTTGCAGCTTCCCGGTATCCACCTGTCAGGTGGAAATTGTGGCTCAGGGCTTTTGAATAATATTTAGGAGCAATGGGGGGAGTAGGTTTAGTGCTCATAGGAAATGTTTTATTTTGGAACGCAATTTAGGTTTTGAGGGGCAGGCGGATCTAGAACATTTTCCCCCTTTTGAGGTAGTTGAGGGTGAGGACGAACTAGATGAATATCAACAAGCTGTTAAAATGTTGCATAAACAATTTGATGTAGAAGTAGCAGTCTAGTGGTAGCTAGACATAAGTTTTTTACTAGAGAACAGGAAAAGGATGAGAGCATAGTTGCTTATGTTGCGGCACTTCGAATACTTGTGTCAGAATGTGAGTTTGAACATTTTACATCGCAACTTATTCGCGATCAAATTGTTGTTCATACTAATGATGGAAAAGTGCAGGAGAAGTTACGTACTCTTAAAAATCCTTCATTAGAAGAGCCAATTTCTATAGTTAATAGTATTGAATTGTCTCAAAAGTCAAAAAAGGAGTTGAAACCAGATAAGAATCTGGTTGGACCTGTTAAAGATGTTGAAGAAACAAAATGTAAAAGTTCAAGCTCCATGGTTTAAGCCACGTAATGAATCTAAAGGTTCAAAATATGTATCTAACAAATATGAAAGAAAGAATTTTGTTTAAAAAAATGTGTGTGGTAAATGTGGTTTTGCCGCTCATTTTCCCAACTCTAAAATATGTCCAGCTAAGGCTGCATTATGTTACAAATGTGGAAAACAGGGTCATTTTGCAAAAGTATACAACTACAAAGGAAGTGTGAGTGTGGTCTATGATGAAGAGGAAAAGTCACTTGAGGGTGAATGTGAGATTGTTAGCTCTTTATCTGATTTAGTGGTTGTTGTCAAAGATGATTCTGAAGATTGTGTTGATCCAGTGGTTGAGATCTTAGTAGATAATAAACCTCTCAATCTCTTTGTTGATTTGGGGGCGCGTATGACAATGATTACAGATGAACTGTTCGAGAAGACCTGGAATGAGAAACCACTCAGTCCGCCGGATAGGAGTCCAGTCTCCTATAAGGGAAGACAAATTGAATTATCTGTTTTTTTTAAACATCTCTGGTACTTAAGAACAAACACATCAAGGGTAAAGTGTATGTAGCTAAAAAAGGGCTCAATATTTTAAGATTGTTCCATCAAGGATTATTTGGCATGACACTTAGGCCAGGCACTAAAGAACAAGTTTCTGTTGTGGAGGAACACAGTGTTGAGGGAACCTCTACATCCTAGATTTGCAAATTTCCTAAGGTTTTTGGAAATAATTTAAGATGCATTACTGGGTTCAGTCACTTTATTAAGGTGAAAGGAGGTGCAACTCCAATTAAGCACAAATTACGTAATGTGCCTTTTAGTGTTAGAGATGATCTGTCAGTCGAACTTCGGAAAATGTGTGAATCGGGTGTAATTGAACCCATTGAGTCATCCCTCTGGTTGTCTCCGTTGGTCGTGAGACGGAAAAAAATTGAAGTCTTAGGGTCTGTATTGACTTATGTAGTGTTAATAGCGAAATTTGGGTTGATTCTCACCCTCTTCCTCGTATTGATGACATTTTTTCTAAGTTTGCTGGTGTCAAGTACTTCTCAAAAATCGATTTGGCATCGGCTTATCATCAAATTCAATTAGACCCTGCAATTAAACATGTTACAGCATTTGTTTGACCTATAGGTACATTTCAATTCAAGAGGATGCCGTTCGGGCTTGCCTCTGCGGCATCCATATTTCAACGTATAATGGAAAAGGTATTAAAGGGTGTTACTGACACGGTTGTTTACAGGATGACATTCTAGTAGCATGAGATTGTAAAGAATCACATGACAAAAATCTTCATTGTGTTTTGGAAAGGCTAGAATCTAATGGTATTGTGGCAAATAAACGTAAATGTATTTTTGGTGCACAATCCATTGAGTATCTAGGACATCACATCTCAGGAGAAGGAATTGTACCCAATGTAGGTCTTATTCAGGCCATTGTCAAGGCTCCTAGTCCTTCATCAAAAGAAATGGTATCTTCATTTTTGGGTATGTGTGAATTTTATTCAAAGTTTATTCAAAAATTTTCCATGAAAACTGTACACATGAGAGTTCTACTTAAGAACAGAGCTATTTTCAAATGAGATGAAGTTTGTCAAAATTAATTCACTTGTTTAAGAAAAGATTAGGGGTCTTGTCAAATTCTCACACCTTTTGATCCCAATTTAAAATGTACCCTGTCAGTTGATGCTAGTTTATATGGCCTGGGGGTTATGATTTCTCAAATTAAACAAGGGAAATAATTTACAGTGGGGTTTGCCTCATGGGCTTTACGACCAAGTGAAACAAATTACTCAATAATTGAGAGTGAGTTGCTAGCATGTTGCTGGGCCATTGAGAGGTTCAAACGTTTTTAGTGGGGGAGAAGTTTTAATCTTCTTACAGATCACAAACCACTTGTTCCCATTCTTCAAGGAAAAGTTGTGAAAGTTCATACTTAAAGGATTGCCAGACTTAGTTCTAAGTTACTGCAATACAGTTTTTATGTTGCACATATACCAGGAGGTAAGAACATACAAGTTGATCTTTTATCTAGGTTTCCTCTTCCTCTGTCTACACATGATTTAGAAGAAAATATTGATGAAGAATGTTTAATTGCTGCTGTAGATGCTTGTTCTGTGGGGTGTTTTACGGAACAAGAATGGTTTTCGTCTATGGAATCTGATTTTATTCTCAAAAATTAAAATAATTATATTGTTTCAGGATGGCCTAAAGAAAAACATCTTGAGAACAATTTTCATCCTTTTGCAAAAATTGCTGATGAGCTCACCTTAGAGAAGGGTGGGATGATCATGAGAGGTGATAAGTTTGTTCCACCTGTGTCATTGAGAAATCGTATTATCAATTTTGGACATGAGGGACATCTTTGACAAACTAATACTAAAAAGTGAATTGGCAGTTATTATTGGTGGCCCTTTATGGGTCATCAAATTGATTCTGTGGTAGAAGATTGCTTGACATGTAACTCAAGTGACAAGGTTATTAAGATATCCCCGCCTCCTATCCAAGAAGTCACGCTTCCTGATGGTCCCTGGTTAAAATTGGCAGTGGACTTTGTAGGACCATTTAATATTTTGCCAAGTAAGTACACATTTGCTCTAGTTGTAGCTGACTATTTTAGTAAATGGTGGGAGGTTCATTTCATGTCTGATCCTAATTCAATGGAAGTTATAAAAAAAATTCAAAGTTTATTTGCAAGAGAAGTATTCCTTAAAGAAATTGTTTCAGACAACGGAGTACAATGTACTTCAAGAAAAATGTCTGAATTCCTATGTCAATCAGGCATTACCAACAAACGTGTGGCTCTTTATAACCCACAAGCAAATGGTTTTATTGAGAGGACTAACCGCATTCTTGTGGAATGTATTCAGTGGGCTGTACCCTCACAGATTGATATCAAAGAATCAGTTCAAAGTATGTTGTGGAAACACTGTACCATACCAAGTGCTATCATTGGATAAAGTCCGTTTAGATTACTAAGAGGCAGAGAAGCTTCATTTCATCTTTCTCCAGTGTGGATAAAGAAAAGGGATTCACTTGAGAGGTGTGGTTCTTCTAGTCAATCCAAGTTGGTTAACCTGGAAGAAGGCTCACCTGAGAGGTATGATTCTTCTAGTCAGTCCAATTTGGTTAACCTTAAAGAATTTAATTAAAAAATTAGTGTAGGTGATTGGGTCAAAATCAAGTCACCTCACAATGTACCTAAAGGTTTATCCAAGTTTGGTTCTCCTGTAAGAGTGGATGCTCTTGCTCGGTGTGCTGTAAGAGTCAATGGGAAACATTGGTGGAACCTCTCAAGAATTTGTAAACTTCCTGAGAAAGTTGTGTCTCAACTTGGTCTTAATCTTGTTAATACTGAAGATGGTTTCACATCCACTTCTAAAGGATATTTAAACACTGATTCTATATTGAAAGATGTTCCATCTCGAAGGAGTAGTAGTATTTGTTTTTCACCTGAACGAATGGATCTTTGATCTGTGAAGTGATAAAAGCATTGTTAATGTAATTTGATTTTTAATTTAATTCGATTTTGCATTTTCTTGCTTATATATTTCATCCTTAGAAATTTTTTAAAATATTTATTTTAATGTATTATTACCTATTTATTGTAATCAATATTGTGTTTAAGTTTTTATTCTTCTTTTATTCTATCTTATCATAATGTTAAGATTAAGAGAAGAAGGGAGATGTTGTAGTAATCTTCCTCTCCTCTCTTGTATTGCTTCCCTCTTCCCACATGCTCCCACTATGTCATCTGCTATCCCCATAGCGATAGAATGTTGATGTTTGAATATTCATCATCTGTGATGACTTGTCAGTTTCCTGGGAGCTGCAGAGGCTAACGGTCATTAAAGTACATGTCTATATACTTTATTGTCTGCCTAGTGATTACTTCCGCCTACCCACACAAGTGAGGTACCATTTTTCTCAGAAGACTTTGGGAAATATGGGGCGGGTGGAATTTTGTGGATCCACGCATATTCCAGAACTTCCCACCACAAAAATATTAGGAAAATGTATTTATTTTTACAAAGTTTGAGGTTTGCAAAGGATTCTGGGTAACAGAACCTGGTGAGAGCTAGACAAGTCACCCCATCCTGGATTCCCCTGGGTGTCTAGTTTTTAAAAATGTAAAGGTTGGCTGGGTTTCCCTAGGTGCCAGCAGAGCTAGGGTTCAAAATATACAGCTAGGCACTTTGCAAAATCAGGGTCAGTTTTCACTGCGAAAATGTGATGTGTCCACGTTGCATTTTGGGCCATTTCCTGTTGTGGGTAGAAGGCCTACCCACACAAGTGAGGTACAATTTTTCTCGGAAGACTTTGTGGAATGCGGGGTTGGTAGAATTTTGTGGATACACGCAGATCCTACAACTTTCCATCACGGAAATGTGAGGAAAATGTGTTTTTTTAACTAAGTTTGAGGTTTGCAAGGGATTTTGGGTAACAGAACCAGGTGAGAGGCACACAAGTCACCCCATCCAGGATTTCCCTTGGTGTCTAGTTTAAAAAAATGTACAGGTTTGCTAGGTTTGCCTATGTGCCGGCTGTGCTAGGGCCCAGAATCCACAGTTAGGCACATTGCTAAAAACAAGTTTGTATCTAGTGGGCTTTCTGCCACCGTGGGGGGGAACTAGAGGGGATTGCCCCGATATGCCCCCAAGGATGGCAGAAAGACTGTGGCTAGTTTTGGGGGAGGGGGGTATTGATATGTCTATTCTGGGCAGCCCTACCCGCACGCATTAAAAAAGCCAGCCTAACCGCTGGCGCCAAGTGGGCTTTCTGCCCCCCCCCCCCCGGGGGCAGATCAGGGGCCACTGCCCCCATCCTCCCCCAGGGGGGCAGAAAGACTGTGCTATTTTTGGGGAAGTTGTGGGCATTGGCATGCCCATTCTGGGCTGACCTCACCCCTGAATTTAAAAAAAATATATTTCCTGAAACCTAGTGTGCTTTCTGCCCCCGTAGAGGGGCTGATAAAGGACTATTGGCCCAATATTCCTCCCGGGGGGGTAGAAAGACTGTGGTTATTGTTTTTGGGGTGGGGTCATTATCATGCCCATTCTGAGCAGCCCCTACCACTACATCATAAAAAAAATCCCTGGTGCCTAGTGTGCTTTCTGTCCCCCCCGGGGCAGATCAGAGGCTACTGCCCCCATCTGTCCCGGGGGGGTGGGGGGGCAGAAAGACTTGCATTTTTGTGGGGGCATAGGCCTGCTTATCTAGGGCAGCGCCCACCTCTACATCAATAAAATAAATTCCTGGTTTCTAGTGGGCTTTCTGCCCCCCCCAAGGGGGGCAGAAATACTGGAATTTCACTCAGATTGGGGGCATTGTCATGCCCATTTTGGGCAGCCCCCACCCCAACAGCAATAAAGAAAATCCCTGGTTTCTAGTGGGCTTTCTGCCCCCCGGGGTCAGATTGGGAGCTATTGCCCCTGTCTGCCCCCTGGGGGGCACAAAGACTGCCATTTTTCTGGGGGCCATTGCCATGCCCTTTTAAGGCAGCCCCCACCCCAACATCAATAAAAAAAAACTGGTTTCTAGTGGGCTTTCTGCCCCTCCCCCAGGAGGCAGAAAGACTGGAATTTCACTGGGGGTGGGGGCATTGTCATGCCCATTTTGGGCAGCCCCAACATCAATTAAACAAAAATCCCTGGTTTCTAATGGGTGTTCTGCCTTCCTTGGGGCAGATTGGGGGCTACTGCCCCCGTCTGCTCCCCGGAGGGGCAGAAAGACTTACATTTCTCTGTGGGGTTGGGGGCATTGCTTTTGCCATGCCCTTTTTGGGTAGCCCCCACCCCAATATCAATAAAAATAAATCCCTGGGTTCTAGTGGAAGTGCCAGCCAGGGGGCCTGGGCAGAAAGACTGCTATGCCCAAATAGTTGTGAGGGGAGCAAAGGCCCTTGCCCAAGGAGCCGCTCCCCCCTACCTGGTGTCTAGTGTGTGGATCCCTGCTTGGGGATTGCCCTCCTGGGGCAATCCCTAAGCACCTCTCCCATCTTTCTACATGATCGGGGGCTGAGATAGACCACTGAGCACATGGAAAGTGCAACTGAAATGAGCCTCTTAGCTCATTTCAGTTTTGGTTTCACTGTAATGACGTCAGCGCGACCTGCGTGCTGAACGTCATGTCAGGGAAACCATGCTGGCAGCCTCGGGAGCTGGGGAAGCTCTTACCCAGGCTCCCGAGGCTGTTGGGTAAAGGGAATCCCTCTGGTGCCCGCACCAGAGGGATTCCCTGTGCTGTGTGCGAGGACCACCGGGGGTCATACTACGCACATGTGCACTGGTGCGTCGACGCTCCCGAAGGAATAAGATGTGTGGTGTGACTTTCTTGGTTCCAAGGTGATTTACATAGGGGATCATCTTTGGTCCTGATGATAACTTAGAGAATGGGTACTTGCTAACATTTGTCCAGGGGCCACAAAATACGGTCTGTGGTGTGACCGAAGGCCGCACTGATGCCAGCAGGGTGGCGGTAGTGGGTCTGGGTGGGTCAGGGATTGTGAAAGGCGGTCTAAAAAATGTTAAATAAACGGGCAAGCATTTATTTTCAGTTTAATAAATGCTTGCCCGTTTATTTAACATTTCTATCTGGATGTTAGTGCTCAGCAACTAGACTGCAGCTCCTGCTGCTGTTCGCCAGGGGGGGCCAAATGTAAAGGTCAAGAGGGCTGTATGCGGCCCTCGGGCAGTACTCTCAGTATCATGGCCTTAGAGGTTATTTGAAATCATAGGCCTGCGGGTGTATCGTAATTTCATACCAGGAGATTTATGTTACTGCCCGAAGACTCAGCAGGAGCAACAAAGCTATAGTCCAAACTCCATCTCAGGCAAGAAAAGGCTGGCACCACACATGCAAAAGGCTTTGCACGTGTGGTGAATGCAGTAAGCGACGGCCCCCTGACAATGAACTACATTTCACAGCAGGCCTACACATAGTGCTGTTTGCTGAGGCTACCCTTGTCCAGTAGTTTCTGGGGGCATGGTGTCAAACTCAATAGCGTAATCTTGACAGACCAAGCATTCTGTAGTGGTGCTCATAGAAGGCTTTTTAACAACATTTAACTACTTCTCATTTCAGATTATGAGTTGTACTACGCTATCATGTGTACCTCCATACATAACACACAAAAAAATATTGAATAACCTATTTAGCCCTTTTGGGTCAGTTCACGAACACAGATTTAATCAGACATCATCTAGCAAGATGAGACACATCCTCCCTGATCCCTTATAAAAAGTGGGTCTCCATTATTCTAAAAATCCTAAGTATAAACCCGATTAAAAGGGACATAAGGAATTTATTCTCTGCTAGGCTTCTTCGCAACAGGGACACCTATATAAATACAGTTATGCAGGGGTGTAGGAGACACAAATTTTCCGGGGGGAGCAAGGACAGTCTTGGGGAGTTTTCATTACCGCTGTATAAGTTGTCCGTCGTCTGAGAGCCGCAGGCTTTGATCAGTGTATATAGTCGTATAGTCCGAAAGTGAAATAGCAAGAAAGGTGGGCACATTGTCAAAGTCCGTAATTACGCTTTATTTTTAATTATATTCTGGAAAGTAATTAGAAAATATGTGCAAAAATATAAACCTTGCATCTTCATTCAGCAAGCAAACATGGGTGGGAGAGAAAAAAGGAAGAATAAACAAAATCTTAGTGACATTTATAAACGTGAAATGCAGCTGGACTAATCAGAAGCCATTATTTTTTGCTGCAGGTAGTTATGATAAAATCCTGAACTTTTGTTTGAAAAAACAAATATTTTTGTGCGCCATTCAGTGTGAATGGCAAATTCTTTTGCTATTGTCTGAATGTCAAATTATTTCATCATTTCTTTATGCATGTTGCATATAGCATGATTCAGTCTTTTCTGGGACATGATTGACCTTAACCAAGTTCTTAGTTGGGGGAGTTCAATGAAGTTTATCTCAGCCTCAAAAAGAAATAAAAGAATAACTAACATAACATGTTGTAGCTTCTCAACCTATTGGAAGCATTTTTCAAAGTATGTCTACAAGTTCTGGCCATGAAGAGTACTTGTAATACTGTTAACTGAGATGAGGGTAGCAAAGGGTCAATTTCATGGTATTGGGCAATGGTGTCTTGAGAGATTCTCTCTGTCCATTTTTGAGGCTTCTGTCTATACTGCCTTTCTCTATAAAAAGCTCACATGTAGACATTCATTACATTTTGATGGGTGTAAATAATCTATTATGCTGTAAGGAAGTTACTGTCCCTCTATTATCTTGTCTAAACCTTGACTGTCCACGGTTGCTACTCCTGGAGAGTTAGTTGTTTAA
Source organism: Lissotriton vulgaris (assembly GCF_964263255.1). Classification (NCBI taxonomy): domain Eukaryota; kingdom Metazoa; phylum Chordata; class Amphibia; order Caudata; family Salamandridae; genus Lissotriton; species Lissotriton vulgaris. Next base: position 782,092,941 of record NC_141687.1, on the reverse strand, counting down.
AGGCTTTTTGAATTGGATCTTAAGAGTATCCTAGGCAATGGAACACCAATAATAAAAACAGTATTTGTTGGACTTAGCCCTCTATGCAGGGTTACCCTCAAAGTTTTTGTCATCTCCACTCCTCTTTTCTGAAACTGCTTTTGTTGACTTTTAGGACTCTGTACTTTACAATTGCTAAACAGCGCTAAAGTGCCTGTTCTCTGTCCTTTAGTCATGGTAAAATTACCCTACATCAAATTGGTACTTATAATTTACTAAAGTGGTACTACATGTCCCCATTACCTGTAAATTAAATAGTACCAGTGGTCCTGGAGCACTTATTGTGCCGCCAACGTAAGTAGCCCTTTAAAACATGCCTCACACCACCAACCGCAGCCTGTAGTGCAGTTTTAAACGGTCTTCTCCTTCTGGTGAAATAAACCCTTTGCCAGGACTGAACATTCCTTTTTAATTTATATGTCATCCCTAGGGTAGGCCCTAAACAGCTCATAGTGCAAGGTGTAGTATATTTATAAAAAGTGGACATGTGCTTTTAAGTTTTACATGCTCTGGTAGGGAAAACTCTTAAATTCATTTTTCACTACTGCAAGGCCTGCCTCTCACATAGGATAACATTGACGTACCTTATTGCATTTAATAAGTGATAACTCAATTGGGAACAGGTAGACTTTGGTGTCTCAGTAATTGTAATTTAAAACCCTCTTTACTGGTAAAGTTGGATTTTAAGTCACATTCTGAAATGCCATTTTTACAAAGTTGGCATTTTCTTGTTGTAACCATTTGGTGCCGGCAGTCTGTGTCCTGGGTCACATGACCGGGCATAGTTGGCAGTTGGCCTTTGTGTATTTCTCCAAGACAATGAGAGAAGGGGGGGTAGGAGTAGGCAGGATTGGTAGAGCTGAGCTGTTCCCTTGCCCAATTATAGTTCAAAGGGGCTGCTTCAAAACACTCACAAAGAACTTGGCACCAATCTATTGTCAACTAGGAACAAAGTAAAATTCAATTGCGGGAGAAGTCCAGAGGTTTCTCCCAGTTCAAACACTGGCACCAGGTATGCATATTGGACCCTCAGACCAACTCTTGAGTACGCTCCTGGACCTGTGAAAAGCTACAGGAGGACTGACTTGTACTCCAGGGGACTGCCCTCTGGTTGAGGCCTGCCTTTTTCTCCAGATGACTGCCCTTTTGCCTGAGGTCTGCCATAATTTTCTGAGGACAGCCCTTCTTTCGTGAGCTCTACCATGTTGCTTGAAAGAAACAGGACCATCTCCTTGAACCAAGGACTACCAAAGTGACTCAAAAGATCAGGTGGCTGACCTGTTTTGAGCTACAGGGATACAACAAGCTCCAGGGATCTCTCTACAACTGCCCAGCTGACGTGCTGCAACTAGCCTAGTCTGTACCTGCAGATGGACCTGCTTGGACCTGCAACCACACCTGCCTGAGCCCTGCTAGCCTCTGTTGGAGTGAGTTCCTGATCCCAAAGTGGTGCCTCCCCAGTTCCTGGACCCTTGGCTGGCCTTAGTTGAGCGCCTCCTATGAAATCCCAAAGTTTTGAACTTTGCATGCAGGACTTTGAGAAAGGTAACCTTTTTCAACAGGACTTACCTGATTGGCCTGAACTTATGACTGTGTACGGGCCTAGTGACTAGATACCAATAATTAGAGCTTTCTGGTTCTTGGTGCTATTTTTATTTTAACCTTTAAAATCGCATATCTCTGATTCCACTGATTGGGTTTTTGTCACTTTGGTCTAATTTAATTTCTTTAATTTGACTCTATTTTCTAAATTGGTGTGGGGATTTTTTTGTGTCGTGTTTTCACTTTATTACTGTTTGTGTGCTGCATAAATACTTAACACAGTGCCTCTGAGCTAAGCCTGACTGCTTTTGTGACAAGCTACCAGAGGGTTCAGCACAGGTTAATTTAGTGACTTTTGTGGTTCACTCTGGCCGTGATTGTTGTTGTTGCTTGAGAAGGGCTTTCACCCCAATCAAAAACCCAATTTCTTACAGTATCCAAAATTCATTAACCACCTAATACCCCAGCTCTCTAGAAGAAGTTTAACAATCTGCCTGTCAAAGAATGAAAGCGCTCAGAAACATTGCAATAAAAAAATCCTTGACCAGACCTGCAGATGACAATTCACTGGCATTAGAAGAGAGCACCACTCCACTAAATGTAGTCCTGTGTGTAAATTTTAGTCTGAGAGCCATAAGATTTCTAGTCCCAGCTTCTCCCTTTTTAATAAAAGTCTGGTGTAGTAAGCACTGCATTAAAAGGTGCACAGGGCTTCCAACACAGTGGCTTTTGTCCACAAGGGCAATCTTTGAACATTTTCATCAGAACCTACCCTACCATAACTGCACGATTGTGGGCAATGTGGAACCAGAATAATTATTATTCCCAGCCTCCTCATTGAAAAACCTTGTGATCATGGTCAATCACATCTTCAACATACAACTCTGCAATTTGCCTTAGCATTGCACAGGAGGGGATGGCGATTGAGAATACAACCACAGACAGTTGAAGTGTATTGCTTGTTCTCCTGTGGCTGGAAGGTGGAGATCAAGGCACTGTATGCACCCAAAAAATATAAAACACAAAAAAAGTTACACTTTTGCTGTCTAATCTGGGGACGAATTGGTGCAGATGGATGAAATGAGTGTAGAGTGCTCACAAACAGAATAGCTGAAGATGCAGACAAACATGACATGAAATATGCCTTCTTATGAGATGCTCGCAAAATGAGAAGCATAGTCTGTGTGTATGGGAGATAAATGCTTTACAAATGTGAAACACCAGATGTGAAAAAGAAGATACATAAAACGTAATATATGAGATGCCTTCAAAAAAAGTGTGTGTGAATGTGCAACAAGTTCGCAAAAACGAGTTGCAGTGTGTGTGTGAGAGACAGGTCAGGTAAGTGCATTAAGATTGCAGAGTGAGACACAGAGTACCCAACGCCATGAGATTCTTGAAACAATGAGAAATGTGGCAGCGACTTGTGAGATGCTCACAGAAATTCAGTATAGTGAAATATGCAGAATGAGTTGAGTGTGGATAGACCTTTGTCACCAAGCAATTCAAAGGCCTTCTTTGGAGCCAGTACAGGCTTTAATTCATAGAATCATTTGGAGCTTCCTGGTGTCAGAGAGTTATCCTATTTTGAAAGGCACGTTAAGGTTGTTACCAGTCCTGGAAAGGTTTGCACTAGGTAAAGTCTGAGTGATTTTCACTGAAACAGTTTTTGGGAAAGCACAGTAAGCATGGAAACAGTGAGGGGCCAGCTTGTAACTTTTGATACAATGCAGCTCAGTAACCAAAGTTGTTTCCTGCATCAATAGGAGAGAATAGAACAGAACCATATCTACTACAGTTTTGTCTCTTTCTGTGCTGGTGCACATTTAGCTGCATTGCGCCAAATGAACACTGCCATGCACTTTAGTGCATGGGTGTGTGCGTGTGATGTCAAGCGTAGGTTTTTGTAGTGGAATGGTACCCTTTTATACACAAACTATGCTTTAACATAGATTACTATGGGCTATCGTTTGGTGGGAATCAACAGAAAGGGCGCTAAAACAGGTGGGGGTTTAGTTGTTATCTTACAGGCTCACTTCAATATGACCACTAGTATAATCACGAAGTTAGGTCTCATTGAAGCCATGTATTTTACCTTCTCAGATACGTCCACAGTCATCTTAGCAGGCATTCTGGTGTACAACCCCCATGTGCTCTATCCACCTCGCTAGCTACACTGCTACACATGACTGCGGACCTATCACTTAGACACACGCACTTCATGGTGCTGAGAGATTTTAATCTCCATATTGATGATATTTCATGCACACGGGCCACCAATTTGCTAGATACTATGCAGGGGCTGAACTTGACTCAACTGGTTCAGGGTCCCACTCACACTGCTGGCCAAACTCTTGACCTAATCTTTACTAACCACCCTGGGCTTACCACCAACCCCCGCTTTCTCTTACATGGTCGGATCATTATCTAATTCCTTTCAAGTTAGCTTTACCTCAATCATCTGGCCCCTCAGTAATAGGTAGGGATCTTGGGAGAAAATGGCACCAGGTCACCTTTGCCGCCCTGGATCAGATCTTTCCTAAACAGATAGGACTTCCTTCAAACGATGTGAATGCAGACGTAGACAAATTTAATACCTCCCTCTCATCTGCCATTGATCTTATTGCCCCATTGCAACCACTCGCCTCCTCCAGGTCAAGACCGTCGGCACCCTGGTTCTCCTCCGCTCTACGTGAGGAGAAGAGTCGATGCATAAAATTAGAATGCAAATGGCGACTGGCGTATGACGCTGAGGCAAAAACTACCTACAAAACCGCACTAAAGAATTTCCATAAATTTAAACGGTCCACCATGAGGGATTTCTTTGTTGAACAAATCAAGAGGGCCGATAACTCAGCTAAAACCCTCTTTAATATCTGCCTTGGTGTCACAGATTACCCCAGCCAGGCCTGTCTGACAACTTTCATTACAAGATTGCCAAGATTACATCTACATTTACTCAAGATAGGGCTTGAGCCTCGTCTGAGGGCTAAAACCCTCTTTAATATCTGCCTTGGTGTCACAGATTACCCCCAGCCAGGCCTTATGCAACAGCCTGTCTGACAACTTTCATGACAAGATTGCCAAGATTACATCTACATTTACTCAAGATAGGGCTTGGCCCTCGTCTGACTCTAATGTCATGCAGAAGGCGACCCTGACATCTTTTAAAGACCTCACCATTGAGTCTGCCTTGACTCTATTTGACCGGTGCAAATCTGGGTCCCCTTTGGATCCTGCTCCAGCACAGGTGCTGGGCAGACTTGCTCCCCTGGTGATTAGCCCACTCCTTGCTATCTGGAACACCTCGCTACTCATTGGCCAATTTCCGGCCATGTGGAAGCAGGCCAACCTGGTTCCAATTATTAAAAAGGTGGATGCTGACCCATCCCTGTTCAGTAATTACCGTCCGATATCTCTCCTTCCCACACCTGCAAAAATCTTAGGGAAGGTAGTTCAGAAACAATTGGCGGAAAATCTTGAGCTAATCAACTATTGCATGACTCTCAGTTTGGTTTCAGACCAGGCTTTAGTACAGAGACGGCACTCCTAGAGGTGTCGGAGTCTATTCGAGAGTGCGTGGATGGGGGCGAGGAGGCCCTGCTGGTCCTCCTCGACCTATCCGCAGCTTTCGATACTGTGTCACATGATATACTGTTAGACCGACTGTGCCATATTGGTATTGGGGGCACCCCACTGGCCTGGATTAGATCCTTTCTTACGGGATGTACCCAGAAGGTCTTTCTTCGACCTTTTGAATCAGAAGAATAACCTCTGCTCTGTGGTGTTCCGCAGGGCTCTGCACTGAGCCCACTGTTTTTTAATGTTTATCTTGCACTGCTGGCAAAAGTGGTTGAATCCTGGGGGGTCAGAGTGATCTCTTATGCTGATGATACTTAGCTTGTATTCTCTTTTAGAGATCACTCTGACACCACTTGGCTAATTTTCGCCACTGCCTCAGCAATATCTCTTCCTGGATGACCTCCAATCATCTTAAACTTAACACTGATAAGATGGAGGTCTTATTTTTCAATCAGAAAACTCCACTGCCAGCCATTCAGTGGTGGCCGACAGAGCTAAATCCCCCTCCGGTCCCAGTCCAAGCAGCCCGAAATTTGGGTTTTCAATTCGATAATTCTTTATCTTGTAAAACCCAAATTAACAAGGTAACGGCAGCTTGCTTCGGCAAGCTGCGTATGATTAGGAAATGTTTTCCTTACCTCCCGCTGGACTCGCGCAGGACAATTGTACATGCCCTGATCACCTCACATCTAGATTACTCTAACAGCTTATATGTGGGCACCCCTGCTTACCAAATCGAGCGCCTGCAGATCGTACAAAATGCGGCGGCTAGACTGATTGGCAATATCCCTTATCGCCACTCGGTGTCATCTTACCTGAGGAAGCTGCATTAGTTGCCAGTAACCCGGCGTATCCAGTTTAAGGCATTGACTTTTGCTATCAGGGCCCTCAATGGACTTGGCCCAGGCTTCTTGAGAAAAAGGCTCAAACTTGTCTATTCCACCAGGTCCCTTAGGTCCAACAATCTCCGCCTCCTGGCCACCCGCGCTTTCGCCGGTCCAGAATGGGGGGGGTTGAGCGTTTGTGGTTGTAACTGCTAAACTCTGGAACAGCCTTCCATTAGATTTTAGGTTTACTTCTTCGGAATCACTGTTCCGGAGAAGACTGAAAACATGGTTGTTTGTGAGCCCCTAGTGGCTACCACCCTATAGTTTAGACTGCTGTCCGCAGCGCGGGGACACCCCCGTCGGGGGTAGCCGCGCGCTTTATAAGCTCCAAAAATAAATAAATTACTATTTTTACCACCAAATGTATGCTGTAAAGTGCTGTACATGCACAAAGTTTTCAAAAGTTTCGAGGAAAATAAACTTTGCTCATTCTTTATGCCTGCCTCCAGGAGGTGTATCCTTTTGGAACAAAGTCCTGTCTACCATGTTGTTAGTAAATAAGGCTTTGCATTAAAAACCATGGATGGCCATTTGGGAACTAGAGGTGGGCGAGCCACTGAAAGGGCTCAACTCGGGGTCCTACTGGAACCTCAAGCTCATAACAAGCAGCGCTTTGGCTTCTGCCTACCACTCTCCCTCTACCCAGGATGTGGTGCTGTGGTCAGAGCTGCCAACTGTAGAACTGAGAAACGAGGTTCGAGTCTCGGTGTCAGCTCAACCTCCTTTGATTCTGTGCCAATCACTTAATCTCCCCATGCCAATAAGCAATGCATGTGATCTTGTGAATTGTACCTGGTGCTAATATAAAGCGATCCGAAACCTTCAGGTCAAGTTTGCGGAATACTACAAAACTTGTATAAAATATACTAAGAGGTAAACAAAGCCTTAACATAAGGAAAGACAAATAGATACCTTACTGGCTGAGTTGTACAAAGTGTAACCGGAAAAGCTGAATAAATTACGGCTTCCACCCTTAAATTGTGTGATTATGGGCAAATATTCTATTTCATCAAAACTAGGCCTGGGCGTAGTACTACACTACGCTCGTGGAGAGTGCGTAGTTTGCGCTACGTGAATTGCATGTAGCACAGTGCAAAAGCGCGTAGCATAGCATAGCAGGCATTTTTCGCTTGAGCCCGGTCCTCAACGTCAAGTTGGCAACCGCGAGCGAGCAAAATCCACATTCCGGCAAGACTTTCTACTCGTTCGCCTTCAGCAACATCAAGTTGCCGATCGCGAGCATGGAAAATAAACCTACCGACGAGATTCTCAACGCGGGGAGGTCAGGTTTCTCATTGCGAGTGGTCGTGTAAGCTAGCAACTGCTCGCGATGAGAAACTACAAGTCTGAGTTGATAAAGCTGCAGCTCGAGTACAATTCTACTCGAGCATCAGAAAACAACCTCTTGCACTGTACAAGATGCCGTTTGCAATGATTGTATAGCGCGGACAAGCATCTGTCAGTGCGAACAGCATTTTCCATTCTGCACTACGGAGTTCGCGTAGCGTGCGTAATGTGAACTGCACTACGCGTAGCTACACATAGCACTACTACGCAAACTACACCCAGGGTTAATCAAAACATTTTTTCTTTCATTATTGCATATGAAAGCATGTTCAAATATGTGAGTTCAGACTACCAGTGGTAGAAAATTATCACTTGCTAGGTGCAGTGCTATATGTAGCCCTATTAATGTAAAAGCTTCAACATCTTAAAGAAATAAAAAACTTTGAATTTTGAAGAAACTTCATCATATGTTATGTGCTGTTTGTTGTATGAGTTACCGAGTTACCGAGAAAATATTTTCAGGCTTGTGCACCCGGCTCTAAGATCCGAACACAACTCATGGCTCTGCTCTGGCTTGGCTCTCCCTCTTAATTGGCTGTCTCACCCATCTCTAACTGGAATGCCCATGTTCAACCCATACACTTGCTGCAAAGTAGAACTTAGCTCTACTTTTCTTAATGTTAGACAGCTTTCCAATGCAATCAAAATGTGTGTTGGAAAGTGAATTCCAGCACAACACCTTATCCCGGGTTTGAGTTACTTTTTTGGTAACTTAAACATGGCGAAAAAAAATTATTACATTTCCCCTTGAATCTGTTCCCACATTTTCTGACAGTCTATCTTATACTGTGTGTATAATCAAAAGAGGGAGAGAGAAGCGGAGATTCATTCGGGTTCCATAGGGTTATGATCATAATCAGAGGGGGATGAATCACAGGTCTTACTTTTCCAGGGTCTTACAATCTTTGTTCTGGAGACCCTCCTTCGAAATTAACTCATGGTGCGGTATATGTTGATTAACTGTCAGTTAGTTGAAAAGCATCATCATTGGGTCTTTATCACTTGAGTTTTCAGTTCTCCAAGTGATCTACGTTCCTTTACCTGGAGTTAGACCATCTGGTTTCAAGACAGTTGTGAAAAAAGGTGAATAGGAAAAAGGTGAAAAGTGTTGAATTGGGTGATTTTAAAATAACCTATGTTCCCTTGTTTGGATTTTTATTTGACAGGGAAGGGGCAATGTTAAAAGATTTTGTAGCTGGTGCTTAATTGGATGTGTTAATGATTCACCGCACCTGGAGTTAGGTTGTGATAGGTCGACATGTTTCGGCCCTTGTTTGTCCAAAGGAGTCAGTGGGCCTTCTTGAGGGCGACTGCCATTCAAGTCACTCTGGGTGAATAAGTTGATTAACTTGCCCTTCTTCACCAGTGAGCTCAGTTGCTCAAAATCCAAAGTGTGTTATAGGTACATACTTTGCATATAACTGGGAAGAATGAAAAACAAGATAGACAAACAACACAAATATTACAGTTAATTACATGTATTTATGCGTTTGTTTCACACTCAATATGATGCTGCTCTACTGATATTTAATAGAGTTATCAATTATTATGATTCTGTTAGTTGCTTTAGCTACTGGTTATTCGTGAAGAAAAAAATATCATTACGTTGCTAGAGTTTATGTGTGTGTATGGTTTGAGGCAAAGCTGTGCCTACTGTGTGTATATGGGTTCTCGTGGTTTTATACTAAGGTTCCGTTCACCCAATGGAGAAATGATACTTTGTGACTCATTCATTCGTACATATGGTTAAGGAGGTGCTGACGTGCTCCTTATCCTGGGTTTGAGTCACTGTTTTTGGTAACACAAACATGGTGAAAAAAAATTATTACATTTTCTCTTGAATCTTTTCCAACATTTTCTGGCAGTCTATCTTATACTGTGTGCAGCCTGTAGTGCATTTTTCAATTGTCTAACATATTCACAGTGCTATCACTCCTAGGTTGGGGTCTCATCGGTCTATAACACATAAATCACTAGTCCCAAGTGCACCAAGTGGTCATACATACAGATATCTGAAGTAATCTTATTAACCTAGAACTGTGTGAGCCACTGAAAGCTCAAGCAGGCTCGAGCCTGAAGCCTTGCCCTGGCTAAGATCAGGGTCCTCTTGGATCTTTGAGCGCAAAGCTTTCATCCGCATGCAGAAAAAGTTAACAACAAATCATTAACATTTGAGGTAAAAAGGAGAGACAAATACATATCAATTTAGTGGCTGATTTGTACAAAGTGAGATCAGAAAACCTGGATTAATCATGGCTTCCCCACTTAACCAAATTATGTGTTCTTAGGCAAATATTTAAAAACTATCACTTTTAATAAATACTCCTCAGTACAGTGCTATAATGTGACATATTGATGTCAAAGAAATATGTTTTTTTGAATTATTAAGAGACTAAATCATATTTCAAGTGATGTTTGATGCTTGATTTTCATGGCAAACATTTTCAGGGCTGAGCTCATGCATGGGTTCTAAGAGCCAAGCCAGACCGCGGGCTTGACTCTGACTTGGCTTGCCCTGTTAATTTGTTGGCTCACCCACCTCCATATTTACCAACTGAGCTTTACTCTCAGAACAATGGATTACCCATAGATCAGGCAAGTCCAAATAATGTGACCCCATTGACTAAATCATACAGCAGTAAAAAGTAAATTGTGCAGCATAATGTGACTCTTTTTGTGATGGAATTCCTTCATTATATTGCCATTTGTACAAATCCTAACATTGTATGGGCAAAGTATTCCTCTCATTAGTACCTGTTCAACACCCGTAGGTTGCATATATGTTGTATGTGGTGATCAGAGTTGTGATCCTACCATGTGGTTTCGCTGCTCTTATGCATGAATTTGAGATGAAAAGGAGTGAGAGATAGGTTGCTCTAGACTGATTCTAATGTATAGTGGATATAAGTGTATGAGTGCCTTGTGGCCTATGGTTGAACTATTTTGGCATGAGATGAAGGGTGCCAACCTTCAGAAGTGCTAACCCGCTGCTTCGAGCAGTTAAAAGGCCCATAATGTTTGCCCTATTCCTTTCAAAGCAGCTTCCATAGAAGGAAAATGGGACATGCACTTTACAGTACAACAGGGCCTATAGCAGCCACAATGCACTTTGCAAAATGCAACACTTATCTGGAATGACAAGGGCAGATGGACATGGAGGATTCAATCCTTAAATAAAATAATTTATAGAACCCGATGACTGAATATAACATTTTTCATTAAAGATTCTGTTAAATTGTGCCTTGTGTTTTAAATGGTTTCAAGGCACTAACAAAATAAAAAGCAGCCCTTAACAATTATATTCTGTCATAAATATTTATGTAACAGCTCCTTGGGACTACAAGGGTTAGGAAGGCACTATAGAAATGGCAATATAATAATATAATGTAAATGTCTTGCTCATTTATATTTTGAAAGAAACTTGCATAATCTCTCCATTTTAGTAGTTAGGAGTGTGAAAATGTACTACTGCAGTGTATTTGTCAAGGGGGTGAGATATGCTAATAAAGCCGTTCATCTCTGTTTATCTGTCCCCACCAAGTCTTTACTGACACCTTGCAAACAGGGCTGAAGAAAGCATAAAACAGCAGGGGGCACAAGAAGCAATTAAAAACAAAGCCTCCTCTACTTTTAAAAGCCCTTTGAATTACCTGTGTGCTGGAGTCCAGCACACACACCAGCTAAGAATCCTGTTTCATCGAAGCTGCCGCAGCTCGGGTTACAGCACAGTAGGCGTGTGGAGCAGGGATCTGAAACCCTTTTAGTGCAATGCGCGCTGTGCTCTTGGGTTAGGGAAAAGAGACATGTTGAATTTAAGTCAGCAGCCCATTTAAACTTAATTTGTTTTTCAGTCCCCATGCTTTTAATTCACTGAAAACTGAAAAACAAATGAAGTTTAAACAGGGATTGAATAGCCGTCTCTTTTTAAGCTTCAGGGTCATTTGTCCCATCGCCTCCAACCCCATGTCGCCTGGGCCACCTCCAAAATCTGCGTCCCCCACAGTTCCTACGCCCATGCACTTACAGAAGAGATAACACCAAAGAGCAGGTTTAAACGTTCATCAACGATGGCCCGTCTGTCCTTTCCTGTACATGGGATACATAAGATTGCTCCCATTTTTATTCAAACCCACCCACACTGCATTCGTTCGAAGGAGGACCTGTGAGGGCGGCAGCGTGTAGCGTTGTGCTGCACCAATTCTGATAGAAATCACACCTGGGCTGGCAGAGCACCTTTATCCCTACTCCCAAGGGTCCAGGATTGGAGCGGAACCACTTGGGAGAGGGGGTAAAATTCACAAAAAGCAGGGTTCAAGATGGATGGAGCCTTTTCTGTCCCTGAAGCTCTGACCGAGAAGTCAGCCGAATAGCCCTGGAGTCACTCAGTGTTCCTGGGTTCTAGGTGCAGGCCCAGCCCTTCTTACTCAGGCAGCAGGGCAGCAGAGCAACAGGGTAGCAGAGCAGTCCTTCTTGGACCACAGCAGTCCTTCTTCTGAGTCTTCCACAGACCCAGAAGTGATCTGAAGAGTGGGTCTGAGGTTCCTATATTTATACCTGGTGCCCACTTTGAAATGAAGAAAACTTCTGTAGTTTCCCCTCCCCCCCCTGCAGATGTGTATGGAATTTCCTGCCTCCCTGTCCTGATCTTTTTCTGCCTGGAGGCGCATTAGGCTAGTGTGAAATCATTTGTGTGTGAACTGAGCCAGTGCCTTTGAATTGCAAGAGTGGTTGGTGATGGCTCTGTCCCTGTCAAGTCTGAGATGGCCCATCCTGTCAACACCCACACCCTCTATTGAGAAGCTTTCTGGGAGGAATGCACAAAGGCCAATTGCCAACTACACCTACTCACATGACCCAGGCAGGCCCCAAATGGTTATGGCAAGAAAATGGAAACTTTCAAACAGTGGCATTTTCAGAACTGTCTTAAATTTTGGCTTTACCATTCAATAAGATTTTAAATTACAATTCATCAAACACCAAACTTGACCATCCAACCTGCTCACAATCAAAAGTTGTGAAACATGCAAAAGGTGGTGGGAGGCTGGTTGCTAGAAGTCTAACCACTGGCAATAGCTCTGGGTAGCACTTCATCCCATCATTATTTTGCACACCATGCCACCTAGGGTTGAACCCAGCCATTTGCAAATCAGTCTTCACTCTGTTCCTATTGGGAAATATCCCACCCGAACTGCCAATCCTCCCTGAATCAGAACACAAGCAACCAAGAACCAGTTTTGCCCTAGTTATGAGCTCAACAGTCGGGCACAGTTTGGTTCCAGTGGTTCTTGTGTCACTGGAACCAAGCTGCACACAGCTGATGAGCCTGTGACGAGGGCAAAACTGGTCCTGGGTTACTTGTGTTCCAGTTCAGGGAGGACCTGGCTTGGCAGTTTAGTCTGGATTCTACCGATTGCAGCAGGGTCAAGACTGATTTCCAATCAATCAATCAGAGTACTTGTAAAGCACACTACTCACCCGTGAGGGTCTGAAGGCGCTGAGGGGAGGGGAGTGCCGCTACTGCTCGAAGAGCCAGGTCTTGAGGAGTCTTCTGAAGGCGAGTAGGTCTTGGGTCTGCCGTAGGTGGGTAGGGAGGGTGTTCCCGGTCTTGGCGGCGTGGTAGGAGAAGGATCGGCCGCCGGAGGTCGTTCATTGGATGCGGGGGACAGCAGCGAGGGCGAGGCTGGCGGAGCGGAGCTGGCGGGTGGAGGTGTAGAAGCTGAGTCTGCGGTTCAGGTAGGCTGGTCTGGCATTGTGGAGTGCTTTGTGTGCGTGGGTGAGGAGCTTGAAGGTGATCCTCTTGTCGACGGGGAGCCAGTGTAGGTCTCTTAGGGAGGGGGTTATGTGGCTGCGGCGGGGGATGTTGACGATCAGTCGGGCGGAGGCGTTTTGGATGCGTTGTACTCGCCGTAGGTGTTTGGCTGGGATTCCTGCGTAGAGTGCGTTGCCGTAGTCCAGTCTGCTGCTGACAAGGGCCTGTGTCACCGTCTTCTTGTTTCGGTCGGGATCCACTTGTAGATCCTGCGGAGCGTGCGGAGGGTGTTGTAGCAGGAGGAGGAGACGGCGTTGACCTGCTTAGACATGAAGAGGGAAGAGTTGAGGATGAATCCTAGGTTGCGTGCATGGTCGGTGGGTGTCGGTGCTGTTCCCAGTGTGGTTGGCCACCTGGAGTCATCCAAGGCTGAGGGGGTGGGTCTGAGAATGAGGACCTCCATCTTGTCCGAGTTCAGTTTCAGATGGCTGCTCCTCATCCAGTCGGCGACGGCCTTCATTCCCTCATGTAGGTTTGTTTTGGCGGTGTGTGGGTCCTTGGTGAGGGAGAGGATGAGCTGGGTGTCGTCGGCGTAGGAGATGATGTTGAGGTCGTGATGGCGGGCCACTTGTGCAAGGGGGGTCATGTGGCCGTTGAACAGCGTCGGGCTGAGGGATGAGCCCTGGGGGACGCCGCAGATGATGTTGATGGCTTCGGATCGGAAGGGTGGGAGGCGTACGCTCTGGGTTCTGCCCGAGAGGAAGGACGTGGTCCAGTCAAGGGCCTTCTCTTGGATTCCGGGCTTCTTGGAGGCGTGTCTTTAGAGTGCGATGGCAGACCGTGTCGAAGGCGGCTGACGGGTCCAGGAGGATGAGGGCTGATGTTTCGCCGTTGTCTAGTTGGCGCCTGATGTCGTCTGTGGCAGCGATGAGGGCTGGATCGGTGCTGTGGTTTCGTTTGAATCTGGACTGGGACGGGTCCAAGATGTTGTTGTCTTCAAGGTGGCTCCAAATTGTGGTGACATAGTGAGCAAAATAGCAATGGTCTGGAAAGCGGCCCTGAATAAATGCCAGTGGCTGAGATTAATTCAAGCATTCCATCCAATCCAGGTGACCTTTTAAAAATATTTTGGATCTCCATATTTTACACAAGAAATGACTCTCCCCTAAGTTGATTAGCATCGCCCCATATAATCTACCCATTGAAGAGTGATCTGGATTATTAGCCAACATCAAAAAGGTTTTACATTGAAATACATGCTAATAAATCTGAACATCTGGCAGAGCCAGCCCACCTGCTCCCAACTTTCTCCTGAGTTTCTTCCATACAATTCGGACTCCTTTTGATGCCCTTATTAATCTACTAATTTCCCCCTGGAATTTACTAATAGACTCCATTAGAAATATAAGGTGTATAGAATTGAACAAAAAATTACTTTAGGGAGGATGATCATCTTGACCAAATTAGCTCTTTAATAGATTGCTAGTGCCAAATTACTACATCTCCCCATGAGCTTCTCTGTTTCATGGCTTTCTTTATTCATGTTAACAAGAGGAATATATTCGAGGTTCTGAACTATTTGGACTCCTAAATACCTCATCTGATGTTTACCCCCTGAATAATGAAGTCTGTGTTCCATGACATAACCTCTGTTTTGTCCTCATTAACTAGACATATGATATTTTACCAAAATCACCTGCCAATTTGATTATTCTAAATATTGAAAATTACAGGTTATTTGCATATAGTAACATATTGTCTGCATACAATGCTAGCTTAACCTCCAAATCGGAAGTCCTTAATGGGACAGTAGAAGAATCTAATCTAATCTGATGGGCAAAGGGTTCAATATAAAGATTAAAAAAGAGGGGGGAGAAGACACCCTTGTCTTGTGCCCCTGGTAATCTGAAAACAGTCTGCTAATTCACCATTTACAAGGACTCTGGCAGCAGGGGCCTAGTACAGATTTGAACTGTCATTATCATATTATGGGAAATCCAAAACTCCTGAGAACTTCCCAGAGAGAAGCCTATTTACTCCATGTGAAGTCTTTGGCCGCACCTAGTGGAGATTTCAGACTTCTGCCTAATCCATTGCACCAATCAAATAAGCTCATTCAGCTACCACCCTGGAACAAAACCCCACTGATCCAGATGTTTATTGTAGCTTCTGACAAAGAGGACAGGGCTTTCTCCCCTTTCAAGTACATTGCGTCAAAAAACACCTTCAATACAAGAGTTAGTTCCCACAAGGTTGCCTTGGAAGTCCATATGGGCCCCCAGCTTTACGACCTGGGTCTTTATTTCCTCCTCTGTAATCCCTAGGCTCAAGGTTTTGACTTGTGTCCTTGTTAGCCTTAGTAGATCTCTATCCAATAGCCAGGCCTTAATATTGTCACTTCCTAGATATATATCCTATTTATAAAGTCTGCTCATATATTTCCGTGCTTCCCCTCTAATCGTATTGGTACCGAAGGAATGACCTGTTTCTGAATCAACCAACACACAGATTGAATTCCAAGTTTTATCTGATCTTGTTTTCCAAGCTAAAAGGGATCTACAGTATTCACTATATGAGAAATGCTGCAGCTTACTAGTTCGTCATTCTCAGCCTGAACACCCATTTGGATCACAAAGCAGGTGTCCTAAATGGCTCTTCACTGGGGCTCATTGAAGCTCCCTCTCTTTTATCTTCATTTTGGATTGAAGGGTCTCTCCTTGCCTTCGCATCAGGAACATGTTTTTTTTCAGAAATAGATTTAACATTTCATATTACACCTCTTCAAACCCAATCTGAGACTCTCCAGGTACACCAGAATATTTGGAGGACCAGTTAAGTTGCCCTTTAAGACAAGCAGGTCTGGACTTCTGGGCGGACTTGAAAGTTGGATCACGTTTGTGGAATGGCAAGAAATGTCACTATGTACTGACAGTCAGCTACCAGTTACATTTGTGGTGGGAATCTCAGGAGTGGTCAGAGAAGGGAGAGGACGAGTGGGTTGAACGTGTAAAGAATGTTGGTCATTAAAAAAGGAGGGGATGTTATGGTATTGGGACTTTCTCAAGGCCAAATACAAAAATGACCATGAATTATTCTCAATCTGGAAGGATGACATAATAGAGGGAGACATAAGGCAACTGTGGCAAGTATCTTTTAACACATTATACTCGGTGGTGAAGCAGCACCAATTAAGAGGAACCATCAGTTTACAAACCACAGGGACTACTGAACCCAGAGTAAGCTGCCCAAGGTAGTTAGTCAAGACATTGGATGTCAGGAGTGCGATGCTTTACAGACGGACAATGTACACATCTTTATTCGTAGTCTAGCATCAATGATATAATAGGAAATCATAAGGAGGTAAGCCCCCAGCTTGTGTTTTTTGGGAAAGTTCCTGATCTGTATACAGTGTTTAACCCTGCTAAGGTGAGGCGTGTATTCTATCTGGGTATATTGCAGAGGAGAGAGATATGCAGGTGTTGGAAGTCAGTAGACCCGCCTCTCTTCAAGGATCACTTCAAGAACATCAACTTAATCAGCCAGACGGACATGGCATGTAATCCCAGAAGCTATGAGAGGGTCTTGAAGTTTTATATTGATTGGCAAACACCTGTTTGGTCCGATGATTGAGACATACAAACTGTGCATGCTATGCTGGTGGGGCCAGACAGTAAACAGCAATTTTCTTTGGCGTGGTTAGTTTCCCTTTGTTGAGGGAACTACGATGGTAAGAAAGTGTAGGTGTGATGAGGACTAAAAAAATAAAAAGCATTCTTTCTATCACTTCTTGGTAAACTTAGCAAAATCAAACGTTAGCACTTATTACATTCATTAAATTATCACTTATTTGTAAACTTAGCACAATCAAAAGTTATCACTTATTAAATGTAATAAGGTAGCACAATGTTATCCTATAGGAGAGGTAGGCCTCACAGCAGTGAAAAATTAAATTGTGAGTTTTTGACTACCAAAACTTGTAAAACTTATAAGTACATGTCCAATTTTTTTATTATTAAGCACACTGGACTGTAGGCCATTTGGAGCCTACCTGAGGGGTGGCATACATGTAATAATAAAAAGGGAGTTTTAGAGTTGGCAAGGGAGGTTGTACTGCCAAGTCAAACTGGTAGTTTAAAACTGCTGGCAGGCTGCACTGACAGGCCTGAGACATGTCTTGGAGGGCTACTTAAGTGGGTGGTGCAATAAATGCTACAGGGCCACTAGTGACATTTACAGACTCTGGTTATATGGTACAGGCTATGGGTATATGGTATTCCACTTTACTAAGGACGTATGCATGAATTAAATATGCAAAATCACTTGTAAGCCAATTTGAGCATATTTTAGGAAGTGAGCACAAGCACATCAGCATTGGTAAGCAATAGAAATGTGAACAGCACCCTAAAGCCAAAACAAAAATGAATTCAGAAAAATAGGAGTGATGCAGGCAAAAGGTTTGGGGATGACCCTGCAGAGAGCAACATCGGACAAGAGATGAGTGCTGACTCTAGCAGAATTTGATAATATAAAAGGCAAAATGCACTTGAGCCCTAATACTCACCTAAAACCTGTTCCTGGACTAAAAATCAGTGCAATTTGTGCAGGTGGTGGACACCAGCACTCAGGTCTCTGGACTGGGCTTATTTTTCCTCATCAGACTTTCACATAGATCATGCAAAACAAAGGTAGCAAGGGAGAACGAGGGAGGAAGCAATAGAGAGAACAGTGACAAAGCAAGAATTATGAGATGAAAAATAATCTGCAAGAGTGAGAAAAAGACACAGGAGAGAAGGGTGGTGAAAGAATGGGGAATGGAGTGCAATGAAGGCTAAGCTGCCTTAGTATACTGCAATCCCAACATTTGTCAGTACCAGCAGCAGGTTCGTTAAAAGTTTTCGGACCCCTAAAAATAGTTTATTTTTATTAATTAAGTACTACTAAATTTCCCTCACTGATTACCTGCCTATGGAAAAAGAGGTAAAATCAAGAATGCGGAGGATTAATCATTCCCTTGTACTATTACTTAGTAAATGTAATCAACCAGTAGACCGCAAACTCATTTCTTCAGCAGCATGATATATTTACCATACTGTAACTTATGTACTGATGGATGAACAGTAGCGGATTATAGGTCATCTGGAGTAGGTTAGTACCTATCTAGGTCATTACCTATCTAACTTCTCTCATCCACTTCTGGGTTCTGCCTTCCCACGGCCACCTAACTCCAGTATTGTGTGCCCCTGGTCATGCACACAACTAGTCAATCACCTCGGCCTGGAACCCAGCAGTGTGGGTGGCATTTGCCATTTGCCAGACTCGCTTCCAGCTCCCAAAGCTTTTTGTAGTTGCTTCATCTGAAATGAAGACCACCTGATGGTGAGTTTGTAGTTCTTTATGCAATTTTCAGACGCGCAACAAAAGAGACAATGGGTGTGCCCGAATCATGGGTCATGTAGTCAAAGTCATTATGCTCATACTAATGTTTCTGGTGCAGAATGTGCTCAGCTGTGTATCTGTGTCACAGTCACCCACATTCACCAAAACATGCAGTAGCATAGCCAGTATGTTTCACATTTAAAAGGCTTTAATCAAACGTTTGGCTTTGCCAATGCTTGTTGCTGATGCTAAATAGTATCAGCAAAATAAAAAGGAAGGTCAAAGGCCGCTGAATCATAATATACACATGCACATCTATGCAATGCATGCGCACATATAGGCCATCACGGGCCAGTAATTTTTAGGTCTTGTGACCTACAATGCGCGCAAGCGCATTGAGGGAACGAGAATTCAAGTGGCGAAAATCATCGTCAAACCAAGGGTTTTCAGCCCCGCGGTTTTCATGCAGTTCACGTGAATCACGTGATTAAACATGCACGCGCATCGGCAGCATTTCTCCTGCAGGCTCGCAAAAGGCTCTCCTCCCTCCCCACATCAAAGTCATCAATCATCCTCCCACAGGCTTCCCCAGCGCTGCCCCGCCCCCTGCTTCAAGCCCAGGCCATCTGTTCCCTGCCAGACCTCTCACACCTCCGTCACATCATGCCTGTGTACTTCAAAGGCTTTCAGTTTCGTCTCCTTTTAAAACTTGTTTAACTTGTTCCCTGCTTGCCTCTCCCACGCCCCCCCCCTCCCCCACCACAGCAATGCTGAGGGCTGGTTTCACTTTCAGCACGTCGCACAGAAGACTTGCCTGCTTTGCCAACGCTTGTTTTTATTTTTTTTTATTCAATGCTTGGAATTCAAAACTGAAGGCTTTGTCTATCCATTAAATGTATGTGCGCGCACTAAAGCCAGACAGAGTTTGCGCCTTTTTAAAGGTGCTTGACGACCCTTTTCTGGTAGGTTGCACTGGTCTCCCGGAACTCCGTGGAATCTCCCAAATTGGAGAACTTTAATTTGACATGCCTTTTAGCGCTTCAAATACCCCTGAAATGGAAGAGTCCCAGACTTTTTGAAATGTACTCTCCTCTGCATGGCAATTTCCTCTCTAGACAACTCACTGCGCCAAGACGCTACATTAGTGGGCGAATGGCGCTGTATAGAAACCCTTAAGAGTAATGAATGTTCATCTATTTCACTGTTTTATAATATTACATGTAGGTGTGTGCGCGCTCTTTGAATAGCGTACATCTGCCATGACTATGGCCTCTTGGCGCCTTTGACAGTCGGCACTGTCCACTGATACAAAGCTGTTGCATATAATATATATCATAATACAGTGAGATAGCTTTGAATAAAACCCCACAATCACATAAGTGTACAGTACAGTTGTTGGGTTTTATTCAAAGCAATTTCGCAAAAACCTTGTTGTAACAGAAATGTACTCGGGAAGCCCCACATCGCAAAAGATGATTTGCCGCTTTTGGAAAACCATGCAAAAATGTATCATGTTTTCAGCTGTAATTCGTGTGTTCATAAATGCCTTCTTGGTGCTTTGCTTAGAGGGAATTGGGCCGAGAGTGTAAAAGAGGCAGGTTTGGCTAGCCACTACATAAACTGTAGTAATGAAGTGAGTTCGTTTACAATAAATCGGGTAATAGCAGAGTCGCCAAGTGCCCCAGGGAGGGGGTGCATGGCGTGCGGTAGTTAGCTTGCTGACCCGTAACACATGTATTTCGAGTTACCATGACATCACAGGAAGGGGCATCATAGGAAGTGACTTCATTGGAAGGGTCACCGTTGTGGCGCTCAGGAAGCAGCTTGAAAGATAGAAAAGGAGTAGTTAAAGCTTTGGCCCACATTGGAATAGTTGTCACAACTGTCAGACTCTGCTAGTAGCCCACGTCTAAAATACGCATCAGTGCAAGCAGCGAGTGCAATGTAAGACTATGACATAAATAACGCAAGATCCAGACAAAGATACTGAGCATGATGTACACTGAGGTCAAATAGTTCGCACAGGATCAAACATTTAGCAAAGGAAGGAAGCAGAGATTTGAACGTATGCTTTTCACTCTGTCTGCAGAGGCATGCAAGCACGTTTATCTCATCCTGTTTCTAGTTTCACAGGAAAAGGTAATACTTCGTTGTCCTTTCCGCACAAGAGACAAACAAGTGCAGTGTGACGAACAGGGTGCAAGTCCTACAATAAATAAGTGTGGGACTACTTAGCATATGCAGTGAACTCACCAAAAGTGATGTATTAAAAAGAAGAATCACTCGCTCCGCTCTAATCGCGGAGGGTCTGCTTTTTCCAGTTTATGGCAATGTACTTGTCTGTATACACATAGTGAACATCCAGTGAATGTTTGAATAAAGCCCACTGGGTTAGCATTCCGTGCTTCAGTCTGTGGCTTTCGCAGGTCTGGGGTACACATATTGTCAGTCAACTCATCCTTTTAAGGTAAATGCAATTAGATTATAACTGGCAATAGATTGAAGCATGCTGTTCAACATTCTGTGATATTGATAACAATGTTACACATTATTAGGATTGCCATTGTATCCCGTTCCGTTTTTAGGTCGAGCAGACCTGCATTCAATGCCACTCACACATGCAACGCCACTCACACATGCAACGCCACTCACACATGCAACGCCACTCACACATGCAATGCCACTCACACATGCAACGCCACTCACACACGCAACGCCACTCACACACGCAACGCCACTCACACACCCAACGCCACTCACCCACTCAACAACACTCACACATGCAACACCACTCATCCACGCAACGCCACTCATCCACGCAACGCCACTCACCCAAGCAACGCCACTCATCCACGCAACGCCACTCATCCACGCAACACCACTCACACACGCAACGCCACTCACACAGGCAATGCCACTCACACACGCAACGCCACTCACACACGCAACGCCACTCACCCACGCAACGCCACTCACACATGCAACGCCACTCACACATGCAATGCCACTCACACACACGCCACTCACCCACGCAACGCCACTCACCCACGCAACGCCACTCACCCACGCAACGCCACTCACCCACGCTACGCCACTCACCCACGCAACGCCACTCACCCACGACACGCCACTCACCCAAAGCCACTCACACCCACGCAGTTCCACTTTCACCCACACTGTGCAGTGCACAATAGGTCTCGCAGTAGGAAAGTTGGAGCTATTGGTTTTGTAAATGACAAAGCCCTTTATGTTTTTAAAATGAAAACAAAAATAAAAGGCATTGTTATTTGCAATTGTAATAGCTCCAACTTTCCTACTGCGAGACCTATTGGCAACGCCAGTGCTTGTTTTTCTATTTACTGTTTAAAGCACCTGGATGAACATCCTTGAGTGGTAAATTAAAACAACAAAATAAAGGTGTTTGAAGGCATCTTATGGCAAAAGGAACTGCCAGTAGCAAATTGCAGCTACAGCCCTCCTAAAAAGCTAAGAAATTGAAATTTAAAACACTGGTTGGGATGTGCAGGGTAGCAACAGAGGAACGAGGATGGGGCTTTAGAAAAAGTGAAAGCTACAGAATGGCGGAGAGCAACACAGTGACAATCAGAGTGAATTGGGGGAACAATGGAGGAACTGAGGGGCACAAAAACGCAAAAATACAACCTGAGTGGGACAAGATAAGGGAAGCAATGGCGAGCATTTAACAGAAGGGGTAAATTGGTGAGCAACAGGGAGAGCACAGTGTCGGGGTTGTGGAAGAGGAAGCAGCATACAGGGAAGAGAAAGGGAACACATATACTCCCATGGAGTGCTGAAAGAAAAGTTGTTCCCTGAATGTCAGCCTCGGAAGGATACACATCATCCAATCAAAAGGATGGAAAAGAAGCTACACTCAAAGGAAAATACAAACACATGCAGAGGAAGGCAGGCCATTGAATAAGAAGCAGAGAAATTAGATTGACAAGAAAGTCTAGCAATGATAAGCAACTGTCTAACCTGAAGCCCACTATAAGTAGTGATACTGTACACAATAGGTCTGGGTAGGAAGCTGGCTCTGTATATACTATACCAAAGTAAGGCACAGTGTGCACAGAGTGCAGTGGATCCACAGACGCTTTACAGAGGCTAAAGTAGATAATACTAATGCTCTCTTTTCTGGTAGTGTGGGCGAGAAGTTAGGCTTATCAGTGGGCTGTGTTAACCATTTTTCGTAGACACACAGGCAAGACTTGATTACACACACTCAAAGACTAAATACAATTGTTTGTAAAAATATGACTTTCAGCATGTTTAGTACTTTTGGTTTAGAACCAAAGATACTTTGTTGCAGTAAACTCTGTTTTGCAATATCACAGTTTTTCAGTTTAAAGATTGGACACTGAATTTTTTAAACAGTTTAATGTTAACCTATGGAAGTAAAACAATAATGCAATTTCACAGGTAAGTACACCACTTAAAATCTCACTCTTCTTGTTTTAGGATCAACACTGCAAAGTGTTAGGTAAGTATAGATGCTGCACTACCAGCGGCACTGGGGCGTCCAGGTGCAGAGGTCAAATTAGGTCACGGGGCCCAATGTTAATCAATAGAGATTGGTGGCACTAAACGAGATGCCGGTTGAAGGTAGGTAAAATTGGAGTTATTGGTCAATCTCCAGGGGTTTAGACCAGTACTGGGAGGGCCACGAGGCAGCACCAAACACCCCCCCAAAGCGGCATTGAGGTAGCTGGGTGCAGAGTGCCAACACAGCGCCAGGCGCCTAATACAAGTCAATGCAGGACTGCGATTTGAAAAAAGGCTGTAGGCTCGGAGCAGGAGGCTGGACGAAGGGAACCGGAGGCTCTGGGGATAAGTTGGGATGCCGAAAAAGTCACAGACACCATTGATTGAACTCCCCAAGGGATGTGTGTCAGATTGACTCTTCACTTTTAGCTACACCAAAACATGCAGGCTGCAGTGGCTGTGTGCATGTGTTTGGAGAGTGGTCTTCTAGGGTGGCATAATACATGTTGCACCCTTGGAGACCCTCTCTGGTCACAGTGCCCTTGGTACCACTGGTACATTTTTGGGCCAGAGGTGTGCCAATTGTGGAAACAAAGGTGAAGTTTTGGGAAAAAACACAGGTACTGGGTACCTGATTAGCAGGAACCCAGTGCACATTCTGTCAGAACTCGAACTAGACTTAGGCTTACCGGTTCTTGCACGGGAACAGAGATGCTTGTACCCAAATCCCTCTCAGCAATGCCAGTAGGTCTTTTATCAGAACCTCCTTACATTACCTCGGGGGAAGGGGGAATTGGATAAAATAACAAAAGAGAAGAGAAGAGACTGATCCTGTAAGGGTCCTTCGTTCAGCTACCTTCCGTTGCGGTCTTGCGCTAAGGAACCTAGAAACAAATACACACTATCACAATTCTAGCCTCTTTTGAACTATTTCTGTTCTACTCTGTAATCTTCTCTCACCCACCCTTATGCTTCAGGACTTTAGCTCCTCTTCTGTAAAATGGTTGTGACTCAATTCTCCTCTAGTTAGTTGTCACTAGTATATAAAGATAAAAATAACATTTTATTTTATTTACTTCCCTAACTAGGCCTTTGACTATGTTAATTTTCTTTCTTAAGGGTAAGTGCATTTACTTCACTAATTAGTGGAGTTCTTCTCTAATTGGGGATCTGTTATTCTTTGTTATTCTGCTTGTACTTCTTCATCTTTTTAACCTAGATAATTATGTCTTTGCAGGTTGACTGGATAACTACAATTCCTCAGCTTCCGGTGAGTAATTACAATATTTACATTTCATTAAATTCTTTCACTTGGCTAAACATTCTGTCCATGTTAAAATCTTTATCTTCTTTCTGTGTTTTCAGATACGTGGAACTCAGTGAATATTTCTGATCAGGTAAGTGATTTTATTTACATTGCAACTCTGTAACAGTCTATTAATACGTCATTGGTTTCACTTAGCTTATCTTTTCCAGCTGGTTCCTGACTTGTGAAATCCTCTCACATTCACACGTCGCAGCTTCTTTTCAGGACGCTTACTCGAACGACTTGGCTCTGGGCTCCTTCGAAATACCAGACTCGATAAACCTTTTCTCTGTTAGCTTCACAGACGCGTCTGCACCTCTCAGGAAGTAATAAATTTAACTTGACTCGGCAACTCGCGCTTGACTGAATTCGCCGAGTGCCTAATAGAACTCGTCCTAAAATTGGTTATTTGCTAACTAAATACTTTTCGTAACAGGAATCTCTTCTCTGACTAAAAACTATAGCGCAACCTCAAAACGAACTTCTCCGGTCAGAATCTGTGGTGAAGTGTGCATTCCTTAATGCGCTCGCGCTGCTCCTTGAGTTCACTGCAGCTGTGTCCAGGCGTATCTGGCAGAGACATCTTGTTCAGCTCGCCTCATATTAGGGTCACTAAGGATGGAACCCAGGGTTTGAGTCCTGACAGAACCCCCAAACAAGGCAGGTCCTCTCCTTCTGGGTTTATTGGGAAACCTTTGATGAAAAGATCTAATTAATCTTGGAGCATGAACATCTTCCTCCAGTTCCCAAGATCGTTCCTCAGGTCCATAACCCTTCCAGTCTATTAAATAGTACAGTTTTCCTCTGGTTTCCTTGGAATCTAAAATTTCTTTTACTTCATACTCAGTCCCTGTTTCTAACTGAATTGATTTTGGAGGTAATTGAGTCCTCAGGTTTGTCGAAGCCTTCTTTAACAAAGATACATGAAAAACTGGGTGAATCTTTAATTTGGGTGGCAAAGTTAATCGGTAAGTAACCTGATTGATTTGTTCTTCTATAGGGTGAGGACCAATAAATCGAGGCTGAAACTTCTGATTTCCCTTTAACCTCAAGTTCTTGGTGCTCAACCAAACCTGATCTCCATTTATCAATGAAGTCCCCTCACGTCCCTTCAGATCAGCGTAACCTTTATACTTTTCTTTGGCTATTTTTAGATTGTCTGCTGCTCTTAGTTGGACCTGATGCAAATGCGAAATGACTTCCTTTACTGCTGTTTCCATTTGTCGAATGGTCGCATTTGGATGTCTGCCATAGTTTAAGTAAAAAGGGGAATACCCTGTCGAACAGTTTCTCGCATTATTGTGAGCAAACTCTGCTGACCATAGGTAGTCAGACCAATTCCCTTCCTCTTTCAGGAGATACAAACGTAGGTATTGTTCCAATTCTTGGTTTGCTCTCTCGGTCTGCCCATCAGTCTCTGGGTGATAGCTGGTGGAAAACCTAACTTCGGTTCCTAAACCCTCCATGAAGGCCCTCCAGAAATGAGATAAAAATTGGGAACCCCTATCTGAGATTATAATTTTAGGAATTCCATGTATCTTTACTATCTGGGAACTGAATTGGGTGGCTAGTTGTTTGGCAGAGGGAACCACTTTTAGTGCTACAAAATGGGCCATCTTGGAAAAGGCATCCACTACTACTAGGATGGTGTCGAAACCCTGACTGTTTGGCAAATCTGTGATAAGTTCAAGTGTTACTGTGTGCCAAGGATAAGGTGGTGTGGGTAATGGCTGTAATAGCCCCTTAGGTGCCTGCCGCTCCGATCTCACAAGACTTAACATACTTCTCAATGTCAGAGGTCATCTTCGGCCACCAATAATGTCTCTTTTTTTTTTTTTTTTTTTGGAAAACCTTTATTTGTATAAAAATACACCGCTATTCAGCCATACATCCCGGAGGCCAGGCAGCATTGAGGTAGCAGGTAAATTCGTGTACCAAACTGTGTGCAGAAGCAATCAGGTTTAATTTTCAAATAGAACAAAACGCAAGAATAAATAAAGCATGGAATAAGAAAGCCACACAGGCTAGGAAAAGAAGTATGAGGAACAAGAAAGAAAAAGGAAAGAAAGAAGTAAATAGGCTGAGGACGGATCTTAGACAGTGGGTTTGCATCGCGGGGAGAGGTCAAGGGCTACACACCCTAAGCAGCTCACAATACTATTAGCAACAATGGGTCGTGTGGGGAGTGTCACTACAGGAGAAACAGCATGGAACCACGTGTAAGGGGGCCCTACGGGGACAGCTGGGCATCAGATTCCACCTCCACTGGAGGTGCACAAATATCACCTCGGTACGAGTTCCAAGCTCCCCACACAGACCTCCACATTCTGGGTTTGCCCCTGGCCACGTACACTGTCTTTTCACGCAGCATGCACCAGTCCATGTTGGTTTCCCACAAGCTGAGCGAGGGAGGAACAAGCGCCCCCCACTTCTGAGCGATGTCCCTCTTGGCCACCATGTTGCCCAGGGTGACCCAACGGGTCTGGGCAACACTGTAGTCATTCGGGCCCCAAATGTTGAGGAGGCATCGCCGGGCCTCCGCTGGTAAAGCCACACCAGTCACCTCCTTCATCACGTCATGCACACGTGCCCAATATCGAGTGATCTCAGGACATTCCCATATAATGTGCATGAAGGTCGCAGTCATACCACATCCTCTCCGGCACATACCATCCAGTGAGAGCCCCATATGTATAAGTCTGGGGCCCGTGACATACACTCTATGCAATATCTTCAGCTGGACAAGGCGGAGCCGCGCCGATATGGCCACCTCCCTAGGGGAGGAGACCGCCGATTGCCACTCCTCATCGTCCACCTCTATGCCATCATTCACCCAGAGCTCCCTCAATCGCGCCAGTAGGTCAGCACGCACATTAATGAGCTTCTTGTATGTCAGGGAAATAGCACTATCCGGCATATGACCGTCCAGCACCCGATCTTCCAGGGGAGATGACTCAGGTATCGGCTCCCCCTCTGAAATGTGGGAAGAGAGGGCATGCCTAAGCTGGGCATATCGGAAGTACTCCGTCGCCCCTAGTTGGAACTCGGACTGCAGTGCCTCAAATGTCTTAATCCTTCCCCCAGCCACCATGTCCCCAACCTTAGATATACCAATAATGTCCCACCTGTCAAAGCCCTTGGTATGCCACAGTTTTCCCAATATATCTGAGTCGTACAGTGGAGTGGCCATGGTAATCTTGTCCTGCCAGCCCAAGGTTTTAGTGACTGCCCGCCATAAGTGCACCGCCGTCTTAGTGGGACCCGTTAACTTCCGATCCAGAGACCTGGAGTATAGCGCTCTATAGTAATTTCCGTCACTCATGAGCCACCGATCCATGGCATAGCCCGGGCTGGTCGCCAGGCCATAGAGGCCATGGTTGATTGCCGCGAGTTGAGACGCCCAGTAGTAACGCCGTATATCGGGCAAAGCAATGCCCCCATCATAGCACGGTATGGTCAGCTTGACCAGCGAGATCCGTGGTCTACCGTCCCATAACAACGCTCGCTGCAAGGATTCGATCTCCCCGAAGTATTTGGCCGGCACAGGGTCCTGGGTATTCTGTAGGGCATAAAGGAAGCGTGGCAACGCCATCATTTTAAACAGCGCAGACCTGCCCATCAGGGAGATCGGTAGTTTTTTCCAGCCCTCGACGTCTCGGCGCAACCGCGCCAGAGGCGGAAGCAAGTTATGTGAGTATCGGGCTCGGGAGTCCTGCGACACGTAAATGCCCAAGTACCGAAAACCCTGCTGGGCAATCTGTATTGAGCACCCACGGGGAAGGCGCGGAGTGTCACCACACAGCGTGTACAGCGAGGACTTGGACCAGTTGATTACCAGACCCGAGTGGGTACCAAAGGTTCTCAGCAGGTCAAAAACCACTATGAGCGAGCGGCAGGGGGAGGTAAGATATAGAAGGATATCATCCGCATAGAGCGACACCCGGTCCTCGAATCCTGGAGACCACGTTATCCCGGTGATATCAGGATGCGACCTGATCCACGCCTCCAGAGGCTCAAGCGCCAGAGCGAACAGGAGCGGCGAGAGCGGGCATCCCTGCCTAGTGCCTCTGTGCAATGCAAAGGAGGCAGACAACCGTCCATTAATAGCTACGTTCGCAAGCGGGGCAGAGTACAGGAGCCGGACCCAGCCGATGTAAACGGGTCCAAACCCCAACTTGGCTAGCACAGCCCATAAGTAATTCCACTCCAAAGAATCAAAGGCCATAGTGGCGTCAAGTGAGGCGAGTACCGTGGGTTCACTAAGCAGGTGAGCCCGTGCCATGACCGCGTGAAGCCGTCTCAAGTTGAGCGCCGTGTTACGGTGTGGTATGAAGCCAGACTGGTCCGGATGAACCAAGTCCGAGATCACTCCCACCAGCCGGTTGGCCAACAATTTGGCCAGAATCTTGGGTTCGGCGTTCAAAAGTGAGATGGGTCGGTAAGACCGGCAAAGATCACGTGGTTTCCCCTCCTTATGTATCACCACAATGGTGGCAAGTCGTTGGTCGAGCGGGAGCTCCCCGGCTTCGCGGGCTTTAAGGAACATACCCAGCAGGGGCGCGGCAAGCGTGTCGGCCTTGAGTTTATACAGCTCAACCGGAATGCCATTGGGCCCCGGCGCCTTGCCTGAGCGCAACGATCGAATCGCCAATGCCACCTCATCTACGGTCAGGTCCCTATCCATGTCCTCCCGCTCGATATCCGAGAGGCAGGGAAGCACGATGTCTTCCAGAAGGGAAGCCGAGGCAGATTCTGGTAGGGGATTCGCAGATGCATAAACCGCTTCAAAATAATCTGCGAAGGACCCAACAATGGCTGCCGGGTCTGTAAGAGACAGTCCGTCATCACTCAGTATCTCTGGGACTACCCGGGACGCGAGCTCCCGTCTGTCCAGCCAAGCCAAAAGCTTGCCCGCTTTGTCTCCCGAGTCATAGATCCTGCCCTGTTGTTCCCTACTCAAGGCCTTCGCCGCGTCAGTGGCAGTAGCCCGGAGTTCAGACTGTTTAAGGGAAAGGGCATGTAGTAGTTCTGGAGATGGGCCCAGTGCCAGCTGAGAGTTTAAATCGGCGAGGTCGGATTCCAGCCGCACCACGTCCGCGTCCCGCCGTCGGCGGGCTTCTGCAATCAGAGAGAAGGCCTCTCCGCGAAGCACGGTTTTAAAGGCCTCCCAGAGGGAAACGGCGGAGTCAACCGAACCAGTGTTCTCGGCAAAGTACCGTTCTATAGCTTTAGCCAGGAGTGCCCTGGTCTTTGGGTCCCGGAAGTACCACGGATTAATGGGAGCTACTCGCGAGGTCGCGGGTATCTGGAAATCGAAGGAAACCCAAACCGGGGAATGGTCCGAAATGCCCCTAGCTAAGAGACGAGCGGTGGAAACAGACTGCGCCTGGGCCGCCGGGGTGAGTACATAGTCTATACGCGAAAGGCTGCCGTGGGCACCCGATAGGAAGGTATACTGCCGCTGGGTGGGGTGCAATAAACGCCAGCAATCAACCATCCCCATGGAGCTCAGGAAATCCGGGAGCCAGGACTGTGAAGCACGTAGGTCTCTGGATGGGAAGCGGTCCAAGTCCCCTGAAACTACAGAATTGAAGTCACCACCCACGATTAACAAACCCTCGGGGAGACCTAAGATGGCGCCACCCAGATCCCTGAAAGTAGTCTCCTGCAGCCCCGGGGGAACATAAACAGAAACCAATACTAACGTGCGGCCCTCCCACTTGCCCACCACCGCCACAAATCTGCCCCTTTCGTCAACAAGTGTAGACTCCACCTCCAACGGGAGGGACATGCGCACCATGATGCCCACCCCTCTGGAGCCCGAGGAGAACCCCGAATGTGCCACCATTTTGAACCCACGTCTACTCAAAGCTTTACACGCATGTCCCACTAAATGGGTCTCCTGCAAGAAAACTACATCTGGCGAACAACGTTTGAGCAGTTGCAGTACGATCCCTCTCTTAATTCGGTCCCCTAATCCGTTCACGTTCCAGCTCAACAAGTTAAGAAATTTACCCCCCATCATCAAGGACGTTCCGCCCCCTCCCCCCCGCCCGCAATGGCACCCACAAATGTATCATAGCGTTCAAACGAAACCTCAGCCAGAACAGAGAATGAAACAAATAAAGAAATAGAAAAAACACACCCCAACTACCCACCACCCTGCACCCCTGCATTAGACTATAAGCCACCCCAACTAGCAGTGTGCCTGTCGCCCCTTAACTAATCTACAAGAAGCCCACAGAGGAGAAAGGAGACCTCCTATCCCCCCCGTCATCCCCCATATTACTAACAAAATATTCAAACCAATAGCAGCAATGTCTTAAGTCGTTATCCTTTGCGGCATCCCAGCTCTCAGAGAGTCAATAGTCCGGACAATCATTCCTGCGCTTCCGCTCCTCCGGTGGTCTCCTCCGTCTGGTCAGCCGGGTCAGGTCGTTCTTGGGGCAGGGTATCATGCCAGTGCCCTGCCTCATCCGGGAAGTCGAAGAACAGAGTCCGATGGTTATGTTCAATGCGGAGTTTGGCCGGATAAAGCATAGAGTAACGCAGGCCCAAGTCTCTCAACCTTCTCTTTACCCCAGCAAAGCTCTGGCGTCGCTTCTGTACTGCCTGGGTGAAGTCCGGGAAGAAGTTCACCTCCGAGTTCTGGAAACGCAGCGGGCCCGCGGTCCTCGATGCCTGCAGGATTGCGTCTCTGTCCCTATAATTGAAAAGTCTTGCGATGATAGGGCGAGGGGAAGCGCCCGACTTCGGCGGCCCACCCGGTATCCTGTGGGCCCTCTCCACCGAGAAGAACTTACTCAGGCCCCCCGGTGCCAAGTTCTTAACCACCAGGTCCTCGACAAAAAGTTCAGCTGAGTCCTCCTCGGCCCTCTCCGGCACCCCGGTGATGCGGACATTCTGGCGTCGCGCACGACCCTCAAACTCGTCCAGTAGGCGCGCCAGCAGCCCATTCGCCATCTTCAGGTCTCGCACCTCGGTCTGGATGTCGGACACATCAGTGACCAGGCTCGATGTCTTGAGATCCAGTGATTTCACCCGGTCATTAGTCTTACCAAGGTCGGTCCTGATGAGGTTCAACTCGATCTTCAGAGAGTCAACCTTGCCGGACAGTGCCTCGTGGAGAGCGTGCATCTCCGTCTTCACCCCCGTTATCGCACCCATAACATCTCGAAGCGTTATTTCGGAGTCGTCCGGGGATTCGTCCCTTCTCGGGTCCGTAGTGCGGCCTGCCAGTCCCGGTGATCCCTTAGACTGGGAGAATCGCTCCGGAATGGTGGATTGGGACTGGGGCGATTTTCTGTTGACTCGCTGAGCCTTGCCTTTGTCCAAATCTCCTTTGCCCGCCATGTTGGCACGCCCGGACAGGGTGGTCAAGAGGGGCGAGGAAGCCGTATGATGTGCGCGCAGTATGCGCGATGGAGACTCCAAGGTCCGTCACTTAGGCCGTTTCGCACCAGAGTTCAGATACCAGGGGCAATCACCGGGGAGACGAAGCATAGGCAGGGAGGCGCCGTATGAGGACACCGCTGTACCCCTCAACGTTCGCCAATGATGCGGGCGGAGCCTCCGGGGTCCGTCGAGCTAACTAAGTCCAGGAATGTCGGATTTTCATTCCGAAAGCGGGTGCCGCCTCAGGACCGGCTCAGCAATAGATTCCCACAATCGTGGGACAAGATGGATAACAGGATCATTGCGGAGGATCGGGAGGTCTTCGGAGCTCCGAGCTCACGCGGCCATCTTGGTCGCCGGCGAAGCTCCTCCCCTCACCAATAATGTCTCTTAATTAACTCTGCAGTCTTGGCTTCCCCTTTGTGCCCAGCTAGATGATCATCATGACATGCACGCATTATTTGCTGTTGTAATTCTGTAGTGGGAATATACAGAGCGTCCTGGAAATACGGCAATTGTTGAATGATTCCTCTGTTTTCGTCTTCCTTACCCCATTCTTGCAATGCCTCCGAACTCATGACTTTTTCAATTGCTTTCTCCAGATTGATAGAAGTTGTGGCTCCAATAATCCTTGATCCTGGAATGATTGGTTGATTCTCAATTAAGGTTTTCTGAACTTCCGTGCCAATTCTAGATAATGCGTCTGCCTTTCCATTTTGCGCACCCGGACGATAAGTAATTACGAAATCGTAATCTGCAAAGTATAGAGACCACCTCAATTGTCGGGGTGTGAGCGTTCTGGCAGTCTTCAGAAATTTAAGATTGCGATGATCAGTGAACACCGTCACCTGATGCTGAGCTCCCATCAAGTAGTGTCTCAATTCCTTGAAGGCATCTTTAATCGCCAATAGCTCTTTTTCGGTTATGGTACAGTTGACCTCCGCTGGGGTTAATTTCCTGGATCTGTAAGCCACCGGGTGTAACTGTCCCATGGTCTTATGTCATTGGGACAACACTCCTCCTACGGCCTGGTCTGAAGCATCCGTCTCTACATAAAAAGGCTCCGACGGGTCCGCATGTAATAGATCTGGTGCCGTGGTGAAATCTTTCTTCAGAGACTGGAAGGCCTCCTCTGACTCTTTAGTCCATTCAAACTTGATTCCTTTCCTTAGTAATTTCGTCAAAGGGAGAATCTTTCTGGAGAATTCACTTATAAACCTTCGATAAAAATTGGAAAATCCGATGAAGCTCTGAACTTCCTTCACACTCGCAGGTGAGTTCCAATTTGTGACTGCTTCGACCTTTTGTTGATCCATCAATATTCCGGAGGGTGAAAGGACAAACCCCAAAAACTCAACCTGCGACACATGGAAGGCACACTTTTCCAATTTTACGAACAATTTATTTTCTCGTAGCTTCTGCAACTCTCCTTTGACTTGCTCTTGATGTCTGGTTACATCGGCCGAATAGATTAAAATGTCGTCGATGTACACAATTGCGCACTGATCAATAAATTCCTTCAAGACGTCATTTATAAAATGCTGAAACGCTGCTGGAGCGTTGCACAATCCATAGGGCATAACTTGATACTCAATAAGCCCAAACCTCGTCCGGAATGCCGTTTTCCACTCGTCACCCTCTCGCATTCGGACCAGGTGATAAGCTCCTCTTAGATCTAATTTAGTGTAAATTTGAGCTCCCTTCACCTGATCCAGAAGTATCAAGATTAAAGGTAAAGGGTACCGATATTTCTTGGTCATCTTGTTGATTGCTCTGTAATCGATGCAAGTTCGCAATTATCCTTTCTCCTTCTTTGGCACAAAAAAGAAAGGAGACAAGACTGGGGACTGAGAGGGCCGAATAAATCCGTTGGCCAAGTATTTATCCAAATACTCCTTTAAATGTTGGTGTTCTCTCTCAGTTAGGGCATAGACACGACTGCATGGTAAGTTAGATCCCGGTTCCAAGTCTATTTTACAGTCATAGACTTGATGCGGCGGTAACTGTTCGGCCTCCACTTCATTGAACACATCCTCAAACTCCTTATACTCCTCTGGTATTTCTTGGGCATTGATTACACACATTGAATGACCGATTGAGCACAAGGATATGGCCGGATTGCACTCTAGAGGTCTTTTCTCTGTACCAAAATAATTTTCT
Organism: Lissotriton vulgaris; assembly: GCF_964263255.1. NCBI lineage: Eukaryota > Metazoa > Chordata > Amphibia > Caudata > Salamandridae > Lissotriton > Lissotriton vulgaris. Next base: position 782,059,055 of record NC_141687.1, on the reverse strand, counting down.
TGACAATAATTTGAATCCATTGTGATGGTTCTGGAACTCCAGTCAATTGTGGGATTATGCTCGGTGAGCCATGGGAGGCCCAGAATTAGTTGGAACTGGGGTGCATCAATCAAGTTAAACTGAATCTTTTCTTTATGCCCATCAATAGAGATCAATTGAATTAGTTCCGTGTGACTCACAATGGGCCCTGACAAAAGGTTTGTTCCATCAACTGCTCGGACTTGTTCACTCCTGTTTTTCCTGATTGCTTGTATGCCTACTTTAGCAGCGAATCTTAAGTCGCAGAAATTCCCGGTCGCACCTGAATCGATCATGACTGATACTTCCGTTAAGGTCGTCTGCACAAATCTCACTTCCATGGATAAATTTAGATGCGGAGCGGCAGCCTGTAAGGTGTTCGCAACTCGATGTTCACTTATAGTCATTTCTTGGATCGCACTCACCTGTTCAACTCCTCCCACAGGTGGTGCCATTAGTTTTCCTTCAGCTTAAAGGCTGTTTTAGGTTTCTTTGGACAATTCCTAACGAAATGCCCCCCAGATCCACAGTACATACACAAATTATTAGCTCCTCTTTTTTCTTTTTCTTCTTTGGATAATGGTCCTCTTATCGTTCCAATTTGCATGGGCTCAGTTCCTTGTTGACTCTCAGAATTTCTGTTGCTGTCAGATCGAGCTCTGTCATACCTTGGAGCGATTGTTCTAAAGTCCTTTTTCTTTTCACCTCTTCTTTCTCCTTGGCGGAAATCAATCTCCAAGACTAAATCAATCAGTGCTGAAATCTCGGTTGGTCGATTGGGAATTTGGGCCAAAGTATCTTTTAATTCATCTCTCAGACCCCTATAAAAAACTGCCGCTCTCTTGCTTTTTGGCCAGTCAGTCTCCACCACCAGTTTATTGAACTGGGCCAAGTACGCTATCAGATCTTGATTGCCTTGCCGCAAGTCCATAACTCATTATCTACCACTTGGGATATTCTCCGCCGATCAAAAATTCGAAGAAATTCTTGTTTGAATTCCTCAAAATTTCTTAACAAAGGATCATCTCGAGTGACTAGGGACATGGACCATGACGCTGCATCTCCACTTAAATAAGACAGTATGAAAGCCACCTTGGACTGCACGTCGGGAAATATCGAAGGGCGGCACATAAAATGTAATGAACATTGTGAAAGAAAAACTTGTGCTTTCTGTGGGTCCCCATTAAATCTTTCAGGGGCAGCTAATGGTATAACTGGGGATAACAAATGAATTACTTGTGTGGTGGATCTATTTGTGGCTTCCAATACTGGATTCATCGCTTCCCTCTCTAAGGTACTGGACTGTCGTAACCTTTGCGCTAATTCTGCAGTTTCTTTTCTGGAATTAACTACCTCCTGTCTAAGATTTCGATTATCTTCCATGACTGCCATCAATTCCTTCTGTATGGCGTCTAAGACTGTTCCTAAGGATTTCAGGTCAATTCCTTCCGCCATCTCTGTTCGGGTTCTGAAGGCAACTTGGGCACTTCACTCTGTCAGAACTCGAACTAGACTTAGGCTTACCGGTTCTTGCACGGGCACAGACATGCTTGTACCCAAATCCCTCTCAGCAATGCCAGTAGGTCTTTTATCAGAACCTCCTTACATTACCTCGGGGGAAGGGGGAATTGGATAAAATAACAAAAGAGAAGAGAAGAGACTGATCCTGTAAGGGTCCTTCGTTCAGCTACCTTCTGTCGCGGTCTTGCGCTAAGGAACCTAGAAACAAATACACATTATCACAATTCTAGCCTCTTTTGAACTATTTCTGTTCTACTCTGTAATCTTCTCTCACCCACCCTTATGCTTCAGGACTTTAGCTCCTCTTCTGTAAAATGGTCGTGACTCAATTCTCCTCTAGTTAGTTGTCACTCTAGTATATAAAGATAAAAATAACATTTTATTTTATTTACTTCCCTAACTAGGCCTTTGACTATGTTAATTGTCTTTCTTAAGGGTAAGTGCACTTACTTCACTAATTAGTGGAGTTCTTCTCTAATTGGGGATCTGTTATTCTTTGTTATTCTGCTTGTACTTCTTCATCTTTTTAACCTAGATAATTATGTCTTTGCAGGTTGACTGGATAACTACAATTCCTCAGCTTCTGGTGAGTAATTACAATATTTACATTTCATCAAATACGTCATTGGTTTCACTTAGCTTATCTTTTCCAGCTGGTTCCTGACTTGTGAAATCCTCTCACATTCACACGTCGCGGCTTCTTTTCCGGACGCTTACTCAAACGACTTGGCTCTGGGCTCCTTCGAAATACCAGACTCGATAAACCTTTTCTCTGTTAGCTTCACAGACGCGTCTGCACCTCTCAGGAAGTAATAAATTTAACTTGACTCTGCAACTCGCGCTTGACTGAATTCGCCGAGTGCCTAGTAGAACTCGTCCTAAAATTGGTTATTTGTTAACTAAATACTTTTCGTAACAGGAATCTCTTCTCTGACTAAAAACTATAGCGCAACCTCAAAACGAACTTCTCCGGTCAGAATCTGTGGTGAAGTGCGCATTCCTTAATGCACTCGCGCTGCTCCTTGAGTTCACTGCAGCTGTGACCAGAGGGACTAGAGCGTCTACTCGTCTTCTGCTGTGGCCACTGCAGCGGCCATCTTGTTTCTCCAAATCTGTACCTTTTTTGTCCAGGCGTATCTGGCAGAGACATCTTGTTCAGCTCACCTCATATTAGGTTCACTAAGGATGGAACCCAGGGTTTGAGTCCTGACACATTCAGTCAAAATGGCATTCAGAGTCAGGCAAAAAGGGGGGGTAGCCCTGCCAAAAGGAGTACTTTCCTAAATGTCTACAACAGACAGCTGACTTCTGTCTATAGACTAGACCAATAAATGATGTTTCTACTAGTAGGCCCCATGCAATTCATCTGATGTACTTTCTTGTAGTCCCCATCCTGATGCCAATGGCAATGCTATGTATAATTCCTCTGTCCACTGGGTCTGTTAAGGGCCCAGTTTGTGCGACTCACCATATCAAACAAGAATACCACTTGCAAGGCTAGGACCTCCTTGAATGCTGCGGCTCTCTAGGCGAACATTCACAGCACCGTAGCTTGGTGATCCCAGAAGCACCCTCCTTAACTTGGGCTATATCATGTCTGAGTCCTCATTGGATGAGTACATTACTCTGGGGCCTTCTTGGAGGGCAGCACTTCCACACTGGTATTATACAGACAGTGACAGGCTAGGACATCAATCTACACAAACAAGAACCAGCTAGCCAATTTATTTTGCCAAGAACAAATCTTCAATGATTAATAATCCACGATTAATACAAAATGTTTTTATTGCATTATATTTAATTATTAAAAAATAATTCATATTAATGACATAAAAGATTCCCTTGATTCTGTTCATCCAACATATGTCTTTCAAAATTGGATTAAAAATTCAATATTTCATCATCTCAATTTAATCAATTTCAGTAAGCTAAACAAAACAAAATTTAACAACAAACCTTAAACCATTCTCGCAATCACACCAGACAGGCACATTCACACCACCAAAAAACACTCTTTCTTCTCCTTCCGGTATCGTCTTAATGGCACAGAGCGGAGACCACTCTTCAATGTTCCCTTGCTATGTCTTTAGCCAAGGGGCTCATCCACCATTCTACACACGTTTCAGTGGACCCCTCCTTCAATATCCTTTTCCATATAAGGACATATATGGGGTTTGCTCTGAATATCAGAACGCTATATATAGACTATACTACTGAAGCTCATCAACAACTGAGTGATAAGGCTTGCTACATAAAATCTAGTACCAAAGAATATCTAAAGGCCAATGACAATTTAAATAAGCTCCTGTCAAGATGGCGTAGAGAGGGCCTCATCTCGGGAGATGAATACAAATATATGTACAATGAATTCCCGGTACTGCCAGTTTTTTACTTAATACCAAAGGTCCATAAAGGAATTTTGCCTATACCTGGGAGACCTATCATCTCAGCGATTAACAGCATGGCAGAAAAGGTTGGGCAGTATATTGACTTTTTTCTTCAAGATCTAGTAAGCAATCTACCCGGCTTCGTCCGCGACACAAGTGACTTTTTTAAAAAAATAGAAGACCTTGAATGGCAGGACGATATGTTGCTTGGACGTTGAGTCCCTTTCTACGAGTATAGCTCACAATCATGATCTATTAGCAGCTGGACACTTTCTGAGTCATAGACCTTTGGAATTTTTCGAACACAATAAGGCCATACTTAGTTTAATAGAATGGTGTTTGAATAACCACTATTTTTTATTCGGAAAAGAAGTGTGGAGACAATTGAGAGGTGTTGCCTTGGGAGCCTGCTTCTCCCCCAGCTACGCGTGTTTACACGTGGGCTGGTGGGAGGAGCAGGTTCTGAACATGACACATCAGGTATGGGTGCAAGAAAAGATCATCAAATATATCAGATATATAGATGATATTTTTATAGTATGGCAGGGTGATGAGAAAGAAGCAATTTCTTTCATTGAGGAAATTAACAATAATTCCCTCAACTTAAAATTCACCTCTCACATCAATGCCAAGCACATTAAGTTTCCTGATGTTAACATCTATATCGATGAAACCAATAGATTGCAAACCACTCTGCACAGAAAGTCCACCGCAGGCAATACTACTCTGCATGCGTCTAGTCTCCATCCTAAACACACCATTTACAGCATCCCTTTTAGTGAAATCATACGGCTCAAAAGAATTTGCAGCTCTTCTAGTGACTTTGATAGATGTGTAAAGGAATTACGAGACAGGCTAAAAAAGCGAGATTACTCTGACGCTATGTTTGAACAGGCTTTGGCTAAAGCCAATTTAAGAACTAGAGCCAGTCTCTTCCCATCTGAATCCACTACTAGCGAAGTCACTACATCTATAACTGAAACTAGTGATTCACAAAATGATTGCCCTAGATTTATAACGACCTTTAGTGATCAAGAAGCCAAAATTAAACAGATCATTAATAAGAACTGGTCCATTGTATTAACAGACAATATATTGGGGCACATGTTACCTAATAAACCTTTGATAACTTTTCGTAGGGCATGCACCATGGGAGCCAGCTTGGATGTCAGCAGTCCGGAACTGAAAGATAAGGCTATCTGGCTACAACCTGCTGCCGGATTCCGTAAATGCTCCAGTTGTCGGGCCTGCATAAATAAAACCCATTATCGTACCCCCTTTAACAGCTCTAAAATCCCCATTACAGGCAATTTCAATTGTAAAACGGAGTTTGCTGTCTACGTCCTGACGTGCACCAGTGGCCTTAGGTATATAGGCAGTACCAAACAACAGGTGCACGTCAGGATCTTGGAGCATCTCCGTGCCATCTTGCATAGTGACCCTGCCTATCCGGTGGCCCGTCACTTTCTTAGCAAGCACAATAAAGATGTCAATTGTCTGACTTACTATGTAGTGGCAGCGGTACCTAAACTATTAAGGGGAGGCAATAGAGAGTTGAAACCAAGACAACTGGAATCCAATATGATTCTCGAGTTTGACAGCAAGTGGCCGAATGGTCTGAATAACACAGAGGATTATAAGAACAAATAGGAGGTACCTAGTCAAATTGCTTATCTACGTGCTGTGTCGTGCCAGAGGGGCCATCACACCAAAATGTCCTCACAGTGATAACACTGGGTTAGAAGAAATCCCATCAGCCCACCCTTATTGGTGGAGTGTCGTCATGTGGGATGTAGGCCATGAACCATGATTTCTCACACTGCACCTAGTAATGATGCTGAGATAGGTTCTGGAAGATGATATTCTTAACCACAGTATTTCAGAGGTATGACCAATGGAGTGCAGTGCTAGTGAAAAAAGAAAACATAAGTGATTGTAAAATTGACTCCTGGGACAAAAAATATCTTTATTCAGTATTGTCCAGGGTCAAGAGTAAAAACAACGCCTTGTAGTCTTAACAAATGGCTATGTCATGGCGTAGTGCAAAAGTGGTCGACATGTTTCAGCTCAGGGGACAGATAGTCCGAGCTTTCTTCAGGACCTTAAGATATTATGCATCTGCACTATGTGAGACAATAGGTATAATTAACATCTTGGATTGTTCCTACCGGATCTTTGAGCCCAAAGTATTCCCTGATAGTCATCCAACTGGTCGTGATTTTCCTGAATAGGAAAAAAGGGGGTGTGAGAAGCAGTTTGTGAAATAATGGCTCTGAAAGAACACAACACAACAAGAGTAAGCTAGGCGGCAAAAAAAGCTGTTCTCTGCCTTCCAGGAACTATATAAGTCTCCTGGTTTATGAACAAAATTATTTGTACAATATTCATTCATTATTTTTCTACTCACCCAACAATCCGTGGGAGAACGCCTCACCTCACCCGGCACCCACTCGGGAAGAAGGAGGCCCCGCTCTGTTAGAGATGGAGAAGTATAGTGACCTCTAATGAAAAGTCTATTGAGGTTCAGAGTGTATATACTCTACTTGTCCATATACAAATGTAAACACTAACAAAAGACTAGTTGATTAAAAAAGGAGAGACTCAACCCAGTCAGGAAACATGGTTATGACTAAGCTAGGGAGTGGTGTTTATTATCAAAGTGGATCTTAAGTGGGCTATGGATACTGACTGAGCCCACATATGACAATTTAAATAGGAAAGACCAAAGAGGCAAGATTGGTGCAAGTCAGTCAACAAAGTTAGTCTTAGGTAAACCACAAAGCTAAAGTGAGGACAACAAGGTTCAAATTTTATATCCCTAGTTGCAGAGTTTTAGAGTTCAGATGGAGCAATACCTGTCCGTCGGTACCCCAATGGCCAGCGTCCAAGTGGGAGTGGAGGTGATCCCAACTGTGTAATGCTCTGTGTTATATACACCCCTAATTGGTTAATTGTGTGAAAAAGCGCGCGAAAAACGGCGCGATTTACAGCCAACCGAGCTTGTCTATTGGTTAACAGTGCCTGGTTCTCTTCATAAATGTCAGCGGACTGAAAACGCGCTTGCGCTATGAAGCAGTGTCATACTCAAGCGTTCGCGCTCTGGCGCGTCTAATATTAAGGCCGCCGATGGTTGAATGCGCATGTGCCAACCGATAAACTAAAGCGCATGCGCTAGAAGTTAGCTGCGCTGCGTGTACTGCCAATGATGAACGCGCTAGGGCGTAGGGCGTAGGGCGCGTGCGCGAAGAAATAGCTACGCTCGACTGAACGCACTGTATTAGCGTAAGGCGCATGCGCGAAGAAATATCTATGCTCGAGTGTTGTAGCGATAGTAACCTCGCTGAATGGATTTCCATGCCATAGCGCGCATGCGTCGAACAGGGACGCGGCGCGCCTTGGGAAGAAAATGTCCTTCGCAAGTAAGAGCTGTAGCTGTTAGTTAAGGTATATTAAACATGCGAGTTGCTCATATTGTATTAAAAGTATATCCAGAGCTATGAAAAAACTTATAAACAATGAGCCTGATGGCAGCACTTATGTACTGTGTAGCACAGTATCGAGGGATGTACATTAAACAGGTCTATTGAGGGAAGGCAGTGATAAGAATAAGGTGTCAATCTACACACCAGGGAACTCCAAGTTCAGATCGTACATCTATAACTAATATGTGTGTTGTTAGTACAGCCGTGGTTGGTTATAGAGATGCCCATGGTATGTCGTCATTGAGCCCCTTGGAATCGCTTTGTAGCTGGAAAACCCATTTCTGCTCTTTTCTAAACAGAAAATTAGAGACATCATTTATGTGAGTGGGGATGTATGGATGTTCTAAGACCACCCATCTCATGTCTTCTGCTTTGTGTTTACTAATCAAGAAGTGGTTAGTGAGTTTGGTTGCCTGCTTGTGGCACCTGATGGTGCTCTTGTGCTCTCCAATCCTGACTTTGATCTTGCGAGTTGTGTAGGACATGGGTCTTGAGAAAACATACTAATTGCAACACAGAGAATGTGATCTATATGATCACCTGCCCATGTTCTCTCAGATACATTGGCTACACAACTCGCAAGATCAAAGTCAGGATTGGAGAGCACAAGAGCACCATCAGGTGCCACAAGCAGGCAACCAAACTCACTAACCACTTCTTGATTAGTAAACACAAAGCAGAAGACATGAGATGGGTGGTCTTAGAACATCCATACATCCCCACTCACATAAATGATGTCTCTAATTTTCTGTTTAGAAAAGAGCAGAAATGGGTTTTCCAGCTACAAAGCGATTCCAAGGGGCTCAATGACGACATACCATGGGCATCTCTATAACCAACCACGGCTGTACTAACAACACACATATTAGTTATAGATGTACGATCTGAACTTGGAGTTCCCTGGTGTGTAGATTGACACCTTATTCTTATCACTGCCTTCCCTCAATAGACCTGTTTAATGTACATCCCTCGATACTGTGCTACACAGTACATAAGTGCTGCCATCAGGCTCATTGTTTATAAGTTTTTTCATAGCTCTGGATATACTTTTAATACAATATGAGCAACTCGCATGTTTAATATACCTTAACTAACAGCTACAGCTCTTACTTGCGAAGGACATTTTCTTCCCAAGGCGCGCCGCGTCCCTGTTCGACGCATGCGCGCTATGGCATGGAAATCCATTCAGCGAGGTTACTATCGCTACAACACTCGAGCATAGATATTTCTTCGCGCATGCGCCTTACGCTAATACAGTGCGTTCAGTCGAGCGTAGCTATTTCTTCGCGCACGCGCCCTACGCCCTAGCGCGTTCATCATTGGCAGTACACGCAGCGCAGCTAACTTCTAGCGCATGCGCTTTAGTTTATCGGTTGGCACATGCGCATTCAACCATCGGCGGCCTTAATATTAGACGCGCCAGAGCGCGAACGCTTGAGTATGACACTGCTTCATAGCGCGAGCGCGTTTTCAGTCCGCTGACATTTATGAAGAGAACCAGGCACTGTTAACCAATAGACAAGCTCGGTTGGCTGTAAATCGTGCTGTTTTTCGCGCGCTTTTTCACACAATTAACCAATTAGGGGTGTATATAACACAGAGCATTACACAGTTGGGATCACCTCCACTCCCACTTGGACGCTGGCCATTGGGGTACCGACGGACAGGTATTGCTCCATCTGAACTCTAAAACTCTGCAACTAGGGATATAAAATTTGAACCTTGTTGTCCTCACTTTAGCTTTGTGGTTTACCTAAGACTAACTTTGTTGACTGACTTGCACCAATCTTGCCTCTTTGGTCTTTCCGATTTAAATTGTCATATGTGGGCTCAGTCAGTATCCATAGCCCACTTAAGATCCACTTTGATAATAAACACCACTCCCTAGCTTAGTCATAACCATGTTTCCTGACTGGGTTGAGTCTCTCCTTTTTTAATCAACTAGTCTTTTGTTAGTGTTTACATTTGTATATGGACAAGTAGAGTATATACACTCTGAACCTCAATAGACTTTTCATTAGAGGTCACTATACTTCTCCATCTCTAACAGAGCGGGGCCTCCTTCTTCCCGAGTGGGTGCCGGGTGAGGTGAGGCGTTCTCCCACGGATTGTTGGGTGAGTAGAAAAATAATGAATGAATATTGTACAAATAATTTTGTTCATAAACCAGGAGACTTATATAGTTCCTGGAAGGCAGAGAACAGCTTTTTTTGCCGCCTAGCTTACTCTTGTTGTGTTGTGTTCTTTCAGAGCCATTATTTCACAAACTGCTTCTCACACCCCCTTTTTTCCTATTCAGGAAAATCACGACCAGTTGGATGACTATCAGGGAATACTTTGGGCTCAAAGATCCGGTAGGAACAATCCAAGATGTTAATTATACCTATTGTCTCACATAGTGCAGATGCATAATATCTTAAGGTCCTGAAGAAAGCTCGGACTATCTGTCCCCTGAGCTGAAACATGTCGACCACTTTTGCACTACGCCATGACATAGCCATTTGTTAAGACTACGAGGCGTTGTTTTTACTCTTGACCCTGGACAATACTGAATAAAGATATTTTTTGTCCCAGGAGTCAATTTTACAATCACTTATGTTTTCTTTTTTCACTAGCACTGCGCTCCATTGGTCCTACCTCTGAAATACTGTGGTTAAGAATATCATCTTCCAGAACCTATCTCAGCATCATTACTAGGTGCAGTGTGAGAAATCATGGTTCATGGCCTACATCCCACATGACGACACTCCACCAATAAGGGTGGGCTGATGGGATTTCTTCTAACCCAGTGTTATCACTGTGAGGACATTTTGGTGTGATGGCCCCTCTGGCACGACACAGCACGTAGATAAGCAATTTGACTAGGTACCTCCTATTTGTTCTTATAGTTGATAAAAGGGGTTTGAGCTACCGTGGTCATTAAACTTTCCCCTCTTGACCCTCCCACCTTCTTTTTCCAGTGTTTAGTGCAACTTAATTGTTGCGGGTCATTCACTCAATTTTTTTGTACACAGGGCTTTCCTTTCCCTGTCATATGCTCGACTAGTTGATATTTAATTTCTGAGACTCCCCTTCCTGAATCATGGCTGACTTTGCAGGGTTAGCATTCGATGACGATATGCTGAAATCTGTCTTAGATGAGAATCTTTGCCTTCTCGATACATTGCCTGATACCACCAACATAACCAAAGATGAGTGGCCTACCCTTCTCAATTTAAAAAAGACACATTCCCGCACTCTAATACACGGTACCATCATGGCACAATACCTTAGGGGTAAGTGTGCACCCACAGGCTTGATTGTGACAAATGCACCTAGGTTATTTCTGACCGATAAAGATTTTATGCGTGATTGGTCCCTTATAGCATGGCGTTGCACACGTGATTGGCTCATACTAATCATCAACACAGCCAAAAGGGTGGCAGACGCTATACTTATAGAGATCCAGACTCTGGAGGGACAGATTAAGGCCACTTGCACTACCTTGTTTAAAAAACGTATGGACGAAACCAACAAAGCCAACAAAGAGTATAAAGACAACATACTTGTAAGCAAGATGGAAAAATTTAAAAAGGATTTAGAACGCTTTTCCTTAACCAAGGTCTATCCCTATACTAGTGACAATTATGAAGCCCCCGGGTTCAATAACAAAGGTAAACGATATGGGTCAAACTACTCCACCTCTGGATCCGAGTCAAGTGACTCGGATTCTTCCAACCGAGCGAGTACCTCTGCCGGTATAGATGGACAACAACAACGACCCTTTAGAAGAGGCGGTAGACAGAGAGGAGGTATATACAATCAATATCCAGGCAACTATCAGCACTCAGGACCTTGGTGGCATCCAGGACCGTGGGGTTTTCAACCACCACCACCATTCCCGCAACAAATGAATCAATTTGGACAACCCCCCCAGTTTTTTCCTAACCAGTCTTTTTTAGGACGAGGCCGAGGACAGAACCGGGGCAAAAGAAGAGGACAACAAACGGTCCAATGGGACCCCGACATCTCAGTTCCGAACACACGGAGCAGGAAGGCAGCTCAACAGAGCAGCAGTGCAGAGACTACCGGGATCTAATTGTGAACTTAAGTTCCCATATTTTGACACCAGCAGAACAGACAGTCTTGGGTAAGGGCCTTGGCTTTGTCCCCACCAATAAAGGGGATCCTTTCTTGATGAGGACCGAACTAGAGAAATTCTTTCGCAAGGTGCGCCTGCACTTCTTTTTCAAAGACAGAACTGATTCTCCTGACACTGACAGTGATGAATCCAGGAACACCGGGTTGCGACCCAAATCCACCTTCACTCCTTTGAGTCATCAAGTACCATCGCTTGTAACTACATTTGAACAAGCAGTCAGACATGAGGTTGCATTAATGCAAGACATTGAGCTTACCACCTTCCAAAATTTCTCTAAAGTAGAAAGACAGGCTGTCACCAGTCTCACCAAAGATCCAACAATCATTATAAAACCAGCGGACAAGGGAGGCGCGACGGTAGTTCAAGACATGGCCCAATACCGACAAGAATGTCTTAGACAACTGGACAACCAGCAATTCTACCGTCGTCTGACAGAAGACCCTACGCCTCGCCTACTGTCAATGATTAAGAATCTGGTAGACGAAGGACTGATTGAAGGGTGGATCACATCGCAGGAGGCAAGATTTTTGGTAACAGAGAACCCCGTCACCCCGGGTTTCTACTGTTTACCCAAGATCCACAAGGCCACCAGACCACCCCCGGGACGTCCCATAATTTCCGGGATTGGCTCTCTACTAGAGCCTTTGTCTACCTTCGTAGATGTCTTTCTTAGACCTCTTGTTAAGAAGATGCCTACGTATCTGGAAGACACTGCCGATGTACTGCGATTACTACCTGATATCGAGTTCAATGTGGAGACCGACATTTTAGCCACCTTTGATGTCGAGTCCCTCTATACCTGCATACCCCAGCAGGATACTCTTGACACTATCAGACACCTTCTATCACTTGAAGAGTTGGACAGTATCACCCCCGTCAATTTCATTCTTGCATGCGCAGAAATAGCTATGAAAGAGAACTTTTTCAGATTTGAGGAACAATTATTTCTTCAAGTCTCAGGGACATCGATGGGGAGTGTCTTTGCCCCCAGCCTCACCAACCTCTATGTCCATCAATTTGAGCAAGATCGTGTTCTCCACCATAGTAATCCCTTTTTCCACCAAGTGGTACTATGGAGGAGATATATAGATGACATTTTGATGGTATGGCGGGGTTCTGAGAGTGAAATCGAGTCCTTTCACCTCTGGTTGAATGAACAAAATCAGTTCCTAAAATTCACTCTAGAACATAGTCGCGTCAGACTTGCATTTCTAGACCTGTCTATCTTTCCTGAAGCTGGCTGTCTACAAAGTGAACTATACACCAAACCTATGGCGAGAAATTCTCTGCTCCTCTTTAATAGTCATCACCCACGCTCATTGAAAGAAAACCTCCCCGTGGGACAATTCCTCAGACTGAGGAGGAATTGTTCATCTCAAGCATTATTCAATAAACATGCAAAGACTCTGTCAAAACAATTACGAGAGCGAGAATATCCAACACACCTTGTGAAAAGGGCATGGAAAAGGGCCTCCAACAACAACCGTGAGGCACTGTTGGATAGACATCCACCAAAACCACCTCTTGAGAGACTCACTTTCGTGAGCACTTTCAACGCACAATCCAACAGACTTCAGAAAGCGGTGCGTAAACACTGGGGGATTCTCAACACTACAAATGCTAATATCCCCTTACCGCTCTTTTCATTTAAAAGGGCACAGAGTCTACGTGACACACTAGTCCACACAAGACCTAGGATACAAAATACCGTAGGACCGACCACTCTGTGGGATCTTCCACCAGTCACTGGCCATCACCCCTGCGGATCCTGTAGTGTCTGTCCTCAGACGAGTAAGACCAACACTATTGATTTAGGTTCAGGGAGGACATGGGTCTTGAGAAAACATACTAATTGCAACACAGAGAATGTCATCTATATGATCACCTGCCCATGTTCTCTCAGATACATTGGCTACACAACTCGCAAGATCAAAGTCAGGATTGGAGAGCACAAGAGCACCATTAGGTGCCACAAGCAGGCAACCAAACTCACTAACCACTTCTTGATTAGTAAACACAAAGCAGAAGACATGAGATGGGTGGTCTTAGAACATCCATACATCCCCACTCACATAAATGATGTCTCTAATTTTCTGTTTAGAAAAGAGCAGAAATGGGTTTTCCAGCTACAAAGCGATTCCAAGGGGCTCAATGACGACATACCATGGGCATCTCTATAACCAACCACGGCTGTACTAACAACACACATATTAGTTATAGATGTACGATCTGAACTTGGAGTTCCCTGGTGTGTAGATTGACACCTTATTCTTATCACTGCCTTCCCTCAATAGACCTGTTTAATGCACATCCCTCGATACTGTGCTACACAGTACATAAGTGCTGCCATCAGGCTCATTGTTTATAAGTTTTTTCATAGCTCTGGATATACTTTTAATACAATATGAGCAACTCGCATGTTTAATATACCTTAACTAACAGCTACAGCTCTTACTTGCGAAGGACATTTTCTTCCCAAGGCGCGCCGCGTCCCTGTTCGACGCATGCGCGCTATGGCATGGAAATCCATTCAGCGAGGTTACTATCGCTACAACACTCGAGCATAGATATTTCTTCGCGCATGCGCCTTACGCTAATACAGTGCGTTCAGTCGAGCGTAGCTATTTCTTCGCGCACGCGCCCTACGCCCTAGCGCGTTCATCATTGGCAGTACACGCAGCGCAGCTAACTTCTAGCGCATGCGCTTTAGTTTATCGGTTGGCACATGCGCATTCAACCATCGGCGGCCTTAATATTAGACGCGCCAGAGCGCGAACGCTTGAGTATGACACTGCTTCATAGCGCGAGCGCGTTTTCAGTCCGCTGACATTTATGAAGAGAACCAGGCACTGTTAACCAATAGACAAGCTCGGTTGGCTGTAAATCGCGCCGTTTTTCGCGCGCTTTTTCACACAATTAACCAATTAGGGGTGTATATAACACAGAGCATTACACAGTTGGGATCACCTCCACTCCCACTTGGACGCTGGCCATTGGGGTACCGACGGACAGGTATTGCTCCATCTGAACTCTAAAACTCTGCAACTAGGGATATAAAATTTGAACCTTGTTGTCCTCACTTTAGCTTTGTGGTTTACCTAAGACTAACTTTGTTGACTGACTTGCACCAATCTTGCCTCTTTGGTCTTTCCTATTTAAATTGTCATATGTGGGCTCAGTCAGTATCCATAGCCCACTTAAGATCCACTTTGATAATAAACACCACTCCCTAGCTTAGTCATAACCATGTTTCCTGACTGGGTTGAGTCTCTCCTTTTTTAATCAACTAGTCTTTTGTTAGTGTTTACATTTGTATATGGACAAGTAGAGTATATACACTCTGAACCTCAATAGACTTTTCATTAGAGGTCACTATACTTCTCCATCTCTAACAGAGCGGGGCCTCCTTCTTCCCGAGTGGGTGCCGGGTGAGGTGAGGCGTTCTCCCACGGATTGTTGGGTGAGTAGAAAAATAATGAATGAATATTGTACAAATAATTTCGTTCATAAACCAGGAGACTTATATAGTTCCTGGAAGGCAGAGAACAGCTTTTTTTGCCGCCTAGCTTACTCTTGTTGTGTTGTGTTCTTTCAGAGCCATTATTTCACAAACTGCTTCTCACACCCCCTTTTTTCCTATTCAGGAAAATCACGACCAGTTGGATGACTATCAGGGAATACTTTGGGCTCAAAGATCCGGTAGGAACAATCCAAGATGTTAATTATACCTATTGTCTCACATAGTGCAGATGCATAATATCTTAAGGTCCTGAAGAAAGCTCGGACTATCTGTCCCCTGAGCTGAAACATGTCGACCACTTTTGCACTACGCCATGACATAGCCATTTGTTAAGACTACGAGGCGTTGTTTTCACTCTTGACCCTGGACAATACTGAATAAAGATATTTTTTGTCCCAGGAGTCAATTTTACAATCACTTATGTTTTCTTTTTTCACTAGCACTGCACTCCATTGGTCCTACCTCTGAAATACTGTGGTTAAGAATATCATCTTCCAGAACCTATCTCAGCATCATTACTAGGTGCAGTGTGAGAAATCATGGTTCATGGCCTACATGCCACATGACGACACTCCACCAATAAGGGTGGGCTGATGGGATTTCTTCTAACCCAGTGTTATCACTGTGAGGACATTTTGGTGTGATGGCCCCTCTGGCACGACACAGCACGTAGATAAGCAATTTGACTAGGTACCTCCTATTTGTTCTTATAGTTGATAAAAGGGGTTTGAGCTACCGTGGTCATTAAACTTTCCCCTCTTGACCCTCCCACCTTCTTTTTCCAGTAACACAGAGGATTTACATAATTTTCTGTGACATCTATATTTCCTGGGTTTCATTCCATGATCCTCATGCTCTCATAAAATGTACCTCACCCCACGGTAGTCAGGTTCCCTGTTGCCTGTGGGGATACTAGAATGTCTGTATCTAATTTAACAATGTCTATTCTTGCAAGTCTGTTTCTTGTTGGCTAGTCAGGTTCCCTGTTAGTCACCAGTATATTTCCTACAGCTTCACAGCTACCCTCAGTGTATATAGATGTGTGTATATATAAATATGTAATTTTCTGATTTTAATCAGATGTTGGTATATATGGTTTTATACACTAGGTGTTTTTATTCACTTTTATTATCATGATAAATTATTTGACCAAATTTGTAAATTTTTAATGTTAGGGCTCTTATTGACAAAATGTGGCTTTGTTCCCAATTTTTAATATGACAAATTTGCATTGCAATTACAGGTTGATTTTATCATGCACTATAGCCCTTTATTCCACTTTATTTGCACATGTAAGAATATTTTCCGCACTTTAGGCATCGATTAAGTGTCACCATAGCAGCACAATAAGGTCTCCTGTTTGTCCTACCAGCTCTTGACACTGTTGACATACACAACTACATTGAGCAATCTATAGAATGTCATAGTATTATTATCAGAAATTAGGATTTATCCTGTTATAACAATCTATTTTTGATTTTATTAACATGTTTCTGATTTTATTCGTAAATAATGTATATTTATATATGAATAACTTAAATACTCTGTTATTTATGGCTCATTTTGCACGCTAGATGCCGAATGCATAGTATGTCTTCTATTCTTACGGTCCCATGACCGTGTTGGAGGTGGGCCACAGGAGCGTCACTAGCATTACAAAAAGAAAAAAGTTACATTTAGTCTTTTGCATGTGAACAAGGGCTGTTCCAGCCCGAAACACTTCCAAGAAATGCAATAAAGAAACCTGTAATCTTGTCTGGTGGTCCGTCTCCTGCTTACTTCGCCGATCCGCTGTGGACTGGAGGTGGTGCTTGGAGTTTTCGCGCTCATACATATATATATATATATATATATATAGATATATATATATATATATATATATATATATATATATATATATATATATATATATATATATATATATACTTTTTATTATAATCATGGGTTAATCAATAATACAGGAAATTATTTATATTAAAGGAAAACCAAGTTTCACCAGACAGCATCGTGTGCTAACCACCGTAGAGCGGAACCATGTAGTTAAAGCATATCATCATCAACGAGCTCCATGTGTTAATTATCCAACCATAGAACACCCAAATGTACTCTCTTTGTGTTTTTCCTTCCTTTTTGTGGAGAGCCTTTTATAAAAATGAAAACTCACAGGTTATCAAGCACTATGAATCCTGTATCGGGCATTAGAAAACAGCCACAACATGCTCTTTACAAAAAAATATTACCCATATCAAAGCTTAATAACAAACACACATCATTGTTCATCTAAATCCTTTCCAGCTGCTACCATCAAAGATACGCGGTGTCAATAATGATATGTGGGGTGCTTCGAAATATAGCACCTAGAAAACAAATTAGGAAAATATATGTCTGTATTAACATCCCAGGCAACTGCAATAATACACTATGAAACATATTTCCCTCTACTGCTCAAATTATCCAACTGAGAGTGATCTAACTTGAACGATGAATTAAACCTTAAATAACACTTTGGTGACACCGTCTAAACCTACAAGGAAATGCACAGTATTGAAAAACCATCTTACCTTCAACCATTTTCTTCATTCTTAAAATAATTAGGAGGATATAAACTCCTCACTCCTTTCTCTTCCCTACTACATCGTACAAGCTCAAACCTATTATGACCAGTATTTGGAATCACTACTAGGAAAACCCTCTATACTGCCATAGTCCAAAATACACGTTGTTACATAAACCCCTCTCCTCCAAATATCTTCCAAACGCCCTCCTCGTTCCTAACGATAACCCCCATCCATAGTCAAGTGGCTCTTATAGTGTGGGAAACCATAGTGTCTGAAAAAAAAGCTCTCCCCGCAGGGGCGGCCTTAGGCATGTGCAAGCTGTGCACCTGCACAGGGCCACCAAACCCTAGGGGCCATCACACCAATATATATCCTTAATATAATAATCCTCTGAGGATGGATACATATTTGCTTGGTGGCCCCTGGCAGGGATTTGGCGGCCTCCGCCTCTGTTCCACTTCCAAACACCCTGATACCCCCTCTTCACTGGCCTCCACGCTCCGCCCCACCCGGACCCCCTCTTCCGGGGCCCCCTACCTACGCTCCCTGCCCAGGGCCGCCATGAGCCTAGAGCCGCCCCTGCTCCCCGTCCTCCTGAATGAAAGTCAGGTGTATATACGTATGATATAATTTAGTTTCCGTATCACGTGGTTACCGGGCCCAACAGGCTCCGCCATTTTGAGCTCATATTTCTATGCTACATACAAAGCATCACCACAATGAAACCTGCCAAACTGAAACCCTACCTCCCAGTTAGTATAAAACAAACATGTACGATGTATATGTCTGTGCAATATCGACCTTACAGAGCACAAAACACACATGTACTTGACATTGTTTAATTTATGAATAACATGAACTGGAAAGATCTAAGCGAGTTCCTTACACCATACTCGTATCATTGTCGGACAAACTCTATTCTATAGCCAGGGAACTTTAACCATAACAATGTGTGCTAGGCCTCCCGTACTATAAAGACGTGATTATGCACCTTTTCTTACATCATGTCACCTCTGTAGTAGCAAGGATACTATAATCAATTTTCTATTCATATGGTTACAAAAATAGCGCAATGGGCAATGTACAAGGCCTTTAACACTGAATCTTAATACAACAAAGCTATCCTACCCTCACAAAAAGAAGAAAAGAATACCCACAAATAATAATTAATACGGATTATCAATGGTAATATATGATGCATTGTAATTACCTAAGCTAAGTTCCTATACAAGAAATCCCTTCATTGAGGCCCAATCCGTTCGTCCTAAGGGTAAAGAACCAAAACATTTCCCTTTGCTTACTTTTAATTGCGTCTGACTGGTTGCCATAGGATCTCACCTTCTCGAGCATCAACCATTTCAACACTGTTTCGTGATATCTTTTTTCCAGACAGTGTTTTACTAAAGGTGCCTGCATCTTCTTTGTATGCACAGGCAATTTATGTTCTCCAGATCTGATCCTAAATTCTCTACCTGTCTCTCCCACATATTCCAAACCACATGGGCATACAGTGAGGTACGGAACATTTTGACTCCTGCAATTAGTCGTCTCTTTCAAAACAATCCTATACCCATAGTACTACCATTTGTCTGTGATAATGGATTCCACACAGGCATGGCAAGTACCACATCGATGATTGCCCTTCACTGGGGTACCTCCTCCAATGGCTCTTTGTGTCATCTCAGTTTTAGCTTCATACAAGTGTGGTTATCCTTTAAGTTAGCATTGCTAGCTTTAAGTTAGAAAGTTAGCATTTCTCCGGAATGCATGAAGAGTTTTTTCAATGGGATTTTCACCTTCGGTGGTATTTTAAATCTTCCAATTACAGTCAAATATTTTCCTTATCTTGTTCCAAATATTTAAATGGCTAGAGACACATACAAATCTATTGTCCTTTGCCTTTTCCTTATTTGGAAAGAGGACATCCAGATCATATTTAGCTCCCTTGAACGAGTTTCTGACTAACCGTTTGGGGTAACCTCTCTGATATAATTTTCTTTTCAATTCGTCCCCATTCCCCAGAGTCTGAGGGTTGTGGGTGTGTTGGGGAGTGCATTATGGTAATCGCTATTGTCTTACCAATTTGTGGCTCATCCTCATGAGCCACCAACACATTGCACAGCCACAGATTGCGCCACAGATTGTTTGCACTTCATACATTTGTGCTATTTGGGGCAGAGCACGACACCAAGTCTGCACCCCACAACTATTATAAGCAATCAGAAATGTTTGAACATGCAAGGTCTGCATACAATCACTTTATTTCGAGATGTAAATCGCTATTATCTTGCCACTAACACTAACATCCAGTTCGAAGCAGGCTTTGGACCCTCAACAAACTATGAGACAGAAGTCGGTTGGAAAAAGACAGAGGATACTCAATAATTTTCCTGCTACCTGTTTTCTTCCTTTCAAGTGCATCAAAGAGATACATTTCACTCAAAAGGACTAGCCAGATAAAAGAATGCTCACAGCCCCCACCCTGAAGACTCTAGAGCTCAGAGGAGTCATCCCTGGCCATTCAGGTCAATCTATTGTGTAGTTCCTAGGAGGAATTTCACAGCTAGATCACACCTCATTCAAGGCTGAGCACCGGCTGGGCATTGGCAAAGGCTAATGTTAATTATCCTTCTGAAAAGCTCAGACAGGTTAACAGTAACTTTCTAATATTTAGAAGTAATAAAAATCTGACTTCACCATTGAATTATTTTTCTAGCTGGTCCCTTTCCTGAGTTAGCAGTATTCGTTTTTTAATCTGCACTCTGCTTTTCTACATAGGACAACTATTCCTGCCACATTGAAAATAGGTTTTTTGGGCCCTGTCACTGTAGGAACATAGTAATATAAATGTTCTACCTGTCTCACCCTTAAATTCCATGTATTGTGCCTGGTGGGCTACAAGGCCTACATAGGGGCGACTTACAAATAACAGGCTTTACCCTGCAGCAGTCAGGCTACACAGTGAGGACCTTAAACCGTGTTTGCACTGCCCCTGTGGTAAACGGTATTTTAACCATGTTTAAAGGGGGAGCACAGGCACTTTATTCCTGTTTAGTTGGAGTAAAGTGCACAGAGTCCTAAAGCCTGCAAAATGATGGTACTATGGGAGGGCGGGTTGGATAAACAGACGTGGAGGCTGAATGTACTTTCCAAAAGAACGTGTTTTATTGTAAGGATGTAAAGTCTTTGGTTTTACTACGGGTGTTCGGTCTTCCTCTTGTCCTTGGTCCGTCTTCTCTGGTCTTGGGCGGGGGCTTGACGGTGCTTGATCCGGCTCTTCTATCTTCTTGGCGTTACCCCGGAGGCTCATACAGAAGGGAGTGAAGGATGCCGTCAGTAATCATGTAACTGTGGGGTGGGAATTTAAATGCTAACCATCACCTGTACCAAAACGTTGTTGTCAAGACGTTTCTCATGAACCATAAGACCAGGCTGCACAAAGTAAACACCATGGAAGGTGTAATGATGTGTGCACATGCACGGGGCACTAGGACCTGCCCGAGGGAGAACGAGGGCGGGAGGAAAGGGAGGAGACAGGGACCGGGGACGGCAGTTAGCCGATGACCATGTAAGCAGGAGGACGTATAATAAAGAAGCTCCAGCAGTTTACCCTGTGTCCGAGTGTCTGTGACTGCCAGAACACTACATCTGGCGACGAGGATGGGATCGGAACCTGCGGCGTGAGGAGGACGGCTAACCCTGTTGGCGCAAGTCCCTGGAAGCCCAGCTGTTGAGGAGGTGTCCAGTATTGTGGGCCGTGATCGCGTGGCAGCGGAGTGATTGCGCAAGCGTCCTCGCGCACTGGGAGCCCACCCCAGCTGTCTTGAGGTGTGTCCACTTGCCAGGAGCTCACCCGCTGCACTGTGTGTGTGTGTGGCACGTCCTGGGGTTAGAGCGTCAAAATATGCCTGCTCGCCGAGAGCCCACCCCGGCGTTGTAATATTTACATGAAGCTGCCTGCTGTGCGCCTCTCCTCACCTGGTGTTTCCCACGACGAATACCTTCTGAAAGTGCTGACTGGCACCGACGATTGTTGCAGGGGAGTAGTGAAAGTATCGTGTCCCGGGTTGAAGAGAGCCAAATCTCGAAGTCTACAAGATTCTCGCGGTGGCCATCTTGGAGTCAGGCGGTTCGTCCAATCCCCTGTCAGGGATCTTCGGCGGCCATCTTGGGGTCAGGCAGAGAGCCCGAAAATCATCAAGCACTGGTAAATACAGTGTTCAAAGAAACAAGCATTGGCATGTGCAATGAAAAAGTTAACAAGCACTGGCGAGTGTAATGAAAAGTAAACAAGCATTGCAGAGTGTAAAGAAACAAGTCAACAAGCATTGGCAAGTGTAATGGAAAAGTAAACAAGCATTGGCGAGTGTAAGAAAACAAGTCAACAAGCATTGGCAAGTGTCACCCATCTCACAGGACAGCGATGAATACATATGCTTTGTAGCTGATCCTGATCGTCTAAAAGAATATCCACGACTAGACATCAGAATTGGGTCCCACCATGCCAAGTTTGTGCTAGACAGTGGGGCGTCGCTCAATTAGATACCTGTAGCGGAATATCAAAGAATGAAGACACCACCCAAATTGATCAGCGCCCATGTGCAAGTATACACGTGGATGTCAAAGAAACCACTCGACTGTCTTGGGAAGTTCCCGACTGATCTATCATATCAAGATCGCACCATCCAAGCCTACATCCATGTCATTGATGGGCCTCAGGTGGACTGCTTACTGAGCCTGCCCACCGCATAACGGCTAAGACTGGTGGACATACTATACAAAGTGGACGACAAACTAGACATCACTCAAAAATTACCTAAGCTTTTCCAAGGTCTTGGAAAGATGAGAAACTGCCAAATTAAACTTCACATCAACGAGCAAATCACACCAGTGGCACAACACCATCGGAAAATCCCATTTCACTTACAGGAAGCCGTGGAGAAGGAGCTCCAAGACTTACTCGAGGCTGAAATCATAGAGGGAACTGATGGACCAACGCCCTGGGTCTCCCCGGTCGTAGTAGTTCGAAAGAAAGGAGAGACGGACCAAGTTCGTCTATGTGTGGACATGAGCGCGCCTAACACCACCATAGAGAGGGAGAGGCACCCTGGCCCCCACATCAGTGACATGATCACGTCACTCAATGGAGCCAAAATATTTTCAGAATTGGACCTTAACAAAGGATATCACCAACTGGAGTTGCATGAGCGATCCCGATACATCACGACATTCTCAACACATTTAGGGTTGTTTAGATACAAAAGACTCCGTTTTTGGGTGTCATCGGCCGCAGATATTTTTCAGGAAGCAATTAGAAGAACGATCCATCATGTTCCCCATGTATTGAAATACAGTGATGACATTTTGGTACATGGGACTACTGCTCAAGAACATGATACTGCGTTAGAGCGGGTCTGCCATGCCCTGATGGAAGCCAACCTCACGCTCAATCAGGAAAAGTGTGAATTTCATAAACCAACGCTGAAATTCTTCGGCCACATCTTCTCTGGAAATGGCATGAAACCGGACCCCAAAAAGGTAGCTGCGCTAAATGATACAACGAGCCCTGGTGACGTTGGAGATATGCGCTTGTTCCTGGGCATGGCCAGTTACTGCTCCAGGTACATACAAGACTATGCCACAATAAGTTACTCCCTGAGAGCTTTCACCAAACAGGGGCAGCCATTTCAGTGGTCCACTCAATGTGAACATGCCTTCAGAGACATAAAGAGAGCAGTGAAGTCTGCTGAAAACATGGCCTACTTCAACCCAAAAAAGAAGACAGAGATAATGGTGGATGCCAGCCCGGTGGGGTTAGGAGCTATTTTAGCACAGTATGACAGAGATGAAGATCAACGCCACCTAGTAGCGTATGCCAGTCGGAGTCTCACAGATACGGAGAGGGCATACTCCCAGCCAGAAAAGGAAAGTTTAGCTGTCGCCTGGGCCTGTGAACACTTCCACATTTTCATCTTTGGAAAGCATTTCACCCTGGTCACTTATCATCAAGCTCTGATCATAATCTTTGGAAACCCTCGAGCCAAGATGCCGCCACGAATAGAGAGATGGGGCCTTAGGTTGCAAGAATACACGTACACCATTGTACACAAGCCGGGGAAGGCCGCAAACCCTGCCGACTACATGTCCAGACACCCAACTCGGACCAGTAAATCCAAATGGTCAATTGCGGACGAATACATCCATTTCGTGGTAGATCAGGCAAGACCCCCTACTGTCCCGCTGGAAGCGATCTGTGAGGCAACACAGTCAGATGTCACCCTGCAGGAAGTCAAACGCCGCATACAGACCAATAGTTGGCGACATTCAGAAACCAAGGGACAAGGTGAGCAGAGCAATGACCAAGAAATGTCCGCGTTCAAACATATCCATGATGAACTGTCAATAGTCGCAAATGGTCTCATCCTAAGAGACACTCGAATTGTGATTCCAAAACAGCTAAGACAAGGGGTCATCAATCTAGCCCATGAAGGACACAGGGGCATAGTAGCCACGAAGAGAGCACTACGAGAGCGGGTCTGGTTTCCAACACTGATCTAATGTGGAAACAACTTTGAAAGATTGCCCACAGTGTCAGCTAGTGAGCCGTCCAGATCCCCCCGCACCGCTGCATATGTCTCCACTGCCGGATGGCTTCTGGCAACACATTGCCGTTGATTTCTTTGGGCCATTCAAGTCGGGGCAAAATGTCCTTGTCATCATGGACGAATATTCCAGATTCCCCATTGCACAACTCTGTACATCCACCAAAGCATCCAGCGCCATACCAATTCTAGATCAAGTCTTCGCTGCGTGGTGCATTCCTCAAGTGGTAAACTCTGATAACGGGCCCCCATTCAATAGCCAAGATTTCGCCGAGTTCGCTCACCACCTAAATTTTAAACACCGGAAGATCACACCACTCTGTCCGCAGGCAAATGGAATGGTTGAACGCTTCATGGCCACGGTCAAGAAAGCCATTCAGCAGGCTGAGCTCACTCGAAAGAGCGTACAGATAGCATTCAATGAAGTACTACGTGCCTACAGAAACACACCCCACTCCACCACAGGCAAGTGTCCGGCCACCCTCATGCTAGGCAGACCAGTGCACACCAGACTGCCCATGATGAATGTCCCGGTGAGTGAACGATATCCGGATTCTGACCATGAGGAAATTGCAGCCATGGACAAGTTAAAGAAGGAAAAAATTAAGGGATATGCGGATGAAAGTCAAAATGCCTCTCACGCTGAAATTCGGGAAGGAGACTGGGTGTTGGTGCGGCAAGAGCAGCACAGAAAGACTGACTGCAAATATCATGAGACTCCGTTGAAAGTTGTGAAACAGAAGGGAACCATGATCACCGCGGAAACAGACGGAAGAAGAGTCACCAGGAATGTGACACACTTTAAGAAGTGCAGCTCTAGCGTAAAGGAACTATTGACTGAATCACTCATTGAGAACAATGGACATGAGACACCGCTCAGCAGCAGTCAGATATTGATGCGAACTCCTGATGAGCCTGAGCGAGATATCGCTGATCCTCAGTAGCGCCCCAGACGGACCATTAGAAAACCGTCTCGCCTAATTGAAGAACTGTAAGGGGCGATCTTCAGCGACGTGAAAGAAAAAAAAGATTTGTTGATACATTGATGTGTTCTTGCTTTTATTTACAGAGGGGGGAGATGTAATGATGTGTGCACATGCACGGGGCACTAGGACCTGCCCGAGGGAGAACGAGGGCGGGCGGAAAGGGAGGAGACAGGGACTGGGGAGGGCCGTTAGCCGATGACCATGTAAGCAGGAGGACATGTAATAAAGAAGCTCTAGCAGTTTACCCCGTGTCCGAGTGTGACTGCCAGGACACTACAGAAGGGAAGGAAACAGAATAGAGTAAGGGAGGATTGATCTCTCTCAACCGGAGATCAAAGAGGTTCTTCCTAGACCAACGGTGGTGATGAGAACAGGGGTGGGGGGTGTTGTGATGAAAAGGGTGTTCTCAGGGTTGTAGTGCTCAGAATAAAAACCTGCCACAAGTGCTAGCGGAATTCCTAGTCCTCTAACCTGTGTCCGCTGTCTCTACTATCCTCCCACCACCCTCGTACCCACCCCCACCTTCCCCGGAGCTACCGTCACTCACCGGATCCGCTGCAACTCTCCTAAGTTGTGGCCGCTCCCCAGCCTCCTCTGGGGGACACCACCACTCCTCGCTCCACCACTTGTCTGTCTTCTCCTCTAGCACTCCGCTCCGTCTTCACTCTCCGCGCTGTACACCCCTCTGCTCCTTCGCCGGTTGACGACTCTCCCTCTTGGTCCTGGTCCTTTTTCAGTAGTTGGGAACCACTGCTTCCGGGGTCAGCTCCTCCTGCTTCTCTCTCCTTGCCTCACTCTCGCTGTAGGGAAACACAACAGGTGGGCATGGCTAATTTGGACGTGGCTTCCCGAAACCCGACCCTTGGAATCGGGTCCCTGCTTGAGGAAGAGGTTGGTCGATGTCGTGGACGCCGGTAAGAACGGCGTCCATTTGTTTGCGGGCTCACAGGTACATAAAAAGACGAAAAATCCATGCAAGCATGCAGATAAGGTGGATTTCATACACAGTGTATATGAAAACCTATATTTGTACTTGACTGTGTCACTTACAAATGACTACTGATTAGTATTTTAAAAAGGGTGCTGTAGTAAAAACATACAACAAAATAGTATTATTTTCTCTATACAATGCATGTACGAATTAAAGAATTCATTGTGTGATGATTCAGTGTACATTTGAGACATAAAATAGTACTTTTTGTATTGCATTGCAAGCACAGCAATGGAAGCAGAATGATGAAGCAGCCAGCCAGTAGCATTAAGTGAGACTGAAGTACTCCTCTCGGTGGAGTAATAGCCCTTCTATGTATACTTTAAGAATTGCTAACAATAAGTCCTTCACATAGCTCACCTGTGAAGCCAGACTTAAAAAGTGAGCCAGTGAGTTGAAGTTGTCCCTACCGTAGAAAAAAACTCCCCTTCAATAAATCCTTCCTGTGTTTTTCCACATCAACTAAATCAATCAACTAAAATAGCAGATGTCAGAGATACTGCAAAATACCCTTTAAAACATCCCCTTACAAAATGTTGCTCTGCCAAGAGCACAATATGGGTGATTTTCGTCATGAGCACAAAAGTGGGGGCAATAACTTAGTTTTCTCTGTTTAAAGTAATGCTCACATTGTGCGATAATATTGGATGTAACGTGTTATTTGTACTGCGTCAATTTCTAGCTCTCAAGGTCTCAGAAAACGACACCACTGTTATTATTAACCTTTCTCAAAATAAGTAACCCTGAAAATGTGCGGAGAGTAGGCGCTGTTCCATCTTGATCGATACACTGAAGATTGCGAGAACAATCCAGAGATTTGAGACAATTTGAAGCAATTTGATGTACGTGGGCTGTAATGGTTTGAGGACGTTTTCTCATGTGTTTATGCTTTATGTTCACGAAGAGAAATGTGTTTGCCTTCATTACAGAACAGCAGGAATGTAGCAAAGGTTTTCTGTTACATTTTGTTGTCAAGGCTAGCGTCAGATAGGTAACATCGCAGCTTTTGTTTTCTGAACATTCTATGCATATTTCATAGAGAGTAAACATCACATGGGCATGTTAGCACTGGTTTCCCTCTAGTTCACTATATCCCTTTTTGACTGATGGAACTCTTACCGTTGTGGGTTTGTGTTGCCTCTAAGCCTCACATCGGAGTCTCCTTGTTCGTGTGTTGTATATTTAGATACACAACATGCATTCTGTAAACATTCTAGGTGTCTTCATTCTAGTTATGAGCTTAGAGAACCCTCGATCATGAATCTTTCTAATTGGAAATACACATGCCAAGCCGCCTGGGTGCTATACTCTCGAGGTTTATTAACAAAAGCCTGATGCAAAGGGCAAAATCCATAGTGAACAACCAAAGCCCTCCAGAAAGGCAGGTACAGATACTTATTTGTGATAAGTATAAACAATCAGTATGTTCCTCATACTCCTGGTGCTAGCGGATCACACGCTCTAGTGTGGGAACATGTTTGTGTATCAACCCTTTAAGGGTATGGGGACTGTATCCTAGCGGTCTATCTCCCAATCGTCACCTATCCCTCTCATGTCCGTCTTTGATCCATCACAGTACCAGCCACTGTCTGTAATACATGTCCAAGACCTGCAAGGCATGGGGCAGCGGCTGTGGACCAAATATCTGTTTAAACAGACTACATTCTGGCAACATACATTTTCCTTGTGTGCACTGTAACTCTTCTAATGGGATGGTCTCCATTAGTGCTACCTTGTAGGTTGAAGAGCGGGGGAAACACCGGATGGACGACAGGGTCTAGAACGGTGCTTGGGTGCCACATATGAGTCCGACTGACATATAGTAAATGATAGTCTGGTCAGATGTAGAACTGCACGTCAAAAAACACTCTTTCAGGAAGATTGTTCTTAGGATCTCCTCTTGGGTAAAAACAGGGAAAGAAATGGATTCAGTGCTTTTAGGACTGGGCGCCTGGCCCTCTCACTTTCCCAAAAAGGTGCTGCCATTTTCACTTTGGAGATCAGTCCATGGGCCCCTGAGGCAGAGGACCATAAGCGTGCAGGATCTGTTGATCAGGCAGAGGTGTGGTTAGCACAACAAGAGTAAGAAGTGTGGCACTGTCACATTCGGGAATGATGTGCCCATGCATGTGTAGGTCATGGCATTAATCTTCCCACTCATATTAAACTGGGATTTAATTCTTGGAAGTAAATGTATTTTGATTGATTGGAAACTGGGGTCTTTGGCATGCCTCTACTAGAAACTGTATGCACATGGGAGCATAGCCAGTATGAGAGGCATAGATTCGGTTTAGATTGACCCAGAACTTGCAGAAAGTATTGAGGTTTAGGGTAGGTAGGAGACTTCCCATTACCAGGATCACAGACACCAGCCATGGGCAAGAGGAAGACTGTACCCTCAGGACACCCTTGAGGTTCATTGGTATCGAAAAAAGCTCTTCTGACCACCAGCACTACACCTTTCGACTCTGAGGTTCACTTGCAGTGTGAAGAGGTAATCCAGGTGAGCAGTCTTCTGCATGGGATGGCAGGGTTTGTGGTGAACATGATCTGAAATGGACTTTGCCCGCCAAGTTGGAGAGACAACTTTCATTGATGAATTTTCACATGCATTCAGTCGCTGTTTGGTAGATTGCGACAAGCTGTGGCCAGACAGCGAGTTTCTAGCTGAGAATGGACACTGCGGAGGCAGTGAATATGTTGCTTGAATTGTTCTACAAAAACAACAGGTGATGGACCGAATGAGGATCAATGTCACACATTCAACCCAGTCAAAAGATCTGGGTCCTAATCCATCGTTTTTTTGCACTCCACACCACCCTGGGTTAGACCATGGCGATATGCAAATCAGCTCTGACCCTGTGCCCCATGGGAACAGTCCAGTCCGAACTACAAAAGCCATGTCCTTCCCAGAACGGAATCAAGCATCCGAGGACCGGACCGGTTTCGAGGTAACACCTCTCATCAGCCCGGCTAGCTTGACTCCAGTGGTGTGGAGTGCCTGGGACCCACGTCTGGGCATCCCCAGTACACTTATAGCGAGTTTGCAAAAACAACAGGTGATGGACCGAATGAGGATCAATGTCACACATTCAACCCAGTCAAAAGATCTGGGTCCTAATCCATCGTTTTTTTGCACTCCACACCACCCTGGGTTAGACCATGGCGATATGCAAATCAGCTCTGACCCTGTGCCCCATGGGAACAGTCCAGTCCGAACTACAAAAGCCATGTCCTTCCCAGAACGGAATCAAGCATCCGAGGACCGGACCGGTTTCGAGGTAACACCTCTCATCAGCCCGGCTAGCTTGACTCCAGTGGTGTGGAGTGCCTGGGACCCACGTCTGGGCATCCCCAGTACACTTATAGCGAGTTTGCAAAAACAACAGGTGATGGACCGAATGAGGATCAATGTCACACATTCAACCCAGTCAAAAGATCTGGGTCCTAATCCATCGTTTTTTTGCACTCCACACCACCCTGGGTTAGACCATGGCGATATGCAAATCAGCTCTGACCCTGTGCCCCATGGGAACAGTCCAGTCCGAACTACAAAAGCCATGTCCTTCCCAGAACGGAATCAAGCATCCGAGGACCGGACCGGTTTCGAGGTAACACCTCTCATCAGCCCGGCTAGCTTGACTCCAGTGGTGTGGAGTGCCTGGGACCCACGTCTGGGCATCCCCAGTACACTTATAGCGAGTTTGCAAAAACAACAGGTGATGGACCGAATGAGGATCAATGTCACACATTCAACCCAGTCAAAAGATCTGGGTCCTAATCCATCGTTTTTTTTGCACTCCACACCACCCTGGGTTAGACCATGGCGATATGCAAATCAGCTCTGACCCTGTGCCCCATGGGAACAGTCCAGTCCGAACTACAAAAGCCATGTCCTTCCCAGAACGGAATCAAGCATCCGAGGACCGGACCGGTTTCGAGGTAACACCTCTCATCAGCCCGGCTAGCTTGACTCCAGTGGTGTGGAGTGCCTGGGACCCACGTCTGGGCATCCCCAGTACACTTATAGCGAGTTTGCAAAAACAACAGGTGATGGACCGAATGAGGATCAATGTCACACATTCAACCCAGTCAAAAGATCTGGG
Source organism: Lissotriton vulgaris (assembly GCF_964263255.1). NCBI lineage: Eukaryota > Metazoa > Chordata > Amphibia > Caudata > Salamandridae > Lissotriton > Lissotriton vulgaris. The sequence continues at coordinate 782,028,743 of NC_141687.1, read as the reverse complement.
TCCTAATCCATCGTTTTTTTGCACTCCACACCACCCTGGGTTAGACCATGGCGATATGCAAATCAGCTCTGACCCTGTGCCCCATGGGAACAGTCCAGTCCGAACTACAAAAGCCATGTCCTTCCCAGAACGGAATCAAGCATCCGAGGACCGGACTGGTTTCGAGGTAACACCTCTCATCAGCCCGGCTAGCTTGACTCCAGTGGTGTGGAGTGCCTGGGACCCACGTCTGGGCATCCCCAGTACACTTATAGCGAGTTTGCAAAAACAACAGGTGATGGACCGAATGAGGATCAATGTCACACATTCAACCCAGTCAAAAGATCTGGGTCCTAATCCATCGTTTTTTTGCACTCCACACCACCCTGGGTTAGACCATGGCGATATGCAAATCAGCTCTGACCCTGTGCCCCATGGGAACAGTCCAGTCCGAACTACAAAAGCCATGTCCTTCCCAGAACGGAATCAAGCATCCGAGGACCGGACCGGTTTCGAGGTAACACCTCTCATCAGCCCGGCTAGCTTGACTCCAGTGGTGTGGAGTGCCTGGGACCCACGTCTGGGCATCCCCAGTACACTTATAGCGAGTTTGCAAAAACAACAGGTGATGGACCGAATGAGGATCAATGTCACACATTCAACCCAGTCAAAAGATCTGGGTCCTAATCCATCGTTTTTTTGCACTCCACACCACCCTGGGTTAGACCATGGCGATATGCAAATCAGCTCTGACCCTGTGCCCCATGGGAACAGTCCAGTCCGAACTACAAAAGCCATGTCCTTCCCAGAACGGAATCAAGCATCCGAGGACCGGACCGGTTTCGAGGTAACACCTCTCATCAGCCCGGCTAGCTTGACTCCAGTGGTGTGGAGTGCCTGGGACCCACGTCTGGGCATCCCCAGTACACTTATAGCGAGTTTGCAAAAACAACAGGTGATGGACCGAATGAGGATCAATGTCACACATTCAACCCAGTCAAAAGATCTGGGTCCTAATTCATCGTTCTACAGCAAAACACACAAGATGATGGACGGAATGTTGCACAATGGCAAAACATTCACCCCAGTCACAGATCTGGGTTTAATCCATCGTTATTTTGCTCACCAAGCCACCCCAGTTCAGACATGGCCATATGCAAATCAGGCATGACCCTGTGCCTCATGGGAACTGTCCAGCCCGAACTGCCAAGCCGCGTCTTCCCTGGACCGGAATCAAGCATCCTAGGACCGGTTTCTGGCTATCAGCCGTCCTCAGCCAGGATAGCTTGACTCCAGTGGCGTAGTGAGCACGGGACCCACGTCTGAGCATACCCTTCCCCCATAGGGTGAACAGCAAAACACACAAGATGATAGACGGAATGTTGCACAATGGCAAAACATTCACCCCAGTCACAGATCTGGGTTTAATCCATCGTTATTTTGCTCACCAAGCCACCCCAGTTCAGACATGGCCATATGCAAATCAGGCATGACCCTGTGCCTCATGGGAACAGTCCAGCCCGAACTGCCAAGCCACGTCTTCCCTGGACCGGAATCAAGCATCCTAGGACCGGTTTCTGGCTATCAGCCACCCTCAGCCAGGATAGCTTGACTCCAGTGGCGTAGTGAGCACGGAGCCCACGTCTGGGCATACCCTTCCCACATAGGGTGAACAGCAAAACACACAAGATGATGGACGGAATGTTGCACAATGGCACAGGGTCAGACTGATTTGCATATGGCCATGTCTGAACTGGCGTGGCTGAGTGAGCTAAAGAATGGTAATGGATTAAACCCAGATCAGTTGACTGGGGGTGAGTGTTTGATTTGCTCAAACGCTCCGTCCATCATCCCCTTTTGTATCGCTTTGTTCGCCCTAAGTTGGCAGGGTATGCTCAGACGTGAGTCCCTTGCTCTCTTGACCACTGGATTCAAGATAGCCTGGCTGATGAGGATTATGAATCCCAAGCCGGTCCCCGGATACTTGTTTCCGGTCCAGGGAAGACATGGCTTGGCAGTTCGGGCTGGACTGTTCCCATGAGGCACAGGGTCAGACTGATTTGCATATGGCCATGTCTGAACTGGGGTGGCTGAGTGAGCTAAAGAATGGTAATGGATTAAACCCAGATCAGTTGACTGGGGGTGAGTGTTCGATTTGCTCAAACGCTCCATCCATCATCCCCTTTTGTATCGCTGAATTGTTCTACAGTCACCTCAACAGAGAAATATAAATTCAGTAAAGCTGGAGACACTGGAGGGGTTGAAGGACGAATCATGGGTGCCTCAATTACAACCGCATAAGGATCAAGTTAGTCTTTTGGCTTGCAGTGTTCCTAATTGTCACGAGTGCCAATGGTAAGGTATCTGGCCACTTCAGTCCTGTTTCATCACATTATGTGTTCTACTTTCCCTGGGGGCGCGGGCAGGTACATAGAGTTAAAATGTTGTTGAGTCTCTAGAGCGTTGCACAGTCCCTGGGCTACAGTGGGCACCCAAGGGGCACACCCTGCACCTCAAACTGGAATAAGACAGTTCAACGCATGTCATGTGTCCTCCTCCGCTGCTTCAGAAAGATCATTAGTCATTTGGGTAAATACGTATGAATGAGGCACTGCTGTAGGGGTATAAGTTGGCACTCTAGTCCTCATATTACTAGTTTGGAATCTCAGTTTCTCTTAGGTGTTAACACTCTTGAGACTCCTGTCAGGGTTTGTAGGCTTCTCAAAAGAATTGAGGAAATCTAACCTTGCTTTGGAGTGGACACTTTCTTAGCCTCCATAAGTCGTTCCTAAAGTTTATTTAAACATTCATATCGAAGGAATGTCCTTCCAAAAATGGCTTCTTACATGACCATTAATTAATTTGATCTGATTCTTAGTTTACCTGCATGTGCTTTTACTACTGATGGTACACAACATGGATGGAAGTTACTTTAAGTAGGCCTTACTTCGTTTTGATTCTCGAGATCTCATTTTTCTTTAAAACATCCAAATTCACCCCCAGGCAAGAATCTTGGGTGGTCTTCGACATTGTGTCACAGTTGATCCCGTGGAGCAGTTGGGAAAATAAGGTAAAAGGGAAACAGGGGAGGCAGGCTGTCCTTGTCAGCTACCATGGGGTGAGATTGGAAATTTTGAAAATTACATTCACACTTCCATGCTTCCCCTTTGCAGTCAAAACACCTCTGCCCCCTTCCTATTGAGGCCTACAGAAGGTCCAGGACAGCTGAACCAGTGCACCCCTTCCACCACATGCACTAAATAGGATCTACAGTGGGACCTAGGCAACCATTGCTATCCGGTCTGAGCTTCCTGCTCTAGTACTGTGGATATCAGTCGCGCTACTATCTTCTAGGTCCCGGTACTCCCCTCGGTTCTACATATCCATTTTATCCTATTGTCACCTATTACAGATGAAAAATGTGAAATTTTAAGTAATGAAAAACGATCTAATAAGTATTCAGAAATCCTAAAGACTCGCATTTCAAATTGAAATGTTCTAGACTATATTACCTGATTGACAAGCGAAACACCAGACCGTTCTCCCCCGAGCTCCCCATGGGGAAATCTGTCTTACCTTTGGTTCATAAGTTTATCGAGTGGAGGTCCAGTTCAGCTCCAGTTACCACTCCTTAGCTATTCTTGAGAATTTTGGGTTTAGGGGTTATTGTATAAAAGTGGTTCTCGACATAAACCAAAATTATTAGTCAGTGAATTACAGAGTCAATCAACTGGGGTTCCCCTGGAAATATTGGTGAGGTCAAACCTGCCAGGCTCAGGCAAATACAAATGTATACACTATGATTCCGTTCCCAAAATGAATGCTGGCATCAGTCTAGCTGAGCTCAAAGGAACAAGGAAATGCAACTTCAAAGTTGCAAAAATGTAAACAGTTTTTGCCTGACCAAGCTTTTCACAGTTTCTCGTCTCGAGTGCCCAATATGAAGTTTCCCTCATTGTCAGAGTTGAGCATATCTTGACTGCAATATCAACACGAGCAGAAAAGCATGCCTGAAGCAGTTTACAGATACACTGAAACAACAAAAAAACATTATTTTTGTTTCACAGAAGAATGATAAGAAACAGAGACAGGTACAAGTGAGTGGAGTCAGTCAGAGGTGAACCCCTCCCAAGGGCAGCTTCAATGGATCAAGAGTGGATGTGCCAAAACAGGAGAAATCAGGAGAGAGGTACAACATGGAGAGGAACAAGAACCATGGGGAACTCTTCTAATGGAGGAAGGAGGGCAATGTAGTTAGGAACTGGAACACAGTATGTTGGAAGTCAAATACCTAAGCAATCAAGACGGGAAAGGAGGAACAGGATGCGTCAACAAGTCACATTATAGATTTAGGAAATTGCAGAGACACTGCCCTTCTGTGGCTGTCCTCCTGCCCTTCTTTTTTAAAAGCCTTTCCCTAATTACTAATTGGTGTCATGTGAGCGGGCTGGCTTGGTGAGTGAAAGTGAGGGAAGCCTGCACTACAAAGGCAGAGCATACTTGCCATTGTGTCAGTGCTTCCTGGGGCCCATTGCTGTGTCGACTGCCACCTGACATGATGTCCACAGCCTCCATGGTGCTCTTCCCCACTGCTGCAGTCTCCTGAAGTCAACTCTTCCGCTGTGACCAGGTCATGCACTTGAGTATATATGTGGTGCATGTTGGGACTCATAATTGCGATGTGGTGGTGAAATCCAGTAGACAGATTTTGAATTCAACTAAGGTTAAGGTATTATAATCAAACTCATGCACACATTTTTTTTTAATTTGTTTCTGATTACCATTTCTCAATTGCATTGACGGAAGCAGTTTCCGTTTTAAACTATAATACTTTTAAGTAACTTGGCGGATAACAAGAATTAGCTTGTACCCTGTTCTTAGCTTGCGGGTGCTTTAATAATATAAAAAACATTTTTGACCATAGGCCATTTATGCATAAACTTTTATATTCTTTTAAATTCCTTTCTGGGCTAACTTTACTGAAAGTAAGGTGCCGGGCAGTGAAAATTTACCTGTATATCTGCCCATTTAAATTAGGTGGGCAGACATAGAGGTTAGTCTCTGGTGGCCCTTAATCCATCAGGCCATCAGAGGGGTGTAACCGTGGTGGAGACAGAGTAGTCTTCTAAATTCGGTGGTCAAACTAACGTCATAGTGGTAAGAATTCTTGGTCACCAGTCCGATGGAGTATCCTTAAAGCCAAGGTTTAAATCAGCCCCTTCATTTTAAATGAGGAAGATGTAATTTACGAGGTGGTGAAGAAACATAACAACAGATTCAATGTCAACCAATTCAGGTGGCAGTCAGACATATGTTTTTAAACGTGGTTCGAAAGGCTGGTAAAAATGTTGATACATTTGTAACTGCCTTACACAAGGTCTTTTCTGATTGGCAATTTGCCAATTTCACATATTGGCTGGTACACATTTAAAGGCATCCAACAGAAACTGTTTTTTATAGGTAATCCCACATTAGAAGAAACAAGATGGCAAAAAGTGTTGAAAGTGTCAGCAAGAGATATGGACTATAGATAGCCAGAGCCTGTTGGTGCCACACACTCTAAACTGGGCAAAAGTAAAGTGTTATTTAAAATACAATGTATGTCTCAGATGTCGGTATCAGTCATATGGGTAGCGAGGCACACCTTGTTCTCCAAGGAATGTAGCATACAGGTTTTGCACACATTAGAGCACTTTGCTGAGGTACACTAAAATAATAAATGTAGAAGTAGCAGAATAGCCAATGTATCCCATGATTCAACAAATGTTGTAGAGGAGGAACATTGCCAAGATACACTGCAGGAAATGTGGTGATGAAACTGGAGTGAGGAAAGGCGACTTATATACTGCTTTAGAGGTAGGAGACAAAGTTCTGCACTAGTAGTTGATTGTGGGGCCAAGATTAAGATACTGAACTACACATTGTTTGTGAAGAAGTGGTATGATAGGTCTCTGGAACCATCAGACTACTCTCCATGGTTTCTACAAAGGGCATACAATTGAGTTGATGCAGTTCTTTGAGGGCATTGTAGAGTTTAAAGGAAGATGCATTCAAGGCAAAGTTTATGTGGTAGTCAAAGGATTCAATATGTTTGGATGGTTTCACCAGGGTCTTTTTGCCATGGTTTGGACCCATGTGCAAGAAATAGGCAATGGTCATTAGAGGTTACATTTTGATGGAAGAAGTGATGAATAATGTACCCCAATGTGTTTTCTGATGGCTTACGCAAAAACAAATGTTTCAGACACAAGATCAAAATTAAGGTGGGAGGGATCTCAGTTAAACCTAAATGGAGGGGAGTGCAATTCAGCATCAGAGATGATTTAGAAAATAAACTAACAACCTAATGTTGGAAGGGCATTATAGAACTAGTAAAGCCACCCTGGTATCTGTCATACCTGGTCATGGCGCGCAAACTCAATGATGAATTGATGGCCCATGTTGATCTTTGTAGCCATAAAAAATAGATGTGGATTGAGTCCCACTCCTTGCAAAAGATAACACAAATGTTGGCAATGTTGCTGAGTGCTAAGTAGCTCACCAACCCCAAACTCAGTCAGGTGGAACTTGACCTTGAGTTCAAGCACTATGTGGCATTAATATCCCTAGGTGATGTGTTACAGTATTATTGGATGCCATCCTGGCTAGCTTTTGTGACATCTCTCTTTCAGCATATAACTTTCTGCATGCTTAAGATGGTTAGAGGGGTGGCTGTGTTCCAGGATGATATGCTGATCCTTGCAGCTGATCGAGATGAACATGATCACATCTTGGGTCAAGTTGTATCAATCCTGCATGGTCATGGAGTTGTCCTGAAACAAGAACATTTTCTGAAGGACAAAGTCAAATTATTGGACCATGTTATTTCTAGAAACACAATCAACCTCATATGAAGAGTTATACCAGGATCCTTACTCAACCCCACTCTGTTCAACCCCTCATCACCCCCTCACCAGCATCATAAGTGCCCATGGCATCACCATCACATTCTATGCTGACAACACCCAGTTCATACACCAGTTTGTCTTCCTGCATTACCGGGGTCACCAGATGGATGAAAACCGACTGCCTCAAGTTCAATAAAGACAAGAAAGAAGTTGTAATCTTCAGCAAAGACACCTTGCTTTGGGACTCCACCTGGTGGCCTGCCGATCTCAGCTCCACACCTCTTCCGACACACCACACAAAGATCCTCAGGATAATAATCGGCAACCAACTCATTATGGTCGTCCAAGTGAATGCAGTCTCTGCCTCCTGATTCCACACACATTTGAAGATGCTCAACGTTCAAATTGCTCCTCACCAACACTCATAGAATCATCATCCAAGCCCTACTCACCAGCAAGCTGGACTACGGTAATGCGCTCAATGCTGGAATCAATTCTCAACTGATACAAGACTCTAGACCATACAAAACTGTGTAGCCAGGCACACCCAAAACCTTCCACTCTGCACTCTCATCACCCCGACCCTCAAAGAGCTCCACTGGCTCCCAAATCACAAATAAGTACTCTTCGATCTCCTCGCGTACACATACAAAGCCTCACACAATATTGGTCCCATGTTACTCAACAACTGCATACATTTCCACAAATCTGCAAGACACCTCTGCTCAGCCAGACTCCTGCTCGTACATACTGCCATATATGCAGAACCAGATCTAGTGGGCATGCCTTGTACTTCACTCCTAAAGCCTGGAACAACCTGCCCCTGCATATAAGAGTCTCCTCCTCATTTTAAAATTCCACAGGAAACTTAAGTCATAGCTCTTCACCTAGCCTGACCCTGGCTCGGACAACACAGCTCCTGCTTCTGTGCCAGGATGCCTTCCCATATGAGTTTTGCGCCATACAAATACACACATCATAACATACCATAACATAACTAAGGCTATTGCATCTAAACCTTGTTTGGTCAATGTTTTAGTTGACATACCTCCACATGAAGAGATTGACACTTTGAAATCCTTTCTGGGGTTTCAGCACATTTTTATTCCTGCTTAGTTGAGGATTATGCATCAAAAGTGAAGCCTTTGTCCAACCTTTTGAAAAAGAGATACATGTTTCTAGTGGAACCATGAGTGTCAGGAGTCATGTCAAAACCCAACTGATTATCTCTAAATGATTGAAACCTTTTGACTACATATTGCTGTGCTGCTTCATGGAAGATGCCAGGACTTTTGGGATGGTGACAGTCCTTAGAAAGGATGATCATGATTTTACTTTATGTTATGCCTCGAGGGTTTAAAAGATGTCGAGCTCCATTACTTGGCAATAGAAAAGGAATTGTTAGCATGTGGTGGGCCATCCAGAAATGTCACTGTTATGCACAAGGATGGAGATTCTTGATTTAAACTGAACAGAAACATCTTAATTATATACTCACTGGTATAAATGTGAAAGGTTGCACACCAAGAAATGCAAGATTGTCCACAAATCTATGACAGTACCAGTTTAACTTTCACCATACTATAGGTGAGAAGAATACCAGAACAGGTTAACTGTCGCACATTTTCATTGATGGTGAATTGGTTAGCAATGAAGGAGGCTGTGACCTGGAAACAGCCTAATTGCTGCGGTGGACACTGAGAAAGTTTGTGTATTTTCTGGCCATGTCTGACAAAAGACATTGTGTGAGGATGAAGTTGAAGCATGTGGCATATTTTTTCAAACATGAGTGGCTAATAGAGAGGAATGTTGATGTAGCATTAGCCTTTTATGAAAGTGCAGATGAACTGTCAACAGAGGATGGTTTGGCTAGGGGGTGCGATACATATGTTCTGCTGGAGAACTTCTGCAGTACACACAAAGGGCATCTAAGTTGTTCGATGCCAAATGTAGGGTCAGAGCTGTATTTTAGTGGCCTCATGTGGACAAACATATTGACAAAGATGTAAAAAGTGTGTGACATGTGCCAGTAGTGAGAAGAAACTAAAAGCTTCTCCCCCTCCTTCCACCTCCCTTCACCACCCAATACCAAGAAAATTAGCTTCAGGAGGACATGGAAGAAGATAGGAACTGATATGGTCGATCCCTTCATCTTGTTGCAAGTCACTTACATTTTGCATTGGTTCTTATGTACTACCATAGTAAGTGACTGGAAACCAGGTTTAAACCAGAATCTAATTTGAAGGTGGTGGTGGAACTCTAGAAGGACGTGTGTGTTGATACGATGGAATTTCTGAAATCCAGTAATGTGAAACATCTCAGGAGCTCGCCGTATCATCCACAGATCAATGGCCAGGTGGAGAGTATGAAATGGATGTCGGATCAATCCATAAAATGGTCTATGGTCAATAACTGTGCTGTGTCTTATGCTGTTAGGACTATGGCACGCTTCTATCATATCATGCCACACTGAGTCATACAAGTGTCTCCTTTCAAGTTGCTTCAGGGCAGGAAGCCTACTACCAAGTTTTGCCAAGTTTGCATGTCGAAATGGGTTAATCAAGGTCTCTCGGTCCAGGAGCTTGATGCTTTAGTCAGCATATGCTCAAGGTGCCCAGTCTAAACAGAGTCAGCTTTTTGATGTATTGAGAAAAGTAAAAGTCATACCATTCAATGTTGGTGATGTTGTGCGTATAAAGAAACCTGGTCACATTCGGAAGGGTGAAAACAAGTTTGGGAACCCGGTGGATATGGTGTGTGGGAATGCAATCAAGGACGTCATACTGGAAGGGTTAGGCTGATGTGGTCCGCTCTATCTCTCATCAGGTTAATGTTGCTACTCCAGCAGGGTGAGAAACTCCATGTCATGACCTGAACCCTGGTAATTGGGTTCATTTGTTGCTACTCCAGCTGGGTGAGAAAGTCCATGTCTTGACCTGACCCTGGTAATTGGGTTCATGTGAAGAACACATTACAGTATTTTATTTTCACACCATGCAACACTTTCACGAGAAAGAGTGATGAAAGTGCAGCATAGTGTAAATCACTGCACACAGTTACAAAGTGAGGAAGATTCAAGCGGTGGGGATAACTCTGCTCAGAGCCATCAAATACAGGTATATCTCCCTCTGTAATATTCTTACTGCCTGCTTGTTCAAGCCTGTTTTTTCCTTTCACTGTTTTCTTTTTCTTTTTTTTGAAGATGAAAATGCATGTAGTTTATCCACCACTGTACTGCCTCTTCTGGTTTTAGACCCTTGCATTATGTGGTTCCAAAGACTGTTGATTGGTGGTTCTTTTCAAATGTTGTATGGGAAGTTTCAGCTGACTGTCCACCTGAAGCACTGAAGAGCTGAAGAGTGAAGCTGCTAGAGAGAAAGAACAGCAAAAGAGCCATGCATTTCCTGGCATCATCCCTGCACCTGCTAAAGAAGCTGCACAAGCACTTGTGCAATACCAGAGACAGTGTGAAACATTGGTCTTCAAAGAAGGCCAGAACACAGGAAACATGACTCCTTCAAACATAGAGTAGCCAGAAAAATAAAATACTCCATACTTGAACCATACCTTTAATCACACTGAGCACTTGAAGTGAGCAAATCTGACACTACTTGGGAGACGTCCCTTCACACTTTTAGCCATCTTCCATCCAAGTATCTTTCACCCTTCTCTCGATTCATTCATCTGTCAATCCCATCACCTTTCCTTCCACCCATCCATCCTTTCATGTACATTCATCATTTTACTCACCCACCCATCAATGTATTCATGTGTGTATCTTAATATCTTTATTCGGCAACTTGATCACCATAAAAGAATACATATAAAATACATTTCCAATACACAATAAAATATTAAAATACAGTAAAAGAATAAGGTGCAACACAATCACCAATTTGCTACCAGCAGATATGGCATCAGACCGTTGGGCCCCCCGACTGCAGTTTCAGTAAGCGGGATCGCGTCATCCATGCACTTCCCAAGAACTTTGCTACCCCACAAATCATAAAGGAAGATGATGAGTCCGTGGAGAGTACACGAAGAGCCTGTCTATGGCACCTCAACCCCAGTTCCCTGCAGACAGGTTTCAGCCAAAATTTCCGCGCCCCTTTATAAGCTGGGCAGGCAAAAAATAGATGGGCCACAGACTCTGTTGGTGCTACACAGCCAGGGCATGAACGCAGGGGGGCACCAGAGTTTGACCACCTCACCATAAAGTCATGCACCGGAAGCGTCCCATATCGCAGTTTTAGGTATAGTGCGCGATCAAAGGGTTTAGTTATCAGGTCGAGGAAGGGTTCCAATTTCCTCACACATTTAAATACAAAAATTGGTCCGTGAGTGAGCCCCCATCCGTGGCCCTCAACACATTACTCTGAACCCAGTCCCAGTATAACTTTTTGATCACATCCTTTGGTGGCGGCGATTGTGACTCCCAAGCATCTCTTAGCCCTAACTTAAGAACCAAGTCTTTCAAATTATTCAACCATCCAATTTTTTTTCCCGTGTCCAGTAAAAGAAGATCGTCCAGCCCCTCAGCATATTTTGCAAGCTCTTCCGTTCTTCTTAAACGGGTCCAAAAGAGCAACGGGCGTAGCCTTACCAAGTCCTTAAATGCTCTTCTGCCCAGATCTAATCTCAGGGGAATTAGTGGGGTGGAAGCAGGAAGAGCCACCACCTTCCTTAGAAAATTATTTTCCGCTGTCGATAGATCTGATACATTTTCGAACCCCCAAAGTTCAGAGCCATATAATGCAGCTGGGAGAATCTGACCCTCGTATATGGCCATGGCCGGGGAGACAGGTTTACTACATGATTCACGGACTTCCCTCAGAATCACCCCCGATACTCTTTGATGACTGAGTAACATTTTGGCCAAGTGATCCTTCCAGGTCATTCGGCTGTTTATCCGGACACCAAGGTAGTCAAAAGACTCAACCAGCTCCAAAGGGACACCATTAAGCAGGAAATTATTTTTGAATCTTTTAGAGGGGGAGAGTGCCATCAATTTAGTTTTTGAGGTATTGATGGTTAAGCCTCTGGCGGTACAGAAGGAGCTAAACCGGTTCAAGAGTTTTTGTAGACCCACTGGTGATTTGGAGATTAATATGGTGTCATCGGCAAAGAGTAAAGTGGGGATTCTTTCCCCCGCCAGGGATGGGGCATCCGTCTCCTCCCCCTTCAGATGGTCCACCACTCCATTCACGAATAGGGAGAAGAGGGTCGGAGCCATAACACATCCCTGACGTACTCCTCTCCGCACAGGGATCCTCTCTGTCAATTGTCCCTGGGGTCCCCATCTAACCTTCGTGTAATTCCCCTCGTGGAGCTTTACGATAAGGTTCAGGAGACCACTTGGGAAACCCATCTCTCCTAGAATCTCCCATAATTTTGCCCGGGGGACCAGGTCAAAAGCCGTCTTGAGATCTATTAAGGCCATATATAAACTGCCTTTCTTGATGGTAACTGCCTTCCAATAGATAACAAAAAAACGAAAGACCTGGTCCATCGTGCCTACCTTTCTTCTGAACCCCGCCTGTAGGTGAGAGAGAATACTGGCCTCCTCCATCCAATCTCCTACTCTTGAGATGATGACCCTGCCGACCACTTTCTGAATTATGTCTATCAGACTAATAGGTCTGTAGTTCGCAGGGTCGTCTCTTACCCCCTTCTTGAACACGGTTACTACCTATGCCCCTTTCCAGGAGTCTGGCACCTGGTGACCCCTGGTGATCAAATTCATTATAGTAGCGATTAATTTAGCCCAAGCCTGCGGCTCCGCTATCAACAGGTCTCCAGAATCCCGTCCTGTCCAGCTGCTTTCTTTGGGGTTAGGTGCCTGATCGCCATCACTACTTCCATGGTCGTAAATGGAGGATCGTCCACCCCAGAGAAAACTCCATCTCTCAAACTATCTGCCCCAGGGCTAGTTGTTTCCTCATTACCTCCATAAAGGGATGAGAAATGATCAAACCATTGCTGGCTGGTTATATGTGCAGCCAATGGTTGCGATTTCCTCTGCCTAGTTCTATTGATCAGGTCCCAGAAAAGGTTCGGGTTCCTACTACTTACAGCATTGGATAAGTCCTGCCAATGCTGTTCCTCCCACTCCTGCTTGGCCAATAATAATACATTTAGGTATTCCTTCCTGGCCGCTCTAACCAGCAAAGGATCCCCAGAAATCAGGGCTTTTGTCAGATTTTTCCTTTTGCCCTTACACAGGACTGTATACCAAGGTTTATTAGAAGAGGGGGGATTGACAGTATCCCTATTGCTTTTCCCTTTCGAGATGAAAAATTTGCCAACATTATCAATTGTAGCTTTATAGGCTGAGTCAAGGGAGGGGTATGGGACCCTGCTGGTCTGATTTTCACCCACCCAATCTTCCAGATCAGAAGACAAGCCCTCAACCAATAATTTTATCGCCCCTAAATCTTCCTCCTTGAGTTTAGCCTTATTCCATTTTAATCTACGGTTGTTATTATAGGGGATAATCTCTTTAGATGTTTTTAAGGTGACATTCATCCTCCTATCTTTAAGGGTGCCCCAATAAAACTTGCAGCACAAGGGATTGTGATCGCTATCCTGGCTTGGGAGGACTTCCATGTCAATAAGCTCTGCCCAAAAATTAATATCCATTAGGATATAGTCAATTCGGGATGGCCCAGTAAGCCTATTAAAGGCCAATGCCCCTGCCTGGTCGGATATAGTCCTGCCATTGAGGGCTCTTAACTTGTGAACCCTGGTCAATGTATTGATTTGAATAGCCCTAGCCGACCACCTCCTAATGGGGGGCAAGGATAAACTTGGGATGGACCATTTTGAATCCTCCTCTTCAATGCCCAAGGGGTCATCTCCGAGGAGGGGTTCAAACGTGCAATTAAAATCACCCCCCACAATAATTTTTGCTGTTGAAGGGCGATTAGCTAAGGCGGAGTCCAGGGCTGTTAAAGTCAGAGAGGTACAGTCACCAGGTGTCCCTCTAGCATAGACATTGAAAATGTCAAGCCTACTACCCTCTAACTTTCCTCTGGAGGAGAGATGGAGTATATCATTACACTCCAAATTGTGGCGTGTGACCACCCAATCCAGTTCTACTTTAATCCAGACCATGAGACCTCCCGCTGGTCTACCCTTTCCCTTACTTACTGCTGACAGAAAATGGGTTGTATACCCTGATTTGTGTAATGGTGATAGGCTCCAAGTTTCCTGAAATAGGCAAACATCGAACCCCTCAATGAACGTATGCCACTCTGGAATGTCTAACTTCCTTTTTAGCCCCGCAATGTTCCAAGAAAGGAAATTTATTACCCGCCTGGTCTTACATCTCCCCCCCTCCTGTGCCGGGTGAATAGGTGTTACGAGGCAACCAACCATGCTAGTCATAGGCCCGTCAAAGGAAGGAACCTCTGTAATGTTATTAATACTAACAGTTTGAGCTGGAAAATAACTACCTTCCCCTATACCTATGCTACCAGATGGTCTTGTTGGGGCCCCCCCACCCAGAAGTTCACTTGCCTCCCCCCCAGGCGCTGAACTTCAATCGCAATCTTCGAGCCCAGAAAGCTGGGAAAACCGATTGTAAGTGTCCAGTGGGGTAAAAGGCCTCAAATGATTCATCCTGGTGCCATGGTTCATCGTATGTCTATAAGGGACAGTAGACCAGGCAGAGATCTGTTCAGGTACCAAGGAAAAGTGTTGCCCAAAATGGGTATAATTGTTATTGTAGGGCAAAGTAAGGGGTGGTCTATAAGAATGAGGTTTATTTGGATATCTAAATGGAGTGTCCTCTGGCCTAGGATAGAAGTATGTTAGGGCCCGAGGAATGATGCAAGTTCCCCCGTTTCCTGGTGGCCAACTTAGGATATAATCAACGGCCCGAGGGTCTCTAAAATTGACCACCACTAGATCCCCCTCCATATTTTTAGTTCTACTCCCCAGTCAGTTAATCCGTCTAACATGGACTATATCTCCATCTATGTTGGGCGCTATCGGCCTATACGTCCTTAACCAATGAATAATTTTATTCTTAAGGTCAACATATCCCTCCTTCTTATTTTCTGCTAGCTGAGGGACCCCTGTTAGGACCACCACAAAGGGCACTGCTTCAAGGGGAATCTCCACTTGTGGCACCTTTTTGCGTGGTATTCTATTATTACTAGTTTCCCCTTGTACATCCTGGTTGTTGCTTGCCGGGACCTTAGGAATAGATTTATTTGAGGCGCCACCCGATTCAACTACTGGTGTCTTTACATGTTTAGGAGGCAGTGGGTTTTCGGAGGGAAGGTCAGCTCTACCCTGGGGCTGAATAGTTTGCTTGGCCGACTGAGCTGGGGCAGGTGGGTTCTTTTGGACAGAGGTAGGGGGGGCCTTATCAGGGGTGTAGGATGCACCCCCCCACTCCCCTGGGTTTTTGACAGAGTGGCCATACTAGTTATAGCTGCTTCCAATATGGTAAGTCTGATTTCCACCTTTTTGATAGACTCATTGATTGGTACAAGGAGAGATCTCAACAAAAACTCCAAGTTTCCTATCAATGTGGGGGGAGGTAAAGTATCAGCTGCTGTATCTCTAATATTACTGTCAGAAGCCACCACCTGCATGGCTACTTCAGGTAAAGTACAAATCAATGATGGTACTACTGCTGGTGTAGAATCCCGAACCTCTGCTGGGGTAATCTCAATTGAAATGGGGGTTGTTGCCCTTTTACCAAACTCAGTATGCGGGGTTTTTGCTTTACCTGGGGCCTCCCTAAGTTTTCTCCTTTTTTTACTAGGTGGTGGGCGATGAATCTGAGCCGCGGGTAGAGGCTTAAGTTTCTGTTTCCTAGGTTTAGGTGTGGCACTAATGCGACTGGGACTAGGGGTAGGAGAAACTATTGTGATATTATCCACAGGCAGACAGGGTGTGGATACAAAATCACGGAACAATAGTGGGACGCCTTCTAGACTAGCATTGTCCTCACTCAAGTCTACTGAACCTCCTTCCCGGGTCATAACAAGCAAGGAGCTATCGTGAGGGGTCTATGCTTCATGCTCTCAACAGAGCGATGGCGCTCTGCCCTACGCTCTGCTAGAATAGAGTCCTTTTCGCCCTCACTCTTCTTCTGAAAATAGTTCTCCAATGACCCATTGCGTAATCTACCTTTTTTTCCAGGGGTATCCTCCTCTGTCGTCATATCCGACGAAGCAGGTCAGGGGCCACTGGGCAGCAGATGTTAGGGAGGTGGCCCAGCCCGGCCTTCTCTGACCTGCGAGGGCCTTAGAGGGCCCGCCCTTGTCCCGGGCTTCTCCCGGCGCGCTCCCGCGCAGCGGTATTCACACGTTATTTTATGGCTGTTATGGTGATGGACGGGTTGTCGGGGGCGGGGCGGGGAGGGAGAGCAGCCCAGGTGGAACGGGCGGGGTTACTGGGACTCCTGGGAAATGTAGTCCCAGCCCTCTTGCTCGCAGCCCTCAGCCCCTGTTTTACCCCAGCAGCAGCTAACAGCCCACAAAGGAGAGCGCCCCTCTGCAAAGCGGGACCCGCGCAGCGGGTTCCGCGAGGCGTTGGTGGAGATGCAAGGAGTCCACGGGCAATCCAAACAGCAAGGCAGGTTTGTCAGGGTGTCCCATGAAGTGCAGGGCAGGCCGGTATTTGATCACCCGGTCGTTGGGGGCGGGGCGGGGAGGGAGAGCAGCCCAGGTGGAACGGGCGGGGTTACTGGGACTCCTGGGAAATGTAGTCCCAGCCCTCTTGCTCGCAGCCCTCAGCCCCTGTTTTACCCCAGCAGCAGCTAACAGCCCACAAAGGAGAGCGCCCCTCTGCGAAGCGGGACCCGCGCAGCGGGTTCCGCGAGGCGTTGGTGGAGATGCAAGGAGTCCACGGGCAATCCAAACAGCAAGGCAGGTTTGTCAGGGCGTCTATGTGTGTATCTATACATTCTTCCACCCATCCATTTTTTCACTCTTCCCCTACTATCCATTCTTCCATTCACACACCCTTTAGACTATTGGTTCTTTCACTCCTCCGTTCATACTGTAATTTATGCATACTTTCACCCTTTCACTCAATCAATCTTTAACCTTTCCTTTCACCTTCTATCCTATCTTTCACCTTTTCTTCCTTATCTCCTTTCATTCACCCAATCTTTCTGTCCGCCTACCTATCTTGTGCCTTTCATCCTTGTTTCTGTTCTTACATTTCTCTCGCATGTTCACTGTTTCTATTTGCCTTTCTCTTGGAAGCTAGAAGGATTGACTCACGGCAAATCAGATAAGTAGGAAGAGGTATTTATTGTCGAGTTATTCCCTGCGGCATAGACATGACTGTCCCTCGGCCAGCCAATCTTCAAATGACACAAATGTAACACCACAATTGTTAATGGAATGTGGAACACAATATGAGGCAGTGTTCCCCATTCCTCATAAGGAAAATAACCAACACAATATAGGTATAACATTTTCTCTATGTGTTTCAACTATTGTTTCTCTCTTTAATTTGCTGTGCATATCAGCCCACCTTCCACTCCGCCCCCCTCTGACATGATATTCCCTAATAGTGTTATTTATGAGAACCCTCCACCACCCCCAACCAGGGCACAGAGATAAGGTTTCAATATGGGTAACTTTTCCCCACCTTTGGTATCTGGCCTGAACAGCAAAGCAAACCAAAGAGAAAATGTGTTTTTATGTAGTTGACAAAACAAGCAAAAAAAACAGTAGAAATATGTAACGTTAATGCCTATAACTTGCTTAAGTTAACAAGCAAAAAATCAATAGAAATACGAAACGTTAATGCCTATAACTGGTTAAGTAAAAAAGATTACAAATCAAAATGACAAATATCACAATAATCATGCAAAACGAATAAGGGTTTCCAAACTTGTAGCAGAGGAAAGATAACAAAAATATACAGGATAGTGCAGACTTACAGAATATGGAACTTAGGGAAGTAGGGGTACCGGAGATGGACAACAAAATAAAAAAAAAAGAATACCTTACTTGCATCCAAGCTCCGATCTTGCTTTGACGCTCCGATCTGGCTCATGCACTGCAGGCACAAGCTCCCAGAACCCCCTGCGGTCAATCCTGATGCTGCATGAAAGCAGTGTCAGGATTGGCCTGAGCCCCACAGATTTGCACTCCCAGGTAGACTGAAAGCCTGTGTGTGCTTTCTCCAACCCAGCAATGTAGCTGGGAATGGAGAGAGCTTCAGTGCACATGTAATGACTCCTGTAGTGTACACCAAAAATGCTAAATGTATTGATACAACACAGGAAAACGCTTTAAAAAAGATAAACACAGTTGTTGTGCCCACCTCTATCAGAGGCGGCCTTAGGCATGTGCAAGCTGTGCACCTGCACAGGGCCACCAAACCCCAGGGGCCACCACGCCAATATATATCCTTAATATAATAATCATCTGAGGATGGATACATATTTGCGTGGCAGCCCCTGGCAGGGATTTGGCAGCCTCCGGCTCTGTTCCACTTCCAAACACCCTGACCACCATCCCCCCCCCCCCCTCTTCACTGGCCTCCGTGCCTGCGTTCCTCCGGAGGCCCCCTACCTACGTTCCCTGCCCAGGGCCTCCATGAGCATAGAGCCGCCCCTGCCTTTATTAACTTATATGGTTCATATATTGAATATGAATTTTGCTAAGCATAAAGGTAAAGGGTATGTTCGAAGAGATCATTTTTAATGTGTACATAATAATGAAAAATTATTAGTTGTTTAACAATGTGCTTTTTTATTTAATTTTGTATTCGGATTTGCGAGCTTTTCTATGCTGAATTTATTTTATGGAACTTGATCCCAGTCTGAGCAGCAGAAAGTAAACAGGCACATCAGGAGTCTGTTTACCTTCTGCTTTTGGGGATGCTTTCACCAGCTTTGAGGCCAGGGGTCGCGAAGGCAGTGTCAAGGGCTGCAAGGGGAAAGCCAGGGGATGCAAGGGAAAAGCCAAGGGGCAACCTCTTGTGACCTCTCAATGGCGCCCATGTGGGCCCGACCTCCCCAGCCAGTCTTTCTCTTCCCATTGAAGGCAAAGTAGGGAGGTAACACCGATACACCACTCCAAGAGAAGAACATTCACTATGTGCAGCGATTTTTGGTGTAGTCATGTGCCAAAGTGAAGGCCTAAAATTGTGTAAAATTATGTAAACCAGGGCCTGGAGACAGACTACAGATGTGCCATTGTTAAGAGGAGATTGTCAGCTGCCCAAAACATTTTTGCTGCTGGAATATATAAGGATTGCACCTCACAAGGAGGAATGTGTCCCACAGGACACCAGGGACTTCACAGGCCCTGTTTCTCCGTCTACAAACAGCCTTTACCCTCCTGTGCGGGGAGGTCAGGAAGGTTATCACCTGATTTGCTCTCCCTAGAGGAGGGTAAAGCATGTTCGTTCACAGGGAGTTTGACTCCCTATAGCACTCTACAAAGTGGCTTATATTGCAACACCCAAGGCAGCGATAATTATGGAGGAGGCACAGATGGAAAGAAGAGACTCTCGCTTTCCAAATATGCGAGTCGCACAAGCATTCCTGCTCAAGAAATGTAGCAGGTCTGTGATCCCTGAGGAGGAATCTGTCTCACTAAATCTCATGACATTCAATGGGAAGGAGCACCCAAGGGCACAGGCCAACTGCACCAGATGAAGACACACTAAAGAAATACTGTGAAGGGCTTAATAATAGCCAACCTGATCTCAGGTTTACATTCAACTATGACAGACACCAAATTGACTATCTGGAAGTCACAACCAAATGTCAAGATGAACTAGTGTACACCACCCTCTTCAGAAAACCTACCGAGCGCAACACGCTGCTCGAATACCACAGTGCTCATTCAAGGGCCCTTAGGGATGGCCTTCCTTACAGCCAGTTCCTCAGAATCAGGCGAAATTGTAAGTTCAAGCAAGACTTCTTTTTAGAAGCTGAAAGACTGTGTACAAAATTGATGAGCAGAGGGTACCCAAGAAAGTTGGTCAGAAGGGCAATGAAAAGAGCGTGGTATGCCCATAGAGAATACCTACTGCAACCCCAAAAGAAAAAAATCGCCCAAAAGAATTACATGTGTCACCACATTCAGTACAGTTAGTAACATACTATGCAAAATAATCAGAAAACACTGGGCGGTAGTTGACCCCCTAGAGCTTGATACAGGAACCCCCCTGTTCTCCTTTAAAAGGGGACGTAACCTGAAAGATCACTTGGTTAGGGCTGCTACCACGACCACCAAGAAGACTACCATTGACACATGCCTGAACTTACCACCGATTGTAGGGCATTACAAATGTAATCATTGTACTGCATGCGAATTCACGGCGAATACAAAAATGTTTGAATATGACAACTGTAAACATTTGCTTAAATCTTTTACCAATTGCAATTAAAAAAATGTGATATATTGCATCGAATGTTCTTGCAAAAAACTGTATATTGGGCAAACAACTCAACAAATAAAGACCAGGATTACCCAGCATCGAAGCAGAATTCGCTACAAGGTTACAACTGCACTACTGGTGGACCACTATCTGGAACATGGACATTCTGAAAATGATATAAAATGGCAGGTCATTGACCACCTGCGGCCCAATGCAAGAGGCGGCAACCAACAAACCATCTTAAACCGTCTTGAATGCAAATGGATTTTTACCTGCAAAAGCATTGAAAGAGGGTTGAATACTCTCGATGAGTGGAACAGCTGTGGCTGACTTGATACCAAGACTCCAAATATCTAGACTCTAAATACCAAGACTCTTAATACTAACACCCTAAACCAATTCCTTGTGTGAACGTTTATGGAAATCGTGCTTAAATTATCACGACTTGTACAGCCTGCTGCTGTAAAATGTGATTACGTTATATTTACTGAGTTCAAATGTACACACGAGTATAATGTATTATATTTTAATGTCCTGCAGCACCATTAACGTTGTATAAGCATGCGCAGTGTCTCAAAAATGGGCCCCTCTTCTGCACAAGCGCAATGCTTAGTATCTAGCACGTAAGCGCCGGCTTGAACCAAAAAAAACAACCCGTGCGCTATACATATATATTTTTCATCCCGTTTAAATGTACACCCAACTATAGTGTAATACATTACAATCCCCTGCAGTACCATTAACGGTGTGCAAGCATGCGCAGTCTCTCAAACAACGCGTGCGCTATATATATATTTTTTATCCCGTTTAAATGTACACCCAACTATAATGTAATACATTATAACGGCCTGCTTAGACAGCTTGGTGCGCATGTCTGTCTTGCTGTCACTAGACAGCTGGCCAAAGTGATATGTGCAGTGTAAATTCATGGAGTGAGCACCACTCCCTTGCAGCCAGTCAGCAGCAATACCCGGTCCCCAAACACTGCTCGGGCTGGGAGCAATGAAAAATAAAACGATAATTCATTTTATTACCATTTTATTTTTCACTTTTGCTGCACTGGCAGCAGGGGAGGTGACACTCCACCGCCCTAATGGGGGGCAAACCGCTGGACAAAATATTGAATGGTAAGTGCAGATAGGGAAGTATAGATTTACTATTCCTAATTCCACATCTACGTTCCTTGCAGTTATATGTATCAACAAGGTACATACGTTTGCAGTTAGGTGTAGAAGATCCAGATGTACCTGTTGATATTTTATTTTCAATATTTTATCCTCAATATTGTGTGTTGTGGATATTGTGGTGACGATATTCTGGTTGCACATTGTGTTTGAGGTTTGTGGGTTATTATACATAAATTTGTCATGTACTACATTCACATCCCGCTTTCTGGATCTCTTTTATTTTCCAAAATGTGTAGGCTGTGAGGGTTTATATATCCTCATTGAGGTTAAATTGTTATTGGAAATGGGAGGGAAAAGAAGGTAGTGTATCTACAGCTGGCACTGGACCACTCCAACCCACACAGGCTTATCAAATGCAGATTGAGCCTTGAGTCTTCAGATTGAGAAGTGACGATAGCGGTTCCAAAAAATAAAACAAACAACAAATTGTATCTGTGTAGTTAAATATCTTGAGCAAATAAATGCTCTATTTGTGCAATATAAAATACTGCCAATTTTTGTTGGGGAACGCAGAGCTCCTCTATCAGACCACACAAATAAAAAAGAAACAGCTGGAAGTAATGAAATATTATGTACAAATTATAAACAGTTCAAATTCAGAACAAGGCTAAAGATGTGTTCCAGAAAAAGCAGTCTCGGAGCAGGCTGCCTTGACAAGCAAAGAAGGGAATGCTGTGTTTAAACAAGAGCTGCAAATTGCATTTTTTGAACTGCGGTTTTTGTATAACCACAGACATACTGCTCCAAGGCGACATCCGTTCTCTGGTTAGAAGACAAATTTCCAACTGTTGATGTACATAGGATTCAACAAATCCTTTCCTTGGGGGGAGGGATGGGTTGAATAGAAACCCTCATCTCATACAGATGCTGATCTCTTATTTGTAAACAGTGGCAGAAGGGGATATGTAAGTTATGTTTCTTGTGGACAAAATGTCTACTAAGAATAACAATCTATCACATGATCCAAAGACATCTTAATTAAAACAAACCATGATGAATTTGCAGAGACCAGCAATGAGTTGTAGCTGTATAGGATTTGCACTAATATATACAACTGATGTAAAATATGCATAATTTCATATATAAAAAACGGGGAGGAATGAGGACCTATCCAAGGCAAGAGCCGCTCATGGAAACCAAGGAATTCCTTCACTCACGCTCACTCCTGGCTTCGCTTCCTCATAGTCGCTCACTTTCTCGGGTTTTCCACAGGCCTGGAACATGCTATGCTTCTTTGCCTGTATAGTCTCTCCTCCTGCAGAAACAGGCACACTGCTTCCCTCTGCCAGCTATCCTCTAAACGAACCATTTGCTCCTCCAGGGGAAAGTGCGCATTTCAGGCAGACACCAGACCAGGTCGCACAACAGTCCTTAAAGTGCCCTGCTGAGCACTCTTCATCGTGGTCAAGAAGTACTTGGAAATGGAATAAAGTAGTAGTGTTTGAATCCCACTTGATTACCCACTGGGAATCTTTATTGGTCCTAGTCCAAGTGTTCGCCTTCATCATCCACACAGCGTCAGGTGTGTCCCGCCCTCAAGAAAGGGAGTTACAGTGATTAACACAATATCTAATCTTCCTTCAGCATAACATCACTCTCCCCTACTCTACCCATAATACCTTCTACTTCCTCAGAGGTGGTCTGAAAATGCTAAGTTCTGTAGAGCCTTCAGGGTGGAAGAGGAGAGTAGTAAAAATATAACAGGGAAGAGTTGGACTAAGAGTAAAGACGGTTACCGGTAAGTAATCGAAACATTACGCCTTGATGCATATTCTTCGTCTTAGACCTCACAACGTGGGGATATATCACACTTTAATTTTTACATTGCTAATAGATAAACTAGAAATAGACAACATTTCTACTCATCAGTTACTTTAATAAATTATCTATCATTCATTTAAGCAAAAGAACATAAACCTTCTGATAGGCTACATGAAGAATCAGATAGAATATTCAATCTGTAATGTAATGTAATCAAACAGTTTCTGTTAAAGAAACTCCTCAGGCCTTTGCCTGTGGTTTTGCTACTCAGCAATTTGGTTTACCCTGAATATCAAAGGGGACAGCTTTACCTAGAAATTCTGAGTCAGAAACAATAGCAATTTTAACCTACCTGCTAATCGTACTTGTAGAAGATCTTTCATCCTTCCCAGCAGACTCAAAAGACACTAACACTGAATGAGACAACCTGAAGGGTTCTGTTTTCTTACGGTTGATCCAATAGGCTCTCTTGACATCTAACGTGTTCAAACATTCTTCACTCTCATTCTGAGAACGTTGAACAAATTCTAGAAAAACACTTTTTTCATTCTGAATGAGAACATGAATTCACCTTAAGAATCTCTGCTCAAGTTCCTAACTGCACTTTATCAGAAAAAATCTTAAATAGGGCTCATCCATAACTTGAATTCACATTTCGCCCTATCTCCCTGCCAATATTATTGCCTACCAAAAATAAGCTTTGTAAGTTAAGAAGGTTAGTAGATGATCTAAGGGCTCAAACGGGGGATTTTGTAGCGGTCTAAAGATAAAGACAATGATGGCAATAGGGTTGGAATTATAGGACGCCTCGATATGAAGACTCTTGATGGAGTAGGGTTTTGCAAAAATAAAACCTGCTCATATTGAACACTCAGTAGCATTCATTGATAGTGTGCTGAGAAAAGAAAACTTAAATTAAGGGAAATGCTTTTGTGCATGTGTGAACTAATGCATGAAACTATACCAATGCGAATGATCTTGGCTTTAATAAAAATAAAATACTAATGCTGCTTTTGTGCACATTAATAATGATTGCTAGGAAAATAACACGGGTTTGTGCATGGGCTGTGCTTTACTTACCAGCCTCACTACCCGTCCTTTTTTTTTTCTTTTTTTTTTTTAGCCCCCTATCAGGTTTTGTCCCCCTTGGTCTAACGGTGCAGTGTATTGTAGTGGAGCTCACTTGGCACATCAGGGGGAGCCGTGCTGGGGTAAAGGCTGGACTACTGGACTGCCGGATTGCTGCTAGGTGGTTGGGGTTGCTTAGAGAGTAGTAGGAAGGGAGGAGAGGGACGTGATCAGCAGTCAGCTCCCCACCAGCGCCTTACCCTACCGGCACCTTACCCGGTATCCCACCCCTGCGGTTGGTACCTCCCGGGTCCTAGGAAGGAGTGTGAGGAGCGTGAGGAGCGTGTGGGGTGAGTGGAGTGAAAAATAACAGAGTCTAGCAGCCTCAGCAATTTGGACAGCAGTAGACACTCTCATTTCCATACGGAAAACATCAGTCTAAACAGCACACTCGAACTTATAACACATCAGGTGTTAAACCAGTCACGGTCCACAGAGCTAATTATGAAATCGGGCCGAATAAAGAAGACTCCCCTAAAGTCAAAGTTTAGGCCCAAGTCCAAAACAAAACCGTTGACTGGGCCAAGGGTAGAAGAAAGCCTAGAAATCACAGAAAGTATCCCAGTCATGGGGATCACCAGCACTTGCTCTGGGACAAACTCTCCCACCAATGGAGATGACGACAGCACAAAGCTAAGAATGGGAGAATCAACTTCTCTCCAACCAGCTAACCAGATGCAGTCACCTGGAACGCAATGAATACAAGGAAGACAAGAGGACTGTGCCTTTATAAACATTGACGGGATCCCGCGAAGGAAAAAACTTTGCACCTTTCAGCCCAAAATCTACACGAAATTCATATTTTTGAAAGATCCGGGTACAGCAATCTATTCCAAAACTGCAAATGTAAAGGGGTTGCACCCGCCATTACAGCCAGAGAAGTTTGGACCAATACATCAGCCATCAGTTAATCAACCAGCCAGCTGACCAGGCTCCTCCTACACCACTCACCGCGTTATTTGAACTCCAACCCCAAACTTCACCTTACCAACTCAACAACCGACAGACATTGGCCGACTTTACGTCAGGGATTGACAAAAAACTATTTGAGTTCAATAACCTAATTAAGAGAGGACAAGAAGCGCTCCACGGCAACCAAACCATCCAACTCAAATGCACCTGTGCACCAATTGACAAGCTAACGACATTGCCAACTATGTTAGGGAATCTTCTATCGGAAATAAAAGGCAGTGCTCCATCGCCCCATATATCTAGAGAAAGCCAGCATGAGACAGGGACCGCCTCTTCTGAACCCCAAAATACTGACCCAACAGCGACTCGCTCTCCCAACACTGCTGCAGACAGTGACGCAACGTCAACAATGGCCCACATAAAAACGGCCCCTTCAAATAAAAACCCTAAACCCCGAAAAGCCCGAAATAAACAAAAAAGGAAGGGACGCAACAAGAAGCCACTAGCTCTTACTTTAAACACATTGAGCAAACCACCCGTCATTATGGTTGAACCAGACCCTGATTTTTACAAAACCGGGTCCAGTTTTTGTCCCGCCATGCCGGGCAGCTTGGATCAACCCTCCACGGAGTCCCCTACAATAACGGGCGTCACCTTGGGGCAACCACTGAGCCCAGTAAGAAGGAAGGATCCAAAAGTGAATGAGAGGGAGGAGCTAACAGTAACAGAAAACGATCCAGCAAGAAGGAACACCTCAACAATGACCGAGAGGCAAAAGTCAATACTCATAGTAAAAACTCAGTAATCCTAAAATGCATCAAAGAAGACCAACCCCAGGGGGCACCACTCAACGAATTCAACTTGTTAAAAAATGAGGACCAATGGAAACAACTGACGGAGGGCCTTGTAAAGCAAAGCGGCTCACTCAGCAAAACCAAGTCTCTATCTGTCATCCCGCCAATTTCTCGTAAATCTTCTACTCAAGGAGTAGACAGAATAACCTTCTGCAACCAAGGCCTCATCCATTATACGGAACACAGCGACTCGGGGAGATTAGACGTGGCCAACGCTGTGTTATCAGCAAATTTGATATCGGCTAAGGGTTATCCGCTCCGGTCCTACAAGAGTTTTCCCCAGGCATTTTGCACAGACATACTCGTCTCAAGAGCGACATTTGACTTCGAGTCGCTTTAAGATCACCGATCTACGAAGGTTCTACTTTTTCTTATCTGCACAGAGGAGGCATACTTACAGTGTGATTACAAAGGTTGTTCTGGTTAAGGATGGTCAAGGGCCCTGCCGGGTCGGAAATATCACCGGTGGAGCGACCTAGATCTGGTTCACTTTACATACCGAAGCCCTGAGGAGTCGCGAACACTCTGTTGTTAACCAACGAAACACGTTGGTTAGGAACCAATTAATCCTTGAAAATAATGGAAACCTAGTGTGAAGGAATTTGAACAATGATGTTGGTTTTGGCTTTACAATATTGCATGGTTTTTGTAGAGACACGAATGTAAATGATTTTTGTGAGTGTGTGCATAAGGCATTTTTTGCACTAGTATTTTGTGTGTCTGTTCTGACAGACATACTTTTGAGCGGTTTGAGGGTTTTTCCGCTCGCCAGTTGCACCACATAGACTTTGTGAACCATACACGATTTGCGTTTACTGTTGGCAGAGCACCCAGTTACTTCTCTGAGAGTTAATTGACCCCGTGGAGCCGAGCATACTCATCCACAGGATGATTCTCCGACTTACAAAATCAAGGAAAATACAACCGAAGAAGTGGTCAGTATCATTCTCATTCCTGAAGAGAGGACATATTAAACAGAGGGAACGTTCTACGACTCCCGAGCCTGGGAAACATAAATTCATTGGACCTATTTTCCATAGAATTTCTTCCAAATAACAACTGCCTGGGCCCGGAGGTAACGAGGACAAAATGGAGCTCAGGTGCAATCGCGAGCAAAATCAAGGAAGAGGAAATTTCGCTCAAGCAATGGGGCATAAAAATGGCAGTTGAATTGAAATCTCCTTACCCAACTCCATTTTTAAAAGCCCGAATTACCGTCCCAGACAAAACTATTACTTTAGTATTAAGAGGGGTAAGAAGCACAACCCCCAGCAAACTAACTGCTTGTATAGAGGGCTTCAACTTAAGCAGATGCTCAGGGTCATTAATCCCAACCTTGAAAGAGGGACCACAAGCTCGGTCACAATTATCACGCATAATATTAATAGACCGTCTAAACTGACAAGAGTGTGATACCCCTCAGTTAGCTCCACCTACCCAAGGTCAAATTAAATCTGCATTTGGAACATCAATGGCCTGGCAGCCAAACTGGTCGGTTACTAAGCAGTTAACTACCTGAAAACATTTGATTAAATACTTCTCCAGGAGACCTGGGAGGATAAAACCAAGGATCTCCAAGGATATTCCTCCTTCTCTGTCCCAGCAACAAAAGGCTCTAACTTTGGTCGCTGTTCTAGGGGGGACTAATGATGCTGGTTTCAATAACCACAATGGAGTCAATAAAGCCGATAGATGCAAACCCTACGCCACCTAACACAGTCCTCGCAACACAGATAAAGCTCAAATTTAACAACACAATACAATAAGTTATAATAATTAACATTTACGTGCACCCCAAATGTAAACAAAAAGCTGTAAAAGAGCTGTTAAATGAAATAAAAAGGATTATGGACGAGCAAGACACAATACAATAAGTTATAATAATTAACATTTACGTGCACCCCAAATGTAAACAAGAAGCTGTAAAAGAGCTGTTAAATGAAATAAAAAGGATTATGGACGAGCAAGACACCAACCACATAATTGTTGCTGGTGACTTCAATCTACACCTTTTTGGGACATGCCAGGATGATGGCCCTGTGCACAAACTTACATCACTCTGAGGGATACCGACTCAGGGCCAAGCAAACCCTAGCAAACCTTCAAGATGGGACACATACCTGCTACAAGAATTAGAGCACTTAAATTTAAGAGCACTGAATGGCCGCTTCTTGGAGGATACTCCACCAGTTGCTACTTTTCACTCCTCAAAAACATCTTCCTACTTAGATTATACGTTTGTAACACTAGCCATGTTTGATAAAATAGAAACCTTTAAAATAGGTGATAATGTTCGGAGCGATCATCTCCCACAAGAAGTACTGCTAAAGGCAAGGCCATCAGCCACTCTAGACACCTGGAACTCGATTGAGATCGAAGAAGTTTCTAATCTAAAGCGTTTAAGGTGCAATGTGTGAGAAGGTGGCCTGATATGCGGTGGTCACTATTCTAGTGAACACTATGTATCAGTCCAGCAACCCTTATTGATGATTGGTTGTAAGTCAACCTTATAGACCAGCTATCCTAGTAGCGTGGATACGAGCAGTCTAAGGCTAAAGACTCGAGAGGGCGTGTTAAGCCAGCTGTTATACCACATATACCCCTTGAACACCAAGTGAAAGGACACCACACAAGTGTTATGAAAATAAACAGGTATTTATTAAGAATCACAACAGCCCTGTACTCTTTATGAGGACAGGGTACTAAGCACAAACCAAAACTCTTACAAAAATACTTAAGTTAGCACAGTATATACAAATGCCCGAGGGGCACGGAAAACCATATACTTGAAAAGTGGAATGCGAAATTACTAGCAGGTAAGTACAGTACTAATAGGCTTTGGAATCGCTAGGACTTGACTATAGAATCGTTAGATTACTTCTAGGAGACCCAGGGGACTCGGGTGCAGTGTGTGCACTCTCACGCGAGATGCGGGACAAAGTCTATGGTAGCTAGAATTTGCAAAGTTAGTGTTCTCGGGCGAACCCGACCTGGTAGGGAGAAACGAAAGTAGATTCTGACCCTTGGATAGTGAGACTATGCTGGGGCACCGAAATGCCGAAGTTACCTAGCCCAGGGGCTGCAGCTGCATAGGACTCAAAAGACGTCGGGAATCCTCGTTGACGGACCAGGAGCCTGGAAGAAAGAAGTTGCTGGCAGGCGACCAGTGAAGAAAGTTCGGTGGATCCAAGCCTGGATCGATGGAAGATGACACCTGAAAGCAGAGGGGACCAAGTTCGAGACTACTAGCCAGTAGTCAGTGGGCACCAGGAGGGCACCGGATGGTAGCCACCTCGACAAGGCGTGTGGGTGACGCTGGGCTCGGAGATCTCACGGACCAGGAGGCGTTGTCGGCGACCAGGAAGGAGGATCGAGCTGTCCCACGAAGATAGAAGCTGTCGGCGTCGCTGGACCCAGGATTGGGCAACAAAGCCTTGGCAAATTCAAGCCCACGCGGTGGACCTAAAATGGCGTCTGGAGTGGACCAGGAGGGTCCGGGGTGCCTCTCTTGAAGAAGGAAGCAAGGGCCAGTCTGGAGCAACCAGACCAGCAGCAGTGATGTCGTCGGGCGTCGTTCAGAAGGCCACAAGCCAGCCGGCTAGTAGCCAAACAACGCGGTGCACAGCAAACAGCAGAAGGGCCCCACGCCGATCGTGGAGATGCAGGGAGGCTGATCTTGGGTGCTGGAGCTGTGCAGGGTCGGGGCTTCTCGGACCCCAAAGCACTCACCCGTGGAGGACACGGTGGGCTTGCAGTAAAGATGTTGTGCAGTCTTGGCGATCGTCGGTCCCTCGAGGTCTCGTCGCACTCACGGTTCTCAGCTTTGCTGTAGAGGTGAGTAGAGGTCAGAGGTGCCAGGGAAGCCGGGTCTCGTCGAGCTGGGTCGTCGGATTCGTGATGAAGGACTTGCAGCAGACCGCAGTGTTCTTTAGGATGGTGCCTGCGGATGCAGGGTGACTACTCCTTAGCCACAAGGGAGAATCTTGATGAAGAAATCATGAAGTCCTTTCGCAGAAAGTCGTGTCTTGATTCCCAAGATGATCTAATTTGAACAGGGGGCCCGCTCCCATCTTTATACTAAAAAAGGGGGCTGACCCGGTGACTAGGTCCTGCCTATGGGTGGGACTAGGTGGGGGGTGGTTACACCCCTCTGCCATGCCGGACTTCCCCAGGCCAGGGGCTGGTGTGCCCCTGGAACTGGTTCAGACCGGCCTATGCGTAGTGAGCACCGGGGTGCCACTCAGCAGTCACCTTCCTGTAAAGCTCTGCCTACCCAGGATACACAAAACCATGTCTGGGACGGTGCTAGCACCGCCCCTGGCAGGAAACCCTTTGTCCAGGCTCCCCTCGCTGGAAGGACTCCCAGCTGCAGGGGGTCAGACTCGTGTCTGTGGTGGCAGCATCCATTTTGTGGAGCTGAGGCTTCAGTTAACTTTAACCGGGGTTCGCAGTTACATACATGTCGTGTCCCTCTAGAAGGGTGGAATGCTAACCCCGTCGCCAGAATTGGCGAGGGGTTAGTATTCCAATTCGTATGACACCTTACTCGACATGTTTTGATAAAGCAATACCAAAGTTAGCATTTAACCGCGAGGATTATAATGCACTTAAGAGTATAGGGTATGCGATATCATGGAACAGCTATTAGGACTTGGTTCCGCAAGCTGCAGACAGGCTCAGCTCATGCCAGAGCACCATCTCACACGATTCCAAGCACTCTGCCTTCAGGATTGTCAAGGCCTGCCATAGGAGTGACTGATAGGAATCTGTGTGTCCATTTTAAGGTTAGGTATAGGTATACTACACCTACAGCAAAGCGTGTTTACACGACTTTGCCCCAGCTGTCATGCAGCCAGTTGTGTCAAATTTAAGAGGCCTGCCAGGGGTGGCATAATACATGCTGCAGCCCCTGGTAGCCCTGGGTACACCTATGCCCTGAGTTACAGGGTCTGATAAGGTGGCCCAGTACCAATTGGTAAATGCACCTAGGGTACATGTCGTAATTTAGAAAGAGAACAGCCAGGCTGTGGGTCTGATTGGCAGGCCCACAGCCAGAGAAAGTCGTAAACCAGTGAAACAAAAGCAAAAAAATCTGGGTGATCATAGGATTGCAGACCCTACTCTCCTACATGACCCCCCCCCCCCAAACTTTGGGACAATAAGCTAACCTTGACCAGGTGAGTCTTCTTGTTCTAAGTGGAAATATCTGGAGAGCCCATCGGCATTGCCATGATCAGTACCAGGTCTATGTTCCACTGTAAAGTCCATCCCCTGTAGGGAAATGGACCACCTAAGCAGTTTGGGGTTTTCACCCTTCATCTGATTTAGCCACAAGAGGGGCTTATGGTCGGTCTGAATCTTGAAGTGAGTGCCAAACAAGTATGGCCTCAGCTTCTTCAGGGCCCAAACCACAGCAAAGGCCTCCCTCTCAATAGCTGACCAATTCTTCTCTCTGGGGGTCAGCCTTCTGCTTATAAAAGCAATGGGCTGGTCTTGACCATCAAAATTCAGTTGAGAAAGAACAGCTCCCACACCCAACTCAGAAGCATCTGTTTGGACAATGAATGGTTTGGAGTAGTCTGGACTCTTAAGGATAGGTGCTGTGCACATGGCCTGCTTTAGGTCATCGAATGCTTTTTGACAGCCTGCTGTCCACTGAACCTTTTTTGGCATTTTCTTACTTGTCAGTTCATTTAATGGTGTCACAATTGAACCATAGTTCCTGACAAACTTCCTATAGTAACCAGTCAGGCCCAAGAAAGCTCGAACCTGAGTCTGGGTGGTTGGAGGAGCCCAGTCCCTGATTGACTGTATTTTGCTCTCCAGTGGCTGAACCTGGCCTCCACCTACAAGGTGGCCCAGGTATACAACCTGTGTCTGCCCTATCTGGCACTTGGTGGCCTTGATAGTGAGGCCTGCTGCTTGCAGAGCCTCTAACACTTTCCTCAGGTGGACCAGGTGATCCTCCCAGGTGGAGCTAAAGACAGCAATATCATCTAGATATGCTGCACAGAAGTCATCCAGCCCAGTAAGGACTTGATTCACCAACCTTTGGAAGGTGGCAGGTGCATTTTTCAGACCAAAGGGCATTACCACAAATTGATAATGCCCACCAGGGGTTGAAAATGCTGTCTTGGGCTTGGCATCCTCAGCTAACCTGATTTGCCAATACCCAGCTGTTAAGTCAAATGTGCTTAAGTAGTTGGCAGAAGCCAATCTATCTATCAGCTCATCTGCCCTTGGTATTGGGTGGGCATCTGTCTTAGTGACTGCATTGAGACCCCTGTAGTCTACGCAAAACCTCATCTCTCTCTTACCACCCTGGGTGTGAGGCTTTGGCACTAGAACTACTGGACTAGCCCAAGGGCTATCTGAGGGTTCAATGACTCCCAACTCCAACATTTTCTGCACTTCAGTTTTTATGCAGTCTCTAACATGATCAGGCTGCCTGTAGATTTTACTCTTAACTGGCAGACTGTCACCAGTGTCAACCTCATGGGTACACCAATTGGTCTGACTGGGTGACAGAGAAAACATATGTCTGAAAGACTGAAGAACCTGTTTACAGTCTTTCTGTTGATGCTCAGAGAGGCTGCCACAAAAGACAACACCATCTACTGACCCATCATCAGGATTCTGAGTGAGCAGGTCTGGGAGAGGGTCACTCTCTTCCTCCTGTCCCTCATCTATGGCCATGAGCAAACTCATGTCCTTCCTGTCGACATATGCTTTGAGCCTGTTGACATGGAGCACCCTGTGGGGGCTCCTGGGAGTTCCAAGGTCCACCAGGTAGGTGACCTCTCCCTTTTGCTCAAGAATTGTGTGGGGCCCAGACCATTTGTCTTTGAGTGCTGCTGGGGCCACTGGCTCCAGCACCCACACCTTCTGTCCAGGCTGATAAACAGTCAGGACAGCCTTTTGGTCATGCCAAGCTTTTTGAAGTTCTTGACTGGCCTTAAGGTTTTCTGATGCCTTCTCCATATACTCAGCCATCCTGGAGCGGAGACCAAGTACATAGTCCACTATGCTGGTTGCAGGCTTTTTGAGAGGTCTCTCCCATCCTTCCTTCACCAAACACAGGGGGCCTCTCACAGGATGCCCATACAAAAGTTCAAAAGGGCTGTAGCCAACCCCCTTTTGTGGGACCTCTCTGTAAGCAAACAGAAGGCAGGGAATCAGGACATCCCATCTACGCCTGAGCTTTTCAGGTAGTCCATGAATCATCCCTTTTAGGGTCCTGTTGAACCTTTCAACAAGCCCATTGCATTGTGGATGATAGGGTGTAGTGAATTTGTAATTGACACCACATTCCTTCCACATAGCAGTTAAGTAGCTTGACATGAAGTTTGCACCTCTGTCAGAGACAACCTCCTTAGGGAAGCCCACTCTGGAGAACACTCCAACTAGGGCCCTTGCCACCACAGGTGCTGTGGTGGTCCTAAGTGGAATAGCTTCAGGATACCTGGTGGCATGATCCACTACCACCAGTATAAACTTGTGCCCTGATGCTGTCTGGGGTTCCATTGGACCAACAATGTCAATCCCCACTCTTTCAAA
This sequence comes from Lissotriton vulgaris, assembly GCF_964263255.1. Lineage (NCBI taxonomy): Eukaryota > Metazoa > Chordata > Amphibia > Caudata > Salamandridae > Lissotriton > Lissotriton vulgaris. The sequence goes on along the minus strand of NC_141687.1, from coordinate 781,995,110 downwards.
GGGCACCCCCACCACAGGCATTGGTATAAGGGGGGCCTTTGTTGTGCCACCTGACTTACCACTGGCTTGGCAAGTGACACAGGAGCGACAAAACTCCTTGGTATCCTCATTCATGTGAGGCCAGTGAAAGTGTGAGACAAGCCTGTCCCAAGTCTTTGTCTGGCCTAAGTGACCTGCTAAGGGAATCTCATTGGCCAAGGTAAGTAGGAAACCTCTCTGAGACAAGGGTACAACCAGCCTCCTGGTCATGCCAGGCTTGGGGTCTCTTGACTCAGTGTACAGGAGTCCATCTTCCCAGTATACCTTGTGGGTACCTGTGGCATTCCCAGCAGCCTCAGCAGCAGCCTGCTGTCTGAGGGGTTCAAGAGAAGGGCAGCTTAACTGGTCCTTCCCCAGGTCTTCCCTTGAGGGTCCCCCTGAACCCAAGAATTCAACTTGATCAAGTTCAAACTCTCTGGGCTCAGTTTCCCTCAATTCCTGTAGGTCAGCCTCCTCTGAGACTTGATCCTCAACCTGGGGCAAGGGGGAAGGCACAGCCTTAACCCTGCTGCTCTTTTTCTTGGAAGGTGTCTGGTCCCTTGTTCCAGGATCCAGCACCTGTTCAGTGGGGCATTTCCTGACCTGTGACCTGGTCACAGCAAACACATGTGCTGGCAAGCCTAACATTTCCATGTGAGTCCTCTGCTCCACTTCTGACCATTGTGATGACTCCAAATCATTGCCCAACAAACAATCCACTGGGAGGTCTGAGCTAACTACAACCTTCTTTTGGCCAGTTACCCCTCCCCAGGAGAAAGCTACAATTGCCATACTGTGACTGGTAGTGACATTGCTTGCATTGGTCACCAGGAAATCTGTACCTGGCATGATCTGTCCAGGGTCCACAAAGTTAGGTGTCACCATGGTGACACTGGCACAAGTGTCCCTATAGGCCTGAGCCATTTTTCCATTTATGAAAGGTGTCTGTCTGTATTTGCCCAAACTATTGGGACTTATGTCAGGGGACATATCCATATCCCCTGTACTGACAAGGACAGCCTGAGTGAGTGTACCAACTAAGTTGTCACACCCCTCAGAACCCAGGGTTAACCCTACTAAACCCTTGGGAGGTGCACTACCACTGCTGGCTGTACTAGGGGGCACAGGTGCCTTAGGGGCTGCAGTGGCAGGAGTCTGCCCTCCTCCTTTCTTGGTGCACTCACTAAACCAGTGAGTTTTACTTTTACAGTATTGGCACCACCTTTTAGATTGGCCTTCTTTCTTCTTTTGGGGAGCCTGACCCCCACCCTCTTTGGGTTGTTGGGGACCTGTCGAAGACTTCTGGTCATTTTGTTCCCCCTTAGAATCTTTACCCTTCTGGTCTGCTTTCTTCTGACCACCTTGATTCTGGCCCTGGTTCTGTTTAACTCTTGTTCTAACCCATCTGTCTGCCTTCTTTCCCAATTCTTGGGGAGAGGTCAGATCTGAGTCAACAAGATGCTGATGCAACAACTGGTTCTGACAATTGTTTAAAATTTGTTCTCTCATGATCAAATTGTACAATCCTGTATAATCAGTAACCTTACTGCCCAGCAACCAGCCCTCCAAAGCCTTAGTGGCACAATCTACAAAGTCAGCCCAATCTTGAGACTGAGTTTTCTGGGTATCCCTGAACAGCACCCTGTACTGCTCAGTGGTTAGGCCAAACCCTTCAACCAGTGTATTCTTCAAGACTTGGTAGTTGTTAGCATCCTCTACCCTTGTGGTGAGGAGCTTGTCTCTTCCTTTACCTTCAAAGGAGAGCCACAAGATAGCTGCCCACTGAGTCTGGGGAACACCTTGCACAGTGCAGGCCCTCTCCAAAGCAGTAATCCATTTGTGGATGTCATCCCCTTGTTTAAAGGGGGGCACTATCTTCCCAAGGTGTTTTGTATCAAAACTCCTTTCCCTATTGCTAGGTACAATGCTGCCACCAGTGGGGACTACCCCACTTAACTGTTGCTCTATAGCAAAGGCAAGCCTCTCTTTGGCCAGGGCAAGTTCTTCCCTTTCAATCCTCAGATTGGCTGCCCTTTCTTTAGCTTCATACACTCTCCTCTGAGGGGATGTCATCCCTCTTTGAGAAGAGTTGTGAGAGCCATTGGTTTGAAGGGATCTGCCAGAGTCTCTTGACAGAGATCTGGCTTGTCCATTCCCAATGTTAAGCTGACCTGATAGTGGCCCCAGGGGTCCCCCAGTACCACTGTCATGTTTGCTTAAGTTGGACCTGCTTAGTCTAACGACTTCTACCTGTCCCTTATCTGCCTCATCCCCAGAGGGCTCCTCAACCTCATCATCCTCTACATCTTCGTTCTCAGTTGAGAGGTGGATGAGGTCAGGGTCACCTCTGGTTCCCTCAAGGGGAGGCATGCCTCCTTCTGGATTAGAAGAGCTAAGAAGGGTCTCAGCTTTTCTGTCATCATAAGTCTCCAAGAGACCAATCAGAAAGGAAGTTGTGGGGTTAGACCCCTGCTTGATCTTCCTGGAGTGACACACCTGTCTTAACTCCTTGAAGCTCAGCACAGTATATCTTGACGGGATGACCTGTGGAGGGTCAGCTGACACAAGGGGAGACTCAGAGTTTCCTCCTTTGTCCGACATACTGTTTCTAGTGTGGTGTAAGTGATGCACCTACCTACACTATGTGTTTACCTACTGATCCCTTGCTAAGAGTTGCAGCCAAGGTGTGCTAAGCCTTGAGGAGCTGACACAGCTGGTTCAGTAGAACTCAGAGTATTCTAAGCTTTAGTTATATGTACCTAACAGTACTTATGTGATCTTTCAACAAGATATTCTTAGGATACGTGTGGTAAAACAACAGCAAGCTCAAATCCCAACCGCTGCTCACCAATGTGAGAAGGTGGCCTGATATGCAGTGGTCACTATTCTAGTGAACACTATGTATCAGTCCAGCAACCCTTATTGATGATTGGTTGTAAGTCAACCTTATAGACCAGCTATCCTAGTAGCGTGGATACGAGCAGTCTAAGGCTAAAGACTCGAGAGGGCGTGTTAAGCCAGCTGTTATACCACATATACCCCTTGAACACCAAGTGAAAGGACACCACACAAGTGTTATGAAAATAAACAGGTATTTATTAAGAATCACAACAGCCCTGTACTCTTTATGAGGACAGGGTACTAAGCACAAACCAAAACTCTTACAAAAATACTTAAGTTAGCACAGTATATACAAATGCCCGAGGGGCACGGAAAACCATATACTTGAAAAGTGGAATGCGAAATTACTAGCAGGTAAGTACAGTACTAATAGGCTTTGGAATCGCTAGGACTTGACTATAGAATCGTTAGATTACTTCTAGGAGACCCAGGGGACTCGGGTGCAGTGTGTGCACTCTCACGCGAGATGCGGGACAAAGTCTATGGTAGCTAGAATTTGCAAAGTTAGTGTTCTCGGGCGAACCCGACCTGGTAGGGAGAAACGAAAGTAGATTCTGACCCTTGGATAGTGAGACTATGCTGGGGCACCGAAATGCCGAAGTTACCTAGCCCAGGGGCTGCAGCTGCATAGGACTCAAAAGACGTCGGGAATCCTCGTTGACGGACCAGGAGCCTGGAAGAAAGAAGTTGCTGGCAGGCGACCAGTGAAGAAAGTTCGGTGGATCCAAGCCTGGATCGATGGAAGATGACACCTGAAAGCAGAGGGGACCAAGTTCGAGACTACTAGCCAGTAGTCAGTGGGCACCAGGAGGGCACCGGATGGTAGCCACCTCGACAAGGCGTGTGGGTGACGCTGGGCTCGGAGATCTCACGGACCAGGAGGCGTTGTCGGCGACCAGGAAGGAGGATCGAGCTGTCCCACAAAGATAGAAGCTGTCGGCGTCGCTGGACCCAGGATTGGGCAACAAAGCCTTGGCAAATTCAAGCCCACGCGGTGGACCTAAAATGGCGTCTGGAGTGGACCAGGAGGGTCCGGGGTGCCTCTCTTGAAGAAGGAAGCAAGGGCCAGTCTGGAGCAACCAGACCAGCAGCAGTGATGTCGTCGGGCGTCGTTCAGAAGGCCACAAGCCAGCCGGCTAGTAGCCAAACAACGCGGTGCACAGCAAACAGCAGAAGGGCCCCACGCCGATCGTGGAGATGCAGGGAGGCTGATCTTGGGTGCTGGAGCTGTGCAGGGTCGGGGCTTCTCGGACCCCAAAGCACTCACCCGTGGAGGACACGGTGGGCTTGCAGTAAAGATGTTGTGCAGTCTTGGCGATCGTCGGTCCCTCGAGGTCTCGTCGCACTCACGGTTCTCAGCTTTGCTGTAGAGGTGAGTAGAGGTCAGAGGTGCCAGGGAAGCCGGGTCTCGTCGAGCTGGGTCGTCGGATTCGTGATGAAGGACTTGCAGCAGACCGCAGTGTTCTTTAGGATGGTGCCTGCGGATGCAGGGTGACTACTCCTTAGCCACAAGGGAGAATCTTGATGAAGAAATCGTGAAGTCCTTTCGCAGAAAGTCGTGTCTTGATTCCCAAGATGATCTAATTTGAACAGGAGGCCCGCTCCCATCTTTATACTAAAAAAGGGGGCTGACCCGGTGACTAGGTCCTGCCTATGGGTGGGACTAGGTGGGGGGTGGTTACACCCCTCTGCCATGCCGGACTTCCCCAGGCCAGGGGCTGGTGTGCCCCTGGAACTGGTTCAGACCGGCCTATGCGTAGTGAGCACCGGGGTGCCACTCAGCAGTCACCTTCCTGTAAAGCCCTGCCTACCCAGGATACACAAAACCATGTCTGGGACGGTGCTAGCACCGCCCCTGGCAGGAAACCCTTTGTCCAGGCTCCCCTCGCTGGAAGGACTCCCAGCTGCAGGGGGTCAGACTCGTGTCTGTGGTGGCAGCATCCATTTTGTGGAGCTGAGGCTTCAGTTAACTTTAACCGGGGTTCGCAGTTACATACATGTCGTGTCCCTCTAGAAGGGTGGAATGCTAACCCCGTCACCAGAATTGGCGAGGGGTTAGTATTCCAATTCGTATGACACCTTACTCGACATGTTTTGATAAAGCAATACCAAAGTTAGCATTTAACCGCGAGGATTATAATGCACTTAAGAATATAGGGTATGCGATATCATGGAACAGCTATTAGGACTTGGTTCCGCAAGCTGCAGACAGGCTCAGCTCATGCCAGAGCACCATCTCACACGATTCCAAGCACTCTGCCTTCAGGATTGTCAAGGCCTGCCATAGGAGTGACTGATAGGAATCTGTGTGTCCATTTTAAGGTTAGGTATAGGTATACTACACCTACAGCAAAGCGTGTTTACACGACTTTGCCCCAGCTGTCATGCAGCCAGTTGTGTCAAATTTAAGAGGCCTGCCAGGGGTGGCATAATACATGCTGCAGCCCCTGGTAGCCCTGGGTACACCTATGCCCTGAGTTACAGGGTCTGATAAGGTGGCCCAGTACCAATTGGTAAATGCACCTAGGGTACATGTCGTAATTTAGAAAGAGAACAGCCAGGCTGTGGGTCTGATTGGCAGGCCCACAGCCAGAGAAAGTCGTAAACCAGTGAAACAAAAGCAAAAAAAATCTGGGTGATCATAGGATTGCAGACCCTACTCTCCTACACAATGTCAACAATATTGAAGCCCTATCGGCTAGTACTAAAACTATATTTGAGCGAGAAAAAGATACCGGAACTACAACAGTAACAGAATGGGAAAACTTTATTAAGATCTTCAGTGGAAACTTTGCGACCGGGACTAAACCACGACAATCAGACGTACTAACATAAGTGAAATTCAGTCCGTAAACTAAGAGCCTCAAACGCACCGCAAACCAAACACTTCGACGATTGCGAAAAACACCAGGGAACCTGGAGCAGCAGTTTACCCTTCAACAAACGAAGGCACTATTGAGAAGGAGGAAGTGGAGAAAAATAAGGCAAAAAAATGATGAAATATGGGCCAAATTATTGCATGATGCCAAGCAACGCAACAGTGCCAAGTTCGGACAAACAATCCACAAGTTAGAACGACCGTACCATCCAGGAATTAGCTCCAATATAACAGAGTCATCTTGTGTGTTTTGCAACTCTGGGCCGTTCCAACGGATCATCTCCGCCCATTTTAACAACAAGGAAGGGAATCTAAATAAGGGTGCATGCACCATGGTACCAGACACTGAACCCCCACCAAGGGAAATGCGATACAAAACCATACCACCAAAGCTCACTTGGTCAGCAGTAATAGCATCGATAAACAACAGGGGTTCATGTCGGCTAGTGACTTAGACTCTACAGACTCCGCTGACGAGGAAGGATATGCTCCTACAGAAAAACAGATAAAAGGCTTAATAGCCAAGGGTAGAGACAAGGGAGCGCCCGGTCCAAACGGGATTCCACCGATATTGTATAAACACGTCGTCTTTTCGAGCAAGGCTCTATTGCCTGTCTTCAAGGGCTTAAACACCTTAGCCACCATTCTGGAATCATGGAAAGGATCAATTATTAGCCCAATTTTTAATCAAGGCAAAAGAAATGACCTAAATAACTACCGACTAATTGCCCTTATTGATATAGATGCCAAATACTATGCCGAAACACTCTTGGAGGAGCTATCATCCTGGGCTTCAGATAACTTCATTATCCCCACTAATCAAACTGGGTTCTGTAGTGGCCAAGGAACTACAACTAATATACTGGCTCTCACGTTATTAATGGATGCAGCCAAAGTATCAAAAATGCCTCTCTTCCCGTGTTTCATTGACTACACAGCCGCGTTGGACCACAATGTTCCTTCCAAACTTTTGGAAAAACTGGAAAAGTGGGGTATACCATGCGCACTTTTGGAACGGCTAAAACAGCTTTACTCAGACACATGGATCAGGGTCAAACTAGGCGTAGGGTCGCACATCTCCAAACAAATCATGACCTCAAAAGGCCTCAAGCAGGGGTGTGTCCTTGCCCCGATCCTTTTCAATCTCTTCTTAGCCGATCTATCTGGAGAGCTGGACTGTTGTGCATCCCACGCACCAAAACTGGGAAACATGTTAATGTCAAACTTGTTTTACACTGATGACTTGGTTCTAATTAGCCGGACACCAATTGGCCTTCAGCACCTACTAAACACAACAAGCAGTTTTTCTAACTGGAACTCTCTAAAAAATAAACCTCAAGAAGACCTAAATTATGGCAGTAAATTACCATAAAAAGAAGACCAATTGCTGGTTCCTTGACGGCCAACGTCTGGATCAAGTACAAAGCTACAAATGAATGTCTGACTAATTATCGACAGACATAATATCGATAAACCAAAATATCGCAACACAAATATCGAGGGACAAAATATCCGGATGCTATCTTTAAAAAGGTAAGTACCAAAAACTCGGAAAAAAAATATCGAATGTTAAAAATATCGTTTTTTGTACAATATCGTTATATTTTAATTAAATAAAAATATTATATTAACAAAATAATAATTATGAATGTAATAAACATGTTTAAAAATATAATATTTTATAGAATATTAACAATTAATGTAAACAAAGGTATTAATAAATATATAATACACAGTATATTTTTCATTAATAATAACTCTAAATAATTATTTTAATAACTTATAAATATATAAAAATATATTATAAATATAAATGTATGTACATACAATAGTATTATAAATTACAATTAATAACAACATAACATTAAAAAAAATACATACATTAAATATATATAAATAATTGTATAAACATAATTTAATTTTATAAATAACAATTAATAACAACATAAAAGTAATAATAATAAAATTATAAACATAGATAGCGTATGAGTACAAATTACTATTCCAACTCCAGAGAGCGCAACAGTAGGGAAAGTGTTGGATAGCGTAGGGGTTAAAAATACTATTCCCACTCCAGAGAGTGCAACAGTAGGGAAAGTGGTGGATAGCGTAGGGGTAAAAATTACTATTCCCACTCCAGAGAGTGCAACATTAGGGAAAGTGGTGGATAGCGTAGGTGTAAAAATTACTATTCCAACTCCAGAGAGTGCAACAGTAGGGAAAGTGTTGGATAGCGTAGGGGTAAAAATTATTATTCCCACTCCAGAGAGTGCAACAGTAGGGAAAGTGTTGGATAGCGTAGGGGTAAAAATGACTATTCCCACTCCAGAGAGTGCAACAGTAGGGAAAGTGTTGGATAGCGTAGGGGTAAAAATTACTATTCCCACTCCAGAGAGTGCAACATTAGGGAAAGTGGTGGATAGCGTAGGTGTAAAAATTACTATTCCAACTCCAGAGAGTGCAACAGTAGGGAAAGTGTTGGATAGCGTAGGGGTAAAAATTATTATTCCCACTCCAGAGAGTGCAACAGTAGGGAAAGTGTTGGATAGCGTAGGGGTAAAAATGACTATTCCCACTCCAGAGAGTGCAACAGTAGGGAAAGTGTTGGATAGCGTAGGGGTAAAAATTACTATTCCCACTCCAGAGAGTGCAACAGTAGGGAAAGTGTTGGATAGCGTAGGGGTAAAAATTACTATTCCTACTCCAGAGAGTGCAACAGTAGGGAAAGTGTTGGATAGCGTAGGGGTAATAATTACTATTCCCACTCCAGAGAGTGCAACAGTAGGGAAAGTGTTGGATAGCGTAGGGGTAAAAATTACTATTCCCACTCCAGAGAGTGCAACAGTAGGGAAAGTGTTGGATAGCGTAGGGGTAAAATGTACTATTCCCACTCCAGAGAGTGCAACAGTAGGGAAAGTGTTGGATAGCGTAGGGGTAATAATTACTATTCCCACTTCAGAGAGTGCAACAGTAGGGAAAGTGTTGGATAGCGTAGGGGTAAAAATTACTATTCCCACTCCAGAGAGTGCAACAGTAGGGAAAGTGTTGGATAGCGTAGGTGTAAAATTTACTATTCCCACTCCAGAGAGTGCAACAGTAGGGAAAGTGTTGGATAGCTTAGGGGTAAACATTACTATTTCCACTCCAGAGAGTGCAACAGTAGGGAAAGTGTTGGATAGCGTAGGGGTAAAAATTACTATTTCCACTTCAGAGAGTGCAACAGTAGGGAAAGTGTTGGATAGTGTAGGGGTAAAAATTACTATTCCTACTCCAGAGAGTGCAACAGTAGGCAAAGTGTTGGATAGCGTAGGGGTAAAAATTACTATTCCCACTCCAGAGAGTGCAACAGTAGGAAAAGTGTTGGATAGCGTAGGGGTAAAATGTACTATTCCCACTCCAGAGAGTGCAACAGTAGGGAGAGTGTTGGATAGCGTAGGGGTAAAAATTACTATTCCCACTCCAGAGAGTGCAACAGTAGGGAAAGTGTTGGATAGCGTAGGAGTTAAAATAACATACTTATAAATAAAAAATAACATTAATTAATCAAAATATAAACTATTACATAAATAATTACCAATTAATTAAAAATAATTACCAATAAATAAAAACTATTTACTAATTCCTACAAATTAATACTTAATTTAACATAATTAAATTACTTCCCATCCTATTCCCCTATAAACTCACTACCCCCTACATAACATATTTATCAATTAATCTATTAATTAAAAAGTATTAACAATTAATTACCAATTAATTAAATTTAATTATTCATTCCTACTAATTAATACTTATTTTAACATAATTACATTACTTCCCACACTATTCCCCTATAAACCCACAACCCGCTACATAACATATTTATCAATTAATCTATTAATTAAAAATTAATACTAATTAATTAAAATGATTTACTAATTATTTAAAATTAAATAATCATTCCTACTAATTAATACTTATTTTAACATAATTAAATTACTTCCCACCCTATTCCCCTATAAACCCACAACCCGCTACTGAACTAAAATGCTAAATTTAATTAAATTACATAAATAAATACTTAAAAACATATTATATACATTATAATATACAAAATAATTATTAGAAAATCGATATTACTAACATCGAAAATATTTACATCGATATTACTACACATCAATATATTTAACTTGGATATTACTGATATCGATATTAAATAGTGTCAATATTACTTACCTTCGATATTATGTTACATCGATATTTAAATTTCGATATATTTGTATATCAATATTTAAATTTCGATATTATGTCTGTGTACCGCTACTAATACCTGGGATTATTAATGGATGACAAATGCTCCTTCAAACCTCAGTTAGAGGCCATGCGAAGAAAAGGGTCCACAACGTGAAGAGATGGCTACTCGACCTTACGCTTGATCCCTTCTTACAGGTCTTGAGGGCTAAATTGCTGCCGACATTGACATACGGAGTGAGGCCCTAATAGGTAAAGATACAGCAGTTTAGATGTCATAATAGCCAACTCATATAGAGCTATTTTTCATCTCCCTAAATATGTCTCCCCAGCTCAAATCAAGCTAGAATTCGGGACTCAAAGACGAGCGTTGGAAAAAAGGAGCACTTACGTTAACTGTTGGCATAAATCCCAAATGCTGAGGAAGGATCTTTAAATTCCCATCTTTGGAAAGCCCTGCACAATCAAGAAAAATGTCCAGCAAGGGATTACTTGTTTGACTCGATTGAGCTACTGGGACTGTCCGAACTCTGCTGAGCAAAATAACGATGGATTAAACCCAGATCTGTGACTGGGGGTGAATGTTTTGCCATTGTGCAACATTCCGTCCATCATCTTGTGTGTTTTGCTGTTCACCCTATGTGGGAAGGGTATGCCCAGACGTGGGTCCCTTGCTCACTAAGCCACTGGTGTCAAGCTATCCTGTCTGAAGACGGCTGATAGCCAGAAACCGGTCCTAGGATGCTTGATTCCGGTCCAGGAAAGACATGGCTTGGCAGTTCGGGCTGGACTGTTCCCATGAGGCACAGGGTCAAGACTGATTTGCATATGGCCATGTCTGAACTGGGGTGACTTGGTGAGCAAAATATTTGTTTGACTCAATTGAGCTACTGGGCCTGTCCGAACTCTGGTCAGCAAAATAACGATGGATTAAACCCAGATCTGTGACTGGGGTGAATGTTTTGCCATTGTGCAACATTCCGTCTATCATCTTGTGTGTTTTGCAACTCTGGGCCGTTCCAACGGATCATCTAACCTTTAAAAAAGCAGTGAGAAAAACAACATCTATGCTATCAGTTTTAGAAGACAAAGCAAGTCTTACTAAAAAGGCACACAGCTGGATAGTGCTCAGTGACTATGTAAGCCCAAAACCCCAAGCTTACTTGAGTGCTGGAATTAAGATAAGTAGAAAGGAAAACTTTCTAAGGTTGCCCTTGGGGGTAATTGCGTACAAACCCAATCTTCCACCATGGGAAAGGAAATGAGGCACTCAGGCTTGTCGTCTATGTGGAAGTTGGAAGGAGACATCATCCATGTCATCTGCAACTGCCCCAACTTAAAGGACATAAGATGCACCTTGTTATGTCCTTTTTATAGGTATTACGGTATCAGGACATGTAGGCAGGCAGTGAAGCTTTGCTTTAACCCCACTGACGTCCAGCTCAACTCTTGGCTAACAACATTTTTGAGATGGCAACAAAGAGACTTAAAACCCTGTCGTTACTCGGAACACGCTAATATGCTTTTTAAATGTAATATTAACTCTCCATCTTGGTTTAGTCGCACTTGCACTCTAATCATGAAACCTCTAACTTGGACAATGTACTTGGTTAAGCCGTGCCGTTTGCCCTGAGAAGTTGTGGCAGTTATTGTCAGTATTATTTAAGATGTAAGAGTCTACAAGAATCTCCTTTAAAAGCAGCAAAATTGTATAAATTAGGAGTATGCAATTGACGACCTTGTTTTATATTATGTGGTTTTTAATTGCTTTTAACTGTATTTACCTGTGGACAAATTGGAATTTTTTTGTTAATTAATCAAGCAAAAATAAATACCTATCTATCTATCAATGCTGGGATGGTGTGCAATGAAATTACATTTCATGAAAATAATAATGTTATGTGTTTGTTTTCTGTAGAAAAAACAAGCATGGGCCTACTTTCCTACATGCCAATTTGGGGTTAACATTTGGTAGAAAAATTTAAATGACCAAAAGAGGATTTCGAAATGAGAAGCGAGAACGCAAAAGCATGAATATGACCTTCGTGGTGTGCTGTATGACTGCCAAGCTACGGAAAAGAAAATATGATATCAGTGGAAGCGAACAACTTCCTCACGAGATGGCAGAGGCAAACAATGGAAGCGCAGAGACTTGATACATAAAATGTATTGAATGAAATATGTACAATGTCGTAATGCTGAAAGTTTAAGAAAGTACATTGAATGAAATAGTCATTCTAAGAGTGGTGTGACAGTAAACCCCCATCCTTAGCCAATGAGAGATGGAGTTCGTTCTCATATTGAAACAAATGTGAGTTGGACATTTAGGTTTTAGGGTATAATTGAAAGTCTCTGGTGGGTGTGGTTAGGTTCGGCTTGTGTTTAGGTAACAGGAGATCATCGCTGTCGTTGGTTTGCTGTTTCCAGATAGAGCCCTACCTGTTTCCTGATTCCTGACCTAATCTTTGCCACTCAACTCTTCTTGATGTCCCTTACTGCCCTTTGGCCAGAGGGCAGATTTCCCTGATTCCAATTTGGGTTAGTATAGATAATATCCTAAATTTGCATAATCATTTCCAAATGTATTTTGTCTCTGAAACTTTTCTCTCTTTGCCTATCCACTCCTTCAATGCAGTGTATATTTCAAATGAGTTTGTTTGAATGCATTGCTAATACTTTTTCTCTATGATTTGTATCGTAACTGTACTTGATGAGCATTTATTTCACAATATTTTCATCGATAAAATGTATAAATTACATACTGAGTCTGTTATTATTTAGTAGTATTGATAAGTACATATTATTGCTATCAACTACTCAACACTAAAAGAATTTGTGGCCACTATTATATACATATTGTAAGGAGATATGCAGGTCCTATTGTGTATTTGGTAAGTTGGGTTGGGTCTTCTTCCTTCCTGGTGCGAATCATTGATAGTCCCCATATTTTAAAAGGGAGACAGAGCTAGCTGTCAATGTTATCGCCCAATATCACTCTTGGATTCTACTATTAAGGTCTTTGGACGGGTGATTTTAAATAGATTGCAAATTTGGGCGGTCGAGAACAAGATAATAAGCGATTTACAGTATGGTTTTAGAAAAGGGCTTGGTACAATTGATCAATGTTTGAATCTGTATATTTTAATAGAAAAATACACAAAAGCCAAGGAGGGTCGAATGTTTTTAACTTTTGTAGATTTAACTTCTGCATTCGACTGTGTGTCGCACAGTAAACTTTGGCTGCTGATGGATAAACTGGGGGTAGACTTTTTAATTATTAATTTCCTCCGGGAACTTTACTTAGGTGCATCCGCCAGAGTCAGATATGGGAAAAATGGTGAATGTACAGAATCCTTTGGAATCACTAGGGGAGTACGACTAGGCTGTGTCTTGGCTCCATTCCTTTTTTCACTCTACATCAATGATGTGGAGAACACCTTATTGAAGGAGTGTAGGGACATGCCGATGGTGGGAGAAAGATCAGTCCGAGCTTTGTTGTATGCCGACGACGCTGTCCTGATGGCCAGAACCCCACTGGCCATGCAAAGTTTAGTTACTTCCTTTGCAGACTTTATGACAGGGTTGGATCTGAGGATAAACTGTTCAAAGACTTTCACCATGGACTGTGGTTTGGGTGCACATAAAAAGAGGAAGGTGGTTTTTATTGGTTCTTCCCCAGTCGATTTTACTCTAACTTTCTCTTATTTAGGAGTCTTATTTGAGCATACGGGCCTATGGAACACCACAATTAACACTAGAAAATTATTGTATTGCAAATCCATCATGGCCGTAAAAAAAAATGTGCCCAAAAATTGGCAGAAGACCAATTGGGGAAATGTTGATTGTGTATAAAGCTACTTGTGTAGCAATCGTGACATAGGGTGCAGGCCTATGGGGCTATGCAAATGTAACATCTTTACAGGTGGTAGAAAATCTCTTTATAAAGTATCTTCTAGCTGTACCTAAACGTGTTTCCACATACGTCTGCCATGCAGAACTTAGGGAACCTTATCTACAGGATACCATGAAGACAGCCCCAGTACTACTATGGCATAGAGTCTGGACGACCGATGAATGTGGGTTAAATCGTTTGATCATGACCAATGTGGTTGGATTAGAAAAGAGCAGTAAAGTAAAATGGTTGTGTTACGTGAGAAAATTCCAACGGACCTGGGTATGGAGGATTATTTTTCCGATCCATCTTCTTTATGTAACATCTCAAGGAAATCCTTGAAGGAAAAATGTATTGCCACCATGGAAAGGCATGCGGTGGCTGCATGTGGGGGTCCATTGTGGGCCCCCAAGGTATTGGGGGTGGGGGGTGCACATGGGGGGTATCTATGGTACCCCTCTGCATTTGCATGCACAATGTGGCAGGCACCGCGCGGTGCCTGCCACGTTGTACATGGAAATGCACAACATGCGTTATTTCCATTGCAGCGGGTGCTTCTGAAAGCACCGCCCGCTGCAATGTAAGAAATGCGGAATGCGCCCGCCAGTGTGGCGGGCGCCTCCTAAACTTCCACACGGGACCGCAGCACATATGGTGGGCAGTCCGTTTTGCCGGTACGGTGGTGGGTGGACTTTGTCTGCCATCGTAATAGTCCCCTTAATGTCTTTGTTTTATGTTATTTGGAAGTATGGGTACGGAGTTGCCTAAGATCCCTGGATGATTTTATTTTAGCCTATGTGGCAGAGGAACAGTGTAGAAAGATATCACCCTGCAGAAGTACTTTGTCTGTTGTCGTAATATCCTGCCTCTCCTGACAACTTTAGACCTATATCCAATATCCCACTCCTAGCTAAAGTTCTGGAGAAATGTGTACAACTTGAACTGAGCCAACACATCACCAACTCCAACCGATTAGATGAATTCCAATCCGGGTTCAGGCCTGGGTACAGTACTGAAACCACCATTCTCCATATCATGGATGATGCTCTCCAAGCCCTTGACCAAGGCAAAACCTGTCTCCTAATACTCTTAGACCTATCCTCGTCCTTCGATACGGTCAACCACAAGAAACTTCTTGAAAGCCTCCAACTCAGGATGGGGCTGGATGTCTCCATGCTCGAATGGTTTAGATCCTATCTCCAGAACCGCTCCCAGAGATTCTCAACGGTAACCTTTGTGCTCCCTCTCTGCTTACACTCGGAGTCTCCCAAGGATCAACCCTGTCCCCTACCCTCTTCAATCTTTACCTTGAACCACTAGCAGAATTACTACGCACCGCCAATATCTCCTAGCACATGTATGCGAATGACACCCAGATCTACATAAAATCTCTACCCCGGAGGAGATTTTTTCCCTTAATGAGGCCTTGAAGTCGACTGTCCAATGGCTCACCTCCAACCAGCTCAAATTAAATGCACAGAAAACAGAATTCCTGCTAATATCCCCACCCAATACCAGCCTTTACATTCGTGAATGGCCGATCACAGGTCTAATCTGCCCACCGACCATAGTGGACTCTGCCAAATCTATTGGAATAACCCTGGACAGCAGCCTGAATATGCGTGACCACATCAACTCGATTGCCAAAACCGCCAGGTTTCACCTGAGCTATCTAAGAAAACTAAAACCTTTCCTTGACACTCCGGACCTAAAAATGGCAGTCCAGACACTACCTATCTCCAGAATCAAATATGGATGCTCTACCCTCTCTGGCCTTCCTAAGATCTCCCTGCTCCCTTTAAAAGCCTGCCTCAATGCTGCCGCCATACTCCTAACAGGTTCTAAAGAATTCAACCACATCTCAAAGCTCTGAACTGGCTTGCTCTTGAAGCCAGAATCCAACTTAAACTGGCATGTATCACTGACAAGGCTCTAAACACTAAATCCCCTGTATTTCTGGCTCAGAAAATCATGGTATCCGGAGGTGCCAGAAACTCCTAGTCCTCCAAAGACCTCTTACTCCAGGCTCCACGCTTTTGAAAGGAAAAAACATATAACCGTGCGTTCTCTGGGGCTGCACCAAGAATTTGGAACTCATTCCCACCCTCCTTTAGAAGAATTCCGTCTCTGGCATGTTTTAAGAAGGAAACCAAAACCTTCCTAATGGGCATATTCCTCCCCTAACTCTTGCATAGCACTGACCTCAGTTTTCTTTTCTTTCTCCTGGACCTTCGTTCTTGTAAATTAGTTGTACTTGCTTTTATCACAAATGTTCCACCCCTCCCCCTAAGGTTATATTGTATGCAACTTGTTAACCCTGTAAAGCGCTCGGATACCCTAACGGGTCAAGTTCACGCTCTACTAGACACAAATAAAAATTTTAAAAAATATCGCACAAGCGAAAGGCTGTCTAATTTATTTTAGGGATTATTCTTTTGAAAAAAGTTTGTATGAAAATAGTGAAAGGTCTTACATCACCAAAGGAATACCAAGGCTTCTTTCTGAAAAGAAAGTCCTCCACCGAAATTTTGGCTAGTATCCCCAGAGGAGTACCGGGACCTCCTTTAACTTGATTGAGAGTAGAGTAGCACTGGTCGTTATTTTACTAGAAGTGAACGAATCTCTTTTTGAATAATGAAACTATCTCTTTTACTAGTGGAGCAGACAAAGTTGCATTATTATGTATTGTTCCTAATAAGAATGTAGTTGAGAAAACATAGAATTACAGTGCTGTATTATTTTGTAAAGGGAGGATCAGCAGCAGGAGTAATACTGACGTCACAAAAAGCTGCGCAGGCATTGGTCAGGCAGTATTTTGTGAAACAAACAAGGACCCCCTGATGTGGATAGATTTCCTGAGTCAGGGCAAAACTTTTATGGAATATAATACTCAGGCAAATGTATAAACAACACTAGCACATGAATATTGGCATTTGCCAAACCAAACAATAAAAAGCAATCAAAACAGGTATTTGCACATTTGATACATTTTAATTAGTACATAAAAAATTGTTCAATATATGCATGATAAAAATGTTTTGACAATATGACATATGTATAAGTTCAGATATTCATCAAATACATATCATGATTCAATAAAAGATGGTTTCCTGTCTACGCGTTTCGACACAGGTGTGTCTTCCTCAGGACTGTACCATCGTTTTTCTAATTAAACAAGAAGTAACCGCTAATGTTATGTTTTGGTGAATAGGGTCAGCGAGTAGTAATTCCAAAAGGCACAACAGATCTGTAGTGGCAATTGTTGAGCAGTATAGGTTGGAAATCACGTCCTTACTTTGAGATTTTATTCATGTTTAAAAACAATAGTGGTCGTGTTTCAGAAGGGTAAATTCTGGTATACCGGAGATTAAATGTACTATACCCTTTTTGTTCTGCGTGCGGGTCAACCGGCTGCAAGAGGTTCCCGGTGTCTCTTAATTCTGGTTTGGAAACTATCCAAATGTGCCGGCTATGTCTCGTGCTCGGTGACTTTGTTTCGTGATGTCTGCGTGCGGGTAAACCAGCTATAAGAGGTTCCCGGTGTCTCTTAATTCTGGTTTACAGTCTATCCAAATGGGCCGACTATGACTGGTGCTCGGTGACTTTGTTTCGTGATATGTTCTAAAAGGTGCTGACCGGTTGCAAGGGATCCCGGCGGTATCTTATTGTGCGGTGTGAAAAAAAAAAAAAAAACAGGACAGGAAACCATCTTTTATTGAATCATGATATGTATTTGATGAATATCTGAACTTATACATATGTCATAATGTCAAAACATTTTTATCATGCATATATATGAATGTACTCGCTTTTTATAAATGAACAATTTTTTATGTACTAATTAAAATGTATCAAATGTGCAAATACCTGTTTTGATTGCTTTTTATTGTTTGGTTTGGCAAATGCCAATATTCATGTGCTAGTGTTGTTTATACATTTGCCTGAGTATTATATTCACATAAAAATTGGTCAGGCAGTAGGCACATAGAGAGCCGGATTGGTTGGTTGCTATGAGGTGTGCTTGTATTGGTTAGAATAGCGGATACGTAGTGAGCCGTGATTGGTTGGTTGGTGTGAGTCGCGCTGGTATGGGACGAGCGCTAGCAAATAGAATAAGTAGAATTAAGGAAAGATTTTGTTTTTGTTTGCTGAAATATTTAGCGTAACAGAGTTGAAAAATTAAGATGGTAAAAAGAATAAAGGATTTCTTTAAAAGGGACAAGCCGATAGTTACTAGAGAGGGACTTCCTATACCTCCTCCGAGAACGCCTGCTTCCTTTATGATGTTGGAACGAGGGTATCATACGTGTACATGTCAGAGAATTGGATGTGTTTCACAGAAGATTATGACATTTTAAATTTTCCAGAGCATGGTACATTTAACGTGAGGATTTTGGAGAACTTGAGGGAATTAATGAATTAATTAAAACCAAATCCTTTACCTATGCAGCATGAAGTGCTTGAAGAATGGGAACATGAGGCTTAAAAACGGGAGAGAGACAGGAATGGAATAAAATACAGAAATATACTATCAAGGTATTCTGAGGCTAGATTGGATGATCAATTGAAAAGATGGAGGGGAGATGTAAATGCAGATGGATTATATCCATCTGCAGAGGATAGAGGATATAGCCTTACGGCAAGAGCAGTCGACCTCGAAGCCTGGGAACCGGGTTTGAGTCTTGGCAACGACGCACAGCATCCTGTGATTCTGGGCAAATCACTCAATCTCCCCGTGCCTAGCAAAAAGGAATGTGTCCATCATGTAAAGCGCTCTGATACCCGATGTCTCGGGTCTAGATCGCACTATAAAAAACAAACAAAAAAAAAATATCCAGTAATAATTGCTAAAGATCAGACTGGAGGCAAATGTAAAGAGACAAAAGAATAACACTAAGACTTCAGAACTAGAAATAGACTCGAATGAAATTGATGATGAGTTAATGGATGAAATACTAATAATGAGACCTCCACCGAATCAGGAAAGTTCAGGAGAAACAATTCCAAATGCACAACCAATTGAAATACAAGTTCCTCAGGTTCCACAACTTCTGCAAACACCACAAGCTTCACAGGTTACATAAGTTCCAGTAGCTTTACAAGTTTCATCAGGTACTCGAGTGTTGCAGGAACGTGAGATTGATATGTTTAATAAGACAAGAGAGGAGTTATCTCAGAAAATTAGATGAGTCTGAATGCAGAAGCATTATCGGTACCCGCAACGATTGGTACTAAAATTCCATTTTATGGTGAGAGTCAAAATATATAGAGAGTACATGCATTGACAATTCCCGTGAATAATGCCAGGAATGTTAGTGGATCGGAACAAGTTGAGATGAGTAATTCATTGATTGATCTCTCAGTTAATGAAAATGTGACTGAAACACCCACGAAAAGTGGACAGACTGATCCTAGGAAAATAGTGCAGAATGTCAGAGGAACAAATCCAGTGTCAGGGAGTTCAGTGGGTCCTTCGCCAGAGGAGTTAGATGACTGTATAAGAGGAATGGAAAACAATAAGATTCAATCGAGTATAGATGTAGGTAGACTGAGAGTGGATCTGGAAGAATTGATTATTGATACAAAATGTCCAGAAAGGTTGAGTAAGTACCGAGTTGTTCGTTTTGTGTAAGAATATTACATGGAAAGCAAAAAATGTACATGAAAGATTGGCAGAAGCTGCACACAAATATGGAATAGGCATAGAGAAGTCTAAAGTTTTGCAAAAAACGAATAGACTGGATTTTACTGATAAAGATTTGGAGAGTTTGAATATGTCTGGCAAATGACTGCAAATAAAAGAATGAATGAATACTTTGAAGAAATGGGGTGATTTAGAATGGTGGAAAGGTAGATGGGCGAAAAAGAAGGAAGAAATGCTTGCAAGTTAAAATGTGTCTTTGTTTCCATTAAGAGAAATAGGACAGGCCAAAATGGTATGTCCGATGAGAAAAGTTCCAGGTGGTGATTTGTTCATGTTCCTTGGTCAAGACAGGATACATTATCCTTTACAAATGATTTTCCCAGGTTAAGAGAGAAATCTGTTGAGTGGTACAAGCAGGTAAAGAGGTTTGTAAAAGGTTCAAAGGTTTTGTTGAAAGATTTACATGGTTTGTTTGTGATGGTAGCGCCAGCCGATTTATGGACTGAGTGTAAAATTACTGTTGACTGGCCAAAAGAAGAATATCCTTGAGATGTGAAAACAGGAACACCATCAGAAGAAGTGATAAGAAAATATAATCAAGTAATTACTTTCATAAAAAGTAAGATTTCTCCGAAGGAAGCAGATTGGGTTAAAATTGACAGGACAACACCGGAACCCAAAGAATCAGTGCATGCCTATTATGAAAGGTTGTTACAGGTGTTTCAACAGTATATTGGTTTTAAGAGTATAGGTGACAAAGATATGGGATATTTTGTATATAGGTTTGTTTTTGGTTTGAAACCCGAAATTAGTAATAGGATTCAGCAACATTTGATTTGCTGGCAGAGTAAAACAGTTGAAGAGATTCTCAGATATGCTAAATATTGTAGTGATGATATTGAGTCAAGGCATAAAAAGCTGAAAGAGAAAATGATGTGGGCTCAGGTGAAAATGGCAGAACAGAAAGATGGAAGCAATGGTTCTCAAACAGATTTTCAGATGAAAGGACAAAATCAAAATGGTCAGGTACTAAATGGAGGTAGAGGTAAAATGAATAGTTGAAAAAGAAATGTCCTTGTCATGCGTGCGGAAAGTTTGGACATTGGAGGAATGAGTGTAGAGCTTTATTGAAAAATAATGCAATGAATCAAAATTTCAATTCACAGATGCAGAATGAAGTGATTGCGAATCAACAACAGCAACAACAGCAGCAGGTAGTTACACCACAGGTACAACAAGTACAGGTGCCTTAAGCTCCTATGCCAAATAATGTGAAAGCCCAAGTACAGAGATACAGTGTAAATGCAAGATTTCCCGCAGGTGAACAAGTTGGTAAGAATGAAAATGTACAAGTGGTTTCAAAGTATTTTTTGCAATGTTCAGAGAGTGATTCAGACTCATCTCAATGATGGTGCCTGAGGGGGTAGGAAGAGTGCGTGCTTTGCGCATCTCTAGAGGTAGATCAATCAGGTCCTTTTGTTGATGGAAAAGTGGAAGGTAATGATATTACATTCCTCTTGGACACTGGTGCTACCCGCTCTAGTGTGACATCAGCAGAAATTCCAAACCTACCCCTCTTGGGACAAACTATCCAAGTTGTGGGAGTCTCAAATAAATATATTAAGACTCCAATAACAAGACCAATAGAAGTTCATATTGGAAAATTCAGAGACATGCATCGGTTTGTGGTATGTGATACAAGTCCGGTGAACCTTTTAGGTCAGACTTGTTATGCAAGATGAATTGCACCAGCTATTGTCCGCCAGATGGTATTGCTTTTCAAACACCAGATGATAATGTTACTTTTAAAATGATGTTAGCGAAGCAAGGGACAGAAGCGAATTACTTGTATTCTTTGCTTACAGAAGAGGATTTACCTGCAGAGTTGAGAAATGCAGTAAGGTG
This sequence comes from Lissotriton vulgaris, assembly GCF_964263255.1. NCBI lineage: Eukaryota > Metazoa > Chordata > Amphibia > Caudata > Salamandridae > Lissotriton > Lissotriton vulgaris. The sequence continues at coordinate 781,973,642 of NC_141687.1, read as the reverse complement.
TATGGGATTTTACAGGAAAAGATATTGGTTTGATGAAAGGGGTGGATCCTATACAGGTTTCAGTTAAACCAGGTGCAGTATATCCAAACACACCTCAATATAGGATGAGTCCTGAGATCACAGCAAGAGTGATGTCTGTAATTGATCAAATGTATGAGCAAAGCATTCTAAAGGAAATACTTGGTAGTCAGTGTAATTCACTTATTAGGGATTAAAAAACCAAGTGGAAAATATGGGATAGTACAAGATTTATGCAAAATTAAAAATATCCTGGTACCTTGCTGTCCAATAGTGCCAAACCCAGCAGTGATTCTTTATCAGATTCCTTGTCAGTGGAATGGTACACAGTGATTGATCTGTGTCAAGCATTTTTCTCGAAACCTTTGCATCTGGATAGCCAAAATGTATTTGCATTTCGGTTCGGAGACCGTGTTTGGCATGGTGTTGAGTGTTTGGAGTCATTGAGTCATTGATCTTGCCAGAAAATTCAGTGTTAGTGCAGTACATTGATGTCCTGCTAGTGGCATCAAAAACAAGAGAGGCCTGTGTAACAGATACAATTGCCTTACTGAATCATTTGCCAGAAGGTGGGCATAAAGTGTCACCAGCACAATTACAGTTTTGTCAAAAAGAGGTTCAATATTTGGGACACAAAATTGAGAAAGGAGTTAGAAAAGTAACGCAAGACCGAATACTGTGATTTTGCAAATGGGTCCTCCTAAGACTCAAAAGGGAGTTGGGATGTTTTTAGGAATGGTTGGATACTGTAGAAGGTGGATCCGTGGGTTTTCACTGATTGCAAAACCTTTACGAAGGTTGACTCATAAAGATGTGGTTGATCCGATAGAATTGGATGAAGAGTGTATGAAAGCTTTCATTGAATTGCGAGATAGTCTTTAACAAGAACTCAGATTCAGCATATCACTTACAGTCGGCTGATCAGATATGAAAGAGTTATTTTGGGTGCTGAAAATGTGACAGTAACAAGATGCACAACATTGAGTCCAGCAACTTGCTATGGTTCCTGAAGCATCCTGTCTAAAGGGGATATATTCTACTCAAATTTCTGAGCTAATTGCTCTGACTAGAGCTTGTATAATTGGCAAACATTTGAGAGTAACCATATTCACTAATAGTCAAAATGGTTTTGGGGTGGTACATGATTTGGTCAGTTGTGGATGCAACAAGGATTCTTAACTTCTTCAGGATCCCCAATCCAGAAAAGTAAAAATTTGAAGGATTTAATGAATGCATTACAAATGCCCAAGAAGATTGGTGTGGATAAATGTTCCGCACACAAGTCAGAAAATGACTATGTGATAAATGGAAACAGATACGCAGACCAAGTGGCTCGTTTCTGTGCACAAAATTCAATTTCAACCAACATAGGGATGGAGAAAAAAAGATAAAAATTGCCACTTAAGGTTTTCTTCTTTGGAAACATGGGAGGACATTAGACAGTTAAAGGAGGAAGCAAATGAGGAAGAAAAAGAAATTTGGATTAAATTAAATCAGGTTGTAAAAAGAGAGCAGAAGATGAAGTGTGGGTGTATGTTGATGAAAGACCAGTTATGCCAGATTATTTACTCTCTCAAATGGCAAGGATGATGTACAAATGGAATTGCGCATATTGGAAGAGATGCTATGATCAGACTCTTCATGCAGTCATGGTATAATCCAAAGTTTAGGGTCATCGCAGACAGTCTATGCAAGAGGTGTGTAGTCTGCCAGCAGCAAAATGCTTTTCCAATTCGACCCCAACTGACAGTTGTTAGTTGGGGTCGAATTGGAAAAGCAGCAGGACCATTTACTAGGCTAGAGTTAGATTTATTTGAACTTCCCCCTTGTAATGGACTAAAATATGTGTTGGTGGTTGTTTGTTCATTTTCTCGTTGGGTAGAGGAATGACAGTCTGACAGTTGCTAAATTGCTTTTAAGAGAGATAATTCCCAGATATGGATTTCCAGTCTCTTTAGAAACAGATAGAGGAACTCATTTTAATAATGAAATAATTTGAATGATTTGTGTAGCATTACAAATTGAACAAAAGCTGCATTGTGCCTAACGACCTGAAGCATCAGGAGTGGTCAAACAAATTAACAGCACTATTAAGTCCAGACTATCAAAGGTGTGTGCGTCTACAGCACTGAAATGGGCAGACGCTTTACCCCTGGTATTGATAAGTCTTAGAAGCATTCCTGATCAAAAAGACTGGATTAAGTCCTCATGGGACGCCCCATCGCTGCGGCAGCTATGCGCTATACAAATCCGACAAATAAATAAATAAATGAAGTTTTGTTGGGGATAGCAATGAGACAAGCAATTGTACCAGCAAACAAACTGATGAATATTACTGATGACCTAGTGCTTGATTATTGCAAAGGATTAGCCTGTGTCTCATCAGGTTGGAGAAATTGCATCAACAACACATCACATGATTTGAGTCCAGGAGAGTGGGTTCTCGTGAAGAAACACGTGAGGAAGTGGTGTTTAGAACCCAGATGGCATGGCCCATACCAAGTAATATTGGTAACAACGACAGCAGTAAAGTGTGGCGGTTTGCCTAATTGGATTCATGCAAGTCATACAAGAAGAGTCCCAAGTCCACTTTAAAGACAAGAAGAAGAGCAGCAACTGGTAAAGAAAAGAAAGGAACTAGAAGCTGAAGATCATGAAGATATAGAATCTAATGTTACAGAGTCTAAAAAGGCTGAACATGAAGGAGAACCAAGCACAAGTTGAATAAAGTGGCCACCAGCTACTGGGTCTCAAAAGACTGCTGTTGAGAAAGAAAAAGAGAAAGTGATTGATGAAAATCTAGATTAAGTACAACAAAGAAAAGAACTGAATAAAATAACTTGCGAACTTGACAATAAAGGTGAAGAAGCAGTTCAAATTAAGAAAGCAAGAAAAGGTGATGTGTGGCCAAAAGGAGTGAAAAGACTGAAATATACCCTAGAAAGAAAAGGCCAGATCAAATAAATGAAATATTGAGTCAAACTGAACGAAATGACTCAGAAGAAGAACTGGCACGAAAAACAAAAAGAATAAGAATTCTGAACAAGAAATACACAGCTCCAGAATGGACAAAAAAGATGGGTGAAGAGGAGAGGCTTAAAAGGTTAAGGATACACTACTCTAGATGGTTTCTAGATACGTTTTTAAGGTTTTTAGAAATTTTAGGTTTTTCTTAGATTTAAAATTTTTATATTGTGACTAAAATGGCAAAGGTAACATAGGCTGGATATCAAAATCATAATTTTAAACGTATATGTAATAATGCTTGCTTATGTAGTGTTTATTACTAATGATGGTGTAGTTAACACTGTTTGTTATTAAGCCTGTTTTAATGGTGACTAATCACAAGAATAATAATAAGGATGAGGGAAGTGAGAGAATGGATTTTGTTACTAAAGAAAATTCAAACACTAATATAGAACGGATAGAAGATGATAGTATTTATCATCATGACAAATCAATGAATGATTTTTCATTAAATGTTTTTCCAAAATTGTTCTATGAATATGTAAACACAATGAATGCAAGAGATTGTTAATTGTTTATGCAATTACCATTGTCTGTCTCAGAGGGGGTGACATATCATCCCCTACTTTAACTTATGGTGTGTCTTGTAGTGTTTTAACCAGTTTGTTTTATGGGAGGGAAGGATTAGAGTATTATTACTCTAGTTTTGATTTAATATTTTCAGAAATTCCTATTAGGAGAGATTTAGAAATTATTTATGGTCCTGTTTATGCAGCATACATGGGAGATTTTTTCATTAGTAACAAACCGATAGATACAATAGATGCACATAAAAATAATCTAACCTGTAAACTACGAGATGAAGAAATAGAATTAATGACTATGGTAGAAGAGACGAGATTTCAAAAAGAAAGCTGCTGAGCAAAAGACTCATGTACCTCCATGGGCTTTCAGAGAGGGTGATTACAAAAAGGGTGCTACTCACGCTGCCATGACTCTAGATTTTCAACATAGAGGAAAGCTTTGTGTGTTTAGAGTAAAGACTGAACTTAATAGTTACTTCATTTGTTTTAGTGAATGTGAGAATACTTTCTTGATAAAAGGAAACTGGGGATTGAATGGATGAACTGATCCTGTTTTCCCGGGAATTTGTTATGTGTGTGGTAAGAATGTTTATTATAGGTTACCTGCAGGTTGGTATAGATGTTGTTATTTAGTCATAGTGTTTCCTAAAGTATATCATATAGACAAGAATAATAGAATTAATGAAATGAAACAAGGACTAATTCGTAATAATAGAGGAGCAAGTTATTCTGAAATAATGGGGGATATTTTTAGAGCACTGATACATTCAGTTGGAGTTATTCTGATTTCACATAAAATTAGAAAATTATCCACAGTGGTTGATCGTTTATCAACAGATACTGCTGGTGGGTTCTTGATGAGTTCAGAGTGCCTGAGTCCTGAGGCGGAAAGCCGGGACGTGTGTGTTTTTTAAAACTCCCTGCACTATTTGCTATTAATTTCACGAAGTCCTGATTAATAGGACCTACTCGTCATTAATTTTAAAATTGTACTGTACTCCCCACGCTCCTAGGACTGCTCTCTCAGCCAGTTAATCATTAGCCTCGCTGCAGACCTTGCAGCTGACTAGGCGCTGCTCCGGTGACAGACTCGATTCATCACCGCCATCTTGGGTGAGGAGCAGTAGCAGGCGAGCGGTCCAGGGCTCCGCCTCTCCCGCCCTCACCGGTACAAAATGGCCCCTCTACTCAGGGAGCGCAGCGGGCGGGCCGGCGGCGCGCCGAAGGCGCGCCAAAGGAAAGCCCGTCTGCGCCCGTCCACGCCCTGACGGGCCCCGGGACACGCCACGCTGCTGGGTCAACTGTCTATACCCGTGACGAGCTGTCCTCCTGCAACACCGGTCACGGCCTCTTTAGTGATCTATCACGCCATCGCGCCCAGAGACTGGGGATCCTTGGCCATAATACACCAACCATGGACACCGCCACCACGATCACGGTGGGTCACGATAGTCACACAGAGCCCGATTCCTCTCCCCCACTTCTGTCCATAGTCTACTTAAATACTCGTTCTATGGTCAAACACAATTTGGACCTCTTCCTCTTATTGGACGAGGATAAACCCGATCTCCTGCTACTTACCGAGACGTGGCTAACTCAAGACTCAGCCCCAGACATTATCTCGGCCTTACCACCAAACTACCGCATTATCCACTCTGATCGGGGTTCTTCTAAACCGGGTGGGGGAGTGGCAGCAATCTTTCGCCACGACCTAAACATCACAGTCCTGGCTAATCTGAACTTACCAGACTCTGAAAACCTAGTATTTAAAATTGAAACGTCCCACTCCTCTATAGCCTGTGTCCTTCTTTATAGACCCCCTAACAACATGCCGTCTTTTCCCCTAACGTTCAGTGAACAAATCGCCAACCTGGCTATCGAACATGCCAGGATATTACTGGTAGGGGATTTTAATTATTGGTTCAATGACCCTAGGGAAAGTCCACAGTCGCAGGAACTCACTGAGCTCCTCACTAACCTGAACTTCAACCAACAAGTTCAAGCACCAACCCACAGTAAGGGTCACATATTGGACCAAGTCTGGACCAACTCCCTCTCAGTGACATCCCCGGCCATCTCTCCGTGCCTATGGTCTGATCACTTCCTGCTTAAATTTAGTCTAGCCCATCCTTTTAAAAAGTCCACTGCTATAGTAACGGGCGGACGCGCCAGAAAATGGAACTCTTTAGTTAAACCTGACTTTATACAAACCTTGGCTGCCTCCATCCCCCTCCACCAACCTGATATTAACGTAGCTGAAAGCAATCTTGCTCACTGGCTGCAAGAAGCCAGCGATGTGCATGCCCCGTACAAAACAATTAAACTTGCCCATAGAGCCGATGCCCAAAAATGGTTCTCCTCAGATCTGAAGGCAAAGAAATTAGCCCTTCGCCAACTTGAACGACTATGGCGTCGCAATTACGCTTCTGACGCTAAAATCCGATACATTAGTGCCAGGAAGGAATATATGAAATCCATTTTAGAAGCCAAAACCACTTACTTCTCTGCCCGTATTACCAATTCGACGAATAAATCTAAAGATATTTTCTCAATCCTTAACGAACTAACCAACTTGGACAATGTCCGCCCCAGTTTGCCCCCAACCCAGGTTCTGTGTGACTCACTTAACCTCTTTTTTACTGAGAAAATTGCCACCATCAAATCCAGTATCCCCCAATGCTCAAATCCCTCCCTCCTAGATTCAGACCCCTCTCTCTTGGAGTCAGGTCCCAAAGCAACCGGCTCACTGTGTGAATTCACTCCCATCACTCCAGAACTGTTCCAGGAATTGTTGATAAGAGTGAAATCAGGCGCTCCTTCTGATAAATGCCCCCCTTACATCTTAAAAGACTGTTTATCAGTGATTCCGGCACCCGCCTGCTCTCTTCTGAATGGTTCACTGACCACTGGACAAGTTCCACGTGCCTTCAAAGAAGCAACAGTAATACCCCTCCTGAAAAAACCGGGCGCAGACCCCACCTGTAACTTAAACTACCGACCTATCTCCCTCCTCCCCTTCCTGGTGAAGGTTTTGGAGGCGCATGTTGCCAACTGCATGTCTAATTTTATCGAGACATCAAACTGCCTAGACATCCACCAAGCAGGCTTCCGCCCTGCGCATTCAACTGAGGCTGTGGTAGTGGCAGTCATGGACACCCTTAGGGACTGTGCAGACAACCGTATCCCGCAGGCCTTAGTGCTCCTGGATTTGTCAGCCGCCTTTGACACGGTCGACCATACCATCTTGATCGACCGTGTCACACAGGCTGGCATCCAGGGCACGGCAGCGGCCTGGCTGAAGTCCTTCTTGACGAACCGCTCCCAAGCAGTTCGGCTGGGTAACTTAGTGGGCACTAAACAAGCTATCACCTGTGGCGTACCTCAGGGCTCGTCCCTATCACCACACCTGTTCACCCTCTACATCTCCCCCCTAATCCAGGCCCTTAGAAAGAAACAGGTCACGGTGCTGAATTATGCGGACGACCTACAGCTCCTATTCACAATTGACAATTCAGATACGTCCATTGCTTTTTTCCAGTCTACAATGAGGTTCATCCAAGCCTGGATGAACCAGAATCATCTGAAACTGAACTCTGGGGAAACGGAGCTGGTCCTGACCGGGGACAGTGTCAAATACTGGGGCCCACACTACTGGCCAACAGACATGGGCCCAGCCCCGTCCCCCTCATCATCGGCAAAGACGCTTGGCATTACCTTAAATAGTGACCTCTCGCTTAAAACGCAAGTTGGTCAGGTAGTCTCCAAATGCCTTTTCCAACTAAGGAAAATCCGGAAGGTGCGTCGCCTTCTGACCCGCGAAGCCCTGATACAGGTGGTGATCGCTACTGTGATCCCTCACTTAGATTATGCCAACTCGATTTACCTTGGTCTTCCTCAGTTCCTCCTAAAACATCTGCAGATGGTGCAGAACCATGCAGCAAGATTGATTCTAAGCCAGCCTAGATGGCACCCAGCAACACCCCTTTTGAAAACACTCCACTGGCTTCCGGTAACTCAGCGTTGCATTTTTAAAGTCAGCTGTATGATGTTTAAAGCACTCTACGGCAAAAGCCCCAAATTCATCTCTAAACTGATCATTAAATACGCTCCGGCCCGAAGCCTACGCTCAGCACATCACTGTCTTCTACAAACACCCTCCTTCAAACGCAAGCGGTCTGGTGGCTGCAGATTTGGCACCCTGGCACCTCGCCTATGGAACTCCCTTCCTCTCGAGATCAGGCTATGTCCTGACCTCCTGTCATTCAGGAAACGCCTAAAGACCTGGCTCTATCTACAAGCATATCACTAACCCATAAGCTTCCTTCTCTGACCACACTCTGTCTTTACAGTGCCAGGAAACCAACCGGTGTCAGTGCGTTATACAAACCATTGTTAACATAACATAACATAACATGATGATTGATACTGAAATGGTCGCGATTAGATCAATGGTTTTACAAAATTGACTTGCCCTTGATATATTATGGTAAAAGAGGGTGGAGTCTGTAGCATGTTGAAAATACAACAATGAAGTACTTATATCCCTGATAAGAGTAAAAATCTTGAGGGGTATTTTAAAAATATTACAGAACTTCATGAAGATTTAACTGTATTTAAGGTTGATGGTGTATGGGAGAAACTTGGAAAGAGTTTTTCCTCAGAGTGAATTTGGTTGTCTACTTTAGGGAGTAGCCTATTAAGAAAAATATTAATACCTAATACTTCAGTAGTTGCAGTGATATTAATGATTATCATGATTTATAAATGTTGTAAATGCAAATGAACAAAGAAAGAGATATCTTAAACATAGAGCTCGAAAAAGAAAGAGAGAAGAGATAGAATTAGAGATGAGAGGAAATTATTATGAGATTATGAAGGACTTAGATGAAAGAATGATAAAACGTGAAAAAAGTACAATATTTTAAATAAGTGGCAACTTGTATTTGTTTGGTATTTTTATGATGGCTCAAAAACCCCATCAAAGGGGAGATTGATGGAGCAGTGTTTTGCAAAAATAAAACCTGTTCGTATTGAACCCTCAGTAACATTCATTAATAGTGTGCTGTGAAAAGAAAACTAAAATAAAGGGAAATGCTTTTGCGCATGTGTGAACTAATGCATGAAACTAGGCCACAAATGCTAAAGCTTTTGGCTGTAAGAAAAATAAAAGACTAATGCTGCTTTCGTACACATTAATAATGATTGCTAGGAAAATAACACAGGTTGTGCATGGGTTAGTGCAATGCTGGGATGATCTGCAATGAAATTACATTTCATGAAAATAATAATGTATGTGTTTGTTCTCTGTAGAAAAAACAAGCAGGGGCCTACTTTCCTACATGCCAGTTTAGGATTAACATTTGGTAGAGAAATTAAAATGACCAAAAGAGGGTTTCAAAATGAGAAGAGAGAAGCAAAGGCATGAATATGACCTTCGTGGTGTGCTGTATGACTGCCAAGCTACGGAAAAGAAAATATGACATCAGTGAAAGCGAACAACTTCCTCACAAGATGGCAGAGGGAAACAAAGGAAGCGCAGAGACTTGATACATAAAATGTGTTGAAGGAAATATGTACTATGATTGTGTTCAGAGTTATTTCCTGAGAAAAATCTGTTGTAATGCAGAAAGTTTAATACAAAAGGACATTGAATAAAATAGTCATGCTGAGAGTGGTGTGACAGTACCCCCCATCCTTAGCTAATGAGAGATGGAGTTTATTCTCATATTGAAACAAATGTGGGTTGGGCATTTAGGTTTTAGGGCATAATTGAAAGTCCCTGGTGGGTGTGGGTAGATTCGGCTGATGTTTAGGTAGCGGGAGATCGTCGCTCTTATTGGTTTGCTGTTTCCAGATGGAGGCCTACCTGTTTCCTGAATACTGACCTAATCTTTGCTACTCGACTCTTCTTAAGGGCTAAACAGTGGCTAATCCTAACACCTCACCCGCATTATGCGATAACATGGCCTCTTTTTTCTTAGAAAAAATTCGGAAAATTTATATTACCTTTCCCTCCACCTTTGACCTCATCCCATCTAATGACCCCAGCAGACCCAACCTCGCTAACATCCCGACCCTAAGCTTTGAAGATTTTACTAAAATCTGTAATAAAATCAAGTCTGGCTCACCGGCAGACCCTCTCAAACCTGAAACCTTCAGAGAAGCTGACATAACTGTCCTTGGCCCCCTGCGAGACATCATTAACAAATCTTTTCTACAGCTATAATCCCCTCCAAGTGGAAACAAGCCTGGTTATCACCAATCATCAAAAAACCTACGCTGGACCCTAACATTGCAGAAAACTTTAGACCTATATCCCTCCTACCATGGCCGGCCAAGGTAGCAGAAGCCCATGTAAATACCATCCTGACCAAATACTTGTCATCTAATAACATCTTAGATTGGTCACAACATGGCTTCCGGGCGGGACATAGCACCGAGACAGCTCTACTAAGTGTGACAGAACACCTCCGCACCATTTTAGACTCTGGTGGAACGGCAGCACTGATTCTACTTGATCTCAGTGCTGCCTTCGACACGGTGTCACACGAAGTTTTGCTGTTCAGGCTAAAAGAGGTCGGGATATCAGGACTCGCTCTTGATTGGTTTAGAGACTTTCTTTCTGGCCGATCATTTTGAGTCTCCACCCCCCCCCTACCTCTCCAGGGAATGTCCCATTGAACAGGGCATACCCCAGGGGTCAGCTCTTAGCCCCACCCTGTTCAATGTGTATGTTCAGCCCCTGGCAGAGGTGGCTAGGAGAAACGGAATGTCCCTTGTATCCTACGCTGATGATACGCAGCTGGTGGTGGCATTAAACAATGAAAGTGGTCACAGCGCCCACAAATTCCAACAAACTCTCATTGACATCACAGAATGGATGACAGCAAACTACCTCCAGCTCAACGCCGGCAAAACAGAGGTGTTGTTGGTGGGAAAAAAGACAAACACCTGGGGGAACAACTGGTGGCCAGAAAATCTGGGACTAGCACCTGTGCCCAAGGACTGTGTTAAAAACCTAGGAGTCTGGGTAGACTCTGCCCTCAAATTTACTCACCATACTAAAAAAGTGGCAGCAACCTGCTTCGGCATTTTACGGAACCGTAGGCCTATCCTGGGATTTTTTGACAATCAAACCCGTCAGACGATAGTCCAAGCAGCCATCCTCTCCAGGCTGGACTACGCCAGCTCCCTTTTGCTAGGAGCGAACGTTGCAGAAAAAGCTAGACTCCAGCGAGTCCAGAACGCTGCCGCCTGGGCTCTGGTAGGTCTCCCTCGCCACACGTCTGTGGCTAGCGTCCTCATCAAGCTCCACTGGCTCCCAATGGAGAAAAGGATACACTTCAAAACGCTATGCCTAGCTTTTAAAATCCTAAAAACGGCCTCCCCCCCATGCTCTGCCCACTCTTGTCAACCTACGTCCCTCGGCGCGCCCTACGCTCAGAAGGCCAGAATCTCGCAACGGTACCCCGTATCAAACTATCCAGGATGGGTGGCCGTTCCTTCAAATACCTGGCCGCCAAACTCTGGAATGGCCTCCCAGAACAGATCCGAGGGATACAAAATCTACTGACCTTTAGGAAAGCAATAAAAACACATCTCTTCGGTTAACTTCTCCCTTTCCTCCTACCTTCCTTTCCTCTGTCCCCTTTCATACAGTAAGCACCGGGACGCCCGTTTGCTGGGGCAGCTGCGCGCTATACAAGCACATATAACATTAACATTAACATTAAGGGGCCTTAGTGCCCTTTGTCCAGAGGGCAGATTTCCCTGATTCCTATTTGAGTTAGTATAGATAATATCCTGAATTTGCATAATCATTTGCAAATGTATTTTGTCTCTGAAACTTTTCTCTCTTCGCCTGTCCACTCCTTCAATGCATTTTATATTTGAAATTAGTTTGTTTCTATAGATTGCTAATACTTTTTGTCCATGATAATCTTTGATTTGCATCGTATGACGCTACTGGATGAGCATTTATTTCACATTATTTTTTTGATAAAATTTGCAAATTACATACTGAGTCTGTTATTAATTAGTAGTATTGATAAGTACATATTATTGCTATCAACATCTCAACACTAAAAAGATTTGTCGCCAAAATGATATACATATTGTAAGGAGATATGCAGGTTCTATTGTGTATTTGGTAAATTGGGTATAAACCAGCATTCACACTGACACCCAGTGTGAAGGGATTACTTGGGTAAAGTAAATGGGCCTTTGTTTGTGTAAGAATTATTGATCCCTGATCACTGGATCACCCTCAAGAGATGTGCTGCCTGAAAGATGTTATGCCTGCCCACTGAGCCTTTACCATTGCTACAATGGGTTTCTTCACAAAAACACCAACATCTGACAGGGATCACAAGTTTAAGGCTGTAAGCCTCCTGAAGAGAAATTCTTCCAGTGTTTTGAATCATATGCTCTAGTTGCAGGACTGCTATTCTCTTGAAAATCTGCAGCCACCCCTCATAAACCTACCAGATTAACTAATACTAAACATTACATTTCTGTGTCTTTAGACTAATCTGCATTAGCACCTGATTAGGAAGGAACTGGCACTTCAAAATGTTGTGGCTTTCTGTTGAAAGATGTGTCAGTAGTGGAAACCAATGTCTCATTTGCCAGAAGAGAGCGAATTAGAAGACCCAGAGCCCTCTCCCTCTGACTCTTCCTGAGCACACTGGGAAGAAGGGAACTGAACAGAGCGCATAAAACCGGCCTTTCTGTAACTGGATCCGCAATGCATTGAGTGCCCAAGCTTGTACATATAAGATCCTTGGACAAAAAACTGGAACCAACACATTGTCTTCTGATACAAAGAGGTCTATCCAAAACATACCCAATGCCCTTGTTATGCTTCTGGAAAGATGGGGATGGACTTGCAGATCCATTGGTGAAGAGAACTGATGACTTAGCTGATCTACCACTACATTCTCATCCCTTGGGAGTTAAGACACCTTCAGGGATAACAGTTCAATCTGTGTCCACTCACCAATCTCCTTTGTTTTTTAAGCTAGACCTATACCTCTTATCCTGCCTTGCCGATTAATATAAGCTTAGCTACCTGATTGTCTACATATGCTAGCACTACGTTGGCCTGAATAATAAAGACACATTTCTTTAATCCTAGAAATATGGCTGACATGTCTCTTTATTTCAAAGGCTGCCTCCGTTTCTCTGGGGACCACTTGCGCTGAACTGTCTTGTTCTCAAAACCACACCCCAGTCTGTCACACTGGCATCTGTAGTTATTGCAGTAGGATCTTGAGAAACTGGAGGTGTGCCCCTGCTCAAATGATTCTTGACGAACCACCAAGCCATCTCTCTCTTTTCGTCCTATGACAGAGGGATGATAGATGTCATGTGTTGGATGGCTGGATTACTGAAAGCTAACATATTCAGAACCAGTGACTTTAGATGCAGTCTGGCCCAGATGTTTATTGATTTTGTTACTGACATGTATCCCTGAACTCAGAAGCTGTTCTGCTGTAGCAATGTCCTTGTTTAACAATGTGTGGAGTTAACCTTGAAGGGTCATCACCCTTTCCTCTGGAATGAAAACTATTGGTAGATCTGTTCGAAAACAGGCAGCTATAAACTCTGGTTCCTGGGCTGACTGTAACTGCAGATTCGTGTGTTTGAGTAGGAATTCAAACTTCAAAAGACTTCTGCCTATCCTATATTTGATAAACCTCTAAATTTCGGAATATTTGCATGTGCTGCATCTCCAGAAAAGCTTCAATTGGTGCAATACCTTTGTGAAGACGCTTGGCACTGCTGACAAGACAAATGATATAACTGTAAACTGAAAGCATCCTTCCCTGGCGGTGACCAAATATATTTCTGGCATGAAGGATGAATAGGTACATAGAAATAAGAGTCTTGTAAGACACAAGTTGTTAAGTGTCCTAGAGACATCAAAAGGATTGTAGTTATTAGCAACACCTTCTCGAAGGTTCTTGACACAAGGTACCAATTTACTTCCTTAAAGTCTGGAATTAGTCTTGCTTCCCTTGAAGGCTCCTCACCTCTTCCTCCTTGTTTTTGAGGGATAGTCATTAGAGCATTATTTATTTGAGCATCTGTCTGCTCTTGGGTGTAATTTTTGGCAGAGAAGTAGAAGGAAACCACAAACCTGGAGGTGTCTGCCTGAACTTCATTATGTACCCCTCAAAGACTACACGTGTTGCCCATTGGTCCTCTAGTTCCTCCTTCAAATATTCTGAGGACAAGAATAGGTGACCTCCTACTGGAAGAGGAGAGTCTCAGGCATAGTCATGCATTGGGTGGTTGAGGACACAAGCTCTTTGTAGAGGGTCGGATTTGATATGCTGGGGAGCCCCGCCCTTGATTACGGGCCGCCTATGAAAGTGAGTCCTCTGGAACTGCTGACTATTTGAAAATAGAAAGGATCTTCTGTTTTTGCACCTGTTGCTTAAAAGGTCGTAACAGCTTTTTTCCCTCTGCGGATGTTTTGACTAACTGCCAGTTCTGTGCCAAAAAGCTCCTTCCCATTAAATGACTTTTGGAGAATGAGGCCCTTTTGTTTTGCTTCAAATTTTCATGGTCTTAGCCAAATGTTTCTTTGTCCAACAGAAATCATGTTGTCCATTCCATGAATGCTAGAAGGTCTGTACAATCTTCTAATTTTTTTAGCCCTTCACATATAACTGGGAGGGACTGGGAAGTTTTTAAATAAAATGTTATTTATAGGCTTTTCAATGTAGGCATTACAGACACATAGTATTGCAACCTTCGTATCATGCCGAACAACATTTGTAGTAATAAAGCGAATCATTAGATATACATAGAAATATTTCTTCGTTTATAGCCATTAACAATAACAAAAGAGAAGCAACTTAATTTCCGCCACCCCCCAAGAACTCGTTATTTTTCAATAGCGCCTTCTGTTAATGCACAAATAAACAAAAACATTCCACTACATTTTGCCAGTGTCAACTGCTTCATATCAAATTTGATGTAGCCCAGGATTCAGATCACAGTGTTCATTGGATACAGGCAACATCATCTCACTTCAGCCCCAAATTGTTTTTAAAAAAGTAAGTGTCATCTTACATTCATTATTATAACGAATACACTGGAGCAGTGGTTCCCAAACTTTTTACTCCTGAGGACAGCCACTGAATCACTACTGGAAGCCGAGGACCCCCAAGCATTTTGTACAATTTGAATTTCTTTTAAAAAACGCCTTTTGAAGCAGAGGCAATTTCAAGAGGGAGACAGCCTGAATTGGGTCTATTAGCATAGACATGTATGCATACAGCAGTGTAATATTTAGTGGTACCCAAGGGCTTGTGGAGAGGGAGCAATCAGACAGCAGCACGAAAATCCTACTGCTGATCCTGGCTGCATCTATTTTTACCTGCCTGCCAAGTAACTGTAACCTTTACACATGTGCTTTTCAAAGTTGTATTGCTTTTATTGTATTGCCTGTATTTTCATTGTTGTGTCTGTGACTGCTGGTGTCTGTCTTACCCAGCTGCCTGTACGTGGTCCGTGCCCCTTTTTCTTCCCTCTGTTCCCCTCGCTGTCCCCGTGCTCTCTCTCTGCCTAGTCTTTCCTTCTATACCCCTCGCTGCCCCGTGCCTCTGCCCGGTTTTCCCTTCTGTTCCCCTCGCTGCCCCCGTGCCTCTCTGCCCGTTCTGCCTTCTGTTCTTAGCTGCCCCTATATTTCTGTATTCTGTATTTTGCGTCTGTGCCATTCGTTTTTAGTGCCCATCTGCCCTTCATGGCACTCGTTTTTGTGCCCCTTTTGTCTTCTGTTCCACTAGTTTTCCCCTCCTTTTTTGTGCCTTTCTGCCCTCTGTTCCACTCGTTGTTTGTGCCTTTCTGCCCTCTGTTCCACTAATTTTCCCTCAGTTTTTTGTGCCTTTCTGCCCACTGTGCCACTCATTTTTCCCTCATTTTCTGTGCAGTTCTGCCCTCTGTTCCACTCGTTTTCCCTCGTTTTTTGTGCCCTTCTGCCTTCTGTTCCACTTGTGTTTTGTGCCTTTCTGCCCTCTGTTCCACTCGTTTTTTGTTCCTTTCTGCCCTCTGTCCCACTTGCTTTTCCCTCATTTTTTGTGCCTTTCTGCCCTCTGTTACACTTGTTTCCCCCTCGTTTTTTGTGCCCTTCTGCCCTCTGTTCCACTCGCTTTTTTGTGCGCTTCTGCCCTCTGTTCCACTCGTTTTTTGTGCCTTTCTGCCCTCTGTTCCACTTGTTTTTCCTCGTTTTTTGTGCTCTTCTGCCCTCTGTGCCACTCGTTTTTTCCCTAATTTTTTGTGCCTTTCTGCCCTCTGTTTCACTCGTTTTTCCCTCGTTTTTTGTGCCCTTCTGCCCACTGTTCCATTAGTTTTTTGTGCCTTTCTGCCCTCTGTTCTACTAGTTTTTTGTGCCTTTCTGCCCACTGTGCCACTCGTTTTTCCCTCATTTTTTTGTGCCTTTCTGCCCTCTGTTTTACTCGTTCTTCCATCGTTTTTTATGCCCTTCGGCCCTCTGTTCCACTCATTTTGTGTACCTTACTGCCCTCTGTTCCACTCATTTTTTGTGCCTTTCTGCACTCTGTTTCACTCGTTTTTCCCTCGTTTTTGTGCCTTTCTGCCCCCTGTTCCACTTGTTTTTTGTGCCTTTCTGCCCTCTGTTCCACTCGTTTTTCCATCGTTTTTTGTGCCCTTCTGCCATCTGTTCCACTCGTTTTTTGTGCCTTTCTGCCCTCTGTTCCACTTCATTTTCCGCTAAATTTTTGTGCCCTTCTGCCCTCTGTTCCACTCGTTTTTTTGTACCCTTCTGCCTTCTGTGCCACTCGTATTTTCCTTGTTTTTGTGCCCCTTTTGCCTTCTGTTCCGCTTGTTTCCCGAGCCGCTGTGCCCCCTGCAGCCCTGCCCCCCTGACTGCCATCTGCCCATTTGCTGTCCCCGCTTCCCGATTGTATTGTTGTGTCTCGCCACCCCTACGCCAACATTCACTTGTGTGCTGTGAGGATGCATGGGAGTTTCATTCTTTACTACGACAGGCACTCGAGTCCTGCGGACCCCCTGGGAATGTCTCACGGACCCCTAGGGGTCTGCGGACCACAGTTTGGGAAACGCTGCGTGACTGGAGAATACAGGTGGTACTATCCTCTTTGTTGTGTCGTTCAAGCTAGATTATTATCAGACTTTGCCTCCACTGCCTGTAAAATCATGTTCCATGTTTCTGGGGCTACCAATCTGCCCCTCCTGCACAAATGTGTGAACAGCTCAGCTCTAGTCCATTTCATGATATAGTGCAACCGTTTCACCATACCTGATTCCCTGCATGATTTCTACTATATGACAACGTTCTTTTTGGCAATTATCAATACCAGATCAATAAATCTGCATTCTTGTTTGGAAGTTTCTTTCTTTGTATTTCGTCCAATAGACATTGTAAGGGAACTAAGGCTTTTGATCTGGTTGCTATATATTTTATTGTGTCAAGAACTTAGGTCCAATAATTTTTTTACCATAACATATGATAGAAATATGCACATCTGTAGGCATCTCAGGTAGCCAGCTGTTGCCCAGGGTACATCTTGGTTATCTTGTGTGGGGCTAGACTGATAGTTTTGATGTCAATAGTTAAGCTGTTTAAATTTAAATCGGGGTTCTGTGTTACCTTTTTTGTGCACTCCAAAACTCTCCCCTAATTTCAATCAAGGTTCATCTTGCCTAAATTTAGCTCCCATATATCTTCTGTTTGTGATATGTTAGTGTAGAAAGAATTGTGCTAATGGTGCGCATACTGCAAGGATTGTATGCCTGCAGTTACCCAAGAGTGAGTATGTCCGATTTCCTGGCTTCATTGTCCTCTTCAGTCCAAGCCACAATAGCTGGTCTGTCCAGCGGGTTGTGTACAATAAATTGTCTGGCTGCAGTACTATCTCATAATCATCACTCATGGATTCAAAAGTGGGGTACATTAAACGAAAAAAAAAACAATAAAGGAAAGTTAAACCAAAAAAAGCGGGGGACACCCCTCTTGAATATAGGTCACCCACCATCAGGATCACAGCATTTGTCCAGGGTCTGATATCCTAAATGTTCACCCATTCCATTCCTCGAATTTCGGGAGGCACCACAGATGTATTTCTGGGGTATTTGCAGCCTTATTTCCCAAGTTTCTAGTGTATCTTCTCCAGCATTTACCAGCAGTACATTGCAGCGTGAAGTGCACTAGAGTATACTTTTGTTAGTCTCTGATTTCCTACGAGTACTTCTATACCCATTCTCTTTCCTATTGGATCACTCTAGTCAACCTCTCCCTCAGCCAAGGCTCCCTCCCTGTCTCCTTCAAAACTGGGCAGGTCACCCCTCTGCTTAAGAAACCCACTGCGGATTCGAATAACCTCAGCAACTTTCGCCCCATCACCAACCTACCCTTTCTTGCAAAGATCACAGAAAGATGTGTAGCGAAACAACTCTCTCGTCATATCAAGGACAATGATCTTCTTGATAATTTTCAGTCTGGATTCAATCAAAACTGCAGCACTGAAACAGCCCTGCTGCAAGTGAATGATGATGCACTGCAGACACTCGATTCGGGGGGGTCTTGTCTTCTAATTCTCCTTGACCGTTCTGCAGCCTTTGACACTGTCAATCACAACACCCTCCTCAACACTCTCCAACAGAAAATGGGCATGGAGGGCACTGTGCTTAAATGGTTTGCTTCTTTAAAATAGCGAACAGTCTTTCATCTCCTTTGGCGGTAGGTCAAGGTGTTCCTCAAGGCTCTATACTTGCACCCACATTGTTCAGTCTCTATTTAGAACCTCTGGGAAATCTCCTTAGTAAATCCGGGATCCACTATCATCTCTATGCGGATGATACTGAAATCTACCTCAAGGTTGCCTCCACTCACGATCTCTCCATCCTAAGCTCTGCTCTCGACTCCATTGAAAACTGGATGTCAACTCATCAACTTATTCTGAATCCCTCCAAAACTGAATTCCTCCTCCTCTCCTCCTCGCTTTCTCCTCCGCCGGTTCAATCATGGATGGGTCCGATGAATCTACTTAACAAGAAACCCATCATTGTCGACAGCGCAAAATCCCTTGATGTCGTACTCGACAAAAAACTCAATTTAATCTCCCACATCAATTCCATTGCAAAGTCTGCTCGATACCAACTGCGCCTTCTGTGGAGAATTTGTCGCTTTTTCCCGGAGCAAGACCTTAAAACACCGGTCCAATCGCTGGTCCTCTCCAGACTTGACTACTGCAATTCTCTTCTTATTGGCCTCCCCAAATCCCATCTGTCCCCCCTTAAATCTGTTCTCCATTCAGCAGCTCGTTTCATTTTTAGGGCCAAAAGAAGCGACCACATCCCACCCATGTTATCCACCCTCCGCTGGCTTCCCATCGAGGCAAGATCTATCTACATGACTGCCTGTAACACCCACAAAGCCTTGCATTCCTCCTCTCATCGCTACCTGGCGAAAAAAATGAATCTCTCTGGAGGCTCTAGACCATCAGGTAATGCGGAAAATGTATTGCTCGAACCTCCCACTTTCAAGAAGGAAAGATCGATGGCCCAATCCTTTTCAAGCAACGCAGTGAGAATCTAGAACTCACTTCCGCCTCAGCTCCGGACCACCACCTCCTCTCAGGCCTTCAAAAGTGACCTCAAGGTTCTCCTCCTTCAAAGACACTTCCAAATGTAATTCACGCCCGCTCTATTACCTGAAGGAAGACCTTCCATTATAGAAAATTCTTTTCTCCATGACTATGGAAGTGCCTTCCCAGTGTGTTCTTGTGGTTTGAGTGTCTGACAAGTATTGCAGCATTATCCTTCTACCTGTGTTTGGTACTCTTTGGTAACATGCACACATCACTTTTCTCTTGTAACACACTGGTTGCTACCTCTTATATTCTGTTGCTTTAGATACCTGCACAAGTGCCACCATTGCCTACGTAACGTTTGTTCTTGTGTTTGAGTGTCAGCCATTTATTGCAGTATTATCCTTCTACCTGTGTTTGGTACTCTTTTATAACATGCACACATCACTTTTCTCTTGTAACACACTGTTTGCTACCTCTTACATTTTGTTTGCTTTAGATACTTGCTCAAGTGCCACCATAGCCTATGTAACAATTGTGTTTGAGTGCCTACCATTTATTGCAGCGTTATACCGCTACTTGTACTTTGTATACCATTGTAACCTGCACAAATGTCACTTTTTCCTTCTATAATTGTACCGTTTGCAACCTCTTGTATTTTGTTTGCTCACAATTGTCACTTTTGCCTCATGTAACTTAATGTTTGCTGTTGTACTTTGTTCATTTGTAATCTTCTCCTCGGTATACAGTCAAAATATTGAGTTAAAAATATAGAATTGCATTAATATTGAGTTAAAAATATAGAATGGACAAAATATCGAATGGACAGAATATACACAACAAAAATATTGAATGTAATGGACAAAATATCAAATGGACAGAATATGGACAACAAAAATATCGAATTTGAGGTAAGTAAGTTAATATCGATTTACATAAATATAGAAAGTCAAAATATCGAAGAATATAATAAAGATGTTAAATATATCGATTTTTTAATGATATCGAATTTTTTTAAGTGTTTTTTAGGTTAGTATATGTGTGAAAAGTGTATATTTATTTCGTAATTTATTCTAAGTAATGAATTTTACGGTATTTAATTTTTGCATAATTTAATTCTGTAGCGGGTTGTGGGTTTATAGGGGAATAGGGTGGGAAGTAATTTAATTATAATTGATTATATTTTTTAATTTATTTATTGGTATTTATCTTGAATTAATTATTAATTATTTTTTAATTGGTAATTAATTAATTTTTATTAATTGATTAATTGATAATTATGTTAATTTATTTACTGTAGTGGGTTGTGGATTTATAGGGGAATAGGGTGGGAAGTAATTTAATTGTAATTAATTTAATTTTCTAATTTATGTATTGGTATTTATTTTTAATTAATTGTTAATTATATTTCAACTGCTAATTAATTAATTGTAAATTAGTAATTAATTTGTATTAATAGGGAATGATTTTTAATGAACTTTTTTTATTTGTATTTTTAATTGATTAATTATTATATTGTATTAAATTGGTAATTATTTTTAATTCATTTGTAATTGGTATTAATATTTATTTATTTTTTAATTAATATATGAAGTATTTACTTTCCCTACTGTTGCACTCACTGGAGTGTGACTAGTAAAGTTTACCCCTACGCTATCCAACGTTTTCCCTACTGTTGCACTTACTGGAGTGGGAATAGTAATTTTTACCCCTATGCTATCCAACGCTTTCTCTACTGTTGCACTCTCTGGAGTGGGAATAGTAATTTTTACCCCTACGCTATCCAACGCTTTCCCTACTGT
Organism: Lissotriton vulgaris; assembly: GCF_964263255.1. Taxonomy (NCBI): domain Eukaryota; kingdom Metazoa; phylum Chordata; class Amphibia; order Caudata; family Salamandridae; genus Lissotriton; species Lissotriton vulgaris. The sequence goes on along the minus strand of NC_141687.1, from coordinate 781,952,690 downwards.
TGCACTCACTGGAGTGGGAATAGTAATTTTTACCCTCCCACTATCCAACGCCTTCCCTACTGTTGCACTCTCTGGAGTGGGAATAGTAATTTTTACCCCTAAGCTATCCAACGCTTTCCCTTCTGTTGCACTCTCTGGAGTGGGAATAGTAATTTTTACCCCTACGCCATCCAACGCTTTCCCTATTGTTGCACTCTCTGGAGTGGGAATAGTAATTTTTACCCCTACGCTATCCAACGCTTTCCCTACTGTTGCACTCTCTGGAGTTGGAATAGTAATTTTTACCCCTACGCTATCCAACACTTTTCCTACTGTTGCACTCACTGGAGTGGTAATAGTAATTTTTACCCTCCCGCTATCTGACACTTTCCCTACTGTTGCACTCTCTGGAGTTGGAATAGTAATTTTTACCCCTACGCTATCCAACGCTTTCCCTACTGTTGCACTCTCTGGAGTGGGAATAGTAATTTTTACCCCTACTCTATCCAACGCTTTCCCTACTGTTGCACTCTCTGGAGTGGGAATAGTCATTTTTACCCTCCTGCTATCCAACGCTTTCCCTACTGTTGCACTCTTGTGGGAATAGTAATTTTTACCCCTACACTATCCAACGCTTTCCCTACTGTTGCACTCTCTGGAGTGGGAATAGTAATTTTTACCCCTACGCTATCCAACGCTCTCCCTACTGTTGCTCTCTCTGGAGTGGGAATAGTAATTGTTACCCTCCCGCTATCCAACGCTTTCCCTACTGTTGCACTCACTGGATTGGGAATAGAAATTTTTACCCCTACGCTATCCAACGCTTTCTCTACTGTTGCACTCACTGGAGTGGTAATAGTACATTTTACCCTTTCCGCTATCCTACGGTAAAAATATTGTATATTTCTTATTAATATTACGTTAATATATATATATATATATATATGTATTAACAAATCAATTTGTATGTTTTTTTTAACTTACATTAATTATTTATTAATTTTAAGGTTATTTAAGTATTTTAAGTATGTTTGGAGACGTGTGGTTCACTGGTTAGAGCAGCAGACCCTGTTGCAGAGATCTGACCCGGGACCATCGCCGCAGGGTCTTGGCCTCAATGTCCGCGGACCCGATAATTCTCGCCACGGTGCCTACTCTAATCATGGGTCCCACTCTGCAACTCTGGGCAATAGCTTGCTTAATCTCCACACCGGCCCTAATCGCTAAGGATGACCGTCTTCCCCTTGGGGTGCCCAGGAGTGGGCGCCTCACAGGAACAGGCCAGGATGGGTTCCTCAGCGGTACAGCGCGGGACACACTGGCTAGTGTAACCAGGCGCTTTATAAGCTCAGTTACTTACTATGTTCAAGTTAATTATATGTATTATTTCATAAATTTTTAATTACTTTAAAGTATTTTAAAAAAATCGATATTTTGACTAACTATATTTTTTACAATTATATTTTTGTTTCAATATTTTTGTACTTACCTGTTTGGAGATAAGAATTCAATATTTTGGCATTCTATATTTTTTACTCGATATTATGGTAGTTCTATATTTTTGTCAACGATATTGTTTCAGTGATCCCTTCTCCTCATGTATCATTACTGTTCCATTTTGTGAAGTGCTCTGACACCTTCGGGTAAAGTCCGCGCTATATAAAAACGCATTAACAAATAAATAAATAAATAAATGAATAAATAAATAAATAAGGCTTTTATTTCTTGACACACCTCGTCAGTTGGGATTCCTATCCAGCACATGAACCACACTCAGCGACTAAGTGATACATTTCTAGATTCAGTATCCCCATACCTACTACTCTTAAAAGTAGCATTGTTTTCTTTATCGCGAATCTTTTCCTTTTTCCTGCACAGGAGTAGGTCTGATTATAAGCTTAAAAAATAAGCATTTGAGTACTAGGTGATCTCCATAAAATAATGCAACATTCTCAGGAGTATTCACATTTTTACTATCGCTACTTGCCCTGATTTAAGAGATTAAATGACCTAATTGCTGTTACAACTTTCCTCAAGTTGCCTATAACTAAACTGATCATCACTTTGATAGATACAGACAACTAGATATCTAAATGTGTCCTGGTTCCACTCCAGTAGCGTATCATGAAAATGCATGTGTGTCCAATACATGCTGCATAGGAAACAGACGCAATTTCCACCAATTGGCCTGAATTCCTCATATGTCTTCAAAAGTCTTCAGGACATTAAATACCTCCGGCGGATTTGCCTTTGGGTCTCTTAAGAACAGGAGTGCTTCTTCCCCATATAATGAGATAATGCGTGAATCCTATGCTAATGGGTGGGCCTCAATCATACGATCTACTATGAAAAATACAGATTAGTGGCCAGCAACAACACGGTGATAGGAGACGTCCTTGACATGTACCCTATAAATGTGCTATTCCTCAGAAAATACCTGTCCTGTCCATACCCTGGATTCTGGTTTCATGTACAGCAGTTTGATGCACTTTAAGTACACCTCTCCCCTCACTCTTTCCCAAACAATGAACAGGAACTTCCACAGTAGTGTACTGAAAGAGTTTTTGATATCCAAGGAAACCACTGGAGGTATATTGAGCAGCCCTGGCGCCCTGTCCAGCACACAAAAGAGGCATCTAAGATTTATGTGCGATCAAGTTCGCCCTATATAAAACTTTATAAATAAATAAATATTGTTTCCAAGGATAAACCCATTCGGATCCGGATGGACTAGATCCTGAATAATGGTATCTATCCATTTGCAAGTAATTTCCCTATATTCTTTTATTCAGTATGCAATGGGGATAGTAGTCTATCTGGCGTCACATCTAATGGATCATATCCCATTTTAGGCAATACCATATTTGTGGCTACCCTGGTCGTACTCGAGAGCCTTCGTTTTGAAAAAGCGTTATCATACATAAGTAATAGTTTTGGGTCAGATTACTCTTATAACGTGTGTAAAATTAAGTAGGTAAATTGCATTTTGCCTCTGGTAGTTGGTCTATCTCCATGTTAATTTCTTCTGTAGTTAACAGGGCCTTAAGAGTATCCTATTGGCCAACATTTAGACTGGGCATGGGAATATTCTACAGGTATTGCTCAATATAATTTATTTCCGGTCCTTGCAGTGTTGAGTACAATGTTTCATAGTATGATTTAAAGGTCAAAACCATTTCTTGTTGCATGTGTACAAGTTCACAGAATGAGTCTTGATGGTACATGTCAGTCAGCTAGAAAGCAAAACACCCTATCCCCTTTACTAGGTTATATGGCAACATTTTCCATATAGTGAACCCCCTTAATCTGTCAATCAGAGTTGCATGATATTTTATCATTTCTAGTTTGTTTAAGGCAATCTGAGTAAATTAAAGCTTTTAATTCCAGGATGTCTAATTCATTCTCTTTTGCATGTATCTGGTTGGTGATGGTCAATTTAATGCCATTATTGATCTTCATGCACAGTCCCCTTAGTACCACTTCAAATGCAACCAATTATAATGCCATATCAATTACCATTCCCTTATCCTCTCTGAAATAATGATTACTGTGGCCCCCCACGGTTGAGCGAAATGCAACATCTAACGGATTCTGTCTGTAATCGCCACATGGATATTGAGGGATGGAATTCTCCCCAAGACACCGTATCATTAGTAGGTTAAGGTTGGATTCCATGAAGATTAAATATTCAGTGGACTGGATTTCCAGTTTGCTATCCAACTGCACAAGAACTTGTCAAGCCTCAGTTAAAAAAATAATATGTTGATTGAGTTTAAAACATCTCACTGTGATTGAAGTGGTTACAAACGAAAAGGAAAAAAGAAAACAATGGCCCAGCAAATGGTATACTGACATGGCAAATACGTGTATGTATGTGTGTATGTATTTAACACTTATAGAGCACACGATTACCCTTGGGTGTCTTGGCGCTATGCATTGGCCTCCAGAAACTAGCTGAGATATCATTGGGAGAAAAGCTACTTCTTCAGGCTCTTCCGAAACATAAGGAGATTGGGGGCATTTTTGAGAGCCAACGGAATCTCGTTCCAGGCTCTTGATGTACAGTGAAAAAGTTCCTACCACCCCAGTTAAGTTTTTTTTCCTGGGAGTCAGTATTAAATTGGCACTGGTAGATCTCAGTGTCCTCCTGGGCACGTACTGTTGGAATTTATGCCTGAGGAATTCCGGGCCAATACCTTTGACAGCCTTAAAGACTATACAAAGCGCTTTGAAGCGAGATCTCTGTTTCATAGGCATCAAGTGTAATTTCCTTAGCTCACATCTGACAGAGGCATACTTGGGAACACCAGACAGCAGCCTGGCTGCTGCATTCCGGACTAACTGAAGTCTATACAACTGACATTTTTGTAAATTCAAATATAGACTATTGCAGTAATCCAGGCGTGATGTTATAAGAGCCATGACCACTATCTTCAAACTGTTTTCTGTCAGAAAGAACTTTATTTTCCTAATGATTCTAAGAATCATAAAGCAAGCTGAGGTCACCTGGCCAATCTGGTCCCCCATAACAAGTCTATCATCCACCATTACCCCCACATTTCTGGCCTTCTTAGATGGTATGGGGCAAGGTCCTAGTTCTTCTGGCCACCATTCTGGTGTTCACACCAGGGGATTGTTCCCAAACTTTAGCACCTCGGTTTTATTGGAGTTAAGTTTTAAACAGTTGGAGGACATCCAGCAGGATATGGCACTCATACACTCATGAAAGTGCTCCCCAGTCTCTTTCTCACCTCCCTTGCTTATGGCCAACACAATTTGAGTGTCGTCAGCATTGGAGGTGAGCTGAGAGCCAAAGGACCTAATAACTCCGGCTAGAGGAGCCACATATGTATTAAAACGCGTGGGGCTCAATGAGGAGCCCTGTGGTACCCCACACGGGAGTATGAAGGACTTAGATGAATTCCCATCCAAATTCACTGTTTGAGACCTGTCGGCTAAAAAGGACTGAATGAGTTTCCAAGTAAGACCTGCCACACCAATCTCAGACAGCCAGTCCATCAAAATGTTATGATGGACCGTGTCAAATGCCACCGACAGGTCTAATAAAATCAAGACGGCACTTCCTCCTCCATCTACGACTTCTCTAATTTCCTCCGTAGATTTCAGCAGAGACAGCTCAGTGCTGTGATCAGCCCTGAATCCATATTGCGAGGTGTCCAGAGAGTTGTTAGAGTGGAGAAAAGCACTGAGCTGGGTGTTCATCACTTTTTCCAGGATTTTGCAGGGAGAGGAATCCGAGAGATAGGCCTGTAATTATTGTGTTCTTTGGGATCTGAATTCTGCTTTTTCAAAAGTGGAAGGACGGAAGCTACTTTCCAGCTCTTGGGAAAAATTCCGGAAGCAAAAATAATTTTTAACACGGGGGTCAGGGCCATTCCCATAACCTCTGGTATTTGTTTAATAATCCAAGCAGGGCATGGGTCGCTAGGGGCTCCTGATCGAATTTGGGTCAAAACCCTGATGAATTCTGGAATCTCCAATGGTGTGAATTGATCAACAATTCTTAATAGGTCTCTGTTTTCCAGTTCACTAGGCCTGTATACATTCCTCCGACTCAGTAAATAAGGAATATATCACTTCCACTTTCTGTTTAAAAAAGTCGGCGATCTTATTACAAAATGGTTGATTACTATAACTCTTAGGGCTGGGAGGTAAGGTCAGTTTTTTGATGGTATTAAACAGTTCTTTAGGGTTGGACTTGGCTAACGCTACTTGCTTAGAGAAAAACTGTCTTTTGGCTTCAGATAGACTTTGCTTGTAGCTTGTTATAGATCGTTTGTATTTAGCCTTCTCTGTATCTGTATACATTTTCCGCCAGGCCCTTTCTAATAATTTGCATTCCAGTTTCTTAGTTCTAAGTTCATCTGAATACCAGGGGGATGAGGGCGTAGCTCGTTTATGGAGCCACTTCCTGCAAGGAGGTAAAGAGTCACACGAAGCGATAAGCCATTGGTTGTAATCGGCAACCGCGGTTTCCACTCTGGTGGGAGTGGATCGTAGTGAACTACTAAGGGAACTCTCAAGTTTATTGATGTCTAGCTTTCCCCAAGCTCTAGCCATGATCCCCCGGTCTGATTTACTTTCAGCCGGCTGATTCCTGCCACATTTTAGCTCAAACTGAATGGCGCAATGGTCTGACCATGACCATGACCATTACTTCCTGGTGGCGTCTGGCATAGCTGAGAACAGTCACAGCATGCACTGTGTTACAGGCAAAACCCTCCATGATTTCAATCAGCTTTGTTAGACTAATGGGGTTTGGTTGGGCCCTGGTATGGCTAATGGTGTGATTTGTCATTTGTGGTCCAACTTGTTGGCAAGTTCTAGGAATATGGCGGTCCAGTTGACAATGTCCTTTCCATTTGTGTCCTATATTTCAAGTATCAACTCACAGCACCCTCTGTCTATACCCACTTGTGTATTTCTGCCTTCCATTGCACTATGTATGGAGCCTGTGGGGAATTCTATTTAAGTGGCATTGCCCTTTCATCTAACAATAAGGCCAGATCTACAAATTTAAAATTAGATTTGACTGACTTAGGTATCGCCATAAGGCTTAACAGGCACGTTTTAGGGTTGAGCAAGTTACTTTTCTGGGTCCATTTGCTAATATACTAAGTAATCGACACCCATTACATATGTAACACTGAACAATGTCATGTGGTTGAAAGTGACTCTGTGACACGTGTATTGTGTTTGGGGGAACATGCTGTTTAAATGTACTGGGATCAGGTATGTGCGATTTATATAGTTGAATAGGGTCCCAAGCGGCCCTTGCGGGGCAGCACCTGCAGCATGTGCTGCACTTATTCAAGCAGGGCATTTCACAGTCTGTTGTAAGTATGTCACCTAAATTGCACCATGTTTTCTGCCAATGATGTGTTTGGGTATAGTGATGAGAGGACATTATTTTTCCTTTCTAGGTGTATCTAGACACATTTAACTGTTGTTGCTCGCTTTGTTCTGGTAAATGGCACCTTTTGCAGGTTTGCTGCTGAGATGCTCGCAATTGCGATCACTGCTTGTTCTCTCACCCAGTGGGTTATTTAAGACGATTGTCTGCAAGAAAAAATAAGATAGCTGGGAATTAAATTTTAGCTTGCATTTCACAACTCTAAGCTATGGCACTATGACATAGGAAACCATTGTCAATTTTTTATTTTTTTAACCAGTGCCATTTTTCATTGTGAGAAAACACACCGAGAGAGTTGAGGCAACAAATCCCGCACCTAACACTATATGTGGCTAAATAATTTAGTGATGGTGCTTGACAGCGAAAAAGTACACCCCTCTACACTTGCTATTGGGAAAAGTCCTAAAAACACATAAAAGAGAAAGGAATCAGCACCCATCAAATTACAATATTTTTCATAATTCAAATACGATCAGATTGTCCATAGCGACTTGAAAAAGAATATCTGGGCCAGATTGTTCTTTGTGATAAGAATTGTTGTCTTTATTGAAAAATAGATGAAATCATTAGAATTCAATATTCATAAAATCCATGGCACCATTTAGCCAACGCGTTTCGTCTCCGAAGATACTTCTTCAGGGCTCTCGATACTAACGATGTTTCGTATCTGAAAATCCTGTGGCAAGCAGATTTATAAAAGCATGTTCATGGCTTAGAAATGTTAATCTCTTGATAATAATGACATATCGTATCTGAAAATCCAGTGGTAAGTGAATTTATCAAAGCAAGTATGGTCTTTTGCGGCTTAGAAGTATTAATCTTAAAATGATGATGGTTAAGGTAGCAACATCAATAATCGGCAAGGTAGCCAGTGATAGTCGTCCACGCTCGCGTAGCAAGGAAAGTGCATTGTGGAGATTGTAGTTTTTCTTTTACTTGTTTCATTATGGGCTAAAAATCCTAGCAAACAAAAGTGCTGTTGGTTAAAATGCCAGAATTGGCCACCAATCATGTATATTTTTTAATTTAAGCTGTCTTCTTGACAGCGCTTTTAAAATTTGGAAAGTCGACTACTCCTTTTAAAAAAAAAAGCTTGTTTAGCGCATAAATCCAAAAGTAAAAGATTTATACCGAGCTTCACAGCACATTAAAGGTATCACCGTTATCAGCAGCACAACCTTTTCGAACACAAATAAGGTAAGGACAGGTGGTAGTAGCAGAAGGAACATAACATGCAGTGACGGCTGGCATGTACAGAGAGTGGTTGGTGGGTGGGACAAAAATAAATAAACAAAATAAATTAAATACACTTACCTTCCTGGCGCCATGCCCTGCTCGCTCGGCATCTTCTCGAGGTAGACTCCATCGCAGGAACCAGAAAACTGCACTAACAAATACTGGAGAGTCTCATGCTGCATGTGAGACACATCAAAATTGGAGGAAGCAGCCTCTCTCAGCACTCTTAAGAGCACTAGACCTCTGCGTTTTCTCTAACCCAGCTGTCTTAGACAGCTATGTTGGAGAGGTTTAAAATGTGCATGTCTGGCTGACCGTCTCAAGACTGCCGGCCAAAGCCACATGTGCATTTTCAACTTAAGCTCACAGCTCCTTGCTGCCACTCAGCAGCAATGTCCCCACCCCGTCCTGACACTCAGTTCAGGATGGGGTGCTGAAAAATAAAATGGTAATACATACATTTTATTACCATTTTATTTTTCCGCTCTGGTTTTATATTGTGGGGTATATGTGAATAAACACCCTAGGCAATCAGTAATAGTGGCAAACAAGTAACAACAATTGACAGTAAAAACTCAAGGTGCAAAAAAGTTATTTTATATTAAAATTGGTCAAGATTTTAATGCAAATAGTTAAAAATGATACACATATATAACATTTTCATAAACATACAAAAGGTACAAACTGAACCTAACAATAAAAAGCATACATTTCATAACTAACAATACATTCAAAAATAAGACTCATTTAATGAATAAAAATCACACTGTGGCGAGTCACTCGCCACAGTGTGATTTTTATTCATTAAATGAGTCTTATTTTTGAATGTATTGTTAGTTATGAAATGTATGCTTTTTATTGTTAGGTTCAGTTTGTACCTTTTGTATGTTTATGAAAATGTTATATATGTGTATCATTTTTAACTATTTGCATTAAAATCTTGACCAATTTTAATATAAAATAACTTTTTTGCACCTTGAGTTTTTACTGTCAATTGTTGTTACTTGTTTGCCACTATTACTGATTGCCTAGGGTGTTTATTCACATATTGTTGTCCCTGCCCTAGGAATCTCACTGCTATCAGTGTCCAGGGGGTCCTTGTTTTTTGCAATCCCCCTTTATATTGTGGGGTGACGCTCCTCCGCTCAAATGGAGGAGCTGCACCTGATAATATGATCTCTACACAGACAAGATGGGTACAGCACAGGTAGCTAACACACTAATGAGAGAAAGATGTCAAGCAACTGTTGTACAATTTCCATAAAAATTCAAGAAGGACAAAACTCCTGGAAGAAACAGCCAAACATCTTATGCAATTAACATGAATTCATGTACTCATAGGATGATGAATAGTCATCTACCTAATTTGGTATGTTTCATCAGGGAGGTCCATAGCTTGCACTGGGAACCATTCAAGAACACTACTGTTCACTGGCTGTAAAGCATCCTAATTATGGGCTCCCTAGTTTGGATGCTGTTATGTCACCTATTTCGACTTTTATGTACTCCCTTACTTAAACTTTCAGACCTATATTAAAATGGTATGTAGGTAAGCTAAAAATGTTATTTACCGGTGACTCCCTACCACAAGATAAAAAACAGGGGGCTGAGCAACAGACCCTATTTCTCTTTTCCATCAACATGTTTCGGTGCTTGAATTTTGCCCCTTGAAGGTCAGGCGTCAACCTCTGGAATATACGTATCGCACATCAAATATTTAGAAATAGTCCTTGCTTCCTAGTTTATGTTCAGCATCCTCAGGAGGGAGGTTGCGTAAAGGGGGGAGTAATGGGCAGATTTCCTCAGACCTCACTTCTTGAAGAGTCCTGCTATTGGCTAGGTGACCCACACGTGCAGCATGTTTCATAGAGCAAGTCACTCTAATCGTAGCCTGTTCTATGCCCATGCTCCCAAGCTGCACTCACGGCTGACTGGGCATGGGAAGTGGGAGTGAGTAGGCCTTGAGATAGAAAACTATGCTGCCAACACCAAAGCATCTCCTGCTTCTCTACTAGTGGCACTATGGCAGTGGTAATATGGCAGTGGTAATAAGCCAGTGGGGACTGAGACCCATAATTCTTCGCTGACTCGTCTGTATTTCATCCTGCATGGAAAAGCAGCACCTTGGAGGCTGAGGAGAGCAGCTATGTGGTCATCCTGGTCCTCAGGCCATGCTAAAAGCGTCACTGACTGCCACTTTATTTATAACTGATCTTCAACCGTTTGCATAATAAAGTGATTGTTTTTGATTGTTTCACTTTAGCACCTTTGGCTAAACTGAGTGTCCTCTATTAGTATTGGTGAGCCATACCCTTTTCACTATTTCAGTTTTACTCAAGAGGCATGTCAGTTGTCTTGCTTCTCCTATATAAGTCTTTATTTTTATAGCTAGAACAACATCATTGTCTATTAAACCATGCACAAAAGGGATTGTTGTACAGTGTGCAATTTGAACTGAATTATTTGAGGGTGCTCTTAAATATGATGACCATGGAAAAGGATGCAAATGGAAAAAAGTAATTGCCTAGGGTCACATTGTTTGTTCACATTTGGGAGCAAGGATTGAAACCAGGTTTCCTGTTTAGACATTACCCAATTCCAAACCTGGATAGGTATCACATAGGTTCGCCCTTCTACCTGATGACAATTGTATTAGTGACCCAAGATGCAAATAAGTGGTCTTGTGACACTTATTCAAGGCCTTTATTGTTGTTACAGATGAAGCAATATTTAGGTCTATTAAAACATATGAGAGAGAGGTTTATATGCAGTGCACATTATGATCTGAATTATTTCATGTTGCCCTCCATTGTGATGGTCAAAGAAAAGGAAGCAGAGGGAAAAAATGTTATCGCCCAGAGTCAGAGCTGGGAGGCTCTAACTAAATTATACACACAAAGGGGTATACTGAAGATTTATGGGGCCGAAAAATGCATCATACCTCAAATACTATACAAAACACAAAGGGATGCACAGGGTTCATCAGATCTTTTTTTTAATATATTTTTTATTTACCAACATGAATATACATCATCGAGAAAAAGAAAAATTGGAAAATTATTTTCTTTGACAGACAACAGAAACATTTAGATAATAACAAACAAAACTAAGCATTATACATTTTATACAAAATCATATCACAATGTATCCTAGTCTTGAAACAATGACCCCCAGATTTTATAAAATTTTCCAACTGAGCGAGTGCTTCTACCTTTGGTTAAAGCATATTCCATATCATATGTTTCTTTGACTAGTCCCCACCAATCTAAGATTGAAGGTGAGTCACATGAAATCCAAACTCGAGCTATAGTGAGTCTAGCACAGACTATTAGAATAGTAATTAAATCTGATTGGTTAGATCTTATATTCTGTCCACTCATCATTACATCAATAACTGATAACTTTATTATGCTCCCTAATTTCTGGGACATTATTTGACCCACCTTTTGCCAGAATACTGATAGCTTTGAGCATGAGTAAAACATATGGTTTAAATCTGCTGCTGCTAGATCGCACTTAGGGCATTTTGTTCGATCACTAGCGTAGTTGTTGGATGCCCATTTAGATATTCTTTCAGAAATGTAATATAGTAAGCATATCGTTTTATACTGTTGGAGCTGCAGATTAGACGAATGTACAGACCTACGAATGCTATCTAGAGCCTGTGCAATGGTATCAGCTGAGACAGATATACCCATAGTTTGGCTCCACCGGTCTGAAAGGCTAGCGCAGCCATTTACTTTATAAGTGTTAAAGTTTTTGTATTCTTTACTAATCAAGGATGTACTATTAGTCCCATAAAAACAATCCCATATATCAGAGTCCAACACATTAGACAGTTTCAAAGTATGTATGAAATAATCTCGAATTTGAAAATACTGAAGTTGCATTTTTCCTGGTATATTATATAACACCCTCAAGTTTTCAAATGTAATGAAGCCATTATGCCCGTACAGGTCTCCTAGACTTTTAACCCCACTATTGGCCCATTGTCTTGCAGCCCCCCCCATGAAATATCTCTGGAAATCCACGTTTCTTCCCTAAAGGGAGTTTAGTGTGATAAAACGATGTATTACACTTGACCATAATTGCCCGCCAGATTGTCACAATATTACGAGCAGTCTTGAATTTGACTCGCTTGTAGTAATTCGGGTAATTTGTTCTATATAGAAACATGTTATACTCTTCTCCTAACATAAAATTATAAAAAAAGAACGTGTTGTCCATAGGATTCATTAAACTACGAAGTCGATAGAAAAAAGCAGACCAAAAGTAAAGTTTGAAGTCAGGAAAATCAAGCCCCCCTTGGTTAAATGGAAGTTTTATGAGATCAGTAGCTCATCTCACTTTCTTGTACCCCCGTATGAAGCTACTACAAACTCCATCCAATTGTTTTAAAAAAAGATTATTCAATCGTTGAGGGATGGACCTGAATAAATATAAATATTTTGGGAGGATTTTCATTTTTATTATATTTATCCGTCCGATAATACCCATTGGTACTTTATGCCAATTCTTAAGTGATTTAACAGTCTCTTTCAATAAGGTCTCATAATTTAATGTTACGATATTCTGTGTTATAGCTGAAAATCTGACTCCCAAATAAGTAGCAACATTACAAATTCCCTGTAATGGAGTTTCAGGTTTATAATTTATTACGATTTGAGTTTTATTTGTATTTAATTTATAGCCAGAGATTGTACCAAATTTATCAGCCTCATCTTCTATCCCTTTCAAAGTTTCAACTGCATCGACCGAATATACAGCGATATCATCTGCATATGCTGTGACCGTGAGACTATACGTTCCATTTATGAACGGACTTATTCGGGATTGATTTTGCAGAGCAATAATAAATGGCTCTATTGATAGAGCAAACCGTAGAGGTGATAGAAGACACCCTTGACGGGTGCCTCGTAGAATTGAAAAAAAGGTAGAGTGCAATCCAGCATATAAAATGTTTGCAGTAGGGTGGTCATATAAAGCTCTAATCCATTTCATAAACCTTCCCTTGATACCAAAAGCAGACAATGTTGCCCAGGGTTCATCAGATCAATTAAATTTATTTCGGTATGTGAGTAGCTAGTCGCTGTAACTAACATAAAAAATGTATCCTTTTTAGGACGAAGACCCTGACCCACCCTTAGGGGGCATGCTTCATCATTGTGTCCCTCCTAAAACCATGAATATAAGTACTATAATGTAAACTACAACTGCCTTTTCACAGTAAAAAAGAACAAGGGAGGAGCTCTTAGGAGTGTTTTTGGCAGAGGTGGCGCCCCTTTGACGGCTATGTATGGGTAAGGTGTGCAAAGTGCAGATAGAATGTGCAAAGGAGATAAAACTACCTCATGGTGGACTAATAAAAAAACTCTAGTAACGGCCCCCTAATAGGTAGATTAAAACTCAGAGGGCAGTGAATATCGTCAACCCAATCAACAATGACCTCGCCCTGTTGTTTTGCAACATTGAGGATCCTGGGAAAAATATGGGCATTCCTGTGCCACTGGGAAAGCCATGCAAACGTATTAATTACTACATCACTGTGAAAAATAGGACAAAAATAATTATTTTAGTAGCCTTGTGCAAACGAGACAAAATGGACATTACTGATGACTTGTGCAAACAAGGCAAATATATGCATTCCTTCAGCAATGCAGAAACTGTCTTCAATTGTGCATAACTGAAGCAGTGGGGACACTGGATGCAACAGCTGCATTACTGTGGCCAATAAGGACCTGGGCAAATAGGTCAGCATTATGGGCTCCAGGAAAATGTCTCCATTGCCAGAGCAGTTATGAGAATTAGGCAAATATGTATTTTTCTGCAGCATTACTGGAGGAAATGTATTTACTGCCGAGCAATGGGAAGTAGGCCAACAAGTGCATCACTGAGGGGTAGCATAGCATTCGCGAAACTGGGCAAATTGGCGCATTACGTGGCACTGAGCAAAAGGGTTTTGCATGTTTGAATGTGGAAACATTGTAAATATGTGCAGTATAGCTACAGCTTCATGACGTTCTTGTGCAGGCTAAGTAATATATGGGCGGGTACAGGGACATTATATTTTGGCAATTGGTCTAGTGTGTTAAATTTTTTGGCAGACTGGTGTGTTATGCCAAAATAGCATTGAGGATAAGGCACCAATCATAAAGGTACATTTGGCCATAAACATGATATATATGCTATGCTCCAGGTCCTTGCTCGCTCAGAGGATAGATCTGTTGTGTGTTTTCTTTTGACTGACATATGTCGCACTTTGCTGCTACTCAATCACTTCTCAGCCTGAGTGCCAAAGACAAGCACTTACGCAGAGACTTCCTGAGAGACTGTGAAATGGTGCAGGGCAGGGGGTGGGGAATATTCAGATGACCCAGAAAACAGGGGCCCATTAGCAGTTGTTCTGATATAAACATTAAATCATTAAAATGCAATTTGAAAACACCTAAGTACAATTCATATTAGTAAACCATTACATTATAAAACCTCAAACCTGGTTCCCTATTACCAAAGTTGGCAGCTCTGGCTGCAACATCACATCCCTCCTCCCCCCCAAATTCCATGATTAGGGGGACAAAATTGGGGGTTGTCCCTTCTAGCCCCACCCCCTCCCCCACATCATCATGAAATGTTCACTTGCAGATTTCTCCACCATAATTGTACAGAATTTTTTCATTTTTTTAAATCATTTTTTTTTGTTGTTTTTATAGGTGAACAAAGCGTACATTCATAGTACAATTTTCCAACTGTTTCGGTTACACTCATTTTTGCTACATATAAATTCAGGTCTTACATGAATTCAAATTGTACATAATGTTTACATTGTTCATATCGAACACTATGTCATTGCGGTTCAGCCTGTGTGGTTCTGTGAGTCCCCATCTTTGTCGGGTGAGAATCAGCTAGGGGGTGCCTCATCAGTATTTTGTTAGTGCGTGTGCTACAGGGTGGTCTGTTAACTCGGGAGGTGGGTAGTAACGTTCAGGACAACTTACTAGGACAATAATACATTTTCTGAACTGGAGCAGTTGTTCCCGTTCCCTATTTCAATGGGTGCATATTCGCCTCCCCTATTGCAGCCTTGAAGCCCCTAAAGAGATAGAAGAGATTACTACAAGTCTGCAAGCGAACAGTGCCAGGTCCATGTCTGGTGTTATCTGGCTGTGGGTCTCAACCTTTTACCTCAGGTATGAGTTTGTGTCACCTGCTTCTTGGTATGTGTTGGTTGTGAGTGCCACTGTGTCATCTATGTCAGCAACTTGTCTTTGTAAGTCACTTAAAAGCGCGTCCCAATGTGTTGAAATTGGAGATTTACGTAGGCCTAGTATGTTCAATCCTGCGTAGTGTAACACTTTCCTCCTTGTCCCATACCTATAGGGAGCACTTCCAGGCCAGAGCCTTGGTAGGTTCAGAGGACTTCCACCATTTTGTGATCAGCCATTTCGCCACTATTAGCCCTAGTGCAATGAAGCGAGAGGTCACCTTTTGACTTTTGTTCCTATGATAGGTGTGTAGAATGCACGTTTCCCACTCTCGGGGAACCACACGTTCCGTGCTGCGGCTCATGGTGTCACTTACTGCTATCCAGTATTCACCAAGTTGTGCACAGCTCCACAGCATGTGTAGTAAGTCTACGCCTATGGTGTGACACCGCGGGCATCTAGCGTCTGTGCGGTTGAAGTATTTATTCATTTTGGCCGGGGTAAGATAAGCTTTTTGCATCATGTAGTATTGTATTAATCGGAAACGTATGTTCTGTGGTATGCTATTAAAACCTTCTAATACAGTGGCCCATTCAGTGTCTGTGAAGGAACGCTGAAGATCCCCCTCCCAACTCTGTTGCAAAGACGACAGTGCTGTCGCTGTGTGATATATAAGGGATGCAGCAAACCATTTAGTGAGGAGTCGGCCTTGTCCCATACCATGCAGGTAATAAGTGTGGAGAAATCTGTATACTAAATCCTGGTCAAGGGGTGGGAAGTGAAATTTCCAAGGTATAATTTGCCTTGGATGTTTTTGACAAATGTCAATAAGGAAAAGAAGAAAAGTAATGGCATGCAGGCATCTCTACGGTCCGTAGAGACGCCCGACGGTCATTACTTTTCTTCTTTTCCGATAGGACCAAGACTAAAATAATTAATGATATATTTCTTGGGAAAGCCGTCGGCGGGATATCAATATTGGTGAAACACGTGTTGGCTGTTCATTTCCCGCGCCATCCCAATCACTTGTTGAAAAAATACAAATATAAAATAAAATGATCAATCTTTGTGCATCATTTCTGGAATCTTGAGAATGTATTCCAAGAACCTATATATAACCAGCAGGAGCTGTCTACTTATTGACATTTGTCTTCCAATTTTGGTGGACCTTGGGGCGTGACCACCAGACAGAATATCTTGGTTTTGCATAGCGATCTAGGATCTTGTCCAGTTGCACGTGAACCTTATCAGCTGTACACTAGGGCAAAACATTATTTGGATGTTTTTGAGCATCAACAAACATGTACATTATTGGGCATTCCCACAATGGAACAGTACACTCAGGTGGAGTCAAACATCTCTGCCCATTCTTTTCTGTTTCTTTTCATAAACAAGGATGTAAATGCTCATATTTGCATCTGCTATATGCTGAAGATGTAAGGCAATACCGCAAAAACACTGGGCCTATTATGTGCTGGTTTAGCCAATGTGACCATGTTTGACTTACATGTCTGTCATTGAGGGAAACTGGTACTGATATTAAAGCAATTACTGGGTGTCTGGTGCTGATTGCCTGTCTTGAGGTGCTGGTAATTAAATAACCAAGTTCTTGTGATCACTGGCTCTGATTCTTAGATTCAATGTGTGGAACAGTGACAGTCCTTGCGTGTATCAGCTACAAACAGTATTTCTGTAGGCAGCTCAAGGTCTCCTGTGGGTGCGACTTGAATCTCATCCAATTGTTAATTATGCTTTGGGCCAGATGCTCTTTAAATGTCACCTATGCTATTACTTGAGGGAGGCTCCCTACACAGAGTAGAGCGGGTAGCAGTGTGTGTTGCCCAATGATATTACCTGAATGTGAGCACTAATATCTACAATATTTACATAGATCTACCTATTCAATTTTTAAACCCCACCCAGATCTGAACAATATTACTGGGCCTGTATTTTTATAAATGCACCATGTCTTGCAAATGTTCCAAAAACACACTTGGAAAGAATATGTATCGTACCCATCGATTCTGGAAAATTATTTTTAAATCGTATGCAGTTTTAACCATTGTAAGTAATTTAAAGTGCACCATTTCTTTCAACATTTTCATCCAAATTATTTTGGAGGGCTTAGAACCTCGCCTGTCCCAATTTAAAAAATATGTTTAAAGCCTGACACGTTTTGCTCAGTTACTTATTCAGTGTGCTTTTATATATGCCATCTCCCGTACATGTTACTAAAATGCCTTAGGAGAGTAACGTTGGTGGCTTAATGCATGGATTTTCAAATAACATTTGGCAACAAAGTACACAAAATAGGTTAATGGGGTTCCACCTAAAAAAAGGCATGGTGTGAAAAACCCCAAAATGTATACATGTCAATAGACTCGATTCAGACGGGAGACATCCGAATTTTTAAGACAAAAATGGCTTTCTTTTGGCTGGGTGCCGCCTGAAATTGCTTCTCCTTCAGTAGAAGTCAATTGGAAAAATACATTTTCCCGATTACTTTTCTTAAACCTCCCACTTTCCTCTTCTAAAATGTTGTCACGGACACCTTTTTTTATCAGCACTATTGTATTTTTGTGCTCAGTATGACCCACTTAGTTAAATATGCCTCTCACATTGTATTTACTATAACGCAGTGGCTTGTTATTCAACAAACCTATGGTCCAACTTGGTTGGTGATTTTTCATCAGCTGCTGTGAATACTGTTTGAGAGATTGACTTGAGTCACAGAGCACAGCTGCCTTTCACAGTATAAAATTAGTCTGTCCCAGAGCCTCTCCTTGAAATAAAGATATATTGTAAGCACCTGTGCTGAGTTTTCACTTCTTCCTCGGGGCTCTGAAAGCACCCCTTGTGTAATTCATTTCTAGCTATGACAGTCCGTAAAGCAAACTGCTTTTTTGTTGCGTTCATTCTCGCTTATTTTGTGAAAGTCTGTAGTTTGTCATGCACATCTTAACAATTCTAACACAAAATGTTTTTTGCCTCCACATGGATGTCAGTTGGGACGGGAATGCCCCGTGTATGGTGTACAGTGGTGTTTCCCTGACCCGAGTGCCCAAAGTTAATCTAGTGTGTGTGAAGGCCTAGGCCTGTCCCTTGACAGGAGTGAAGTCTTGGACCTGGAAGGGCACAGAGAGCAAGCCCTCATTTGTTTGATATTGGACTACCGTTCATGCCACTGATTTAGCATGTAGAGTGGTAGTGGCAGCGTGCTGTGTTTTGAGAATCAGTAGTCATGACTAGTCTGTGTCACTGGAGTGGAGGCCTACTGCCTACTCATGTAAAGTTCTGCTGCATAGATGCCAACATTTTAGAAGAGGAAACTGAGAAATTTAAAAAGAATAATCGGGACAATGTATTTCTCCCATTGACTTGTATTTATTTAATTAATTTATTTATTTATAAAGTTTTATATAGCGCAAACGAGATCCTGAAGGATATCAGAGCGCTTTACAATAAGTTGGTGGAGAGGACATAATGAAATAAACACAGCAATTGTGAGAGAAAAAAAACCCAATGATAAACAGTGAACAATGGTACACATAGAGGATCCAACATTAAGCAGACAATATGGACCGTAACTGTTAGTTGTGCTATGGAGCTAGGGACCAAGAGATAGCCACCTTATGAGTATCACAACCCCTTATGGTAGAAATTTGCTCATTAAGAATCTCTTGGCTTCCAGTTTGAAAGTCGTCGGCAAGGCGAGTCTGCGCACATCCGGAGGAAGAGAGTTCTATATTTTAGGGGCAGCACCCGAGAACGCTCGGTGACAATTTCTTTTTTTGCTAAGGATGATAGGTTTCAGGAGGAGAGCAGAGGCACTTCTGAAAGCCCTCTCCCCGCAGGATAATTCAAGTTTTTGCGCTAGATAAGTGGGAGTATTGAAGTGCAGTGCTGTGGCCTGAATCGACTTTATGTTATGGATGGGCTGTGCAAGTGTGCTGCCGCAGGATCGGATATGAGAAATTCAAAATAAATGTTTTCCTTACCTGTCAGGAGCACGGAGAAAGTGCTATGGCACAGATAGCGTGACAAACATGTTGTGCACTTGCCTGCAGGAGTAGGCTACTGGCAGTGCATATTCCAAGTCTCACAGAACCAGTCGATGTCGGCTGAAGCAAGCAGAGGAATCAGGATTTTGCATGCAAGAATCAGGAGGCGGGAGATTGACCTTGAAATCTGTAGTCTTCAGGCCCGGACTGGCCGTTGAGGGCACCGGGCAATTCCCCGGTGGGCCGCATGGTTGGGGGCCGGTTTTGGGCCCCTGGGGCCGTTTTTGTTACAGGGCCGTTATGCTGCAAAAACGGCCCTGTAACAAAAACGGCCGAACACCGGCCCTGTCACATACCACGGTCGCACCTCTCCCCCCTCCCCTCTCCTCCGGGAGGGGGGAGGGGGACCGGCCGAGCACTTTGCCAGGGCCGGTTCTGGTTTCCAGTCCGGCCCTGGTAGTCTTCTGTCTCAATCAGGAGGGTTGGCATGTATGCCACTGGCAAGTGCTAACTCAGGTCCTAGCACTAGCACCTCAGTTCAAGTTTGCCTGTATGTATGTGTGTGGCCTGCGTGGTGCACACATTGTGTGTATGAGTGAGCAAGAGTAATGGAGGTCTATGGGTCCCATTTTGGAAGCCCAGGGCCCATTCATGTGCACAAGATGAGGGTGTTATTGTGTTCCCAGTGTATAGAGTATTATATTGCTGACATTCCTGAAGCTGCAGGGAAGATACCTAGGCAATCAAATGAGGAAAGAGGACATAGTATTCCTGTTAACAATCCGATTAGGTCATTTTGCTGCAAGGAGCTGCTGATATTTCTTCCTGGCCACTGCCATTTGGCAGATGGTGCGGGTGAAGGGTGGAACTGTAGTCTCTGTTGTTCAATGTGTGAAGGTTCCTTTACAGAAGGCCAGCCTTTTTTTCTCTTTTCCTGATTTCTGGTCAGAGTGGCTATTGATAGACTGCTTCAGAAAGCTCACACCTCTTTGTGCCTCTGTTGTGGGAGCACCAAACTGGAGACACCCCTGCTGGGAGAAGCATCACTCTACTCAAAGGCTTTGTCTGGATTACAACCTGAAGAGGACACATGAAAGAAGAACCAGCATTACCTGTACTGAGAGTACAGGCGGTGAATCCATATCCCCTGTCTGCTCTATCTGTATAAACATTAGAGCTGCTGATTAACTTGTTCCAGTTCTAAGTTCTCTTAGAACAAGGAGGGGGATCCTCCACAGAGTACCGAGAGGACTGCCATGCAACCGGAGCTGATGTCTCTCTAACAGCCAGCTTCTCAGAGGTGAAAGGATATCACCTGGAGTCTGACCTCCTGGAGGCTGACCTTTCTGAGAAGAAGAGGGAAGGAGAGTGCATACCCTGTGAGCAGATGCAGCTGACCCCAGAACTAATGGTCCTTTCACCCACAGAAGCTCATTAGAGAGTGACAGGCATGCTTCAAGACCAGAGAGTCAACTTGCATGAAGTGACTGCACCCTGAAATTATTGAAGTGTGCCCCAGCAATTATGCATCTGTGACCCTGAAAGCAGCCTGCATTATGGCATTGTATTGCGGTGTGGCCAAAGTGTACTACACCACTGTGGCCCCTCAAGTGGTGTGTACCAGGGCTCTGTCGTGAGGTGTGCCTCAACAGACTATGCTGCTGTGACCATGAATATTTGTACCCCAAAGCAGACCGTGTTGCTGCAACTTAGGATGTGTGGCCAAGCAGACTGCCCCTTCATGACAACTGACCGGATGCAGGCAGACCAAGTCACAGTCCCATGCTGTGAGTGGTGTCAGAGCTGCACTGCCAGCCTGAGAAATACCTTTAGCGGCCTTGTGACCTCTAACCCTGTCCGACTTTTCCTGCACCCGGAAGAGGGCCTGCAAACTACCAGGGATCACCAGTGATTCTATAGCCTGCCTGCCAGCCAGACCCTGGGCAGCAGTCTCTGCAGCTTATGCATCCATGAATGTAGCTGGAGTGCTGACACGCTTGCAGATGGCTTGCCTTTATCCAGGATGGAGAAGGGACCAGACATATGCTGCAAGACGCAACAGCTGTCAGTGGAAGAAAAAGACTCACATTGATGAGATTCACGTATTATGACCGAGACACTAACACTGAATGCACAAACTCTAAACTAGAGGAGTAGAGTTGCACCTGACCTGAAACCTGTAGTAGCATCTCTTATTCTGAAGTAGGGAAAGGTGGGGGGAAGTGGACCATGAACCCTGGGTACAGTGGCCATGCACCATTGGATCAATCAATCAATCAATCAAAGTGAATTTGTAGAGCGCAACAGCTACCTTGAAGGAGGTGTCCCAACGCTACTGCAGACTGATAGCAACAATCAGTGTGGAGCCACTACATTTGTGAGAAGAGGAGAGTCTTTAAAGTCTTCCTGAACTCTAGTTCTGACTTGATCAGGTGCATGTGGGTGGGCAAGGCATTCCATAGTTTGGCTACCCTAACCAAGAATGACCTTCCCCCTTGACGCTCTTTGGCATATCGTGGCACTCGAAGCAGACACAAGTGTCTAGATCTCAAGACGTGATCCTGTTGCTACAGGCTAAGCCTCCGCTTAAGATAGCAGGGGCCCATGCCACTTATGGCTCTAAAAGTCATTTTCAAAGCCTTGAATTCAATCATCTTGCTCACCTGGAGCCAATGTAACCGTTTCAGGTGAGGGGAAATACAATGTTGGAAGGGCAACCTGCAGATCAGCCTTGCTGCTTCATTGTGCACAATCTGTAGTCTGTGAACCAGGTACGCCGGGAGCCCAATATACAGACTGTTTGCATAGTCCAGCTGGGAAGTAACCAGGGCATGTATGAGGATCTTCCGGCTTTCCTCAGGCAGATATCGTATACATTTTCTCAAGGACTGTAACTTTCAGAAGCATGTGGCCGAGACTTGTCGGATGTGTGTCATAAAAGAAAGATCAATATCAAACCTAATACCCATATTTCTCGCAGACTTGTTAGGCATAGGAGGGGAGTTCAGTTCCTCCAGACACCAGAGATTGTGAGCTCTGATTGAAGAACTAGACCTCAGTCAAGTCAAGTCAAGTCAAAAACAGTTTTATTCGATTTTGGTAATAAAAATCATAAAAGCACAGTACAATTATAAATATACATGTAGATCGTTAGTCATTCTATGAATGAAATTGATTAAGTTTAAAAAAGATACAATAAGAAATACAATAAAAAAGCATCTGAGTAGGGAAGAGTCAAGGTAATATTTACAGAAATATGCTTGGTTAATTCATAGTATTCCTGAATTTAATTATAGATTTTAAAAAGGATGAGACAAGGTACATGGTTAAATCGTACTCCAACATTTGTAATTTCATCAATGCGGTCCTACATTGCCTTAGGCTCCAGTTTTTAGGTTTCGTAACCTGGCGAGGGGCGAAGCCCCTCCCAGATCGAAATCTGTTGTCTTTAATAGTGAGGTTAGGACAGCCTCTGTTTCCAATTGGTTAGCTCCATAAATGGAGGCTAGCCATTGGCAGACATTGCTGTCCGTCACTCTTTGCCCGTCCGGACGCGAATCGGGGGCGTTCCCGTGCCTTTTTTTAAGTCCCGCCCCCTTCTTTCGTCACCCGCCCCTTCGCCCCTTTTTTCATCACGGCATTTGTTCCCGCCCCCCCCCCGCCCCCTTTCCTGTTGTCCGCGTCTCCGTTCGTCCCCGCCCTCCCTTGTGTTGCTGTTTGTGGCGGCCATGGAGGTGCGGCTGCTCCCTTTCGGAGCTTATCCTTCCCAGCCGGGTCGAGTATTCGCAACCCGTTCCCTTTTTTTCTTCCTCCTCCTTGTTCTGCCGTTATCTCTCTTGCTGTGCCCCCCCCCCCCCCCCCCGGCGCCCTTTATACGGCGGCACCGCTCCCTCGCGCTACCGGGTGCTGGCACGTGCTGTGTAGAAGCACGGGCACCCGAAGGAAAACCACCGACCTCAGGTGCGCACAGAGGGCAACGTCCACCTCTCTCGTGACAGAAGCGCGCGAACACCTATCCGAGGTGTGGGACACTCTCACAGGCAGTAACACCAAAATACCCATGACTAGGTGAATACGACTGCGCCACAGGTGACCTCCTCATACTGCCAAACACGGGTGCCCGAATGCAAGCACGCAGAAGAGCGTTCCCTGAAACTGGGGTCTACGCCCCTGCCCACGAGCTTGGGCAGTCACTCATACCCAGGAGTATGTGACCTCAGTGCTGCCACGGAGCCTGGTGCTTATCTCCTGTAACGTGTAGAAATGCGCCCCACCCGCCCAAGTACCTGGAAAACCCTTTACCATCGGAGACTAGAACTTTAGATCCTTCGGGAAGTCATAGGCTGTATTCCTGTGTAAGAAGAGTAAACACGAGAGTTTGCAACACTTATCCTGCACAGATTTGAGCCCGGTACACCGGAGCAAAGCACAACACCCTGCCGAGTAAGCAGCCATGGGCACGACCCAAGAGTTTTAGCCCTGCCGAGGAGCAAACCTAGCACCTAGTCTGAAACCAGAGGGTTGCAAGAGAAGTGGTCAGGAAGCTGCACACCAGCCTACAGTATCCATGCAGCTCTACTGAAGATAAAACTGGAGCATTGCGCCGACCCTTCCTGGTTCTTGTGCACCGTGCTTCTGGTGAAAGAACGGCCAGGACCCAGCCTGTTAGAAAGCAATCCTTCCCAGGGTCCACCGCTGCGCTTGAGCCCACACTGGACACAGCCTGACGCCCGAGTCTTCCGGAGACTGCCACTCATTGTAATGTCAGTGAGGGGGTCAGTGGTAGAAAAACGACTCGCATTCCTCAACTAGGATTGTAACACATTATTACATTCTGTCTGTAAGCTGCAGCACTTTCTGAATTCTCAGAAAACACGCCTATCCCCTGTCCACTGCTTCAGGCGTCGAACTCCTAATACCGCCGAATTGTCCATTCCACATACAATGCGGATGTTATCCTTCAGCTGTTTACCGAGAATCTAAAGCATTAGGGATGGGTACACTCTTAAGTTATGTCTATTGCTCATAACAGCTAAACAATGATCAGAGTCTCAACTACAGGCAACAATTTATTTTACTTTGCCATTTCTATCCTTTTTTTAATCTTAAGATTTGTGAACGACCACGGTCCTTTGTAGGACGCGTTCCTCCGAGGTTCACTTCATCAGTGATCCGATGCTATTCGTGCCAGACAGTCGTAGTTGCGAAAGCAGACGTTCCGTAAGTCTTATCTGTTCCGAATACAGGTGAGTGGGCACGAGGGACGCCGTCTGTTTCAATGCCTTTGTTGTGCCAGCGTTCTTTCTCAATGCGCCCCTTTCACTTTTGTGAAATATTTGCCCATTTTTACATACACAATGAAATGTGACTGTCTCTCTCCGGAAGATCCACCTCGGTTTTATGCTCCCGCATCCCCAAGGCATCCAGGACCCGGGTCTGCTGTTTACCTTTCAGCCAATCACAATGATGCGAGCAGTCTTCGCATCTGAAGCCCCCGAGAAAATGGGTGGGTACCTGTATCTCGGTGACAACGCCAATAACCAGCAGGAGATTTCACACCGGTACAGCAAGAATTAGTTCTTTAAAACAACGTATGCGGCTTTTCGATGCGGGTCTTATGCAGGGCTGGGACTGGAAACCAAAAGCAGCCCTAGAAATAATGTTCACACCAGCCCGGCCCCTTTGTCTCCTCGCACTGTGTCACTCTTTCATCCGTTCATTCTCTCTCTATTTTTAGGTTTCGTAACCTGCCCCCCCCCCCCCCCCGGCGCCCTTTATACGGCGGCACCGCTCCCTCGCGCTACCGGGTGCTGGCACGTGCTGTGTAGAAGCACGGGCACCCGAAGGAAAACCACCGACCTCAGGTGCGCACAGAGGGCAACGTCCACCTCTCTCGTGACAGAAGCGCGCGAACACCTATCCGAGGTGTGGGACACTCTCACAGGCAGTAACACCAAACTTACGTTCACAGGTAAAAAAAAAAAACGCCGCAGTGCGCGTTGAACACAGGTGGTTTGTTCGAACATTATTTTCACAGAGCAGCTGATGCCTTAAAACATCAAAGCGACAGCTTGAGTGGTAGGTCTGGGCAACTTTTATTTTAGCGCCCTGTGCATAATGAATTGACTGTGCCTCCCCTTCGCTGACTGGATTTTTTGTAACTTTCCCTTTTTAACTTTTCCTGTTTCAACTCTGAAGTTACCTCAAGGCTACCCACAGCTTTAAAAGGCCTGATTAATATTCCCAGTATTTTCTGTACAAATTCAGAACTCTTGGAAAAAAATCACGGTGGAAGGGAGAGTACTAAATAACCTGCAGAATTTGGAAATGGTACAATTTCGGGGGGAAATCTGTGGGGGAAAGACCTCGAAAGACATGAAGCATATTTTAATTTTATTTAGTTGAGTATCATGCGAAGAGAGCAGGACACAGAGTAGCATTGTTGCATTTTTTTTAAATATCCAATCACTGATGCTATCATGAAAGAGTTCTGGCTGCTATGCTGCGTGCACCAGATATTAATCCTTTATATGTTCGTTGGTGGTAGGCAGAGGCCAAACTTGTCAGGGAAGCAGCTATGAAGGAAGTGGAGGACACTAGAGATGAATATGGCTAGAGCGTCCACTCTTCATAAGTGACCCCCATAGCCAGGAGCAGAACCGCTGAAAGGAAGCGCACTGGCAGTGGGTTGATCCCGAAGAGATGAAAAATGAACAGGTGGGCCAAGAGGCAGATAGGTTGATTGCCATGGAGAACGAGCATCGGCAAAGCCAATTTTCCTGCCCCTCCTTACACAAACAAGCACTGGCGTTGCCAATAGGTTTCGCATTTAGAAAGTTGGAGCTATTGGTTTTGTAAATGACATTTTATATTTATATATCATTATTGGCATTGTCAATAACAATATATAAATATAGGGCTATGCCAATGCTAATAACGATATATAAATATAAAATGTAATTTACAAAACGAATAGCTCCAACTTTCTAAATGCGAAACCTATTGGCAACGCCAGTGCTTGTTTAAAAGTGGTATCAAAAATCTTTTTCTCGGCAGGGTGTAAAATTTGCAGAAAAGTGTACAGTGGGCTGTTTTGACACATTGTCACAAGGACATAGAACCAGGTCTTTAGACCAACAGTTTAAATCCGGGAATGTAATCATTCTGAAGAAGGTGCCCCCCCTAAATCTTGTCAAAAGCATGCGTGAATAGCAGCTTTGCACCTTGATCATGTATTGCTGTGTGCCGTGCCCTAGGAGAATCAAGTGGTTCTCCATGACCGATGTTTTGCTTTTCTCTACCATCCAACGCTTACTCTCGAGAAAATGCAAGCATAGGTGCTTAAGTTTCTTCCTAGGGACTGACACTAAGCATTCAGGTGAGTAAAAATATTCTGTATGCCCAATGTTGGTCAAAAAGCCCTTGACATAGCTGAGCCAGGGTATCCTAATAACCCCCTCTAGGTTTAAGCAATCCAATATTACATCCCTATTCAGACTTGTCTCCTCGGTTGACCACACTTTATGCCACAGTCAAATGGGGTCAACTTTGATTAGGTCTGAAATATGGTGAATGCCTAGTTCTTGATGGCACACAAACGTTGAGGTGTTACAGGGGACAGCTAATAAGTAACAAAGGAATTTGTTTTCTTCGAGCTGTATGATATTGGGGTCGGTTTTTCCCCATAGGCCTGCGCCGTACGTTGCGGTGGACACACATTTAGTTTTAAATATGTCCATTAATACTGGAATCGGACGACCTCCCAATTTGTTTGCGAAGCAGCGAACGGCCGCGATCGCTCTGCAAAATATTATTTTTCTTGTCTCCACTGCAGAGGACCAGGTCCCCTTTTTGTTAAAATTAATTCCCAAGTATGAGAATGTTTCTACCGTGGCTATTTTGGAGCCTGAAAGAAAGATCTTGCATTTTAGGGTCTTTTTAGTAGTGCAGCACATGGTGAAGGTCTTACTTATGTTTATCTTAAGACCTCTGTCACTCATGTACTTGGCAAATTTAGTCATAGATCTTTGGAGGCCAATTTGTGTCCTGGCCATGATTACTGCATCGTCTGCATATAAAAGTATGGGTACTGGGGAGTTCTTAATTCTAGGATAATCGTACTGATCTTCCATAAGGTAGGATGCTACACTATTTATATACAAATTAAATAAAAAAGGTGCTAGTATACATCCCTGCCTTATCCCCTTTTGAATGTCGACTTTGGTGGTGCATTCGCCCTTATTTCCGTACCTTACCCTAGCCCCAGCCCCCCTGTATAGTTCCTTTATGAAGACTAGCAGTTCAGATTCAACTCCTAATTGCGCTAATATGGACCACAATTTATCGTGGTTCAAACAATCAAAGGCCGAACTTAAATCTACAAAACATAAAAATAAGTTTTCCTTTTTGGCCATGGTGTACTTAGAGATTATCAATGCTAAATTCAAACCTTGCTCCATGGTGCCAAGTCCAGCCCTGAACCCGTATTGAAATTGTGAGAAGACACCTTGATCTTCCACCCAGGTCTGCAGTCTATTAAGTATGACTCTCCCGGCGACCTTCATTAGCGAGTCCAATAAAGATATTGGTCTGTAGCATTTTGGATCACTGCGGTTGCCTTTTTAAAAAATTGGAATAACAATGGCCTCTTGCCAAGTGTTAAAAAATGTGTTATTATTGCAGCTGTTTAAGACGTTCGTTAAAAGTGGGGCCCATAGTTCTAAATTAGATTTATATACATCTATTGGCACCCCGTCAGGTCCCGGGGCTTTCCCAGCAACACTAATATTAATAGCCAGTTGTACCTCTGATAAAGAAAATTTAACTTTTAAGGGGAAGGTTTTTTGAACCATGTCCAGAGCTCCAGGTATTTGCTCAGTACTCTCAATCTCGTTTAGGGTATCTGCCTTGTAAAGCTCACTGAAGTGTGTTACCCAAGTGTTTTCTGTGATTGCCACTTCTATTGTGTTTGAAGCTTTATCTACAAAGAAGGGTGCGTTTACAACCTTCCAGAATCCGATGTTATCTTTTGTCAAGCAGGCATTGTGTAATGCCTGCCAAGCTTCCTGCTTCAACTCTCTTTTGCGATTTTTTACTGCCAGATGATAGGCAGTTCTTGCAGATCTTATAGCTATTTGATTTCGTGGCAAGCTTTTTAGGGATAGCATTAGATGTGTGTGTGTTTTGCTGCACTCAGAATTCAGAATTGAACCATCTTTTTACAGCGCTCCTATCAGATCTCTGCGGCCTGGTAAGAAGATTTTGAATTTCTTCTGTAATTTTCAGAAAAGCCTCACAAACTTGAGGATCTAATTTTTCCCCAGAGAGACATATCTCAAACTCGCTCTGTTTATTGTTAATAAGATTTGTAAGAAAGGCTGCTGGTTCTATTTTGTTCCATTTCAGAGAGCAACCATTTTTCTTTGCCAGGGTTAATTTATAGCTATATAAATTCTCAGTTAAAGTGTTTGTTTTGCCCCGCATCCCTTCGAAGAAGAGGGATAAGCTACAAGGATGATGGTCACTCATAGCTACTTCACATAGACTATAATTTAGAATGCGACTAGAGTGCCGCTTAGATATTAAGGCATAGTCTATGATAGATTGACAGCCCCTCCCGATAAAAGTTGGCTTAAAAGGGACCGGTGGGGAACACAATTCATTTACGAACCCCAAATGTAGTTGAAAAATTATGTCATTAAAATAATTACCCATGGTTGTGTGGGAAAAATGTGCACTAACATCCTCTCTATCAGAACCCAAACCACACATGTTCAGGTGACTATGTGGACATAAGAGGGAGTTGAAGTCCCCCACCAATATGACGCAGTTGTCACCTGTCTGATTCTTTTCGATGCTGCTCAAAGTTTGGGATAGATCCTCTAGGATCCTTGAAATCTCTGGTTTGGGGATGTTGTTATAAAAATGTACCAGGACTATTTTTTGACTTCTTCCGTCAGTCATCGATAATATCTGGTAATATTCAGACATTGGTTCAAATTTTACAGTTATGCCGTCTAGGGGGTTTGATATGTAGGTGCAAAGACCCCCCTTGTTCCTGCCCCTTATCGTGTGAGTGGCTTGTGTGTGGAAAGTACGAAAACCATTTATATGAATGGCATCCGAGGCCCAGGTTTCCTGCAGACATATAATTGTATGTTTTTGAAAGAGAGTTAGACAGTCCATGTCGTCAGTCCTACCCGATAGCCCCGCTATGTTCCATGACATCAGACTAATGCTGTAAGTCATTTCCACATTTTTATTATAGACCTCAGTCTTAATTGCATTCAATTTCAAGCAGCGATCATACATCCACGTGGAAATCTGCTTCATGCATTCTTTGAATGTATTGAATGCCGCTGGGGAGTGCTCTTTGAAGGAAAAATCCAGCTGCATGTCTGTGTATGAGACTACTTTCACACCCCAGGATGAAATAATGGTGGCTAAGGGGGCCAGGTAGAGATTAAAAAGCAGTGGGCTCAAAGCACGCCCTGCACCACTCCACTTGGATGTTTGTACCTGCATACTGTAGTGTGTTGTATTACATTTTTGAGTGCATGAACAATCTTCCTTTTTATAAAAGACAAGCACTGTGTTGGACAATAAATTATTGTGCTGCTGCATTATTGCTGAGTTCTGAGTTTGATGCATCCCAACACTACCTCCAAGAGAAGCCGGTGATTGCTCACCATCGCTACTACTGAGTCATTTGCTGAAGTGGCTGCACTTGCCCAGTTTGTATATGCATAGTATACAGCCAACATGACACCAGAACCAAACAACCCCAGTCTCCACGTATGAGGCCCAGTAACCCGTTTGTCATACCCCATTGAGGGGACCACAGAACAAAGACAATACAGGCATGTAGGGAAAACACAAAAGTGATGGGTGGAGTGCATGGAAAAGTCTCAGCCAGTGGCAATCACTCCACGCCACATTCCAGTCCGTCTTGTTTTGCCTGCTTTGCTGATTCAGAGAGAGACCAGCCATGTGAAAATTAACCTTGACCTGCAGCAATCATCGGTACAGTCTAGACTGAATCTCTAGGCCAAGGCCCCTCTAAATGGGGATACAAGCATCACCAGACAGATTTCTGTCTAGTTAGGCCTCAGCTTTAAAGTACAGCTCAAGTTCTGTGGATCAGAGAGCACAGGGTCCATATCTGAGCATACCAGTCAAAGAAAGTCAGGATGTTGAACTGAGGAAGTCACAAAGGTGATGGTTGGGGAGCGTGGCTTGGTGCCCGAGCTGAATGGACGCGCTTGGGTGAAGCTCCGTGGCTTGACCGGAAGACTCAGCACTCAACAGCGGAGTGCAGATCTGTCGGAGGCGGGCATGGACATCTGAAGATTCTGGGCACACCCGGAGGCCCTCGGAGTCTCCTCTTATGACAGCAGATATACTTTTTTTTGCCATAGTAAGTTCTCTCGCGGTTCGTTTTTAATGCGCCGCCATTTTGAATTTATTGCGCGAACTCGCATTCCTCCACAACGATGCCGAAAGGATGCCCCTCTATACAATGCTACCCAAATATGTTACAAATACACTAAAAATTTCAATTTAAGTGACAACTCGACTATTTTCACTGAGGGAATTGTGGAATTTAATGAGGAGTATTCTCCACTGAACTCTGTTTAAGCTTCCTCAGAGCAATTTACACAGCGGCCATTTTGTGCCCACATTTTGTCCTCACAACATTCCCTTGAGCTATCAAACTCCCCCTTTCTGGCACAATTGTACCTTTTGCTCTCAGCATACTCTGGACTGGGGAACTACTCTATTCTAATGCAAGCTGACATTCCATCATCTTGTGCTGTATTTCACCAATCGTTTCCTGCTCCACACTGGCAATACCTGCTGCAGCACAAACATTGCGTTTGGTTTTTTTCTCCATAAATGAATTGCTGGAACATGCACTTTTATTCTGCCCATATTAATGTACTGCTGAGGACTCGAAGTCTGGTTGACAACTGCTATCTTCATTTAAAAAAAAAAAAGAATTCTTTACTTGATTTTGACGGTGTTCTCACATGGCAAAATATTGAGTTTTCTCTACATGAACCCACCTATTTTGGCGCGGTTTGTATCTCATCGCACTTGACCCTTATTGCGTCCGCTTCAGCACGGAGTGTGACAATTGTGATTTATGGGCAGACTAAAATCAGAACACACTCCACTGTCTAAACGGAAGAACATTTTTGAAAAGAACTCTAAGATCTTTTGTGAATTCTCCAGATTTGAAAATTCTCTGGCATCCTCTCCTCAGAGTCTGGAACTAACAATGGAAACCTCTATACAGTTCTAGGGAAATCCAATTCTAAACGACTTAAAAAGGACCCACCATCGCAACCAAAATCAACATCACCTGTGTCAATGGAATTATTATTGGAGGAAATTAGAGCTCTTAGACCCTTCATGGAAGAGACTAACACCAAATTGCAAGTCTTGACGGACAATTGGTCTCAACTGGTAAAAGGGTCTCGTCAGTTGAAAAAAATGTTTCCTCCCTAACAGAGACTTGTGCTAACGTTTCTCAACTCCATTCTCAAGTCTCTACGCTTCAGAAACAGGTTGAGGACTTGGAAAATCGCAACAGGCAAAACAATCTGCGTATTTATGGCCTGGAAGAGGGCCTTAAAGGAAATTACTTTCTTGCTTTTTTCAAATAATTTCTCCCTAAATTGCTCCACATGCCAGAGGGAACAATACTTAACATTCACCAAGCGCATCGGCTAGGTCACGCTCCATCAAATGCTTCGTCTTCACAAAGGGCAAGAGGAGTTATTTTATACTTCCTAGAATACACGGATTTATTGAAAGTTCTCTCAGCGGCTAAAGCTTTTCCAAAACTCACATGGTCTGGCTCATCTCTATTCTTCGCACAAGACTATGCCAAAACTACTCCTAATCGACGCAAGGCTTTTCTAAATATGCGAGCTGATCTTTGCTCAATAGGAGCCAGATGTGGTCTTTTCCACCCATGCCTCTTTAAAGTCACCTACAACAATAGAACAACCACGTACGAAGATCTTCTGAGTTTACAAAGTTTCATCAATTCCTGCAAACTGGCTGCCATGGATTCATCTCGGCCTTCCTCTTCTTTCAATGTTTAACAATGTTGTTTACTGATTGCTCAGTTTGACTCTTGTTCTCCTCATTATAACTTTGGATAGTTCAAGGACTGTTTTTCCTCGTTCTCTTTTCATTTATTGTTATTCTCATCAGATTTCACTTTTTGCAAATTTCTTTATTGTCACTTTTAGTTATTATCGTTTGTACCCATTTCACAACATTAACTTAACGTTTGTTATGTTTCGTCCCCACATCCCATGACGTCTTCCTGGTTTTCCGTTTAGCCGACCCTGGATGTATCGTCCATTCCATGTGGCTCCACCCCCCGTGTCTACCTGGTCTTTCCTAATGTAGGTATGTTGTACTACTACATCTCAGTCCCAATGATGTTCCTTCTCCCTTTCTTTCTTTCCTTTCTAATTACTTTCCTTACCCTTTCTTTGAGTTTCGTTAATTTCCTGACTCTTAGTGTACTTTTCTGCGTTACCTTTTTTGTTTCATTCATTTTTATTTTAGAGGTAGTTTACTTCCAGCTTTCAGTGTTATTCATTTTTCTCATTTTATTGTTGCTTTTTTATCGTTTCCATTTGAATTACAGCTCTAGATATGTATGTTTATGTAGTCCTGCTTTCTCTTATCAACTTTGCTCTCTCCCATTACCATTCTTTCCACATCTTCTTACATTTCAAATGTTGTCTATACGCTGTACTTCGCTCTTTTTTCTCTTCTCTTCTTCATCACAGTTAATTAATTTTAAATACAGTTGGTTTAGTATTTGACATTGTTTAACTTGTTTAAGGTTCAGTTTTAGTCGTAATTTACTACATACTTAGAGTCTTAGTCTATGCCTTTAAAACTTGTTTCATGGAATGTCAGAGGTTTACATTCACTCATTTAGTTAAGTTGGGAACGGATATTACATGCTTACAAGAATCTCATTTGACGGCTGAGGAATCTGCAAAACTAAAGAGGATGGGTGGGGGAGGTCCTCTTTTCCCCGGGTGATGGTAACCATAATGGAGTTCTCATTCTTTTTTGTAAATACCTTCCTGTTAATTATTATTAATGTGCAGATAAAGATGGCAGATGGATATTTATTAAATTCATGGTAATGCTCCAATCTCTTTATTGAATGTTTATGCACCCACAGTTGGTGATTTCTCCTTCTGGACTTCTCTGGCAAACAAATCACACAATGTTTCGATGATAATTTTATCTTTGCAGGAGACTGCAACGAAGTTCTCAACCCTTTTTTAGATCGTGACTCGTCCACTCCCGTTGTTCCTCATAAATCTCTTACATTTTTAACACAAATATTTAAACAACATAAGCTTATAGATGCTTGGAGAATATGCAATCCCACGTTGAGGGAATACTCCTACTACTCCCCGAAACATCACACTCAATCACGATTAGATTACTTTTTGATATCCCATAACATTTCGCAATCATTAGTATCATCAGATATTGGATCTACTTTAATATCTGACCATGCTCCCGTCACTATTAACCTTGATGTTTTGTAGAAGCCTAATTTGTCTCGAAAATTGTGTTTTAATAATGCCCTGCTTCTAGATCCTGTTTTCACGTCATCTGTTGTTTCCTTTTTTAATGAATACTTCCTTCTCAATCAATCTGACACTATGCATTTTCATGTGGTTTAGGATGCCTTTAAGGCATCAGCTAGAGATTTTGTTATTAGATTTGTCTCTAAAAAACGTAGAAAGGCACAGCAAATCACCAGCGCCCTTTTAGCCAAAATAAAGAGATTGGAGCACTCTTATTATTCTTCCAAATTAAAAGCATGTTTGTCTGAACTTACAAAGGTGATGGTTGGAATTATTGCAAAAGGCTCAGCCTCTGGCCATCATATGTGCTGCATTCCAACTCATTCAATTTTTCACCCACTAGGACACTCCAGGCAGAAAACTGGCACATGCAAAATCAGCCTTGATCCTGCTCCTGTGATAGCAGTCCACCCTGTACTGCCAAACAAGTTACACTCTGAAAATGTACCCACAGGAAACTAGATACTGGTTTCAATCTAGGCCTCGTCAATGAGATATAGTTTTGAGTCCCATGGGCCGGCAATCGTGGCCATCATATTTTGCCATATCAGTCACAAGAAGGGCGTTAGACTGAGGAAATGCCAAAGATGATGGCTGTAAAGCTTGCAAAAGTCTCAGGTTCCGACAATGATTGGGCTTCACTCCAGCTCATTGTTTTTCACCCACTATGCCGCTTCAGACAGAGACGAGCCATATGCAAGTGAACACTAGTCCTGCTCCAATCAAAGCAGTAATCCCCAAAATGTCAGATCAGGTCCCCTCATAAGAGGAACACAAGCTACTCCACACTGGTTATGCCCTGATGTGTGTCCCATGCTCACTGTGCCAGATGAATCAAGTGCCACCCCACAGATGAGGCCCAAATAGGATCAACATAGTATAACATAATTTGCACATTTGATTAAGGAAGCGAGCCTCGGGATATCATGCCAGACCCCTTTGGCTGGTGTGGAAGAGTGGACTTGGAAGCTCTGCTCCATATGCATAAACCTGAAGTTGAGAAAATGATCATTCTGTGCCTTTTATTGAAACCTAATGAATCACTGTTGTGTTTTGATATATAGAGTGATAATACATGTTGATGTGATTCAGGGAACTGTGTTACACGTCTTACATCTGAGGAGCTTTCTGACCTTTTGTTTTTTAAGTTACATTTTTTTATTAAATGTATTTTTCATAGATATTAAACACAATACAAAACATAACTGAACTGTGGATTTTAAAAACGCATTGCAAATACAAGGAATATAAACATCCATTTGCATCTAAATATAATACCTATAACAAAACTATTGCATACAGAAGAGATATAAATGATAATAGAAACAAAAAAGAGCTGCATTGAATGTATATTGACTGATAAAGACAAAAATACATGCTTTAAATTGAAGAACATGCAATAATGTAAGAATCAAGACTGGACCACAAGTTAGACCTGGAAGGAGATGAATCATTAGGAGAACGTGGAAATGAGCATTGCCCATGTCTAAGAAAAATAATCGATTCCCACCATGCATTAACTGAAAGTAATGTAGCATTTTTTCAGTAAGAAGTGACAGATCTGATTGCAGTAGAAATAAGGAAGTCCAAAAGTTTACAATCCATAGGGGATAATGTAGATTTAAGAAGAGAGGATTTAAGGATTAGAATATGGAAAGACTAAGGTGTTTGGATCTTAAGGATCCGAGTTATATTATTCCATACGTCTGACAAGAACTGATGAATAATAGAGCAGTCGTAAAATAAATGTTGTAAATCTCCAGTTGCAGAATTACAATGCCAATAGTTTGGAGTGTCTATTAGTTTAGCTTTGTCTGGAGACCAAAAGGATTGCTAAAGCAGATAAATATTAGTTTGTATGAGAGTAGCCAGGAGATAACTAGCAGTGTTGGACTTCCAAATATTCTTCCAGGACACATTAGAGGGTTGATTTATGTATGGTGACCATTTTTGATTAAGATGTGTGAAGGAAGAATTAGGAATAGAAAGTTTGTTTATAGACTTTAGAGGCTATATGTCCTGTATGACTGAACATATTCATACAAAACTCCATCCCAGAGGATTAAGACATAAAAAGCAGTAGCGGATAAGCATTAAGAACAGTGTTACATAGTAATGCATATTTGGAAAAGTCAGATAAAGGTAAATTATATTTAGCTTCAATTTCATCAAATGAGTAAAACATATCATCTTGACATATATCAGCAGCAAACAAAATACCAGCAGCGATTCATAAATTCCAAAAATAAATATGTTTATGATATTGGAGTTTGGGATTGAACCAAAGAAAAACTTTTTAGTGGATGTAACGGCAATAGAGAATCTTCCATCAAAAGATAAAGGGGCAAGTTTAGAGTTTGCAATAATGGGCGAACGCTTGCCAAAACAACCATTGGCCATTGTAAGGAATGCAGTGGTGGATATGGTGCCAAAATATTATTAATCTGGAAGACCAACCCCTCCATCACATTTGGGCAATTGAAAGTTTTTAAGATTAATTTGTGCAGGTTTATTATTGCAGATAAACTCAGTAAATAGTTTATATAATTTAACATAAAAAGTTAAGGTAAATAAGCATCTTTATTCGATTCACAGAATCATCAAAGCAATCAAAACAAAACATTATTATTAAAAATAAGAAATACAAGCATCTATCTTCATACCAATTACAAGGCAATACCTAAAGTGCAATTTTACAATTTTAGCAGCATATGCATAACATTTTTAAATGCAGGGTGCTTAACAATCTCATCTTAATTGCAATACCTAAAGTGCTATTTTGTACTTTTAGCAGCATATACATACAAATTTGAAATACATGGTGCCTACCATTCTCATCTTAACTACAATATTTTGCATCCTATATGAATATAGCAGTTTAGAGTTATTCCTACGATAACTAAGAGAGAAAAATAACTAACAATCAAATAATAAACATTAAAAAAATATAATTTAAGATTACAATTTCGTAGCGAACATAAGTATTAGTTTAAAAATCATTAACAGAATTTTTATTACATAAAGTGCAAGTGCCTCATACGAATTTATCATTAATGATAGATTTTAACAATTGACTACGAAGAGATTTAATATCATAAAATGCAAATGCTGCAATGAGAGGTATCAAACCCTATGAAAAATCTCAAAATCGAGGTTTGGCCTATTTCATTTTTTATTCAAAACTTTAAATCTCGCTTTAATCTAATAAAAGTAGCTGCCAATAAAAATCTGCTTGTTCCAAATACAACCAACTTAGAAGTATCTGACTTTAGGAGACGCAACATTTCAATGTATTTCCTAATGAACAGATTCCTACCCAAAGGTTTTAACCATTTTTTCCTTGGGATTTCATATAACGGGCAGAAAATTAATACATGAGCAATATCCTCTTCTCTTCCTAAAGAGCACTGAATACATTTGGAATAATTTTCCTCACTATCCTTTTTCCCCCACCTAGATGTAAATGTCTTAATTTGCAGTGTACTGTATCTAAATTTTAAGTACCGTACTTTAGCGAGTAAAGGCTCAATCTCGTCTAGGAAAGGTTCAAAGCAGGGGGTTATTTTAAAACTCAAAAACTGGTCTGTGAGCGAGCCACATCTGCAGTTTAATGTGGCACTCTGCTCAATGAAATTCCAGAAGATGGTTTTACATAAAAAGTAGAGGGGAAAGAAAAGGGTATCGTGGGCAACAAATAAAGGATTTGTGGAGTTATACACATTTTTATTGCCTCAAAACGTCCCCACCAATTTAAATGAAGATTAGACCATCTACCCAGTTTCTCTTTGGTACTAGCAAAAATTATAGAACAATTGGTTTCAACTGTACTTTTAACCGAATCAGTAAATGTTACGCCTAGATATCTGGGTTTTTTTTGAGACCACACTATATCGGTATTTGCCAACATTGTAGAATTACAAAAAACATTTAAGGGAAACACTCAGTTTTATTAGTATTCAGGTAATATCCAGAAATATCAGCATATTTCTGAATGATTTTTGAAAATAATAGATACAGCGGTAAGGGTATCATTAGCATATAATAACACATCATCAACGTATGCAGAAATTGTAATGTTAGTATTTTTAAAAATAACACCTGTGGATTTATCATTAATGCGGAAAGAACATAAGAGGGGTTCTATGGCAATAAGAAATAGCAAAGGAGATAATGGAGACCCTTGGCGTGTGCTTCTATATAAACGGACTGGAGAAGAGCATGCACCATTGACACAAATGTAGACTGAGGGTGCTGAATACAATGCTTTAATCATATTAATAAAAATAGGCCCAGACCAAAATACTTCCAAAGTTTTAAATGAAATTTGCCAGTTTCCTTATCAAATGCCTTTTCCGCATCCAAGGCCAATACACCAATTGGACAGCTGGTGTCTTTAGGAAGAGACAAAGCATGACAAAGCAAGGGAGTGTTAAGGGCTGACAGTCTACCTTTCATGAAACCAGTCTGGTCAGGTTGAATAATGTTGGAAAGAAAGGTAGATAATCTATTTGCTAGAATGTTGGCATACATTTTACAGTCCTGATTACTTAGAGATATGGGACGGTAATTTGATAATAAAGTAGGGTCTTTATTAGGCTAGTGGAGGATAATGATAGTGGCTTTATTGAATGAGCCTCCCATCATGAAAGTGCGCTGAAAGTCTGTAAAAAGAGAAAGTAGGATAGGAGATAATTGGTCTTGATAACATTTGTAGAATTAAGCCGGAATACCATCAGGGTCCGGTGTTTTATTGGAGTTTAGTGCACTAATAGCTGCAATTATTTCTTGAATATCGATGGGATTGTCTAAAATTAATATATCGGCGTCTGAAATCTGAGACAGTTGATAAGTATTAAGGAAGTCAATGATTACATTATTATGATGGGCGAGAGGACAAGAAAAAGGATAGGAACTGTTAGACCTGGTATTATTGGTGTGAGTCTCCCTTCCATTTATTACTGATTGCCTCCTCTGTTTTTGATCTGTTTTGCTGGTTAGGTGCTTTTGGGCACTGTGCCACTCAGTGCCACAGGGCAAGTGTTCCCTTTGTTAAATTAATGTATTAATTAGTCACTCCACGATTGGCTTATTTGATTTACAGTGCACCATGTGTGCCAACGGCCTGTAAATCAAATGCTGCTGGTGGGCTTGCAGCACTGGTTGTGCCACCCACAGAAGCAGCTTGTAAAGTGTGTCTTAGGCCTGCCACTGCAGAGCCTGTGTGCAGTCTAGTCTAGTACTGCCATGTCGACTAGGTAAACGCACCCACTTGCCAGTCCCTAAACCTTCCCTTTTCTTCATATCAGACACCCTTAGGTAGGCCCAAGGGCAGGGTGCATTGTACGTATAAGGTAGGACATGCCCTGGTGTGTGTGGCATGTCCTAATAGTGAATTACAGCAATTTTATTTTTCACTATTGCAAGGCTACCAGTCCCCATAGGCCAGAATGGGCATTTTGATTAAAACATCTTATAATCCTAACTTACCCAGGGACCATGGTGGAAATTCGAATTTAGAATGCCTGAACTCAGAATGATAAAATACATCTATTAGTGAAGTTGGTTTTAACATTCTGTGTTTGAAAATACCACTTTCAGAAAGTAGGTATTTTCTTGCCTAGCCATCCAGCCTGCCTCTGCTAGCTTGTGTATTGTGTGTCTGGTTTTGTGAGTGACAGGGGCTAGGGATTCCAGGAGACAGGGTGAGTCAGCACAAGGCTGAATAGACCTATCTGCATGCAGATGGGTGGGAGCACCTGGGTCTGAATAGGGCTGTGCCTGCCTTCCACAATGCTGACTCCACCTCCTGTGGTGCATCTGATGTCCCTGCCCCACACTGTCAAAGGAAAGAAGGAGTCCCGTAAACAAAGTGCTTCAGGACTGCACAGAACTGGTTTGGACTAGACAAAGGCCTCTCTGCCTTCAGAGGACAAAGGATTTTGCAGTATAAATATGGGGACCCAAACCCCAAGATTTCAGATCACTTCTGGAACAACAAGACAAACCTTAGACAAGGATAAGAACCAAGGAAGCTGCAGGAGTTTGGACTGCCCCCCTGCCAGAGTGCTGTGTTGCTGGGATTGGCCTGCAGTGGTTTCTTTATTGCCAAGGAAAGGAGAAGGAACTTTCAAAGAACTTTCATTATCTTGCAGAATATTACTCCAAGGACTTGAACTTGTGATTGCCTCCTATTGAAGTCTCAGGGACAAAAGACTTCACCACCAGCTCCCCTCTGAATATCCTTGCTGGGAATTCTCTGTCTGCAGAAGCCTGTGTGTTGCTGGGAACTGGAAGCGCGACTCAATGAGAAGAAGCGTGTCGCAGTTGCAGCTGTTGCGGTCGCATTGCCGGAGTAGCGTGTCGCTGCCGCAGAGGTCGCAGCTGCATCACCAAAGAAGACTGCCTTTGTCAAACCTGTTACCCGACGCATCACCGGAGAAGTGTGTTGCCACAGCAAGGGTTGCCGTCTTATCACCAGAGAAGCGTGTCGCAGGGCCTGTCTCAGCTCCAAAGTTACAGAGTTCGCCACTCAGCCGCCGGACGTGCACGCTTTGTCTTCACGTCGTTGCATAAAGGGTGCCATCTTATCGCATCGCACCAGATTGTCGCATCGTATCGAGGCGCCATCTTGCCGCATCGTAACCAGGCCGCAGTACGAGAATCTACGGGTCACCTCCTCTCCGGTAAGGACCAAGACGTATCCCCT
Source organism: Lissotriton vulgaris (assembly GCF_964263255.1). NCBI lineage: Eukaryota > Metazoa > Chordata > Amphibia > Caudata > Salamandridae > Lissotriton > Lissotriton vulgaris. Next base: position 781,911,993 of record NC_141687.1, on the reverse strand, counting down.
ACTCTGCGCAAGCATTGAGGCGTGACGCTACCCCGAAGTAAGAAACCGATGAATCTCCAACTCTACGAGCCTTCTGTTTGTTTTGCATTACGCATCCAGGTACTTTTGTGAGAACTGTCTCATTTATCATCAACTTGAACTAAGTGACTTCTACCACCTTTAAGTCGATTTTGAGTACAGTATTGTGGATTTTTGTCGTTTATGGTCTTGTGATAAATCTATATAAAGAATACTTATTTTTATAATACAACCTGTGTGGTGTTATCTGCAGTGTTTTCACTGTATTACTGCACGTGTTCACAAATGCTTAACACACTGCCCATGATATAAGTCTGTCTGTTCGTGCCAAGCTACCAAGGGGGTCAGCAGGGGTTATCCAGTAGTGTAATCCCCTTTCCTATTTGGTCAAAGGTGTACACCATTGCCAACTAGAGACCCCCAATTCTAGCATTGGTGGTCAGCGGTGAGGATTTGGACCGGCATTTCTGACTCATATACAGTAATTGGTGTACACTACTAGTGAGTGCAGACCAAACGCGACCACATACTTTTTTGGGGTAGAATTTCTTTCCTTGGACTGTTATTTTTCCTAAGAACTGCCAATTCTTACTGCCATGAGTAGACCAGCATCTGTTTTTGAGGAAGAGAGATTAGAAACCTATACTTTGAAACAGCTCAAGCATTTCTGCAAGAAATTGAAAGTTGCTACACCAGGCATTTCCAAAAAGAATGACTACCAAAAGGCTCTGAGGACCTGGGTAGAAGCAAGAAATGCCCCTGAGTTGGTGGTGGAGGCAGATGGGGATGCAGATGGGCAACTGGAAGGGCCAGTGTTTCCAGCCAGGGGAGGGGTACCATCCCCAACTGACAGTAGTACCTCTTCCAAAGACCTGTCCCCCAGAGAGCTGGAAGACAGGGAGAGAAATAGGGCACACAAGCTGGAGATGGCTAAGCTTAAGATGGAGGGTCAGAGGGAAATAGAGAATAACAGATTGTCCTTGAAGAGAGAGAGAATGAGAATGGAACATGAGAGGATGTTGAGGGAGTTAGAGATCAAGGCAAAGTGCTTAGAGATCAATTCCTCTGGTGGCAGCGCACCATCTGTGCCTTCAGAAGGCAGGGTATATATCCCCCAAGGATGTCATCAAAGATTTTGATAAGCATGAAGATATTGGGCAGTGGTTGCAGCCTATGATATAGCAATGTTGGCCCACCGGGTCCCTGAGAAGGATTGGGGAGCGGGGTTGTGGGGCCGCTTTGTGAGTGAGGGGAGGGATACTTTGTTAGACCTACCCAGTGAACATAGGATGTCTTATGCCCTATGAAGGAAGCCATGATGTCAAGGTATGGTTTGACCCCAGAACTCTATAGACAGAGGTTCAGAAATTGTAAGAAGCTGGAGGGAACCACTTGGGTAGAATATGTATCTTTCTTTTGCATAGCTATGGATGGTTGGGTGAAGGGTAGCAAAGTGGATACTTTTGAGGCGCTCTATGATGTGGTTGCAAGGGAGCACTTGTCTGCTAACTGTTTTCCAGAGCTACGCCAGCACCTTATTGATAGTAAGTTAACTAACCCTAGGAAGCTTGCTGAGGAGGCGGACCGCTGGGTCAGTACCAGGGCCCACAAGCGACATGTGATAAACTCAGCCAAAGGTGGGCAGAGTCCCCAGCAGAAGAGTGGGGGGACAAGGGTAAACAGAGGGAGTTCCAGAAAGGGCCCCAAAGTAATTCCCAAGGGAACCAAGGGAAGGGTTCCCAGCCTCCCCCTGAGCAAAAGTCAGAGCCCCCAACAGGTAAACCTAGGGGGCTCGCTACATGCTTTCAGTATGTGCAAGTTGTACACCGTTGGTATGATCCCCAGTGTCCCCAGAAGGGTCAGTATGTGCCACCCCATCAGATGGCCAGTATAGCCCTGGGTTGGGAGGAAATGGGTGCCCAAGGTGGGTGGGGTCCCGCAGAAATGTCCCTTGCCTCATTAGGAGACTTTGAGATGGTCCCTAAAACTCAGCTGCCTGACAACACTAAAAAGTACAAGCAGTGGATGACCATCAATGGCCATAGAGTAGAGGCTCTGAGGGACACCGGAGCTATTGTGACAGTTTTCAGTTGCCGGTTGGTGTCCAAGGAGCAGGTTATCCCTCATGCATTCTTCTCTGTAGTTGCAGCGGACAACTCACAGAGCCAGTGTGAGGTGGCTCAAGTTCTCTTTGAGTGGGGGGTGTCTCTGGTACTCTTCAAGTAACTGTGAGGCCAGCCATGCCTGTGGATTGTCTGTTGGGCAATGATTTAGAGAACTCCCCTTGGGCTAAGGTGGAGAAGAAGGCTCATTTGGAGATGTTGGGTCTGCCTAAGTGGGAGTGTGTGACCACTCGGTCTATGGCAGCCAGTAAGGTTGTGCAAGAGATCCTGGAGCCTGAAAGTATGGCCCAGGTACCTGCCTTACAGGGAAGAGGTAGGGGGGGCGCTGGAAACCAGCCCCCATTGTTCCCACGGTTCAGGAGGAGGCAGACTTTGAGGGGGATGCCCTGGAACCTACAGGGGAGCAAATTGCTGAACTGGGGGACCTGCCTGAGCTGACCCATTGACAGCAAGAGGGAGGACCCTCCAGGGAGGAATTTTGTGCAGAGCAGAAGAAGTGCCATTCTCTTGTGGGTTTGCGGCAACAGGCCACAAACCAGGCAGCAGGTGATCAGTCTGGATCACATTGGATCTACTGTGAGAACAACCTCCTGTATATCGAGCCTAAGGTTGCTGAGCCTGCGTCAGTGTTGCGTCCCACGGCGGAAGCCAGCCTCGAACACTGCCCTGAGCCATGGTTTGCGGACTGCAAATGCATAAAAAACTACATTTCCCATGAGCATTTGGCCTAAGGGCATGTGACGTCATCACGCTGCTTTACAAGTTGTTGCCGGAACTCCAGCGCGGTGCAGTTGATTCTGTGTTGCTGCCGAAGAAGACTGGTAGGGGTGTTCGCACCAACATTTATTTTTGTCTTCGGAGGGTAGATATTACTGCATCTCCCCTGTGTGCCTGAGACCGTTCCTCTCTTCTAAGCAGTGAAGGGGCAGTACTGTTGGCTGAATCCCTCATGGATTCATGCGGGGCTACTGCGGTTAATCCTTGTTCCATTTGTTTGTGGAATAGTCTCGTTTCTTGCTGAATCTCCATGTTTCTAGCGGGACTATATGTTCTGTGATCATTCTGTGGGCAGCTCTGGGCGCATTCTGATAATCGCCTTCTGATGTTAGGAAGGACATTTCTATGATCGCATTCTGTGGGCAGCTCTGGGCGCATGCTGCTAATCGCCTTCTGGAGTTAAGAAGGACATTTCTATGATCGCATTCTGTGGGCAGCTCTGAGTACATGTTGCTGATTACCTTCTGATTTTAAGAAGGTTATTTGAATATATGAATTTACCCCGGGTGTGACTTTGCTTAGAGATTACCGGGGTTCTAATTCATCAAGGCTGTTAGGAACTCGATTGCCTATTTCCCTGATTCCTGATGAACCTCCGAGTGGGAAAAGGCATCATCAGGATTTGTTGTTTTTGCTCTACGATAAAGCTTTGGTTTTGAGCATCACAGAACACTATTTAATTAATACTCCTTGGTGATGTTATACCACGAGGTCTGAATTCCATTATTGTTTGAAGCAACTTTAACCCTACCCAACCATTTTATATTCACGCAGCAGGGGTTGATTGGGCTACCGCCTGGCAGGCTCCATTCTACAATCTCCCCTGTTGAAGAGATTCTAGCTACACCTTTTGGTATGTCTGAATCACTTACATGAATTCTGTGTTCGTGCAACACTAGGGGTTGATTCTAATATACTGTTACTCTCATAGGTTACTATTGACTACACTCTTCAGGATACCAGGCAATATTACGTTCTTTACTTTTACAGGTATTGCTATTTCCTAATATGTAAGATACCTTATATATATATATATATATATATATATATATATATACATATATATATATATATATATATATATATATATATATATATATATATATATATATACACGAAAACTCCTCCACGCCACTTCCAATCCGTCCGGACAAGCGAGGCGTTCACATAGGAGACGGACCACAGGATCAGTTACAGGTATTCTTTATTTGGCAAATACAGCTGGAAAAAAGTGCATTACGCGTTTCGGGCTACGCAAGTCCTTGCTCACATGCAACGATTGTTTGTAACTTTTTTGTTTTTATAATGCTCGGTGACTACCCAAGCCCAGCCCTCTGATCAAATCATGTGACCATAAACATAAACAACATCGCAAATGTTGTAGTTCTTACTGTGCAAATACGCAAAAAGAAATTAAAATATCAATTTCTGAATAGGATAATATCTAAACATCTTCACATATTACTGGATAAATCCAAGAAGATAATAGATTAAAAAAATCTATATACAAAGATGTCCTATTTGTTCTAAATTGCGAACACCACATATTAATAAGGAGGACTCGCATGGGAAAGTGCAATTCAAAGTGGATAATACAGTGCAAAACAATCCATGTCTAAAGTGCAGAAATAGGTTTGCTAACATGTGTCAACATTTGAGAATAAAGTGCGACAGTCCATGATAAAACCACCTGTATAAATATGATAGCTTCATGCTATTAGAAAATATTATGATAAAATCACATTTTATCGAATATAAAAGCATGGTTAAAACATTTCATATTAAATACGGAGCTTATCATAAAAAACTGTTTAAAAACACCCTGTGGCTAAAATTAAGTGTTAAAAGAATTATGTGAAAAAAAGAGGTGGAACAGGATATTTAATATATTTACACAAGTTGAAGGAATTGAAGAACTGCAGGAATACTACTTCTGGCTAACAGGAGACCTGACTAGCCAGAGGGAGGAGAATAGATGAAATATATAACCGATAGAAACAGTATATGTGTGTGTATTGTAATTATCGTTTCTTATCCCCCTAGGCAACAGGGAACCTGACTACCTGGGGTCGTGACACACAGTCCAGATACAGGGTCATTAGATCTATTAACACACCGAGTCATATTATAAGAACGTGTGCAGATCCTCAGTATTATTAAGCCCTTTGGGCCATTTACTGTCATATTCTAGGATCATCTTGGACTCCAATTGCCTTAATTTGAGCTCTCTGTGACCACCTCTACGTGATTTTGGAACTGCTCCCACTACATAGTATGTTAAGCAATTGACATATTTATTATGCTTAAGTTCAAAGTGGCGAGCCACTGGATAGGAAGGGTTGCTGTGTAAGATGGCTCTCAAATGTTGTAAGATCCTGACGTGCACCTGTTGTTTAGTGCTCCCAATATAATTGAGACCACAGGTGCACGTCAGGACGTACACAGCGAATTCCGTTTTGCAGGTATGATTGCCTACAATAGGAATTTCTTCCGAACTGAATGGAGTACAGTAGTGGGTTTTATTCACCCCGAATTTGCAGGCTCGACAACTGGAGCATTTACGAAATCCTGCTGCCGGTGCCAACCAATTGGATTTCTGTTTTAATTCCGGACTTGGTTGGTCCAGAATTGCTCCCATGTTGCGTGCTCTGCTGAAAGTTACGGTGGGTTTGGGTGGTAAGATAGCTCCTAACACATTGTCTGTAAGGACAATTGCCCAGTTTCTGTTAATGATCTTTCTGATAGTATTTTCTTGATCACTAAAAGAAGTGATGAATCTTGGACATGTATTAGAGTCTGCTGACTGTGTTAGTTTTTCAGTATTGGTATTTTTTCAGTGGGTCTGGGAAGAGACTTGCCCGAGTTCTAATATTGGCTTTAGCCAAAGCCTGATCGAATATGGTATACGAATATCCTCGATCTTTCAATCGGTCTCGCAATTCCCTGACACATTTATCAAACTCGTCAGCAGAACTACATATTCTTTCAAACGCAGAATTTCTCCAAAGGGAATACTATTTATGGTGTGCTTGGGGTGGAGACTGGAGGCATGTAGGGTAGTGTTACCTGCGGTAGGTTTTCTAAAAAGTGTTGGTTTGTAATTTACAGGAATCATCAATATAAATTTTAACATCTAGAAACTCAACCTGTGACGCACTGATGTGTGATGTGAACCTTAAATTCATGGAGTTATTATTGATTTCCTTGATAAAAGAGACTGCTTCTGCTTCGTCCCCCTGCCACACAATAAAAATATCATCAATATACCGCAAGTATTTGATCACTTTCTCATTCATCCAAGTTTTGTGCGTAATGTTGAGGACCTGCTCCTCTCACCAGCCTACGTGCAAGCACGCGTAGCTAGGGGAGAAACAGGCCCCCATCGCAACACCCCTCAATTGTCTCCACACATCTTTGCCAAATGCAAAATAATTATTATTGAGACACCAGTCCATTAGACTCAATACCACTTTGTTGTGTTTGTAGTATTCTACTGATCTTTGGCCTAAAAAGTAACCAGCAGCGTTTAGGCCGTTTATGTGGGCTATACTGGTGTAAAGAGACTCTACATCCAAAGTTATTAAAAGCATGTCCTCCTGCCACTCAATTGCATCTATTTTCTGCAGGAAATCGCTGGTGTCGCGAACAAAGCTAGGCAAATTCTTCACATGATCTTGTAAAAAGAAACCGATGTACTGCCCGACTTTTTCTCCTACACTACTAATAGCAGAGATTATAGGTCTGCCAGGTATAGGAGATGTACCTTTTTGAATTTTAGGTATTAAATAAAATACTGCTAAGGTAGGAAACTCGTTGTGCATGAATTTAAACTCTTCTCCAGAGATAAAGCCCTCCCTGTGCCATTTTGACAGGAGTTTGAATAAAGTGTCATTAGCTTTCAGATATTCCTTATTGTTAGATTTTATATAACAAACAGTATCATGGAGTTGTCTATATGCCTCAGTAGTATATTGAGACTTAGGCCATAGCACAATATTTCCGCCTTTATCCGCAGTTTTCACTACAATGTCAGGTTTGGTACATATTATATTTATATATTTATATATATATATATATATATATATACATATGTATATATATATACATATATATATATATATGTCCGCTCCAACAGTCCCTCCCCACGCTAATAGGGAAACAGGAGGCAGCACTCCAAAGATAGGGAGGGCAATTTTAATCTCACAGAAAAGCGCTTTTGGCACTCGGCCTTCGTCAGTAATGAGACAACGGTAGGTTGAAATCAACATACATTTGAACTATCATGTTGCGTCAAAAATCAACATAAAGATAGGACTCAATTTTGAATCGGCATCCGCCATCTTAGAGTGGATACGAAAGCATTGTGTCAAACACATATGTGCACCTAAATGCATAAATCAATATTGAAGTGCAAGAAAAAGCCCAATATGGCTCGAATCACAACACAATGCAATTAATTCTCTTGTGTAGTAGTAAATCATGCCCTGGATGGGCAAACATAAATTACAAACTCATCTTGGAAAGGGTTCTAGTGTACAGATGTACCAGCTTTGTGTAATGCTAGGATAGCAATTCTCACACAAGCCACCATGGCTACCATGTCTATACAAAGCACTGGATCCCCATATGACTTCATAATATCACGCCCTGGATGGGCATAAACCATACATCGTATCCGCAATGTGACACAACCCTCATGGTCAATATATCTATCATTAGAAGAAATCAGTTCATCATCACAATTTAAAACAATTGTAAAATTATAAGCAGAAAACATAAAGCAATGTTGTAGTCAATGCATTCACAACAGATTCTGAATGTTTATATTTTATACCAGATGTACTGCTAAGTCCTCATGCATGTTAAGTCCAGTAGGCATTTTACTTAACAAGTCTATAATGTACCGTGATGCTAATCGCCTTAACTTTAGGAGTCTATCACCGCCCCTAACACTAACTGGGACAGAATCCAAGCAGAAATAAGTAAGCAACTCTCTGTTGCGTCCATGTTTCTTATCAAAGTGTCTTGCAACAGGATAGCTCACATCTGCATTCTGGATAGCTCTCTGATGTTCTAATATCCTCAGTTTCACAGGATTGGTTGTACTGCCCACATACCTTCTGCCACAAGGACATGTCAGACAGTACACCACATAAGGCGTGGTACATGTGAGGAATTTGAGAATTCTCTTAGGTTCTTTGACACCTGGTATGCTGTATTGAGTTATACGTTTACTTCCCTTGCACGCCTTGCACCGTCCGCAGGGAAAGAAACCTTTCATAGGCTCAATTTTAGGTTTGGGCTTCAGTTCATCATGGTGACTGTGAACCAGATAGTCTTTTAATGCTCTGGCTTTCCTGAATGTTACTTGAGGATAAGGGGGGAGATCTTGCTTTATAATGTTATCCGTCATCAGGATATTCCAATGTCTACGCAAAATGCGTTTAATGTCTCCCGAATTACTGGAATAGGTCGTTATGAGTCGAAATTGCCCGGTCTCAGTATTTCTCTCATGTATTTTGTCTTCCAGCAGCTTGCTCCTTTCTAGGGTCTTCACTTTATTTAAAGCTTGTTTAAGTACTTCTGCATTATAACCCCTAGCTTTGAACCTTTGTATGCAGTTGCTGGCTGCTTTGTTGAACTCATTGTCCTTAGAATTATTCCTCCTTATCCTTAACAGTTCACCATACGGTATACTATTTACCAAGCTCCTAGGATGCCCACTGGTCGCATATAGTGTAGAATTCCCAGCGGTGGCCTTGCGAAAGAGCTTGGTATGCAGGTTGCCACCTTCAACAAAAACAGTCAGATCCAAATAGTTGACTTCCTTTTGGCTGATTTCTCCTGTAAACCTCAAATTGTTATCATTTTTGTTGAGTACCTCTAGATATTCCACAGCTAATTCAACTGGCCCTTCGATGATGATAAACAGGTCGTCTATATAGCGGTACCAACATTTCACCAGGTCATTCCATTTGTTGTTGGTTTCGGACCAAGCCACCCGCTCCTCCCAGTGCCCCACGAATAAATTCGCGAAGCTTGGGGCTTCTTTATAGAGGTTCTTACCAAAGAGAAAGATGTTATTGTTGAGGCAGAATCTTAGAAATTCCATTAACATTTTATTGTGTTCATAGTATTTCACTGGCCTACTTTCCAAAAACCAGGAAATAGCTTGAAGTCCTTCATCATGCTTAATACATGTGTACAAGCTGGCAATGTCAATGACCATCATAGTATACCCATCCATCCAAACCATACGATCAATACAGTTCAAAAAGTGTTTCGTATCCTTCAGATAGGATTTCAGATTGACTACATGGGGAGAAAGAAAAAAGTCAACATATATTGATAAATTCTCAGTTAAGCTGCCCTCAGAAGCTACTATAGGCCTCCCAGGGGGATTCACCGGATCCTTATGTATCTTGGGTAGATAATAAAAGGTCGGGGTTACTGGATTTAAGCATCTCAAAAACAAATGTTCATCACCATTAAGCATGTTGTTATTATACCACTTCAGTAACATATCATGGTAGTCTTTAATGCTCTTGTTATATGTGGATTCGTTCACCCTCATGTATGTGTTAGGATCGTTAAGCTGTTGCAGTGCCTCTTGTTCATACTGCAACTTTGTTAGCAACACAATATTACCTCCTTTGTCCTAGGGTTTACATACCAGGGACGAATCATCACATAGCTTTTTTAATGCTTCTTGTTGTTTATAAGTAAAGTTAGACCTGCCATGATACGGTTTCTGTTTGCATCTAAGAGACCTTAAATCTTGAATCACAGCTTCAGAAAAAGTGTCTATCGCATCCGTTCCCATTATAGGCATGAAAGTGGAAACAGGTTTAAAATTTGTAGCTCCACCTCGTTGCTGCACTTCCATATGTGACACCATTTGTGTGTTACTTAGGTTGACATCATCCTCATCCACAACCTCCCTTCTCAATTCTTCCAAAGCTCGAATGCCCACAAGATCTTTACACAGCAACATGCTTTCTTCCGTGTCACCAGCCACCGCTGGTTTGGGTAAGGGAGGTTTTAGCTTGAAATGTCTGTACAGCTTTAATTTGCGGGTGAACTTAAACAAGTCTATCCGGGTTTGCGTAAACTCAAACTTTCTTTCTGGGCATATATATATAAGACGTGGGAGACCCAAACATCAATAAAGAAGCCTGATCCATGCATGCCTCGTGTACGTGCCTCTTCTTCATTGAAGTAGGATTGTTTTCTCTTATATATATATATATATATATATATATATATATATATATATATATATATATATATACATATATGTCATATATATCATATATATATATATATATATATATATATATATATATATATATATATATATATATATATATATATGCTCCTCCAACCGGTTATCGTGCAGTGAAACGTCTAAAGCACTTTTCCCAGTACGCAGACACAAAATCAAAGTCCGAAGCCAGTCTTCAAGTTGTTCTTGGTTTTATTTCATAAGCTTTATGTGCAGGGGGTAAAAAAGGAACGTCGAACAGACGCGTTTCGGGCGTGAACGCCCTCGCTCACTGTTGGCGGTAACATGGGCTGACTAGCATTTAAATAATACAACAATGATTTGGATAAAGCGCGCCCAAATGCGGTACATTAACACAAAAGAAGGACTTAGCTCATCATGGAACGCAAAAATGCGATTGTGAATGGCAGCAATCTTTGCCTAGTCAAAGTACTGGTAAACATAACATTGCCACATGTAATTATCCACAAATATAAATGCTTGTAAAGAAAAAGGTATACAGAAAATTTGTTGTTCATGGTTCTTAACAATATAAAGTGCAAATGCATATCATGAACGTGCAAACCTCGCTTAACCGCAATAAAGTGACTAAGTGCAATAATGTACGTTTTGTGAAAATACGCCATTTATATTTTCACTGTGCAAATACGCCATTTTGATATTTCCTGTGCAAATACGCAATTAAGACAGACTAAATCATTCTAGTCTCCTAACACACAATATTTCCTGTGCAAATACGTAATAAAGACAGCCTCAAACTTTTCAGTCTATTAACAAACAAAAGTGGAAACTTCATGGGCACAATCAAATTTATCGACCAAAAATATTTTTTAGATCTGTTGGATCTTGATGGTTGACAAAATTCTAATATGCACAAATGCTGGTATGTCCTTATGAATGTTAGTAAGATTTATCCAAATATTGGTAATTATACCGATTAATGCAAGTCACAGTCCATTGTTCATAATAAGAAAAATAAAACAAATAATATTGATAATGGTGAGGGAGTGACTAAGTGTCTATAACCAGTGCTGTTTGGACCACTTAGGTAGTGAAGGGATGAACAAAAATAAATAAAATATCATATTAGAAATTAATCTTTCTTCAACAAATATATAGTGTGTTAAAATCATTTTCCTAGAATGTTAAAGCACATCCTATTTGCTTTTCAGTTTTGCAAAGTGTTTAAAGCACTTACACATTAGTTGAATGATGTTTTGTCTGGAGTTGCTAAATATTCAGTTTTAACATTCTATTGGTTGTTATTTGAGCCCACAGACTGAGTATTACTGGCGCATTCAAAGAAATGTACTTAGATCTTCCCCCATGTTCAGACCTCCAGGGATTTTACTGTTAAGTCTGACAATATACATGGACTCCAACTGCCTCAATTTCTTTTCATAGTCGCCACCTTTCTTGGATGTTTTCACGGCATCTATCACAAAGTAATTCAGATGGGATAAATTCCTATTGTGATGCTGGTCAAAGTGTCGTGCTACCGGGTAGCTCTGATCACAATTTACTATAGCCCTGAGATGTTGGAGAATACGTTGGTACACCGGTAACTTTGTGCTTCCAACGTATCTCAAATTGCATGTGCAAGTTAAAACATATACCGCTAGCGCTGTTCTGCAGGTATAATGGGCTTTGATAGTGATAGGTTTGGGGTCAAAGGGGGTCAAATAAGATCTAGTGTTGATGCCAAAATGGCGTGCACGGCATGAAATGCACCGGAAGAAACCCTTACGGGGTGACAACCAGTCGTCATTTTTTACTATTTCTAGAGAACTGGAAACCAGTTCATTGTGCATGCCAAATGCCCTTTTGTATGTCGCTGTGGGTTTGCTGGGTAAAATATCTTTCAATATAGGGTCAGTTAGAATTACAGGCCACTGATTTCTTACCAAATTCGAGATTTGGCGTGCCTGTCGACTATAGCTAGTGATTAGTCTAATGTCATTGCCGCTCTTAGTTGGATTGGTCATTTGGGAATCCATAGTAGGAACTTCCAACAAGGAGTGCCGATCTAAACTATTGGCTTTGATCCTCGCTTTATTCAAGGCACTCGTTTTGTATCCCCTGGCTTCTAACCGTATCTTGGCTTCTTCCTGGTGCTGGTCTCGAAGTTCCACCGTGCTACACGTTCTATGTATTCTAAGGAATTCCCCATAGGGGATTGCCCTGATAGTGTGTTGTGGGTGGAAACTTTGTGCGTGCAGAATAGTATTTCCTGCCGTGCTTTTTCTAAAAAGACACGTAGTAAGAGTGTTATTGACTATTTCAACCAACACATCCAAGAAACTGATTCTGTTCCTACTTATTTCAGCAGTAAAATCTAGGTTACAATTGTTGGCATTAATACTTTCAACAAAGAGCTTTGCATCTTCCATACTGCCTTTCCAAATGATAAATATATCATCGATATATCTCATATATTTCACAATGTTGTTATCCCAAAAATGCGAGTGTTCAACCCTGAGGACATGTTCCTCCCACCAGCCTACGTGGAGCCCCGCGTAGCTGGGGGAAAAACATGCCCCCATGGCCACACCCCTCAACTGTTTATAGACCTTGTTGTCATATATATATATATATACATATATATATAAATATATATGTACACACACACATATATTACCTACTGGCGGTCGCCAGTAGGTATATATAGTTAGGATTTTTTTCCTATGGGATTTCTGAAAATTCTATGTCGAATAACTTTGGCGTTTGTGGACGGAATTGGCTGAAATTTTCAGGAAAATGGCACATTTTGTTTCTGAGCAGCCCCTGAAAATTTGGGGGGGGTTTCGTCAAGGGGGGGCCGAGAAAAAAGGGGATCCCAAAACGCATTTTTCCCATTCATTTTTCCATAGGGCAGTTGGAATCACTTTTAGCTCGAACGGCTGAATGGATATACAGGAAACTTGGCAAAATTGTAGATTTGGTTTGCCCGACGTGCCTTTGCTATGTCTCAATATATGTGCTCCAGTGGATTTTGAGAAATTAACGTTTTAAAAAACAGATATATCTATGACAGCGTCCCGGTTAGCTGCCCGGTTCGCGTACCTGACGCGTAACGGAACTTCGCGAGGAGAAGCAGATTGGCTACCCGGTGACTGTCAACATTCTAAACAGTCCGGAGCGGCCGCCATCTTGTGTCTCGGTAGGATCGAGATACAAGAGGTAGAAAAAACAAAGTGGGAAATGAGCATAAGGGGGCAGAGTACATCCTCCCTGACCCCCTATGTTTGATGAGGGTGCTTTAAAAGGGTCCCGCGGGTAAAAAAATATATATATATATTATCGTTTTTTTTCGGGGGGAGCGCTCGGTACGCACACCGGGAAGCGGTCCGGGAAGCGTAATATTGGGAAAATGGGATGAAAGAATGTTCAAATATTGTATGTTTATTGATTGTTCTTTTTTTTTTTTTTTTATTTATTTTTTTTATTTAAGTACGAAGATGTAGGTACCAATGCAGAGTCTAAAAATAAAAATACACCGTTTTCTTTGTAAATATGTTGCATGTTGTTTCTGAAGTTATTGTGGTATATGGAATTCATACCATAGTCTGTCAGGAAAGCAGAAACACCATGGAGGCAGGAGATGATAAAGAGATGTTAAATACACTTTGGAGATAATATAGTGGAAGAAAGGAAGTAAATATGAGCAAAGTTACTATGTAACACAAAAAAGTTGCACAGTATATTTAAAGTTTGATTTTACATTATAATCAATTTGCTACTAGTTTACAAAATACATATAAAAATGAATAATGTCTCAAACTATTTTTGAATTATTAAATAAAAATTTATTTTTCTGATTCTTTTTCAAAATTAAAAAGAACTTCTAATAATTCATTGTCAGTTTTTTTTTCATTTTCAAGTAGGAAATCTACAGATTCCACACATTGCAGAAGTTCAAAGTCCCGTGATTCATCATAGAATTCAGAGTCAATTTCTGTATCTGTGTTGCTTCCTGCAACAATTTCCAAGTTAGTTTTGTTCTCTCCTTCCATTTTTGTGCTGTAAAACGAATTTTTAAAAAATATATCAGTGCAGGTAGGGCACTGTTGGGTTTAAGTACAGACAGGTAGTTTGCTTTTTTAAACAGTGATTTTATCTTTGGGCAGTGTATGGTATCAGACTGGAAGTAGAAATATAAAAAAATGTATGTGATAAAGCCTAAGTTAATTCTTAATTATACAAGACAAGCCTAAGTCCATCCATAACTAAAACAGAGAAGTCTATCTTATTCTATAACTATTACAGAGGGATAGTATATAACTATCAGAAAATGTTTTCCTAATTAACTTAAAGTGCAGAACATACTTCAGTTTTTAAAATATCATCTTACCAATCAAAAAGAAGTTTAAGTTCTCAGTTGAAATGCACTTGATATGTACTTCAGGAAGTAGTAGTCAAAATGGCTGTGTTTCTCTCTCTTTCTTTATATATATTCAGGTACATAACCAATCAAATGTCATGAAATAATAGAAGATATTGAAAGTAGCATTTTGATTGGTTGTCAATTCTAACACTTCATAAGTGTTTTTGTTAGGTAATTTACCTCAGGATATTTAGTCAGGCTTACAGCATAATTTTCTCAATGGAATTCCATCAAATTTGGGTAAATGGTAGGGACTGCTATGTAGTAGGCCCTATTCTATATTTGATGAAAATGTCTGTAGTAGTTTTTCTGTAAATTACTTTCCCACCTTTTTTTATCGAGCGCTTACCGGTGCGCTCCCCGGTACGCGAACCGGCAGCGTTACGGGAGTCCTCCATTTTGTGTATCGGTAGAATTGATACGTAAGATGGAGGACAAACAATGTACGGAATGGGTAGAAGGGGGCACGGTAGACACTTTGTGACCCTCTAGGTTTTCTGAGGGGGGATTAGGACGCTGATATATGGAAAAATACAAAAATTAAATTTTTGAAAATTTCGCGGGGGAGCGCCCGGTACGTGCACCGGTAAGCGAACCGGGGAGCGTACTTTGGTGAAGAAAAAAAAATTAGAAAAAGATAAACGTTTTGAATGATCAGAGGTAGGGTAGCTCTGAAAAGAGCTTTTGTGTTCTGTGGCTAATTTAGGTACCTACAAGTAGGTTCCAATGCACACTTTTAAATAAAGGACGAATATTCTATTCCCTTCATCGGAGAAGTGCACACCATCTCTTCTGTAGATGTGTTGAATGTTGGAACGCAAGTTATTGTTGTATATTAAACCCATTCCATAGTCTCTCATGTAAGCAGAAACAGATTTATTCACATGTTTCTGTGCTTTCTCAAATTGTGGAAAAAATTGATTGGACCACTTACATTTTTGTCTTTGACATATATTGGAATATACCAAGGCAGTTTGGGGAAAAAGTGTCATTTAAAAGAAGAATACATTTTACAGCTTTTGATATTTGCTATTAAAAAACCATTGAAATTCACTGAAAAAACCATGGGTTATAGACCATATATAGTTAGGAATTAGCATTTACAAAACCTTGACAATGCATTGAAAAAACCATAGGTTATAGACCATATATAGTTAGGGATTAGCATTTACAAAACCTTATTTTACTCGCACAAAACCATTGAAATTCCCATATATAGTTAGTTGCACTAACTATATATCGCGCACCCACAATCCACTGCTGATGATGTCACATATTACATCATTCATGACATGGTCAGTGACATCACTGATGACATCACTGATGACATCTCAAATGACATCACTGATGACATCCCTGATGATATCTCATTTGACATTACTGATTACATCACTGATGATATCATTCATGTGATAATACGTTGAACCTCTTCAGACTCTAATATAACCTTACATACACTCAGTGTAAACAGACACTCACAGACTGTCACTCATCCATGGAGTTACTCACACACCTAGTCAGTCATGCAAAGAATCAATCACTGTTGTGTTCTTATGTCATCTCGTGCACAGACTAGCGCTCTGCTCGTGAGTGTATTTATCTTCAAATGCTTGGCATTCACGTGCACGGACTCGCACTCAGCTCGTGAGTGTGTTTACCTTCAAATGCTTCCCGTGGTATGTATCCCTCCTACTGTATATTCCTCGTGATATGTATCCTTTCAAATGTATGTTTACTAGGTATGTACTGTGTTATACAGTTATTGTGATTCAGTTACTGCTGTTGCATGGAGCCATCGGATGTATGCCGGGGATTGCCTCTTTACTTGGAATAAACTTATCCCAAATTGTTAAATCAATTTCCAGGAATGCAGATGTAGTAAAAGATAAGTTCATCAAGCAACAAGGTTCATCAAGTACAGCATCTCTACATAGATCTTCATCTAAATATGAAGGGTCAGGATTTGCCAAAGTGGATTCTTTACAATAAACATCTTTGTCAGCCTTAAGAATAGCAATTCTACTAAGATTCCAAACTCTGTTGTCTGACAATCTTACAGAGTTCTTTAAGACCTCAATGACTTCAAAGGGACCCATAAATGCACTTTCCCCTTTCTTGACCTTCCATGGTTTTTTTACCTTCACCATCATCCCAATTTCTACTTTAGGATCCATTTTAGAACCACATTTCTCATCAAAATACTTCTTACTAGAACAGTGAGTACGAATAAGGTTCTCTTTGACTTTCTTCAGATCCACACTAGAGGAAGATGATTGCACCAACCATGATGGATTCACCTTGGTCCTAGGAGTTCTCCCCCTCATGATTTCAAATGGAGAATAACCTGTCATTGAGTTCATGGTTGTTCTATACATCCAAATTTTCTTGAAGATTTCAATCTCCCATTTCTCATCATCTTTACCAACAGACTGTATAGCACTCTTAAGAACTCTATTAAACCTCTCTATAACTCCGTTCCCACTGGGATTATATAAGGAAGTAGTAGAGTGTAATATGCCAAGCCTTGTAAAATAATCATTGGCTTTCTTGGAATTGAATTGGACACCGTTGTCAGATATAATCCTTAGTGGCAATCCTTCTTCAATGAAAACTCTATCTAAAAAGCAAAGAACCGAGTCAGTATCTATTCCTTGAACAATTTTGATCACAGGCCATTTAGAGAAAACATCAATCGCTGCAATAACATACTTAGAACCATGACCAATGGGACCCATAATGTCAATAGCAATGGTCTCCCATGGATTGTCAGGAATGGTGTGTACGCCCATATTAGGTTTCAGTGTGACCAAAGACTTGTCAGAGTTCGCACAAACCACGCAATTCCTAACTATTCGTTCAATAAACATGTCCATCCCAGGCCACCAAAATAAACGCTTAACTTGTTGTTTAGTTCTGACCATACCACTATGCCCTTCATGGCTTTGCAAAACAATAACTTTCCTCACACCAATAGGTGGAACAATGCGTTCACCTCTCTTAACAATATCTCCACAAAATGAGAGCTCTGACCTTACTTCCCAGAAACTCTTCAAACTAGAATCTAGATGCTTTTTATCAGGCCAACCACTTGTAACATATTTTGTCACATCTTTTAAAGTTTCATCAACATCAGATTTCTCTTTCCACATTGCTTGATCAATGGGAAAGGGCCCTTCATCATGAATCAAAGCAATTTGAAAATCATCCCACTCATTATACAAATCCTCTTGAATAGGTAAAGGCATCCTTGACAAGAAATCAGCAGACACATTTTCTTTTCCGGGAACATATTGTATGTCATAGATGAAATCCTGTAAGCGCATGGACATACGTGCAATGCGAGCAGAGGCTCTTAACATTCCTTCAGTGGTAAGAAGACGCACAAGAGGTTTATGATCACTCCTCAGTACACATTCTTTACCCCAGATGAATACCCTAAAATGTTCCAAAGCCCAAATGCACGCTAAAGTCTCCCTTTCTATTGTGGAGTATTTTTCTTCAGCAGGAGTAAGAGCCCTAGAAGCATGTGCAATAATGACCTCTTTTCCTTCCTTAGTCTTTTGAGTGAATACAGCCCCTAGCCCCTTCGAACTAGCATCTGTAGTGATAATGTTTTGTAAAGATGGATCAAAGCAGGACAGAGCACTGGCAGAACAAATGGCACCTTTCACATCACAAAACTCCTTCTCACATTCACTGGTCCATTCAAAAGCAACTTTGTTCTTGATTAACTGCCTAATGCTGTATGTCCTGCACGAAAAATCAGGTACATATCTTGCATAAAATTCCACTAACCCTAAAAATGACCTAACGTCATCTTTAGACTGAGGATGAGGTGCAGACTTAATGGCTTCTAAAAGAGAAGGTTTAGGTTTGATACCTTCCTCACATAGTTCATGTCCTAAATAATTCACAGATTTGACACCAAATTTACATTTTTCATGCTTAATAGTGAGGCCATGTGCATTAAGTGCACCTAAAACTTCTTCTAAAGCAGAAATATGTTTATCTTTGTCGTCATTAAATACCAAAATATCATCCTGAAAACAAATAGCATGTTTACAGTCCTTTAGGATATCTTGCATCACTCTTTGAAAAATGGCTGCTGCAGACGCCAAGCCGAAAGGCATCCTATTGAATCTGAAGCACCCAAAAGGTGTAATGAATGCAGTTAGATCTTTGCTCTTGTCACTAAGTTCTATCTGGTGGTAGGCCGCAGATAAGTCTATGGTTGAGAAAAACTTAGAGCCACCAATCACAGATAGCATTTCTGAAATGCGGGGAAGGGGAAACTGATCTACAATGATGTTGTTGTTGAGGTGACGCAGGTCAATGCAGAGTCTCACCTTACCATTGGCCCGTCTGGCAACAACTATGGGCGAAACCCATTCAGATGATTCGATTCTTTCTATTATCCCCCCTTCCACTAAACCATCTAACTCATTCTTTACTTCATCTCTGACAGCAAAAGGTATATTTCTTGCCTTGTGCACCTTGGGGCAAGAATTCTCTTTTAATCGAATCTCATGTTTAAAATTGGTTAACCTCCCAATGCCTTTCGAGAAAACATTAGGAAATTTGCTTAACATTAGTGAAGCAATTCCATTCTGTTCATCAACCAACATCACAGGGTTAGGACTATTGGGATCAAGTATGATGTCAAGTTTACCAAAATCAAACCAACTAAGCACTGAAGGTCCTTTCTTTGAGACATACAACTTTGCAATACATTTCCTATTTTTAAACCTAAAGACTAGAGTCCTGAACCCTAAGATATCTATTGTACCGCCAGAATATCCTTCTGGATTGATGTCACTTTCTTCTAGGTGACTGCCTAATCTAGGTACAAACATCTTATTCCAAACGGATTCGCACACAATGGAGTAAGGAGATCCAGAATCTGCATACATGTTGATCTTTACACCACCAATAGTCATATCACATAGAGGTTTTTTCTTAATGGTGGTGTCATTTACATTCAGAACGACAGAATCTTTTATATTCAGAACAAAAGAACAGTTGTTAGAATAATTATTAGAGTCTTCATCATCACTGTAGTCACTTAATTCAATGCATTTCACTTTCTGATTAGTTTTACTCTTTCTACACGCAGAGGTGAAATGACCCATTAAGCCGCAGCTAGAACATTTCTGTTTTAAGCCTGGACAAATTTTGTTATTGGCTAAATGTGACTTACTATTGCACCTAAAACACCTTAAATTATTTTTTGAATCTTCAGAACTTCCTTTAGGAGGAAAAGGTTGTCTTTTTTTAGAAAGATCTCTATTTCTGTTATCATACTTCTGATTAATCTTTGATACAATGTCTTTACTAACAGAAACTTCTTTCCCTTTGACTTGTTGTGCACTCCTACAAGAGAGTTCTGCTTTTCTGACAATGGACAAAATGAAATCTAAATTCTCATCACCATTTATCCACAATCTCTCCTGTATAGTTTCATTTTTAGAGTGCATGACAACTTGATCTCTAATTAAATCTTCTTGTAAGTTGCCAAATTTACAATCTAATGCAAGAGTTTTTAAAGAAGATACAAAATTGTCAACAGATTCCTCAGTTAACTGCTTCCTTTGGAAAAATTTGAATCTAGAAATTCCTATACACACTTTGGGAGAACAATATTTATCAAAATCATAAATGGCCTTATCAAAGACATTCATATCTCCACTAGCTTGTGAAATAGGTAATTGATTGAATGCTTTTAGACCCTCTGGTCCTAGTGAATGTAAGAAAATACCCTTTTTTTCAGGCGCTTTCATTTTCCCATTAGCATCTAAAGTTTCTATATAATTTAAGAAATATGCCTTCCATTCTATCCATGGCATACAAGGAGAGCTTCCTGCTGACCAGTAGCTTTGTGGTGGAGAGAGAGTATACCCTTGCACACACATAGTAGACAGACTTAAGAAAAAAAAAAAATATGCAATGTAAAATTATAAAAAAACTTTGCTCTCAAATTAAGATTTAAAAATAGTGAAGTTCAATAAGGATAAATTAAAGTACTTGTGGAAAGTTGATGAAGAAGAAAAAAAACGAGTCAATCAGTTCCTTCCAGAAGAACGGCGTCTTTCTGTTCAACCTTCATGTTACTCGTCTTTCTGTTCAACCTTCGTGTTACTTAAAGTATTTCTTTCCTCCTCTCGCTTCACAGAATGTGAAATGACCCTCACCGTTTCTTTTTTTAACAAAACTTGAAAAAAAAACGGGAAAGCGGGAAGTCACCTCTTCACTTTTGACTGAAATAGACAAAGAGTAGCGTCTAACGGAAATGCGCTAATCCTTTTCAGCAATCAATCCTCTTCCGCCCGCAATCATCCAATCGGAAAGTGTAAGCTCACACACAGCGCGGCAGGAAACTGGATACCAGACAGTGAAGGTGCGTAGGAAAGATTAACAAGAAAACTTAAAATCAAACCGTAATGGATCGGTGAAAGTCCGATGCTTTGTAGTCAAATCTTCTTAACGTTGAAGAGATGAAACACGTATAAGTGTATAGTAACGTGTTTAAAAATCCATCGAAAATTTTAATGATGAAATGTCAGGAAATGCCTCCAATTGGTTCGTAAATGCTCCGTCCCTCGTCGCCAAATTGTTAAATCAATTTCCAGGAATGCAGATGTAGTAAAAGATAAGTTTATTCCAAGTAAAGAGGCAATCCCCGGCATACATCCGATGGCTCCATGCAACAGCAGTAACTGAATCACAATAACTGTATAACACAGTACATACCTAGTAAACATACATTTGAAAGGATACATATCACGAGGAATATACAGTAGGAGGGATACATACCACGGGAAGCATTTGAAGGTAAACACACTCACGAGCTGAGTGCGAGTCCGTGCACGTGAATGCCAAGCATTTGAAGATAAATACACTCACGAGCAGAGCGCGAGTCTGTGCACGAGATGACATAAGAACACAACAATCACACCTCCATTTCCTCAACTATACAGTTATACACACCTTACTTATTCAAACATATTCTAACACATATTTACTCTCTTATACAATCACTGATACAAGTTTACAATGATCCATACAGCCGCTCACACATTCACTGACTCTTATGCACAGTTATTTATATATGTCAACTCTCATATGTACTGTGTTTTACATATGTACTCACTTTGACATGTAGCACTGAGATATCCATTCACTCACCAATACACTCATGCACAAAGTCAACTGCCCATACAGCTGTTTCCACCTGCACGTTTGAACCCATACATCTAGTGAATCAACTGCTCACACATCTATGCACAGAGTCATACACCTCCCAGCCACCCACACACATACTCAGTCTCCCATACAAATACTTGGGCAACCAATCAATAACCCATATAGTTACTCATATAGCTACTGATTAACACATGCAGCAGTTTACAGAACAACAGACATAATGATGCACAAATTAAGACAGTTTAGTCACTAACCCATGCACTCAGTGAGACACATTTAATCATTCTCTCATACAGTCAGTCATACACCTACTAAATCCTTCATCCAGACACTTATACATCCACTCATTCTTCAATATGTAAGACATAATTTAACTTTACAGAAACATACAGTCACTGGATGATGTCATCAGTGATGTCATCAGTGATGTCATTTGAGATGTCATCAGTGATGTCATCAGTGATGTCACTGACCATGTCATGAATGATGTAATATGTGACATCATCAGCAGTGGATTGCGGGTGCGCGATATATAGTCAGTGCAACTAACTATATATGGGAATTTCAATGGTTTTGTGCGAGTAAAATAAGGTTTTGTAAATGCTAATCCCTAACTATATATGGTCTATAACCTATGGTTTTTCAGTGAATTTTCACAGTTTTGTAAATGCTAATTCCTAACTATATATGGTCTATAACCTATGGTTTTTTCAGTGATATATATATATATATATATATATATATATATATATATATATATATATATATATATATATATATATATATATATTACCTACTGGCGGTCTATGGGATTTTTGAAAATTCTATGTCTAATAACTTTGGCGTTTGTGGACGGAATTGGCTGAAATTTTCAGGAAAATGGAACATTTTGTTTCTGAGCAGCCCCTGACAATTTGGGGGGGTTTCATCAAGGGGGGGCCGAGAAAAAAGGGGGGTCCCAAAACGCGTTTTTCCCATGTTAATTTCCATAGGGCGGTTGGCCTCACTTTTAGCTCGAACGGCTGAATGGATTTGCACGAAACTTGGCAAAATTGTAGGGACTGTTAGCCCGATGTGCCTTTGCTAGGTCTCAATATATGTGCTCCAGTGGATTTTGAGTAATTTAGGTTCAAAAAAAGATATATATCTGGGCGGAGCCTAACCACACATCTGATCTGATTGGCTGTCAGCCCTTCATCCAAGAAGTGTTGGCAGCCATCTTGGGACCAATATACATGATAGCACCTCATTAAAAAGCATTGTAGTTAATAGAGGGTTTTAGGACTTTAGTTACATTATAAATCATTTGTTGATGGTACCATACTCGTTTTAGGAATTGTGGTGGGTTCTAAGGTGATTTTACCATGTGAAAAAACCTTCTGCTGTGATATCATGAATATTGTTTGAAAGTAAACTAATATCTCATGATTTTCCCACAGTGGTTTGGAAGGGGATCTATAAGCTAAACTGAAAACATATTTTCTGTAAATTCACATTATCTTTCTCAGTCATGTGAAAATGAAGTCTGACATTCTCAGTAAAACATGTACATCCAACAAGGACAGAGACTGTCAGTTGATTCCTTTGTGTTCTACTGCAGCCTCCTAGAGTGTTCTAAAGAACAACTAGAGCGCTAACAGTCCTACTTATTACAAAGGTATGGCACACCTGAAGCCATCTTGATTGGAATAAAGTGGTAACTCTTAAAACATTTAATTTAAAAAGAAACAACATGAGGGGGTATATTTTGCCATAGAAAGTATGATTAGTGCTGCAGAATGAAAAATTAGGGCACATTTTGAGTGACTTCTCAAATCCTTTTCTATTTCATTAAAACATTCTGACATGCAGTCTCCCAAAATGGCCACCAGAGACAAAAGAGCCCAAATGTAGCCCAAATATCACCCAGATGTAGCCCAAGTATAGCCCAATGACAGAATGTCCCAGAGTGTTCTAAAGAACAACTAGAGCGCTAACAGTCCTACTTATTACAAAGGTATGGCACACCTGAAGCCATCTTGATTGGAATAAAGTGGTAACTCTTAAAACATTTAATTTAAAAAGAAACAACATGAGGGGGTATATTTTGCCATAGAAAGTATGATTAGTGCTGCAGAATGAAAAATTAGGGCACATTTTGAGTGACTTCTCAAACCCTCTTCAATTTCATAAAAAAATTCTGACATACAGTCTCCCAAGATGGCCACCAGAGACAAAAGAGCCTAAATGTAGCCCAAATATCACCCAGATGTACCCCAAGTATAGCCCAATGACAGAATGTCCCAGAGTGTTCTAAAGAACAACTAGAGCGCTAACAGTCTTACTTATGACAAAAGTATGGCACACCAGAAGCCATCTTGATTGGAATGAAGTGGTAAGTCTGAAAACACTCAATTTAAAAAGGAACAACATGAGAGGGTTAATTTTGCCATAGAAAGTATGATTAGTGCTTCAGAAAGAAAAATTAGGGATCATTTTGAGTGACTTCTCAAATCCTCTTCTATTTCATTAAAAAAATTCTGACATGCAGACTGAAACATGCACTTTGAATACCAGCAGCAGACGTCCCTGGTGAGCAGTAGCTTTACTACAGTGATCTAATGTGCAACTAGAGTGCTAACATTCAGAATTTATGGCAAATGTGTGACACATCTGAATGCCTTCTTGATGGAACCAAAGTAAACAAGCATTGAAAATGCAATAGATCTCGCCCTCGTTTAAGTTAAAGCCATTCTGTTTGTAATGAGGTGGCTTTTTAGCTTTGCTTTTATTAGTGTTTTTTCAACTTTCATGTAAATAACATGCATCCGTATGCATATAAGTATATGTATGCATGCATTTATGTTTGTATTTATATAGATATACAGATGATATATGTATGTATATATATATATATTCACTGAAAAAACCATAGGCTATAGACCATATATAGTTAGGAATTAGCATTTACAAAACCTTGAAAATTCACTGAAAAAACGATGGGTTATAGACCATATATAGTTAGGATTTAGCATTTACAAAACCTTGAAAATTCACTGAAAAAACCATAGGTTATAGACCATATATAGTTAGGAATTCGCATTTACAAAACCTTATTTTACTCACACAAAACCATTGAAATTCCATATATAGTTAGTTGCACTAACTATATATCGCGCACCCGCAATCCACTGCTGATGATGTCACATATTACATCATTCATGACATGGTCAGTGACATCACTGATGACATCACTGATGACATCTCAAATGACATCACTGATGACATCACTGATGACAACATCCAGTGACTGTATGTTTCTGTAAAGCTAAAATATGTCTTACATATTGAAGAATGAGTGGATGTATAAGTGTCTGGATGAAGGATTTAGTAGGTGCATGACTGACTGTATGAGTGAGTGATTAAATGTGTCTCACTGAGTGCATGGGTTAGTGACTAAACTGTCTTAATTTGTGCATCATTATGTCTGTTGTTCTGTAAACTGTTACATGTGTTGATAAGTAGCTATATGAGTAACTCTATGGGTTATTGATTGGTTGCCCAAGTATTTGTATGGGAGACTGAGTGTGTGTGTGGGTGGCTGGGAGGTGTATGACTCTGTGCATAGATGTGTGAGCAGTTGATTCACTAGATGTATGGTTTCAAAAGTGCATGTGGAAACAGCTGTATGGGCGGTTGACTGTGTGCATGAGTGTATTGGTGAGTGAATGGATATCTCAGTGCTACATGTCAAAGTAAGTACATATGTAAAACACAGTACATGTGAGAGTTGACATATATAAATAACTGTGCATAAGAGCCAGTGAATGTGTGAGTGGCTGTATGGATCATTGTGAACTTGTATCAGGGATTGTATAAGAGAGTAAATATGTGTTAGTATATGTTTGAATAAGTAAAGTTTGTATAACTGTATAGTTGAGGAAATGGAGGTGTGATTGATTCTTTGCATGACTGACTAGGTGTGTGAGTAACTCCATGGATGAGTGACAGTCTGTGAGTGTCTGTTTACACTGATTGTATCTAAGGTTATATTAGAGTCTGAAGAGGTTCATCGTATTATCACATGAATGATATCATCAGTGATGTGATCAGTAATGTCAAATGAGATGTCATCAGTGATGTCATCAGTGATGTCATTTGAGATGTCATCAGTGATGTCATTTGAGATGTCATCAGTGATGTCATTTGAGATGTCATCAGTGATGTCATTTGAGATGTCATCAGTGATGTCATCAGTGATGTCACTGACCATGTCATGAATGATGTAATATGTGACATCATCAGCAGTGGATTGCGGGTGCGCGATATATAGTTAGTGCAACTAACTATATATGGAATTTCAATGGTTTTGTGTGAGTAAAATAAGGTTTTGTAAATGCGAATTCCCAACTATATATGGTCTATAACCTATGGTTTTTTCAGTGAATATATATATATATATATATATATATATATATATATATATATATATATATATATATATATATATATATATATATATATATATATATATATATATATATATTACCTACTGGCGGTCGCCAGTAGGTATATATAGTTAGGATTTTTTCTCTATGGGATTTTTGAAAATTCTATGTCTAATAACTTTGGCGTTTGTGGACGGAATTGGCTGAAATTTTCAGGAAAATGGAACATTTTGTTTCTGAGCAGCCCCTGACAATTTGGGGGGGTTTCATCAAGGGGGGGCCGAGAAAAAAGGGGGGTCCCAAAACGCGTTTTTCCCATGTTAATTTCCATAGGGCGGTTGGCCTCACTTTTAGCTCGAACGGCTGAATGGATTTGCACGAAACTTGGCAAAATTGTAGGGACTGTTAGCCCGATGTGCCTTTGCTAGGTCTCAATATATGTGCTCCAGTGGATTTTGAGTAATTTAGGTTCAAAAAAAGATATATATCTGGGCGGAGCCTAACCACACATCTGATCTGATTGGCTGTCAGCACTTCATCCAAGAAGTGTTGGCAGCCATCTTGGGACCAATATACATGATAGCACCTCATTAAAAAGCATTGTAGTTAATAGAGGGTTTTAGGACTTTAGTTACATTATAAATCATTTGTTGATGGTACCATACTCGTTTTAGGAATTGTGGTGGGTTCTAAGGTGATTTTACCATGTGAAAAAACCTTCTGCTGTGATATCATGAATATTGTTTGAAAGAAAACTAATATCTCATGATTTTCCCACAGTGGTTTGGAAGGGGATCTATAAGCTAAACTGAAAGCATATTTTCTGTAAATTCACATTATCTTTCTCAGTCATGTGAAATGAAGTCTGACATTCTCAGTAAAACATGTACATCCAACAAGGACAGAGACTGTCAGTTGATTCCTTTGTGTTCTACTGCAGCCTCCTAGAGTGTTCTAAAGAACAACTAGAGCGCTAACAGTCCTACTTATTACAAAGGTATGGCACACCTGAAGCCATCTTGATTGGAATAAAGTGGTAACTCTTAAAACATTTAATTTAAAAAGAAACAACATGAGGGGGTATATTTTGCCATAGAAAGTATGATTAGTGCTGCAGAATGAAAAATTAGGGCACATTTTGAGTGACTTCTCAAATCCTTTTCTATTTCATTTAAACATTCTGACATGCAGTCTCCCAAAATGGCCACCAGAGACAAAAGAGCCCAAATGTAGCCCAAATATCACCCTGATGTAGCCCAAGTATAGCCCAATGACAGAATGTCCCAGAGTGTTCTAAAGAACAACTAGAGCGCTAACAGGCCTACTTATTACAAAGGTATGGCACACCTGAAGCCATCTTGATTGGAATAAAGTGGTAACTCTTAAAACATTTAATTTAAAAAGGAACAAAATGAGGGGGTATATTTTGCCATATGAATTATGATTAGTGCTGCAGAAAGAAAAATTAGGGCACATTTTGAGTGACTTCTCAAACCCTCTTCAATTTCATAAAAAAATTCTGACATACAGTCTCCCAAGATGGCCACCAGAGACAAAAGAGCCTAAATGTAGCCCAAATATCACCCAGATGTACCCCAAGTATAGCCCAATGACAGAATGTCCCAGAGTGTTCTAAAGAACAACTAGAGCGCTAACAGTCTTACTTATGACAAAAGTATGGCACACCAGAAGCCATCTTGATTGGAATGAAGTGGTAAGTCTGAAAACACTCAATTTAAAAAGGAACAACATGAGGGGGATAATGTTGCCATAGAAAGTATGATTAGTGCTTCAGAAAGAAAAATTAGGGATCATTTTGAGTGACTTCTCAAATCCTCTTCTATTTCATTAAAAAAATTCTGACATGCAGACTGAAACATGCACTTTGAATACCAGCAGCAGACGTCCCTGGTGAGCAGTAGCTTTACTACAGTGATCTAATGTGCAACTAGAGTGCTAACATTCAGAATTTATGGCAAATGTGTGACACATCTGAATGCCTTCTTGATGGAACCAAAGTAAACAAGCATTGAAAATGCAATAGATCTCGCCCTCGTTTAAGTTAAAGCCATTCTGTTTGTAATGAGGTGGCTTTTTAGCTTTGCTTTTATTAGTGTTTTTTCAACTTTCATGTAAATAACATGCATCCGTATGCATATAAGTATATGTATGCATGCATTTATGTTTGTATTTATATAGATATACAGATGATATATGTATGTATATATATATATTCACTGAAAAAACCATAGGCTATAGACCATATATAGTTAGGAATTAGCATTTACAAAACCTTGAAAATTCACTGAAAAAACGATAGGTTATAGACCATATATAGTTAGGAATTAGCATTTACAAAACCTTGAAAATTCACTGAAAAAACCATAGGTTATAGACCATATATAGTTAGGAATTCGCATTTACAAAACCTTATTTTACTCACACAAAACCATTGAAATTCCATATATAGTTAGTTGCACTAACTATATATCGCGCACCCGCAATCCACTGCTGATGATGTCACATATTACATCATTCATGACATGGTCAGTGACATCACTGATGACATCACTGATGACATCTCAAATGACATCACTGATGACATCACTGATGACAACATCCAGTGACTGTATGTTTCTGTAAAGCTAAAATATGTCTTACATATTGAAGAATGAGTGGATGTATAAGTGTCTGGATGAAGGATTTAGTAGGTGCATGACTGACTGTATGAGTGAGTGATTAAATGTGTCTCACTGAGTGCATGGGTTAGTGACTAAACTGTCTTAATTTGTGCATCATTATGTCTGTTGTTCTGTAAACTGTTGCATGTGTTGATAAGTAGCTATATGAGTAACTATATGGGTTATTGATTGGTTGCCCAAGTATTTGTATGGGAGACTGAGTGTGTGTGTGGGTGGCTGGGAGGTGTATGACTCTGTGCATAGATGTGTGAGCAGTTGATTCACTAGATGTAGGGTTTCAAAAGTGCATGTGGAAACAGCTGTATGGGCGGTTGACTGTGTGCATGAGTGTATTGGTGAGTGAATGGATATCTCAGTGCTACATGTCAAAGTAAGTACATATGTAAAACACAGTACATGTGAGAGTTGACATATATAAATAACTGTGCATAAGAGCCAGTGAATGTGTGAGTGGCTGTATGGATCATTGTGAACTTGTATCAGGGATTGTATAAGAGAGTAAATATGTGTTAGTATATGTTTGAATAAGTAAAGTTTGTATAACTGTATAGTTGAGGAAATGGAGGTGTGATTGATTCTTTGCATGACTGACTAGGTGTGTGAGTAACTCCATGGATGAGTGACAGTCTGTGAGTGTCTGTTTACACTGATTGTATCTAAGGTTATATTAGAGTCTGAAGAGGTTCATCGTATTATCACATGAATGATATCATCAGTGATGTGATCATTAATGTCAAATGAGATGTCATCAGTGATGTCATCAGTGATGTCATTTGAGATGTCATCAGTGATGTCATTTGAGATGTCATCAGTGATGTCATTTGAGATGTCATCAGTGATGTCACTGACCATGTCATGAATGATGTAATATGTGACATCATCAGCAGTGGATTCGGGTGCGCGATATATAGTTAGTGCAACATATATATATATATATATATATATATATATATATATATATATATATATATATATATATATATATATATATTCACTGAAGAAACCATAGGTTTCACACCAGTTATAGTTAGCTGGAAATTTTACTGACATAAAACCATTGAAATTCCCACGTTATAGTTAGTTGGACTCACTATAACTTGCGCACCTGCAATGCCCTGCTGATGACGTCATATATTACATCACTCATGACATGGTCAGTGACATCACTCATGACATCACTGATAACACCATCCAGTGAATGTGTGTCTTTCTGAAAAATAAACATGTTTTATTCATGTATATGTAAAGGTCGATGGAAGAATAAATGTTTGAATAAGTGTCTTAATGGATTTTTTTTTTTTTAAATTGATTGGTTAACTGGCTTAGTGTGTATATGTGTGTGTTAGTGAGTGAATGACTGTCTCACTAGTGTCTTTATCAGTAACTACATATGTTTTAATCTAGTATATGTGAGTATTGATGTATATAAGTGAGTATATTTGAGAGTGAGAGATTGATAGAGTCCTTGTTTAAATCAGTATGTGTTTCTATAAGTGATTGTTTAAGAGAGTAAGTATGTGTAAGTTTCCTTAGAAGTAAGGTGGTAGTGTGTGTATAGCTGTATATGCAAATAAATGGATGATCAATAGTTTATTTGCATGTGTGATTATGTGTGTGAGTAACTTTTGGATGACTGTCGGTGTGTAACAGGATGTATAGGTGTTTCACTACATATGATGAGTGAATATATGTATGAGTGACTATATAGTACTGTTGGTGAATGAGTGAATGTGTATATAGATGGTGGTATTACTGAATTGGTTAATGAAACTGGTATGGGTATCTCTGGCCCACATGCATCAAGCATTTTTGGAGTCGCAAACGGTGCAATTCCTCAAAATCGTCCGTTTGCGATTCCAAAAATGCTTTTTGAGATGCATCATGCTTTTTAGGAAATCGCAACTTTTTTGCGATTTCTAAAATTGCGATAGCATTTCAGAAATCACAATTTTGCGATTTCTAAATTGCTATGCATCATTTGATTTCAAATTGCGAAATTTGAAATTGCAAGTGCAAATTACCACGAAGTTGAACCTCGTGGTAATTTGCGAAATTGTTTAAAAATGCACAAAAATGCATTTTTTAAACTGTTAAATTACAGACACACATGTCCTTAGGACATGTGTGTATGTAACTTATAGGTAAAAGTGCATTTCATGGGTGCAGGGGGGGGTCATTTGGACCCCCCTCTCCACCCTTGAAATGCTTTGTTGAATTGCGATTTCAAATTGCGAATTCGCAATTCCCATTCATTCCTATGGGCATTTCAGCCCATAGGAATGAATTGGAATTGCGAATTCGCAATTTGAAAATCGCATTTTTTATGCGATTCGGTAAAAATAGCGATTTTTACCGAATTGCATAAAAAATGCAAAAATATTCATGCATAGGCTTTTGCGATTTCTAATTTGCGAATCGCTATTTTTCGCAAATTAGAAATCGCAAAAGCCCATATTGGTGCATGTGGGCCTCTATTTTTTTGAAAATGTTAGTTTCTATTTTTGAATATGTGTTTCAAGGGTTACATTACACTGAAAGGAGGTCTGTCACTCTGTCAAAGGATGGTGTCATCAGTGATGTCATGAGTGATGTCACTGACCATGTCATGAGTGATGTAATATGTGACGTCATCAGCAGTGGATTGCGGGTGCGCGATATATAGTTAGTGCAACTAACTATATATGGGAATTTCAATGGTTTTGTGCGAGTAAAATAAGGTTTTGTAAATGCTAATCCCTAACTATATATGGTCTATAACCTATGGTTTTTCAGTGAATTTTCACAGTTTTGTAAATGCTAATTCCTAACTATATATGGTCTATAACCTATGGTTTTTTCAGTGATATATATATATATATATATATATATATATATATATATATATATATATATATATATATATATATTACCTACTGGCGGTCGCCAGTAGGTATATATAGTTAGGATTTTTTCTCTATGGGATTTTTGAAAATTCTATGTCTAATAACTTTGGCGTTTGTGGACGGAATTGGCTGAAATTTTCAGGAAAATGGAACATTTTGTTTCTGAGCAGCCCCTGACAATTTGGGGGGGTTTCATCAAGGGGGGGCCGAGAAAAAAGGGGGGTCCCAAAACGCGTTTTTCCCATGTTAATTTCCATAGGGCGGTTGGCCTCACTTTTAGCTCGAACGGCTGAATGGATTTGCACGAAACTTGGCAAAATTGTAGGGACTGTTAGCCCGATGTGCCTTTGCTAGGTCTCAATATATGTGCTCCAGTGGATTTTGAGTAATTTAGGTTCAAAAAAAGATATATATCTGGGCGGAGCCTAACCACACATCTGATCTGATTGGCTGTCAGCACTTCATCCAAGAAGTGTTGGCAGCCATCTTGGGACCAATATACATGATAGCACCTCATTAAAAAGCATTGTAGTTAATAGAGGGTTTTAGGACTTTAGTTACATTATAAATCATTTGTTGATGGTACCATACTCGTTTTAGGAATTGTGGTGGGTTCTAAGGTGATTTTACCATGTGAAAAAACCTTCTGCTGTGATATCATGAATATTGTTTAAAAGAAAACTAATATCTCATGATTTTCCCACAGTGGTTTGGAAGGGGATCTATAAGCTAAACTGAAAACATATTTTCTGTAAATTCACATTATCTTTCTCAGTCATGTGAAAATGAAGTCTGACATTCTCAGTAAAACATGTACATCCAACAAGGACAGAGACTGTCAGTTGATTCCTTTGTGTTCTACTGCAGCCTCCTAGAGTGTTCTAAAGAACAACTAGAGCGCTAACAGTCCTACTTATTACAAAGGTATGGCACACCTGAAGCCATCTTGATTGGAATAAAGTGGTAACTCTTAAAACATTTAATTTAAAAAGAAACAACATGAGGGGGTATATTTTGCCATAGAAAGTATGATTAGTGCTGCAGAATGAAAAATTAGGGCACATTTTGAGTGACTTCTCAAATCCTTTTCTATTTCATTAAAACATTCTGACATGCAGTCTCCCAAAATGGCCACCAGAGACAAAAGAGCCCAAATGTAGCCCAAATATCACCCAGATGTAGCCCAAGTATAGCCCAATGACAGAATGTCCCAGAGTGTTCTAAAGAACAACTAGAGCGCTAACAGTCCTACTTATTACAAAGGTATGGCACACCTGAAGCCATCTTGATTGGAATAAAGTGGTAACTCTTAAAACATTTAATTTAAAAAGAAACAACATGAGGGGGTATATTTTGCCATAGAAAGTATGATTAGTGCTGCAGAATGAAAAATTAGGGCACATTTTGAGTGACTTCTCAAACCCTCTTCAATTTCATAAAAAAATTCTGACATACAGTCTCCCAAGATGGCCACCAGAGACAAAAGAGCCTAAATGTAGCCCAAATATCACCCAGATGTACCCCAAGTATAGCCCAATGACAGAATGTCCCAGAGTGTTCTAAAGAACAACTAGAGCGCTAACAGTCTTACTTATGACAAAAGTATGGCACACCAGAAGCCATCTTGATTGGAATGAAGTGGTAAGTCTGAAAACACTCAATTTAAAAAGGAACAACATGAGGGGGTTAATTTTGCCATAGAAAGTATGATTAGTGCTTCAGAAAGAAAAATTAGGGATCATTTTGAGTGACTTCTCAAATCCTCTTCTATTTCATTAAAACAATTCTGACATGCAGACTGAAACATGCACTTTGAATACCAGCAGCAGACGTCCCTGGTGAGCAGTAGCTTTACTACAGTGATCTAATGTGCAACTAGAGTGCTAACATTCAGAATTTATGGCAAATGTGTGACACATCTGAATGCCTTCTTGATGGAACCAAAGTAAACAAGCATTGAAAATGCAATAGATCTCGCCCTCGTTTAAGTTAAAGCCATTCTGTTTGTAATGAGGTGGCTTTTTAGCTTTGCTTTTATTAGTGTTTTTTCAACTTTCATGTAAATAACATGCATCCGTATGCATATAAGTATATGTATGCATGCATTTATGTTTGTATTTATATAGATATACAGATGATATATGTATGTATATATATATATATTCACTGAAAAAACCATAGGCTATAGACCATATATAGTTAGGAATTAGCATTTACAAAACCTTGAAAATTCACTGAAAAAACGATAGGTTATAGACCATATATAGTTAGGAATTAGCATTTGCAAAACCTTGAAAATTCACTGAAAAAACCATAGGTTATAGACCATATATAGTTAGGAATTCGCATTTACAAAACCTTATTTTACTCACACAAAACCATTGAAATTCCATATATAGTTAGTTGCACTAACTATATATCGCGCACCCGCAATCCACTGCTGATGATGTCACATATTACATCATTCATGACATGGTCAGTGACATCACTGATGACATCACTGATGACATCTCAAATGACATCACTGATGACATCACTGATGACAACATCCAGTGACTGTATGTTTCTGTAAAGCTAAAATATGTCTTACATATTGAAGAATGAGTGGATGTATAAGTGTCTGGATGAAGGATTTAGTAGGTGCATGACTGACTGTATGAGTGAGTGATTAAATGTGTCTCACTGAGTGCATGGGTTAGTGACTAAACTGTCTTAATTTGTGCATCATTATGTCTGTTGTTCTGTAAACTGTTACATGTGTTGATAAGTAGCTATATGAGTAACTCTATGGGTTATTGATTGGTTGCCCAAGTATTTGTATGGGAGACTGAGTGTGTGTGTGGGTGGCTGGGAGGTGTATGACTCTGTGCATAGATGTGTGAGCAGTTGATTCACTAGATGTATGGTTTCAAAAGTGCATGTGGAAACAGCTGTATGGGCGGTTGACTGTGTGCATGAGTGTATTGGTGAGTGAATGGATATCTCAGTGCTACATGTCAAAGTAAGTACATATGTACAACACAGTACATGTGAGAGTTGACATATATAAATAACTGTGCATAAGAGCCAGTGAATGTGTGAGTGGCTGTATGGATCATTGTGAACTTGTATCAGGGATTGTATAAGAGAGTAAATATGTGTTAGTATATGTTTGAATAAGTAAAGTTTGTATAACTGTATAGTTGAGGAAATGGAGGTGTGATTGATTCTTTGCATGACTGACTAGGTGTGTGAGTAACTCCATGGATGAGTGACAGTCTGTGAGTGTCTGTTTACACTGATTGTATCTAAGGTTATATTAGAGTCTGAAGAGGTTCATCGTATTATCACATGAATGATATCATCAGTGATGTGATCAGTAATGTCAAATGAGATGTCATCAGTGATGTCATCAGTGATGTCATTTGAGATGTCATCAGTGATGTCATTTGAGATGTCATCAGTGATGTCATTTGAGATGTCATCAGTGATGTCATCAGTGATGTCACTGACCATGTCATGAATGATGTAATATGTGACATCATCAGCAGTGGATTGCGGGTGCGCGATATATAGTTAGTGCAACTAACTATATATGGAATTTCAATGGTTTTGTGTGAGTAAAATAAGGTTTTGTAAATGCGAATTCCCAACTATATATGGTCTATAACCTATGGTTTTTTCAGTGAATATATATATATATATATATATATATATATATATATATATATATATATATATATATATATATATATATATATATATATATATATATATATATATATATATATATATATATATATATTACCTACTGGCGGTCGCCAGTAGGTATATATAGTTAGGATTTTTTCTCTATGGGATTTTTGAAAATTCTATGTCTAATAACTTTGGCGTTTGTGGACGGAATTGGCTGAAATTTTCAGGAAAATGGAACATTTTGTTTCTGAGCAGCCCCTGACAATTTGGGGGGGTTTCATCAAGGGGGGGCCGAGAAAAAAGGGGGGTCCCAAAACGCGTTTTTCCCATGTTAATTTCCATAGGGCGGTTGGCCTCACTTTTAGCTCGAACGGCTGAATGGATTTGCACGAAACTTGGCAAAATTGTAGGGACTGTTAGCCCGATGTGCCTTTGCTAGGTCTCAATATATGTGCTCCAGTGGATTTTGAGTAATTTAGGTTCAAAAAAAGATATATATCTGGGCGGAGCCTAACCACACATCTGATCTGATTGGCAGTCAGCACTTCATCCAAGAAGTGTTGGCAGCCATCTTGGGACCAATATACATGATAGCACCTCATTAAAAAGCATTGTAGTTAATAGAGGGTTTTAGGACTTTAGTTACATTATAAATCATTTGTTGATGGTACCATACTCGTTTTAGGAATTGTGGTGGGTTCTAAGGTGATTTTACCATGTGAAAAAACCTTCTGCTGTGATATCATGAATATTGTTTGAAAGAAAACTAATATCTCATGATTTTCCCACAGTGGTTTGGAAGGGGATCTATAAGCTAAACTGAAAGCATATTTTCTGTAAATTCACATTATCTTTCTCAGTCATGTGAAATGAAGTCTGACATTCTCAGTAAAACAT
Source organism: Lissotriton vulgaris (assembly GCF_964263255.1). Lineage (NCBI taxonomy): Eukaryota > Metazoa > Chordata > Amphibia > Caudata > Salamandridae > Lissotriton > Lissotriton vulgaris. The sequence goes on along the minus strand of NC_141687.1, from coordinate 781,875,623 downwards.
GTACATCCAACAAGGACAGAGACTGTCAGTTGATTCCTTTGTGTTCTACTGCAGCCTCCTAGAGTGTTCTAAAGAACAACTAGAGCGCTAACAGTCCTACTTATTACAAAGGTATGGCACACCTGAAGCCATCTTGATTGGAATAAAGTGGTAACTCTTAAAACATTTAATTTAAAAAGAAACAACATGAGGGGGTATATTTTGCCATAGAAAGTATGATTAGTGCTGCAGAATGAAAAATTAGGGCACATTTTGAGTGACTTCTCAAATCCTTTTCTATTTCATTAAAACATTCTGACATGCAGTCTCCCAAAATGGCCACCAGAGACAAAAGAGCCCAAATGTAGCCCAAATATCACCCAGATGTAGCCCAAGTATAGCCCAATGACAGAATGTCCCAGAGTGTTCTAAAGAACAACTAGAGCGCTAACAGTCCTACTTATTACAAAGGTATGGCACACCTGAAGCCATCTTGATTGGAATAAAGTGGTAACTCTTAAAACATTTAATTTAAAAAGAAACAACATGAGGGGGTATATTTTGCCATAGAAAGTATGATTAGTGCTGCAGAATGAAAAATTAGGGCACATTTTGAGTGACTTCTCAAATCCTTTTCTATTTCATTTAAACATTCTGACATGCAGTCTCCCAAAATGGCCACCAGAGACAAAAGAGCCCAAATGTAGCCCAAATATCACCCTGATGTAGCCCAAGTATAGCCCAATGACAGAATGTCCCAGAGTGTTCTAAAGAACAACTAGAGCGCTAACAGGCCTACTTATTACAAAGGTATGGCACACCTGAAGCCATCTTGATTGGAATAAAGTGGTAACTCTTAAAACATTTAATTTAAAAAGGAACAAAATGAGGGGGTATATTTTGCCATATGAATTATGATTAGTGCTGCAGAAAGAAAAATTAGGGCACATTTTGAGTGACTTCTCAAACCCTCTTCAATTTCATAAAAAAATTCTGACATACAGTCTCCCAAGATGGCCACCAGAGACAAAAGAGCCTAAATGTAGCCCAAATATCACCCAGATGTACCCCAAGTATAGCCCAATGACAGAATGTCCCAGAGTGTTCTAAAGAACAACTAGAGCGCTAACAGTCTTACTTATGACAAAAGTATGGCACACCAGAAGCCATCTTGATTGGAATGAAGTGGTAAGTCTGAAAACACTCAATTTAAAAAGGAACAACATGAGGGGGTTAATGTTGCCATAGAAAGTATGATTAGTGCTTCAGAAAGAAAAATTAGGGATCATTTTGAGTGACTTCTCAAATCCTCTTCTATTTCATTAAAAAAATTCTGACATGCAGACTGAAACATGCACTTTGAATACCAGCAGCAGACGTCCCTGGTGAGCAGTAGCTTTACTACAGTGATCTAATGTGCAACTAGAGTGCTAACATTCAGAATTTATGGCAAATGTGTGACACATCTGAATGCCTTCTTGATGGAACCAAAGTAAACAAGCATTGAAAATGCAATAGATCTCGCCCTCGTTTAAGTTAAAGCCATTCTGTTTGTAATGAGGTGGCTTTTTAGCTTTGCTTTTATTAGTGTTTTTTCAACTTTCATGTAAATAACATGCATCCGTATGCATATAAGTATATGTATGCATGCATTTATGTTTGTATTTATATAGATATACAGATGATATATGTATGTATATATATATATTCACTGAAAAAACCATAGGCTATAGACCATATATAGTTAGGAATTAGCATTTACAAAACCTTGAAAATTCACTGAAAAAACGATAGGTTATAGACCATATATAGTTAGGAATTAGCATTTACAAAACCTTGAAAATTCACTGAAAAAACCATAGGTTATAGACCATATATAGTTAGGAATTCGCATTTACAAAACCTTATTTTACTCACACAAAACCATTGAAATTCCATATATAGTTAGTTGCACTAACTATATATCGCGCACCCGCAATCCACTGCTGATGATGTCACATATTACATCATTCATGACATGGTCAGTGACATCACTGATGACATCACTGATGACATCTCAAATGACATCACTGATGACATCACTGATGACAACATCCAGTGACTGTATGTTTCTGTAAAGCTAAAATATGTCTTACATATTGAAGAATGAGTGGATGTATAAGTGTCTGGATGAAGGATTTAGTAGGTGCATGACTGACTGTATGAGTGAGTGATTAAATGTGTCTCACTGAGTGCATGGGTTAGTGACTAAACTGTCTTAATTTGTGCATCATTATGTCTGTTGTTCTGTAAACTGTTGCATGTGTTGATAAGTAGCTATATGAGTAACTATATGGGTTATTGATTGGTTGCCCAAGTATTTGTATGGGAGACTGAGTGTGTGTGTGGGTGGCTGGGAGGTGTATGACTCTGTGCATAGATGTGTGAGCAGTTGATTCACTAGATGTATGGTTTCAAAAGTGCATGTGGAAACAGCTGTATGGGCGGTTGACTGTGTGCATGAGTGTATTGGTGAGTGAATGGATATCTCAGTGCTACATGTCAAAGTAAGTACATATGTAAAACACAGTACATGTGAGAGTTGACATATATAAATAACTGTGCATAAGAGCCAGTGAATGTGTGAGTGGCTGTATGGATCATTGTGAACTTGTATCAGGGATTGTATAAGAGAGTAAATATGTGTTAGTATATGTTTGAATAAGTAAAGTTTGTATAACTGTATAGTTGAGGAAATGGAGGTGTGATTGATTCTTTGCATGACTGACTAGGTGTGTGAGTAACTCCATGGATGAGTGACAGTCTGTGAGTGTCTGTTTACACTGATTGTATCTAAGGTTATATTAGAGTCTGAAGAGGTTCATCGTATTATCACATGAATGATATCATCAGTGATGTGATCATTAATGTCAAATGAGATGTCATCAGTGATGTCATCAGTGATGTCATTTGAGATGTCATCAGTGATGTAATTTGAGATGTCATCAGTGATGTCATTTGAGATGTCATCAGTGATGTCACTGACCATGTCATGAATGATGTAATATGTGACATCATCAGCAGTGGATTCGGGTGCGCGATATATAGTTAGTGCAACTTATATATATATATATATATATATATATATATATATATATATATATATATATATATATATATATTCACTGAAGAAACCATAGGTTTCACACCAGTTATAGTTAGCTGGAAATTTTACTGACATAAAACCATTGAAATTCCCACGTTATAGTTAGTTGGACTCACTATAACTTGCGCGCCTGCAATGCCCTGCTGATGACGTCATATATTACATCACTCATGACATGGTCAGTGACATCACTCATGACATCACTGATAACACCATCCAGTGAATGTGTGTCTTTCTGAAAAATAAACATGTTTTATTCATGTATATGTAAAGGTCGATGGAAGAATAAATGTTTGAATAAGTGTCTTAATGGATTTTATTTTTTTTAAATTGATTGGTTAACTGGCTTAGTGTGTATATGTGTGTGTTAGTGAGTGAATGACTGTCTCACTAGTGTCTTTATCAGTAACTACATATGTTTTAATCTAGTATATGTGAGTATTGATGTATATAAGTGAGTATATTTGAGAGTGAGAGATTGAAAGAGTCCTTGTTTAAATCAGTATGTGTTTCTATAAGTGATTGTTTAAGAGAGTAAGTATGTGTAAGTTTCCTTAGAAGTAAGGTGGTAGTGTGTGTATAGCTGTATATGCAAATAAATGGATGATCAATAGTTTATTTGCATGTGTGATTATGTGTGTGAGTAACTTTTGGATGACTGTCGGTGTGTAACAGGATGTATAGGTGTTTCACTACATATGATGAGTGAATATATGTATGAGTGACTATATAGTACTGTTGGTGAATGAGTGAATGTGTATATAGATGGTGGTATTACTGAATTGGTTAATGAAACTGGTATGGGTATCTCTGGCCCACATGCATCAAGCATGTTTGGAGTCGCAAACGGTGCAATTCCTCAAAATCGTCCGTTTGCGATTCCAAAAATGCTTTTTGAGATGCATCATGCTTTTTAGGAAATCGCAACTTTTTTGCGATTTCTAAAATTGCGATAGCATTTCAGAAATCACAATTTTGCGATTTCTAAATTGCTATGCATCATTTGATTTCAAATTGCGAAATTTGAAATTGCAAGTGCAAATTACCACGAAGTTGAACCTCGTGGTAATTTGCGAAATTGTTTAAAAATGCACAAAAATGCATTTTTTAAACTGTTAAATTACAGACACACATGTCCTTAGGACATGTGTGTATGTAACTTATAGGTAAAAGTGCATTTCATGGGTGCAGGGGGGGGTCATTTGGACCCCCCTCTCCACCCTTGAAATGCTTTGTTGAATTGCGATTTCAAATTGCGAATTCGCAATTCCCATTCATTCCTATGGGCATTTCAGCCCATAGGAATGAATTGGAATTGCGAATTCGCAATTTGAAAATCGCATTTTTTATGCGATTCGGTAAAAATAGCGATTTTTACCGAATTGCATAAAAAATGCAAAAATATTCATGCATAGGCTTTTGCGATTTCTAATTTGCGAATCGCTATTTTTCGCAAATTAGAAATCGCAAAAGCCCATATTGGTGCATGTGGGCCTCTATTTTTTTGAAAATGTTAGTTTCTATTTTTGAATATGTGTTTCAAGGGTTACATTACACTGAAAGGAGGTCTGTCACTCTGTCAAAGGATGGTGTCATCAGTGATGTCATGAGTGATGTCACTGACCATGTCATGAGTGATGTAATATGTGACGTCATCAGCAGTGCATTGCAGGCGTGCAAGTTATAGTGAGTCCAACTAACTATAACGCGGGAATTTCAATAGTTTTATGTCAGTTCTTTAGAACACTCTGGGACATTCTGTCATTGGGCTACAGTTGGGCTACATCTGGCTAATATTTGGGCTACATTTGTTTTTTTTGTCTCTGGTGGCCATCTTTGGGCTACATTGGGCTACATTGGGCTACATTTGGGCTCTAACATATATATAGCCCAATGTGGCCCAATATATATGTTTTCAAAGTTAATTTTCATAGAAACCACTGGAGCATATATCTTGTGACATAGCAAAGGCACATTGGGCTACCAGTCCCTACAATTTTGCCAGGTTTGGTGGAAATCCATTCAGCCGTTCGGGCTAAAAGTGAGTTCGACCACCCTATGGAAATTAACATGGAGAAAACACGTTTTGGGACCCCCCTTTTATCTCGGCCTCCGCTTGACGAATCCCCCCCACATTTTCAGGGAAGGAGCGGAGCGGAGCGGGCCACCTACTTTCAGAAATTCGCGAAGATGCGTCCACTGGTGCCAACGTTATTCCCAATAGAATGTTGCGGATTTCCTATGGAAAGTAGATCCTAACTATAACTACCTACTGGCGACCGTCAGTAGGTAATATATGTATATATATATATATATATATATATATATATATATATATATATATATATATATATATATATATATATATATATATCAACAAATGACTATGCTAGATGTATTCTATGTTTTTGTCTCATAGTGCCTTGTTCTCGTTCCAGGTCTCCCTCCCTGCTGTACCCTTCCTTTCCCTCCCTCGCCTGACCACTACTTCATGTCTGTTGTTTTACTCAGACCTAGGGGCTGTCGGGAGGTGGAACCCATTTAAACATTGTATGATTCTGAGGACTCTAGGACCTGACAGTCAGCCTGTGTGCTGGTGGTACCCCAGCACTTCGGAGCCTTCCTACTGGAGTTGGCTCATGATGTACCTTTAGCTGGACATCTGGGGCCGGACACGACCTTTGAAAGGCTTGTCACTCATTTTTATTGGCCCCAGATGTGGAAGAGTTCAGATACTCATTGTAGGACTTGTCAAACTTGACAGGCAAGTAGGAAAAGTGGAAGGAAGTACAAGCCTCCTCTCCAACTTTTCCCTGTGGTCAGTACCCCCTTTGAACGGGTGGGTATTGACATTGTGGGGCCACTGGACCCCAAGACAGCCATGGGGAACAGGTTTATCCTGGTCTTGGTGGACCATGCTACTCGGTACCCGGAAGCAATCCCACTTAGGTCAGTGATGGCCCCAGTGGTGGGACGTGCACTGATGGGGGTCTTCTCCCATGTGGGGTTTCCCATAGAGGTGGTGTCTGACAGAGATACCAACTTCATTTCCAATGATATGAAGTCCCTGTGGAAGGAGTGTAGTGTTACATACAAGTTCACCACTCCTTACCACCCCAAGGTAATGGGCTGGTTAAGAGATTCACCCGGACCCTTAAAGGCATGATTAAGGGTCTTGAGGAACCTATGAGGCGTAAGTGGGACGTCCTCTTGCCATGCCTTCTTTTTGCTTACCGTGAGGTGCCACAGAAGTCCCTAGGGTTCAGCCCCTTTGAACTGTTGTATGGACACCCGGTAAGAGGACCTTTGAGTCTGGTCAAGGAAGACTTGGAGCAATCTCCCAGGGAACCTCCCCAGGATGTATACAGTTACATGCTGGCCTTCAGGAACCAGACTCAGCGATTCAGACAGCTCGCTCAGGTGAATCTGGAATCCAGCCAGGAGGACAAGAAGCGGTGGTATGATCAGAATGCCACTCTGATTTAGCTTCAACCTCGACAGAAAATTTGGGTCATGGCCCCTGTAGAGCCTTGTGGGCTCCAGGACAGGTGGACCGGACTATTTGAGGTGGTGGAGCGCAAGAGTGATGTCACCTATTTGGTTAACTTGAGGTCTCCAAAGAACCAAAGGTCCTGCATGTTAATCGCCTGAAGACCCACTTAGAAAGGTCCGAAGTGGGCATGCTCCTAGCGATAGATGATGGAATGGAAGAGGAGACTGAGCCTCTTCCTGACCTCCTGTCTGCAACATAGCAAGATGGGTCAGTGGATGGTGTCAGCCTCTCTGCCACACTGGCCCCTGAACAGCAGCAAGATTGTAGCCAACTGTTGGGGAAATTCTCTGATTTGTTTTCCCTGGTTCCTGGTGTCACTGAGTGGTGCATCCATGATGTGGACACCGGGGACAGTCCTCCTGTGAAGCACAAGGCTTACAGAGTGACTGACAGGGTCAGAGCTTACATCAAGGAGGAGGTCTCCAAGATGTTTGCCTAAAGGGTGATTGAGTCCTCTAACAGTCCTTGGGCCAGCCCAGTGGTCTTGGTCCCAAAGGCTGCCGCGCATTGTGCCACACCCGAACTCCGGTTCTGTGTGGACTACCGAGGATTCAATTCAGTCACCAGGACTGACGCGCACCCCATCCCCAGAGCTGATGAGCTCATTGATCGGTTAGGGGCTGCACGGTACCTCAGAACGTTTGATTTGACGTCAAGATCGCCTTGACTGATGGGGCCAATGAAAGGTCAGCTTCTCCATACCAGATGGGCACTACCAATTTTGGGTTATGCCCTTTGGGATGAAGAATGCCCCTGCCACCTTTCAGAGGTTGGTCAACCAGGTGTTGGCTGGACTGGAGGATTTCAGTGCCGCCTACCTGTATGACATTGCAGTGTTCAGCGCCAGTTGGGCAGAACATCTGTCCCACTTCTGGGAAGTGTTGATGGCACTGCGAAAGGCAGGCCTCACGATCAAGGCGAGTAAGTGTCAGATCGGGCAGGGTTCCGTGGTGTACTTGGGGCACCAGGTGGGGAGCAGCCAGGTGGCACCCCTACAACCCAAGATTGATACCATCCTGGCATGGGAACCCCCAAATACTCAGACACAGGTGAGAGCCTTTTTAATACTCACGGGATACTACAGGAGGTTTGTCAAGGGGCATGGCAACATTGTTGCACTAGGCTAGGTAAGGCCTCTCTGCCTTCAGAGGACAAAGGATTTTGCAGTATAAATATGGGGACCCAGACCCCAAGATTTTAGATCACTTCTGAAACAACAAGACAAACCTTTGCCAATGAGAAGAACCAAGGAAGCTGCAGGAGTTTGGACTGCCCCCCTGCCAGTGTGCTGTGTTGGCCTGCTGTGGTTTCTTTATTGCCAAGAAAAGGAGAATGAACTTTCAAAGTACTTTCATCATCATGCAGAATTATACTCCAAGGGCTTGAACTTGGGCTTACCTCCTGCTAGGAGCTGGAAGTGCGACTCAACGAGAAGAAGCGTGTCGCAGCTGTTGCCGTCGCATCGCCAGAGAAGCATGTCACCGCCGCATCACCAGAGAAGCGTGGCTTCGTCAAAGCTGTAACCCACGCATTGCCGGAGAAGCGTGTCGCCATCCGAAGGGTTGGCGTCACATCACCGGAGAAGCGTGTCGCAGGGCCTGTCGCGGCTGCAAAGTTACAGAGGTCGCCGCACGGCCACTGGGCATGCACGCATCGTCCTCACGTTGTCGCATCAAGGGCGCCATCGCATCAGATTGTCGCATCGCATCGAGGTACCATCTTGCCGCATCATAACCGGGCGCAGTACGAGAATATACGTATCACCTCCTCTCCAGTAAGGACCAAGACGCATCCCCTGTGCAAGCATTGAGGCGCAACGCATCATCTCCCCCCGAAGTAAGGAACCAACGCATCTCCAACTCTGCGAGCCTTTTGCTTGTTTTGCGCTAAGCATCCAGGAAATTTTGTGAGAACTGTGTTGCATTTATCATCAACTTGAACGAAGTGACTTCTACCATCTTTAAGTCCATTTTGAGTTAAGTATTGTGGATTTTTATTGTTTATGGTCTTGTGTTAATATATAAAAAGAATACTTATTTTTATAAAACAACCTAATTGGTGTCCATCTGTAGTGTTTTCACAGTATTACTGTATGTGTTAACAAATGCTTAACACACTGCCTCTGAGATAAGCCTGTCTGCTTGTGCCAAGCTACCAAGGGGGTGAGGAGCGGTTATCCAGTAGTGTAATCCCCTTTCCCTGACTTAAAAGCAAGGGTTCCTATTTGATCAAAGGTGTATACCATTGCCAACTAGAGACTCCCAGTTTTAACAGGAACTCTCTCAGTATTTCCTCACCATCTGTGAATAGAGTACCATTATTTGTTTTCATGGCCAGAATTTGAATTCTGTCTCAGTTGATGTGAATATAGTAAGCTAATATTCTGCCATATTTGTTTGAATTAAAATGAAAGTTTGATTTTTCTTTTGAAATAAGTAAACCTGGTCTTTTACTTTTTTATTTTTTTTATTTAAACTTTACAATAGATTACAGAGTCAATAAGGGCCATATGTATCAAGGCAAAATGGGTTCGCAAACGCAGAAATTCGCAGAATTCCGGCGTTTGCGAACTCATTTTCGCTAAATGGTATGTATGAAACATTTTTGGTTCAAAATAAGGAATCGCTAAATTTGCCATTCCTTATTTTGTAATTGCATTTAAGGAGTTGCAAATTTTGCGATTCCTTAAATGCAATGTATCAAGGAAAAAAACATGCCAAAATGCCATTAAGGAATCGCAAATTACCACCAACTCCTAGTTGGTGGTAAGTTGCGAATTCTTTTAAAAAAGCATTTTTTTTTAAATCAAAAGGTGCCATGTGACGCTCATACATGCCCTTAGGGCATGTATGTGCGCCATGTGCGCACATATGTCATTTTCAGGGGTGCAGCAGGGTGTTCTTGAGACACCCCTGCACCCTTGAAAATATTCACAATTTGCGATTAGCAAATTCCGATTCGCAATTTCCCCTTCATTCCTATGGGCCTCCTGGCCCATAGAAATGAATGGGAAATTATTCTTTAATTGCGATTAGCAATTTGCTAATCGCAATTATGGAATTTTAAGGAATCGCTAAAAAGTATCGATTTTCTACATACATACCATTTTGCGATTTCTAAATAGCGATTCCTTAAAAATCGCTATTTAGGAATCGCAAAACAGAATGTTGATACATATGGCCCTAAATGATTTTCCTGACAAAGTTCCTCCCCACCCCCACCCCAGGTCTTTCGAAATTATCAATGAGTGTTACAAGCAGTGGGAGTCACCAAAGTAATGGAGGATCAACTTAACAATATTTGAGCAAAAAGAAAAGAAAAATCCTGTATGAAAAAAAGCTGCGATAACGAGAGAAAACCAGGGGCAGAGCAGCTAAGAGTATAAGAGAGGGCAAAGGAGAAAGGGAGGGCCAGAGGGGAGAGGGTAGAGTGGATGGAGAAGAGGCAAAGAGAGACATGGAGAGGAAGGCAAAAGAAAGGAAGACATAAGGACATCATAAGGACATAGAACATTACTGTAATTCTTGTACATTCAATGAACTGAATCACCTAGTTAGGGGTTCCCATATCTCTAACCCCTTTTTTTGCAAGCCTGCCTTTTTTGGCGTATATAGCCTTCTCCAGTTTGTAGGTAGCCAACAATCGGGCCTGCTATTGGGCAAACTAGGGAGGGTTCGAATCTTTCCAGTATGAGGCGATACAGATCCTGAGAATAGTCATTGCCACAAACAGTAGAGCTCCCCCTGTTTTCAAATCAATCGTGTCGTACAGCCCTAGCAGAATAGTAGTTGGTGTGAGTTGGATGTCTAATAATAGAACTCCACACATGAACCGCTGTATTTTTTCCAGTAATGGATCTAGCTTGGAGCACGTGGCAAGCAAACATATGCACTGACTCTGCACTGTACTCTGCGCATCTCGGGTAAGTTGTTCCGCTGCTAGCTCCCCATTTGGCGATTCTGATAGGAGTTATGTACAAGAAGTATCCTGTTTTATAAAATTGTGCTTGCAGTTTAGGTGACAGTAAATGGGTTTGTGCCAAACTAAGGGTATGACGGAAGGTGTTAGGTGGGACATTCCGTTTCAGCTGCCACTTTACGTCTATTTTACTTATATCATCGGGCTTCGTTCATTTAACATTAAATAAATACTTCTGATCCGTGGTGTACTTGGCCAGAGTAGTTTATCTAAAAGGTCAATCTTTGCAAACCTTGCTGGTCCACCGGTCTTGTTTGTTAAATAGCCTGTAATAGCATGGTCCTGAAATAACTGATTGTTGTCCAGATTATAACGGGTTTTAAGTGCACTGAAGGACCAATTGCCTTCGGAGGTAATCACATCTCCCATTTCAGAGATACCAGCTTGATACCACTGTTGGAGGTAAGCTTTTTGGAAAATAAGTGGTAGGTTATTATTATTTCTGATGGGGGTATAGTGATTAAGTTTTGCGAGTCCAAGCAGCTTACGTACATTAAAAAAAACTATAAGCGTTCATCAAAGTCTTAAAACTGACCCGCTTGTAGTAACCAAATTCCAGTTGGCGCCAGAGACAACATTTTAACCTTTCCACAAGTAGTGAGCAGTGTTGTGTGGGGAGATGGCAATCCTGAGGGGTTCTCAACGGGATGATCGTGCAATAACTTGGAACTAAATTGTAGAGTGGCAGCCCAATAATACAATTTTATATTAGGGAGAGCACACCCTCCTCTTTCTCTAGGTAGTGAAGGTAATTTGAAAGCCCTTCTCAGCTGTGAATAGGCCCAGATGAATTGTGAGAAGATTTGTTTAAATATATGCAGCATATTGTTGTTAAACCCTAACGGAATTGTCCTAAAAAAATAGAATAATTTGGGGAAAAAGCTCATCTTTAAAACATTGCATCTCCCTACTATTGTCAGATGTAAGTTGTTAATTTTTTGAGTGACTTCTTCATGTCAGCTGCTAATGGGGTCAAATTTTCTTTTACTATTAAATCCAGGTCTGAAACTATATTAACCCCTAAGTATTTGGCCTTCTGAGTTACTCTGTCGTCAGCCCAATTTATTTTCTCGTTTAAGACAATCTGCTTTATTAAGGGCATATCCAGATATCTTCCCAAATTTTTGGGCCTCTTGTTCGATAAGCCCTAATGGCCGTCTTGGGTTCCAGAGTTATTATGGCAAGGTCATCGGCATAGGCCATGATCTTCGTGTCACTGCCAAACCTACTCACTGCTATTATTGTAGAATTAAGTGCAATTTTTTTGATCAGAGGATCAATATACAGGGCTTAGAGCAGTGGGGAGTCCGGGCACCCTTGTCTCGTCCCTCGTGATATCCCTATCTGTTCTGTCAAGTGTCCATTAATTGAAATTCTTGCTGTATGGGTCTTAAAAAATGCCTGCAGTGCCTGCAGTATCCTGGGGCCAAAGCCAATCCGCCGCATGACAGCCCGTACGAATTGCCAGGTGACCTGATCAAACACTTTTTCAGCGTCCATAAGAATGAATGAGATAGGGTCTCCTGTCACTTTGGCGGTGTCGAACAAGGTGATAGTCCGACGGATATGCTAAGCAGTGCCCTTTTTCGGGATGAACCCATGCTGCCAATTGGAGACAAGAGGCTCAATATTTTAGGATAATCTAGACGCAATGTTTTTAGAGAATATTTAAGAATCAGTATTGATAAGGGTTATAGTTCCACATGAAGACATCTCCAAAGGTGATTTGTTTTTTTCAGGGAATATTACGATCTTTGCGGTAGACCAAGAGCGCGGTGGAGAGGACCCGTTAAAGATAGAGACGACCACATCCGTGAAAAGTTATTTTATTTGCTGCGAAAAGATTTTGTAAAATTCCACTGGAATACAGTCTCTCCAGTGGCTATGCCATCTGGAAGGCTTGCTAGTGCAGTTGCAATTTCCTCCCAGGCTGGAGAGATTTCCATGTGGTCACGATTCTCACTATTGAGTTCGGCTACCGGTATTGTCTCTAGATAATGGATAATCTCAGCTTCTCTATATTCTATAGGCCTCATTATCTCTTCGGTATATAATTTCTCGTAAAAATTCCCTAAAAGCCTCCTCTATTTTTATAGAACTGTTGGTTATCCCTTCAGAGTTGGTTTGAATTGAGGAGATTACATTGGCAGTCGCCTGTTGTCTGGTAGAGAAAGCCAGCGGCCAATAAGCTCACTACATTCATATAGCCTTTCTCGGGGCGAGGCCCACTTTGCAGCTCTGTCTTAGAAACGGCGACCATTGTCTGTGCTTCTTCAATTCCTGTTCCTGCCTGAACAGCCTGTATTAACTTATTTTCGGCTTTTATCATTTGGCTTTCTAGGGAATTAACCTGTGCTTTCTCTTTTTTGTTCCTTCTAATGGAAAATTGAAGCGTCTCCCTCCTTATGCCTGCCTTTAATGTGTCCCACACAACCATTACTGATGCTGACCCAATATATTTATCCAGAAACTCATGGATCCAACCCATCATGTGTTCCCGATAGTTATTGTCGTGTAGGAGTGCTTTTTCAAAGGTCCAGTTCGAGCTTGGCCCTCTATCTACCCATCCCTCTAGATTTAAAATAAGTGGGTTGTGATCCGACAGAAGTCGGGGAGCGGTATCAATGAGGCAATCATGGACCAATGAGGATGAGACTAAGAAGTAATCAAGCCAGCCAAATGACATATGAGGGTCTGAAAAGAAGGCAAAGCCGTCTTGATCAGGCTTCAGGTTGGCCCAAACATCTTTTAACCATGAGTGCTTATCAAAGTAAGCACTGCCTGGAAAACGTTAGGTTTCCGGCCTCTCTAATTCCAATACAAATTTTTGATAATGAATTGTCTTGAGAATCTATAGCTTTGGATTTGGTAGGAGGTGAGGAAACAGCTTGTTTACGCTTATTTGACATTGTTTTGACCTCCCCAAGCAACAAAGAGTAGCTCGGGTGAAGATGGGTCTAAATTGATTCCCCTTTTCAAACGTCGATAAGGCAGGTGTGGACGAAGCTTAGAACGCGGCAGCTATCTTGCCTCGTGTGCGCTGCCGACTCCCAGCTTTCTGACCTTTTGAAGTGTACGCTTGCTGACGTTAAATTATTCAGTGATTGTTACATATAATTTGCAATAGTCAACTTAGAATAAGAGGCACAAATGGAAATGTTAAAATAAAAGACAGTACAATAAGATTACAGCTGCGTCTTGTATGGTGCATGTATGCAATACTTAACATACAAGCACCCATGCTCATGCACAGCATATTTCTCTACAAACATTGAGATGCACAGTAAAACTTCTGTGGTCATCCACAAATACAAAGAAATCCACGTACAAGCAGGCACCAATACACACAGAAGGACAGATATCCAGGAACTCATGCACAAGCAAAGCACACCTTCAGCCCTCATTCACACATTCAGGGTCTGACAAAATATGAACACATCACTTTCATTCTGATGGATCTCCACAGGGTCACCTTGCTGAGCTGCACCATCTTCAAAACCAGCAGCATCATGTAGAGAGCTATCACAACCAGTTTGATTTTCTTCCTGACAAGCTCTCCATCTTCAGCGATCCTCAGAATACCCATAAAAGAACAGAAAAGCAAAGAAAAGGCAACATCCCGTCTCCATCTATATACCCAGGATCTAGAATAACATCCATATTTCCACCAGGACCACCCTAAACATGCTCCAATTTACTAAAGATCTGAAGATACATCTCTTGAAAGAACACTACGTCACGATGCAGCAAGTCGACTTCTGCTACCTCTCCAACCATTTGTTGACTGAAAATTTGCCTTTGACCCTGTACAACACTCTGCTGCCTTTTGGTTATGTTTGTGCTATACAAGTACCACATACATACACACATACATAATGACAAATAGACACCTGAGCACACACAGCACATTTCCATTATCATATGCAAAGCTAAACGCACACCCACACACATCAACATACATGAAGGCACCACATGCACACAGAACAACGCATATCAAGGGGCATATACACACAGAAGTACCAGTGGACACATCAAACACACCTACAAGCACTCAGGTACACACAAACATTAGAAAACATAATCTTGTATTCATATTGTTTTAATACCAATGTTCCCTTGAACCCTTATATCACAATGTGCACTCAGGCATTTTATACTCAAATATGGATGTTGTTTTTCATTTGAAGTGCCTTTTAGCCTCAATATACTTGTTAAGTTTTCTGAGTCTAGTAGGCATAGAAGCAATTTTATTTCAGGTAGTGCATTTGCACATTTCCTACATATCATCATCAATCGCACTCTTGCTTTTGATATTGGCAACCTGAAGCCCAACTTTAAAAGATGAATTAAGTCAGGAGTGTGTTTGAGTAATCTTTCTTGGTTTTAAGGATGTCTCATATTTTCTACATGGGAACATCATGTCACCTGTTCATTTGGTAAGTTTTGCTGAAAGTAAGACGTTTCAGTCATGTGTTTGACCTCCAAAGACTTGTATTGAGGAAAAATGTATAGAAACTTCATATTTGCATGCATGTTCGCTTTGCATTCTCCAAATAGCTGTTTTGGGCGAGAGCTCCGGTTCGTTGAAATTACAATTGTCTCTTGATAATTTGCTGTGCTGATCCCTATTTTTCATTAAAAGCATGTTAGACTTATGGCTTCCAGACGTGTTGCATTTTATTTGAACACATGAGGCATTGGCGAAGGGATATCAGCTCCACTAGCAGTAGACAGGTGAGCACTGGACCGGACTCCACACGATGACCCCTGGTGCCAGAGGTAAGTGAGATATCTCCAAGATAATTAGGGTGGAGGACAGCCCAGCACTTGACCTGGAAAACTGGCTAAAACCAGTAGCACGATTGAACCAAAAACTTTAGGTAAAGTTTAACTTCGCTTACAGTAGATTTCATCGCTTGCTTGCTTTGCATGAACTGTATTGTTTTATGATTGTAGATGTGTTCTTAAAAAAGGGGTGTACACAATTGTCATCCAGGAAGGAGATCACAGGGAAAACAAGTTGGTTGGGCAGGTGTGATAAGGACGAGTCAATTGAACAGAAAATGTGTATGCGTATGAATCCATGGTTTAGAGTGATGAGGCTCTAGAATAGTGTAATAACAGAAAAGATAGGCTGGATCGCCCGGACCCAAAGCACAGACGCTTGGAGTATGAATGTGTGTGAGAAAGAGGCCTTCTGATCCTGCCACCGACCTGTTCGTGGGCTCCCCTCAGGTGTTAACTGAAGGTTCATCGAATGCAAGTGGATATTTATGTGTGAAGGCACTATACCGTGCCTCTCCATAAGATCCCTCTCCCATTTTCCATCTTATTCCCTACCTACCCCCACAGGATGAGCTGTGGACACATGCTTGGCAGACCCCTCCAAGCTCCCTAGGTTTGAGTGAGCACTAAGGAGCAGATGGGACCAGAGAAATCTAAACAGTGAGTCCCCATAAAAAATCCTGACCATTGCTATCTACCAACAATACGGTAAAGGCACATAAAAGTATAACAAGAGTGGGTGGAATTCCACAATCAAGATTGAGAACAAGTCCTTTTCTGACCATGATATCTTTGCTATAGATAGATTAGCAAAGTTACAGAAGAAATTGAAGGATCCCAAAATGTAAATAGATATAGAGCAATGGCCTCTCTTCCCATAACGGCATGAGGAGGCGCACAAGCGGAAGTACAAATCCCAAGCCTGAGGTATGAAAAATAGCAAAGAGAAACTAGCATACCAAATCAGTCACCTTAGAGACAGAGTTTGGGCTTGTGCTTCAGCTACTCAACCTCCTTCATATTTATTCCCCCAGAACACAGAATCACAGGAGAATGAGAAAGAGAACGATGACCCAAGGGAGGAGGATTTGATGAATATGTTACCCATGCCAGCCAAAGGGGCTGGGGTGGAGCTCCTGATGCACCCACAAATGGACAACTGGAGAACAGGGAGGTAGCATAAGCAAGCCCAGTGATACAACTTTACTGGTGGTAATGTGCCAAGTAGAGGGGTATGAGCAGGTAGACAGGAGGCCGATTGTACAACTGTGGATCAGTCCAGGGCCCTAATATGGTTCATCCTTGGGCGTAGAGAATGAAGCCTTAGTACTACCTGCAAAGGATTGAAGCAGACTGTCTAGGTAGCATTTCCCTTCTCCCCACTCAAGTGACGCTGCTAACAAAGGCCCTTCCTCCTTCACCCTTTTTCCCTTGAGGGACTACCCAGTTGCCAAAGGGTAGAATTATGGTCCAAGTCTCATGTACCCCTTTTCCTTTAATGAGTATTAAAAAACAATTCCCTAACATTTGCTGAAATTCCCTATGTGTAACAAACCGTAAAGCTTTGTCTGAGCCCCCTGTGTTGTTTCTCTTCTCCCCTGTTTTGTAATTGTTAAGTAGGACACAGGCTTGTGCCCCATTTTATGTACTGTTTTGTTGAAATCCCTTGTTTATTCTTTATTAAGTAAATATTACACATCTGTCCGGCTGGACATGTCCTTTTATTATAGTAACGACTGAGTCTATATTTATTGATTGCATATTCTCATTAATGTGTGAGCAGACAAAACGCCCAAGTAATGCAAATGAAACTGACAGTTCTCCCAATTTAACTGAATCACTTTCACAGGTACCACCATTTTGCAGAAATGTACAGGAGACCATGATGGGGTGTGTAGAGATACCAATGAGTGTGTGGTCATACTGAAATTTCTACTATCCAACTTCACCAGGTTACATCATGGAGCCGCCCATTTTGATAGGGACAGCGAGACATGCGCCACAACAACCCATTGGTACGGGCCCTTCTTTACTTCCATAACCGAAAGTTACTGCCAGTTCTGTGCCATTTGCATGTCACACAATGCAGGAAAGGGTATTAAGACAACCCCACCTTTCTACCTACAACTGGGGATCCCTTTGTGCAACTTCAGATGGACTTTATCCAGATGCAAAGATGTGCTAACTACTCCTTTGTCTTGATTACTGTGTGTGTATTTTCAGGATGGGTGGAAGAGTATTCCGAGTGTCTGTATATATGTCATCACACTAGCTAAATGGTTACCCAGAGATTTTATCCCTCTGCTCAGAGTACTGTACCGGATCGCAAGCGACCATAGAACACACTTTGTGTGAATAGCATTATAGGCAGTTTGAAAAGCATTAGGAAGAGACCAGCATTTCCATTGTTCTTATCATCCAGAGTCAGTAAGCAAGGTAGAGAGGAGCAACAGTACCCTTAAGAACAAGATAGCTAATATATGCCCAAACACTCAACTAAAATGGCCTGATGTCATGCCGCTAGCATTATAGTCCAGCAGAGCAATTCTCAAAACTAACCCATATGACATAGTGATGAGCCATTCCACAATGCTGCCCCTAAACCCCCCAGTCTCAGCTGCTAAATTAGACTTACAGTTCAATGATAACACAGTCTGCAGTATTGCCAAATGCTTACACAATGTCCCTGGAGCTTAGTTTCCATTCTGAGGTTCACACAACTTTACCCAAGTATCTGATCAAAGCTTGCCACTCCCTCCAGCCCAGTGACTGTGTATACATACACCAGAGGAATATCACACTGCATCCTCACTGGTGTAAACCCTATCAGGTCCTGCTCATCACTAACACAGCTGTAAAATGTTGTGGTCTGGTGATGTTGATACACTTATCTCACTACAACTGAGATGCTCCTCCTAGAGATGACAGCAATCCTGCTTCTGGACCTCTTCCTGGCCCAAAACCAAAATCCCCTGCCAGAACTGTCTCTGCTGCTATTTTTCCACCTGTTGGTGAGACAAGTCCTCCGTGTCCACCATCTTTGCCTGCTCCTTCACCACCACTCAATTCTACTTCTCCACCCTCAGTCCGAGGTAAGTGGAAATTTGTCTTCTTCATGGACTATTGTTTTGCAAGCACCATCAGCAGAGTGTAATGCATACTTCATTTGTGGATCCACAACCTATCCATGGCTGACCGTATATTGGACTAGCATCTGTTATCCGGGATATATTATTATTGCTGCAGCTATAAGACACTTTGGTAGTCACCTTTGCAGTGGAGGTGGGGAAGGCAGGCTGTCTCCACTACTTCTAGATGTGATTGCCTTAATCCCAACGCTTAAAATAACAGTCGTTTTAGATGATGTGAGAAGAAATGAAGAGATTATGCAAGGGATTGCTAACTGCACTGTATTAGACACCCATGCTAATATGCTGGGTTTGTGCTACTGTAGGTACTGATTGTGGAGCCAATCTTCCCAAAACCTTACTCAGCGTACAGGAGCAAAGAGACCACACCAAGGATATTGCACACGTTTCATAATGGGCTAGATTGTATTCTCAGTGGGATCTGGATCTGGTTAGGTTGAATTTTTGGTGATCAGAACACTGGGAAATAAAAAGATTTAAAACAATCTTTGCAATTGTTATAATTGTGGTTGATCTATATATGTTAGTACAATTGAAATTGTGCTTCATCCATGCACTTGCACACAAAAATTGCAAAAAACACAGTTGATGGACAGAATGCAGAACAATGTCTTACATTCACCCCAGTACAAAGATCTGGGCCTAAATCCATCGCTTTTTTGCACTCCACACCACCCTTGGTCAGACAATGGCTATATGCAAATCAGCCTTGACCCTGTGCCTCATGGGAACAGTCCAGCCCGAACTACCAAGCCATGTCTTTCCTAGACCGGAATCAAGCATCCAAGGACCGGTTTCTGGCTATCAGCCTTCTTCAGCCTGGATAGCTTGACTCCAGTGATGTGGAGAGCCTGGGACTCGCGTCTGAGCATACCCATACCCGGGCTGAAGACGGCTGGAATGCCAGAAACCGGTCCTCGGAAGCTTGTTTCCGGTCCAGGGAAGACATGGCTTGGCAGTTCGGGCTGGACTGTTCCCATGAGGCACAGGGTCAGACTGATTTGCATATAGCCATGTCTGAACTGTGGTGGCAGAGTGGGCTAAAGAACGGTGATGGATTAAACCCAGATCTTTTGACTGGGTGTGAGTGTTTGATTGATTCAGATGCTCCATCCATCACCACCCCCTTTTGTACCGCTTTTGGCCGCCATAAGTGTGGCAGGGTATGCTCAGACGTGAGTCCCTTGCCCACTTTGCCACTGGATTCAAGCAAGCCGGGCTGAAGACGGCTGGAATGCCAGAAACCGGTCCTCGGAAGCTTGTTTCCGGTCCAGGGAAGACATGGCTTGGCAGTTCGGGCTGGACTGTTCCCATGAGGCACAGGGTCAGACTGATTTGCATATAGCCATGTCTGAACTGGGGTGGCAGAGTGGGCTAAAGAACAGTGATGGATTAAACCCAGATCTTTTGACTGGGTGTGAGTGTTTGATTGATTCAGATGCTCCGTCCATCACCACCCCCTTTTGTACCGCTTTTGGTCGCCATAAGTGTGGCAGGGTATGCTCAGACGTGAGTCCCTTGCTCACTTTGCCACTGGATTCAAGCAAGCCGGGCTGAAGACGGCTGGAATGCCAGAAACCGGTCCTCGGAAGCTTGTTTCCGGTCCAGGGAAGACATGGCTTGGCAGTTCGGGCTGGACTGTTCCCATGAGGCACAGGGTCAGACTGATTTGCATATAGCCATGTCTGAACTGGGGTGGCAGAGTGGGCTAAAGAACGGTGATGGATTAAACCCAGATCTTTTGACTGGGTGTGAGTGTTTGATTGATTCAGATGCTCCGTCCATCACCACCCCCTTTTGTACCGCTTGCACACAAAAAGGCACTGGCAACACCTTTCTATTTCCTACAGTTGAGGATGATGATGATGATGATAGTGATAATGAAGTTGTGAAAGCAGATGTCTTGAGCCTATCTGCAATTGAAATGATGTTAAGAAATGTTGACTCCTGGCAAAGAAGTAGGGGAAGGGGTGCGAAAACCTAATATTGTATTCCTATTGCTTTAACACTAATGTCCTTTGCATCTGTATATTAATACATGTACTGATATGTTTTACAATCAAATATGGATGTCATTTTTAATTTGAACTGCCCTTTACCCTCAATATACTTGTTAGGTTTCATGGCTCTAGGAGGCCTAGAAGCCATTTTACTTGAGGTTGCAAATTTACATATTTCTTGCACCTCGTAGTAAAGTGTAGCCTCACCTTTGAAGAAATTAATGAAGTCAGGAGTGTATTCATTAATTGTGTCTCAGTTTCAAGGACGTCTTGCATTTTTTCAGTGACAAGATCCTGCCATCTGCTCAATAAATATGTTTCGCTGAAAGTAACAAGCTGCTGTCACATGTTTGTCTTTCATAGTCTGGTACTGCGGAAAAATGTAAATAAACCGTTCAAACGTGCATGCATTTTAGCACTAGGTGATGCAGCTGGTCGTATGGGTGAGAGCTCTGGTCAGATGAAATGCAAATTGTCTCTTGATTATTTGCTGCGCTGCTCGCTATTTTTGCATCAAACAGGTTAGACTTTTGGCTTTCCAGCCCCCAAGAAAGGTGCAGGCAGCAGCCATCTATCCATGTGTCAGTGGCCCTTATCACTTCACACATCACACAAAGGGGGTTGTCCCTCACTGTAGTTGCATCAATGTCCCTGTGGTGGTGATGGGGCAGGAGATAGCCTTTGTAGGGGTTCGGGGAAAAGAGTCAGATGCGTGTGCTCTGCTGGTGGAAACCATGGAGCTCCCTCAGGGGACTATATGATTGTTAATACACTGAGGGAAGATATTGGCCCGTAAAAGGCAAAAGGAAGCATGTGAGATTTTAAGGAGACAAGAAAACGGCAGAACCATTTTCAGCCCCATCTACAAATAGTGACAAAATGTTGAAAATTGTACATCACAGGGCAGTTATAGCAAATGCAGAAACTCTACAAGTACAATTAGACCACGATGAACTATGTGCAACTTCGCTTATGCAATAACGACATTGCACATTCCTTAATTTGACCTGGTGATTAGGAGCAAGGCTATCATTAGTGCAGCAGGTGCAGTGGCATCGAGCGTAGGGCACTAGGTATCCACTTCAAACAGGTTATGGATTATCAAAGTATCTAATCCATAACAGGGGCTCATCTTCATTGCTTGACGCAAAGCCAGTGTCCCCTTGGTACTCCACAACAGCTGGTGTGGGGAGATATGTTTCCCTCTCATCTCGCACCAGTTCAGTGAGAGATAATGCTCATGCTGCGTGTGATGAGCCCAGCTCATGTTTACTTTCGAATAAAATGCCTACAATCTCAACAGAATCATTGTTCAACCTTTTCTGGGATTGTGACGGACAGTAGCATCACTTCACATCAATGGAAAGCAGCGCAGCTGTGCTGGAATCAAGACTCCTCTCAAGAAATGTGCTGAAAATGTTTGACGGAGAAATATTTTCGGGGAGAATTGGGTAAGAGTCTACCTTCAACACCAGCCTGTGCCATACAAGCCCATCTAGCAACCAGATATGGTTTATTCTCACTTTGAGAAGTGGCTTTTATCTTTAACCAGGGGAACGGTGCAGCAGGTGCACCTAGTTTAATGTGCATTATTAATACTCATGGACAAGAGAAGGGCACGAGGACTGAAAGATATGCCCTGACTGTACAGCACCACACCTCTGGGTGCCTGCCATCTCCTGCCCAGCGAGTGACGTCACGGAGAAGAAGGGGGAGGGGGACACAGGTGAGCAGACAAGACACTAATTTACGGCGCATGCTCCTTTGATTCTTTTGGGGTTTTTTTTTACTGTGAAAGCGGTACCCGAGTAATGAACAGCAGCATGAATAATGGCTGCTGACTGGGTCTGCTGTTGTTTTCCACACTGGGCCACATGGTAAGGTCTGGCGGGCGGCAAGTGGCCCGCTGGCTGTACTTTGAGTACCTACAGTCTATGCCACCAACAAGCTGGCAGCAAGTGAAGGGAGAGTTGTTGCTTACGGTGTAGAGAAGTCCCAAAGTGATCCAGGATATACTGTCAAACTTCTCTAATGATAGTCTTGATACGGAGCTCTAGAAGAGGTATGTCGAGATCTTTGGAAGCCCTGAGTAGGAAAAGCCAGCTCTTGAACACAGTTGAATTTCTATATAAAACTGTCCAGTAGACTGGGGTTAATTTCCCAGTACTTATCATCTTTTGCTGGAAATGAAAATTAAGGATTGGCAAATACTATTGCAATGTAAAGGAGGAAAAGGGCTTCTGTCTGCAGTGGTCCAACATTGGTATGCTGAAAATTAATCCTTGTAGAATTGCTGACCTAGCACGTCTCAGGAACAAGCAAAGAAGGCAAGAATGTGGCAGAGGGTCAGAAGGGACTGCTCAGTTAACTTCCAAACATGTCCATCCCCAAAACAACAAACAAACACTGAACTTAAGTAAATAAAAGTGGACTTAACCAGCAGGTATAACGTCATTGTGAACATGAATGAACATATAATAAATTTATTCTATAGAACTACAACCATATCGCCAGTTGTAGGCACTCAAGGAGAACCATTACAAAACCATGAAGATGCCTGTGCTCCAGACTAATGAGGTAAGGTAGACGCTTTTGCTACAAAGCAATCTTATGTGAACAATAAGGGGTATTTGCAGGGGCAGGTCGCCTTCTCACACAAGGTTGAGTTTCTAAAATACAGTTTCAGTGGTTGCCTGTGCCTGGGTAAATGCAACGTAAAAAGGTCTATTTCAAAATGACAGTTTGCAGTTCATTGCAACGGTGAGTTGGAACTATTCCATTCAAGGGACATGGGCAAGATGTATGAACACATTTTCCCATAGACACAGAATGGTAAAACTGTTTGATACATCTGGCCCATGGAATCATCTGTATGGGTATATCCATTTAAGAGTGTGAACCCAGCTTCTGTCAACTGCAAAAGTTGGATTGCAATCGTAAATGATATGTTTGTGTATGTAAAACAAACATATCTCAGCGAATATATTTGTGAAAGAGACCCTGATTGTTAGTTAGAGCTTATAAAAAGAGAACTTTAGAAGCCATTTTCTACAGTTATTCAATTGAACACAATGGTTAAAACAACGATTATCAAGGAGTCACAGAGAACCTCCGTGTTATATTTGTATTTTCCATATTCGGGTAAAATATTACACCATTTAATGTAAGTTGCATGTTACACTGTGCAGAGCCATTCCTGGTAGGCAAAGAATTGTTGAATCCTGAATTACACATTCCTGTTTAGTGAATCGGCTTCTGCTAGCAGAGTTTGCACTTCTTTAGCACACGTCCAGTAATGTCAATTGGATTAAAACACTTCTTGTTCATTGCTCCACTGTCAGTATGCTGTAAGCTTTACCAATTATTGAGTCTCAAAAACTATTTTCATGTTATTTGAAGGGAAACTTTACCACCTGCTTGAGTTCGATTTAGATGGTAATGGGTACATGATCAGTGCTAAATTGGTGCAGGTGGAGGGCACTGGCCTTTATTTTTATGTACCAAGCCTTCTTTTTATCATTAAACTTTGAAAGCAAGACAGAAAGGGCAGAAGAGGGAAAAGGAAGGAGGGGAAAAAATATAGCTAAACAGTCGCAAAGGAAGAGAGCAGGACTGAAAAAGTGCCTGCATGACAGAGATAAAGAGACAAGAAGAGCAGGATGCTGGCGGAGACAGACATAAGACCAAATCAAGTCTAGGCAATCTTTTAATTGTGCAACCCCGACAGTAGGTAGCCACATTGGTGGGTTCCTAAAAAACTACTCTTACTTAGTTTGTTCAAATTGAGCTCTCATGACAATTTATTTAAAAAAAAATCCCCATGAAGTAGGTCTCATTTGTGTATCCCAGCCTACTAAACTGAAACCTTTTGTTCAGCTGAATATATATATATATATATATAAATATATTGATCAACGAACGTCCGCCAGTCTCCCAGCCACAGACGGCGGCGGGCTCGAGTGAGGAGGCGACCCTCGTATTATTTCCACAAAACAACTTTACCTTCAAAGAAGTTGACTCGAGCCCAGATCCTTTTTGCGTGAAGTTTTATTTCAACACAGAATGTCAAGCAACACCTGACGCGTTTCGGTGCAGCCGCACCTTGGTCACGGGTAACAGTGTTTTCTCCCATCACAATTTTTAAAGTAAAGTTACATCAAACAACATAAACGTAGGACTACTCGTCCTCACACAAGTGTTTGTTATACCACAGTTTGGCGGCCATATTTGAATGTGTTTCTGACCACAAGCGTAATATGCATCGTATATATACAAAAATTATAAGGACAACTTAAATCCTGAGAACCATAGCCAAAGTGCTGTAACTATGATTACAATTTGAAAACTTATTGCGTTTAAATGTCAAAAGCATTCAATTCTGATTAACCAAGTATCTAATTGTCTGTTTTGCCCCAGTGGGCAAGTATACCTGGCTCAGATATTTTTCACATTAGAATTCGGCCCCAGTGGGCATTGATTCGCTACGCTAAGTATAGCCCCAGTGGGCAAGTGGGCATAAAAGCTTCCAAATAGTTCCATTAAAGTGTCCTTGAACTCAAAAAAGTACTTTTCTCAGGTAAACTAGATGCATTGTCCTGTGTTTCCATCCCCCCGGGTGGCGAAGGTGTCGATTCTGCCAGTTTGGTGAGCGCCCGCTGTTATCATTGGCTTGGTTCGTGCCTAGTGCCTCGGAGTTTGTGTTCGGTGATCGTGTCCTGCTTCATCTCTTTGGGAGAGGAGATGAGGCGGACGACACAATATCGCTGAGGTCCGTAATGGCCGCCATTGGGGCGCTCCACTCTCAAATTGCCGACATGTACGTTCGGATGTCTGTACCGCTGAACGAGGTTTGTTTAAGACCGGAGCACGATGCCCGACATGCTATCAGCAACTTGTGGTTCCTGTGGAGTTCTTTGCCTATCATTTTGAGAGCCTTGGGCGGAAGCCTGATTTAGCCCACTCGGATGATTCTGGCTTTGTGGATGGCGTACTTAAGATTATTGCTGGCTTCCCCTACTCAATCCTTGCTCGACGAAACATCAGTGCTAAAAGTGTTGATCGCCACAACCAGCTCTTCAGTGACTATCGGAGAAGTTCGCCTTTCTTCCTCATCTTTCCTTGCTGGAATTGTGGATGTCGCCATCTTATATCCTGTTTTCGATCTGACTCCATTGTCTTGTACTGTGTTGAATGCTTCGATTTCCTTATGAAGACTCTGGATTGGGTGGCAAGGACTATCGAAAAGACACGTACTGGTCAGGGTTGATTTTGGTTATGTCCTATTTTCGATCTGACTCCATTGTCTTGTACTGTGTTGAAGGCTTTGATTTCCTTATGAAGACTCTGGATTGGGGGGCAAGAACTATCGTAAAGACACGTACTGGTCAGGGTTGATTTTGGCTTCTGGGGTTTGCTGCGTCATGTGCTACAAGTCAGGATTGTACCTCATATTGTAACGGGGGTAGGGTGGTTTGGTTGATGTCCTCCCCAGGTTGGGGGTGTAATACTTGCTTCATACTGTGGTTAGGACGTCCTGGGGAGGTCGCCAATGGCGGGGGGCAAGGGAGACCGGGAGTGTGTATGTTCTTCTCCTCCTCCGCTTTTCTTCCTTTCTTTAGGGTAGTTCCGGGGCGACAGGCACGCTGTTAGTGGGGTAGGCCGTAGCCATTACAGGGATGCAGGGTGGCGGGTGTTAGGGGGGGTTTTGTTATTTTAGTTTGTTTTGTTCTATGGTCCTTTTCCTTCCTTTCTTCTTCTCAGTGGGTTGGCTGTTTCTCCTTCTGCCATTTTTTGAATCGTGGGGCGTCTACACCAGCTTCTACTTCATTGTCTCCTGAGGGTGGGTGTTCGGGAGGGTGCTCGCACTTGATCGCTTGCTAGTAGATATATTTTTACTCTTAGTCTGTTACGTGACCAAGACTATTAGTTTGTTACCTGGTTTTGACTGCAGTGCGTAGTACATCCCCTCATCTCTTACTGCTTTTAAAGTATGGTGTGACGCCTCTCGCAGTAATGCCACTACTGTCTCTTCAAAAAGAAAAAAAGAAACCTTTAATATGTCCATTGTATTGGTGATGCATTTAATCGTCTGCTGCAAATTCTTCGTAGAGGTCGCCAGGATTGCTGATAGATGCATGTACTTTGAATTGATTTGCTACTCAGCGGCCGGCCCCTGTGGTTGTAGGCCGGCGCTTGTACTACTTTGAATGCATCAATAAAGGTTTTAAAAAAAATAAAATAATAATAATAATAATTTGCATACCAACGGAGGCTCAAAAACGGGCACCCGGGGCATGCGCCTCCGTTGGTATGAAAAATATTATTAATAATTTGCATACCAACGGAGGCGCATTCCCCGGGTGCCCGTTTTTGAGCCTACGCAGATTGCAGGCGGGTTTATTTGTTTTTAACATTCGTCCGGACTACTAAGTATCCCGAGACGCTGGAGCCACGCGTTTATGGAGTGTCTACCATATTTTCAGACTGTGGCTGGTGTTTAAAGCTGCCAACATAAAGCTTACTGAATGATCGTATATCGGATAAATAGCTGTGAGACTAATGAACATAACAAAGAAAGCAACAAAGTATCCCTCTACAAAAAGTTTCAACACTGGAGGTCTTTGTAAAACCCATAAATACAGATATAACATGTTAAAAGTGGGAACAAAATAATTTTTCCTGAAGAAGGTGTTGGCCATTAATTTAGTTGCCCACCGAAACGCGTTGATGCATATATGAGTGGAAATTACATTAAGTTTGTGGAGATAACAACTCTAACTGCAATTAGAATATGATTCAGAGCTGATTTCTCGTTGACTGTTGTATTTTCCCTCTTTTTAATAGGAATTATTTTTCCTTATTGTGATTCACATTTTTATGTTTTTGATTGTGTTTGTCTAAATGTATTCATATCTCCTTATTGATTAGTATTGTATTGATGTTAGGGTTGGATCATGTTTTTATAAATTGTCTGAATAAATTGTATACCTTTTTAAGAATTTATTTTTACATTTCCTCTTGTTCATCTCTCCACTGTGGTTTTAGTGCTGTTCATGTAAGTATGCCTGCTGTGTAGTATTGCCCAAAGGGGACTTCTTGTTTAACACTTGTCTTTATTGGTACCCTACCCCTTTGGTTGTTGGGTCCCTCTCTCTTTTATTAGAGGTGAGTGTCATTCAACACAATCAAAATTCAAAACCAGTTCACATAGAATATGTGAATTAGTATATATTTCGACTCTTTCGTACAATTATTTAAAATGGGGTCATCATCAAGACAAAATAAGAAGGGGAGACACCTGAAAGTAAAAATAACCTTGTATCAGACTATGAAATTGTGTACATAGTCCACATCCGCATGTAAGCCTCCAATGACCGTGATGTTATCAAAACAAATGAGAAGTACATACTAGCTAGTTAGGGCAAGGAAACCCGTGAATATGGATGTATCACAGGGAATCCGAAGGAAATTCTCAGCTAACTGTATTAGATTAACTGCAAGAGAGGGACCTATATTTATAGACAGCTGTGACATAATCCTATCTCTGAACAAACAAACAGTTTCAGATAAGAGCCTACAAATACACTGTGCTCATTATCCTTTTCTCATGATTCCCTCTAGTGTTCAGTAGGAGGGCTAAAGAGGAATAGGTAGGTGTCAGACATTATCTTGAACTGAATACGATAATGTATATCAAGCAGAGAAACCACCAACCTCATAAAACGGTCCGTAGGGTACTCAAATCCTCCTGGGGTAATGGGAATTGAACTCCAATTGTGCCTGTGAAAGAGAATGAGAGTATGCGACCGACTTTGATGTAAGCAAACCAGGGGAGGGTTCTAATCACCCGGATTCTCAGAGTTTTTTAGCCAAGGGCCGAGGGGGGAGAGGACCCCAGAGGGCCCAGAACAGCAAAGGCCGTGGGAGTGGCTGAGTCAACAAGACGTCAACAGTACTCTTGGTAGAAGGTGGTATGGATAACCCCCTTTCTGGTACCAGTATAGACTCTCACCTGATAAATTATAGGTCTTAAGCAGTGGACTTTTTTTTGTCCCCACTGCTCATCCAAATTTCTTTCTGGCTAAAGTTGAAATGCAAAGATTTTTTTGAAAAATTCGCATGGACTCCATCTTTGTTGGAAACGCTGTATGTACTACACAGGATGCAACAGGCCTCCGTCCACCCTCGATATTGATACCACCTTACTATACCATGCCAAGCGCAATTCTAACGTTTGAAAAATAGTATTAAAACACATTGATCTACTCAGTAAGGAGAGGAAAGGAGATATGTGAAATACAATCTCACTTACAAGAGCATAGCATCAGAGTTCTAAAGAACATTGCAGATGTGGTAATCAAATCCAAGGATAAAGGGGGAGGCATAGTTACCTAGGGCACAGTTGATTATCGGGAGGAGATATTGCCTCAATTAAGTAACACTAGATGTTAAAGAAAGATCAGCAGAGACCCTACGGGGGAACAAAGGAACAAGATATCGAAAATAACAAAGAAGGGTTTAGAACAAGGAATCTTGTATACAAATGAACATGCATTTCTTAATAAGGAACATCCTCGCATACCAGTAGTGCATATGTTACCTAAGATTCACAAACGATTGGACAGGCCCCCGGAAGTCCCATTATGTCGGATGTTGATCTATCTAGAGCCACTATGCCAAAACTTACATGTATTTCTGAAACCTTTTGTATCTCTAACCAATTCCGATTTTAGGGATATTATGCATTTTATCAGCATGTATGTATGGATCACATTCGAAACGTTTGAGGACATATTAGTAACTATAGAAATAAAATCCCTATATACATACATACCTCAAAGGCAGTAAGGGTAACAACTGACATACTAAATTCATGAGAAAAACCCCTTCCTACCACTTTTTTTTATATCCTTCTTGAAAATAGCCCTGAATAGGAACTACTTTGAGTTTGACAACTGTTCTTATTACCAAATCAAGGGAGTTGCCATGGGTGCAAGCTTCGCTCCAGATCTAGCAAACCTCTTATTTTTTCCACAAAAAACAATCTTTTATTAAAAGATTAAGTAATGCATCAGCAATGGTAACTTCCACTTCTAACCCTGGCTCTAACACACAGGATGTAATTTATGCATATATGCTGCCCTTGCAACCTACTGTAAATTGGACAAATGACACAAAAAGGGAAATGCAGAATCCTACAACATAGGAGCAGGATCAAATGCGGCACAATTGGAGCACTACTTGTCGAACACTATCAGAGTCAACAACACAGCAGTGAGGATATCAAATGGCAAGTGATTGAACAGGTCAAGCTTGTACCTCAAGGAGGAGATAAAGCAAGCCTACTTTCCGGAAGAGAACTTTTTTGGATGGAGAAATGCAAAACGATTACCTTGGGACTCAATACCCTAGCGGATTGGAGACAATCAACCTTCATATGAACACCAGGCTGTGATCATAGAGGAGATGAAGTCTGTCTTCTTTAAATGCAATTATTGTCTTGATTTTCCTATCACCAGTTGCATGAGTAACTGGTCTGCAGTTTTCCAGTGAGTATTCTTCTGATCCTGGAGGGCGAGCGTTGTAATATATAATTCATGTTTTTCCCTTTCCTAAATCTCCCTGTTACACATTTGGGCCCACATACATCCATGACAGAATGGAATGTACATCACACTGACTCTTACATAAAGAAAGGGCTTATTACAATTATTTTATTTATTTTTATTTATTTATAAAGTTTTATATAGCGCAAACTTGACCCTAGAGGGTATCAGAGCGCTTTACAGATTAGTTAAATAAGTAGAAAATAGATAACCATGAAACATAAACGATGACAATGTCCTTAGCAATCAGGAGTGAGACAGTGAGTTATAAACCAGTACTTAGACTGCGTGCAAGCCTTGGTTGGAGAACAGCTGGTCAGATCAGTATCCAGAGAATAAGTTTGTGGGTTCAGGGTAGAGATTTGTTCATTAAAAGCAGTTTGACTTCTAGGGGCCAATCCAGAGAAGGCTCTGTTGTAGGTTTTCTTTTTCTGGAAATTTTTGAGGTTTCAACAGTAAAGCTCTGGTGGTTCTAGATGATCTGCCACTGCCGGGCAGATCCAGTTTGCAGCTAGGTACTTCGGTGTATTGAAGTGTAGGGCTTTGTGGGTCAAGCAAGCTATTTTCATCTGAATCCTTGCCTCTTAAGGGAGCCAGTTTAGTGCCTTCAGATCTAGAGTGATGTGGCTGTACTTTATTATTGACCACAGAATTTATTACATGTCCTTTTTGGCTTTTTCAATATTTTTTAATGAGAATTTCCTATGAATCAAAGATATCACTTGTTAGCATTTTTTTTTTGTTTAAAATATTTTATTGAACAAAAGCAGAGGTAGTGTTTAGCAAACAATCATGAGTTACAATCTTGCCATAGATCACGTACATTACAGCAGTGCACCACAATCACAATTACAAGGGGGGATTAGGCCTGGTCATGTCCATGTCTGCTGAGGGGGAAGTACACAGTTCGCCTCTATAAACATTCCATCGTCCCCATTTCTTATCCCAAACACCAGGACAACCCCTGATCTTGTAGACCGTTTTCTCGGACAACATGCACACATCCATAGCGGCACCCACCTAATCAGGAGCGTTATAGATGGTGAGCCCCACTGCATAGCTATTTCACGTTTCAGTAAGAGAAACGCCAGAGCCACCCATTGTTGTTCTATTGCAGTTAGATCTGTGGGGTCCCATACGTTGAGGAGTGCACATTTGGGGGTCAGAGGGACGGATTTTCTTGGATGTATGATGTTACAACGCATACTTTTACCACGCATACCATTACAACGCGGTATTTACAACGCATACCGTTACAACGCATAGCGCTTAGAGGTGCTGGATAGTGGTAAGTATAATTTTATATTCCAACTCCAGTCCCCGTGGACACTAGGGAAGGTGTTGGATATAAAATTATACTTATTCCCTATCCTAGAGCGCCCCCCAGTGCAATGCGTTGTAATGGTATGGGTGGTAATGCCTGCGTTGTAGTGGTAGTGCGTGGTAAAAACTTCGTTGTAAACATTGTATACCGATTTTCTTATCGCATCAGTCATTTTTTGAGTGGCTCGTTTCCAGAGGCCTTGAATGACTGGGCATTCGCACAGAATGTGGTAGAAGGTACCAGCTTGACCACCGGTATGGAGACAGAGGTCAGATGGGCGTCTACCAATTCTGGCCAGAAGACGAGCGGACATGTATGTTCTGTGTAATATCTTTAACTGTAGTCTGAATCTGTGATTGAAAGCTGATTCGCGCGGGGACATCAATGCCGCCTGCCACTCAGCCTCATCTAAGAGTCCAATGTCGTTCTACCATTCATCTCGTAGAAGGTGAAAAGTGTTCGGCATGTTATTACATAATTTACGGTAGGTGTAGGATATCGCTTTGGCCAGGAGGGGTTCTGACAGGAGTCTGTCCTCGAGGGGCGAGGATTGTGGGAGAGAAGGGAGGTCAGGGACGTTGGTAAGTATAGCATGTTTAATTTGGAGGTATCGGAAAGCCTCAGATTGGACCAAGTCATGTGTCTTTTGAGCTCTTCAAATGTCAGCAATTTGCCCTTGCGAAGCATGTCACCTATGGTTGATATGCCAATTGTGTCCCATTTATCGAAGCCTCAATATTGACATAGGGTGCAAAGCTGATGTGAAGCCCAAAGTGGGGTGGACAATGTGAGGGTGTTAGTCCACCTGAGTCGCTTGTTCGCACGGTGCCAGATTGTTATTGTGTGGGACATCGGGCCTATATATCGGGCACAGGAGTGTTTGACATACAGAGCCTCGAGGTAGCCCTCGCGGCCCATCTGGTACCTCTCCTAGGTGAAAAGCAGGGTTCGTGGGTGAACCATAAATTTACGAGTTAGTGGCGACCAATTGAGTGGCCCAGTAGTAAAGCCGAACATTGGGAAGGGCAATACCTCCATCGTACCACCCCTGTGTAAGTGAGATGAGAGCAATGCGGGAAGAACCGCCGTCTCATAAGAGGAGGCGAAGGTCTCCTTCGAGTAAAATGAAATAGGAGTCGGCTATGGGAAATGGACAGTTTTGTAGGGCATACAGGAATCAAGGGAGTGCTAGCATTTGAAATAGGGCCGCTCTACCTGGGAGAGAGAGAGGGAGTGTTCTCCAATGAGAGATATCGTTATGAAGTCTTTGAAGTGGGCCTTTTAGGTTGCGGTCGTGAAATATTTTGGGGTCTGGAGTGACAAAAATTCCCAGATATTTGAATCCGTCCTGGGCGATTTCAATTGAGTAGCCTCGCGGGAGGGGAGGGGGTGGGTATAGTATAGATTTAGACCAATTAATGGAGAAGCCCGAGTATTTGCCAAAGTTGGTGATAACATGTAGCAGGCTGTTAAGGGAGGACCTGGGGGAGGAGACGTAGACACAGATGTCATCTGCGTATAGCAAGATCTTGTCGATCGTGTCGGCATTCCATCGGAGGCCGCGGATGGAATGATCAGTTCTGATCCAATGAGCCAGAGGTTCAAGGGTAAGTGCGAACAACAAAGGGGACTGGGGGCATCCCTGTCTCGTACCTCTGTGTAAGGGAAAGCGCCTGGATGTATGTCCGTTGACATAAACTTGACCCCAGAGATCAGTGTATAGTAGTCGGATCCATTGAATGAATTTGGGACCAAAGCCATAGCGGAGTAGTACCTCGAAGAGGTACGACCATTCGATAGAATCAAAGGCAAGCGTAGCGTCCAGGGAGAGGATGGCTGCGTCTTCCTGAAGATGTGGTATCCTGCTTATAACGTTGTGAACCTGACGGAGGTTAAGCGCTGTATTGCGGCCTGGCAAGAAGCCCGACTGATCCTCATGTATCAGGGCGAGGAGGACTGTCATGAGTCTGGCAGCAAGGAGTTTCGCTAAGACTTTTACTTCGGCGTTGATGAGAGAGATCGGTCGGTAGGAGCTGCAGTGATTAGCCGGTTTGTTGGGCTTACGAATGACCACTATTGATGCCAACCGCTGATCCAATGGTAGGCACCCGACATCGCGGCTTTCCTCAAACATTGCTTTGAGGTGTGGGAGGATCTCGCCCGCCATGCCCTACGGGAACTCGCATGTGACACCGCTAGGGCCCATAGCTTTACCTGATTGGATGGCAAACAAGGCATTTCCAACCTCCTCTGCCGTGAGGTCTGCTTCCAATTCCTGTACGTCAGGCTCGGAGAGAGTGGGAAGTCTCATCTCGGCCAGGAGTAGTTTAGATTCCTCAGCCTTGTAGTGAGCTCTGGCAGTGTAGACACCTTCTAGGTGGGTGGGTAAGGCCTCTGCTATATCACCCGGATCCGTTGACGGTAGAGTGGTCCGGGAGGGTCAGCTCTGGGATCCAACGAGATCCTTACTCACGTTTTTCAAGCCATGCCAGCATTTTACCTGCCCTGTCCCCCAGTTTGTAAACGCGATGGCGGGTTTTCAAGAGCTTGGCTTGCGCCTTCTCAAAGGCCAATGCTTTGTATTCTAGTTGCTTCGCGCGGAGGCGGGTCGCTGTTTCGTCTGTGGGGCTTGCATTATGGAGAGATTCCAGGCTGGTCAGGTCTGTTTCTACTTGTAGTAGGTGTTCACTTTGTTTGTGGATGTAGCCAGTTTTTAGGACTAGCGCCGTATCCTTAAGTACTGCCTTGTATGCCTCCCATATAGTTATGGCCGATGTCACAGAGCCCACATTTTCCGCGAAGTAGTATTCTGTATGTTCTAGCAAGCAGTCTTTTATGTCAGGGATTTTCAGGAGCCAGGGCGTTATGATTATGGGTCCCTTCTGCCTTCTGGTGGTAGTGTGTGAACTTCACAGTGAGTGGGAAGTGGCCGGAGATTCCTCTAGGGAGCATTTCCGGGTAACGAAAGAGCTCCAGATCTGTGGTAGGAGAGAACAGGTAGTCTATACGAGAGCTGCTGTTGTGGGCGTTGGAGTAGTGTGTAAAGTAGGAAGTGGTCGAGTGGGACAGGCGCCAGAGGTCCTCGAGCCCCATTGTTTGTGTGAAGTCAAAAAGGTCTGAGCCCGGCTTGTGTGAAGTACGCTGGGGGTGCCGATCTTGGGCGTCATTCATCGTCATATTGAAATCGCCCCGATAAGCAAGGGTCCTTGTGGGAGATCTAACATTATGCGTTGTAGGGCCTGCAGAGCAGCTGTGCCTAAGGACGGAGGAATGTAGACCGAAACGACATTCAGCGGTTTGCCCTCCCAGGTGGCCTCTAATACAGCGAAGCGACCCAGGGGGTCGGCCCACGTTTTTGTACACGTCAGCGCCACATTCCTCTGAACCAGGATTCCGGTCCCTCTGGATCCCGAGGTGAAGCCTGCGTGTACAAGTAGTTTATAGCCTCCCCGGTGTAGTGCTTGGCACGCGTTGCTCATTAAGTGCGTTTCCAGGAGGAGAACCAGGTCTGGAGAGTGGCGTTTGAGATAATGCATGACTACCCCTCTTTTTATCCTGTTATCAAGGCGGTTAACATTCCACGTCATGATGGAGAGGGACGTCGTTAGTGGGGGTGTCATGGGGGCTTAAAGAACAGAGATTGTGCACGGATCAATGACTTTTGAGGCATCAAGTGTATCCCGTAGGAAATGACGGTCAAGGAGGGGCCTGTGGTGGAGTACCGAGAGGCCTAGCATACCCAGTTGTTGAGCGGTGAGTGTTCTGTAAAAGCATATGGTGTCGTGCAGCTGGGCTCGTGATTGAGAAGTCGCAATGGATGTTATGCGAGGGGGTAATTTGCTGTGCAACATGCTCCATGGTCAAGAATGCTCTGCAATGTGTGAACAAAAACAAAAACAGAAACCATACTAGTGTCTTCGTCAACTTCCCAACAACCCCATCCCCCCCAAACCCTCCCTCCTTACCATTCCCCCCCTCCAACCCCCTCCCTGCCCCCCTGCCCGCGGACTTAAAACTATCCACTCCCCAACTAGGCAAGGTGCCTGTCGCCCTCCCGAACATTGATGAGGTGCGTGGAGAGCCGTGGGTGCCCCCGCTAGCTAGTGACAGGATAATATCGTCTAGTGCAGTTATAAACAACTTAAATCAGTGCTAGCATTCACATAGTAGAAATTATGAACAAGTAGGCCCAGGTCGGCCCCATGCCGAGGGCCCCGTCTATATCAGTTCAGGCAAGGGACAGCGCCCTGAGGCACCAATCGGTGTACACAGACATTATGTGACAACAAACATGGGAAGGATGGACAGAGTCTATATCAGTTCACCCCCTCCTCGGGCATATCGTTCACCACCTCTTATTGTTTCGATACTTGGCCTCTATGGCCGAGATTCACCACCCCCTGTAAAGGCACTAGGTGAGTAAGTCTGTCCTACCTCTGAATAGTCTGCTAGAACAGTATCATTTACAGGTCCCTTGAAGACAGCAATTGGAACAACAAATGCAAGTAGAAAAATCAGCAAAAGTAAGAGTCGCGGCGTGCTGCAGAGTAGGAGGTGGACTGTTATTCGGAGTAAAGGGTCAGTGAGATACAGGGTGTGGGTCATAGCGACGATCTGGAGGAACATCCTGAAGGCCGAAGCAGCGCGGAGGTCACTTCCATGGAGGCAGGACATGTTGGCTGAGAGCTGCCCTGACGAACCTGGATAGTCCCAGCAGAACAGGTGTCGTGATGGACCTACGAGAAGGCGGTTCCCCATTCAAGAGGCCAGCGTGGAGGCCCATGGCGAGTAGGAGCAACATCACGAATGGTACAGAGTCAGTCGGTCCAGAGGAATAGTGCTTAGGGTGTTCGATCAGTCTTGAACTTATAGGTCATTGCTCGCCTTGTGTAGCGTCTGTGAACAGGTCCTGACTTTCAGGTGGCACCACATCGTCGGGGCAATCCGGAGATTTCCTGCGCCGGTTCTGGGGGGTCGCTGACTGACGCCATCCTTCAAGCCAGTCCCACACTTCAGCAGGAGACTCAAAGAACCAGGCCTTGCCATCTGATTCAATGCGGAGCTTCGCGGGAAACAGCATAGAGTACTTAATGGATTGTGCACGGAGTGCCTTCTTCACTTCCAGGAAACTGCGTCGACGAGCCTGTACTTTCATAGTGAAGTCCGGAAAGATCGCGATCTGTGCATTGTCAATTCATAAAGGCGGTCCCACCCGTGCCGTCTGGAGGATGACATCTCGGTCACGGAAATTGAATACACGGGCAACGATAGGGCGGGGGGAGCCGCTGGCTTCGGTCTGCCCCCTGGGACTCTGTGAGCCCTTTCTATGGAGAAATAGTTGGAGAGGTGCTTCGGTTGAAGGTGTTGCAGGACCAGTTTCTCCACAAAGAGATCAACAGCCGGTTCTTCAAGGCGCTTCGGAACACCAAGGATGCGGAGGTTGTTACGTCGTGCGCGTCCTTCGTAATCATCAAGGAGCATCTCCATTTGATGCTGTTGTTTCTGTAGTTGAGTTACCTGCTGTTGCAGTGTGGAGGTGTCGTCAACAAGTGCCAGGGTCTTGACTTCAATGTCTTTCACTTTAGAGTCCATTTTACGAAGGTCTGCACGCAACAGTGTCACTTCTATGTTTACCGAGTCAATGCGGGACTCTAATGAGGAGCGGACCCCCGCGATGGCTTCCATGACATCGTCCAAGGTGGGGGAGGGCCTCGCCTGCAGTGGGGGAGTCGTTGTTTTGAGAGCAGCCTCCAGGGCAGTGAGTGTCTTTGGGTTCTCCCTTGGAGCCCCATGATAGCTTGTTAGTTTGCCTTTGGTTGGGAGGCCGATTCCCCTTATTGGAGGCCATCTTGAGACTCAGGTCCTGCAGGGGGTTGTTAAGGCGAAAAACCACGAGGCGCACTTGCCGGAGAGTGGGGGGAGGGGAAGCCTCATGCCTAGTACCTGGGGGGGGGGGAGCGTACCCCGCGTCCTGTGAGGTCCCAATTCCAGGAGAGGCCGTGTTTCCACAGGGCATGGGGAGGCAAGAGCAAGTAGCTGTCCACTGGTGATGAACGGGGGTCGGGAGAAACCACTCACAGTGAAGCCGGCTTCATCACCAAAGCAGGATGCATAACAGTAATCGGTGCACCTCCGGACAGTAGCAGTAATCTTAAGGAAGTAATCTTCACAGCGTGGGGGCCCGTCTCCTGCTGGGTGTCTCCAGCAATGAGGGCAAGCACAGAGAACCAGTGCACCAGCCGAGAGCGCAGATGGAGAAGTGAGTGCCTTGCAATGCGCGCTCAGATGGGGTCCAGAGTGGTGGGTCTTGGCGTCGTTACAAGTCTCAATAGTTTCAGAGAGTCTCCCACCTTTCAGCCAGCTGAAGCAGGTTGAGAGGTAAAGGTGGGCCGGATGGCGAGGCCGTAGGCGTGGTAGCTCCGTTTCAGGGCAAGAGAAACTGCATCAGTAGTTACAGTATGGCGGTCCCCGGCGGTAGGCCCAAAGCTGGGGACTCACGTAGGTGTTTGCGCCGGGTGGGTGGGGGAGGCCGTTATACACTGCACAGCGCCGCACCTGTGGGGGCTATCAAGGCGTGGGTGGGCGGTAAAGGTGGGGAATCGCCTCCCCGAGACTCGGCGGTGCAGTATGCAGGAACTTAGGAACTTCCGGCTTGTGGGGCAAGTCCGGAGTGCAGCGCAGGACGGGAGATGGCTGCGGCCGCCATCTTGGACCGAGGAAGGTCCGATCGCCGGGATCTGGTGGCAGCAATTAGGGCGACCCAGCGGGCATCAGAGATAGGCGGGAGCACCCAGTGAGGCAGCGATGTATACTCAATGGACCCTGGGCATGAAGGAGGCACTAGCGCAGAATCAAAGGCAGTGAAGCAGCGAGGGTCGAGGAGCCGCCTCAAAGTGTGACCATTTCCCTCGGCTGCAAGCCACGCCCCACTTGTTAGCATTTAAGGCTACATTTGAGCCAAGCTTTCAGTTTTTCAATATGCCGGGTCTTGCAATCCCTGGTTGTATGAAGTCATGTGCACGTTATGACTTGCACATTGACTACAAAGGGATTCCGTATTTCCCTGCGGCACGCTACACAGGGGACACTGATGCTGCCAGTGCATCCCCGTTTAGAGTAAGTTTCTTTTGAGGTGCAGACAGAGATTAGAGAGTGCTGCCGGCACACTATGAATAATGATTAACTGTTTCCCTCAGTATTTCCCCTTAGTGACTTTCCGTCAAGTGGTCACGTCAACCAGGGTGAGTCCGCTGCTTAGGAGTCTTCAATTATATTTATTGTTTATACACCTAATTTAGGGGCCTATTAGGATGGCGAGGAGGAGGGACCGTCCGCAGGGGCAGCGGCGGTCCCTACGTGCTGATTAGAATGTGACCGCCACCCTGGCGGTCACGTCCTGTATATTTAACATTGCGGCGGGTGCTGCTTGAAGCAGCACCCGCCGCAATGTTAAAACAACATGTTTTCCTTTGCGTGCACGAAGCTGCAGGCACCGTGTGGTGCCTGCCACTTCGTGCACACAAAGGCAGGGGGGTACCATAGGTACCCCCCATGTGCACCCCCCACCCCCTCTTCACCCTTGGGGGCCCGTTGAAGTCCGAATGCCTTTCCACAGCAGAAATGCCGCCGTGGAAAGGCATAGGACCGCCGACATCCTAATATGGCTGGCGGTGTCTGATAGACACCGCCAGCCCTGTTAGAGCTTTTCCGCCGCGGTCGGAAGGCAACCGCAGCGGAAAAGCAGCGGACGGAAAAAAGATCCCCCAGCCAACCTAATCTGGCGGGGGGTCTTTTTTCAGTCCACAGCGGTTAATCTGCATCCTCCGGGCCAGCGGTGGCTTCCGCCGGCCCGGAGGATGCAGATTAACCGCAATCCTAATGAGCCCCTTAATGCAGTTGTGTCTTCATTACAGGGCTGCTTACACACTGCTCATAACGATTAACTGTTACTGTGCACATTTCACCTGAGTGAACCTCCGTCAAGCGGTGTCTTTAATCGGGGTGAGTCCACTCTCTAGGAGTCTTTAATAACACTGGTTTCTAGATACCTATTTTAATGCAGTCTTGTCTGCATCACAGGACACCAGGTTCTATGCGAAAAGCAAGAATAATTGTTCTATAACCTGCAATCTTGGAAATAGTGGGTATTTACATCTTCTGGCTAATGTTGTAGTCGTAATCACTAGCACCCAAACGCAGTGTCTGCATTCATTTACCACTTTGCCTTCTTTGATATTTTTAACTATATCCAGTTTGTCTCTTATGCAAACGGAGAGAGAATCAAGATTTGTAGTCTGCTGCCAGTTATTTATGCCCTAAGAGGGCGCACCGATAATCTACAGGAGCACCTTATTATTTATTCTTTGAAACATGCAAAAAAGCAAAATATGAATATTTGTGCCATTTTGGCCTATAGTTTAAATAAACTGATGCACTAATCGCATAGTTGAAATAAAATCTGTTTAAACGTTTTTACAACACGATTGCCGTGGAAGTCCAAGGCTACACTTCCCCGTGGGGACCACCTGTCCTGCACAAACAGAGGCACCCTCTAACAAGGAGAGGAGGATAGTGCCTTAAAGAGCATTTCTCTGGGCCATCATTTAGTAAAACATGGTGCATGCATGATAATAGTTAAACTAGGAAGCCATTCCTGAACTTAGCAAACGTTTGTTAAATACATTTTTCCATTATCGCATGAGCAGACGCACATGCTTATATCTGCTCATGTGAAAATCTCCTTAGTGACTGCCAATTCAGTTTCCCCACACCCCATCTTATTTACTATCTTGCAAAATGTTTTACTCCTGCCCTTAACTCAAGAAAATGTCCAAACCTTCCAGTTTGGGAACAGATTGGAGAGGAATTGGTGAATACCGTTAAACATTTAAGTTTGTGGGTGTGCACATATTCACTTAGCGTTCCAACCCGGGAATTACTCCTTTCGAATTTCTTCCAGCCACTGTATGTAGACTTGTAGAAAGATGGCAAAATCAGAACCTTGCTCAAATCCAAACCCTGATACATGAGCCCTGGCATTATCTTAGAGGCTATTATCAGAGCTGTTATATAATGAAAACTCTTCC
Organism: Lissotriton vulgaris; assembly: GCF_964263255.1. NCBI lineage: Eukaryota > Metazoa > Chordata > Amphibia > Caudata > Salamandridae > Lissotriton > Lissotriton vulgaris. Next base: position 781,835,019 of record NC_141687.1, on the reverse strand, counting down.
ATAATTTGTCACTAAATACATGTTACCAGAAGATACATGTGGATATTTTACAAGACAAGTACATTTTAGAAGCATCCAGTTCCTTGGACAGATGGATGGTTCATAAAATTCAAATCAAAGTCTACACCTGTGATGCACAATCTAGAAGATCCCATTGATATACTTGTTTATAGATTAGTCAAGCACATAATTGTGAATTGTGCTTCTTAACTGGAAATGCTTGCTTGACACTGTGCACTCACATTTATAATGCTTTGTGTGGGAAAATGTATAATCACTGATGCGTCTTAACGTAGCTCATGTCAGCTTACTATAAATTCAATGTGTTTATGCAGACACATCTATCATGCCTTCGTTTGTGAAATTTGCCTTTAAAGATACAGGTATTTGGAAGAAAATGTTGATCCACCATATTATATGATCACTGCTTTAAATTAGCCATAATCTGAAGATGGAGGTGGCATTAGACGAACACTGCTGCAGGTCACGACTGCATGCAAAATGAAGATGTGTGTGCTTGTACAGTGTTTTACACACAATTAACGTTGAATGATAATCTCTCTCTCAAAATTATCGGTTTCAGTCACCCACGTTCTGTCACGTCATGTTGATTGCATCTGCATTCACTTTTTATTGATTCATTCATACACCATCCTCCTGTGCACAACATAAACGTCAATTCTCTTCGGTGTCCGAATGACCAAAGTCTATCTGTGAATATGAATGTGCCTCGGTAACTTCTCTACAGCTCTGCCACCACTTCATACTGGTGAAATGTGACGCTGTCACTCACAGTACTACAGCAGCTGCTACACCAATGGCAAAAACCTATTGTTTACATATTCCACTGCGCTCTTAACAGGTCGCTCGGGTGCATTTGTTCTGGATAAACTTGCTTTATAAGAAACAAAGGAATGCCAATTTGCTCCCTATAAATCCAATATAAACACACCACTTAAGGTCATTAATAAATACAGTCAATCAGTATACATATAATGATTTTAACTCACAGATTTCTATAGTGAAGTTTTTTAATTTCCAGATAGTGATATTTTTTTCTTTTTATATTTGGATATTGTACCAATTATTTGTGGCTCAAGAAAGTACAAGCAATAAATAAAGATGCCTCTGAATTCTGCATTTATCTTGTCACATTTGCTGCACCTCAAGGACAGAGGTCAAATGTCAGGCTGTGTCTTCTGACCAATTGTTTTAACATGTGGATTAGTGTTTATAAACACCTCTCACTTTGTATTCAGAGTAAGAAAAGTAAAGTGAATTATGTGACAACCTTGATGGGGTGCAGATGTGTAAAAGGAAAGGCTGTAGGGTATCATTATTTGTAACGCACAACAACATGGAAATACCTACAAAACTGTACAGCTGCATCAGTTAGGAAAGCAAAAATTAAACAATAGGATCAAAACAATTTAAGGCACTTTACTTGGTGATGCACAAATGATAAATAAGTACTGAAACCCGTTTTCCGCACAAGATCATTTGTGTGCATTATAGTTTTATTAGAAAAACTGTATGTCTGTGCCAATTTAATGGCAACATCGCCCGACTCATGTCCATTAAAGCTAGATGGGTCACAAAAATGTGTTGTTCAAAAAATTGGGTGGTAGTTCTAAAAAGTTTTGGAACCACTGTTATAGGTCCACAACCCAAATAAATTGCATTAAAAGTGAACACAGTTTTTTTTCCTTTTGGTTATATAAAGTAACATTTATATAATCTGATTAGTTATGCCTTTCATACTTTTCACATGCTTCTACTTAATGATTTTCCCAGGCTGCTCAACTGAAAATGGCAGAAATCAACATGGATAGGAGTTTCCATGTTTTGATAGAGATCCTCACAATTTAGCGATTCCAAGTGCAGGATACGCCTGCGGATGTCCGCACAAGCAAAAGCCCCACTACGTCAAAATGGCGGCAGTCATGCTGAGATAGGCTTCTACTGTTCTCAGTGGTCATTAGCAGTCCCCTGTTGTACACCAGCTGCACTCAGCTGCTCAGTGCTTAGCTTTCACTGTGGCCTCTGTAAAGAGGTGCATTAATTCAGGGACAGCATTCCTTAACCGTTGCAAGCCTAGCTCTTGAAATTAAAATATGGGAGTGCAGATACTTAGTAACCCAGAGTACCAGTGTACTACTGAGACGTGCTGATACTCATTCATTAAAGGTATTGCACATCCTGAGATGCAGCAGCTCTTAACCTGGTGGTCCAGGCCCGTGTAACGCCCCAACGCCTACACAGGAGTCCCTCACAGCTTAGAAAATAATATATTATTAAAGCAGCAAAACGAACAATTTTAACTTTAAATTGTTCTGTAAATGTGATGGAATTTGAATTGGAGGCTAAAAATTAAGTTGCCATCATCAGATTCGTGGGAGAAGTGCCAATGCATCAAACAGAAATATTATACACAATGGGTGGGCTCAATTGCATTTAGAAAAGCTCCAACCTTCCATTCAAATTTAGTTTTTTATCTTTGTTTATGAACTAAGTAAAATATTTAATCATTTGTGAATTTGTTTGAAGAATAGTTGTTTTCATAATTGTGTGTATTGTTTTACAGTTCAAATTTTGGAAATTACATAAGCAGGGGACCCTGGATTATAAGAAAGACTCAGTGGGGGTCCTAGCATTCCAATAATGATACATAGGAGGTCCAAGACTTTACTAATCATTAAGTGGGGGTCCACAGAAATCAAAAGGTTAAGAACCACTGATTTAGTATACAGTGCTCATTTGTACTTACCACAATGAAAAGGGGGGGGCCCTTGCCCCCCCCGTCCGCATGGCGGTGCGGCGATCCCCTCTCCCCTTGCCTCCCGGTGGTGTGGGGGCGTGATCTCCCGGCATCCAATTATTACGCGGGAGATGTGCGCCACACCACCGGTGGCTGGCGCCCAATCCCTGATCCGGAAGGCGTGGTGCAGTCTTCCAGGTCAGAGGGGCGGGCGGCGAGGGGCGGGGGAGGGGGCGGCCCACCCTCTCCCCGCGTCCCCAGGAATAAAGGAGGGGGGAGCGCTCAGTTGGCCCTTCTTGTCGCCTGACGCTCCCCCACACTGGTCGTGCCCCGCGCTCGGACCTCCTAATTTTTCCCACCCACCATCCCTGGAACAAAGCTGTGTTGTGCATTATGTATACCTGTTTTGTTATTAATTAAGTTGTTTCCCTTTTAGGATGTATAATTGAAGCATAAATGTCGGTTAGAATGTTTGGTGTATACTGTAATAGTGCATATCTTTCGTGTACTAAGTATTGGCTTCCCGTTTGGGGAGAAGTGTTAATATGTAAATAATGTTTGCTATTTTGTTTAGGCCTTTTTTACCATAGTAGCCCAATGATGGTATGTCATGACATGTTGATGTAGATAGTGTAGCTGTCCTTTAGTTCCTTTTTTCCACAGGTCGTCGTATTTATTAGGGTATTGGACATGCGGTAAGGTCATGACCGGTGAGCAGCTATTTTAAGGTCTGAGAGGGCAGCATCATCCTTTGGAGGTGTCCGCCCAGGGGGAGGAGGGGTCACTGGCCCCTCCTAGAACTTCAGGGGCAGCTGGTGACGCGAGTTAGGGCCCTCCTTCAGTGTTTAATGGAGTTCACGGGGTGGACCGAGTAATTAACGGGCTCGGCTGCATGGGTGGACCGAGTAATTAATGGGCTCGGCTGCATGGGTGGACTGAGTAATTAACGGGCTCGGCTGCACGGGTGGACCGGGTAATTAACGGGCCCGGCTGCGCATGCGCACCTGCGGTAAGGGCGCAGCTTGTAAGACCTGACACTGGTTAGCGACCTTGCCATATGGCCATAAATGTTAGTATGCAAAAAATTTCAGATGAGGATGTTAGATTCGGTTAGGAAACAAGCTGTATTAGAATCTTGTTAAGGTTAGCCGATCACACTTGTCGATGTGAATGTATCTAAATGTTCCTGAATATTTTTGCATAAAATGTGTATATTTTGTTTAACAATGTTATTATTTTGTATCTTAATAAATACGGCCAGGGGGTCTTGCGATCCCCCGCCTTCCAAAGACAAGTCATGTTCCGTGTCGATGTGTTCTGGGTTGATGTGGGTATACAGGGAGAGGGCCGGTAGCCGTCACTGACCATGTGCCCAAGTATGGTATATACTCACAATGCCAACTCAAGATGTCCTACTTCGTTCATATTGTGACTGACACTACTGAAAAGGAAATAGGTGTATTTATTGAGGTGCCCATTACTTAGCTGTTGCAAGTTCCAATTGTAACCATTTAAAAAAACACAATTGAATATGACCATGGTCCTAGCCATGGGTGAGCCTTATTACTTCAAGGAAACTGTCACTGTTGCACATGGGATGGGTGTGTCACTTGCAGGATGGCTTTTCCATATGCTTTTCAAACAGCAAAAAATGCTGGTAAATGTTGAATCTTTATTCTACTACAGAGAAAGCTCAGCCCACACAAAATTGCCTTTTTTTTAAAGTACGCTATTACAGATGGAAAACAAAATCATATCATTTAACCCATCACTTGAACTAAACTGATTTTTGTTGGCATTGAAAAGTAGCTGTAACCCATACCACCCAGTCAACGTTTCTGCAGAGCTCTGCACTTCTTCAGGATGGTGCAAATAAATTAATGAAATGAGTTCACAAGGAGGAAAAAACAAGCTTTGGCAATTCCAATTGGTATGGCATTTTGGTTTTTCTGATGCTGTTCACGACATCACTTCTTTTCATACATATATTTTTACGTTGTTCGAAGCTTAAGTCTGTTTTGAGCACCTGTTCCGAAAATGTGTTCCATGCTCTAATTCCAGTCCCTGATATCAGATTAGTTAACACAAAGCAGGTCAAATGCTGTTTTAATCACTTTTGGCTCTATGCATTGTGTTGACATAGTGAACAACTGTACGATGTGCGACATATTGTGGGAAAAGGTGCTACAGTTTCAGAAAAATGAACATACTTTTTTTACTTTACATTGATGGTCTTTGTTGACCCTGCTATTGAATAACGCTATTGGCATCATGAAACTTCATGGGAAACCGTTTTGTTTTTATTGGTGTCAGATGCAACCTCTATTGGTGCTATTGATTGTTCACTTAATCACCTTGTTGATTTTTAGGCCTCACCTGAGGGACGGTGCATGCACTGTCACTTGAGAAGATGTATTGTTTATATTTTAAAAATACTTCTTAAAAGGGGCTTGTAGTCCACGCACTATTTACCATTGGTTGGTTTCATTTGCAACCTTATTTTCTTCCTTTTCAATGGTGAGCTCAGATCTGCAATAGTAGAAAAACAGAGGGAGAAGGAGGATAAACAAAACTAGGTCGGCCTCCAAATAAATGTTGCAAAAGATCAGGAACCCGGAGTAATGGATTCAGAGACCTAGTTTGTGTGTTATGGTCACTGCATGAATAATATCAGTGCATACCAAAAGAAGAAAGAAAAATTTCTTTCTAGAGTCCCCTCACTCACCGGGGTTTCCCCACGGTGACATGCTTCATCATTGGGGCCATCCCAGTTCTCTACGAAAAGGGGCGTGCTGCGACTAGCGAACTACGCAGGAGCACTTTATTTGTGAATAGACTATGTGTGGTGTAAAGTGATGTGGTGGTTGAGTGGGTGTAAGTGAATTAAAAATACTGTGCTAGTGGGCCTCAACAATTTTATTCTGCTCCTAGTATGGTATATTAAAATGGGGGTGACACTGCTATTTAACCGTAAGTAGGGTCAAATCAGTGTTTTTGGTCGACATGTTTCAAGCTCCCCATGCTTTTCGTCAGGACCATACAGGGACCAGCCCTGTATTTACCACTCCTATATTCTAATGAATAGGATAAATGAAAATACTGCTTCTAACGCTGTTAAATTTAAAACATGCGTATTATACATACGATTTGTACTTTCTCGATGTTTATATATTGGTGCTTAACAGCACTTCATGGTCTCTGGTGGGGGCGGGATCACCTCATGGAAGCAATGTTCCTTATCAGCGAAACCGCACCGTGTTACCTACTCGTTCCCCTCCGGACCGCATATTGGTATGCGGTCCGGAGGGGAACGAGTAGGTAAATTTAACAGCGCTGAACCCTCAAGTCACCCTCACCCCACTTTACCTCTACACACTCCTGAAGCCTCAAATCACCCTCACCTCCCTTTATCTCTACCCATCCCTGAACCCTGAAATCCCCCTGCCTAACGTTACCTGTACCCACCCTGAACCCTCAAGTGACCCTCACCTTCCTTTACCTCTATCCACTTTAACCCTCAAGACCCCCTCACTTCCCTTTACCTCTACCCAGCACGAACCCTCAGGTCCCCCTCACCTCCCTTTACTTCAGGCCATTCCTTAAATCCCCAAGTTACCCTCACCAGTCACCCCCTTCTTTCTTTACCTTTACCCACACCTGAACCTTCGAGTCACCCTCGCCTAAAGTTACCATCACCATCACCGTCCTGTACCCACCCGAACCCTCATCGCTCTTGCCTACTATCTCTACCTACCCCTGAACTCTCGTCACACTCACCTTCATTTACCTCTACTTACCCATAAACCCTAAAGTCACCCTCACCTCCCTGTACCTCTACCACTCGACTCCCTCAAGTCACCCTCACCTCCCTTTACCTCTACCCACCCAATTACCTTAACGTCATGCTCCCCTCACTTTATCTCTACCCAACCCATAACCCTCAAGTCACCGCCACCTCTCTTCCCTCTACTCACCCGAGCCCTCAAGTCACCCTCACCTCGCTGTACCTCAACCCATAACCCTCAAATCACCCTCATTCCCCATTACTTCTCCCAAACCCTGAGCCCTAAAGTCATCCTCACCTCCCTTTATCTCTACGCGCCCCGAACACTTGTTACCCTCACCTCCCTTAACCCACCCAAGTCCTCATGTCACCCTACCCTCCCTTTACCTCTCCCTGCCAGAGCCCTCAAGTCACCCTAACCTCCCTTTATCTGTGCAAATCCCTAAAAGTTATAATCCGTTTTTTAAATAATAAAAAAGTATGTTATTTTAAAAAGACATACTGGCATGTTACTTAACTGCATGGTAACCGCTGCTTCCTCTCAGGCTAGGACATATCCTAGCCCCTTCCTTAAACACTCTCCTGCCATATTATCTGTAGGGTGTTACTAGCCCTTGTGAACTTACTTAGTGTTCACATTAATTGTGCGTCACTGTATTTTGTGCAAAACTCGTAGTCCCGATGATGGCCCTGGTCAACTTTACCGCTGGACTGAAACGTCGACCGTTTTCCAATTGAGATGTACTGCCATAATCTATACTACTATTATAAAGAGAGAACACAAACCTTTGAGCCAGGTAAACTCGAAAAGTACACCATCAATCAAAACACCCAAGACATCGTTGAAAACCTCAGGGCAAGCAGAAGGACATAGGCTTTTAAAAATAAAAAATATATGTTGTTTAAAAAATGTCGAAATAAAAATAAAGTAGTCCCTTGCAAGTAGCGCCGGCCGCGACGTCTGCGTGATGACATCATTTGCGTTTGCGCTCCCTGGCAACACTTCCAGAAATGGCGCCGAAGATCGTGACCTGCTGTGAGGATTGCCGCGGCCCTGCTTGCTGCTGTGCGAAGTGGTGGCCTGTGCGGGCGGGGCGCCTGGAGCGGGACCGGCGGCTGAGGTAAGGATCTCCAGGACACGGGCGGGAGGGGGCTGGGGCGTGAGGGGGCGGGAGGGGGCCGGGGGCAGAAGTGCACGCAAGCCTCAAATGCTACTCCCAGCCCCTTTCTGCCCCAGGCAACGCTGGGGCGGGCTGCTAGTCTTACTATAAAACTGTTTATTTTAGATGTTTTGAGTTCTTGGACCCAACTATTTGTTCAGTACCGTTGTTGAATCATAGGCAGCCATCTACTATGCATATGTTGGTTCTTAGGGTTACTGAGTTGACTCTGTAGATTGTTAATAGCCTAAATGTTTTGGGGGCACTGTTGGTTGTCTTCTGCCCTTCAGTATGTTTGGTGGGCACCTTTGCCAGTTTGCCCCCTCCATTCCCTCCCCACCAAAACCGTATACTTTATGTCTTGCCTGAGACAACACAAACACTGTCACTTGCAAATCATTTTGTTTAGTTGCAGGGGCACTGTGTACCATTGGATGGCTTCATCGTTACTTTCATTTACTTGCTTTTCTTTGATCATCAAGTGCCGGTCACTGCTTTTTATGGGTTTGTCCCTAACCTGGGCATGGTCCAAAAACTGCTTCACATGCCCAGTGTCCTTCCACTTAACTTTTTTTTCCTTTTACTCTTACCTGATCACACTCCACTCCCGCATGGTTGCTTGCCATGCATTCCCACTCTTTACCTGTATTGTTTCTTTTCTGATCCACACTCTCCATTGTTGCTTGTCCGGTCCACCCCCATGGCCCACAGTCTCCTTTGTTGCCTGCCTCCTGTCCCGCTAGAAATAAAATGCACCCAAAAGTCACGTCAACAAGTTTCAAGATGCTACAAAGATGCAGACAGAGCTGTGTGCCCTGCTCTGCATAGCCTTTTTATCAGTATCTTCCTGTGGGGACAACACAGTGAACTTCAGTTTGCTCCTAAGATAAGTAAACTGATCTTTTTTGTCAAAGTGACTATTTGCCGCGCTTATTTCATGACTAGAAGATATTGCCAAAGCCAATAGCTCTCTCCTATGTGAGATTTATTGACTTTGCCAATGCTTGGTATCAGAGCTGTACTCTCATTCCTAAGCTAAGTTAAAGATGGTCATTATAGGTGCATGATGCACTTTGAAGTGTCTTAACAACAATGATGGTAACTTTCTTCAATGGTATCCACCTTCTTTTTTTTAAAGAACTTGTGACTCACAGTTGCAGATTAAGAAAGCAGAGGCTGCATTTTCCCGAGCAGCAAGTGATGTTCTATGGGTTGCCTGGCAACATAATAGCCTTGCGATGAAAATCTATCCAACTAAAGTTATTGGCAGAACTAAAGGCATACATGGTGTTAGATCATACACCCACTAGTAATATTATGCCGTTAGTTTTTCTCTGCTTAATTATTATCTGACAGTATGAAGGTGATTGGTCCTTTAAAAGAGGCATGGGTATTTGTAGTGAATAAGTACACAAATATGGTCCAGAATGTAATTTATGTCCTCGAGTGAACAAGCAGGAGTAACACGATCCTTCCAGTGCAGCTCCAATCAGCAACTGCTTATAGAGAACTCCCCGACATTAAGGAACAAAGAACACATACAAATAATAACACTCCCCGAGCCCATAGCGCGAGCGTGTGTTAAAGAACACAAACCAACACGAACCCACAACACATCCCCTTCTTTTAAAAACAAAGACAACAGTAAATACAATGCTAATAATACAATAGCACACAACCCTCTTCTTAACACAGAAATAAAAACGAAAACCTGAAAATTCCTATTTACATCCTTCAACAATAAAATCCTTTAACCAGGAGGGTGGTTTCTCAACTCTCCTACTTGTCCTATCCTCATCCACCTTAGAATGAGACACGTCCATATGCTGAAGTTCGTCAACACACTCTTGTGAGTCCTCCATTGCAACAGCATTGCATAAAAATCAATAGAACAGTTTTCAACTCCAAAAGAAGAACTGAAACCATTGATACCAGCATCCTAGTCACTCAACGAAGGAGGAATAGATTTGATCCCAACCGCTGCATCCTCTTGAATTTGAACTTCTTCCAAAATGTCATCAAGACCATCATCTAAATTTCTAACATTAGCCATTCCATCACAGCTTGCATCCTTGTTGTACAACTCTACATGCTTGATATTCCATACCTTGCCACTGCTTAAGCGAACAGCATTGTGCAAACCTTCAACCACCTCTTCAGGTTCATAAAATGCACTCTCTCCTTTTGTTATGAACCCGGGTTTCAGTATGTGTACCCAATCACCAATCTTGACATTAACTTGTTTAGTACTGTTCTTGATATCGTAATAGTTCTTGCTTTTTTGGTGCATATTGGTCATGGTATATCTAAATGTTTCCAAAGACCAGGGTTCTACACAAGAGTTAAATAACCAACCAGGGACTCTTGGATTTAGGCCCCTCATAATCATAAATGCAGATAACCCAGTAGCTTATTTTCTGGTAATTCTGTATGCCCATACAGCCTTAAGCAAATGAACTTCCCAATCTTTGTTACAGGCACAAGCAGACTGGATTACACCCTTAAAGACACGGTTGAATCTCTCAACCATGCCATTGCCACTTGGATTATAAAGAGATGTGATTGTAATGCAACTTCAATCCTGCTACAATATTGCTTAAATGCACAGGACTGAAACTCCGCTGTCACTCAAAATTGAGGCGGGAATCCCTTCCAGACTAAATATCTTGTCCAAAAACAACAAAATACCCTTGGTGTCTGCTTTCTGCACCACTTCGACTACTGGCTGTCTTGAAAAAAGATCAATTAACACAATGATGTACATCTGTAATGGGCCAATTGGTCCCATGATATCAATAGCAATAGATTAAAATCGATTCTTTGGGAAAGTGCCCTCACTCATGGGAGGTCTTAAATTCTGTAGGGACTTGTCTGCTTTGGAACAATCTAAATACTCTCTCACCATGCGCTCAGGGCCGAATCAAATCCCGGCCACCAAAACAACTTCTTGACCACAGATTTGGTACGGCCAGTGCCAAAATGACCCTCATGACATAATTGCTAAATGTTATTGTGTAAGCACAAAGGAGGAATAATTCTTTCTCCTTTCAACAGCCTGCTTCCATCAACTGAAAGTTCTGACCTAATTTCCTCAATGGTCTGATGCTAACAGGTAAGTTCCTTTTATTGGGCCATTGGCTACGAACAAATGAGGTAACCTCTTGAAAAAGGGCATCCTCTTTACACTCCTCTGTGTCCTCCTTCTTCACTGCGGGATAACCCACATCATGAACCAAAGCGATCTGGCAATCATTTCACTTCTCATCTTCACTTTTCTCTAGTGTCGTAGGCATATGGGATAGACAGTCAGCTACTACATTGACTTTTCCAGGCCATACATGATCTTATATCTAAAATCCTGCATCTGCATGGAAATAAGAGCTATTCTGGCTGATGCATTTACGGTCACTTCTGTGGTTAGCAATTTGATCAACGGTTTATGAACACATTGTATCTTAACAGTTCTCCCCCAAATAAATGTCCAAAAATGTTCTAGTGCCCAAGCGCACTCTAAAGTCTCTTTTTCAATTGGGTGATACTTTTCTTTGTTTAGAGACAAGGATCAAGAAGCAAAAGCTATTACGTATTCCACACCTTGTTTATCCATTTGGGACAGCATTGCACCAAAACTCCTACTGCTTGCATCAGTAGCAATAATACAATCAAGCATAGGGTCAAAACTCTGTAACCTGAAAGCTTTAGAAATGGCATCCTTAATGATTTTAACACCTTGGCTGCTAAGGGGTTTTCCTGCTGGGTGCTGGATTCCCAGATTTACCATTGTTCATGACAAGGTCAACTCGTCATAAGCACAGGGCAGGTAAAACCCATGACGAGTTGACCTTGTCATGAGCATGGAAGTGGTTAAAATTATTGTCACACTGTTGTGACCATACAAATTTACACCCTTGTTTCTACCACTGTCGGATATAATACCATTTCTTTGCAAATTTGGCACAATATTCAGCTAACCCAAGAAAAGATCATACATCATTCTTGGAATTAGGAGTAGCAGCATTCTTACTGGCTTGAACCAATCATGGTGTGGGTTTAACTCCTGACTCAACAATTATATGACCTAAATACATAACACTCTTTTTTGCAAATTTGCATTTTTCAAACTCTACTGTAAGCCCCTTACTGGTAAGAATAGATAGAGCTTTCATTAACTTGGCATCATGTTCTTCCTTACTCCTTCCAAAGACCAAAATGTAGTCTTGGAAAAACATCAGTTTTTTTCCTTGCAGAGCAGATTAAACATCAAATGCTGGAACACAGCTGAAGCAGAAGCGAGCCCAAAAGGCATCTGCTTATATTGAAAACATCCATCTGGAGTAATGAAAGCAGTGTATTTCCTAGCATCAGGAGTCAAAGAAACCTGAGGCAAGCGGAGGATAACTCCATGGTAGAAAACCATAGAGCATCCTTGAGTAAAGTCACCATCTTGTTAATTTTTGGAAGTGGAAACTTATCAACAATATTATTGTTATTCAAATAGCGTAAATCCACAGATAATCTAATCTTTCCATTGTTACGCCTAGCAATAACAACCGGAGAAATCCACTCTGATACTTCTACCAGTTCAATCACTCCAGTTTCCACCAATCTTTCTAACTCTCTTCATAGCTCCTCTTGTACTGCAATGGGTGAGCTTCTAACTTTGTGGACAGGCATCTTCCTTTGCACGGATTCTATGTTCAAACTCCACTAATTTCCCCAAGGTTTTGCTAAATACCGCTGGGAATTCTTTCTGTACGTCATCACCCACAGACGTGCCATCATCAAAAATTAGGACTTGTTCTGTGTTATCAAAAATCTTGGAGTGGGGGCACTAGAGAGCCCAAGGAAAGATGGCCACACGGTCTTGAGGCTCTGCCGGTCGGTTGAATTAATCTGTCTTTAATCCATCCATATACAACCATAAAGATACTGAAAGGGCAACGGAGTCTTGGTGAAAACAATATACGGTCACTGGGACTCGTATTTTCCACAGTGGAATGCGACATCGCTGCTGAAATGGTCCAAGCCCTATAAGCGTGTGGCATGGGCTGGGAACACTCAGTATGCGGCCGTGGAGAGACCAGAGTGGGGGATTGAAGCAGCGGGACGCGGTGAGAGCTAAATACCAGACCTGAGGGCAGGAGCTGCGGCTCAGCAGCTCCACTCCTGAGGGCACGAATAGGACTGACAGCATACGATAAGACCCTGCAGCGTTGGCGAAGGAGGAGAGCATAAACGAGGCCGGCCGTGGCTAAAGGGAGTAGGTGGTGAGAGGCGGGCGAAGAGCGCTGTGGATCTGTGGCGCACATTGGGGTCCGAACGGCCAATGTGGAGGGGCTGCCCCCGGACCAGGCCAGCCCTTGGAGGTGAGACAGCTACATGTAGCAGCGGAGCGAAAAGCAGGGCCAGAAGCTGCAAGTGAATGCAGAGACTGGGCCTGACAGGCTTGGGGACGACTGCAGCAGAGTACGAGTGGAGAATGGCGGATAAATAGTAAAGCAGCCCTCCAGAATTAAGGAAATCAGAGGGACATGGGTGAACGTGGAGAATACACATAGCCTGCCACGGCGCATTGGGGGAGGTCAGCAAGGAGCAGCCATAGTGTGCTGAGTCCCCAAGTGCACATTGGCTGCGGCTAAGACACCGAAGGACGGCTGCTGGAGGCCAGTGGAGGGAGGAGGACTGCAAAGATCGATGCCGTGACACACGGGGCAGGAGGCTGCAGGTGGTTTCAGGACTGGGTCCCGACCGGATTGTAATATCCATAGTGGAACTCATGAGGCGGATGGCGGGAAGAGAGTAAACCTGCCCACCTAATCGAAAGAATTCAGGTGAACAGTTCCGACCTCAAAGCAGAAGCGGGGGGTGGGGGGGAAGAACAGTGAAATATCTCTGGTGCTGCTGGGGAAGCCCACCATCAGCACTGGAAAAAGCACAAAGCAACACCCATCGCTGAGCTAAAATGAGAGGGAAAGGCCAACGCACGTGCAAAGGCAGACGGTGAACTAACAAGTGACATAAACACAAAGCAAGGATTACGGCGCATTACAAACAGGCCCGGTTCTAGAGGGTGGGCCGGGTGGGCCAGGCCCACCCAAACATGAGCCTGGCCCACCTAAACACGAATCTTGGCCTTTGCAGCGACGTCAAGAAGGCAACAGAAAATTTGCACTATAATTTAAAACGTTCCTCTGAACGTAATTTATCATCTCCTTCTAGGAGTTGCATGATTGGGCCTTGGCGCTCTCTCAGGCACCCCCAATCACCCATCTCCTTTGGAAAGGTGAGTTGTGTCCCCGCCCACTTGTGGTAGAATAGGGACATGGTGAAGGGGACAAATCCCTTCTTTGGCACCAGGTGACCTTTGCGTGCTGCATGGATATTTCCTTCTTTACAGCTGGAGAAAAGGAGTTTGTTTATCCTGATTCACCTTTCCTGACCCCCTTCAGCTGCTTATCAGATCGGGCTGTGAGACAGATTTCCAACCCAGGGTAAGAGAATGTGTGGCTATTTTGTTTTTAAAAAAACCTGCAAAGGCCCAACAAGATACATACTTCAAGTATGCTCCGAGAATGTGTGGCTATTTTCATATTTTTAAAATCTGTGAGGGCCCAGCAAGACACATACTTTGTGTATGCCGTGTATATTTCACTTAAATTACTTGTATCATTTTCATGACTGGCTCTGCCACAAATGCAAGACAACAGTACAAATGTCCAGATAACTTTGGTGATTAATGGTCCTGCTGGATAGAAATCTTTTGTCTGTTTGTAGTTTTGGGATGCAGATAAACTGTAGTTTATGTGGATAGCTCAGTGGGTTACTGCCTTTGTCACAGAGATCCTTTAGTTACCTGCAGGTCAGAAGTTACAGATCTAACATAGGACAGTGACATATGAACTGTATTCTAAGAGCTGCATACAAACCTGAATGATATAATTAGAAAGTTTTTTGTGTATTGCGATATAGTTAGAATGTCCCCACTCTTTCATTATTCTAATGTTGCTATAAAGAGTTCGTTTTGGCAGATGTACATAATTAAACAGTAAAGACAAACCCTAACCACTGGGGTATGCTTTAAATCCTGAGTTTGTGCTTCTCCAGACCTATCCCTCTTAACACATACTACCCACCAGTATGGCTGACATGTGAATCCTACACCTGGTAATCCTCATTGGCTTATGTGACATTCCCTATAGGCTGATTTACATATTTGTATGATTAATTGTCTCTGCATAATGTGTGAATTATATAAAGTACTGTGAAACCCCACACTATGAGTAGCGATATACCACAAATAAAAAGCATATGAGAGTGGCTACGGAGAGATGATGGGCACTGTTGGAGGGTGGCAATAAGGGCATTCGAGGAGGAAGTGAATATGGGGAGAGTCTATGTAGAGATGAGGGCACTGTTGGAGGGTAGCAGTGAGCTAATCAGAGGAGGAGGTCATGGAGGGCTACGCAGAGATGAGGAGTGGTAGTGAGGGAGTCTGAGGAGGGAATCATGAGGGGGAGAGGCCACAGAGAGATGAGGGGCACTGTTGGAGGGTGGTAATGAGGACATCCGGGAAGGAGGTCAATAGGGGAGAGTCTAGGGAGAGATGAGGGGCACTGGTAGAGGGTGGTAGTGTGAGAGTCTGAGGAGGAGGTCATGAGGGAGAAAGGTACGGAGAGATGACGGGCACTGTTGGAGGGTGGTAGTACAGAGAAAGAGGTCAATGGGGGGGCACCAATAAAGACTTCCACACCAGCGCTAAAGCCAACCCTGTCATGGCCTTTCTGTTTTTGTTTATTAAATTAGCATTCGGGTCATTAGGGCCACTGTGGAGCATATTTTAAAGTGTGTGCTAATTATATTTACTGGTATATTTATTGTTTTAAGTTTGAGGGGGATTTTACTCATTTTTTTTACCAGGAATAATGAAAAAGGATCCGGAAGGTGGCTGATATGGGGCTGGGGCCCAAGGTCAGCTGTGAGATAAGGTGCACAAGAGATGGATGGTAGAAAATGGATAATCAGGGCTGGAAGGGAGTGTGCTGCAGAGTCCGGGGTTAGGTGGCGTTAGGAATGAAGAGAGATTCTCTCTGAAGGCTGGCAACGACGGAGGCTGAGTAGTGTTACTTGCCTGATACTCCCACTGCAGAAACCTCCTTTTCACATCAAAGGGAACTTACATGGGATGCATTTTAAAAAAGAAAAATGCCTTCCCAGTGTGTTCTTGTGGTTAGAGTGTTTGCCTTTTATTGCAGTATTATCCATGCACTTGTGTTTGGTACCCTCTTGCAACTTGCACTCACCACTTTGCCCCTGTAACACACGGTTTGCTTCCTCTCACATGTTTTTTACCTTTGATACTTGCACAAGTGCCACCTTTGCCTACGTAACGTTTGTTCTTGTGCCTGAGTGTCTAGCATATATTGCAGTATTATACCTCAAATTATACTTTGCTTTCTCTTGTAGCCTGCACACTTGTCACTTTTTCCTCCTGTGCACTTTTTACTACCTCATGTATTTTTGGTTGCTCACAATTTTTACTACCTCATGTATTTTTGTTTGCTCACAATTATCACTTTACCGTATGTAACGTAACGTTTGCTTTTGCAATCTGTTGTTCGTGTAATGTTCTCAGCTTGTATCATTTCTTTTCCTATTGTGAAGCACTCTGACGCCTTCGGGTAAAGTCCGCGCTATATAAAATTGCATAAATAAATAAATGCATTAAAAAATATTTTCAGATCCTTTCACAAAGGGGAAGGGCTCCCCTGGTGACCCCTTCCTCTTTCAAGTGGATTACTACCTATTTGGAGTAGGAGGTAAACTGCAAGTGTTTTGTGACTTTAATTGTGTTCGCAAAACAATGATGCATACAAATGCGGCTCGTTATTAGGAAGGGTCAACCCTTGTTAATACCGTCTTGCACAATAGCGTTTGTACATGCGAGCAGGGCAGGGCCACATAGGCCCCTGGCCGGGTGGCATACTGACCAATCACAGCGCTGCTTAGAGCATTGTGATTGGCTTAGGGGAGGAAGCCTGGCTGCCTGCTTCCTGTTTTTTTAATGAATATTATTAAATTGAACCCCTCCTCACCAGACCTCTACGCGCGACCCCCCGCCAACCCATTATTCCACGCGTCGCAACTGCCGCAGTGGCCCACCCGAATGCACTCTTGGCCCACCCAAATAAAAATTCCTGGAGCCGGGCCTGATTACAAAACAGCGAGGCTTGATCGGGTACACCGCAGAGCACTACAGCAGTGCGGGTCCTACCATACAGCTGCAATAATAAGCACGCCAAGCTGCGAGAGGCCTGCAGCAGGAGACCTACAACAGCAGAAAGGGATAGCAGGTGGAAAAGATTACTGAGGTGAAATGGGGAAGGAAGAGAAAAACCAGCCACGCCTTACATTTGAGACCAAACAAGAAATGCAGAAGGACCTTGACCACGACTCTGAACAGGGTGGAGCAAGAGCGCTCGAGGCCACGTTGCTAGCGATGCAGCATAGACTGCAATCTATTGATGGCACGATCGATTCTCTGAACTTGAAAATGTACTGTATGGCAGTTAAATTAATAACCAAACATCGAGATTTATAGAGGCTGAGCAAAGAAGTGCTACAACTGAAGACACGCTGCACACTGTAAACGAGAAATGCTCAGGCATGGAGAAAGTCTTACAGGTAATAGAAGCAAAGAACGAAGACTAGGAGGCATGCTCGAAGCGCTACAACCTGCGCATCACTGGTGTCCCAAAATTGGCCAAAGCAGGGCTTAGGGAGCTATAGTAGAGTGAAGTAGTGTGGCTCACTGGTTAGAGGCGGCAGACCCGAGAGCAGAGGACGGCCCGGGACCAGGGTTCGATTCCCGACGCGGCAGGTTTCTGGACCAGGGTCAGCGGACTCGATAATTCTCTCGCCTCGGTGCCCACTCTGATCAGCGATCACACTCGGCAACTCTGGGCATTAGCTTGCCTCATCTTCACTAACGGCCCCACCAGACCGCCGGGGATGCCTGGTCTCACCCTGGAGATACCCATTAAGGGACCATCTCTCAGGGAAGCCAGGAAGGGTTTCGCAGCGGTCGAAGCGCCTTGGGACCCTACGGGTAAGTAGTGCGCTATATAAATGCCAATACATTTACATTTACACATTTACATTTACATTACGTGGAAAAAATGGTCTCTGATGGTGAGACCCCCGCCGCAAGTAGCTCCGTGCCCTATAATCGCCAAATTACTCATCTACCAAGATAGGGATGCTGTGCTATGATTGGCACGTGAGAAGAAAGAGTTGAACTATCAGGGGTCGAAAGTATCCTTTCTTCCAGATTTCACTGTCACTGTGCAAGCAGCAAGAAGGGAGTTTCTACCTATAAAGAACCAACTTCAAAAGGCTTGTATAGCATATACCATGCTCAATCAGGCAAGGTCACCATGAAGGACAGCAAAGTATCTGCACAACTACATAAGCAGCTAAGGATTACCTGAAAGCAATTACAAAAGAATATCGTGCTCCCCAGACTGCGAACTACGAAGATGAGAACATGGAATAACGTCCAGGGACTATACATAGAGCTATAAAAGAACCTTACACACTGAAGCACTCAACCATGCCGGTAGGCTGAGAGACAGTGTTGCCTGGACTCACATGCGAACACTATAATCGGTTGCAAATGGACTATATTGCTGGCCTGACTACCTCCGTACCATTGGAGGGACACTGGGCCGCTGGCGGCCCCCGAAAGGATGCACCCCATTAATGCGCCATAAGTATGCAAAAAAAATGTATTAATGTTGTCTGTTCGCGATTGCTACTGGTTGGAAAAATTCAAGGGGCACTATATCTTTGGAATAATTGGGATGCTGAAGTGGGAGGAGGGAGGTATCTGTTTTATGTGGTTACAGCCACAGCATGTTCCTTGGGAACACAGAAAACACACACAGCAGAAACGTCCGGACAGGTAGTGGTTCCGTACCCCACCACTACAAATAGGACAGGGTCCCAGATACCCAGTAACCTCTCTCTCCTGACATGGAATGTTAGATGACTTAATAACCCCCAGAAAAACACGACAGGTTATGGCTTACTTGGACAGACATCATGTTCAGATCACTCTCCTTCAGGAGACACACTTAACGAAGCTATCCGATGTCAATGCGGGAAGACGATGGGCAGGGGTACGACTATTTATCATATTCGAGTGGTACTGATTTTAACAAAAAAAAGGTGTCCCATTTACCATTGCACACTCAGCTACAGACGAACAGGGAAGATATGCCATCCTACAAGGTACTGTGTGGCACTTTAGTCATTATTGTGAGCATTTATGGGACAAACACAGACGACTCTGAATTTTACACATGTATCTGGAACTTACTGCGCACCTTACCGGCCTATGAGATAATATGGGTGGCGATATAACATCTAGATCCGCTAAAAGACAGATCGGCGCAAACAGGGGGTCAATGTAGGCTTGTGTCTATGGAGAGTGAGAAACGCAGATAGATACGAAGGCACATACACATTAACAGAACTTACCTCCTGGTCTGGGTTAGACTATTGGCTGAATACCAATGGGGTGCAGGTGTGGACAGTTGGGATGAAACATATGTCGAGAACACTATCGGATCACAAGCCAAAAACATTGGATATAACGGTGCCCACACATACGACAAGACAGTACACATGGCGCTTAAGAGCAGAGGCTCTATTGGACCCAATATATAAGAATATCATATACTGGATTACTCTGAGTTAAATGCAGGATCGGTCAGTGAGGAGGGCACCCTAAGGGAAGGCTACGATATGAGGCATATGTATAAGCACAAGTGCGGGAATACTGAAAGACATACATATGCAATTAGATAACATAGAAACACCCATTGCAAAACTAGAGAGGGACTAGGAGTCCAGCCATGTGCATCCACACTAGCTGAGATAGGGGCACAGGCCATGGAATACAACGATATAGCACAGAGGGTAGTACATTACCTATCATGTAGACACACAGCCTGAGCGTACGGAGAGGGCGGTAGACCAGGTCATACACTAGCCTCTAAGCTGGCCCTATACTGAGAGCAAACCTTCGTGCTAAAGATCACGGAGGAAGAGGGGAAGGATCACTACGAGCTCTAGGAGATACTAAAGTCCATCACACAGTTTTATACAGAGTTATATGAATCTCGCGACCTAGCAACGGAACAGGAGATAGACACACATCTCTTCAATGAAGCGGTGCCATGGAGGGGTAGAGAAAATATGTTACACAACCCAAGGAGGAGGAGGAGGAGGTAAAGCAGGCTATACAATCCCTGCATAATGGGAAGACGTCTGTACAGGATGAAGTAAAGGGGACTTTTACAAGGAATACGTAGACATACTAACGCCCCATCCCTGACATGCTGCGTGAAGCCCTCATTATTGCCTTACTGAAACCTGATAAACAACAACAATACTGTGGGTCCTACCACCTCCCTGTCCCTTATTAACACGGACGCTAACATATTAGGGAGGATCTTAGCCACATGGCTGCAGCCCCTGCTGCCAATCATGATACTACCAGATCAGTAGGGATTCATACTGACTAGATCCACTATGAATAATCTATGCACAATATTTGCGTTTTGCACCAGTTGAGCTTAGATCTAAAGGTGACAGCAGTCCTGCTGGATGCTACTAAAGCATTTGAGTCAATAGAGTAGCAGTACATGTTCAGCACATTGCGCCGGATGGGGTTTCCTGCAAATCAGTCTTGACCCTGCACCCAATGGGAACAGCCCAGCCCGAACTGCCAGGCCAGGTCCTCCCTGGACTGGAAACAAGCATCCTACAGATCTCTGTACTGTGGTGAATGTATGACATTGTTCCTCATTATGCCCTTCAATTGTTCTTTTTGGGTTTGTCACCCGAGTGGGTCTGGTATGCCCAGACGTGGGTCTCGTGCTCTCCATGCCACTGGAGTCAAGCTATCCTGGCTGATAAAGGCTGAAAGCCTGAAACCGGTCCTAGGATACTTGTTTCCAGTCCAGGGAGGACCTGGCCTGGTAGTTCTGGCTGGACTGTTCCCATTGGGTGCTGGGTCAAGACTGATTTGCATATGGCTGGGTCCAAACTGTAATGGCATGGTGAGCAAAAAAAACGATGGACTTAGTCCCATGTCTCTGCACTGGGGTGAATGTATGACATTGTTCTGTATTCTGTCCATCAATTGTTCTTTTTGCATTTGTCACCCCGAGTGGGACTGGTATGCCCAGACGTGGGCCCCGGGCTCTCCATGCCACTGGAGTCAAGCTATCCTGGCTGATGAGGGCTAAAAGCCCGAAACCGGTCCTAAGATGCTTGTTTCCAGTCCAGGGAGTACCTGGCCTGTTAGTTTGGGCTGGATGGGTGCAGGGTCAAGACTGATTTGCATACGGCTAGGACCAAACTGGAATGGCATGGTGAGCAAAAAAACAATGGATTTAGGCCCAGATCTCTGAACTGGGGTGAATGTATGACATTGTTCTGCATTCTGTCCATCAATTGTTTTTTTTGCCTCTGCCTGCATTGTTAGGCAGAGACATAGGGAATTGGCGCTGCGATTCCGGCTAAAGTCCATAAGTATCTCGCTATGGGCAGACGATATGGTCCTGTATACATGTGATCTGATGGAAAACCTCCCATCAATACTCTGGGAATATGTTCAATTTGAAGACACTCTGGACTCAGCATAAATTGGTCGAAATCGATGATAAACCCATTGACAGAGTCCACAACACCATACAGTCTGGAATGCCCCCTGGAATGGAGCACAGAACCTGTGGAATATCTGAGGGCATGGATACACAGAGAACCAGATTAAGTGATCAGGGAAAACTATGGCAGAGCGATGGAGAAAATGGAGGGACATGCAACAAGATGGATAACAATGCCACTTTCCCTGTCGGACAGGATAGCTATCATGAAAATTATAATACTGCTGCAGTTTCTCTTCTTATTCACTAGCATATCTATATTACTACCAAAAACCCTGTTTCGTACCCTTGTACATTGCTAATTAAACTAGTGCGGCCCGGGAAACAGTCCAGCATTGGTTGGGATGTGATGATTATGGCCTATAAACAGGGAGGTTATGGCGCACGTGACTTCTATTTCAAATATTTACGAACAAGCGCAGTTTGTGCATTACTGGTACAGACCGCACATGTACACGTCCCATCTGGCAGTTGAGGAAGGGGATGCCCATCCCATCCCATCCATTTCTGGTATATGTTACCAAATAGGCGCATGGACATAACATGCTCCGAGATAAGTACTGTTCATTGCACAACATCGGAATGGCAAGCCTTAGGCGTGGGTGTGAGCAAACAGCTGCTATATGCTCCAGCACTCCTCATGGATCATCATCCGGCACTGCCTGTCAAGCAGGACCCGGGGGAGGGGGGGGGGGGGGGTGATGGGTGATATATACCTAGAGGGCAAATTCTTGACATTAGATGACCTGCAATATATACAAAACAAAACACCACTCTTTACATTTATATATTATCGACTCAAGGCGGCAATACAAGAACTATATCCAAAGTTCCCAGGCGAACTCCCTCCATTAAACGCCCTATAGATGCTGCTTACTAGCCCTCGGTGATGTCATCTGGTTACAAGGCTATACAATACAGTCATTGATGAAAGACATCAGACATCTAATAAAGCACTGGAAAGATTGAATTTTTCTCCAGATCCTCAATTAACACTGGAGGATTGGGGATACAGCTGTACTTTGACAAGGATACTCATACCTAACTGTTACCTACGTATAACACACTTCAGACATATACACGAAATGTACTAAACACTTGCAAGACTATATAAATACCGGCTAAGAGATAATGACGATTGTTTGAGAAGTGAGTAAAGGGAAGTGGACTTCGAGCATCTGGCATGGACATCTTGGCATGTTCAGGAGTTTTTGGGGAGAAGTGGTGATTGCTCTACGAACTATGACGTCAGAAATGGTGCTTTGCACTCCACATCTGTGTCTTTTGGGCTTGGTTCAGAAATTGAAACGGGGGTGTGCAATTTTGTGGCCATAGCGTTACTACTAGCTAAGCGCAATCCTCTGCGGCCCCCCACTTGCTTAACGCACCCCTCCAGGACTCAAGTGGCGGCCCTTTCGGGGCTCTCCAGAGCATGGCTGTGCATCTATTGGCAAGCAGGATCGCTAGGGCGGCAAAACGCTTCACTACTTTCTGTTGCTTATGGCTCTTGGTGATGCCTAGCGTGCAGGCCTCCCATGTATTAAGATCCGTAAGTCCCGTGACCTCTAGCAAGGTAGCATGAATCGCAGCCCAATATGAGTGGAGTGCTGATCAACCCCAAAACATGTGGATAAAGGACGCACCCGGTTCCGGATACTGAGAGCAAGAAAATCGCGTATCAGGATAATAGCGCTGGAGGCTTTCGGGGGTTAGATATGCGCGGTGTAAAATGTGATATTGTATGTTTTTGAACTGGCAATTCCGGGACACCTTTTTTGGGAACTCTAGGGCTCGTTCCCATTCTTTGTCGTGGAGGGGCCTCTGGAATTCCTCCTCCCATTTGTGACGGAGAGGGGTGAGGAAGATCGCGCCCAGCTCATGCACCGATTTATATATTAGGTATTCTTCAACCGTATCCATAAATTTCTCCTTCCATACCTTCTCACTTATTAAGGTATTCAGAGAACCCGAATCCAAATAAATGGTCAAACCCATACCACCAAGAGATATCCAACATTCAGGTTTAACTTTGCAAGACCTCATTCACATTTAGAATTAACTTCTCCTTGACGTCCATTACTATGTCCTCATCCACTTCTTGCTCCACATAGTCATTTTTGTCATGCCTTTTTTTTACACACTTCCTCTCTCTGCAAACTTTTGCATAATGGTCCCTAATGTTGCAAGTGCTACATTTCATGTTAACAGCGGGACAACTTTTGCTATAAGCCATGTGGTCCTTACTATCACACTTATAACACCTGCCTTATCACCTTTACCTTTCATCTTTGTATTGTTCTTGCTTTGTGAAACACTTCCCTATGGCCCACATGTATGAAGCCTTTTTGATGTCGCAAAAGGGCTGATTCGCAAGCGAACGCAAAAAATGCTTTTCACGTGTATCAAACACAAATTGCAATTCGGTAACCTGTTAGCAAATCGCAATTTGGGCTTGCAAGTCGGTATAAGAAAGGGGAGTGTTTAGGGCATCCCTTCCTAAAACCGAAGCGGATCGGTATATATGAATGTTTTGCAACCGAAATGCGGTCCTTAACCCGTTAAGCGCGCCGCAAATTCCGCCCCAGTGCGGACGTTCCATTGCGCTAACGGGATCGGAACGTTCAGCGGACGTGCGCAGCACTAGCGAGGTAGTGCACGCGACGTCCGCCGAACGTTCGCAGCACTAAAGGGGTTAATTGCTATGGCACTCTTCTCAGATATTCAAGCTGTTCTAACAAATGCTAAGATGTTTCCTGAAGAGGAATCACCACTTATCCATGACCTCTCTTGTATTGCAGGGTCACTAGCGTACATCACAACTTGATCCCTAAAAAGATCAGCAAAAAATCTCCCAATGTCCAATCCACCTCTAATTTTTGTAAGTCAGCCACAGACTCGTCTACAGTTTCTCACTTTATTTATGATTATTATTATTATTATTATTATTTATATGGCGTACGAATCATCGCCACAGGGATCTCTCGGCGCCCGGGAAAGCAGACACCGACATACTGAGTCAGTACCCTAGAATAACCATGTTTTAAATTTTTTCTTAAAGGCCATGAATGTAGCACAGGTCTGTAGGTCAACTGGTAGTGCGTTCCAGTATTTGGGGTTACGATAAGAGAAAGCACGTCCCCCCATCCTGGCCTTATTCATTCTAGGAATTTGGAGAAGCTTAGTTTGTTTACGTTAGAAAAACTTGCTCCTACTTATACCCACACAAAGTTTCGGTGCAAAATGCTTGTCTAAGTCATTAAGAGCAGCTATTAATACATTAATATCCCATCCCACAGGTCCTTTAGTCATACGAGGGAACATTCTCAATCCAATAGGCCCCAAGGAATGCAGAAAAATCCTCTTTTTCTGTGTCGCAGGCATATCCTCCTCTACATCAATAGCTTCAATGTAGTTAATAAAATATTTTTTTCCTCTCCATCCATTTTAATTGAGGCTCATTCCCTGAAGACCAAAAAGGTTGAGGAGGACTGATGGTGAAATTCTGGGTACTCAGACTGGAATGAACTAGTTCAGTGGTGTGAAATGAAGTAAAGTCAATGTCCAATCTCCAACATTCAGTAAGAATAAGTATAAAAAAAATCTTCTGTCAAAATACAAAAATAAGACTTCCTTGAATGCATTGTCCGTGGAAATTACTGGTAACCAAAAAAATAAACGGTGCTCCAATTGAAGATTTCTTACCGATAAGTGCGATTTATCCCGATTGATAGAGCCAGGAGGGCGCTACACAAGGTTACGCACAGTGACACGTCATCGAAAAGTTCCGAACACTGCAGTACTCTGCGGAGAATAAGCGCTGTCACTCTGAGCAACTGTTGATAGTCAACGACCACAACAAAGCAAGGCGCACGCACAAGCTTCAGGAGTGCGCACGAGTAGTCAATGACTGCTGGCACATGAGGGAAAAAAAGGCAGAGAACACCCTTCCACCAAATTTTGCAGGAACTAACCAGAATGGAAAGGGTTCCCCCAGGGCCGGCCAAGTAAGTCGTAGTTCTGCAGGCAATACGTTCTGAGCCAAAATAAACATATTTTGTCGAAATTGGCACAACAACAAAAATCCACGGTGAACAAAACGGCAGAAAACAAAACAGGCGATGGGTCTGCCGGGACTCAAGGATCCTCGTTGTCAAATTGTAATGAAGAAGTACACGAATATGGTCTAGAATGTACTTTATTTCCTCAAATGCACAAGCAGGGGTAACACGATCCTTCCAGTGAAACGGCAGTCAGCAACTGCTTACATAGAATTCCCCCAACATTCAGGAACAAAGAACACATACAAATAATAACACTCCCAGAGCACATAACGTTAGTGCGCGTTAAAGAACACAAACCAACGTAAGCCCACAAGGACTATAGGAGTTTGCATTTGGAAAACTTCTGATCAGCCCCTAAGCACTTATTCACTCTGAAAGTACCATATAAAATGAAAACTGGAGTTAATAAAGTCTAATGGTCTACCACTAAATGTTCTTTTATGAATACCATTTGCATAAACTATGTCTGGTTGTTTGAAGAGGTGAGAGCATTATTTTTCAAGGTTTAAAGGGAATTCTTTCCTTGCAAGGCTTGAAAGTTGGCAGAAGAAACTACTGACTGATTGCAATTCTCTCTGTGAGCAAGTTGAGATACAGCAGAGGCCATATAACACTTCTTCTTGTAAGCAAAAGTGTGTGCATAAGCAACAGCTCACTTTCATGTAAATATAAATACTTTATACACTCATGAAGTGAAAATGTTACTTTATACCTTCTGAGAAAAACAAAACAGATACCAACCACACTGTATTTCAACTCCTGTCACTGCAGGAAGATAACAAACCAATTTTATTTTAAGGCTTGTAAGGCGTATCTTGCCTTTTTACTTACTTTTTAGACTTTTTTTAGCAAGATTTTTTATGTGCAAAAAGAAGACAAGACATTTTAAAACATTTACACAAATCACATATATATACACGAGTTAAATACAAAGCTATACAAAAATACAAACTGTACACTATACTTCTTTGATCCAATTAATGAACTCAGATGCTTTTTAGAAAAGCATCTGAGTTCATTAATTGGATCAAAGTGAATTGCCCCAGTAATCAGCTGAGAGATTTCCCACCCAAGTGCTATTTACACAATGCATGTGAACCTTTTTCGTGCAGGCTGAGGCATTCACCAATTAACCACCTGCAGATCTCATTCAAGCATAGGCGAGGGGTGCTCTCCTCTCCAGTACATTTGGATTTAATTTGAAAGAAAATCCCTGGATATGTCTTAGGCAGCTACAATAGGTTGTCCCCGAGCCAGCCGTTCCAACGCCACATGTTTCACAGCACCCTCTAGAGTCAACTTCCTACAAAACTTGTCATGACTGGAATTAGAATTCTGGCTGAGCTTTATGTACAGGTAGATAACATTTATGCTTTTGTCGGTATGAGCTCTTATATATTCCACAGATTGTACTAAATGATTGTAGGTGAAAGGATTAGGTGCTTTGCTGATATGTTTCGTATATCATGTTTAAATGCGAATATGCATGTTAAGGGACTTCAGCTGATAACCTCTTTTGATAGTTAACATAGATTGATATTAGTTTTTCACAAAAGCAAAGTAGCATTATAACGAGCACTTTGCAAAGTCCACATTTGTCTTCCATATCCATTAAACCTTCTTTTGCCAGTAACAACAGATCCCCTAAACAAACATTTTACTGCAATGCTAAACATTTGTCTTAACAGAAATCAAACAGTGCTCTTAGGGTGGATCGCATTTCACTGATATTCTAATCAAGCTAAAATGATTCTACAGTAACATTAAGTATATTTAATAACTATTTATGCTAAACATTCAATGTTTATCAAAATAAACTGACGTTCACAACGTAATACCATTTGATTATGAAGAATACAGATTAGCCATACAATTCTAGTCTCTTTACTTTTAAGATTAACATTTATTTTATCTGTAAGACTAAAACAATATTCAGATATTCCACGTTCAACAAGAGTTCAATCTTTTCTATAAGATTACATTGATCCGAATGTCCAGCAACATATCACTGTCCGTTGATATTATCAAAATCATATATCCCGCTTTTCTTCAAGTCACGAGTCACAATCCACTTTTCTTCATATCTCATCAACCAACATGTTTTGTGAAAAATCGCTTTTTCGTGGCTCTATTTTTGGTTGACGATGCACCAAACGCTTTATATGTCAACAAACAGATTTCCCGAAAACCATAAAGCTTTCTGCAGCAATTTCTTTCAATGTATTCCCATACTACAGCTCTAGATTCTGGCGCAGCTTGCCTCAACATATTTAATAACTACCTTTAGAGAGTACTTGAGTGGAGAACAATCTTCTAATTATTTTAGCAATATTTTAGGGAAGAACGCCAAGAGATAATAATTTTCCTTTGTGAATAATCCCATTGTAGACATGCAATATCGTGACTAATCAAGAACGAGACTGTTACGAAATTTGAAGTGACATTCTTGATTTAAAAATATTAACATCTTGTTTGCAGGTACTTGTCGCTTGCAGTGCACACTTGTAGGCATGGCTTCAGAATGTACTCACTACTTATGTGACAGAAGTAAGTAGTAATAAAGGCAACCTCTACCATTGCTGCGTCAAACAAATGTTATGCTAACTTAGACACTAAAGGTCTCTTTCTCAATGGGCATATTGGAGCACATACTAAAAAGTGCTACCCATGGGCCTCCTGCGCTTGACTATAATGGATTGGTTG
Organism: Lissotriton vulgaris; assembly: GCF_964263255.1. Taxonomy (NCBI): domain Eukaryota; kingdom Metazoa; phylum Chordata; class Amphibia; order Caudata; family Salamandridae; genus Lissotriton; species Lissotriton vulgaris. The sequence goes on along the minus strand of NC_141687.1, from coordinate 781,806,820 downwards.
CTTGCCTATTAGTACATTTATTTAAAGTTTTGTATAGCACGAACATGACCCAGGTGAGAATCAGAGCGCTTTACATACGGTTTAGGTAAACAAAAGAAAATAGCTAGGGGAGAGAAATCAGGGAAACAGTGGGAAAATATACAGCAGGTGCAAGATGAAATTGAGGTGGACATAGGAAGTAGGTTGGGTGAGAATGACAAGAGGGGCAATATACATCACAGTGGGACAATATACAGCAGGTGCAAGATGAAATTGAGGATGACATAGGAAGCAGGTTGGGTGAGAACGACAAGTAGGGCAATATACATCAAGAGCAAACAAGACAGTATACAGTAATTTAGAGGCAATAGGAGCATAGCATCTAGATCAACGCATTGTTCATTAGTAGGGATTTGACTTCCCTTTTGAAGGCAAGTATAGAGTGAATCAGTCTTGTTTCCACTGGAAGGGAGTTCCAGATTCTCTGGGCAATGCCAGCGAATGTACGATTGTAGGTTTTAAGCTTATTCAATTTCTTGGGTTTGGGAAGCAGTGTGCCGGTGCTCCTCGTGGACCTGGAGCCACCCGAGAGTTCCAACTTGTTTGTCAGGTAGAGTGGGGTGTTGAGGTTTAGTGCTCTGTGGGTCATGCAAGCGATCTTTAGTTGTATCCTTGCTTCACAGGGAAGCCAATTGAGTGATTATAGGTCCGGTGAAATGTGGTTGGTCTTCTTGGAACCTGTGATGAATCTGGTAGCAGCATTTAGAGATGCTCTGATAGGTGCTAAACTGAGTTTCAGCAGACCACAAAGAGTTGCACTGCAGTATTCTAGTCTGGAGATGACAAGTGCTTGCACCGCCAATTTAAAGTCATCTTGGGAAGGAAGAGTTTGAGTTTTCTTAGGATGTTAAGTTGGAAGTTCGCTCCTTTGGCCGATGAGCTGATGTGGTCTTGCATGTTTAGGTTTTTGTCTAGAACAACTCCCAGTGATCTAGTGGAGTCCATGATGTGAGGTGTGCAGTTGAGGGCGATGAGGTTACAGAGAAATTTCACCATAGTGGGGGTTTGCCTAGCGGGTGTAATGAGGAGAAATTCCGTCTTGAGGGCGTTTAATTTGAGGTGATTGGAGGTCTGCCAGTTGAGGGTTTTGAGAATGGTTCCGTTGAGAGATTTGATGTCTTCGGGTGAGGAGATTTTCATGTAGAGTTGGGTGTCATCCACATACATGTGATATTGGATGTTGGAGGCTTTAAGAATTACAGTCAGTGGATCTCTCTTTGCATTCAGCTAGTCTAAACTGCGTCTGTCAGCATTTAGACTGTTATTAAACCATGGTTTGGAGTCTTTTATGGTAATTCTTTTTAGTTGAAGGGGAGCCTTATCATTCAAGGCAGAAAGCATGTTGTTGTTATAGTGGTCGGTGAGGCCCTGAACGTCAGTCATGTTAGAGGGGGGCGAAAGGGAGAGATTGCATCGCTCTATGAGCTCATTAACGTTTGTGTTATGGAGCGGTCTTTTCCAGTGTTTTAGTTTCAGTGATTGAGGAATTTTGTGGTTTCAACTTTCAAGTATCAGAAAGTTGATAAAATGATGGTCAGACCATTAACAGGGTAGAATGTATTTGAGATGAATGGAATTGGGGTTGGAGATGATGAGATCAAGTGTTGAGCATAAGTTGTGAGTGGGGCTGTTGTAGAATTGGGTCAGAGATAGATCGGTTAGGACGTTTTTGTGGGTTGTAACCGCCTGATCGTGCGGGTCATTCCAGTGAAGATTGAAGTCGCCGAGGAAGATCTCGGTGGAATGTCGGCCTAGGTTGGAGGAGATGGTTTCCATAACTTGTTCGATTAGATGGAGGTTATCACCTGGAGGGTGGTAGAAGATGTGAAGGGTGCATAAGGGTCTGTGTGTGCTAGTGATATCTATGCATAGGTATTCACAGGAGGATAGATTAGCTGAAGGGGACCGTTTTGCTGTGAGAGAATTGAGGAAGATACAGGCTATGCCACCTCCCAATTCCTTAACTCGATCAAGTCTGATAATGTTGTGATTAGGAGGGACTAATAGGTCAAGGATAGGGCCGGATGAGTCGTTGAGCCAAGTTTCTGTGTGGATAAGGAGGTCTAGATCTTGGGCAAGGATGAGATCAGCAAGGTCTGGGGCATGTTTCACCACCGATCTACAGTTAAGTAACATGTTTTTCAGGTGTGATTTGTGCAGGGTATCTGTGGGCGCGGGTTGTATAGTGGGGATCTGCAAGAGGTTATTGATGTTTGTGGAATTGGCGTTGAGTCTGGGCGCTTTATGGGGGTTGAGCCTGATGGTTTGGATGGGTTCCGCATTACCATGTTTAGGGAGTGTCGAGTTAGGTGCAATTAGTGGCGCTGTTTGTGAGGATTTAGCATGGACTGAGATGGCCGAAGGAGGAGTGGAGTACTCAAGGAGGAGGGAGAGAATATCAGCTTCTGTCTATGGAGAGGTGTACTCAAGGAGGAGGGAGAGAATATCAGGTTTTGAATATGGATTTATGGCTCTGGCAGGTCTAGACGGGGCTTTAGTGTAGGGAGTGGAGTTCAAAATTTCGGCAGGGGGTTTCGGAAGGCTCATATGTGGGATCTCATGGGTTGTCGTGGTGGAAGAGAGATGGGGGATCTCAAGTGTGGCCATGTTGGGAGAGAGATCAAGGGCTAGCTCTTCGGCGGCCTTAATGAGTTTAAGGATGACAGTTTTGAGAGTTAGCAGTTCATGGTTTATTTTCTTGAGCTTAGAAGCAGGATCAGAGCATGAATTATGGGTCACTTGGAGGGGGGGATGGTCAATGGGGAGTGTGGAGGGGAGATCATTACAGGTGATCGGGAGGGGTGGGGGAAGTCCATTAATGGAGAGTTCCCTCTCTGATGTACGAGTGCGCAAGGCGAGTGAGCAATGTAAGGGAGGTTAGGGAAAGGAAGGTTGAATGAGTTCCTTTTGGAAAGTGGGCAAGCCGGCTGGCTAAAGAGGGAGTTATGGAGGCAAGGGCTAGTGGGAGAGGGGGTGGGGAAGGGTAGGAGAGGTGGTCAGAAAGAGGGATAACAAATGCACAGTGATTATTGGCCAAAGTCTGGTCATGTTGTGGCACTGTGGGTGAGTTAGGGGAGCCTGGGGTTGGAGGAGCTATGGTCCAGTGTGTGTTGGTTGGGGTAGGTGAGGCAGTCCTCAGGCTGTGGTCCGTTAAAGAGAGATCAGGAACCTCAAGAGATGGGGTAAGGTAAGTTCGTACCTAGATAGAGGAGGGGAGTCGCAGGGGACCAGAGATCATTTAAAGAGTGCAAACCTGTCTTCAAAGAAGTCCAGGCTGTGATCAGTGGCCTAAATGAGTACAGTCCCATTGTTGTAGATGGATATAATGGCATTTGCTCTAAAATTGGGAGATTTTACGACCAAACGTTGCAGACCGTGAGGGAATTTTTTGGTTGAGTTGAATCGGAGTAGGGTGTGGAGTAGATCTCCAGTGAGCTCTTCTTTTAGTGTAGAAGTCGCTCATAATAGTACCTTTTTTTGGGCAGAGGTAGGGGTCAGAGATAAAGGTTTCTGGATTGGCTTTGAGGAGTCTATGTTTCGGGGTTTTAGTAGCATTTTTGGAGAGGTTGACTGAATAGTTAATTGTGTAGCTGTTAGATCCAGACTTTTCAAGTCTGGAGTCCATCCTGCACTTTGTAAGAGTGGATGTGGAGGAAAGAGCTTAGTGTAAGTGTTAAGGCTGTGAGGTAGGAGTGCGCAGGAGTCCACAGAGTGATCCTCCCTGAGGGTATGACTTAAGGGTGCACCTCAATTTAGGCGCAGTCAGAATAGCTAGGTCAAGTAGTGAGGTGACACATGGTCATAACCTCATGTGGACATCATGTTGGAACTCAGTGGGAGCTTAGCGGGGGAGCAGAAGGCTAATATGGCCTGAGGATGCACCTTTGGACTGGACGCTGGGGGTAAAGCATTTGTCGCCTCAGGTGACCTGTTTGGGGAAACGTCTGAACAAATAATGGAGGGACACCGTCAGTTCTAAGGAGAGAACAGGGCATGCCGAAAGCGTCTCTTCCTACTAGTGAGTTGCAGGAGCATGTATGAATGTTGTGCGACCGGCATGCAGGTGCAAATCATTCATATTTTACGGACTCTGTGAAGGAGGTTCTAACACATTCGCAAACAGGAAGGGGTCCCAAAGGGATACCCTTTCCTTTGTGAACGTCGGTGCAAACATTTGTTAACAGCAGGCAGTGGTCCCACGGATGACTGCCTACTCTTAAAAATGAACAGGTAGCATTTTATTTATATTTTTGATATACATCCCGTTTTCCTTTAAGGAAAACAGGCTGCATTTCTAGAAAAATAAATTGCTTTAATTAAAAAGCAATTACAGACATGGTAATCTGCTGACCCAAGCAGGGCACCATCCCTGTGATTACAGGCAATTTCCAATTGGCAGAAGTGGCTTGTGCAGGTAAGAGCGGTAGGGTGGTGTGGGTGGGGGACTTGACAGACAAAAACGAGGGAAAATTAAATCAGTAATTAATTTTACCTCGTTATAGTCTATCGAGTCCACCCGCACCACCGCTCTTACCTGCACAGGCCTCTTCTGCCAATGGGTCGCTCATGAATATTGATGAGGTAGGTCATTTGTGACCTTATTGGGAATTGCTAACTGTGTCTGAGACACATTTGTACATCGCAAATTGTGAGTCGCAAAAATTGCAATTCGAGAACCACAAAAAGAAATGGTCATATATGGCCCTATGTGAATTTAGAAATACACATCCTTCAATGTGCCCTCCTATCATCTAGTAAGAATATGCCTCTTTATTCTGCATGCTTTTTCCCTGCATGCAATGACAACGCGGCCGTTACAACGACTGTGTTGTAACAACGCATACCATTACCCCGCAAATCGTAACAATTACTTGCTCTAGGGGAGGCGCCGGATGTTGGAATAGTATAATTTACTATTCCAACTCCAGTATGTGCAACAGTAGGGAAGGTGATGGATTGTAAATCCAACACCTTCTGCCCCCTCCGCAATTCATTGTTCCGGCTAATGGAGTAATGGTATACGTTGTTACAACGCAGTCATTGTAACAACCGCATTGTAATTCCCTGAGGGGAAAAGGATTTGTGGTGAACGGTGTTTACCATCCAATAAAGTGCATTTCCGTGAAAGGCTCTGCCTGCAGCATGCTTTTCACATTGGAAAGAGAAGAGTGAGAGAGGCTGCCACCCTTATAGTTAGGAAGAATTTGACGTTCAGAGCTATCAAATTGTCAATTCGATACCACAGGGGATGATGGACGGAGCATTTGAGCAAATCAAACTCTCACCCCCAGTCAACTGATCTGGGTTTAATCCATAATCATTCTTTAGCTCACTCCACCACCCCAGTTCAGACATGGCCATATGCAAATCAGTCTGACCCTGTGCCTCATGGGAACAGTCCAGCACAAACTGACAAGCCATGACTTCCCTGAACCGGAAATAGGTATCCTAGGACTGGTTTCGGGTTCATAACCCTCATCAGCCAGGCTATCTTAAATCCAGTGGCAAAGTGAGCAAGGGACCCACGTCTGGGCATACCCTGCCAACTTGGGGCAAACAAACCGATACCAAAGGGGATGATTGACGGAGCGTTTGAGCAAATCAAATTCTCACCCCCCAGTCAACTGATCTGGGTTTAATCCATCATCATTCTTTAGCTCACTCCACTCCACCATCCGGGCCAAATATTCACTTCCACCTTGGAGTGGACGTCAGGGGTACACAATACTGCACCGAGCCTCACATGCAGGTCGTGGAGGCCAGAGTAATATGAGTAATCCCGCTCTTTCAGGTGATGCGCACGTTATGTATCGACCAACCCCCAATTATTCTGCCATGCGCTCCTCGCCTCGGATAGTCTATGTATCGGGGCGCCAGGCAGCGGGGCGGGGGGGTAGGATCTATCCTTCTCCACGTCCGCAATTGAGTTACAGTCTCCTCCCATTATTGTGGAATTGGTCAAGTAAGGCTCTAAACTTCCTGATAAGCTTTCGAAGAACGAGAGTTGGTCCACATTGGGGGCATACACACTACACAGCGCAACTTCCACTCCATCAAGCCGCCCCATCACCACTTCAAACCTTCCCTCCGGGTCTACCAGTTGTTTCATCGGCTGGAAAGGGACACCCGCTCTGACCCATACTAATGCAACCCTGGCAAAAGCTGAATAAGTCGTGGAAAATAGTTGCCCCCTCGATCTGTGCTTTAGGGCTTACCCCTCAGATCGTGTGAGATGTGTTTCCTTCAGAAACGCTATGTGCACCGCCCCCCACACCAGCTATGCATGCATCTTGTGGCGCCGCTGCATTGTATGGAGCCCCCGTACATTCCAGGTAATACATTCCAAATTATGTGACGTCCCCATTTTGTGACCATTTCCCCCGCAGCTTGCTCCCTACAGGCGCTACAACACTAGTACCCATCCAAACTTATGCTCAAACTACTCCTTTAAGGACACCTTCAGCTTCAGAGATTCGGCCTCCTCGTATACCAGCATCCTGCGCTCAACCCTCCTGATGACTAGCTAGCCTCCTTCGAGGCTATAGTGGACCGGAACCATACATATATATGTTCAACCAACCCTGTTCGCCCCTCCCACCCCCACTATCTAGATGCCAAGCAGCCAAGTATCGGGGCCGTCGCCCGCTCTCTCCTCAGCCCATGCCTGGTGGACCGCCATATCACCCATCTACGACCTCATCCACCATCCCAGCCGTCACGTGAGGCAGATGCAAGCTTCCTGTGTCCGATTGCCCATCTTCCGCTTCCTGGGATCCCCCTTCCGACTCTTGCTCCTCTCGAGATGCTATCCCCTCCGCCCGTAATATGGCCGTGACGGCCTGCACAGCAGCAGAGCACTCCCTCTCTGTCTGGGTCAATGTTGGCCCCTGAGACGCAGCCTGTTGTCGTTGGTTGCGCATCTGCATGGTTGAGGTCCCTCCGAGTGTGCGCTCGCTCCTCGTCCTGCCTCTCCAGCGCCCACTGTATACATCTCCAGCCAGTCCCAGGCCTCCTCAGGGCTGCTTGGAAATACATATATATTAACAACAGGAGAGGGAGGATAAACAAGAGGTCACTCCTGTATCCCCAATCATAAATGAAAAACAACTAAAGAGTGACTTGTTGGCGCTGTGGACAAAGAAATAAAGCCAGGAACACCAAAGGTAAAAAAAAACCCTCCCACCAATAGTGACAAGGCGATATTGGAACCAGAATTGGGAAAAAGAGTGAAAACACATACAAAAAGGAAAAAACAATAACTTATATTTGTTTAAGAAGAACCCTCACTCACCCTAGTACAACTAATATTTTTTAACATCTCACTATCACTTGCACATAAACACATACCTATCAAGTTCACCTCACAATAACCTGCTCAGGCGTTGAAGCACACTGGAGGGACATTCGGTTCCTCCAGTGGGAACCCCATGATGAAGCATGTCACCACTAGGGTGAGTGAAGGTTCTTCTTAAACAAATATGAGTTACTGCTTGGAAATACACCTTATCATCCACAGTTACCTTCAGGCATGCCGGGTACATCAAGGCGTATTGGATGCCCTCGTCCCGGAGTGCACTCTTGACTGTCACAAAGCATACCCTGCGGCGCTGAACTTCGAGCTTATAATCCGGAAATAATGTCACCTTGCTGCTGTCCACTGTGTATGGGCCTGCAGTCCGGGCTTTGTTTAACAGAAGGTCTCTGTCTTTATAATGGAGCAGCCTAGCCACCACCGGCCGGAGCGGCCTCCCAGGGGCCAGCGGTCAGGCCGGCACCCTGTGGGCTCTTCCCAGGGTGAAGAAGGATGACAGGCCCTCCGGGGCGACGGTCCCCCTCAGCCAGCCCTCCAAATAATCAACCATACTGGCCCCCTCCACTCCCTCTTGCAGCCCCACCACCCGGATGTTGTTTCTCCGATTCCTCCCTTCGGCATCCTTTGTTCTCCGCTCCAGGATTTGCAGCCTGTGCTGAAAATCTGTCATCTGAGCTGCCAATGACTTCTGGGCATGTTCCAGGACTTCCAGGGCAACCTCCGTTTCTTTGACCCCGTCGGCTAGTTTGGCGTGGTCGGCTCGGAGCAGCTCAAGGCCCTGCGTCACATGCGCGATATCCAGCTGCAATGCCTCCCTGGTATCTTTGATAGCTTTCAGGATATGCTCCACCTGTTGTTGGAGCATCCACTCCGGGCGGTGTTGGGATCCCTTCCCCGTGTCGGGGCACTTGCGTCCTCTTCCTGGTCTGCTGGCACCCCTGCCTGCTTCCCTCTGGGCTTCCCAATATTGTACTCGGCCGTTGAGATCCGTCTAGGAAGTAGGCTCTCCCCCATTAATCACTTCTCTGTGGTAGCCCGTAACTGTCTGTCCGCGCCTCAGGCAGTCAAACCATCTCCTCCGCCTCTGCTCTATTCCCCCACACCAGTTCATGTGCTGCCCAATTGCCGTCCTCCAAATGCGTCCAGGTGCCGCCGGCAGCCTGCTCCAGCTCTCTTAGTTGTCTGCGCTCTAGCTGGCCATGCAATCTGCTGTTCCATTGAGGAGCTCCTGTCCGGGCTGATCCCCAAGCTCCCACCTTCAGGGCCCTGTTCTCGCTAGCCGTGTTGCCCCGCTTGTTACCCTTGTCAACTGCCTCACTGTCTCAGAGGCTGAGGGCAGCAGGTCCCGCCAGCACCGTGGCGTCTTCCCTTGGCAATCTACTGCCACATCCCCTTTTTGGTGAAAGCAGTGAATACAGGCCTCACAGCAGTCCCGCCACCACTGCTGCTTCCTCAGCACCACAGGCCGCCCGCAAGTCTCCTTCACCAGCCAGTGCCACTGCTTATCAGGGCCGCCGCCAGCACGCACACTCTGCCCTTTGCCTGGGTTACTGCTGCTGTTGGGGATCACTCCCAATCCTGGACCCCCAGCCGAGACGCTGCTGACTGTTGACTCCCTAGGGGGGATCGCCTGCACTCGCGATCAGCTCTATTCTTCTGCCGATCGCGTTCAGCAGTTCAGCCACTCCCCCCTCAGCCGGTACCTGCCAGAGGAGATCTGTGGCTCTGCATTCAGTCTCAGATTTCAGGCGCCCCCCCCTACCACCTTAGTGTTGCCTTTCCGCGGTCCCTGCAATGCCGGCTTTTTGCTGCGACCGCTATCACAATCCCGGCATCTCCTTCCATCAAGCGCTACTCTCTACTGTTGCGAGGGGCAGCTCCGGGGCCCCAGCCCTCGACCACCGTCTTTACAGTTCCACCGCCCGAACCGGACCTTGCAGTCAGGCTACGGCACTCCCAGTGGCTCTGCCTGGCTATCTCCTGGCCGCTCCGCTGCATCTCCAGTCTCTAAGCGGGAGCGCCCTCGCCGCCATCTTGGTGTCCCCAGGGTAGCCCGATCGCTTTTCCTCGCTCGCACGGTGGGTCGGCCCCTACTCTCCTGTGCTACTCGGTGCTTCGCTCAGCCTAAGCACCCCCCGCAGTTCCAGCAGGCTGCTCCGCTCCTCCAGGCAGTCCTCACTGAGCTGGTGGGCGCAATCCTGCATCTCGACACCCGCGTGCCGCCATCTTGGTCTCTCAGTGCATGTCCGATTTCGAGCGGCTCTGTCACAGGCTTTACTACATCGACATTTCCCTGTCCCACTGCTGGGGCTTCTGGGCCGTCTCCGCCGCCCCTCGACGGGTTCAGGGACTATCCGCGATGTCCCATTTCAGGATTAAAGCTGGGGTCAGCGCGGAGCTCTGTGCTCACGCGGCGTCCCTCATCCGCCTCTTAGCCACGCCCCCAAGGCCTACATTCATAATGGAGAAAAATAAAACCAATACCAGCAGAAATAAAAAAAAAATGGACAGGGTGAAATAGTTATACCTGGAATAAGGAGATAGGAGATTAGCATTGCCTCCGTGTAAATTTATACATTTTCTTGTACAGTGCATGCTGCAAACTGATTTCCTTCTATACACAATCTCCATTATGAACTCTGTGCACTCCGATGCACCCAAGGACCCCTGTCCCTACAACAACTTCACCCTATGGAGCAAGACGATCGGCAACGAGCTCAAGAATGTCTTGAACACCTCTATCACCTCGGCCTCCTTCCCTGAGGACTGGAATCACGCTGAAGCGATGCCCCTCCAGAAGAAACCTTCCGCCGACCCAGCAGAACCAAAGAACTACCGACCCATCTCCCTGCTCCCCTTTCCAGAAAAGGTTCTTGAGAAAGCAATCAACCAGCAACTCACCGAATACCTTGAATACAACATCCTTCTGGGCCCCTCTCAATCCAGATTCCGAGCCAACCATAGCACAGAGACATGAAGACCTGGGTCTTGAAATAAAGTGCAAACGAGTATAAATTTAATAAAGTGGTCTGGATCTCCTCCTTGAGTCATGCGTCCATTATTGATCACTGTTATACACGTCTTACACTCTTCTGTGTTAGGCCTAAGGCTGCTCGCCCACACTACCACTAATGGAGCACTTTAAGTTTAACATTGAGCCCAGTACACATTTGGTGTACCCCTGGACTTATGGAATAACCACCTAGTGGCAGTATCATATACCCAGCCAGCTTCCTACAGTCCAGCAATAAATTTGTTTCCCCTGTTCCATGCATGTTATTGAAAGTATGTAAAAGTACATGTTTGCAGCGCATGGTGACGCTGCCCTGGAATACACATATATTTGTTGCTCCTACAAAAGCTACAGTTGTCATTGTTGACTGTACAAGCCTGAGATGCAGAAACAGTTCCTAAAAGCGGAGTTCTGATTTGAGAATTGTTACTATTCTGTGTTTGTATAATCCAGATCTATTGGCATAGTCTGTTGCAGGGTATGATCCTTGTGGAACCAAAAAGTCCTCCCTATACTAGGACCAGCTGCTAGTTCTGAATGTGACTGCTAAATAACTTCTCATATTTGATTTTCTGGAAAGCATGCTGGGGGAGGCACGTGGTGGTCTGGAGTGCAAAATTGTTGCAATTGGGTGTGATTATTTCACTTTGATATAGTGCTGTTTCACTAGGATTGGAAGATGTGATATGCAGGTTGCACATTCTTGTGCATTATTCCTCATATCTAGGACAAACGTTTTATTTTTTTTGGGATGCAAGGAATATGTTACATGCAAAACTTTGACTTGGGTTCGTTAACTCCCTAAGGTGTTTCACTTTGATTACAATGAGATCTACAGAATAGTCACACACATTTCACCATTGGAGATTAAAGTAGATAATACCTTACTCTCTCTATTTGTGGTAGTGTTGGCGAGCAGTAAGGCTTTGTATTACTTGTATTATTGCTTTACATGATTAGCTTTGACCCCATCTATTTGTACGGTTAGCTTTACTGACTTGTTTGACTATGCTCCCCATACTCGTGTACCCTCTCTTTGTAAAGCGCTCTGATATCTGCAAAGATCTTGTTCGCGCTATATAAAACTTTCAAAATAAAATAAAAATAAAATAAATAAAGCCACGATCGCACGCACCAATGACGTCAGGGACCTCTTGGGCCACGTTGAAATGACAGCCCTCAACCTCTTGGACCTGTCAGCCTCATTTGACACCGTCTCCCATCACATGTTGATTAACAGACTCCACCACATTGGTATATAGGGGACACCATCAAATGGATCACATCATACCTAAATGGAAGAACCCAGAAAATCAGTCTGCCACCATTCACCTCAGAACCCAAGAAGATCATCTGTGGCATCCCCCCAAGCATCATCCCTCAGCCTAATCCTCTTCAACCTATATATAACCCACTAGACCAGCACAGTCAGATCACACAGACTCAACATCCTCTTCTAAGCAGACGATACCAGCTCACCATCTTGCTGTCTGAAAACCTCTCCAACACCGGAGGTAACTTCCCCAGATGTATTATAAATGTTGCCAACAGGATGAAGGACAACTGTCTCAAGCTCATAACGGACAAGACGGAAGTCCTCATCTTTGGGAACAACACCTCTCTATGGAATGCCTCATTGTTGCCTGATGAACTCAGCCCATCCCCGCCACGACAGACCACGCCCACAACCTTGGCATCATCCTGGACAGCAAGCTTTCCATGAAGAAGCAGGTAAATGGGAAACAACCTTTACAACGCAGTCATTACATCACACTACACTTACAATGCAGTCATTACATCGGAACATCCTTTACAAAGCATGTCACTACAATGCAGGCATTACAACGCATACCATTACAACGCATAGTACCCCTACACTATCTAACACTTACCCTACTATTGCACCCCCTGGAGTTAGAATAGTAATTTTAACCCCTACACTATCCAACACTTACCCTACTGTTGCATCCCATGGAGTTAGAATAGTATTTTTTACCCAACACTATCCAACACTTACCCTACTGTTGCACCCCCTGGAGTTAGAATAGTAATTTTTACACCTATACTATCCAATACTTACCTTAAATGCAATGTAATGGTATGCGTTGTAATTGTATGCCTTGCAAAGGTAGTATGTGATGTAATGGTATGCGTTGTAAAGGTAGTTTTTTAATATGTGATTTAGTGTCATGTGGTGTAATGGAATGCATTTTAGTGGATGTTGTGATGTAAAAACTGTGTTGTAAGTGCATGTATTGTAAATGTATGCGTTGTAAAGTCATACATTCCAAGTAAATACAGTCTCATCCTCCTGCTTCCATACACTACGCATGCTCCGCAAAATCTTAGGGTGGCTCCCAGTCAACACCAGAAGGACCATCACGCATGCCCTCATCACCAGCAGATTGGACTACGGGAACATACTTTACGTAGTAATCACTGCATGCCTCCTGAAGAGACTAAAGGCAATACAAAACTCAGTGGCCAGACTCATCCTCGACCTCTCCAGATGATCCCACATCACACCCACTTCAAGAAGCTACACTGGCTCTCGATCCAGAAAAATTGCCAGTTCAAGATGTTGACCCATACAAACTAAGTCCTGCACAATGAAGGACCAGTTTACATCAACAATCGCTTGACCTCCCACACCTGTGCTCCACTCCCCTCTTCCTTTGCAGACACCTCCCGGATCTGCTGATGCAACAGTGAAGGATGCTCCTTCTTAGACCTGGCGGTCAAAGCTTGGAGCAACCTTCCCTTTCACCCCAGGACTACCCAATCGCTCCAGCAATTTAGGAAAAGACTCAAAACCTGACTTTCAAATAAACAGATCCTTGAGACCTTCAGGGGTGATTTGGTGCACTTCACAAATCCTTGATAGATTGACTTCATAATACAGCAGACCAACTCCCTCCCTTTTAACCTGAGGCACCTGGCAACTCAAAGTCAGCATTAACCTTTCAGGAACAGTTGTTTTTTAACAGAAATTAGACAAACTATTTTAGTAAAAAATAAAAAAAAATACTACCCCCAAGAGATCCCTCCTACTGCAAGCTGTGAAGTGCATTATTCTGTGGCTTGGAGACGGTTAACATCGGAACTCTAGATCTATTGGTAGGATGGACCCAACACCATCATCCACAGGGAGAGCTATCCTGAGGGGATCTCAGCCTTCTTGCTGTCAGAGCTGTAGGTTGCCACTTTGGGCAGCAGTACTGTTGCAATTAGTCTGCACCTTGTAAAGTCTTGTTTCAGCACAGCAGGGTGATTTGTATTTCATTTAGTCTATGTATTCTGGTTCCTGGATATATGTTTTATGGCCCTTTCTGTCCCCTCTCCTGATTTGCTTGCTCTTCTAGCGACAGATGGTTTTGCCATGGAAGTTTGTTGTATCTTGGTAATGGGTAAGAAAGTGGGTGAGGACTCACTTTGCACCCTACTCAGAGGCTGCAGATAAAGACTGCGAGGGGGTACAGTATGTTACCAATTATATTAAGGGTGCAAGTACTGCTGCCCTAGAGAAGACTATAGTGCAAATACTGGGTTTAAAGCTAGGTAATAGCCAGCCACACATGAAGTATGCTGGGATAGCAAACTGCAAAGTCAAGTTTAATTCTACAATTATTGAGGCACATTGAAATGGGACATGTATAGGAAGAGCAGGTAGATGACACAGGGTCACATGCAATGGCAAAGAGTTTAACTTCCATCTTTTCTCTCTTCCTCATTTTAATCACCTGCATTTTTCCCTTTCCCTCTTTAACCAGTCGGTAAAAGTACGTTTATTAGACCATTGGTCTCTAAACAGCATGATACATATTACAATAAATAGTTTAAAACATATACAAAACTATTTCAGTGATGCTTTAAAAAGGCAATACATTCAAAGGGCAATTCCTACCTCCCTCCCACAACTTAAAAACTTCATACGACAATACACCTAAAATTACAATGAGCAACACCATTGGGCTATAATGTAAGATAATGTTACAGCCTAAGCACAATTTACTTGAGCAAATCCCCCTATATTTCCGTCCCAATTTCTATCCAATCATATTTGGTTCCCACAGGGTCCTTTTTACCGCCTTCATAGATTTTGCCATGACGATTACTACATCAAGATATGGCATGTCAGTAAGTAGATTAATTGCTAGCAGGCGCTCAGTTATACCATATTTTAAAAAGATAGGTCGTAGAAACAATTTCTACTGTGACACACATTTTTTGCAGTCTAATAAAATATGTAAATTGTCGCACTTGGTACCTAATCCACAGCGACATTTACAGTTGGGTTGTACCATTTCTGCTTTTCTATTTCCACAAGATACCCAAAGGTTGACCCCTATTCTCCATCTGAGCACTTCAGCTCCTAGTCCAGCATTTGGTAGAGTATCCAAATAGGGGTACCACATACCATTCTCCCAGCTACTCATCATATAATGGACTGATATTTATTTTCTCAAGTATATCATGTCATTTGGATACTTCTCTTCCTGCTGTTCTAAGCTCCCCATTTGAAGCTTCAACCGACAGTGTCGCCTGGTCAAATTTTGTTTTTAGGTTTTTACATATTGCGCACGATTTCATTCTGATCACATTTAACCAATTTAAGTTGCTATGCAAGATCTCCTCTTTACACCATTGTGACACTTTTGTAACTTTCTCAGATCCCAATCTTTTTCAAAATCTTAAAAGGGCCACTTGAACCTGTATGTTCCATGATGTTACTCCTAGCTCCAATTGGATTGCCTGGATCATATAAGAGCTAGGCAGTGACATCAATGGTTTTAGACATTTCCCGTACTCAATGTCCCGCTCAAATACAAGACCTCAGCCCCGTACTGCACTTGTGGGGGTATCATTGCCTTATAGGCTTTCAGTAATGGTCTGTGTGACATATCCCCATAGATTTGGCTACATTTCCTTAGCCCACATCCTGATGTATGCGCTTTTGCATTCTGGGCTACCAGATGGATGTCCCATTTTAAAGACTTTTCGAACCAAATACCAAGGTATCTATGGCCCACATGCATCATCCGGGATTTTGAGAGTTCTAAAGTGCGAAAAATAGCGATTAGCATTTTAGAATTCGCAAAACGGGATGCATGAATGTTTTCGCAAATTATTTGCGATTCGGTAGAAATCGCAATTTCTACCAAATCGCAAATATTATGCGATTTTCAAAGTGCGAATTCGCAATTCACATTGATCCTATGCGCCAAAAGGCCCATAGGGATCAATGGGAATTGCGAATTCGCACTTTGAAAATCGCAAATCCTGATTGCATTTCAAGGGTGGTGAGGGGGGTTCAAATGAACCCCCCCTGCACCCATTAAATGTTGTTTTCGCATCATGTTGCACACACACATGTCCTAAGGACATGTGTGTCCGTAACATGAATGTTTAAAAATGCATTTGCTGCGTTTTTAACACTTTTTGCAAATTTACCGAGTGGTTCAACCACTCGGTAAATTTGACACCCTAATTGCGAATTCGCAATATTAAAACTAATCATGCATTGCTTTTAAGAAATCGCAAATTTGGGATTTCTTGAAAGCAATCGCATTTTTAGAAATCGCAAAAATGTTGCGATTTCTGAAAATGTATGATGCATTCCAAAAATGGATTTTGGAATCGCAAACGGCCGATTTTAAGGAATCGCACCGTTTTGCGACTCCAAAAACCCTTGATGCATGTGGGCCTATATTCATTCACGATTGCTAATTTGGTAGTACCCAGAAACCAATTAAAATTCTGAGTTTTCTTCCCAAAGCATAGGATTTTAGTTTTATCCTTGTTTACAGTCAGGCGTTTAGCCAAGCAGTATGCATTAAAGGCCGACAACTTCCTTTGCAATCCAATCTCTGTTTGGTCAAAGATTACCAAATCGTCGGCGTACAGCAAACAGGAAAATATTTTCCATGCATTTTAGGGCTGGCACTTCTATTCACTTCTAAGGTGGCAGGAAGATTGGCCAGATTATTGCAAACAGTAAGGGGGCTAATACACAACCCTGCCGTAAACCATTCTTAATCAGTATTTTTAGTGTCAAGGCTCCGTCTGTGTCTTTAATGACTTGCGCCCAGCTATGTTTGTGTAGCTCCAGGATAATTTCCAAGAGCCCCTCTGGGATATTGCATTTTCTTAAGGACTCCCAAAGGCATCTCCTATCCACTAGGTCGAATGCCGCGCGGAAGTCTACGAAGCAGCAGCATAACTTCCCCTGCTTTTCCACCGACTTCCACGCCACGGCCCACAGTGCGAAACAGTGATCGATCGAGGAATGCCCCTTCTTAAAACCTCCATGTTCCACTGGCACGATCGACCACTGTGCCACCCAGTCTTTCAGACTACCCAGTATTATTTTGGAAAATACCTTTTCCCAAATATCCAGCAAGTTAATAAGTCTATATATTTGTTGGTGCTTTTCTGTCACCCTTTTTGTGGATGGGTCTGATTATTGCTCCCCTCCACTTTTTGGGGATCTTGCCTGACTCCAATATTGCCAAAAACATACAGGAGAAAAATTCCGCCCACCAATCTTGCTGGGATTTTATGATAATTGCTGGCAGATTATCAGGTCTTGCCGCATGGGTTAGGTTTAAGCTTCTTATGATTTTATTGACCTTTACTGTTGTGAATAGAGGTATTAGATCTACCACCGCCTCCATCCAAGGACAGCTATCCCCGCCGTCTTCTTCAATATATGTTCCGTATAACTCACCTAAATATTCTTCCCATGCTGCTTCCTCTACTACACAGGGCATAGCCCCGTTAGCCTGTCCTGAAGCTTCCTTTATCAAATTCCAGAACTTACGCAAATTTTTAGATTCAATAATTTCCAGCAAGTTTACCCAGCATTTCTCTTAAAAGCTCTCTTCAGATTTCTAGCTAAAGTTTTATACTCCTTCCTCATATTACCTAGATTTTTATGCCTTTTTGGATCATGTTTTTTCCTCAGGCTTCTTTCTTCTCTTCTAATTTCTCTGTTCTTAGTTAGACACTTCTCGTTAAACCAGCTTGGCTGTTTGCCTTGCATTGATTGTTTTGCAATTAGACATGGATCCTTACTTTTTAAATCTACTTTAAAGCACTGCGCCATTTCTTTTACCTTTTCCTCGAACCAAGGCACTTTCTTAGTCCTAGCGTCTTCCAAACCCACTTCCTGTTGAAATCCAGCAATTTTTTCAATATATTGCTCAGTTAGTCTTGTTGTCAGACTTTTAGGGTACTCTACTTGTTGAGGGAGAACCAATTATCTAGAACTTTGAGGTCCCCTTGCTAGTGCGAAATGCAAAATATTGTGATCACTACCATCACAAGGAGTTATCTGAAACCCCTTGATGAGGTCAAAATTCCACGCATGAATGAATACATAATCAATCGGGCAAAGTTGGGAACCTATCTTGAAGGTCTGCTTTGCAGGGCTATCTGTTTCCCATCTGCTGTTTAGGCAAAAAAATCCTTTTAGCCCCAAAAATTTGCCCAACTCCACGTCATGTTTACAAATAGTACAATTTGGAACATTGCTTGGGGTATATTATTTGAGCTCAAGAAGTCTTTTAACCATCGGTCATATCTCGAGAGGTTCAACTTATGATCAAAAACACCCATTACAATTATAGTATAATTTTCATACTTTTCACACAATGTATCTAGTTCATTTTTAAAGCATCTCATTTCTATCTCATATTCTTCGTTTGATCCCGA
Source organism: Lissotriton vulgaris (assembly GCF_964263255.1). NCBI lineage: Eukaryota > Metazoa > Chordata > Amphibia > Caudata > Salamandridae > Lissotriton > Lissotriton vulgaris. The sequence goes on along the minus strand of NC_141687.1, from coordinate 781,788,743 downwards.
TTGAATATAGACATTTACAATGAGCATGTGATCATACAACCCTTCCGAGCCTAGCAGAGATACATCACTGACCAGTAAACATTTACAAGTCGTATTTACAATCATTACCCTTTTCGCTATCTTAGTCCCAACAAGAGTCATAATGCCCCCAGCCGGATGACCAAATCTGTTCCTTCTTGCTGGCTTATGTAGTTGCACAAAACCTTCAAAGACAGGGGTATTGTCGCATAGCCAGGTTTCCTGCAAACCTACTATTTCAGCACTTCCAGCTAGGGTTTTTATACTTTCTACTTTTATCTCCCCTCCTAGCCCATTTACATTCCAAGATAATAGGTTCATGCTATGCGACACCCCTCCACCCTACTCAACATCACTGAGACGGTCATTAACGGAATTGTGCCCATATGGGGCGCCTGGCCGACTATCATTAAAGGACCAATCACCCCACAGGTTCCCTATCTCATGGTTCTCAACTACCATTCTCAAATTTTCTCCTGCCCTTCCCTCGCCTAAGATCAGACTCATCTTTCTTTTTCCCAAGCCTAAATGACAAGCTAAAAAGGCTCTGTCCTGCTGGTTCCTCTTCTCTATTTCTCGAGCCGGTACCAAACTTATGTTTAAGTTTAAAATAAGTTTAAGTTTAAAATATTTATCAAGCGCAACGTACACCTGGGCGGTTTCTTGGCGCTAAAGTAGCAGGCAGCCAGCTGGGCAAGTGGAGTTGCTAAGGCGTCGACTGGAAAGGCAGGCAGGGCTTACGGTAGAAAAGCCTGAGAAAATAAAAAGGTCTTCAGAGCTTTGCGGAAACTAGAATACTGGGTGAGGGACCTAAGATGGAAGGGGAGAGAGTTCCAGAACATGGGGGCAAGAGTGGAAAATTTCGAGCCACCCTGTTTTTTTTCCGGAACCGAGGGACTGCTAAAAGAAGATGTGCCGAGGAGCGGAGGTCTCTGCCAGGGACATAGGCCTTGATGGCGGAGGATATAAAAAGGGGGGCCAGGCCAGTCCTGGCCTGAAACGGCATGCAGCCTAATTTGAACAAGGCGCGTTCCCGCACAGGGAGCCAGTGGAGGGTTTTCAAGAGGGGGGAGGTATGATGGAATTTGGGAAGACCGAAGGCAAGGCGGGCAGCCTGGTTCTGCACTAGTTGCAGTTTACGCAGGCTGTACTGAGGGATGCCATTGAACAAGATGTTCCCGTAGTCCAGGCGGGACAGGACCAGTGCGGACATAATTAGTTTAAGTGCAGAGAAAGAAAAGAAGCGAGAGATAGAGCGGATAGTACGGAGAGTAAGAAAGCAGGAAGAAACCACCGAACCAATCTGGGAGTGCATAGTGAGTTTATCATTTAGCTTGATGCCAAGAGTCTTAACAGAGGGAACAGGGGTAGGAGGAGAACCAAAGGAGGGGGGCCAAAAGAGAGAATTCCAGGGACTGGAGCAACCACCCATCACCACAAGTTCCGTTTTATCGGGATTGAGTTTCAGGTGGTTGAAATTCATCCAGTCCCTGATGAAAGATAGGATAGATTGGAAGTTAGAGATAGAGTCAGGGGTAGAAGACAGATTGAAGATGAGCTGGAGGTCGTCGGCATAATTATATACCGTGACCTCCAGCTGCTGTAGGGCAAAGATAAGAGGGGCGATATAAAGATTAAATAGTAAAGGAGAGAGAGAAGAGCCCTGGGGAACCCCGCACTGGACCTGGCAGGGGGTAGCTGAAAACTCCCCAAGGTGAACCGCCTGGGTCCGGTCCCTCAAAAAGGATGAAAGCCAGATAAGGGCTGAGCCTCCTATGCCCGCCGCCTTGACACGGGAAAGCAAGATGGAATGATCCACTGTGTCAAAAGCGGCGGACAAGTCAAGGAGGACCAGCGCCTGAGATCTGCCCAGGTCCATACCCTCTCTGAGGGTGTCTAATACTGACACCACCACTGACTCTGTCGAGTGCTTGGGCCGAAACCCCGCCTGGCACGGAGCCAGCCTCTCATTCTCCTTGGCAAAGGAGCTGAGCGCAGATGTAACATGTCGCTCAAGCACCTTCGCCAGAAACGGGAGAAGGGAGATGGGGCGATAGTTGGCCATCACAGAGGGGTCGGCTCCTGGCTTTTTCAAGATGGGGACGATGGAAGCTGCTTTTAACGATGGAGTGACAACCCCTCGAACCAGTGAGTCGTTAAGGGAACCCAGAGGAGGCAGAGGGCAGACAGTATAAATCTGCTGTAAGATGTGTGCCGGGCATATATCAGAAGGGGAACCGGATTTAATTTTGGGGAGGAGGGACAGGAAAAGTTCTTCAGAGAGGGGAGGAAAGGAATTGAAAGAGGCTGGGGCGGGGGGAGGGGAGGCAGGGGGTCAACAAAAAAAGAGGAAGGGGGGGGATGTTGGATTTGATTGTCGAAATTTTTTCGACAAAGTAAAGATTCAGCGAATCACAGAGTTTCTGTGAGGGAGGGAGTTTAAGTGAGGTCCGATCGGAGAAAGCCAGATCGTGAGTAATGGCAAAGATCTCCTTAGGTTGGTTCTCGGCCGCCAAAATTTTGGCCGAGAAGTAAGCTTTCTTGGCCTCAGTGATGTTTTGCTTATAGGTCCCTAGGTGGACGTAGCGAGTCCTGGAGTCGGGGGAGTAGTCCAGTCTCCATTTACGTTCTGCCCTGCGAACCGTAAGCTTCAGTTCTTTCAGCTCGTTGTTAAACCACCGATTGGCGTCTTTAGGGCGTCTGATCGAGGTGCGCCGGAGAGGAGCCAAGCAGTCGCTTCCTTCCTTGAGCCATGAGTCAATGGCTTTGGCTTGGGCTGCGGAATCAGTCCCGATGTAGGGGGAGAGGAGGCCAGGAGCGAGGCTGAGAGGTCAGACAGATTGACCTTGCCCCAATTACGGGCCCATGAGTTTTTGGTGTGGATAGGGGTCTTAGTCAGACAGCGGCTGAGGGAAAACGAAATTAAAAAGTGATCGGACCATGTGCAAGGGACAACAGACAGTGCAGACAGGGAGCAGTTTAGAGACCAGACCTGATCTAGAGTGTGGCCATGAATGTGGGTAGGGGTGTGAACAAAAGAGGTGAAATTAAGAGAGAGGAGGGTTTCTGAAAATTCCTTTGATGAGGCACATTCCTTGGGGTCCGAGGGCCAATAGTTAAAGTCCCCGAGGACTAGAGCCGAGGCATAGTTGACCGCCAGGGTGCCAAGTAGATCTTGAAAGGCCGGGAGGAAAGATGGGGTTGGTTGGGGAGGGCGGTAGACAAGCACAATGGCTAAGTGGGGGGAAAGGGAGGTAGAGCGAGCCACCAAATAGTCAATTCCTTCCAGGGAAGGTGAGGGGAGGACTTGGAACTGGAGATCAGAACGGGCAATGAGAGCAACACCTCCACCCGCTTTCCCGCCCGGACGGTCGGCACGGATAGCGTAGTAAGACGAGGGGAGGGCAGCCAATAGGGATGGAAGGGAGGCTTCCGAAAACCACGTTTCCGTCAGCAACAGGAGATCGGGTTTATCAGTGTCTAAAAGGATGAAAAGTTCCTGGTGGTGTTTAATGGCGGACCTAGTATTAAGTAAAATGATAGATAAGGGGGGAGAATAGGAATCAGGAATGGTAGATGAGACGGGGGCCGACGGAGACGTGAGAGGAGGAGGGCAACCGGATGGGCAGGCATGACAGGGAGAGTTGCAGCCCAAAAGGGTGATCCTATGAATAGTACGAGGATCGAGGGGCCAATGGCCTTGAAGTAGTGTCAAGTCAGCGGAAGAATATTGGGTAAGAGGACCAGGGGTGATGGCCCCTAGCCCCGGTCTGCCGCGGACGGGCGCAGACGGGCTTAACTCTGGCGCGACTCCGAAGCGCCTACGTCGCGCCCGCTACGCTCGTCCGCTGCGCTGACGCATGAGGGACGTCTATATAGGCTGTGACGTGGTGGTGGGAGGAGTCAGGAGGGCGGGATAGGGGTCGTGAATTAAAAATGAAGATTGCCGTTCGCCGCTCGTACTCAGCGGGACGGTGAAGGCATGAGCTATGAAGCTGCTAACAATCAGCGGAGCAGGTTAGGCAAGTTTTAAAAACAAAAGTCAATTTCCAGCGCTCAGCGCGAAGCCCTCTGCCCTCTGCCACAGGGCTTTAGACTACGCGCGAGGGCTTCCTTTGCTATCTCGTTTTCCGCCCTTACAATTGCTGTTCTTACCAACCTTGAGTACAATAATATCTTAGTAAGTTATTTCCCATAATTATTATTACTAAAACCTACTTGATTTAAATCCTTTCATCCCAACCCCCTCAGACTAGGGCATTTAGTAAAGGAATATAGAAGTTGGGAACGGTTTATTTCTGCCTTTCTCTATTTCGATGGGCTCAAAATATAGCCACAGATTATCCAAATCCTTTGCAGAAATAGTACCAAGTTGCTTCCCCTCCATCCAATTCCATTCCCTTCCTCTTTTTGCTGTGGCCTCTCCCCTATATTCTATTCTATTCATGTTCAATTGCCCTTGAGGTAATTTCTATGAGCTTATCACCTTGACCTCTCCTTTATTTGTTGGTGCTAATTTTGTTTGTTCCTTTCTTTTCGCCGTGGCTACCTTCCCCACCCTTGCACTATTTTTGGGGATCCTCGTTGCCCTCCTATTTCTTACTATAGCTCTGTTTTCTTGTCGGATTACTGATTCTTTACTCCCTTTCTTCACAGTATTTGGGATTCCTTCCAGCCTTTTTTCCACTGCCCTCGCCTTCTTTTTTAAAGGAGCTGTTCTTCTCCTTACTCCCCGTACGTTATACTGCCTATAACACAATAGATCCTTCCATCTATTTACTAACATCGGGCATCTTGGTATATAAACCTCCTGATGGTCACTCGACTGCTCACAATCTCTCTCCTCCACCTGCAATGGGGGGTCCTGGGTCTGAGCCGGTCTCACTATCGTGGGCACCAGCCCCCTGATTCCTTGCAATTCCCCTACAATCTTCTGGAATTGGGTTTCGTGGGTTTTTAGGATACTATTATTTAACATCGCCTGCCGCCGCGTCTTCCTCCTCGCGCCTTGCTCCTGGTTTCCGATAGCCCAGGAAGCGCGCGTGCTCGCGGACGCGATAAGCGAAGGCAGCGTCAGCCTACGTCCGCATTCTCGGCACTGCTCCTCCTGTTGGGTTGCGGTCTGAAGCTCCGTCCCACACACAGCAGAGTTCCAGCGTCAATCAAGTGTCCCAGATACACACCGCAGTAACAAATCCATTAGAACAAACAGCAGCTCTGGAAAATCTCTTTAATCACTGAGAGTAGCAGACCCTCCCTTGATTCGCCAATGTATCCTTCCTTTCAGGTTGAAAATACAGGAACACACACACTCAAAGCATACAGTGTAGTGTTGTGTACCATTTTAATTGGATAATTTGGAGGAAAATGTAAGTGGAATATGGAAAAGGATCACTGGGAACAGTTATACAAATCTCTCTTTTCCAGATAGCAGTGGTGAAAGTAGCAGAAACTTCACCACTTCTTTGTTGTTGTGACTGGTTGCTGGCCTACTACAACTGACTTTTTATATAACGCGCACCATGAAATGAAATGTTTTTTGGTTTTAAAATAATGGGTCTTTTCACTATCAAGTGAATTAGTACCCAATGTCTTGAAAGGCTCAGTTGGCCCTGTCAAGAGCCAGCCCCCTACCTGTAGTTTGCACATAAGCATTTATTTACATGGCTCAGATTTTGCAGACTAGTTCAATATTTATTTAGACTGCACTGGGCCACCAGTTTTACTCGTGGGGGAAAGTTTTGCTGTCTGAAGTAAAGTATACCTGTTTGCATGCATTGTTTTTGTGCAGCATTCTGCAAACTCCATGTGCCCTGAGAATCGCTTCATATTGTGCAATAATAGATCTACAGAAGATGTGGGTGGGAAGATGGCCTTTAAAGTCATTGCCTGTTTCAGTGTTCCACTGACTTGGGTCTTTGTTTTTAAATCCATCCTTCTCTAGGCAGCCATGCAGAAGGGAGCTAGATAATCTCACAGCCCCCCCCCCCCCCCCGTGAGAGAACAGAAATGGTGAGTTCTTGTAGAATGACTACATTTGTGGATGAGGTCATGTTTGAGTCAAGAACATAAACTTGAGAAAAGGTAAATCTGAAGACCATGTAGAAAAAACAACTAAAAAAAGATTTTTTTTCCCAGCAGAGTGATTTATTACCAGTGGCCGAGAGTAATTCAAGCATTTCCTCCATCACTTTTAGTACACTTTACTAAAAGGAGCGAGGCATTGTAAATGGAGATAATTACTGCAAATACTATTTACCCGTAACAAAAGCGCGATGGTTGGATTTGCCATCACGTTATACAGCACTCTGACCTGTTGCAAGGGCTAGACTGCTGCAGAAGCCTCACTGTTATACAGAAAAACAACAGAGCCGCGTTGTAAATTTGTCCCGCCACTACCATTGCCCGTGTTGTGCCATGCCATGGAGCTGTAATATTAAACCTACACAATGTGATTCGCTGAAAACTCAAGCCTGCGACAGGTCCTTCAGAAGTCACTTTTGTACATGTAGGAAAAGTGCGCCGATTCCAGGATCGGTAGCAACACCCTCTGCGCAACAAGTGCCGAAAAGAACACCTCGAAGAAACACAACAAAATGGCGATCAAGTCCGCGCAGGCGCAGTGACGTGACGCTGCCCCCAGACGCCGACGCGCTCCCGACTCCAGCGCCTGGCCGGGGAGCGGCGCAACCTCGGGAAGCGTCTGTCTGCCACCTCGGGTGGATTCAAGAGTTGTGGTTGGGACGCGAGAGACCGCCTGACTCTGCCTGAAAAGTTGTATTTAGAGATGCTGAAGGCCGAGGTGAAGGGGGAGCGCACCCTGAGGAGCGCCTCCCCGCACCGGAGCGCATATAAATCGGACTTTCACGCTATCAAATGTTCCTTCGACGGGATGAAAGCGGACAAAGTGCCCCGGCCAACGGGGCCGCCTCCCCGGCTAAGCGCAAACGGAGGTTCGGGCGAGCTCCCCCGGGGCCGGGCGAGCTATGGCAACCGGGTGCACAAGATCAAGAACCTGTTCATGCAGCTGAGCTCGCTGCCGGCGGAGGGTGCCGAGACGAAGTTAGCACGGGCTGAGGTGGTCCCTCCGTCGCCCACCACCCCTGAGCCCCCGGCCGGCCCAGAGGAGCCCGAGCTGGACAAGGCGGCGCTGGCCGAGAAGTTCTCGGAGACGCGTCGGCTCTTTGAGCGGACCAGTAGCCGGCATCAGAGTCTTTCCGAAAGCAAGTCCCCCTCCCCGGGCCGGGAGCCCGACTTGAGCCCGGGCAGTGCCTTCCCCCGGCTAGTGGGCTCCGAGCCAGCCGCCCCCGAGGAGCTCCGGGCGCGGACAGCTCCCAATGCAGGCCCCATCTCCCGCAGGCTGGAGAGCTTCATGGGGGACAGCGATGGCGAGGAGGGTCGGACCCCGGCCCCCGTGACCGGCTCCGTCGCTCGGACCAGCACTAGCCAGCCACCCGAGGGGACCGCTCCAGCCCGAAGCCTTCCCGACAAGAAGCCTAGCACAGAACAAGCACCGGTCACTGCCCAGCGGAGCCCCCCTCCGCCCCCGGCCGGCCCCCCGCAGCCACAGGTGGCCGTGGTCCGGGCCGAGATGGTGGTGCTGCTCAATGAGACTTCGGACAGCGAGGAGGAGCTGGACAACGACGTGTTTGAGCAGCATGAGCGGGCCCTATTAACCGAGAAGTCGCCGGTCGATGGGGCGGGGGATACCCCCACAACTCCCACGGAGGGGCCCGCGGAGAAGGCGCCCCCCATGGCCGAGGCGGAGGAGAGCGACGAGGACAGCGATACCGATGAGCCGCGCAGCTACTCCCCGTACTCGGCCGCCGTCGCCTGCGGGATTGAGAATGCAGCTTTCGAAGACTCCGAAAACCAAGGAGTTTACAGGAAAGGGCCCCCCGAGGGCGAGGATGACAGATACGCCAGTGATTGTTACGAGGAAGTGCCGGGATTGTCAGAGGAGGAGGATGAACTGGACCCCAAAAGGAAAGTAAAGTTCTCCACCGGTCCCATCAAGGTGAGTTTTTTTTTGTTGTTGTTGTCGACTTGGTTTCCTTTTTGTTAAGTTTATTTTTTTTTCTTTTATGTTGTCTTTTTTTTTTTTTACAGCTGATCCTAAACCGGTTTTATGTGCTACGTGCAATTATGCATTGATCGTTTTCTTGTAGTGCATTACTTTAACAACATGTAACCAACGGGGTGATTTGCATAAAACGTGATCTAAACCGCTTCAAACACACTGACCTGATTTTCTGCATTCCGGACTAAAGAGTAGACACGCTGCGCCCAGGTTGAATCCGCGGTAATGGGTATTTTAGAGTTTTGCATGCCAGTCAATAAGTAATGTGCGGGTAACGTAATTCTTAAAAGTGTTTGAATCGTCAGCGTAGTTCTCAGGGGCCAACGTATGTTTTTCTTTGAGGTACCCCCAGTCACTGCCACGCCTCCGTTACTTTGACGGACGCGTTAAACTGGCATCCGATTAATTAAATCACTCGGACTTGCTAAAAAAAATATCACGTTTTGAAACCTGTTACTGATCCTGCAGCCCTAACATATTTAAAAAGAGAATGTTTCGTTTAGGTCAATGAAAACCATCTTAGCATAATGCTTAAGACAATGTTATTTCTGTAAATGATGTCACTTTTTGTCAAGTTTGATGTTTTAGTGCTTTTATTTAGTGTTTTTTTTGGAACACGAGTGGCTTTTATTTTTAAACAGGTAGTGTAATGTAGTTAATACTAAACTAATTAGCTTTATTACAAAACAGATTTGTCTGCGTTTTGAGCAGCTTGTTCCTCATGCACTTGTTACATATTAATACGTTCTGGCGTTTTTTTTTATTTTTACCCAAATGCCCTCAGTGCTTTTATAGTTAAGTCCTTAGGTCAGCCAATTGGAGGCCACCTACTTTAGGCAGCCTTTCGCCTCTTCCTCCACCCCACACGCAGTGCAAATTGCGGGATAATCCAGTGCATTAACTTGCCAATATATGGAGAAAAACACTGCATGTCTTTTTAGCACTTAATGTAAAATTTATCGGTATGCGTATTTGCATGTATGTGGTATTCCCCTAGACGCTATGTTATAACCAGGTCAGGAAAGGCAGGCCATCCAATCAAACGAAGAAGAAACATGGAGGCGAAACCACCAAGGTGCACTGACCCCAGACTATGGATCTGCACACACTGTGGCCTTCATGATGGCTTTGGAAGGTTTATTGTGTTCTCCACAGGCCCCACAGCTAAGTAAGAACTGGGCTGTTTGACACTCCTTTACCGATGTCGAGATGCATTCTGGAAATGACCATGTGTCTCAGTGGCATCAGCTTGTATAAAGTGACTGTATGTTACTGAATGTGTATATTACTCGTTCTTTATTATTTCGAAATCTTAAAAAACGCCGTTGCGAGGTGACGGCAGAAAACGATGTCCATGCTGACCTACTTAGTCGTTCTCCTTATCTGTTATCTTGCTTGATAACTCTTGTTTGTTTCTAGCCTTTTTTTAATGTTCATTATCATACATTTTTCATTGACATTTCCCGCAATTTAACATCATGTGTATCTCCTATTCCATAGTCGTAGGGCAAAGTTTTTGGCAGGTGTCCTTCTGACCTATCAACACAGCTTACAAATACTTGTAAGTTCTCTTGGAAACGAGTATTGGTCTGGAAAAACAGCTAACTTGGTTCCTCTCTGACCAGCTCAGCATACTTGTCTCTCCTTCAGGTTATCAGTGTGCAAAATGAAACACTTGAAAAAGCGGATTCCAAGCCATTTGGCACATAAATTGCTGACTTGTAATTGTGAGTAAGATTCTCAACTGCAGTCTCTGGTGGTAATGCATTATAGGGCATGAGGCCGCACTAGTCGTCATTATTCAATTGAAGAATAATAATTAAGAAATCCGTCCTTGCAACATGACCTACGTGGCTGTGTTGGCTTTTTTCATTTAGTTGCGTTCTCTCTAGACAACAAGATCGCCCCAACTTTACGGCTGTACAATAGCATAGCATGGGAGCATATATACGAGTACCTGTTGGCTGGGGCAGACGTTGATTGCAAAATAACATTAACAGTTGATCAAAGCATGGAAGCCCTGGTGTAGGGGCGCACAACTCAAAGTAGACCTTGTAGTCGCATGCATGAATCGTGTTTTTGATGCATACTAAATAACTAACTGGAAGGGGGCAGTGGGCTATGCTCCATGAGATATTGATGTTGTAAGGGTATTGATTCATTTGGGAGGTGATACTTGGTGCGTTACTGCTTAGGGGAGCTCCTGTACTGTGTGATGGGTGTGAGAGCAGTAACTTTTATCAGGACAAGACTGAAAACGTTGCACAGCCCCCACTTTCTCAATGGATTTTTTTTCTCAATGGATTTTTTCTCAGTTGGACTGTGTACTCCTTGCAACAAGCAATGTTTTATGAAATCATGCTAACTGCAGTAGAAGTCTAGAATTCAGTGTTTGTTAAATGTCATCCGCTTTACCTTACGTTTCTTTTTTTTTGGTGTAAACACACGAGGCAGCACAATCCAATCAGGTGTTAGGACTGTATGTGAATAAATTCCAGGTACATTGTCCTCCTAGGCCGATCATTTGAACATGTGTGCGCCTCATTTGCTCGGGTGAATTGACTTTAACATAAGGAATTCACGTTGGCATTTAACCATTGTGAGGAATGCAAAAGCTCATGTTGCAGTCGGACTGTTACCTTTTCAAAGTGAGTGGTGTGTTTAAATGGTCATCTGTTACCTTTTCAAAGTGAGTGGTGTTTGAATGGTCATAAGGCAGCCATAGCTAGGCATTTTGCTTGAAATCTATGGAATATCTTAGTATTTCAGACATTACTTTACATGTGCATTGGAATTTGATTACTTTTGGAGATTATTCTCTCCCTCTCCTAAGGCGGCAGTTTTAGGGCTGGTTGGCCAGTCCTTTTAGTTTTCAATTTTCTCCACTTATAGTTTTGCATTTCTATCCCTTTTTCTCTTTGTATTTTTCCTCAAGAGTATACAACAGTTGTCAAGGCTCGTCTAACTGGTCACTTGCTTCTCAATTCTTCTGCATCCCACATGGCAACTTCTCTAGCCCAGGAGACTATTATGGAATGTTGTTGTCAAGTGTATCTTTGTTTTACCATTCCAAGATGGCCAACATGTTGCTTCTAAATTGGGCAGTCATGATAAGCTATGCACCAAACCTCTGCAAAATTGATACTTGGTGCTGTATTTAGTTTCATTATTACAAGAATATATCCACCATGTTTTTTTCTGGCAGCATGGTTTTCTTCTACTTCAATTCTTTTCATTTATTTTTCGTATGTTGCTGAGTGTGTTATATTGCAGTGTGTCAGAGGGCGAATGCAAGAATGAGTCAGTGGTTGGGTAAATGCATGCATGAGTGCACGGATGAGTGACAGAGTGCAAGTCAGATGACTTATTGAGCGGCTAAACCCATCAAGGCTAAACCCATCAACGACACACAAGACCCTTTTAGTCATAAGCCAGACCTGTTGTCATCACCAGTGCTTGTTTGATACTTTCCCAGCTTTGGCAAAACCAGCAGCACTGGCTTTAAAGTGATTAAAAACCCTTTGGGCATGCAGCACATTTAAATAGCATTTGTTAATGTTTAGTTTTTACAAATTTGGCACGAAAAAGCCAAACCTATTGGCTTGTTAGTATATCTAGTTTAGAATGTACTTGGTTTCTGTGTCCCATACTCATTATATGGCTCGATTTTAGGTTCTGCATTCTGTTTGATGTGGTCTATCAGCCACGTGTAACCTATTCTATTTCCGCTGTGAGAATGACTGTTGGTTAAGTGTATTTAATTAAATACAGATGGATCTTTTTTATAAATGGAAATTTGTCATTCAAAGTAAAAAGAATCTGCTTATCAATAAATTAAAGTTGAAACAATATCGATCTCCATTCCAGTTGTTTTTGATATTTTTGTTTCTTTAATTAGTCCATTGCAAATATAGTAATTAAACTAGTAATAGAAAAAGTGACTTCTAAGTTTCTGAAAACGAGTGCACTGAGCGTTAAAATTTAGCAAGACGGATTTGTTTGGGATGGGACTTTTGCGCTTCTATTTGCTAGCTCGATTCGAGGTTTTGAATGAGCACTTCTGTTTCCTTGCATGTGAGCTTGTCTCAATTGCATCTCACCACCAACATGCTACATACATTCCTGACATTCCCGACGAAGGTATTTAACTCATAACTGCCAAAAAACAAGCTCTCAAGTTCTTTTCAGTGTATCACTGTAACTAAAAAATATTCTTCTTTTTTTTTTTTGCATACAAATTAAAGTGCATACTTTAGGAATACCATTTATTTTTAGGCATGGATGGTAAACTCTGATCTGCCAGCAGAGTTCGCAGAGGTTTGTCCGCTGGAAAAACTCCACCAAACACAACCTAGCTGAGTTTTACTCAGCATTGCTTGCCAGCGTTAAGTTAGAGAGCGAGAAAATTGAGCACTAGGTCGAGTCCCGGCGCATTTTCTTAATGCGGGTGGTCACTACCGCTTGCATTGAAAAAGCTTCAGCCCAAGTAGAAAATCTACTCCAGCGGCAGGAAGAAGCAGCGTTCTATTTTTAGACCCTCTTAGAATAGCTTGCATATTTTATTTCCAAATTTAACTGGATATATCTGCAATTTTATGATTTTTGACAAGCCTATGATAAGGATAAAGATTTGATTTTCCTTGTGAAATATTATCTGTAGGTAAGAGCTATGGTGTAGGTCACACCCTCTGACACATCCTGGGATAGAGAATTTTCACTTAGATAATATGTGCTACCATCTTAGGAGGGGATGTATATTGTTTTAACTAGCACCGTTTTTCCATTTTTCTAATATTGTGACTCTTTAATTGATGGGTAGCATTGTGAGAAATGTTATGCTCAATATATCGGATCCATTTTGGTTATTATTAAAGGCTGTGGGCCTCATAGGTTCATTTGGGACAAGTAATGCAATATGGTATATGTGTTCTTTTTTTTTTTTATTATGAAAACCTACAGCAAAGACAGGATTCGTTTTTTTAATTAAAATTATAAATTCAAACCAATAGGCCTTTAATGGTGGATTGTGAATTTACTGTGTTAATGCCTGTAGAAGGGTATTGTGTTGCATGGAAGCTCACAGGTAACTTTAGTAGCCAAGGGTTTTGGTTATTCAGTTTGACAAACCGTATGATGTAAAATGTTCAGTGTTAATGTCAGGAGGGACTGGCTGGTTTAGTTGTCTGTCAGGCTCTTAAAAACAAATACCTGAAAAATAATTACACATACCAAGAAGACCCTCAGAGCAGTCCTATTCTGCTGTTGGTCTATTAAAATGTGGTTCACTTTCGGCTTCTGCCTGTGGGAGCAAATGGCAGTGGGTCAAAATATTTCAGCCGTTGACTCTGGTGCCCTGTGATAGTTGGCCTGATCACATGCACATCCATCTGAAAATGAGTGTGCACAGTACTAAGTTTGGCAGGCCATCCTTTAATTTTCAGTGCTGTTCTTTAATAGATCCCTTTTTCATTTCTTTCATTTCTTTCTCTCTTCCATATTCAGTTTTGTGGGTATCTTTTATGTTTGACTGCCCCACAGCTCTCAAGACAGTGCTGCCAGGCCGCTTGCTGTTCATTGCATCTGCAGTGTACTATATCAAGTGGCTACTGTTTCTCATCTGGACGCCCAGCTTGGAATGGCATTGTCCATAGTGAATCATGGTTTTATTGTTCTAGGATGTCGATCAAGAAGCGTTATGTTGGCCCTCTTATATTGATAAAACAACGATGCACTGTGCACAGTACCATTCCAAGATGGTTCAGTGTTTACTGAGGTCCATCTTGGAATGGTATTCAGCACAGAGAATCATTGTTTTACCAACCCAAGCTGAGTAACTTGTTGCTTCTGTACATCGCAGCTATAATGGAAATTTAAAACGGTGATATACAATGTACAGTGCCATTAGAAGATGGTGGTCCGCTGCTATGTGTAATTAGGTCGAGCCTACGGTCAGCGCGCATGCTCTGCTCTAGGAGAGGACCTTTAGAAATCGATCTTCCCTTTTCAAGCACTCGTGCTTGTGCTGGCATCCACCTTGCGGGAGCGAGCAGCGGCGCGCAGGGGCCATCTGTTTTTAAATTGGCTTGGCAGCGCGCTCTTGTTTTCTTCGGCGTCTTTGATGTTTCCCTTCTGGGTTACTGTTGTGGGAGTTTGAGTGTGATTTGGATTCCAAAGTTGTGTGCTACTTTAAATCTGCAATGCATTTGTGTGCATGGTTTTCTGGCCTTGTTCTGTGCCTGGCTGTGTGTTAAAAGTGTGCACTGCATGGCCCGTCTCCTCCCGCTCTGGGTTCAGCCCGCGGCACTTCTTGTGTCAAACAGCTCTCCCTCCGGTCTCTGCATGCTAGTCTTGGAGAATTTGGTTTTACTGGCGAGGTTGTGACCAACCTGCCTGCCCCTGCTCTCGGCCGCATCCCCCCTACCCCTCCCACTTGTTGTTTTTGCAGGCCTGCTCTCGCCTGCCGCCGTCCTGGACATCGGGTCGGCGGTTTAGGGGATGCATGCTCCCTGCTCCCACTTTCTGCTCTGCTCGTTCTGATTTCATCTTCCCCCACACAGCGCTGCCGCCCACGGGTACCCACAGTCCCTGTCTCATGCTGCTCCAGAGCCTGCCAATGCACAGTCTCCCCTCCGCCATGCACACGCTGCAGAAGGATACCACCTGGCCAAGTTCTTTGTTGGCGGCCTCTCCTACCACACTACCGAAGCCTCACTCAGGAAGTACTTCGAGGTGTTCGGGGACATCGAGGAGGCCGTAGTCATTACCGACTGTCAGATTGGCAAGTCCCAGGGTTATGGCTTTGTAAGTGTTGCCCGGATATAGCGCTCTTTGCTTTGGTGCACTGACAAGTGGTTTTATTTAGGCACTGCTGTTGGTGTACTAGTGCAGGGACTTTGTCCTGGACTTTATGTTTATGTTCTTATGTGAGGGGGCCTGGATATATAGCTCTCTTTGCACAAAAGTGGTCATATGTATATTTCAGATGGTAAGGTGGCCTGTGGCGGTCCATAGAGCGTTTTTGGGTTATTTCCTTACCCTTGGTCTGGATCAAGCGCTCCCTGACTGTAGCCTCACTCTCTAAAGCGCCAAAACACCCAGGCCCCTAGAGTGCTCTGAGTTGGGAATACCAAAGCATGGGAGATTGCCGTGGATACAGAGTGGTGCACGAGCACTCCAAGGCAAGGCGCTGTATTTTCTTTACAAACACTTGAGGCTAATGCTGCGGCAACGCTCACATGGTGGAGTCCAGCTGTTGTGAGGCTGTAATAAGGGATGCTGTATGCCTCCCGTGGTGAACCCAGGCTATATGTTGGAGCATTCAGCTAGTGAAAGGGAAGTCATGTGCAATATGTGCTGGTTCTACGCAGTCTGTATTTAGGGGCTTTAACTCCCCACCCGCGTCTTTTCTCCTAGTGGTCTGTGAGATGCGAACTCTGTATTCGCATCCCCAATTCCCGAGGGGTAGGTACCCTTGAGGAATTTTAATACCATTGATTTTTTTGGGAGGGGAGCCCCCCCCCCCCCCCTAACAAGTATCCCAAACATTCACGCCTCGTATGCTCCGGTTTCCCCCAAATGCCTAATTGTCTTTACCTCTCTGAGATGAGGCACCTGCCTGGCCTCCTTTGCTTTGCAGCTGCCTCGTTTTTCAACTTCCTGTATAGTGTGGATCATCATTCATCAACACCCATCGCCATACCCCTGCCCGGGGTTGTGACTGTAAATGTATAGTAGATGGATAAAGTGATAGGTGTGGGTGAAATACTAATCCGCAAAGCTCCTGGTCCGCGCCTGACCTGCGCCTGCCCGCTCGAGGCGCTGTTTTCTTTGTGCCGCTTAGGCCCTTCCCGTTCTCACCTTCTGTTGTCATTTTAGTTTATTTGATGAGGAGCTAAGCATAGAAATGGTAAGCTGGAGCAGGGCTGAACTGAATCATTTCATTGACAAGTGGCGCTATATAACCAGCATTGGCATAGCCAATAGGTCTCGCCTTTGGGACCTTATAAGTATTTAATTATGCTGCATAATATCCTTGGTACAACACCAACTGTTGCGTAGCTAAATACTTATAATGTCCCAAAGGTGAGACCTATTGGCTATACCAATGCTTGTTTTTGTATTGCAAGCCTATGTATGCCGCTCTCGGGCAGTGGCATCTTTCCTTTTTTTTGCTCTTTTACTCTTTCAGTTAATGTTGTTGTGTATGCTTGTTGACTTATATATTTTTTGTGGCTGGGTAAGTGGGCGAATGCAAGAATGAATACGTGGATGGCTGAATACATAGATGGTTGACAGTGCACTTGTGATGACTTATTGGGTGCTTAACTTCACCTGTGAATGAAGAGACACTCATTCATAAGTTAGACTATTTTGTGGGGCCAGGTCTTGTTTGCAGAAGTCTTCTCCACTATTTGTGGGTTAAAAGTTCATGAAGTTGCCATGCCTTGCAAACATTAAAACATGAAATTTAGCAAAGATGCATTGGAAATCATTCTTTTTTGCCTGCCCTCACTATATATTAAGGTGAACTGTTCTACACTCTCTATTGCTATATGTTTTGACTATTATTACCTTGTTGTATAGCTCTGCAGTGGGGCTCCTCGTCTAGTCATCAGATTTAACCATCTTCTACATTTTCCTGTGATTGTATTTAATATATTGTGATTTGTGGTTTGAGTTAATCAAAAGAATATGGAGTAGTTTTCTCAATCAATTTGACGCTCTCTCGCAGCACCTGCAATGTAACGATCAAGGTAGGGCCTACCCTTGGGGACTAGGTCAGAAATCTGGTAAGCAAACATATCTAAATCAGGGTGCCGTCACATTATGTGCCAAAGCACGGTCTGATTTAATTATCAATAAAAGCACACAGTCATTGAACAATATGCTAAATTTTGTGCCTACTTATAGCCAAAACGTACTCTCTATTAGATGTTTGTCTATCATAGATAGTGCTCGTGTGCTTGGAGAAAAAGCTGTCTGTTACTAGTTAGTCAGTATGCAGTCAGTGACAAAACGGAAATGCAAAACAAAAAACACACTGCAGTCTGCCACCAACCATGTGATAACAAATATTATTGTCAGCGTGGTAGTATTTACAGTGGTGTATACAATATTTCATATGTTTTATGAAGAATGTGGGGATCAGTTGATGGGGATTTCAAGAGTGGTTCATTGGGATAGAAAAATATGCTAGTCACCATAAGTAGGGCACCCCATAGTCCTTGATCTTTGTTAGGTACTCAAAACAACATCGCGAAAAATGATTGCTTCCATTGCCTGGCCACCCATAGGGCAGTAAGATCAACCTATCGACCGCGAGCCTGTGTGGTCTGTGCATTGATCCTGAAGTATTTCAGAAACTTGATCTAATGGTAAAACGAGCTGGATGTGTTGCATGCATAAAAGAAACCGAGGCAAACAACCCACCTCCAAATATCTGTTTAAGGTAAAGTGGTGGACACCGAGAACAATAAGTAACTTAGCCACCTTCATATGAAGGGACAGAGGTAACAATTCCATTAGGGCAGTCATTACAAGGGCCTTACAATCCCATTTGATGAGTCCAGTAACTGCAGTTACCTGGCCCGTTTGGATTACAAGTCACACAGAAACACCATGGATGGGGTGTGTTTGATAGCAGGTACACAGTCTTTGTAAAATTCTAATTGAAAATCTGGAATAATATGCTGAAATCAATGCAAACTCAGATTTCTGCTTCTTGTTCCCCATTGTCGTGTGATTTGAGGTAATACTGTTTTACTCCCTTAACTAACCCTTCGGCTTCCTGACAATTACATGCCTACTCACGAGTGAGGAGGATCCATGCAGATTGCCCACCCACTTGTAAGGGGGCTTTTAAGTTGGCTAATAGTGATGTGTAGGAAGAAGAAGCACTTGCTTTAGTGCTGTTCTGAAGCAACTACCCAAGTCGAAATTTGGACACTGGAGAAGAGACTTATGCTCTACAATAACTGTGTGGAAATTCTCCAACAATTAGTCCCTCACATAATAATAATAATAATAATAATAATACATTTATAAAGCGCCTGGCTGCACAGAACTGTGTGTCCCCGCGCTAACTGCTAATACAATACAGAGATCCGGAGGAGCTGTAGAAAAAGAGTCTCGGGGGAGGTTTACATGTTGGGGAACAAGTAAGTTTACAGTTTTGCACAAAATCTCAGTTCAGATGGCTCCATCTCATCTGCAAGTGGAGCGGGAGCGCATTCCAGTATTTAGAAGCTAAATACCTAAAGGATCTTCCTCCCATTTTGGCCCTGATGATTCGGGGAAGTTTGAATAGCATCATGCCAGATGATCTTAGGTTCCGGGTTGGACGGTGTATAGTAAGGAGATTTTTTAAGTATTCAGGACCTTTGTCCTGAGCGATGCAATGGGCATAGCAAAGGGTCTTAAACTTAATCCTCTCCTTAACCGGAGACTTTTTATTAATCCATTGATCACCTTCATAAAATGTATCTGGCAAATCTGTGATTCAGAGGAAACGGCTGAAGTTGATGCTCTGTCTGGAGATTGAAGTTATTCAAGTAACTGTATTTAAGTTGCCCTACTTTGCCAGTAAGAACATACCCATCGTGCATGGGTATTATTAGTTGTAAGTCCTTCGTTGGCTTTTTAAATTTGTATGACATTTTGGGAGAGTTTGAGACTTTGAATCATGGGATCAGAACTCTTTATTAAAAAAAAAAAACCCTGTCACCAAGCCTTCTGTCCCACAGGCCCCAGGAAGAAGGTTCTCCGTTTTTAATTGCAATTTTCCTTTGTGATTCCATCTCCATCTTTTGTAGTGCTCCACATTATGGATTAACCCTATTGTTTCATCTCCATAGTCCCCCTGACTTTAAAGTACACCACCACTTCCATTGGTGTATGGCAATGACCATAACATACAGTACTTATTTGTTACTAAATAGTATTTGATAGATTTATTTTTCGTTGTTACTTTGTCAACATCAGCAAAAACTAATTTTCAAAGGTTACGATTTTAATATTAATTGTAGGTAGAAAGATTGAAGCTGGAAGTTCTATGCAGCTGAGTGGGGTCGCAAAATGGATCACAGTATCTCTTAAAGTTTTTCATTATTGCGTGTAATTGCGAAAAGTAAGGACTGACTGCTAATGTGTTTTCAGATCATTTGTTCATCACTGCCTCTGCATATTTTACTTTCCATTTTACAGTGTGCGTGCCATTTTTGTTTTGAAGGAGAGGTATGTGAGGAAAATGTGCATGCACTTAGCAAGTCGACAGGGTGTTGGCTTTGTTGTAAGGACAGCGCGGAAAGGAGCATATACCAGAGGATGATAAACTTGAAGTGTCCTCCAATGAAGCAGATATTGTTGCAGGATTAATCTCATATGGACACTGTCAAAGGTGAGGAATTGTCTCCCTCAGTAGTTAAAACGAGATAGGTTTGTCTCAGAAATGGCAAGCTCATCAAACCCGTGTGTTGGAGACAGTTGACCAACATGGAACAGACTGCTTCTTACTGATGTGATCACCTGATGTGCAGATGTATGCTCCCCATTAGAAGTCTTTATCTGTGATATGCACCTTGTCTGCAACAGTGTATACTAGACAACCAACATTTTACAGTAATTGTCATTCTTGTATGCACTTTGAAAGCACTGAATTGTTAGCGTTGTGGTTGTTAATACTGATATGTATCTCAGTCAACTGGGCCAAGAAAAGTTTATGGGACTATTTAATTTCTTTCAAGGCTTCCTTATTTGTTTTGGTGAATATATTGTCAAATCTAGGTTTTATAATTGTCCATGTATAAATAGACCTTCTAAGAGTGCATATTATTGCACACATTGGTAAAAAAGTGTTATTTAAAATTGCAACTGTTGTGTATCTCAGAATCCGGTTTATGTTCATTATTCTAATGTGACACATACTGTAGGAGTTTGGCTAGATTTGGAATGTAGAAGTATTTACATCACTAATATCCTCACTATTAAGAACTCCTGTAATACACTGGAAGTAATTGAGAGTTGGTGTTTGTTTAGTGTAGTGGCATTCGGTGGAGCAAAGCTCAGTAGTGCATAAAATAAATCACTGTTGGTTTCAGCTCAGGAATGCAAAAGGTAATGGAACCCAACTACTGTCAAAGTCCTACATTTTAATAAATCATTGCAGCTTTTCAGTAAATCATTATGTATTCGGGACGACAGGTTAAAGAATTTGAGGCTGCCTCATGGCAACGTTTCTCTGGGCTGCATAAATTGACTTCTGGGCAACCAGTCTGTTATGGCGAATATCCATAATGGCAGTTTTAAGATGGTATTTTTATTGAGCGCAAACTGTAATTAGAGCATTTTGCGTTTGTTTATGCTGACCTTTCTGAGGCTAATTATTCATTATATTGGGTCATTATATTTATGTAAGAAATAGTTTGCCGAGCTACAGTTGAAGACCTGCACTATGTTCAAATTACTACTCAATTTAATTTTAAATTAGTTGTGAACATTGAAGAATGTGTTTATTTTGAATAATTGCAGAATAAAATGTATAGGTTCGGTATTGTGGTATTTGCAAGGTGATAACATTCTGAAGTGGTGAAGGATCGTAAGGTGTTTTATACAATTTGGATTTAAAAGGCTACTCGTGCATGGTTAGTCATTCTCCTCGGTGTAGAGCCAAGTATGTAGGTTGTGTAGTTGCAACAATGAAAAATGCAGTCTTAAATTTAGTGCTGTCCTTGATATGGAACATGTAAGCATGTTAAAATAGCTTTCAAGATCTGGGATTGACTAGTCTTTTTGAAAACCTGATTAAAATAATATACACTGTAAGGTCCAGGTCACAAAAAAGTTCTTTATAAAGAGTATGCTAGGCTCATGAAAGCACTCGATATGGTAACCATTCAATCATGCGTCCCACTTTCAATCACCCAATACATGGAGCCATACCCAATATGGATAAAGGCATCGGAATTTATCTTACACTGTTAAGAGTGAATGCATTTCATTACCTAGTGACCATCCCTATTGCTGGCACCTGGTTTGCGTCATTATCGTGTTGCCCATGCAATGGGGGGTCATTTCAGTCAGCTCAGCCCCTAATGCTTTTTTGCACCTTGTATACCTCCTTTTAGAAAACGGTTCCTTCACTCTATACACGGCGGAGGATCTTTTAATACTCATGAGGGTTTGCACTATCTACAGCGTCTTGTCTCTTCTGATCGGCTTTGCAGTTATGAATTTTATTACTTAAGCGCTGATATTTAGGAAGAAATATGCATTGTGATCCGTGTTTTTTTTGCTTTGATGCAGGGTCCCCTTGATTGCTTAATGTAGATTTGGGTGGTATTAAGGGATTCCTATAGGCAATGTGAAGTTTGGGTATGATCAACTCTTTAAGGGCCGTTTGTTGTAATTTAGGTAAGGAGGACAAATATTTTAGCTAAACTGTGATATTTTATTACGATTTTATTGAAGTGTGAAATCTCTGTATGTGATTTTACTGCGCTTTCATGGTCCATATTGACCGAGTATATTTGATGATGAAGAATGTGTTTATTTTGAATCTTTGCAGAAGCCTTTTAATGAAATTTAGATTTTTTTGTCATAGTTCTCTTTATTGCATTTTTTTGCCTAACATTTATAAATTACATAATGGGATGCTAGTTCTAGAAACCGTTTCTTACATGGTGGCCACGGTCGCATTTTGCATATTGATTTCTGTTGTATCCTTTAGCAAAACCCCTCCCTTCTCACCATCCCTTGTTCAAAACCTAAAAAAAACAAGCATTTGCAATGCAATAGGTCTCGCATTAGGAAAGTTTGAGCTATTGGTATTGTAAATGACAAATTTTATATTTGTGTTGGTTTTGAAAATAGCTACATTAATAGCTTTGTCATTTACAATGCCAATAGTTTTAACTTTCGCAAATGTGACACCTATAGCATTTGTAATGCAATATGTGTTGTATTTATGTGACTCAGATGTATTGATCATACAAATAACAATGGCGTTTAATTTTTTTAATAATGAATACTTGAATAAAAGTTATTGTAAATTATAATGGCAATAGCTTAAACTTTTGTAAATTACTTTTGTGAAGATTATGTTCAGTGTATTTTATTGTGACGAAAATCCAAGAACAGAAGTGAAATATTAACATCTTTTTATGACATTTGTAATAAAGCTTGAAACATTGAGAGAACATATTTGAACCAGTTATTGTTGAATGGTTGCACAGATTGACGCTGTGGTGGCGCAGAGTGATGTTGTGGCGTTCAGGGATGCTGTGGTAGCGCATAGTGATGTTGTGGTGCCCCTGAGTGATGCTGTTGTGGTGCTAAATAATGCTGTGGTGACGCAATGGAGGGAGGTCGATAGAGGGAGGTCGATAGAGGGAGGTCGATAGAGGGAGGCCGATAGAGGGAGGCCGATAGAGGGAGGCCGATAGAGGGAGGCCGATAGAGGGAGGCCGATAGAGGGAGGTCGATAAGAGGGAGGGCGATAAGAGGGAGGGCGATAAGAGGGAGGGCGATAAGAGGGAGGGCGATAAGAGGGAGGGCGATAAGAGGGAGGGCGATAAGAGGGAGGGCGATAAGAGGGAGGGCGATAAGAGGGAGGGCGATAAGAGGGAGGGCGATAAGAGGGAGGGCGATAAGAGGGAGGGCGATAAGAGGGAGGGCGATAAGAGGGAGGGCGATAAGAGGGAGGGCGATAAGAGGGAGGGCGATAGATAGGTAGAGAGAGTGATGGTGATAGACCGAGTGAGGGTGTAATTATGTGGCACTGAGTGCTATTTTAAGTGTATGTTGCATTGAGTGCCGTGTAATTATGTGGCGTTTAATTATGTGGCACTGAGTGCTATATGGAGTGTATGTTGCGTTGACCGCAGTGTAATTATGTAGCATATAATTATGTGGAGTGTATGTTGTATTCAGTAGAGTAATTATGTGGCACTGAGTGGTATTGTTTGGAGTGTATGTTGCATTGAGTGCAGTGTAGTTATGTAACATATAACTGTGGCACTGAGTGGTATTGTGTGGAGTGTGTGCTTCATTCAGTAGAAAGTAATTATGTGGCGTGTAATTATGTGGCACTGAGTGGTATTTGGAGTGTATGTTGCGTTGAGCGCAGTGGAATTATGTAGCATATAATTATGTGGAGTGTATGTTGTATTCAGTAGAGTGTAATTGTGTGGGGTGTAATTATGTGTTGGTCTGACTTGTTACAACTATGGCAAAGCCAACCAGTCTTGTCTTTGGGAACTATTTGTTTTGCTACTGGGTTTTAGCCATCCTGCACAGTATGCATGGTGCTATGTAGCATGGCTAAATAATTTGTAAAAAAAAATGATGCAAATGGCAGTGTCATTTTAAAGGCACGCACATGTGCCTACAAAATCATGCCTTTGCTTTTTTTTTTTAAAGTTACTAAAAAGGAAAAAAGTCAACCAAGGAGAAGAGTGGAAGCAAAATGGGGGGCTGGGGCAGGTGAGGAAGCAATAGGGGGGATGGTGATGAGAGCTGAAGCCACTTGGGGTCGAAAACGACATGGAATAGAGAAGTGCAAGACAAAAGAACACGGAAGGAACACAGCTTCGAGATAGAGCAACACAGAGGCAACGGAAGCAACACAAGGGACAGAAACAACATGGGACACAGAGAAGCACACAGTGAGACAGAGCAACATAAGACTGGAGGGGTGGTGTGCATAGAAGCACACAGCGAGACAGGGCAGCATGGAGACTGGGTAAGAAGCACACAGCAAAACAGAGCATTATGGCGACAAAGGGGCAGATAAGCACATGAGGGAGACAGCCAGAAAACACGCGCACTCTCGTAGAGCGTAAGGACCTCGGACTCGAAGAAAGCATTGATTACCCAGAATTGTCCACATTAGAGGAACGAGTGAAGCCCAAGGAGCCACATGAGTTTAAGTCAAGGTACACCGATGGAGTCAAACCCTCGAAACCTGCTTCGACCGTGAGAGAGAATAACTGGCATGGCAGGGAGAAATAAAAGCCAGCTTGATTCCATGCAAGAAAACAGATCCACAGCAGCAGCGAAAAGCCACTCAACATAGATGCTGAAAGCCACCAAAATACTGAGGCACCCAAGTATGATGTTGAAAGATTACTCAGCATTGCTGTCAGAGCTCGACAAAGAAAGAAAATCACTTGCAGTGGAATAACAAGCTCTCGGCATTGCGTGGCGGGGGAGCAGGGAAACTACTTTCCTTTTAAGTCGGAAGGGTGGGAGGGAACGAGCATATGGGGTGTGAGCGATAACGGTAGTAAGAGGGGGAGCAGGAAGTGAGGCCGCGCGCTCGCGAAGCTTCGCGCTTAAATGCCTCACATGCACTGCTGGGCGTAATCCGCACTCCAAAACCATCTTGGTAGGGTTTGCTGGTGGACCTCTTTATGTCTCGCCAGCAATGCGCAAGCGCATTGGCAGGCAGAGACCTAAAAAGAGCCCAAAGAAGTAAAAATAAACCGGACAAGGAACTCCAATCTGGACATCTGAGGCTTGGTAGTGTTATCAGGAGTTGTGCGTATGCTGGGGGAGCATTGGAGCTGAGGGCGACCTCTGGGTGTTTCAGATGTCGCCGGAGAGGGCTGTTATAATTGAAAGAGGTGGAGCGCTCGTGTTCTTGATGGGCACATCCACAGCGGTAAGCCCTTCGAGAGGTAACTAGTTGGGGACCCCCAAGTGTATTTAAAGCTTTTGAAACTGCCCCTAAAAATGTTGCTCATCCGTTCCATAGTAAATTCTTGCCAGGGGCGTGCATGCCATTGAGTGACAGATGGAGCCCCGGGTTTCTTCCAGGCTGCCGCCACAGCCATTTTCGATGTCCAAGACACAGCCACATTATACCTTTTTATATTCCTTTGTTTGGTGTTTCATGGATTCTGTTCTGAGCCCCAACAGAGTGAAGGATGAGGTGTATGGTATAGGGTATCCTAGGACTACCTTTATTTGGGCCAGTATTTCTGACCGGAATAGGCAAATGTTTGGGCAGTCCCACCAGATGTGGTGCAAGTCGCCTAACAACCCGCAGCCCCTCCAGCATAAGTCTGATGTAGTTGGATACATTTTTTTGTGTTTTGTGGGGTATCAATACCAATCCTGCAGTATTTTGTACTGTGCCTCTAGTGAGTGGTTGTGTTTGTATATATACCTCCGGAGTGCTTGCCAGTCCCTCTGAGATACCATGGCCCAGGACTCGTTCCCAGAAAGCCATATGATGAGGTGGGTGTGTGGTGTTGCGCGTAATAAAGCATGTAAGAAAGAGATAATGCCCGTAAGTGCCTTAAGTCGTCTTCACAAAACTTTCTAGTTGGGTGAGTTCTCTCTTGATTGCTCCTTTAGTCTCTGGTTGTAGTGCCCAGTGTCGTAATTGTTGGTAGTAGAAAGCTTCCTCTTTTGCCAGGTTGAAATCTCATTGGAAGTTTTTAAAGGTAAGTATGTCTGGTTTATGGAATAGGCTTGATAAACTCAAACTCGCTCCCTTTCATCCACGTGTCAAATAGTCCTTGTTGCATTCCTGGGGGAACGCTGGGTTGAAGTGAATCGGTCGTAAAAGAAGAGGGGTTGGTTGTCCATATTGACTTCTTAAGAACCTCGTCCCAAACCTTCAGAACCGTTCTAGTTGGAGTACTAAGATAAGCATTGATAGGGCGGTCTATCTTTGGTTTCCATAGCAAGTCTCATAGGACCCTGCCTGCTATTGCCCTGTCCATATGCAGCCAGTGCTTGTCTGGCTCCCTTTGTGACCACTCTACTATGACCCTAAGCTGTACCGCCTTGTAGTATAGGGTTTAATAATGGGAGACACAATCCTCCCTCCGCTCTAAGTCGTCGGAGAAGCTTGAAGGGGAGTCGAGCCCTCTTTTTTTGTCAGGTAAATTTGTTGAGGATGATCTTAAGTTTTTCCAGACAACCTGATTCAGGTTCAATGGGCAGGCTTTGAAACAGATGGAGGAATCTGGGCAGCATTACCATTTTGATCACATGGATTCTGCCTAGCCAGGATAGGTATAATGAGGCCCATCGCTTTAGATCTGACTTCATTCAGAGTGTGTTGTAATGGTGGGTAGTTAGCCTTGAATAGGTGTGAGAGCTTTGGTGTCCACTTCATACCTAAGTAGGTAAGCTTTTTCTTGGCCCATTGGAAGGGTGTGGTGTGAGTGAGAGTCTCCATACCACCCTCAGGGAGGGTTGGATTTAAAAGTAAGTATTTCGAGAGATTAACATGGAAGCCTGCCAATACTTCAAAAAGTCTCAGTTCGTTTTGGAGGGCCATCAGTGAATTGTATGGGTCTGTCAGGGGAGGCAATATATAGTCTGCAAATATGGAAATGTAATGGTCTTCCACCCCAAAGGTAATCCCTTTACTGCTCGGTGGGCCCTTGTCGTTACTGCTAGGGGTTCGATGCTCAAGACGAAGAGAAGGTGAAAGTTGGCACCCCTGTCCCGTTCCTCTTTCCAAGCGGAATGGGTTTGCGCTCGTGCCATTTACTAGGACTCTCTAGCTTGGAGAAGCATAATTTGCTCGAATCATGGTGATGAAGGCTTCGCTAAAACCAAAGCGTCCGAGGGACGCAAATAGAAATGCCTAGTGTATCCGGTCAAATGCTTTCTTGGATTGGCTCTGGCATTAGGTCTTCCAGTATTGTGTGTAATATTTTTCAGTAGAGCTTGACATCTAGGTTGAGGAGGCTAATGGGGCAGTAGGAACTGCATAGATTTGGGTCCTTTCCGGCTTTGTGGATAACTGTCGAGAGTGCTTCGCTCATTGATGGTGTGACTTTCCCAACTTTGTGAGGGTGAGGGTGAGGGTTTGTGAGGGTGAGGGTGAGGGGTGTGAGGGTGAGGGAGGCGGTGGGTGTGGGGGTGGAGGGTGAGGGGGGTGTGGGGGAGGGTGAGGGGGGTGTGGGTGAGGAGGGTGAGGGGGGTTTGAGGGGGGGTGTGTGTGGGTGGGGGGGGGTGAGGGGGGTGTGTGTGGGTGAAGGGAGGGTGAGGGGGGTGTGAGGGTGAGGGGGCATGTGAGGGGGGTGTGAGGGTGAGGGGGCATGTGAGGGGGGTGTGAGGGTGAGGGTGTGTGTGAGGGTGAGGGGGGGTGTGAGGGTGAGGGGGGGTGTGAGGGTGATGTGAGGGTGAGGGGGGTGTGAGGGTGAGGGGGCATGTGAGGGGGGTGTGAGGGTGATGTGAGGGTGAGGGGGGTGTGAGGGTGAGGGGGCATGTGAGGGGGGTGTGAGGGTGAGGGGGCATGTGAGGGGGGTGTGAGGGTGAGGAGGTGTGTGAGGGTGTGTGTGAGGTTGAGGGGGGGTGTGAGGGTGAGGGGGGGTTTGAGGGTGAGGAGGTTTGAGGGGGTGAGGGGGTGTGAGTGTGAGGAGGGTTGAGGAGGGTGAGGAGGGTGTGAGGGGGGGAGGGGGTGTGTGAGGGGGGGAGGGGGTGTGTGAGGGCGAGGGGGCGTGTGAGGGCGAGGGGGCGAGGGTGAGGGGTTGTGAGGGGGGTGTGAGGGTGAGGGTGAGGGGGTGTGAGGGTGAGGGGGGTGTGAGGGAGGGTGAGGGGGTTTGAGGGGGTGTGAGAGGGTGTGAGGGGATGTGAGGGTGTGAGGGAGAGAGGGGGTGTGAGGGAGGGAGGGTGTGTGAGGGAGGGAGGGTGTGTGAGGATCAGGGGGTGTGTGGTCCCCCCCCCCCAAAACAGTATCCATTGTGATGTAATTCTCTTTCCAATGAATATTGCAGCAACGTGAGAACCAATACATTAGTTAATTTATACATGTATGGGAAACTGTAACCATAAAATATGAAAAGAGTGCATACATTTTACGCAATAGATATCATTAAACAACTGGTTTTCACAACTGGTTTTCACATGACAGTTATCACCTATTCATTTAGAAGGATCAACCTACTGCATGTTTACATAATCAAACTCAATATACAAGGCATATCAAGAAAAAAAATTAGTAACAAGGAGGACACTACTTCTTAACTGTGATAGATCAATTGATCATCAAGAAAGTGCGTGAGGGAGTTCGACCGCTCTAGACTGCGAATTAACCTTAGGCCGGAGAAGGTGCAGAAAACTAACCGTAATAGTCCGTATTTAAGCATGTTTGAGCAGTTTAGTGTCGAACAAGGATATACGCTTTAAGCAATGAATAAGAAACGTTTGTCAAAGAAAAGAAGTACGTTTTTAAAAAAAAAAAAACGTCCGACAAATGTTAGCGGGAGCGGCTGCCATGGAGTAATGCAGCAGCACTTACTTGTCAGTCTTGTGAGCAGAGGTCTATCACGAATTAACCTTAGGCCAGAGAGGATACAGTAAATAAAGCGTAGTAGTCCGTATTTGAACGTGTTTGGGCAGTTTAGTGTGGAACAAAGATATACGCTTAAACAGTAAATGGGAAACCGTTTGGCAAAGAAAGATGGTCAGTTGTTATAACGAGAAAGTGAAACAGAGGGGAGGAGATTTCGAGGCCAAGCGAAACAAAACAGATTAGAGGGGGAAGCAAATGGTGAGCATTTCGCGGCCGCTTTGATGTTCTCGCGGCTCACTGAGAACATCAAAGCGGCCGCGAAATTGCTCCCAAAGCTGCAGGCGGACTAATGGTGCGCGCGCCCAAGCACATGCTCTGTATCTGGTCTGCAGACTTTGGGAGCATTTTTGAAAGCCATACTATACTCTCGGAGAACAACGCATGCGCGTTGGTTCTACGAGACTTAAAAAGGGGGGGTCTGCGGCCTATCAATCGCTTCCTCCGGAAAGAGAAGTTCAAGATACTGACCCTGGCTCAGGTCTTGGCTGCCCTCGACCCTGTAGACTGGATGGTAGCTTTGGACTTGCAGGATGCATATTTTCACATCCCCGTCCTGCCGGCCCACTGGCGTTACCTGTGGTTCATGGTAGGCCAGGAGCATTTTCAGTATACCGTGCTCCCCTTCGGTCTTACCAGCGCCCCTCGGGTGTTCACAAAATCGATGGCGGTGGTCGCAGCTCATCTGCGCAGGTCAGGGGTATCAGTATTCCCCTACCTAGACGACTGGTTGTTGAAGGCAGGCTCTGTCCAGGCAGTCGTCACCCACCTTCAGATTACGGCTGACCTCCTGCACTTGCTGGGGTTCTCCGTCAACATGCCGAAGTTGCACCAGAGTCCCTCTCAGAAGCCCCCCTTCATCGGAGACGTTCTGAATTTGACGCAGTTTCGGGTCTATCCTCCCGAGCAGCGAGTCCGGGATATTCAGGCTATGATTCCGATTTTCAGCCTCAATCCCGGGTTTGTCAGGATGGCCCTCCGGCTCTTGGGCCTGATGGCCTCCTGCAGCCTGTTAGTGCAACATGCCAGATGGAATATGCGGGCTCTGCAGTGGGACCTGAAGTTCCAGTGGGCACAGCATCAGGGCAACCTGTCCAATCATGTCCAGATCTCGGAGGGCACTGCACAACACTTGCAGTCGTGGCTCACGAATCGCGATTGGATCAATGGCAGATCTCTCTCCCTTCCCCAACCGGAGTACACAGTAGTGACGGATGCATCCCTCTTGGGATGGGGAGGCCACTTGGGAGAGGTGGAGATCAGAGGCCTCTGGTCTCCGGCAGAGTCCCGGCTCCATGTCAACCTTCTGGCGCTGCTGGCGATCCGACTTGCACTGAAGGCATTCCTTCCCTCTGTCGCATGGTGCACAGTAAAGGCTGTGGACCCCCTTTCGGCCCCTCTTTCGGAGGTTCTTCTGTTCCTACTATGGCCCAGCAGGGCTTTGCTCTGGGCACTATCAAAGGCTATCTTTTGACAATCTCCGCTTTTCTGAGGCTTCCTGATCAGCCTTCTCTTTTTAAGTCCCCGGTTGTTAACCGTTTTCTCAAAGGCATTACAAACATGTTTCCTCCCGTGCCTTTCATAATGCCTCAGTGGGACTTGAATCTTGTCTTGACTTACCTGATGTGCGCTCCCTTTGAGCCCCTTCATAACTGTCCCTTACTTCTTCTCACCTCACAAGACTGTTTTCCTGCTAGCTATCCCTTCTGCCAGAAGAGTGAGTGAACTCTAGGCTCTATCTTCTAAACCTCCTTTCCTCTCTGTTCATCCAGACAAGGAGGTTTTAAGGACCCGTCCTTCTTTCTTGCCAAAGGTTGTCACGCCCTTCCACATCTGGCAGACCATCACTTTGCCCACTTTCTTTCCGCATCCTTCAAAAGAGGAAGAGAGGCTCCACTGCCTCGACCCAAAACGCGCACTTGTTTTCTATCTGCAGCGTACACAACAGTTCTGGGTGGATGATCAACTCTTTGTTGGCTAAGTGGGCACCAAAAAAGGTCAGGCGGTGCACAAACGGACCATTTCACAGTGGATCGTTCTGTGCATTAAAGCATTCTACTCCTTGGCCAGGAAGGAGCCTCCTGTGGGGCTGCTTGCCCATTTGACCAGGGCAACTGCAGCCACTACTGCCTTGGGACACGGCATTCCCTTGCAGGACATTTGCCAGGCAGCCATGTGGGCCTCGCACACGTTTACAAAGCACTGTTGCCTTGACAGTCCGGTCCGGAGAGACAGCTTCTTTGGCCGTTCTGTGCTTCGTGACTTCCTGGTGTAATTTTGTTTGCAGACCCACCACCAGAGTTGGTATTGCTGGGGTATCTGCTCTAAGGTAAGGAATCTATCACTAACGTGTCTCTTTCAGATGCACAAGTTACTACTTCTGTAACGATATCTCTGTAAGAGACATTAGTTAGTGATAAATTTCTTACCGCTCCACCCATCCTACCCGTTCTGCGAACTGATTACTAGGGTTAAGGCCATCCCTTTTTAGGGCCCTAGTTTTATGCACCAATGGTCAGTATCTTGCATGGCTCTGCGTTCCTGACGCCGTAAGTTGTGTACAGAAGTGACATACGCGCGCATGGGTGGCGCCTAAGTACTCTCTATGACGTCATCTCGGTGCTGACGACGCCAGTGATGGACGCAGAGACGCAGGAAGCCACCTACTGACATTCCGGGGTACTGCTAAGCAAAACTTTCCAGATCCAGACTGACGCCTGGGGATATTTTAAAGTAAGGAATCTATCATTAGCTAATGTCTCTTACAGATATATCGTTACACAAGTACTAACTTGTGCATCTAGTTATCGAAGATACTTAAAAAAAAAAGTCATGCCTGTGCTCTTGAAAGTTCAAGTTTAGACGCTGATAAATACACAAAATGAAAACCGCTGTGGATGGCAATTGCTTTTTTGTGGAAGCACACAACTTCTGCCCAGTCAAAAGATGACTCGAACTACTGCCTCACAACATGTGGGCGGAGCTAAGCCAGCTCTCTTGTGATGGTCACATAGTTGTCTGGCAAGAGCTGCGCCGTCAAAACAGACCATAATAATAACTATGTTAAAAGAAAGTCTCAGACATGTTGAATTTTTTTAATGAATAATCATAAATAAATGGAATTCAACACATCATGGAAAGTGTTTCGATAAAATGTATGGGACAATTTGTTTCTTTGTTACACTGCTGGGGATCAGGTGGAAGGCTGCTATGATCAGAAAGGACATAGATACACAGCTTAAGCATGAGTTTGCAAATAAAGGGTATTTATCAAGAAGTCACAGAACATGTGTTGACTGTGGGTTGAGTTGTATGTTATTACTTTATGGACCATATTGACTGGAGCCAGGGTACAAGGCCTGCACTGTGAGATGCTGTTGTAGGCCTTGGGTCAAGACTCGCAGAAAATTACTTGCTACAAGATGCTGTGGTATTGCAACCAGAGGGGCCCTGCATTAGTCATTGTTGCTCGCCATGCCCTGCAATTGTTGCAGGTAATGAATGAGTTCTGAGCATGTAAAACAGCTAGAGGTCACAGCCACAGCAGGGCCTTGCAGAGCCTGTTTGTGCTAACATCATGGGGGCATTGCAAGAGAAGGCACTACGCACAGAATAAGACTAAAAGCCATATCACAAGCTACTATCTCATTTCTGCTTTCCATGTTCAGTGTGTTCTGCAGGCATGCCTACTGGAAATCAAACTAGGCCAACTATTGATTGCACAGAGTATGTTGTCTGAGAACCCATTACATTTGCTTACAAAACTAACTCCATGTAGAATTACAGAGCATAATGATACGTAACCAAGCATGTGCCTTTTGAGGACTACAAACAGTGGCAAAAAATCCCTTGCCCTGTACTTTAACAGGTACTGTCTCAATGTTAGAACATGAGTGTCCCCTGCTTGGTGTACAAGCATGTTCATGTACCCTGGGTGTCGGACTGCTTGTATGTCTGGCAGACTGAATTTTGTTTTGGTCCTGATATCGTGCTTGTCTGAGCCTGTGCACAGAAGCATAGGCCTGTCCTGGACATTGAGAGTGTCTGGGTTTGTTCTCTGACAGCATACGTGCCCTCATTATTGACAGTGGCACACTGTCTCTGTTGTGGTTTCAGTGCATAGATCTGTGGGGGCAACATAACATGGTTAAACGAACCAATTGTGTGTCCTGTGTTTTTATCTGGTTTTCTCGAGCTGACACCTTGTGGACCACCTGTGTAAAGTTATGCTTCTACGCACTTGCTGAGACCCCTCCACTAACATCCTGAGTGTGTGTAAGAGTGGATGTGGGTCTATCCAGGGTAGTACATGTATGATGTGTAAATGAGCCAGAGTATGAAGAACAGTGAGATCCATTATGTAGACCCTGGCCTGGCTCTAGATGGAAGTTGTGGACTGTGCTTCCAAACGGTGGTATTGCATTGCTTGCATTTCTTTTGCTGGAGGCCCAGTGAAGGAAGTTAAAACAGGACTCGTTTTTGTTCTGAGAGTCCTTTTGGTTAGCACAGTACTGAGTATTATTTTTGAGCACTACCACGAAGTGAATGAGAATAGATGAAGGGTGGGACTGCGTACTATGGTGTGTATTGTGAAAAAGTCTCAAGGTGAGACCTGATATTCTTTTTTTCTTTACCTTATTACTACTTCTGTTGTGTGGATTACAGCTAGGTGCAGAAACATCGCACCTTTTTTGCTTGGGCAGTGTTTCATGATGTCGACAGCCCCATTGCCAGCTGGTTTGCAAAACCACTCTCCACACTAAGGCTTTGTGTGGAGAACAGCCTAGATCCCTTGAAAGAAGAACCACCTCAGACTTGTTCTGTTCTACAGTTGAGAAAGTGGAAAGGAAGAAAGTTGTCTTCAGAGTACTCGGAGGACTGATGTGCCATCAGGTTTGGTGTTTGCCTGGCAGCCAATCTCCCAAAGTGGAGGGGACATAATCTGAAGTCTGGATTTCCTGCTGCAGGAGCAGGTTACCTTCTCTAAAGCGCCTAAAAGCCAGCCTGCTTTGAGAGGAAAGGCCCTGCAGGAGGTGAGACTGTTTTGAGAGGAGTGAGGACCAGGACATTCTCTTTTTTTAATTTTTTTATTTCTTTTTATTAAACAATCAACAATAAAACACATCAGGTGACATTCACAGATCTTATAGAATTCTTCTGTGACATTCTATACATTAAGATATTGTACAGTATAGACAATCGGGGGATCAAGGGGACACACGCACATCTGCTTCTTCTAGACACACCGGAGGAGCACAGACCTCTCCCCAGTAGTGATTCCAAGTCTCCCTCACTCTACCCCATTTCATAGGACATCCCCTAGCAACATAGGCCGACCTTTCCCTGAAAATACACCTGTCGAAATCTTCCTTCCATTTTTCAATCTGGGGAGGCTGGCTGGCACCCCACAGTTGGGCGATATTGCGCTTAGCTATCATGAATGCCAACGTTTCCCATTGTTTCCGGTACGCATTAAGGTTTGTGGACTCAGACGTTCAGAAAGCACCTACAGGCCTCCGGTTGCATCTCTATCTCCAGAACTGCCCGAAGCGCGTCATGTACCTTTCCCCAGTATGTTTGCATGCTAGTACAATGCCACAGAATAAGAGTGAAAGTCCCCAGTTCCCCACAACCTCTTTTGCATTCTCCGCCCTCCGAGCGGCCCATATGGATCAGACAAGGCCCCGTAATACAAAATCTTTAACTGCACCTATCTGATCCTCATCTGAAGTGCCACTACCCGCGGGAAAGAGACCGCCTCCCGCCAGTCTTTATCGTCTAGCTCTAACCCATCCTCATTCCAATGTGGTCTAAAAGTACCAGTGAATCCTCCATGTTATTAATGAGCTTTTTATATATTAAAAAGATGGTTTTCTCGGGGAGCTGCCCGTCCAACACCCGGTCCTCAAGGGGAGAAGCGTCTGGGAGTGACGTACCAGTGGGAATGTGGGTGAATAGTGCATGTCGGATCTGAAGGTATCGGAAATACTCAGTTGTTCAGTTGATATTGTCGCTTGCGAGAGTCAAAAGTGTGGATTGTTTCTAATCCCCCCCCCCCCCCAAGACATCCTTTGTGTGTGATTCCTAAATATCCCACTTATCAAAGCCTTTAGACTTCCATAGACTTCCTAACCTCTCCGAACTCCACAGCGGGGTGGCGAGCGTGAGCTTTCCCTCTCACTTAAGGTGCCTGTTTGCCGCATGCCACACCTGGACGGCATGAGCCGTAGGCCCTGTAAGCGGAAACCTGCGGATCCCTGCATAGAGCGCTCCAGTGTAATCACCCCCGGCAATTGCCAGCGGTTCATAGCGTAACTAGGGTCTTCCGGGGGCCTATATATATCCCATTGTTCACCGCCGCCAACTGGGAAGCTAAATAGTATTTCCTCATGTCCGGCAATCCTATCCCCCCCCCATCGTACCAGGGAAGGGTAAGCTTGGAGAAGCTATGCGGGGCCGGCCATCCCAGAGAAGCTGCCTCTGGAGTGCCTCTATTTCCCTAAAGTAGGGCGCGGGAACCGAATCCATCGCATTCTGGAGAGCATACAAAAGCCGAGGCTGAGCCATCATTTTTAAAAAGCACTGCTCTACCTAAAAGGGAGAGCTGGAGCTCCTTACAGCGCTCGACATCCCCCCCAAAAGCACGTCAGAGGGGGGCACAAGTTGCCACAATATCGGAGCCCAGGGTCAAGACTGATATAGATACCAAGATATTTGAATCCCACCGGATCAATCTGTATCGGGCAGGCGGCTGGGACGACCAGCGGGTCACCACTAAGGACAAGGTGTACCGATTTGGACCAATTTATCGCAAAGCCAGAGTACCTCTCAAATATAGCCAACACATCCAGAAAACTAATCAAGGATCCCCTCGGGTTGGTGAGGTAAAGTAGAATATCATCGGCATATAGTGAGATTTTGTCCTCTCATTCCAGCGTCCATCGCGTGCAGCGTATTGACTGGTCCTCCCGGACCCAAGCTGCCAGCGGCTCCAAGGCGAGAGCAAAGAGGAGCAGGGACGGGGGACGGCCCTGTCGGGTCCCCCTGCCCAAACAAAAGTCAGGAGACCTATGGTTATTTACAACTACTTGGGCCATTGGAGCAGAGTATAGGAGGCGTATTCAGCCCGTGAATTCTGGGCCGAATCCCAGTTTTGCCAACACCGCAAAAAGGTAGGGCCACTCGACTCTATCAAGGACCATGGTGGCGTCTGAGGATACCAGCACTGCTGGTTCCTGAATCGTTGGGACCCTACCCAGAACCCCGTGCAGCAAGCGCAGATTGAGGGCCGTATTCCGGCGTGGCCTAAAACCCGATTTGTCAGAGTGTATCAAGGTAGTAATGACTTTGGCCAGTCTTGTTGCCAGCAGCTTCGCCAGAACCTTAGGCTTTACGTTTAGCAGTGAGATAGGCCTATATGACGAACAGCATGCCCTGGGCTTACCCTCAGTATGGATGACTACTATGTTGGCAACACGCGTGTCATATGGAAGTTGCCCCCTATCTTCACTTTCCTCGAACATGGAGCAGAGAAATGGAGCGATTTTCTTTTAGATCGTAATTTATATAATTCTATGGGGATGCCATTTGACCCGGAGGCCCTCCCGGAGCGCACTCCCCTAACAGCCTGCGCCACCTCATCGTCAGTGAGCTGTGACTTCAGATAGTCCCGATTTTCATCTGATAGCATGGGCAATTGAATGTCTTAAACCATCGCACCATTATCCGCTTCCGTGTACACCCCTGCCGAACTATAGACTTCGCTATAGTAACCTGCAAATCTATTTTCGGCTTTTTTCCCTTGTAATTTCGGCAAAAGCCGCGACGCCCACTCCATCCTCTCAAGCCAAGCAATCAATTTTTCTGCTTTATCTCCATGCTCATACACTCTGCTCTGAATCTCTCAGTTCTGCACTCTGAATCTCTCAGTTCTGCACCCTAGCCCTATCTCTTGCGAGGCCTCTGAACTCGTCCTGTCTCAGTTTTAACCAGTGGAGACCCTCAGGGGTCACCGTCCGGGACACCTCCCTTTCCAACCTTATCACTTCCTCCTCCGCCTTTTCAATTCCAGCCTGCCGTTCTTTTTTTCTTAACAATCGGGGAGAGAGCCTTCCCCCAAATGACATTTTTATATGCCTCCGCAATGTCTGAGCCGAGTCTGCCGTGCCCTGGTTCTCCTGAAAGTACCTGTGATAGCGTAACTATTTCCCTCTTCGTGGTGGGATCCCTCGGTGCCATGGGTTGATAGGGGCAATCTTGCACGTGTTGACCTGGTCCAACTCCAGCCGGAGTCAAAGTGGAGAGTGGTCCGAGATGCCCCTCCCCAGGTGCTGTGCCTCCCGCACTTGAATTAAAGAAAAGGAGGGGTTTGGCCCTATGGGAAAGAGGGTAGGTTGGGCCTTTAAGTAATACGAAAGGGAAATTTTACCTATGCCTCTGCTACTGATTGAAAAAAACAATTAATGCATACAGAAGGGTAAACCACCATTTATTAGTTCACCCTGACTCTTGATTTATGTCATTTACTTTTTGTTGAATTATAAAACATTAAACATTTCAAGCCAGAGAAAGATCATCATCAACTTCACATTATACCATACATCATTGTTGAAAAAGAAAAACAATACATACAATTAATGTGTGAGGAATAAACATACAATACAAATGTGCTCTCAAAAAGCATATCAATATGAACATATCATTAAACAGTTGCCAAATGACAGTGCATAAGAACTGCGATTGACACATAAATTGATTTCCCAGGGGGTAAGCCTTATTTAATACCACCCAACATTCCTGTTCCAATATTACTAAAGTTGGATATTGTTTAACACAAGGAATGTGACGAATGCCGATGGCACAATTCGCACGAGTAGTGAATAACTAAATGCCGACGCGTTTCGAGTCCCACTGTATTAGTCACAGGACTCTCTTCAGGGCAGGATGAGTCCTATCCACAGGAACTGTTTATAAAAAGCAAAAGGGGAGGTATTTTTAGAGAGTGATCCTCTTGTCCAATCCAAATAATTTGTAAAGAAACGCATCAAAAGATGCAGCATACCTTACAAGACCAGGGATTTACTGGTCTTTTTAGAATGTCATCAGTTAGCGCGGGTATCAACCTGCGAAAGAGTGAAATATCGTTTGAGTATACTAACTCAGAAATGTAGACTGCACCCCAATCTGTGGGCGGAGTCAGAATCTAATGATTTTACCTTAAATTTTTAGGTCTGTCGGTACATCCAAATAAACTCGAAGAACGAGTTAATTAAGCTCCCAATGTCGAATGTTCTTTGTGTGTCTGAAAAGTAATGTTGAGCGGAGTTTTAATTCAACAACCGGAGGCAAGCACTGACTTGCACACTAAAAACCGCGGAAGGAAGGCAAATGGCTTACTTGTATCAAGACGTCAATTAGGCAGGAGGTAGTTACCGCTATCAAGTGGCCAGAGTCTGTATCCTGTAACAAACTGGAGGGAATCACTCACTTAACTCGTTGTTTTTACAGAAAGGAATCGAGTCTGCACTAAGAGTGCGGATGAAACGTCTCACCGTTAGTTGTGGAACATGACGCAATGTCAATTTCAATCGCCAGTGGCTAGGGGCAAAAATGTGCATGCGCGGTTGTGGTAAAACAATCAACAATCCGGTTACATGGTGCAATAAGACCAATCAAGCATGTCAGCAGCATGCAATGTGACAGCTATGAACTATGGGAATTGTAGTATTCTTTTTGAACATTGTATATTATGAAAGACGACGTTGGGATTTATTCATAAGTTAGAAGTGTAGGAGGGAATTATATCCTATTCACTTCACTCAAACAATTCAGACCATTATTTACACTGTCAAATCTCATAATTAGGTACGCCTCTTTGCGCAAAAGTCCAACCTCAACATTTGGTGATGGGTGTTTAGGATCAACCCATGTGAGTATTGTCCACTTGAAATCATTTTCCCCATGGTTGTTACTCAAAAAATGTTCAACCATGGGTGCAGATACTACTTTTTTCTTGATTCTTGAACGAAGTTGCGTGATTCGTACATTTATTGGTTGACAAGTTTTGCCAATGTACACTCTGTTGCAGGGACACACCACATAGACCACATTCTTAGTCTTGCAGTTTGTAAACATCTCGTGTTTCCATTTGACCCTGTCCTGGTCAAACACGTTACCTTCCAATGTCGTTGAACATGATACACAATTGCCACATTTATGGTGCCCGCATATAGGTTTTAAATTCCACTGTGCTATCAAGTCGCTCGTCTGTTTGGGGATGTAGCTATCGGCTTTTATCAATTGTTGGCCAATGCTCGTGTTTTTGCGCATGGCGAAAATGGGTTTTTCCAACGGGTGTTCCAAATTTTCCAATAGATGCCAATTATTAAAAATAATACGTTTGGATTGGTTCGTGTGCGACCCAAAAGTTGTAACACACACCAATTTATTTAGTTCACCATTTTCTTTTTTCTGGAGAAGATTTTCCCTAGGGGTGTATCTCGCACGTTTTTTTTTAATGATTTAGAAGTTTTTTTGGGTAACCCCTTTTTGCCATTTCAGCACAAAACCGTGTCGCATGATGCTCAAAATCTGCCAGGTCCGTGCAGTTGCGTCTTATTCTCAACATTTGTCCGAAAGGAAGATTTTCTTTCAAGCACTGTGGGTGCGAGCTTTTATAATGAAGGATGGTGTTTATGTCAGTTTCTTTTTTGTGTAGAGTTGTTGTTAGACTGTCATCGCGGATGCCTACTGTGATGTCAAGGAAAGTCATTTTGCTTCTACTGGATTCCATTGAAAATCTGATATCCATGTGTCTCGAATTTAGCCAGTTGTAGAACTGGTCGAGCTCAGTCTGGCTCCCCTGCCACAGGAGCCAGACGTCGTCAATGTATCTTAACCATTGATTTATATGGCCAGAGAATGGATTGTTATATATGAATCTTTCTTCATACTGCGCCATATATAGTACCGCCATCTCGGGTGCGTAGGGACAGCCCATGGCGATGCCTTTGATTTGGACAAAAAACGCATTTTCAAACTTAAAATAGTTGCTGCGTAACGTGATTTCGGCCAGTGATAGAATAAATGAGGTAGGTACCTTATGGGGTCTATCCCGTTGGTCAAGGTATAGTTCTAACACCTGCAACGCCTCATCTTGAGGGATTTGGATGTAAAGTGAGGCGAAATCTAAGGTCACCATCATTTGTGTTGCCTCATTAAATGACTGTCCTTCTATTTTGGTGATGAAATCAGTTGTATCCCTGAGGTATGACTTGACCTGCGGTAGAAATGATTTTAAGAAAAAATCAATGTATTTAGAGACAGGCTCTAGTGCGGAATCACAGCCCGACACTATAGGTCGACCTGGTGGTGTTTGGTCGTTTTTGTGAATGTTTGGCAAAAAATAAAGAACTGGCGTTCTTAGTGATTTTTTTATTCAAATTCCTTAGGACCCAGAAAGCCCTCGTCCAATCCTGCCTTGGTAATGTTTGCAATCTTGTCCTGGATCGCAAAAATAGGGTCCTCCTTGACTGGTCTGTACCAATCCCGATTATTAACATGTGTTGTGCCTTCTTCAAGATACATAGTGTGGGGCCATATTACTACTGCCCCGCCTTTGTCCGCCTGTTTTATTACAAAAGATGTATCTGATTTTAGATCTCGAATGGCAGATGTTAAGCCTTTATTGATGTTATTATGTACAAAACTTTTTTGCTTTTTAAGTTTGGTAAGGGATGAAAGGACCGCTTGCTCAAAGGCAATCACTTGTTTCAGGATATTTTGGGTCGGAGTGAACCTGGATTTGACCCTTAATCCTGTGGTTTCCTGATTTGACATCACTTCGGCATCCACGAAGAAGACCGTCAACCTTATTTTTCGACAAAAATCTAAGGCCTCCAGTTTAAGTTTGGTAAAATCCGTTCTTTTGTTAGAAACGAACTTGAGTCCCAGGGTTAAGTGTTTCTTCGTCTTTGGTAAGTTGTCTATTAGAAAGGTTAACTATAGTTGACTTGTCTAATTCTTGTAGGATTTGTTGCGGGTTCGCATCTCCCATGGCTGCTTGAAGCGGCCTCTTGACTGTCCGCCTCTGGCTATAAAAGGAGATGCTGCTGGAGCCCCTCGTCTTTTGGAGTTATCCTGTCTAGAGTCCGACGACGAGTCAGAAGAGGTTGTATCTGAGAATGTGAGGAACTTATTCCTTGATCTGCCTTGGAATGATGTCAGTGCCCCCCTCGATTCTCCTGATGTATAGAAATCTTCCTTAAGGAAGGGGTAGACCTGTTCCAATTTGAACGATTTGGAATCTCTTTCAAATTGTGCTGCTTTTACATTAAGTGTATGATCTTTGAAAAGCTGAATTTCCTTTTCGATCTTATCTAGGAGGATCTTGGCTTCCGTTACAGTTTGATTATCTGTAATGGTCTTAATAAGCTCTTCGATTTCTTTCTCTTCTTGACTACAAATGCGTTGGGCTGTCTCTATGGTATGAACCATTAGGTCCCTACTGCATTTGGTGTTTATTTGACTGAAACCTTTCTTGTAATCCGCGACTTCATTAAAGATGACCGGAATATTTTTTACCTGGAGCCCCCAGGGGATTGTTCCTGCTTTGAGGTGTTTAAGTAAAAAGTGGCCGTGTAGCTCAGTTCGTATGTGTTTTTTCTGGAGACTGGTTAGTTTGTCTGCCTCATTTTGCTGTTAAGCTAAGGTGCTCAAAGTTATGTTGGAGAATGGAGAGGATTCAATTAAACTCTGAATATGGCTTTCCGTGAAGGACAGCGTATCTTTCTCTGCCATGCTCAACAGGAGACGAGTCTCCTGCTGTAGAATTAATCTGTTGTGACATAATAAGGAGGACACCTTGTGTCAATCCCTGCCCACTCGGGTAACAACCCGCACTTGAATAAAAGAAAAGGAGGGGTTTGGCCCTATGGGAAAGAGGGTAGGTTGGGCCTTTAGGTAATACGAAAGGGAAATTTTACCTAGGCCTCTGCTACTGATTGAAAAAACAATTAATGCATACAGAAGGGTAAACCACCATTTATTAGTTCACCCTGACACTTGATTTATGTCATTTACTTTTTGTTGAATTATAAAACATTAAACATTTCAAGCCAGAGAAAGATCATCAACTTCACATACATTGTTATTATTTACACTGTCAAATCTCATAATTAGGTACGCCTCTTTGCGCAAAAGTGCAGCCTCAACATTTGGTGATTGATGTTTAGGATCGACCCATGTAAGTACTTGAAATCATTTTCCCCATGTTGTTACTCAAAAAATGTTCAACCATGGGTGCAGATACTACTTTTTTCTTGATTCTTGAACGATGTTCAAAGGACAGTGCATAGGACTCATCCTGCCCTGAAGAGAGTCCTGTGACTAATACAGTGGGACTCGAAACGCGTCAGCATTTAGTTATTCACTACTTGTGCGAATTGTGCCATCAGCATTCGTCACATTCCTTGTGTTAAACAATATCCAACTTTAGTAATATTGGAACAGGAATGTTGGGTAGTATTAAATCAGGCTTACCCCCTGGGAAATCAATTTATGTGTCAATCGCAGTTCTTATGCACTGTCCTTTGGCAACTGTTTAATGTTCATATTGATTGTTTTTTGAGGGCACATTTGTATTGTATGTTTATTCCTCACACATTAATTGTATATATTGTTTTTCTTTTTCAACAATGATGTATGGTATAATGTGAAGTTGATGATCTTTTTCTGGCTTGAAATGTTTAATGTTTTATAATTCAACAAAAAGTAAATGACATAAATCAAGTGTCAGGGTGAACTAATAAATGGTGGTTTACCCTTCTGTA
Organism: Lissotriton vulgaris; assembly: GCF_964263255.1. NCBI lineage: Eukaryota > Metazoa > Chordata > Amphibia > Caudata > Salamandridae > Lissotriton > Lissotriton vulgaris. Next base: position 781,746,505 of record NC_141687.1, on the reverse strand, counting down.
TGCATTAATTGTTTTTTCAATCAGTGGCAGAGGCATAGGTAAAATTTCCCTTTCGTATTGTGCCTCCCGGATGGCACATCCCTGAGCCGCCGGGACCAAAACATAGTCAATCCTGGACAGGCTGTGGTGTGCAGAGGACACGTGTGAATTGCGCGTCACCCGGATTGGACACCCTCCATTCATCTACCAACCCCATTGTGTCCATAAAGTCAGGGAGCCATCTCTGCGCTGGCCTCCGCGTTCGTGCGTGATATCTGTCCATGTCCCCGTCAACCACCGCGTTGAAATCACCTCCCAACACCAGGAGATCCAAGGGCAAAGCCAGAAAGATAGCACCCAAGTCATGGAATGTGTCAGACTGCAGGCCAGGAGGGACATAAATGGAGACAAAGACGACTGTTCTACCCTCTCACTGCCCCGATATGCCAATGTATCTACCGCGCTGTTCGGACCAAGTAGCCTGAATGGTCATGGGAAAGGAGTTTTAACCAATATGCCAACTCCTCTTGACCCTGTTGTGAACTCCGCATGCGCTACTAGTTTGTACCCCCCTTTATATAGGGCCATACACCTATTACCAATGAGTTGTCTCTTGCTAAAGCACAACGTCAGAGGAGTGTCTTTTAATGAACTGTTTAACCATCCCCCTCTTCAGCTTATCTCCCAGACCTTTCACATTCCAACTAAGCACGTTTATCCCCGATCCCTGTCTAGTGTTTGCCATTAAGCTGGTATAGAAGTATCACTGTCGCAACACTGTTCCCTGATGTTGAAAAAATATCACAAACTACAAAAATTTCCACAAGCAATGCGGTCCCAGGAACCGGGAACGACACCAATCCCAAACCCCAACCCCCCCTCCCTGCACCCCTGCTCTAGGCTTCCCCTCCATCCCCCAACTGGCAGTGTGCCTGTCGCCCCACACACTAAACCTACTAACTCAATGTAGTAACTGGGAGGAAGGCCAGTGTCCCGTCCCGTAACCCCCGCTGGACAAGGTAGTTCCCCGGCACCCATAACAACCCATAGATAGCACAAATACTAGAGGTCCAACCAAAAAAAGGGCAACCGTGGGTCTAGCGCCACTACCTGACATTTCACAATAGTTCCATGAATCTTGCAGCCTCCTTTATTCCTTCTCCTTTGGTCCACCACCTCCGTCGTGATCTCTTCTCTCCGGTGCGCCAGGGGGACGGCTATCTATCCAGTCAGATATCACCTCCTGGTTGTCAAAGAACCAGGCCCTCCCCTCGACCTCCACTCTCAAGCGAGCCGGGAACATCATAGCATACTTCAGCCCCTTGTCTCTGAGCTTCTTTTTCACTGCGAGAAAACTTATCCTTTGTTTCTGTACAGCTTGCATGTAAGCAGGGAAGAAGGCTAGGGTAGTGTTATCATAGCGCAGGGGGCCCTCTGAGTGAGCCGGCTGCAGGATCGCGTCCGTCCCTGAAGTTCAAGACCCTCGCAATCATCGGGCGAGGGGGCACTCCGGGCCTGGGCCTCCTCCCCCCGGCACACTGTGGCCACGCTCGATTGTGAAGAAGTTGCCCAGCCCCTTGGGCTTAAGAGGGTTAAGGATCATGTCTTCAACTAAAAGGTCTGGGGCCGTGCCCTCCGATTTCTCAGGCACTCCGAGAATACGTATGTTATTGAGTTGAGCCCTTCCTTCGTAGTCATCTAGCTTTCGTTCAGTCAGGTCAAGAGGTGTTTTGAGGGCACGCACTTCATGTTGGAGCATCGCCACGTCGTCAATTAGGCTAGCTGTCTTTGTCCAATGACTTGACCTTTTCGTTCACATAAGTGAGATCCGTGCGGATAAGATTGACCTCAATCGTGACAGTGTCCAACTTGTTGCCCAAGGACTCAATTTTCTGTCCCAATGATGCCTGGACTCCATCAATGGCCGCCATCACGTCAAGCAGTGTCTGCTCCACCTGAGGGCCTGAGGAGTCCCCAGCCGTCGATTGTGTCCGCTTCGAGTCTGTGGGGGAGCCTTTAGGCATGTATAGCTGTCTAGTTTGTTGATCTGAACCTGCTTAGCCCCTTTGGAGGATCTAGACTGAGGCCTGTCGACCTCAGGCCTGGTCACCATCTGGGCGCCACTGTAGAGCGTGCCCACACCCCGACTCCAAAAAGCAAAGAATGGTCCCAGGGCCCCAGGTGTGGGCTAATGAATCCACTCTTCTCGTGGCAATACAGCAGCAACACAACAGTCCCAGAGCACTAGGAGTATCTAAGTACTGTGTATGACGGACGCAAATGGAAGCGGCAGACCCAGCAGTTACGATGCCCAGGGCGCGACTCCTACCGACCACGACCGGGCCACCAAGGTTTAGGATCAGCTGAGGCTGGAGTCGTAGGAGCGTCAAGGTAGCATGGCCAAAGTCTGCCGATGAAAAGATCCAACCTGGCAAAGAAGATGGAGATGGTCCCTTGAGCGGCCAGAGCCCATGCATCATATCACTATCCACAGCGTGGGTCAGCACGACGATCAGCCAGGCAAAGACCACCCCCCCCCCGTGGAGCCAGCTAAGGGGCACGTGGGCACACCCAGGAGGTGATGGCGATTACGAGGTCTCACTCCAGTGGTGGCATTTCAGTGTGGACACATTACAGGGGGGCAGGCAGCAGGTGGATAGCGCCGCAGGCAAGTAAGGTGGCCCAACAGCAATGAAATCCCATATAGCGCTCACCTTGGAGGCAGAGCAGAGCCCAGATAGTCCTGTGCGGCCGCGGCTCTGCCAACGCCCCGCCGAGCCTGCGACATGTGGGAGCAGCTGCGGCTCGATCAGTCCCCCGATGGTGACACTCCAATATGGCCGTGTGGCCGCCGAAGCACCAGCTCTCCCACGCAGCTGCCGCAGCCAAGCAGGACCGCAAGAGCGATAGAGGTCCTCCCAGCAGGGGCCAGGGCAGTCTGCAACTCCTCACAGTGCGGCGCCCATGGAGAGCGACACCTCACCTCCACTCGGGCCCGCCTCCACGGCCGCTGCCGATTTTCAGTCAAGGGACCCCCTGCAGCATATATCCGGGCACTCTCTCCTCCAGCTCCCGGTATGTATGGGCAGACCGGACACGCCCGACGGGGCCTCTCAGACCGACCCAACCACTCCCTCACCCCCGCAGCCGAAGACCCACAGATGTCTGGGCCGGACCGGCGACTTCCTGTTCGCGGCCCGATGTTGTTCAACTCGGGGCCAGCCGCCAGTCGCACTTGAGTCCTCGGCTCGGGGAGAAAGGTAGGCCACAATTTCCGGGAGGCGTAACTTCGGCCCCCAATGATACAGCAGGGCCGGGGTGACTGCCAGGTGTGCCGCTCGTCGTGAGCTAACCGGTGCCGGGGTCCAGGTCCAGGATCAGGATAGATATCGGGATGATAGGGCTGGGGGAAAGGGTCTGCGGAGCTGAGCTCTTACGCGACCATCTTGGACTGCCGCTTGGCTCCTCCTCTGACCAGGACATTCTTAATGGCTGTGGGTCTGCCAGGAAGAAGCGAGTACTTTAGAGAAAATTGGGAGAAGAACCCTGATGCCGGTGTTACGATGTCTGTTATTCTCCCCCCCCCTGCCACCCCACCCACCCACCCGCCTGCCTGTCATTCTGGTTCATGACCGAAACCAAGATTGCATTGTTACTGAAGACCTGAATGGTTCTGTACCTGCCTAATTGCTAAAGGCCCGATTGTGGCTGAAGCCAAAGAAATTACTGAAGGCTAGAGTGGGGGGCAACTGCCAGATTGCTGAAAGCTTGAGCAAGACTGCAACTACCGAATGGCTGAAAGCGCGAGGAGGATGGCAACTGCCAACTGGACAAGGCCCGAATGGGGTTGCAGCTGCCAAATTGCTGAAGGCAGGAGCAAGGCTTCAACTTCTCAACAGTTGGCCCAGAAATGGGTTACAACTGGCAATTATAACACTGCACCCATTTAAAATCCTTTTGGCACCAACGCTGCATCAGTACTTCTGAGTGACTGCCTGCATCTGCCGCGACTGGTCCTCGATTAACCTCCTGGGACACCGTCTAGTAACTGCAAGAAGACCGCAGTACTGACGCGCTGCAGACACTTTGTAACCGAGACCTGCTGGGTGTGTCCCAAGTTCAGCAGCCCATGTAAAGCTGCAGTGGAAGGACTTGAGAGGCTCTTCTACTTGTGCAGGAGAGAATAACATACTGAGAGCATCTTGTGAACTGAATTTATGCTGCTCCTAATTTCCCTTTGGGCAAGGGAGACCAGTAAATGGGACGATCTCTGGGAGGGTACAGTGAGGGAGTGGGATGAGTGTTGCGCCCATGGGATATAGCACCTAAATACACTCAGTATATGACTAATGGAGTGTGTACTATTGCGTACACTGTGATTAAAATAACTTTCTTTATTACAAAGTCGAACACTGGGCTAAACATCCACTTTCTTGGATCGGTTAGTTTTTTGTGGAGTTCGAGCACTCTCACACTACCTCTATGAGAAGCTTGTGACTTCCAGCACTACCCTGAGAGTCATATGTGGAAGAGGTTGTATCTGATCCAGTTTGCAGAGCTATATAAAGACTATATGAAGACTGCCCATGGATATCCATGACAATCTACCTCCAGTCCTCGACCCCCGTGGTTGAGGCTCAGTGGCCCCTGTCTACCACTTCGGAACCCCCCTCCCCCCTAAATTGCTAAAATTTGGATTCGGACATGTTTTACGAGCTTGCCATGTGCACCTTACATACAATGCCCAGAAAGAAACTGTACTGTGCCTCAGATGATATCTTTGATTTCATGTGAGGTTATGATTCCACGGCTAAGCACACCTGCTGAATTTTGGTGTTTTTTGTCTTCGGACGTGGTACATTTTATGTTTTACATATTTGTTTAATGACTAATGGATTGGTATCAAAGTAAAGAATCATTATGCCCCTTAAACATATATTTGTCAGTTGAAAATATGCGGGGGCTCTAGGATATCACACCGATATGTCATGTACTATGAGAATGCACTATTAGGAGAAGCTGAAAGATGAGTTATAAGTGGTGAACAAATGGGGTGAAAAAATTGACCTGGCACACATTTATTGTCTAAATACAGTGCGTATTGTACATTTTTTATTAACTTTTGATCCGTTTGAGCTAGAAACAATTTTTTTTGTTAACATCAGCAGATTACGTAACATTTGATGGAAAGTGTGGCAAATCCATAATTATGCAGAGAATTGTGCTCCTAAATTTCATAATTCCACTGGCTCTGATCAAAGGTCAGATAAATTAGTGATTTTGCAGTGTTTGAATGTCTTGCTTGTGTTAAGAAAAGAATAACAAAGTAATAAAATGAATATGCTGCAGTATAAATAAAGTGTGTATATTAGCACACAAAAGTTAGAAAAATTACATATTGCAAAACTAAATTTATAAAAAAATATGAAATGAATGTAGAGATTGGCTGATGAGCCTTAGAACTTAAATGAGCTTTTTTGCGCAAACACTATGAAATTCGTATTCAAGGGCCACTGGTTGTGTACACTGATCCTTTACCCTATGCTTTAAGCTGTGGTGGGTGGAAGCAAGTTGTGAATGATGGTTAAATGGACCAGTGGATGGAGAGGTCTGATTGAAAGAAAGCCCTTCGATGTATGTGAGACTGGTGCGATAGCTAACGCTTTCTCAACACCACAAAGGGAAAGCTAAAAACATAGTCTTAAAAGAAAGAAATCTTCTGATTTAAAATATAAATTAATGACCCATATTCCAGGAGGAAAATGTGACTGGATTGACTTCTTACTTCCTGTAGATCTCATGCATGGTTGCTCTTATTGGATGTATTTGTCTGCAGGTGACATTGGCCGTCAATTTAAAATTAACATCTGCTAATCAAGCAAGATCACTAACATTTCCTCTCTATAAGACACTAGCAGCCCGTCCCGACGTTGCCGGGTATGAATTGCTGCCGGCCAGTAGTATATTGTTTTGTAGGATTTCGTTTTGATAGCATTTTTTATCTGCGACAGGCCTGTGAAACGCTCCGATTCACAGTGCACTGCTGATGCACTTAAGAGTGCGCGTTCAGTAGTGTGTGAATTCGAGTTTCCCTACTTTATTTTTCCTTGCAATATTATATAGCGCAAACTCGAAAACATGCATGGCATGAGCACAATTTACATTACAGAAGAACACATTCATTTGTGGTAGGCACGGGGAGACAAATCGAGTTGCCTGGAATCACAGGATGTTGAGCTGATACCGACATTTGAACGTAGCTCCCCAGCTCTAAAGTTCGCAATTCTAGAACTTGTGGCGCTAAAAGTGTATGTCGGTGCTGGCCATCATTGAGAGAGACCTGTGCATTTTTCAAATGGGTGGTGAAAAAATATGAGTATGTTGCTGGAGATGTGGGCTGCCGTGCCACCAATGTACTTACCCGGAGAGGGTTAACACCCATTCTTCCGCAACTTTCTTTCTGCATACCATCACTCCGCATACTTTCATTACGAAAGTACCATGACTCCGCAATGCCATTATAATGCATGGTATTACATTTTATATGCTTTTACCACGCATACATTTACAACGAAATTCGTTTTAAATGCATGAATGGTGAAAGCATGTTTTTTCTAAATGTTTGGATAAGGTAAGTTTGGGTATAGGGGTATATGTTTTGGGGTGTTTGGGTATTTTAAGGGTTCAGATATAGTTTTGGGTTATGGGGTACAGGGGTAGTTTTAGGGTTTAGGGATAGAGTTTTGGAGTACACCGGTATTTTTAGGGTTCAGGGCTAGGTTTGGGTTTTGGGGTATAGGGGTATTTTTAGGGTTCAGGGGTATTTTTAGGGTTCAGGGCTAGGTTTGGGTTTTGGGGTACAGGGGTATTTTAGGGTTCAGGGGTAGGTTTGGGTTTTGAGGTTCAGGGGTATTTTTAGGGTTCAGGGGTATTTTTAGGGTTCAGGGCTAGGTTTGGGTTTTGGGGTACAGAGATTTTTAGGGTTCAGGGGTATGTTTGGGTTTTGAGGTACAGGGATATGGGTTCAGGGCTAGGTTTGGGGTACAGGGTTATTTTTAGGGTTTAGGGATAGGTTTGGGTTTTGGGGTACAGGGTATATTTATTGGCTTAAGATGGGTTAGTGTTTAAGAGTGTTGGGGTATTTTAAGGAGTAAGGGTGGGTTATGATTATGGGGTGCAGGGGTATTTAAAGGGAGCAGGGTGGGATTAGCACACAATATGAGACATGGCATGAAGTGCAGAATGTACCACACGCCCCCAGCGTTTGTCAGGCCCCCAGCAAACGCCCACAGCACAACGCAGACACGCCAACAAGGGACTACTTTGCTGGCACTGTTCTTTTACCTTTTAAATGTACATGGTGGGCCTCTGCATAGCCTATGTCCTTCTGCTGCAACTTCCATTTCAACGCTGTATTGGGTGTTGTGATTGGTGCTGTGGTTCCTGAGATTCTATGTCAGGACCGGAGGCTTCGGATTATGCTTTTCTCTCTTCGCTGTTTATTCCACAAAAACACATAGCAGCCAGAAGAGCATCAAATGTGAAAAGAAATTTCAATTATAACCCAACACTGGGTTATTAGGAACAAAATCATAAGCGAAAACTACATTAGAAACTACATATTCCATCCGCCCATAACACGTTAGTCCTTCTATAGTGTCCACAATACATCTTGTGTTTTCTTCCTCTTTCTTCGCTGCTTCGCAGCCAGTTAACTACCTTTATTCTTCTCTCACAGAAATTGTTTGTGGAGATTAGTTGCGATGTGTACAGTTATTCATTTATGACGTGTGATGTTTGGGGGCTCTGTGCGACTTCTTATTGGTAGAAGGTTATGCTTTTTTATTCCTTTTCAGAGCCTTGGATCGCAGGGACGTTTTCGCCCCTTACGCGATGTCCCCGTATGCACAGCGGTGTTGATTAAACCGCTAAAGGGAGCCGTCGCGTCTCGTTTGTCCCAGTGCGGTTTAGTCTCGCTGACAGGCACGGCGCTGGGGGAAAGGAGCAGCGCCGGAGCCCCGTCTGCCGCCTAACCCATAACGCCCTTCCAGGGTTGTATTTGCCCTAGATTGAACGCCCCGATCGGGGTCTGTATTAGCGGTCTCAACCGCGTTGACGCCTGCAGGCGGAATTTGGCACCATTAGCGTTTTTTACTGTACTGTGGGGTTTCTTGCTCTTCTGCAATCCGAGCCCGCAGGGAGGCGGCGTGGACCCGGTCTCTTTGAGAGGGTCGGCGCGCTGAAGAGGCGGGTGCTGCCTCTGTGTTTGCCCGGTTCCACCGGCCCCAATAGCATTGCTAACCTCCGGTTGGCCCAGTGAGCGCCAATATACCCTCAGCCTACCTTAATTTCACTTACTGACGGGTTGATTATGGCAGAGGGGTATTATGTTGAGGAGGAAGAGGCTCATCAGCACCTAGAGGATGATTAGTTTTATGCAGCAGTGCATCAGTCAATCTATAGATGTGTGCAGGAGATAGTGGGGCCTATGGAGGACAGACTCTCCGCCCGCATAGTGGAGGAGTGCGCAAAGTTAGCGCCAGTGCCTGTAGGGACACCTGTGCAAGACCCAGGGAAACCACCGGCGTCAAAGAAGGTTTGTAGGGATGGAGGCTCCGGGGGAGCGCATGGTGTAGGTAAGGATGCCTTTGAGCGCCTACGGGACGCTTTTCTGGCTAAGGCGAACCGCACCTGCCCCTGCGCCACTCCCGGCCCCAGGACCTTCAATATTGACTGAGACAGCCCTTTCTGCCCTGGGGGGGAACTCCCCCGCAGACACGGATGATGATGAGGATTCAGTGCGGTCTTGGCGACCGTCCAGCTCCGCGGCTGAGTTACCCAAGGATACTTAAGGCATGCTTGACCCGGATGACATCATTCATCCGAGGTCGGCCGCTTGGGCGCCTGGGGACAAGGTCGCGCAGTTTGTGGCGGGACGCCTCCGCAAGCCTTTAGAGAAGGAGGCGCGGAGTTGTCTGAGGGGAGAGTGTCCCCGTCCTACGTTGGAGGAGGTCGCCATGACCCCGGAGTTGGACGGGAAAATGGCCACGTTTATGGCAAAGTTTGTGAAAGACCCCCGTAAGGGGATTGACCGCTCCTGGCGCTCATGCCAGGACAAGTTGTTAGACGCAACAGGCCCGATCACAAAGATCTTGGATGTGGCGGAGGGGGCAAAGTGTCGGGCACTCCCATATCCCCAGAGGTGCTGTCGAACTGGGTGCAGAGGGCGGTCATATTTTTAGGGAACGCCAACTGCGCCCTTTCAACGGAGCGCCGGCGTTCCTTGCTGATCAAATTGGGGGATTTGGCGTCTTCAGAGGCGGGTGCCGTGGCGCAGGGTGGTCTGTTTGGAGGACCATTTATTAAAGAGCTAGGGAAGTTTGTGTCAACGTTCACCTCTTTGGACAAAGCCCAGTCCACTATTAAAAGGGTTTTCCACCAGCGTTTTTCCCGAGGGGCTGGTCGTGGTAGGGGCCTCACGACCGGCCGTGGCTGTCAAAATCAACCCAACAAAGGGCAAGGCTCCGGCAGAGGCCAATACAACACCTCTGCAAATTACAACAATTTCTACCCGACCAAAGGCCAACGTTTCCGAAGACGCGGAGGCTTCAGGAACGACGCAGGAGGCAACAATTCCCACGGTGAGTGTGATTCCTGCAGACCAGGTTTTAATTGGGGGAAGGCTGGCATGTTTTCCAGAGGCTTGGGCGGATATTACGGCGGACGCATGGGTTCTTCAGACCGTGCGTGGTTTCCGTATAGAGTTCTACGATCAGCCGCGCCAACTAAGGGCGCCTCGCCCCATAGTTTTTTCCCAGTCGGATGCGTAGTTGATCGAAGAAGTCTCGGCGCTACTGCGCAAAGGGGCCATTTGTCGATCAATGCGACACCCCTATGGATTCCTCAGCAACATTTTCCTAGTGGAGAAAATGGACGGGGGCAAAAGACCCGTAATCAATCTCAAAGATTTCAGCGGCTGGTTGGTTTACAACCATTGCAAGATGAAGTGTATCCATCTACTGCGGGACGTTTTGCTTCCGAACGACTGGATGGTCCGCCTGGACCTCAAAGATGTGTATTTGGTGGTGCCCATCCATCCTCCTCACCGTCGTTTCCTTCAGTTTCTCTGGAAGGATCAAGTCTTCGAGTTCACAGCCCTTCCATTTGGGCTTTCCTCAGCCCCTTGGTGCTTCACCATGCCGTTACATCCAGCGGTGGAGGTCCTTCGGAGCCAGGGGATTCGGTTGATTGTATATCTAGACGACATCCTGTTGATGGCCTAAAGTCCCACCAAGTTGGTACTTCAACTCGATCAAACGATCTCTTTGTTACAGGGACTGGGGTTCATCATCAACAAAGACAAGTCAGTCTTCTCTCCCTCCCAGAAAATGGTGTTCTTGGGGTTCGTCGTGGATTCTTTGCAAATATCCCTCAGTCTTCCATCCAGGAAAATGGCCAAGATCAAACACGAGATGCGGCAAACGATCTCCAAATCACATACTTCCCTACATCAGATTGCCAGGGTGGTAGGACTTCTCTTGTCCTCCATTCAGGCAATCTTTCCAGGACCCCTTCACTACCGGGCGCTTCGACGTCTCAAGGCGCATCATTTACGGAAAGGTTTGTCCTACGACCACCTGGTACCTCTGTCAGAGGAGGTGAAGGAAGAAATGGCCTGGTGGCTTCCCCATATGGAGGCGTGGAACGGTTGAGCGATCTTCGGGTCAGTGCCGGACTTGGTGATAGAATTGGACGCCAGCAGGTCAGGCTGGGGCGCCCGCTGCGGGAATTTCTCCACAGGCGGCGCTTGGTCATCCGACAAGCAAAGACTTCACATCAACTGCCTGGAACTTCTGGCAGGATCCTTTGCTGTCCGTTGCTAGACCAGGGATTCAGCGAAGTAATGTGTTCTTTTGAGAATGGACAACGTCTCGGCAGTTCGATATGTCAACCATCTGGGTGGTCCGATACATCACGAGCTCTAGCAGATCTGGCGAAGGACTTTTGGGATTATTGTCTGGCCCATCATGTCTCGGTGACGGCGGAGTACCTTCCGGGACAAGCCAACCAGGTAGCGGATTGGCACTCGCGTTACCTGCGGGACTCCAGCCTTTGGAAGCTGGACGTTCTAGTGTTCCGGTGGTTGGCAACAATGTGGGGTCCTTTTTCAATAGACCTGTTTGTGTCCCGCCTGGACTTCCAGCTACCGAGGTTCTTCAGCTGGAGGCCGGATCCTCAGGCGGAGGCCACGGATGCGTTTCTCCAAGATTGGAGTCAGGAGCCGCTTTATGCCTTCCCGCCCTTCTCAATAGTGGTGCGAGCGGAGGCCCAACTTCGCCGGCAGATGGCGGAAGTGGTGATGGTGACGCCCATGTGGAGGTCGCAAGTATGGTTTCCAGTTCTTCTTGAACTTTCCTGGGATTCTCCAATCCTGCTCTCTCGTCTTCTCCTCAATCCGGACGGGGACCCTCATCACCTCCTCGTGCAGGGTTCTCTCCGCCTCATGGCATGGAGGCTTTCTGGAGACGCTGGTCGCTCCCAGGCCTTTCGGAGTCGGCTGAAAACCTTTTGTCTAAGGCTTGGGCAGGTAGTACCGCAAAGAGGTATCGATCAGCTTGGACCAGGTGGGTTCGTTGGTGTCTTCGACGGGACCTGGATCCCATGGTCTCAGGCGTCGTTCCCATCCTGAATCGTAGTTGGCAGCGGACGGTTTAGCCTACCGGACCATCAACGCGATGCGTTTTGCAATCTCGGCGGCTCATGAGAAGATGGATGGTGCCCCGGTTGGGGAACACCCCCTTGTCTGTAGACTCCTTAGGGGAGTGCGGCTTTCTTTACCCCCCCGAGCTGCGATATTCCGTCCTGTGGGAGGTCCTTCATCTGTGTTGCAGGGGTAGTGTCACGTTAGTTGATACAATCTTCCACACCTCACCTTGATAGCACGGTACCCCATATTGAAGTGTGGCCTCCAAAATCTCAGAGGAAAGTGTCTTCGCTGAAAACCTCGAGGTGACGTCGGTCCACTTGGCAGGTATGGGTGTGGGACGTCAGAGAATACATGCCTATTTTTAGGGTTGCGCGAATTTCTTCATAATCTACTTAAAGGCAGTGACTTTCTCTCCTTTCTAAATCCGAATTTGTTCCAAACTTGCTTGTAAATTCGTCAGTGTAAAAATTATTTAAATACCACATATATCCTTACTTTGCATTTCTGTTTTACTGTGCTCTGTGATTAGTTATGTACAGTGCTCCGCTGGCAGCTATTCTGTGATCGCCGTCCTACTAATGTGCATTACTAACTCTGTGACTTGGCTTGCCTTGCTGTATGGCAAAAACATGTATAATATATAGCCCACGTTTCACTTTCACGTTTATTTATATATTTCTTGATAGAATGTGTTCAAACGTGTTGCATTAGTTTTCGGTGCTTTGCAAATGTTCGGTTGAGATGCATACACATCCACACAGGGGCGTGTTTGTTTAACTTCTGTCAAAAAGAAATTACATTAGCAATACAATTTTTGGAAACAGTGATCCGGACGATGTGCAGGGTGACAGCGCTATACGTCTGTGTGCCAAGGCTACATCTTGATGTACCTACTGTCTTACGGTATTCTTGTGAGTGATCCTTGGTGTCTGCTCCTCGGTGTGCTCGGCCCGGATACCTCACAGCCATGCCTCCGAAAGGGGCGCACAGGAGCGGATTGATACCGCACTACATGGCCGCCCCATCATGGGAATACGTAGGAAAAGGGGGTAGAGTCAGTAGTACGCGAAGAAAGGTATTATATGGGCCAGCAGATACTTGGCTTGTTGCAAGGTGGCTCCCAGCCAGACGCCATGGACGCCAAGCTGCATCAGGCCGGGGCGCCCGGCCACCGAGGCAGTGTAATGGCTTCAGTATGATGTTATCAGGATTGATTGCATCTGGATGGAGTTCTAGTTCAGGAAGTGTTTCACCTTTTCATCATCTTGAAGGTGGGCTCGAGCACGTGTACTGTTAGCCGAGGTCATCAGTCTGAAGACCCAGTACTTTACCTTTATAATCTGCGTGCTGGTTGCTTGTAATTTCGTAGCGTTTTCACAATAGTTGCCACACTACATTGCCTTCAAAGTATTTTTAGGTCTCGCCTGTCGATGGGCATGCGCATCGAGCTTGGGAGACTATGGGGGTTTAAACAGTCTTTAACCAACTTGCAAGGAATCGTGGCGATTCCTTGCAGTGCCCGTGAAATTTAAGCTCAATGCGCATGCGCATTGAGCTTAAAAGCGCGTGCACATGCCCCCAGCCGCCTGCTTGCATGTATTTTCCCTCAGGCGCACTCCTCCCACACCCCCGCTCCGCCCCCTCCCCTGCCTGCCGTGTCGCATTTCTTAAGTTCCCTCAGCCGCACTCCAGGCCCCTGCTGCTTTCACACCCTCTCCCCGCTCCGCCCCCTTCCCTGCCCGCCGTGTCGCATTTCTCCTCCCCCCCTCCCCTTCTCTGCCTTCCTTCCGTCTTGGTTTTTTTTTTTTTACCCGCTCCGCCCCCTCCCTTTTCCCCGGAGTCACTTATTCCTCTAAAGAAATGACATAATGCTTTTAACAATCTCACAATTTGCACTCGTGTACCACTACCCCCTCTCTTCTCCCCCTTCCTCTCTCTCACTACCCCTCCCTTCTTTGTGTGCGCACGCACCACGTGAAACCCCAGCGAAAAGTTAGCAGCGCTGAAACCCTCCCAATCTCAGCCCGCCAGAATCGCTCTGGATGAAGGCAAAGCTTCTAGTGGCTCCCTAAGCTGTTTTCCTCTTACATACTCGGCTCAATCAGCGCTGCAGCACGGAAGCATTTTTTTCCATTTATTCCTCTGAAGGAATGACACAATGCATTTCCCGATCTCACAATTTGCACGTGTGTAGTTGAAGTTGATCCCAAAACATGCCCTTTCACGTGAAAACCGTTTCTTCTCCCTTTTTCACAAGCGAGGGATCATCCCAGGTAGGAGGGACCAGAGGGAGAAAGAGAACCGCAACGCCTCATTCTTTTCTCGAACCCTCACTCTCTCTCTGCCTGCATTGCTCAGGTTTCCCTCTCGTCTTTTGTCTAGATCATTTCCATCTGCCCCTTTGCAAAGCTGGTTCCGTCTCTTTTTTGCTTTCCTTTTCACCCGTCTCTTTTCTGTCATTCTGTATTTTCTGTTTGCCTCTCTCAACTACAAAGAATTTGACAACTATAAAATTCACACACAAACATATAAGCCCCTTCATACAGACTCATGAGCACTTTAACAGAACAGATGCACCCCCCTCCCCCACCACAAAGCGCGTCCGCTTCATTACTTCATGCGCAGCCTCTCCTTAACCTAATCTACCTCACCATCTATTCTGTGTTGTCAGACTGGAAGGCACCTTCGATGCATCTGCTACTATTTGCTTAACGTCCTGCGCGCTCCTTTCATCCTGTGTCCTACAAGTCCCTTCTTTTATTTTAAATAAATACCGGACCATTTACTTGCAAAAAAATAAAAAATACAGACTGCAAGGCGCCTTCAGTGCATCTGCTACTATTTGCTTTAACACAAACTAACACTTTACCATACTGCACTTCCTGCTTTCTCCCTCCCTACCTCCCTTTTTCTTGAGTCCCTTCTGCTTTAGCTACATGCCACTACAATTTGCTTGCCATCTTCCGTGCTCTTAACCCTCCCTTTATCCATTAAGCCCTTATTGTTTTTTTATAATACATCATACCATTTGCACACAATACTACCTTACTCTTACGCAACTGCTACTATCTTCTTCTCTCCCTCCCTGTCCCTACCTACTACAGCATGCATTTTAATATAACAATTTGGAGCTGTACTGCAACTTTTGTATTTCTACTACTTCTCATTATTGTTTACTTGTTTTTATATGTTATTACAATTGTTAGTTATTTCTGTTAAATAACACGACAACACACAAAAACAATTTAGTTCGCCTCTACAAATATGCTCACATTCCTTTTGCCTTCCATAACTTTACTATCAACAAGTTGCTGCTCTTATATCTTTTGCCCCCCACTCTTCCTTATCCATACTCTGCCATTCACCCATACAATCTTCCTTCACACACACAATACATTTGAAATAACTTTCTTGCATATTACCTTTTAGCACTCCATACTAACAAGCATTTTTGCTGCCTACTCCCACAGTCCCCCGCAGCCCAAACTCACACGTTGCACAAAACTCCATATTGTATTAAAATAGCGTGCCACTTGCCAGCCGCAATTAACCTCCTGGTCCAAGTACGCCCACCCCTCCCCTGGAGGGTTTGAATGCACATTGTTTGTGTTGAGGAAGGTCACGTGAGCACTCTCTGCAACAGCCCACCCCCAAAAGGCACGTGCTCATCTCCCAGCTGGCTGCTGCTTTGACACAGGCCGACACTTCCTGCCGTGCGTTCCTTGCCCCCACCCTGAAAGAATTTGAGATGGCATGTTTGACCTCCGACCTTGCTTATCCATCCCAGTCCTCTTCTGTTCTTAATTTCAGCTTCTATACCCCTGCACACCAACTGTTTGAAAACCACGTAGGGTATACTTATACTGGGTTAGACTTTGGCACGTCAGTAATGGGTTTATGTGGTCAGCGGAATCTTTTTGGGGGTGGAAATAGGAGAAGAGGGTGTTATGCCAGGCACCCTTTGAGGCCTTATTGCCTCCTTGTGCTTTCACCAACACATCCACCATCACCTCCACATCCACCACGACATCCACCACCACATCCACCACCACCACATCCACCACCACCACATCCACCACCACATCCACCACCACCACATCCACCACCACCACATCCACCACCACCACATCCACCACCACCACATCCACCACCACCACCGCATCCACCACCGCCACCACCACACCCACCACCACCACATCCACCACCACATCCACTACAACCACCACCCCATCCACCACTACCACCACCACCGCATCCACCACCACCGCCGCATCCACCACATCCACCACCACCACATCCACCGCATCCACCACCACATCCACCGCATCCACCACCGCATCCACCACCACATCCACCACCACATCCACCACCACATCCACCATCACCACCATCACCACCACCACATCCACCATCACCACCATCACCACCATCACATCCACCATCAAATCCACCACCACATCCACCACCACATCCACCACCACATCCACCACCACATCCACCACCACATCCACCACCTATCCACCATGACATCCACCGCATCCACCACCACTTCACCACCGCATCCACCACCACTTCACCACCGCATCCACCACCGCATCCACCACCGCATCCACCACCACATCCACCACCACATCCACCACTTCCACCACCACCACATCCACCACCTCATCCACCACCGCATCCACCACCACCGCATCCACCACCACCGCATCCACCACCACCACATCCACCACCACCGCATCCACCACCACCACATCCACCACCACACCCACCACCACTACATCCACCACCACATCCACTACAACCACCACCCCATCCACCACTACCACCACCCCATCCACCACTACTACCACCACCACCGCATCCACCACTACCACCACCACCGCATCCACCACCACATCCACCATCAACACCACATCTACCATCAACACCACATCCACCATCAACACCACATCCACCATCAACACCACATCCACCATCAACACCACATCCACCATCACATCCACCAACACATTCACCATCACCTCCACATCCACCATGACATCCACCGCCACAGCCACCACCACATCCACCACCACCACATCCACCACCACCACATCCACCACCACCGCATCCACCACCACCGCATCCACCACCACCGCATCCACCACCACCGCATCCACCACCACCGCATCCACCACCACCGCATCCACCACCACCGCATCCACCACCACCGCATCCACCACCACATCCACCACCACCACATCCACCACCACCACATCCACCACCACCACATCCACCACCACCACATCCACCACCACATCCACCACCACCACCACATCCACCACCACATCCACCACCACCACCACATCCACCACCACCACATCCACCACCACCACCACCACATCCACCACCACCACATCCACCACCACCACATCCACCACCACCACATCCACCACCACCGCATCCACCACCACCGCATCCACCACATCCACCACATCCACCACATCCACCACATCCACCACATCCACCACATCCACCACATCCACCACATCCACCACATCCACCACATCCACCACATCCACCACATCCACCACATCCACCACATCCACCACCACATCCACCACATCCACCACCACCACATCCACCACCACCACATCCACCACCACCACATCCAAATCCTCCACATCCACATCCACCACATCCACATCCACCACCACCACATCCACCACCACCACATCCACATCCACCACCACCACATCCACCACCACCACATCCACCACCACCACATCCACCACCACCACATCCACAACCACCACCACCACATCCACCACCACCACATCCACCACCACCACATCCACCACCACATCCACCACCACCACCACATCCACCACCACATCCACCACCACCACCACATCCACCACCACCACATCCACCACCACCACCACCACATCCACCACCACCACATCCACCACCACCACATCCACCACCACCACATCCACCACCACCGCATCCACCACCACCGCATCCACCACATCCACCACATCCACCACATCCACCACATCCACCACATCCACCACATCCACCACATCCACCACATCCACCACATCCACCACATCCACCACATCCACCACATCCACCACATCCACCACATCCACCACCACATCCACCACATCCACCACCACCACATCCACCACCACCACATCCACCACCACCACATCCAAATCCACCACCACCACATCCACCACCACCACATCCACATCCACCACCACCACATCCACATCCACCACCACCACATCCACCACCACCACATCCACCACCACCACATCCACAACCACCACCACCACATCCACCACCACCACATCCACAACCACCACCACCACATCCACCACCACCACATCCACCACCACCACATCCACCACCACCACATCCACCACCACCACATCCACCACCACCACATCCACCACCACCACATCCACCACCACCACATCCACCACCACCACATCCACCACCACCACATCCACCACCTCATCCACCACCGCATCCACCACACCCACCACCATCACTTCCACCACCACATCCACCACATCCACCACATCCACAACCACCACATCCACCACCACCACCACATCCACCACCACATCCACCACCACATCCACCACCACATCCCCACATCCACCCCCACATCCACATCCACCACCACATCCACCACCACATCCACCACCACATCCACCACCACATCCACCACCACATCCACCACCACCACATCCACCACCACCACATCCACCACATCCACCACATCCACCACCACCACATCCACCACATCCACCACCACCACATCCACCACATCCACCACCACCACATCCACCACATCAACACCACATCGACCACCACCTCCACCACCACCACCACCACCTCCACCACCACCTCCACCACCACCACCACCACCTCCACCACCACCTCCACCACATCCACCACCACATCCACCACCACATCCACCACCACCACATCCACCACCACCACATCCACCACATCCACCACATCCACCACATCCACCACATCCACCACCACCACATCCACCACCACCACCACCACATCCACAACCACCACCACCACATCCACCACCACCACCACCACATCCACAACCACCACCACCACATCCACCACCACCACCACCACATCCACAACCACCACATCCACATCCACCACCACATCCACATCCACCACCACCACATCCACCACCACCACATCCACCACCACCTCATCCACCACCTCCTCATCCACCACCACCACATCCACCACCACATCCACCACCACATCCACCACCACATCCACCACCACTTTCACCACATCCACAACCACCACATCCACAACCACCACATCCACAACCACCACATCCACCACCACCACATCCACCACATCAACACCACATCGACCACCTCCACCACCACCACCACCACCACCACCTCCACCACCACCACCACCACCACCACCTCCACCACCACCACCACCACCACCTCCACCTCCACCACATCCACCCCCACATCCACATCCACCCCCACATCCACCACCATCACCACCACATCCACCACCACCACCACCACATCCACCACCACCACCACCACATCCACCACCACCACCACATCCACCACCACCACCACATCCACCACCACCACCACATCCACCACCACCACCACATCCAACTTATTGGCAAGTATGGACAAGTCACACACAGGCATACGGGATCGGTCTCACTCACGCCAAATAACGGTGTCCTCTCACAAAAGGTTGCAACAGGGCTTTACATGTGCCGGATCTTGCCTGCAGTTCTAACAAGCATTTGCAATGAAATAGGTCTCGCAGTTGTGAGAGTTTGAGCTATTGGCATTGTAAATGGCAAAGCCTTTTATTTACGTGTTTTTTTTTTAATGCCCCGCAGCCCCTCTATTGCTCCTACACCACTACCTGCTCATTGCATTATCTTTCTCACCCCACTTCCCACACTTTTTTTTTAAATCCATCAGCCACCTTCTACTTTTACATACTTTCCCTGCCCATCTGAGACAGACTTATTTTCTTTCTTTCTTTTTTTACTTTTTAGAAAAAACACTGCAGCTGCTGCGCCTCTTTTATCTTTAGATGTACTTTCCCACACCATGTATTTTTGTATTTTACCGCCCTAGGCAGGGCATTTGACAGAACACATCACCACTGTAGTAGACTTCTCAGTGCAACATCACCCAAACTCTTCACCCCTGGCAGCATGTGCTGCAGAGCGCTTACCTAGGCCTGCATCTGCTTCTTGGATACTTGAAAAGGTCCGAGGGTGAGTGGAGGCTTCTGTGTAATGCTGAGATACTTATCATGTATTGGAACTTATCATGTATTCAACACTATGGAACTTGAAGGGTCCACCGGCCTGCTGATCCAGCCATTCTATGATGAGATCAGCAAGTGGCGGGTCAGCTAGGGGACGCATAACCAAAAGGCCGGATCTAGGGTAGGTCAGACTTGGGCTGCTGAAGCACTGTGTGATAGTGCTTAATGTGTTAAAAACATAAGTGTCGGGCCTTTCTCAGGAGGCCACTGGAGCTTCCACCAGCGACTGCCAGCACTGCCAAGCACAGCACCAGCACAATGAATAACCACCACACATCTACAGGTGCGATAGTTACGACTATTCCAGTCCCCCAAAGCTATATGTCTTGGGCGAGAGGCACTAGTTTTTTGTTAATGTATATTGAATGAGTAAACAACTGTTGTTTGGCTCATCTCTAAATTCCACAAACAGTGGCCCATGTGTCAGTTCTCATAAGTGCCAAGCACCGGATACCACTGGCTCAAATTAAGCAATGCAGCATGGATTGAGGCACATGTCCCCCAATTTGAGTATTGAGAACATAATGAAAGAGGGGGGAGCCTGGCAGATGACAGAACTATTCATGTTCAAGGGGAAAAACTAAATAAAAATTTCCAGTGAAAGGTAGGGTGTCGAACGCAGCACCAGAAGGGCTGGATCCAGGCCAGATTTTTTTAGAAGACCACTGACAACGTGAAACAATTCCATTAGGATTCATTGTATGAAATTGTATTTTATGTGGCTATCCTGAAAATCTGATATAGAGCCATTTTTCGAAGATCCACTTTGAGTACCCGTGTCATACGCATGCAAAATGATTAGTGGGGGCTTCCTAGTGTAATGAGGAAATCTATATTCACAGATGAAGTAGTTTGTTCTTTGAGCAGCTTTCAGCTGGAGTGGTGGAGAGAAAACTCAGTAAATGACTTATAGGGTGCAGCAGGCCAGGATAAAGTTGGAGACCATGTACAACCTATAAGGTAGATCAGAGAGGAAATTGGCAGAGGGAATGGGTCAGATAGTCGGTATTTGCTGTCACACTCTGCATTTCTATCACCAGTGCATGTTCATTTATTGTGACAAAGAATTCGGGATGATGTGGTCTAGCTGCTGAATATAATTTTGGAACCTGGGGTACTGAGCTCTAATTCTGGTCTCCATGCCTAACCGAACAAGCATTTGCAATGCAATAGGTCTCGCATTATTAAAGTTTGAGCTATTGGTGTTTCATTCGTTAGCAATGCCAATAGCTCAAACTTTAAAAATGCGAGACCTATTGTATTGCAAATGCATGTTAATTTGTCATTCACTTCAGTCATTTGTAGGGTTACTATGAGCTCACCTTTCTTAAGCCTTTATTGTTGACTTGCATCTTTACCCTCTTGTATATTTTCTGCTCTCTTACTGTATTCTAATGCTGTCTGGTGAGCTTTATCTAGTCAGTTTCTTTTTTTGCTCTGCAACCCTGCAGATTTTTGTTTCTTTAAAGTTAAACCTCTTGTAGATGACTGGAAATGGTTGAAATGCTTGTTTGGTGATGACCCTCACTGGCGGTTTCATAATCTGTGGCCATTGTCTGATCCAGCCACTTTACCATAAGCTCACCCACTGATGTAGAGTATATTCTCAAGTTGGACCTGTTCACTAAGTAAGTGCAGAGTTAGGCCTACATTTTTATACGCCGTTGTATTCTGATTGAAGAAGTGAAAAACATCTTTTTGTCCTGCATTGATCAGTTAAACATCCTTTATCTTGCCCTATTTTGTAAACAATTTGGTGGGCTCAAACTCATTTTAACATAGAGGAGCCAGAATTTAAATTTAGGTTACATGCCGGGAAACGTATGCCTCTGGCCGTGCGTACTGTAGGCCGGATCATAGTTAATGATCAGCAGATGAAGGCATTCCTAGGTGAACCAATTTTTAACATGTTTGACAGCTTTGTCTTTTGCTTCAGCTTAATAATGGACCAGTTTTTGATTGAGACATTAGAACTATTTGTATTGCTCAAAGAGATTATTGTAAAACTAAATGAAGTAGCGATACTTAAATAATCATTCAGGTGACAAGAGACAGAGACTTAAATTAAAATAAATGAAAAAAGTAATGGCATTTTTATGGTTTATAGTGTTTGTCCAAAATAAACCAAAACAAAAAAAAGATTTTTGATCGCATTTCATTCACTTTCATTACAGCGTTGTCGTGGAAGCGTTCCTGCAACAATGCTTGGAGCCTTCTAGACAGCAGTCCTATTTTAATAATAAAAGCAACACCATTGATGGCAGGAAATGAGACTCGAAAAAGCCCCCCCAACCCAATTCATTATTCACAAACGCAACTGAACTCAGTCACTGAGCTTTCCGCCCTTTCACTCTTTGCCAGTCCACTATATGCCACTCTAATCTACAGTGCGCCACTGCACTCTACGTCACTTCACTCTAGACCACTCCACTCCATTGCACTGTACTCCACTCTACTATGTACCACTGTACTCTACACCACTCTACTCTATACCAGTGTACTCTATGCCACTGAACTCTGCTTTGCAAGACTGTACTCTGCTACTGAATTCAGTGCCATGCTGCTCTGCACTCTATGCCACTGTACTCTAGGCCACCTCACTCTTCCCTGCAGCACTTCACAACTCTTCACTCTAAGCCACTGCAATCTACTCTGCACCTCTCTACCTAACGGCACTGAACGCCAATAGACACTACACTACTTTACTGTAAAACAGTGCACTCTGCCATATGGGCAACATGAAGTCTAGTTTTGGGACTAATTAGCATCTGTTGGCTTGCAGTACAGAGCAGTTCCATTGATTCTGTTCATGAAGGGTGAGTCGCTCATCCAGAAAAAAAGCTGATGCTTCTTTTTTGCTGATGCATTTGATGGTAGGATGGATACTATTGATAGGTTTAAATTATTCCACTGTTCTACTTCCTGCTTTCCATTCTATAAATGTCATTAATGTATCTTAGCCGTACCAGTTGTTTGATGCTAGAAGTGCAAATATATGGTTCTCTAGTTTGCGCATGAAGATATCCAACAGGATGGCGCCATCCGAGTCAAGTGCCCATGGAAGTCCCTTGTATCTGCAGATCGTGTTTACCATTAAAGGTAAAATTGTTGGGTATAAGGATATCTCTTGCAAAGTTGGTAATCACTTTGGTTGATAGCCTTTTCACACTTTTATCTAGAGCGTTTGATAATGCCATATGACCATCCTCGTGGGGTATATTGGTGTATAATGATGTGACATCACATGTAGCCATGAGTGTCCTCATTAAATGTGTAGATGTGGTTGAATTTTTCAATAATCTGAAGGAAATGACTGGTATTCTTAATATATGATGGATGTTTATGAACAATGGGCTGGTGGTGCAAGTCAACAAATAAAGATACTCTCTCATTGACTGTATCATTGCTAGAGATGATGGACGGCCAGGCTAGATCATTTTGTGAATTTTGGAAGTATAACAAATTTCCGATCTCTTGGTTTAGGATGAACAGGTAAAGTTACTCTTTTATCAATGGAATTTAAGTTCCTGTACTTTATAGCCATATTCTTAGTTTGTTTGTTCAAGTCTTCTGTGGTATTACTTGTCTTATTCCCTCCTTAGCATAATCACTTACATTAATGCCTTCCACTACACCACCTTTGTCTGCATGCTTTTTAATGACATGCATTCTCTGTTGTAGGTGGTGGAGGACTTTTCTTTCTTCTCTAGCAATGTTACAAAAAATTATATTCGGTGTTGATTCCTTGATGGATAAAATGTATTTATCAATAACAGTATTTCTACCACATTGGGGAATCAATGATTGGGAATGGCAGAACCTCTTAAATGGATCTGGAAGGTAGATTGTCAGATCAACATCAGAATGATTAAGATATTCTGCAGGTATGCATCTTCTCTTAAAGGTGTTTAGGTCTCACCATGTTAGCTGTATTATGGTCATTAGGTACAGCACAGAAATAGAGGCCTTTGCTCAAGAGGTTTATTTCACCTGATGATAGGAGACCTCCAGTTAAGTCAATAAATACTTAAATACTGTGTCTGATATCTGGGATTGTTATAGCGGACTGAAGCTATGTAGTCTCATACCTGGGATTGTTATAGCTGACTGAAGCTGTGTAGTCTCTTCTGTTTTATAAATCCTGTTATGTTATGCTGTTAAGTCACTCACAAGACTTAGGCAGACTGGCAACTCTTCAAAATTAGTGATTTATTCAGTGCTGAGGTTGGAAGATGAGGTAAATGAAATCTTTACATGTTCCTTTAGTTTTGCAGATATACTTTTTTAAGAATTCCCAACCGTCCTCTTTTTGCTTCTGCAGTCCTCCGTTAGTATGTATGGCATTTCTAAGTCACTTTTTGTGTGGTTTAAAAGCTCCAGTTCTTTTTGTAGCTTGGTTTTAAGCATCTGCATTCAGGGATATGGAATTCCTATAGCCCAACACCCAGGACATATTGTATGGGGTCATGGGCAACCGGTTTTTATGTGTATTTCATTTTTTCCTTGGAACAAGTTGGCCCAAACCCCTGCAGCATAAATCCTTTGGCTTCCAGTTTGCACTACCACATTATGGATCAGGGAAGGGCACAGTCTGCAGTTAAGGTAATTTTTTTGTCCAAATATGTTAATGCTGTTCAAACTTGTATTTATGGTTCATTAATCGAAAGCCTTTATTATTAGGGTGATCGCTCTAAGAAAATGTTGTAAGCACTGACCGCACTACTGACAGTGGTTCCAGTATAAAAATGTGTATACATGTTTTCAAAGTTTGGCAATATTAAGCTATGTATAATGCTCCCAGAATGCTCTCTGATTTGATGCAAATATTTTCAGAAGCTTGAAAGCAAGATTGAGGATTATTTGCTTTCAAAATAAAATGTTCATAAAAATGAAAGGAGTGAACAGCTAAACTACTGTCAACTTTTAGGTACCATTTCTTTGCAACATCATTTAGTAACATGTTGATGCATGCTAGTATTTCCCAAAGATATTAATTATGGAAAATCAGTGTAACCAGTTTCAATAAGATTATGGGGAAAACAAATAAACAAGCACTGGCAAAGCCAGTAGGTCTGAAATTGGTGGCCAGCCTTTGTTTTGTCAACGTGTGACTTGTTTTGACATTGTTTTTGTAAAACCTTATTGGTGTGGGAGCTGCTGGGCCCTCACCATTATAACCAATATTGGCAAAAGCATAAATGCTTTTTGGTCTCAAAAAGCACACGCTGCCACAGTAGCTACTGGCACTGAACAAAACTACTGTGTGTGCTATTATGCTCCTTGTGAAAGAGCAGAATACTGTCCCTCACAGTGAAGCCAGCCGATACAGAGAAAAAGAGACCGCATTTTAATAAACACAAAAGGTCACGGTCTACGCCAGACCAAATCAGGGGCCCAATTATTAAAGAAAGTCTCAAAAGTGCAACCATGGTATATGTCCTCGAATTAAGTGCAGCTATACAGCTTTCGTGAATCCCAAGAATTTACAGAAGACACAAAATAGTACTCCTAGAAAATATTTGTGAACTGTATTTTAGCATGTGTAGATTTGCTCACGCACAAATCTTGAGTGTTTGCAAGTTCACTTTCGCTCCAACCACTCTGGAAGGAGGATTATGTCTGCCATTGTCGGGAGCTAATTTCCAACATTTATCAGTATGGGAAAATATTAGAGAAGAGTTGTTGAAAACCCTTAAAACATGCATGTTAGTAGGTTTGCACAGACTCAAAAGGGAGTTCTAACCCTGGAACTATTGTTAACTACTAACTTCAGCTCCAGTATATAGATCTGTGGAAATGTGGAAACATAAGGGGACTGCAAGTATTCAAACACCACAATAGTATGAGCCCTGGCATAATCAGAGAGGCCTATCAGGGCTCTTATATAATGAAAATTCTGCCATAATTTGTTGCCGCACTACATGGCATCAAAGGGACAAGTGGATTTTGTTACCGGACAAGTAGTTTTATGAAGCAACCTGCCCTATGGACAAGTAGATATTTTATATAATTGCACACCCCTGGCATTTTTTTGAAAGCTTACTTTAACAGATGCTCATAGTAGTACCATTGATGAGTTATGCAATAAAATATTCCACAAAGTAGACCATTCACAGTTCAAATGGTGGTTTAAATTTCATCTTCAAACCGATGGGAGGGATGTCATTTTTTGGGGGGGATTTGTAAATATGCTATTGTATATTGGCACTTAACTGATTTTCTCCTGGATGAACAATGCATATCTGGATGTAGATTTGTTCTCGACCATGTCCTGTTGGTGATGGTCTTGGTCAAAGCAGTTGGTTGACTTTATGGCTTCCCCAGGATCCTCTGGCTTTCACCACAAGGTGTCATAAATCTGACATTTACTAAAAGGAACTGTTTTCTGATGGATACATCTGCATGTGGATTCAAATTCTCCCCTGCGCCAGCATTCCACTGAAACTTTTTTCTAGCTCTCCCACGTCGACGAGGACGTCATAATGGCACGGCTCTGCTCGTGACTCCATATGACGTCACCGAAGCCACAAGTAGACCTCGTCGGCGTGCTGAAGTTGGTTCCCTTTTTCTCTGCGCCGTTGACGCGTAACGGTTTTCTGGGACTCTCCATTTTCCTTAGTTACTTTATCTGCTGTTTATCTTGGTGTTTCAGTGCTATGACGACATCAAAGAAGTCTAGTTTCAAGCCCTGCAGAGAGTGTGGGGGTTCACATGTCTATCACTGACACTCATGAAGACTATTTGTGGTGTCTTTCTTCAGACCTCGACGTCGGAGGCTGCTTCTGTTGTCTTAAGAGGAATCCGAAGGATTTGAAGGAGCGTGAGGCAAAGCTCTTTATGGCAAGGGTGAGAAAGGAGAAGAGGGGCCGGAAGAGGTCGAAGTCAAAATCGAAGTCATAGACTTCTCATACTTCTTAGACTAGGAAGCATAAGAAGAGAAGGCACGGTTCCCTGCATCGTTCATCAAGGATAGAGCTTCGAGGTTCACCTTCTCCGCTTCACAATGTCATTCTAAGGACTTCATCTTGCCGTCTCCTTCTCAAGCGACTCAGGCACACACTCCGTCTCCGAGGGGTTCTCCGGTAAAGTCTGCGACGCAGGGTGGTTCTCCGGCGCCAAGGTCCTCCGGCGCCAAGGTCATCTCCGGCGCCAAGATATACTTAAGAGCCTAGGTCGTCTTCGTCTTCGTCTCTGCCTACAACTTCACCTGTTTTGGATCCGACTCTCCCTCACTTGATTTCTGACTTGGCCTCTTATCCACCATTTCCTGGTCATGGGTCAGATCCTTTGCATTTTCTGAATGCGATGTATGGCATGTTTGCCAGAGCAGCCTACCCCACCCGTGCGCCGTTGGGGCCCCGTGGGTCCGCTTGCTTTCAATATGGGTGTTCCACAACAATATGCTCAGGCACCCTTCGTGCCTTTTATGCCGTTGGCGCTATCTTGGCAGTATCCGGCTCCGAGATTCTCAACACCGTTTTCTCAGTCTCCGGCGCCATCTGGTAGACCTTCTTCTTCTCGACTTCGATCGGCTCCGATGCCTTCATCGGAGGCTTTTCCATAGATGCCGGTGTCTCCCCGGGCCCGCTTGGCACCGCCGATGCCGGTCCCGAAGTTTTGCTCTAGAAGAGTGGCTCCGAGGCTGTTGGAAGAGGAGGAATTTCAGTGGGAGGAAGCTGAAGAAGGTAAAATTGATGACTGTGGGTGAGTTTTAGGGCCTTTAAGAGGCTAATGGTCTGGACACCTCCCCAGAGTAGGAGCTTCCTTCTCCAAAGGCCTCTTTGGCACCTTATCGCGATGTGATCAGTAAGGCTGCTCAACTTTTAGGTCTTCATTTGCCCATGGTTGAGTTCAGGCCTAATATTCTTACGGATGTTTTGCATTCCCCATCCTCTGTGATTGAGCCTCTTTTGCCTTTTAATTAGGCTTTGACTGAGCCAATTCTTGAAGTGTGGCAGAAGCCCTTTTTTGCTCCTGTCATTTCAAGGTTGGTGGCAAGGAGGTACAGGCCTGCTCCTGCTGATCCTGCTTTCCTTTCTGCACATTCTACTCCGGAAAGTTTCGTTATGCAAACTTCCTGTTCTAAACAGTCAACAGGATCATTTCCCCAGGCTCCCTCTGACAGACTCTAACAAAATTGGAACAGCCTGCCAAGAAGGTCTTCTCTTCCTCCAGTTTGGCGTTGAAATCCTCTAGTGCATTGTGCTTGTTGGGGAGATATATCCATGCCCTAATGGATTAGGCCAAGCAGTTGACTCCCAAATTGCCGGATGGTGATTGTGCTTCTTTTTTGCAGGTGCTGGCGGATACGCTAGCTGCAGCTAGTCATGTCATCAAATCTCGTTTAGATACTGCTGATTCGGTGGCCAGGGTGAAGGGTTACTCTATTGCAACCAGGAGACATGCTTGGCTCCTGTCTTTGGGATTTTCACCAGATGTGCAGGCTACTCTCCCTGATCTGCCGTTTGATGGGTCCTAGCTGTTTGGAGAGAAAGCCGATTCTGTGCTGCAGAGGTTTAAAGACAGTAGAGCCACTGCAACATCTTTGGGTCTTCAGTCTCAAAGCAGGCGTTTTGGATGTAAAAGATACTGTGGTTTTGGTAAGGCAACTTCCTTTCGTGGCCGGCAGCAGCCTCGACAGCAACAGAATACCCTGCGAGGTGCATCCCGTCAATTCTCCTCCTCCTCATCTTACTCTCCTGCCCCCACCACTGGTACCACAGGAAAGCAGCTCTAGATCCCCTATCTTGGAGCATGCTTGTCCTGTAGGGGGTCGGGTGTCCCATTTTCTTCAAGATTGGAAATCTATTACTTTAGCAGTCTTTGTTTAAATCTCCAGTTGTTATGAGGTTCATTAAGGGCCTCACCAATCGGTTTCCTCTTATACCCTTCTTTATACCCCAGTACGATTTAAATCTTGTACTCCCTTTCCTCATGGGTTTTCCGTTTGAGCCTCTTCATAGTCGTCAGTTGAGGCTTCTGTCTTTCAAAACAGTCTTTCTGGTCACTATTACCTCGGCCAGGAGGATAAGTGAGTTTCATGCCCTTAGTTCCAAACCTCAGTTTTTGACATATTCATGCAGAAGAGAGGTTCTCAGGACAAGGGTTGCTTTCCTGCCTAAGGTGGTTACTCCTTTCCATCTTGGGCAATCCATAGCTCGCCTAACTTCTTCCCTCCCCCTCCCCCTTCCAAGGAGGAGGAGAGATATCATCACCTGGATCCTAAGAGAGCTATCAGTTTCTATCTGGACAGAACCAAGGATCTGAGGCTGGACGATCAGCTCTTCGTGTGCTAGGTTGGACGGGCAGCGCTGTTCACAAGTGGACTCTCTCCAGGTGGATCGTCTTGTGCATCAGATCTGCTACGCCTTGGCCAAGAAGGAACCGCCTGAAGGTATTAGAGCTCATTCCACCAGAGCGAAGTAGTCTTCTGCTTTGGCTAGAGGTGTTCCTGCGGTTGACATTGGTAAGTCAGCAACTTGGGCCTCCCTCAACACCTTTGCGAAGTATTACTGCTTGGATTCGGATGTTAGGAGGGATGGCTGTTTTGCACACTCTGTTCTTCAGGATTTTTTGGTATAGATTGGTGGACATCCTCCTCCCGGAGTGGGACTGCTGTGGGATTCAAATCAAAAGGTGAGGAATCCACAGGCAGATGTATCCATCAGAAGAATAAGTTACTTAACATTGGTAAAAAAAATTCTGGTGGATACAGTATTTGCTCACTGACCCAACCGCCTCCCTGTTGTCCACCTTCGTATAACAAAGGAGTTCTTGTTGATTGCCTTGCTATTGGTTTAGAGGAAATGCTTTGTTTCTTTAGCTTTTCCTATTTTTCTTTATACTGTGTATTTGTATTTGTGTTTATGTTGTATGGTGTGTATACTCCAATTATGGTGTCGGTCCACCCTTTTGCCTCATAGGCACGGAAAAAATGGGTGGAACTGATGTCAGCAAGCCGACTAGGTCTACTTGAGGCTCTGGTGACGTCATACTTAGTCGCGAGCGGAGCTGTGCCATTATGACGTCCTCGTCGACGTGGGAGAACTAGTAAAAAGTTTCTGTGGAATGGTGGCGCAGGGGAGAATTCAAAAGGTGAGGAATCCACAGGCAGAAACTGTATCCACCAGAAAAAGCGTTACCGAAGGTAAGTAACTTTTTCTTTAAATATGAACTTGAAAATACCCCCCCCCCCCCCAACATGGCTACAATGCCATTAGTGTATTAAGAGGCAAGTTATTAGTCCCCCTATAATATATGTGAACTCTGGTATTTCAACGTGCTCCCAAATGTAATGTTTGACGACAAAGTAAGCACAGTGAAAAAAAAAATTGCCCAGGATCACACAATTTGGTCAAGGGTATAAGTCGAGAAATCCCAGGTTTTCTGGTTTCACATTGGGCCATTTAGTCACTGCGTGGATATCTTTCTGTCTCCGTATGTACATCAGAGGATAGTGATTTCTGTTTAGTTCTTGGACCTTTAGGTTAGAGTGTTGGAGTCCGGCAAAATCCTTGTGAGTGCTCGGCTCTTTTTGGGTCCGAGGCTTTAAGAGGATTTCGCGCTTTGACAGAGCCAGGCATCTCGTTTGAGCATTCAGTGGCTTTTCCACCTCCTACCTAAAGTATAATTTATTGTTAATCTTGCAAGAGCTCAGCAGCTATTACTCAAAGCCGGAGTTCATTTTCGACTCTGCCCAGGAGTTAGGTGCTTGTCCTACTTTATTGAACTGTGGGCTCCTACAAAACATGTATACACATTATGAGCCATCATAGTGGATCTGTGCTGGATGTAATGCCTTTAGTAGTAAGCTCTGTTTTTTGTTTGTTTTTTAATGTCAACTGGGCTTTTCATGCCCAGATTTTTTTATTCAGTGCTTGCATAAAGACAAAACAAGTCCAGGACTGCAAGCTGCTGTTCCTTAAATATTCGGAACTGGCTGAAGGTGTCTTATGTGGCATGGGGCTACTTGGCAGCTCTATGGGGTGTAGGTCTAGTTTTGTATGCAAAATAAGTAGACCATTTTGACTGGATTACTTTGTAACATTCAAAAAAAATGTTTTAATCTGTTTGCTTTTTTAGGTCTGGTATCAGCCAAGACATTTTGTTTTTCAAAAAAAGTCTTTCACAATACTATATACTATACTGTATGTGTGTGTATATATTCACCATTAGGTAGTTGTAGTTGGGACCTTTTTCCATAGACAAAGCTTTGTTTGTTTTACACTGAAACCAATTTACTGATATTCACAACATTTAAAAACAGATTTTGCCACTCTCTTCAGCTGCTGTCTGGAAAGTAGTGAGTGATTTGTCAAAGAGGGGCAGAGAAATGTGGTCGGGTGTCCCAAAACTTGTTTCTCCCATGCAATTCTAATAGTGATTTTGAACGAGACTATAGCCGGACCCACCTGAAGGTACTACACCAAATTAGGCAGAAAACTAGTTCTTAGTCCAGATAGGGCCATTTTTGTAATTTGGTGTAAATCCATTCAGCAGCTTTGGAACTATTAAAGAAAAAAAGATGTATAGATATATGGGGACATGAATCCTCCGCTAATCCGACAGATCTCATAATGAGATCTGATTGGTTGCTTCACTTCAAGTAGGAAATGCTGGCAGCCATCCTGTGAAAAAAATATTTTAAAAAAGCATGAGGGCAGGGTAGAAATACCCTGACCCCCTAGGCCTGGTGGTGGATCCCACCAGGATCCTGCCTGGAGCCAAAACATGAGCTCCTGAGCTTTTTTATATCCCCCCCTCCCCCATAGGTGGGTCAGGTCTCGGGTGGGATGGAATTATTAATATATTTGCCTCCCCTGAGGCATGGCCAAATACTAGAAAAGGGAGGGGGGTTGCGTGCTCCCCCTCCCCCCAGGCCGTTTTCAGCTCCAGGGTCCACCACCCCCGATGCCCAGCCTTAAAGAAATAGGGGATTGGGAGCCACAAATCCACGTATCTTCCCTCCTCTAAAAAAATGTGTGGGCCCTGAGGAAAGGGATGCCTGGGGTGCTCAATCGTCGGCAAGCCAGCCCTCTTTCCGGATTGTCTTCCCATAGGCCATGCGAGGCGTGGAGTTGGCTGCATGTGTGAAGGTGGCTGCAGGTCCTAGCCAACCTTAGAAATTCCCTAAAAGAAATAAAGGTTACAGGGATCTTGTAGTGAGGTTCACAATTTACACACAACCATAGAAATTCAGCAGTTATAGTTCGTTCTTTCATGAAACTATAACTGGTGCCCTAAGGTAACTATAACTTGCGCCTTCTCCATTCACTGCTATTCGACCCACATATTACATCACTTATGGCCTCTTCTATGACATCATTGATGGTATCAGTGTAACATTTGCTGTAAAATTATTGATGAGTAAACTGTGCATGGTTGGGTCGTGAGTAATAGTTGCCTTGGGGCACGAGTTATAGTTACCCTGGGCACGGGTTATAGTTTCTTGAGATAACTGTAACTGCTGAATTTCTATGGTTTTGTGTGTGTAAATTGGAAAACTAACTAAAACGTCCCTAAAACCTTTAGTGTTTTTTTGTGTGTGAATTTCTATGCTTTTTTAAATTCTATTTCTTAACTATAATGTCCCTGTAAACTTTGATATATATATACCAATAGATATATATATATCGGTTGCAGCGTGCACAAGGGCACATCGTGCCAGAAACGCGTAGCTGCTTTCTGTTGTACAATAAATAACAACTTTGCTGATGTGACGTGGTCCGTCTCCTTCCTGTTTGCTGGTGTGCTGCGAGAAACACCGAGAGATCCAGAGGAGTCACGTGGTGTATATATATATATATATATATATATATATATATATATATATATATATATATATATATATATATATATATATATATATATGTGTCTGTATATATGTATGTGTGTATATATGTATATGCATGCATATATTAATAATGTTGAGCTCGCCTTTTTCATTTGTTTGTGTTGTGGTGTATTTACATCATTTTGGTTCCACTTGCCACAATATTTATCTTTTGTAAATTGTATTTGTTGAGCTTACTACCCCATGCGAGGCATTGAAGCGCTTAGCTACTCTGGGACC
Organism: Lissotriton vulgaris; assembly: GCF_964263255.1. Classification (NCBI taxonomy): domain Eukaryota; kingdom Metazoa; phylum Chordata; class Amphibia; order Caudata; family Salamandridae; genus Lissotriton; species Lissotriton vulgaris. The sequence continues at coordinate 781,713,389 of NC_141687.1, read as the reverse complement.
TAAGATTAGAGATTATTAGTAGATTAGTAAAAACATTTTTGTGCATTAGTTGTGTCCGGATTGTGCTCTTGACTGCTTGTTTGTTTAGAGTATGGATAGGATGATGGGAATGGATTTGAGATGGAAGTTGTAAGTTGATTTTGTAAGTAGTGGTTGTCTGTATCTATTAGTTGGACGTCAGGGCTTTAAAGAAGGGGAAGTTTGAGAATGATGATTGGAGGTTAAAAGCATTCAGAAAGTTTGGGATGATTTAGAGAAGAGAGATGTGTGAAGAGAATGTAGTTCTTTCTGCTGTATTTCCAGTAGGGGGTCGCCTTTCATGGAAGGCTAATATAGGAGTTATAAAATTAAGCTGTACAGAGAGATGTAAGGGCGTGCAGTGAAAGCCAGGTACAGGTTGCATGCCAAATCAGAGAATGGATTTTCAAAAAGTAGGACTGTACCAGTAGAGCAATGTCTGCTGCTGTTGGGAAAGTCGCCTGTGGTGAATGGAGAGGGAGCAGCTGGGCTAGTGCGGGAGCAATATACATGAGTGAAGCAAGCTGGCTTTCTATATAGGTCACCAAAACGAGGTTAACTGTGCAGAGTCTCTAGGCAACCCTTATTGGTTTACAGAGGCACACGTAACAAACCCAAATCCTCACTTTTGTGGTAGTGTGGGCAAGCAGTTTAGGCTTCTCAGAGGATAGTGCTTTGCGTTTGTTGTACTCGCAGAGGCAATAAATGACTCACACTCTAGAATAAATATGAGACCAATTTAGAAAAATGACTTATTTTTATATACATTTCAACACCAAGAACTTTGAGATTGATTTTCACAGATAACTAAAATGTACACTTAATTGCGTCTGTACTCTGTAATGCTTCCCTATGGGTAAAAAGATTTCCGGGCGTCCCCTTCAGGAGCAAGACCACTGACTCATTGTCGGTGAAATTGCTCTCCCACCCTCGCAGCTCCACCATTAAGTGAGGTGCCCCTGCCCCTTCACTCTTGAGTGTTAGTGATCGAGGACCTCCTCCACCCGCAGGTTTCCCTGCGCCTCATCCCTGGTGGTCCAGTGGACCTCTGTCTCCTTTTTCTCACTCTGCTCCTTCACTCGTTTTTTAGGGCTTGCCTGCTGATGCGCTTGCGCATAGCTGGCGAGCTATATTGCAGCTTTAAAAGAATTTACCCAACTCGGCGATTTGTTGCAGTACCCGAAGCGCGTGCACATCAAAGCCATCAGCCTCCTCGGGCATCTCAAGCTTCCCCCAGCCGGCATTTCTCCTCCCCTAATTATTCACCGCACGGCCGGCCGGCCGGCACATCAAAGGCTGCTGCTCCCGTCCCCAATTCTTCCCTTCTTGCCTCTCCCCGCCCCCCCTTCCCACCACAGCAATGCCGAGGGCTTGTTTATATCGAAGCCTAACCATCTCGCACGCTGCTCTTGAAACACTAACCGTTGTTGGTCATGATATAATTAAACGCTCTAATTATTTTATCAGGGCCACACAGAATTTTATAAAGTCTTTTGCTGGCATTTTCGTTTTATGCTGATTGCTATTTTACATCTTTCACATGCTGGCGATTTGCTTCAAAGGAATACATTCATCCTGCATCCCGTTACTAGAGCTTTCTTCTCTTCTGCTATATATGGGTTTTAGTTGAATTTCATTGATCTCTTTTACTAATGATTTATAAAAAGTGCCACCCACCACACAGCTCCACCTACACAGCTCCACCGATGCACCCACCACACAGCTCCACAGAGGCACCCACCACACAGCTCCACAGAGGCACCCACCACACAGCTCCACAGAGGCACCCACCACACAGCTCCACAGAGGCACCCACCACACAGCTCCACAGAGGCACCCACCACACAGCTCCACAGAGGCACCCACCACACAGCTCCACAGAGGCACCCACCACACAGCTCCACAGAGGTACCTACCACACAGCTCCACAGAGGCACCCACCACACAGCTCCACCGATGCACCCACCACACAGCTCCACCGATGCACCCACCACACAGCTCCACAGATGCACCCACCACACAGCTCCACCGATGCACCCACCATACAGTTCCACCGATGCACCCACCATACAGCTCCACCGACACAGCTCCACCGATGCACCCACCACACAGCTCCACCGATGCACCCACCACACAGCTCCACCGATGCACCCACCATACAGTTCCACCGATGCACCCACCATACAGCTCCACCGATGCACCCACCACACACCTCCGATACACCCACCATACAGTTCCACCGATGCACCCACCACACAGCTCCAGCGATGCAGCCACCACACAGCTCCACCGACACAGCTCCACCGATGCACCCACCACACAGCTCCACCGATGCACCCACCACACAGCTCCACCGATGCACCCACCATACAGTTCCACCGATGCACCCACCATACAGCTCCACCGATGCACCCACCACACACCTCCGATACACCCACCACACAGTTCCACCGATGCACCCACCACACAGCTCCACCGAGGCACCCACCACACAGCTCCACCGAGGCACCCACCACACAGCTCCACCGAGGCACCCACCACACAGCTCCACCGAGGCACCCACCACACAGCTCCACCGAGGCACCCACCACACAGCTCCACCGAGGCACCCACCACACAGCTCCACCGAGGCACCCACCACACAGCTCCACCGAGGCACCCACCACACAGCTCCACCGAGGCACCCACCACACAGCTCCACCTATGCACCCACCACACAGCTCCACCGAGGCACCCACCACACAGCTCCACCCAGGTACCTACCACACAGCTCCTCCTACACAGCTCCACCGATGCACCCACCACACAGTTCCACCGATGCACCCACCACACAGCTCCACAGATGCACCCACCACCCAGCTCCACAGATGCACCCACCACCCAGCTCCAAAGATGCACCCACCACACAGCTCCAAAGATGCACCCACCACACAGCTCCAAAGATGCACCCACCACACAGCTCCACAGATGCACCCACCACACAGCTCCACAGATGCACCCACCACACAGCTCCACCGATGCACCCACCACACAGCTCCACCGATGCACCCACCACACAGCTCCACCGATGCAGCCACCACACAGCTCCACCGACACAGCTCCACCGATGCACCCACCACACAGCTCCACCGATGCACCCACCACACAGCTCCACCGATGCACCCACCACACAGCTTCACCGATGCACCCACCACACAGCTCCACGAGGCACCCACAACACAACTCCACCGAGGCACCCACCACACAGCTCCACCGATGCACCCACCACACAGCTCCACCGATGCACCCACCACACAGCTTCACCTATGCACCCACCACACAGCTTCACCTAGGCACCCACCACACAGCTCCACAGAGGCACCCAAAACACAGCTCCACCTATGCACCCACCACACAGCTCCACCTATGCACCCATCACACAGCTCCACCTATGCACCCACCACACAGCTCCACCGAGGCACCCACCACACAGCTCCACCGAGGCACCCACCACACAGCTCCACCGAGGCACCCACCACACAGCTCCACCGAGGCACCCACCACACAGCTCCACCGAGGCACCCACCACCCAGCTCCACCTATGCACCCACCACCCAGCTCCACCTATGCACCCACCACCCAGCTCCACCATTGCACCCACCACACAGATCCACCTACACAGCTCCACCCAGGCACCCACCACCCAGCTCCACCGAGGCACCCACCACCCAGCTCCACCTATGCACCCACCACACAGCTCCACCGATGCACCCACCACCCAGCTCCACCATTGCACCCACCACACAGCTCCACCTACACAGCTCCACCCAGGCACCCACCACCCAGCTCCACCCAGGCACCCACCACCCAGCTCCACCCAGGCACCCACCACCCAGCTCCACCCAGGCACCCACCACCCAGCTCCACCCAGACACCCACCACCCAGCTCCACCGAGGCACCCACCACCCAGCTCCACCGAGGCACCCACCACCCAGCTCCACCGAGGCACCCACCACCCAGCTCCACCGAGGCACCCACCACACAGCTCCACCGACACAGCTCCACCGAGGCACCCACCACCCAGCTCCACCGAGGCACCCACCACCCAGCTCCACCGAGGCACCCACCACCCAGCTCCACCGAGGCACCCACCACCCAGCTCCACCGAGGCACCCACCACCACCGAGGCACCCAGCTCCACCGAGGCACCCACCACCCAGCTCCACCGAGGCACCCACCACCCAGCTCCACCGAGGCACCCACCACCCAGCTCCACCGAGGCACCCACCACCCAGCTCCACCGAGGCACCCACCACCCAGCTCCACCGAGGCACCCACCACACAGCTCCACGGACACAGCTCCACCGAGGCACCCACCACCCAGCTCCACCGATGCACCCACCACCCAGCTCCACCCAGGCACCCACCACCCAGCTCCACCCAGACACCCACCACCCAGCTCCACCGAGGCACCCACCACCCAGCTCCACCGAGGCACCCACCACCTAGCTCCACCGAGGCACCCACTTCCCAGCTCCACCGAGGCACCCACCACACAGCTCCACCAAGGCACCCACCACACAGCTCCACCGAGGCACCCACCACACAGCTCCACCGAGGCACCCACCACACAGCTCCACCGAGGCACCCACCACACAGCTCCACCGAGGCACCCACCACACAGCTCCACCGAGGCACCCACCACACAGCTCCACCGAGGCACCCACCACACAGCTCCACCGAGGCACCCACCACACAGCTCCACCGAGGCACCCACCACACAGCTCCACCGAGGCACCCACCACACAGCTCCACCGAGGCACCCACCACACAGCTCCACCGAGGCACCCACCACACAGCTCCACCGAGGCACCCACCACACAGCTCCACCGAGGCACCCACCACACAGCTCCACCGAGGCACCCACCACACAGCTCCACCCAGGTACCTACCACACAGCTCCTCCTACACAGCTCCACCGATGCACCCACCACACAGCTCCACAGATGCACCCACCACACAGCTCCACAGATGCACCCACCACACAGCTCCAAAGATGCACCCACCACACAGCTCCAAAGATGCACCCACCACACCGCTCCAAAGATGCACCCACCACACAGCTCCACAGATGCACCCACCACACAGCTCCACAGATGCACCCACCACACAGCTCCACAGATGCACCCACCACACAGCTCCACCGATGCAGCCACCACACAGCTCCACCGATGCAGCCACCACACAGCTCCACCGACACAGCTCCACCGATGCACCCACCACACAGCTCCACCGATGCACCCACCACACAGCTCCACCGATGCACCCACCACACAGCTTCACCGATGCACCCACCACACAGCTCCACCGATGCACCCACCACACAGCTCCACCGACGAACCCACCACACAGCTCCACCGACGAACCCACCACACAGCTCCACGAGGCACCCACAACACAACTCCACCGAGGCACCCACCACACAACTCCACCGAGGCACCCACCACACAGCTCCACCGATGCACCCACCACACAGCTTCACCTATGCACCCACCACACAGCTTCACCTAGGCACCCACCACACAGCTCCACAGAGGCACCCAAAACACAGCTCCACCTATGCACCCACCACACAGCTCCACCTATGCACCCACCACACAGCTCCACCTATGCACCCACCACACAGCTCCACCGAGGCACCCACCACACAGCTCCACCGAGGCACCCACCACACAGCTCCACCGAGGCACCCACCACCCAGCTCCACCGAGGCACCCACCACCCAGCTCCACCTATGCACCCACCACCCAGCTCCACCTATGCACCCACCACCCAGCTCCACCATTGCACCCACCACACAGATCCACCTACACAGCTCCACCCAGGCACCCACCACCCAGCTCCACCGAGGCACCCACCACCCAGCTCCACCTATGCACCCACCACACAGCTCCACCGATGCACCCACCACCCAGCTCCACCATTGCACCCACCACACAGCTCCACCTACACAGCTCCACCCAGGCACCCACCACCCAGCTCCACCCAGGCACCCACCACCCAGCTCCACCCAGGCACCCACCACCCAGCTCCACCCAGACACCCACCACCCAGCTCCACCGAGGCACCCACCACCCAGCTCCACCGAGGCACCCACCACCCAGCTCCACCAAGGCACCCACCCCCCAGCTCCACCGAGGCACCCACCACACAGCTCCACCGACACAGCTCCACCGAGGCACCCACCACCCAGCTCCACCGAGGCACCCACCACCCAGCTCCACCGAGGCACCCACCACCCAGCTCCACCGAGGCACCTACCACCCAGCTCCACCGAGGCACCCACCACCCAGCTCCACCGAGGCACCCAGCTCCACCGAGGCACCCAGCTCCACCGAGGCACCCACCACCCAGCTCCACCGAGGCACCCACCACCCAGCTCCACCGAGGCACCCACCACCCAGCTCCACCGAGGCACCCAGCTCCACCGAGGCACCCAGCTCCACCGAGGCACCCACCACCCAGCTCCACCGAGGCACCAACCACCCAGCTCCACCGATGCACCCACCACCCAGCTCCACCGAGGCACCCACCACCCAGCTCCACCGAGGCACCCACCACACAGCTCCACCGAGGCACCCACCACACAGCTCCACCGACACAGCTCCACCGATGCACCCACCACCCAGCTCCACCGATGCACCCACCACCCAGCTCCACCGATGCACCCACCACCCAGCTCCACCGATGCACCCACCACCCAGCTCCACCGATGCACCCAGCTCCACCGAGGCACCCACCACCCAGCTCCACCGAGGCACCCACCACCCAGCTCCACCGAGGCACCCACCACCCAGCTCCACCGAGGCACCCACCACCCAGCTCCACCGAGGCACCCACCACCCAGCTCCACCGAGGCACCCACCACACACCTCCACCGACACAGCTCCACCGATGCACCCACCACCCAGCTCCACCGATGCACCCACCACCCAGCTCCACCGATGCACCCACCACCCAGCTCCACCGATGCACCCACCACACAGCTCCACCGAGGCACCCACCACCCAGCTCCACCGAGGCACCCACCACACAGATCCACCTACACAGCTCCACGAGGCACCCACCACCCAGCTCCACCGAGGCACCCACCACCCAGCTCCACCGAGGCACCCACCACCCAGCTCCACCGAGGCACCCACCACCCAGCTCCACCGAGGCACCCACCACCCAGCTCCACCGAGGCACCCACCACCCTGCTCCACCGAGGCACCCACCACCCTGCTCCACCGAGGCACCCACCACCCTGCTCCACCGAAGCACCCACCACCCTGCTCCACCGAGGCACCCACCACCCAGCTCCACGAGGCACCCACCACCCAGCTCCACCGAGGCACCCACCACACAGCTCCACCGACACAGCTCCACCGATGCACCCACCACCCAGCTCCACCGATGCACCCACCACCCAGCTCCACCGATGCACCCACCACCCAGCTCCACCGATGCACCCACCACCCAGCTCCACCGATGCACCCACCACCCAGCTCCACCGATGCACCCACCACCCAGCTCCACCGATGCACCCAGCTCCACCGAGGCACCCACCACCCAGCTCCACCGAGGCACCCACCACCCAGCTCCACCGAGGCACCCACCACCCAGCTCCACCGAGGCACCCACCACCCAGCTCCACCGATGCACCCACCACACAGTTCCACCGATGCACCCACCACACAGTTCCACCGAAGCACCCACCACCCAGCTCCACCGATGCACCCACCACACAGCTCCACCGACGCAGCCACCACACAGCTCCACCGACACAGCTCCACCGATGCAGCCACCACCCAGTTCCACCGATGCACCCACCACCCAGCTCCACCGATGCACCCACCACCCAGCTCCACCGATGCACCCACCACCCAGCTCCACCGATGCACCCACCACACAGCTCCACCGATGCACCCACCACACAGCTCCACAGATGCACCCACCACACAGCTCCACGGATGCACCCACCACACAGCTCCAAAGATGCACCCACCACACATCTCCACCTACACAGTTCCACCGATGCACCCACCACCCAGCTCCACCGATGCACCCACCACCCAGCTCCACCGATGCACCCACCACACAGCTCCACAGATGCACCCACCACACAGCTCCACAGATGCACCCACCACACAGCTCCAAAGATGCACCCACCACACATCTCCACCTACACAGTTCCACCGATGCACCCACCACACAGCTCCACCGATGCACCCACCACACAGTTCCACCGATGCACCCACCACACAGCTCCACAGATGCACCCACCACACAGCTCCACAGATGCACCCACCACACAGCTCCAAAGATGCACCCACCACACAGCTCCACAGATGCACCCACCACACAGCTCCAAAGATGCACCCACCACACAGCTCCACAGATGCACCCACCACACAGCTCCACAGATGCACCCACCACACAGCTCCACAGATGCACCAACCACACAGCTCCACAGATGCACCCACCACACAGCTCCACAGATGCACCCACCACACAGCTCCACAGATGCACCCACCACACAGCTCCACCGATGCACCCACCACACAGCTCCACCGAGGCACCCACCACACAGCTCCACCGAGGCACCCACCACACAGCTCCACCGAGGCACCCACCACACAGCTCCACCGAGGCACCCACCACACAGCTCCACCGAGGCACCCACCACACAGCTCCACCGAGGCACCCACCACACAGCTCCACCGAGGCACCCACCACACAGCTCCACCGAGGCACCCACCACACAGCTCCACCAAGGTACCCACCACACAGCTCCACAGCTCCACGGATGCACCCACTACCCAGCTCCACCATTGCACCCACCACCCAGCTCCACCATTGCACCCACCACACAGCTCGACAGATGCACCCACCACACAGCTCCACAGATGCACCCACCACACAGCTCCACAGATGCACCCACCACACAGCTCCACAGATGCACCCACCACACAGCTCCACAGATGGCACCCACCACACAGCTCTACAGATGGCCCCCCCACCCAGCTCCACCATTGCACCCACCACCCAGCTCCACCGAGGCACCCACCACCCAGCTCCACCTATGCACCCACCACACAGCTCCACCGATGCACCCACCACCCAGCTCCACCATTGCACCCACCACACAGCTCCACCTACACAGCTCCACCCAGGCACCCACCACCCAGCTCCACCCAGGCACCCACCACCCAGCTCCACCCAGGCACCCACCACCCAGCTCCACCCAGACACCCACCACCCAGCTCCACCGAGGCACCCACCACCCAGCTCCACCGAGGCACCCACCCCCCAGCTCCACCGAGGCACCCACCACACAGCTCCACCGACACAGCTCCACCGAGGCACCCACCACACAGCTCCACCGAGGCACCCACCACACAGCTCCACCGAGGCACCCACCACACAGCTCCACCGAGGCACCCACCACACAGCTCCACCAAGGTACCCACCACACAGCTCCACAGCTCCACGGATGCACCCACTACCCAGCTCCACCATTGCACCCACCACCCAGCTCCACCATTGCACCCACCACACAGCTCGACAGATGCACCCACCACACAGCTCCACAGATGCACCCACCACACAGCTCCACAGATGCACCCACCACACAGCTCCACAGATGCACCCACCACACAGCTCCACAGATGCACCCACCACACAGCTCCACAGATGCACCCACCACACAGCTCCACAGATGGCCCCCCCACCCAGCTCCACCATTGCACCCACCACCCAGCTCCACCGAGGCACCCACCACCCAGCTCCACCGAGGCACCCACCACCCAGCTCCACCGAGGCACCCACCACCCAGCTCCACCGAGGCACCCACCACCCAGCTCCACCGAGGCACCCACCACCCAGCTCCACCGAGGCACCCACCACCCAGCTCCACCGATGCACCCACCACCCAGCTCCACCGATGCACCCACCACCCAGCTCCACCGATGCACCCACCACCCAGCTCCACCGATGCACCCACCACCCAGCTCCACCGATGCACCCACCACCCAGCTCCACCGATGCACCCACCACCCAGCTCCACCGATGCACCCACCACCCAGCTCCACCGATGCACCCACCACCCAGCTCCACCGATGCACCCACCACCCAGCTCCACCGATGCACCCACCACCCAGCTCCACCGATGCACCCACCACCCAGCTCCACCGATGCACCCACCACCCTTCTCCACCGATGCACCCACCACACAGCTCCACCGATGCACCCACCACACAGCTCCACCGATGCGCCCACCACACAGCTCCACAGATGCGCCCACCACACAGCTCCACAGATGCACCCACCACACAGCTCCACAGATGCACCCACCACACAGCTCCACAGATGCACCCACCACACAGCTCCACAGATGCACCCACCACACAGCTCCACAGATGCACCCACCACCGAGCTCCACAGATGCACCCACCACCCAGCTCCACCATTGCACCCACCACCCAGCTCCACCGAGGCACCCACCACCCAGCTCCACCGAGGCACCCACCACCCAGCTCCACCGATGCACCCACCACCCAGCTCCACCGATGCACCCACCACCCAGCTCCACCGATGCACCCACCACCCAGCTCCACCGATGCACCCACCACCCAGCTCCACCGATGCACCCACCACCCAGCTCCACCGATGCACCCACCACCCAGCTCCACCGATGCACCCACCACCCAGCTCCACCGATGCACCCACCACCCAGCTCCACCGATGCACCCACCACACAGCTCCACCGATGCACCCACCACACAGCTCCACCGATGCGCCCACCACACAGCTCCACAGATGCGCCCACCACACAGCTCCACAGATGCGCCCACCACACAGCTCCACAGATGCACCCACCACACAGCTCCACAGATGCACCCACCACACAGCTCCACAGATGCACCCACCACACAGCTCCACAGATGCACCCACCACACAGCTCCACAGATGCACCCACCACCGAGCTCCACAGATGCACCCACCACCCAGCTCCACCATTGCACCCACCACCCAGCTCCACCGAGGCACCCACCACCCAGCTCCACCGAGGCACCCACCACCCAGCTCCACCGAGGCACCCACCACCCAGCTCCACCGAGGCACCCACCACCCAGCTCCACCGAGGCACCCACCACACAGCTCCACCGAGGCAGCCACCACACAGCTCCACCGACGCAGCCACCACACAGCTCCACAGATGCACCCACCACACAGCTCCAAAGATGCACCCACCACACAGCTCCACCGACACATCTCCACCGATGCACCCACCACCCAGCTCCACCGACACAGCTCCACAGATGCACCCACCACACAGCTCCACCGATGCACCCACCACACAGCTCCACCGATGCACCCACCACACAGCTCCACCGATGCACCCACCACACAGCTCCACCGATGCACCCACCACACAGCTCCACCGATGCACCCACCACACAGCTCCACCGATGCACCCACCACACAGCTCCACCGATGCACCCACCACCCAGCTCCACCGATGCACCCACCACCCAGCTCCACCGATGCACCCACCACACTGCCCCACAGATGCACCCACCACACTGCCCCACAGATGCACCCACCACACTGCTCCACCGAGGCACCCACCACCCAGCTCCACCATTGCACCCACCACACAGCTCCACCTACACAGCTCCACCCAGGCACCCACCACCCAGCTCCACCGATGCACCCACCACCCAGCTCCACCGATGCACCACCACCCAGCTCCACCGAGGCACCCCCCACCCAGCTCCACAGATGCACCCACTACACAGCTCCACTGATGCAACATCACACAGCTCCACCGATGCACCATCCACACAGATCCACTGATGCAACCACCACACAGCTCCACCGACACAGCTCCACCGATGCACCATCCACACAGATCCACTGATGCAACCACCACACAGCTCCACCGACACAGCTTCACCGATGCACCCTCCACAGAGCTCCACAGATGCCCCCACCACACAGCTCCACTGAGGCACACACCACACAGCTCCACTGAGGCACACACCACACAGCTCCACCGAGGCACCTACCACACAGCTCCACCAATGCACCTACCACACAGCTCCACCGAGGCACCCACCACACAGCTCCACCGAGGCACCCACCACACAGCTCCACCGAGGCACCCACCACACAGCTCCACCGAGGCACCCACCACACAGCTCCACCGAGGCACCCACCACACAGCTCCACCGAGGCACCCACCACACAGCTCCACCGAGGCACCCACCACCCAGCTCCACCGAGGCACCCACCACCCAGCTCCACCGAGGCACCCACCACCCAGCTCCACCGAGGCACCCACCACCCAGCTCCACCGAGGCACCCACCACCCAGCTCCACCGAGGCACCCACCACACAGCTCCGCCGAGGTTCCCACCACACAGCTCCACCGATGCTCCAACTAAGCTCCACCAATGCACCCACCAAACAGCTCCACCGATGCACACACCACTCAGCGCAACCACAGCATCACTCAGCACCACCACAGCATCACTCAGCACCACCACAGCATCACTCAGCACCACCACAGCATCACTCAGCACCACCACAGCATCACTCAGCACCACCACAGCATCACTCAGCACCACCACAGCATCACTCAGCGCAACCACAGCATCACTCAGCGCAACAACAGCATCACTCAGCGCAACAACAGCATCACTGGTTCAAATATGTTCTTTCAATGTTTCAAGCTGTTTTCAAGCTTTCACGCTTTATTACAAATCACAAAAAGATGTTAATATTTCACTTCTGTTCTTGGATTTTCGTCACAATAAAAAACACTGAACATAATGTTCACAAAAGTTATTTACAAAAGTTTAAGCTATTGCCATTACAAATGAAATAAATTATTTAAGTATTAATTATTTTAAAAAATTAAAAGCCATTGTTATTTGTAATATCAATACATCTAAGTCACGTAAATACAAAACATGTTGCATTACAAATGCTATAGGTGTCACATTTGCGAAAGTTATAACTATTGGCATTGTAAATGACACCGCTATTATTTATCTATTTAAAAAAAAAACAAATTAAAAAAATTAATTTATAAGACCAATAGCTCAAACTTTCCTAATGCCAGCCCTATTGCATTTCCAATGCTTGTCTACCCTTTCTATCTTTCACCCTTCTGCACCTTTTTGCATCTCTGCTCTATTGTGCCTTATTTCTGCTCATTTTCCCTTTCTCTCCCTCTGCTCCTTCACTCGTTTTCACTCGTTTTTCTACCGTTTCCATTTTTCACCTTACTGCCCTTTTCTGCATCTCTGCTCTTTTGTGCCATATTTCTGCTTATTTTCCCTTTTTTCTTTATCCCTTCTTTCCTCCCTTTACCTTACTCCGCCGCTGCTGCTCCTGCGCCCCCCCCCCCCCCCCCCCCCCCCAGCGCCACCGGCCCAATCCAGCTCCTCTCCCCGCTCCCGCCTCCCAGCTGTCCAGCCTTTCCCGATCCCTACTTAATGGCGGCCACTGCTGCACCGAAGGCGCGTCAAAGGCAAGCATGTCTGCGCCCGTCCGCGACCAGCACCAGGAACCCTGGACCTCCGCCACGCTAACGCTACGACCCAGCAGCACACCACGCACTCAACCCAGGCTGCAACAACAACTGCAAGCTAGCATCACCAGCCGACACCCATGGACCCCTTCAGCTGTCACCGCTGCCGGCACACCTGCAGCACCGCCAAGAACACGAATCCAGCACAACCCGAACACAACCGAACCGAAGACCCTGCAATGCATCCTCTTCAACGTCCGATCCCTCCACAAACACGCCACAGAAATCTGGGACCTCCTCGACAGCACCACCCCGGACGTAGCATTCTTCACCAAAACCTGGACCAACGCCACCTCAGGACCGGACATCGCCATCGCCATCCCCCAAGAATACAAGATCTACAGGCAGGACCGCCCCACCCACCCAGGAGGAGGAATCGCCATCGTCCACAAATCCAGCCTCCGCCTGAGCACACTCCCTGACGAGTCCACAGAACTGATGGAACACCTTCACTTCAAGATACTGGCCAGCCCCACTGCCGCCCTCCGAGGAACCCTCCTCTACCGACCCCCTGGACCCCGCGGACCCTTCGCCAACTCCATCACGGACATTCTCTCCCCGCAGGCCATCGCATCCACCAACTACACCCTGCTGGGAGACCTCAACTTCCACCTCGACTATCAACTGGACCCCAACACCACATGCCTCCTGGACAACCTCCACAACATTGGACTCTGCCAGATCGTGACAGAGTCCACGCACTCGGCAGGACACACCCTCGGCCCCCTCTTCACTACAGGAAACTCCATCACCTTCAGCCACACCACCGAACTCCCATGGACCGACCATCGTTGCGTCCACTTCACCTTCAGAACACCCACCATCCACAGACACCAGCACCTTCTTCTACAAAGAAACTGGACAAAATCACCGATGACCAGCTCATCTCCTCACTCAACAACTCCACCCCAACCATCGCGGAAAACGACGACCCCAACACCGCAGCCCGAACCCTGCATAGATGGATCTCGGACAGCACCATCACCATAGCCCCCCTCAAGAAAAACAACAATACCCGTGCCAAGAAAGCCAGATGGTTTACCACCGAACTTCGAGAGTCCGGGCACACATGCCGCCGCCTCAAAAAGGCCTGGAGAAACACCAAATCCACAGAAGCCCACAACAACTTCAGAGCCGCCACCAACGCTCACCATCAACTCATCAGAGAAACGAGGAAAAAAGCGATTGAAGACCGAATCTCCACCCACGCATACAACAGCAAGGAACTCTTCAGCATCATCAAGGAGTTCGCCCAACCCACCAGCGAGTCTACCGACATCCCTCCCTCACAAAACCTCTGCGACAAACTCCGCACCTTTTTCCACCACAAAATTAAGAGCATCTACGACCACTTCGACGAAGACAACCAACACACTGAACCCTCACCAACCACCCCCGACACCCGGAAACCAGCGATTGATGACTGGACAGCCCTCACCACCAAAGACACACTGAAGACAATGAAGTCAATCCACTCAGGGGCCCCTGCCCCCACGGACCCCTGCCCCCACCACATCTTCAACAGAGCCGCTGACACCATCACACCCATGCTTTGTCAACCGCTCCCTGGCGACCGCCTCGTTCCCCGACGACTGGAAACACGCCGAGGTCAACCCCCTCCTGAAGAAACCCTCAGCGGACCCCACCGACCTCAAAAACTACAGACCCATCTCCCTGCTCCCTTTCCCAGCGAAAGTCATCGGGTAAGCCATCAACAGCCAACTCGCCACATTCATTGAAGAACACAACATCCTCAACTCCTCCCAATCCGGCTTCAGAAAAAAACACAGTACGGAAACAGCCCTCCTCGCCGCAACAGACGACATCCGCACCCTACGCGTTCAACACAGTCTCCCACCGCACCCTAATACGCAGACTCCAAGAATCCAGGACAAGGCTCTCGACTGAATCTGCTCCTTCCTCTCCGGCAGGACGCAATGGGTCAGACCACATCTCCCCCCCACCCCCACCCACCCCCTAGCGGCTTGAGACCCTTACGGGTGAGTAGTTGCGCTTTAACAAACTCCTGATTGATTGATTGACTTATGGTGGTATGGGGCCAAGGTCCCAAGAACCACCAGCAGTTAGCCTTTATTTGCCCTGCAGCGTATGGGTGCAGAGGTGCTGATCTGGTTGGTAGCTTTGCATTCTACACCAAAGGAGAGATGGGGCCACCTAGAAACAGGCTGCAGAGGGGAACTTGGGTACAAATCCTGGAGCTCCCAACAGGGGGCTCTGTTTTTGAGGGCCCTGGGAGCAAGGAAGCACATTTGGTTCTTGGGAACCTGGGCTGGGGTGCTCTGGTGAAGAGTGGTTAGTTTGGTTGGGCTTGTGCATCATGAGCACTCACAGTTGTTGGGTTTGCTGGTTGAGGGGACAAAAACAGTGCTGCTGGGTCACTCTTAAAGTGGGTATCTGTGTTGTTGACTTCCTTCGACGGCTGCTCGGTCTTTGAGTCCAGATTGAACTAAAAAAAAACTTTTGTTGCTGCTAGGGGGCCGGTACCCCGGATATTGGTGCTTTGCAGCTCCTGTTGGTTGTGGTGTCTTCTCACTTGGTGGGGAGATGAATCTGAGCTCCTGGAGCACAGTGACTTCTTCCTAGACGGCTGGTGCGTCTGTGAGACTGTGAAGTGGCAGACCAGTGGACCAGACTTTGTTGTTTGGTGCCTGCAAGATGCAGGGGAGTAGCTTCTCAACTCTAAAGGAAATTGTTGGAAATTTGTGAAGTGTTGGCAGCCCACAGGGTTCTTGGCAGATGCACAGCAGCAGGACAAGTTGGTTTGTCGAAGTTGTCTGGGCAGGTGCAGGCAGGGTATGGCACCAAAAAATCAGCAGTTGGTCTTAAGTTCTTGCTTTCTTCCCTCTTCTTTGTATTCCTGTCTGTCGAATAAGATAAAGATAAATTTTATTTTGTATAGTTAATTAAAACCAATACAATCGTTGCGTTTAAAACAATTTCTTAAAATATGGTGATAATAGTCTGTGTAATTGTCCTTATCAAAGTTCATGCCGTGAGGGACTGAGAATAATTGTCTAGCAGAGTTCCCTGAGCCTGGCCGGGCTAGGCGTTTGTAACCCAAATTTCGTCCGCTAGGTGCCAGAACCCGTGCTTGCCGCAAGTTGTAGATTTGGTAGTCTTTGCTCTATCGTGGTCAGAAACTAAACGTATCTACAATTCTGTTTTGTATTTGCAGGGTTCAAGCATGCAAGCACAGCCTGCCTGCGCGTGCTGGTCCCTATCTGCTTCAGCTGGTCCCTATCTGCTTGAGCTGGTCCCTTAATAGCTGTCGGCGGACTTGTCGAAGCTCTTCGCAGAGACAGGTCATGTGGAGTATGTCTCCAGTTGCTAGGTTGCAGAGCGGACAGACTTCCTGACCATTGCTCCTGAGCCATGGTGGTTGATGCTCTCTGCTGGGCAGGATCCCTAATCTGTATTTCAGAAACTTCAGTTTGATGGTTTTGGGATAGCCCTGGCTGAAGTAAAGTTGTGGTGTCAGGGATTTATACGTGTTTAGTGTCATCCACGCATGGCTTCTTTTAGCAAAAGCGGCCTTGTCCTCTATTAGGGAAAGAGTTTTTACGTTTTTCCAAACCGCTTTTTAAAACGGATTTTGCCCCAGTTGCATTGCCCAGAGTGCGGAAGCCTTGACAGCCCCCAATGCTGCCTTCAAGTAGGAGCGTGCCTGAGATACATCCCCGCTTTGTATGTCATACCACAGCATCGCGTTTAAGTTGTCATTGGAAGGAGAGCGGAGTTTGTGACCGCAGATAATGTAGGCTCCTTGTCTTGCAAGGTCTTGTTTTTTTAGGCTAAACTGTCTAGAATAGGATTTCTTGGTGTCAGGGGTGCCACCTAAATGCTCAATTTAGGGGTGTTAAGGAAAGTGTAAGGTAGCCAATGGGCTACTTAGGTGTCTATACACCCTATATAACCACTTCTGGTTAGAGGCGGCAGACCCGAGAGCAGAGGACGGCCCGGGACCAGGGTTCGATTCCCGGCGCGGCAGGTTTCTGGACCAGGGTCACGGACTCAATAATTCTCTCGCCTCGGTGCCCACTCTGATCAGCGATCACACTCGGCAACTCTGGGCATTAGCCTGCCTCATCTTCACTAACGGCCCCACCAGACCGCCGGGGATGCCTGGTCTCACCCTGGAGATACCCATTAAGGGACCATCTCTCAGGGAAGCCAGGAAGGGTTTCGCAGCGGTCGAAGCGCCTTGGGACCCTCCGGGTAAGTAGTGCGCTATATAAATGCCTATACATTTACATTTACATTTACATTCCAGGCATGACTTTGACCCAGTGTCTATAGTTTAATCAAAAAGCAAGATGGTCCCTGGGAGGGGGGGGTCCCTTCATTTTCACTGTCCTGGGGAAGCGGGTTGCATATCAAAGGCGCAGGGGCCTTAGAAGCTTCTTACCTTGATATACTGATTACTGGCAATCCTGCTTGGAGGAAACGACAACGCAGCTGGCTGAAGCAGGCATTGTTATTGTTGCCAGCGCATGGGCTCTCAGCTGCAGTGTGCCAGGAACCGGTCTGTGATGGCAGGCTGCTCTACACCAGTCAGCTAGTACACTAGAGGTGGATAGGTTTCCAAGGAATACTTCGAAGGTGCCCTCTGGGTGCATGTTTTAATAAATCCACTCTTTCCTGTTGCACCACTAGGTTGCCCATATAAGTGAGGTTTCTTTCTAGGCAGATGTGTGGTAACACAGGGCGTTAAGAAATGTGTGGACCTCCACAGATTCCAGACATCTCCCTAACATTAAAATTAGAAAAACATGTGTTTTAGCCAAAGCATGATGTCTTTAAAGGCTGCTGAGTAAGAAAACATATAGATTTGGTAGGTTCCCCTGGGTGGTATAGAAGCCCAGGACTAAAATCCACAGCTCCCTGCATTGTAAAAGGGTATTGATTTTGCTTGGTAGAATATGATGTCTTCAGGTCACACTTTGTTTTGTAGCTGCTAGCACCAGGCACCCAAGTAGGATACAGATTTTTTCAGGAGATGTGGGGGGAACACAGAAGAGTAAAAACACTTGTTTCCAATTTGGTTTCTCAGCATTTGTTTCTTCCAAATGTTAGCCAGTGTGCAAGAAATAAGACTTGAGTCAAAATGCCCTTTGAATCAATCAGACTATGGCCTGGTTAATCACAAATTCAGACTTATACAAATAAACACCTTTCCTAAACTGCATCTCGTGTACCTTTGAGAAATGCATTGAGTTCCTTCATGCCCATTTTGCATTCATCACGCTTTACCATATGAATTGCTGTATAGCAGGTACAGAAAGATAAAATTCATTATAAACTGCCCCTCAGTTGTTGGCTCCGGGTGGCACTTTTTTTTTGGAGAACCTTCATACCCTATATAGAAACAAGAAGGGTCTGTCTGATGTAACAGTATATTGCTTTGATAAATCCGCCATTGTGACTTAAAATTACAAATGAAAACCTCACACAGGGCTGTTTATTTTCTCTCATTATTTTGTATTTCATCTATTAATTTCTTTGGGAAAACCTTGAGTGATCTACACAAATGACCCCTTACTGAATTATAAAAAAGACTACTTTTCAGTAGCTTTCAGTTATCGCCTACAAATTTCACACTTGTTTCCATCATAAATTGCAAGTAGGTTGAAACCACAAAAAATGGCAAAATTGGGTTACCTCTTCGGAAAAAAAGAAACTGTCAACATGTTTTTGATACAGTACACACAACGTTGGATGGCTGGGTGATAAATGCGCTGAGTTGTGACAAAAAATCTATATATTCTGTATGGCAAGCTTGAAGGATAAGGTGATGGCCATCCACCAACAACCAAACTGGTAATGAAAAATCAGTACCACGTATAATACAGAACCAAGATATATCCTGAGCTAAGAGCAACACATAGAGTTTATCAAATCAATCACAAGTCGAGTAGTCTTCGTCTCTTCATTTATTCAGATATTGATCTTCTCAAAACAGTCTAGCCGCCAACACGTGTTTCGTCTATAGTGGTATCGACCACAGACTTCTTCAGGGCTATAACTAGGCTATAAAATAATTATCTTCAAGAAGAGGTAATAGTACGTCTCATCAGGATCTATATATAAAGTTTGAGGGTTCCCGGTTTAGTATATCAAAATTCCTATAAGGACTCAAGCGTCATGGAAGTATCCCCAAATCACCTAATAACTACATGCCGACTTCTGCCTTTCGTGTCGGACTATACTCGGTCCTAGTTATTAGGTGATTGGTGGCTAGACTGTTTTGAAAAGATCAATATCAGAATAAATGAAGAGACGAAGACTACTTGACTTGTGATTGATTTGATAAACTCTGTGTTGCTCTTAGCTCAGAATATATCTTGGTTCTATGTTTTTGATACAGTTCTGCTTGTTACTGAAAGTTCCTGAAAGCTGGGAAGATGGTGAGAACAGCACAGAAACCCTTATGTTGATACCATTTAAATAATAAAAACATACTTTCTTACACTGCACTATTTTCCTTTAAAAAATAAGCTATATATTGGTTATGTTCTTGGTTCCCTCCAGGCGAATCTACAAACACATGGTGGGGTTCAGTTGAAGATTCGGTTTATCCTTTTGTGGAAAATTAAGGTTTAAGCACAAACTACCTCAAGAGGCGTTTGGGATTGAATTAGCAGTCAAGAGGTAAATGCTCCTGCCATTGGACTTTGTGGTCATGTTGAAGAGAATGGCCTTCTGAACATACGGGACAAACTATGTTCCAAGATGGCTACTATGTTCACCTTCAGCCGTCCGTCCCTCTTCTCTTTCAAAGTTTGCACTAAGTGTCTGGTGTCCACTGTGCATGAGCAGACTCTGAAAGCATCTTCAAAAACGTTAAATCTGTGTCTTTTGATTATAGAGGTTTTGTGACTAATGCTACTCTGCCCTCCGTCATTCACATACAGCGAGGCTCGCAGTTAGTGTTAGTGCCCTGCTTTTGTTCACTTGGTGATCGGGCTTGGAGCAGTCTCCTGTGCCATGGGCTCTTGCGTTGGTGCTGGAAAAATAAGATGCAGCGTGTCAGTTCACTTGTTTATCTCCTGGCAAGTCACTGGTTTCTCTGAAAAATTCTCTGACTACTGTCCAACGAGCAGAATGATGAGCCAAATTTTAAGGTGGGAAACCACATACAAAATTTATGTGCAAGGGTATGTGGTGCTGGAATAATTTCTGAGGCTAATATTTTGCGTGACTAATAAAGGTCATCGAACAATCTCCTCCTGGAACATGATGCATGATCATTTTTTTTTTTTTTTACTTTATCCTTTTGTCATAAAGGTAACAACATGTGCAAGAGTGTTCAGTCACCATCAGCAGATAAAAAGAAACATGTACAGACATATAGATACATGTTATGGGTACAATCATCACGAAGGCCCAGTTTAGTGTTAAGGCAATAGCTCTCAAGGTACAGTTCGTACTGCTGTGTATGCGTACCCCCTCCTTGCTATATGGCGATCATCCCAGCCGGTAACTCAATATACACCAGTCATAAATATGCAAACAATACCTTAAGTGAGATCTGTGTAACAAACATTGCTGAGGTTAGAATACATACTGCAACCATGCTACCCAACTCCTGTGGGAACTATGCCATGCTCCAGCTGCGAAGCGGAGAGTCTCTGCTGGGATGCGAAGAATGTTCTGAGAGGGGCCCAGATGTCTTTGGTGCAGGCTGAAGAGGGCACTGTGGTGGAGTACACCTCACTCTTGGTGTTGCATGAAGCCAAGCTTCCCATCCAACTCTGTACTGTGGGAACTGTTGTGCGGCCCCAGTGGATAGCCACCTCTCTCTTGGCCAACAGGAAACTTAGCGCCACAAACGTTCACATTTTTGGGGGAAAGTTCCCCACATAGCCCAGCAGAGCAATTCCAGGTATAGGATCTAGGGGTAAATTGATCATATCGCCCAGTGTCTTATGTACCGCCTCCCAATATGGCTGCAAGTGTAGACAGGACCGTGTGAGGTGAGTTAAGTCGGCCTGGGGGGGCCGCACAGTTGCGACAGTAGTGGGGTCTGGACTGATCAAGCCTGTGAACCCTGGCAGGTGTGATGTACATTCTGCGCAAAAATTAAGTGTAGCAGCTAATGCCGGCTGTTGAGGGAGACCTATTTTGTGACTGCGCAGCACTGACCCATTGGTCGTCCGATATCGGGCTACCCAAGACGCCCTCCCAGTCTCTACGGATCTTAAAATCATTGACATGGATGATCCCTGAGCATGCTTTGTACAGTTTGAAGATAAGGTGTACTCCCTGTTTGCTCTCAATCACCAGTGAAAAAGGGGCAAACTAATCTGGCTCAAGGGGGAAACCGGGCAGTGTGGTGCGCATAGCCGAGTGAATCAGACTCGGCACAAAACTGTCCATGAATGTGGCGTTAGGGAAGGGAGTCATCTCCCACCGTGAAGGCATGGCTGTTCGGGTACAAGTCTCCTATTTTTGCGATATCAAATTTGGTCAAGGTGCGTTGCACCAGCCGCTCACCCGTAATTGGTAGCCAGCGGACGTTGGGGAGTGGAAGGGCTGTTGAGTACAGGTGGTCATGTTGGTGAGCGGCCTAAGCGTCTCCCAGGCCCAACTAGTTGTGGAGAACGTCTGGATGTTATTTGGGTAAGCCCTTGGGCTATACCATGGACAATCACTCGTGAAGTACTAGGTCAGATTCTGGGCGAAGGAATGGGATCTTGGCGTCCGGGTGATACCAAGCATGGGCGTAGCTGCATTGAGCTACTAAATAATACAAATGTAGGTCCGGCACACCCTATCCGCCCCTATTGTAAGGAAGTGTGAGCACCTGCCAGAGATCCCGTGCCCGTTTGCCACCCCATACCAATCGAATCAAATGTGATCTGACTGTCAAGAAGAAACTGTTAGGAAGGGGTA
The DNA here is from genome assembly GCF_964263255.1 of Lissotriton vulgaris. Lineage (NCBI taxonomy): Eukaryota > Metazoa > Chordata > Amphibia > Caudata > Salamandridae > Lissotriton > Lissotriton vulgaris. The sequence continues at coordinate 781,690,836 of NC_141687.1, read as the reverse complement.
TTGGAATGTTGTTCAAAAGATATAAAGATTTGGGGAGGAAGATCATCTTAATGATGGCCATCCGACCTGCAATGGACAGTGGTAACCTCAGCCATCTGTCAATTTGTGCCTCGAGGGTGCTGATTGTTTGCCCATAATTGAGGCGGACAATCTGATCTGTATCTAAATGGATGTGAATGCCTAAATATTTGACAGTCAGCACACCACTCCAGGGGGAATTCACACTCCCAGGGGGTTGTGCTGGATGTTAACCCCTTGCATGCTGATGACGGCCGGGAGCCGCCATGGCACAGAGTGCTCGTGTGCTGATGACTGCTCACGGCCGTCATGATCTCATCCGCGATCAGAATGTGCCACACAGGCGCAGTATCGCAGCAGCATGCAAGGGGTTAAAGGAAAAATCACGTACTTTTGCCAGTTAATGCCCAGCCCCGAATGCTGTCCAAAGCGATTTCTCTCTTATGAGGGGCTCAAGGTTAACCTGTGGCTCCTTAACGTATAGGATGGTGGCATTCCGCATAAAGCGAGAAAAGAAGGGGGCCTGTGTTAAATTGCAGGCTTTTCTGTAAATGCGTTTCCTGAAAATTTCTAATTAAAGGGTCCATAGCGAGAATGAACAAAAGGGGCGATAACGGGCAACCCTGTTGTGTGCCGCGATGAAGAGAGAAGGGCTGGGAGAGCGTACCATTCAACTGGAGCCGTGCCGTTGGGCGACAGAGTAGCGCAGTAGTGGCCATGAAACCCATAGGCATTCCCACATGGTGCATGACGGACAGGCAGAATGGCCACTCTAAGGAGTCTAATGCCTTTTTGTGTCAAGCAGAGTTGGGGCCGCAGCTTCCTTACGGATGTATTCTATGAAGGACGGAAAATGCAGCCCTGAGACTTAACGAGAAGGAGCGGTGGGGAACAAAACCAAATTGTGCAGGGGAGATAATGAATTCCATCAATTGGTACAGGCGCCCAGCAAAAGTTTTGCAAGGATTTTATAATCTAAGTTTAATAGCGACAGGGGCCTGCATGATCCACATAACTGCGGATCTTTGCCGGGTTTAGGGAGAAGAATAATGACAGCCTTGTGGAGTATGGGAGGTAAGATTTGTTTCTCAAGGGCCTCTGCATACACCTCGGTAGGTTGTGGCACAAGTAGGTCTTTATAAGCCTTGTAGAAGTCTCCTGTGAAGCCGTCCAACCCAGGGGCCGAGGACATCCGAAGGGTGTCGATAGCCCCGAGGACATCCTTTTCAGAAATGGGTTCCGCTAAGAAATCTTGCATGTTCTTTTCAACTATACTAATGCAGTCTCGGACAGATAGGATTCTAGGGCAGTGTGATCACTCCCCATTTTGGAAGCATATAAAGTTTTGTACTAGGCCAGAAATTTGTTGCAAATCTCTGAAGTGTCCGTAAGCAGCTGGTCAGTGGAGGACCGTAAGTCAGTGACGTAAGCTTTGCTGTATGGGGGTCAAAGCATCTGGGCTAGCACCCACCCCGGCCTCTCGCCTTCGCCATACCGCTTAGCAGTTTGGTATTTGCCCATAAAAAGTATCTCCTAGTCAGAAGTGTCTCTATAGTCTGTGAGAAGGCCCAGACGTAGCGCGCAGGTCTCGGAGTACTAAGGCATGTTTAGTAATACATACATCCCTTATGTATGCTTTGAAACCCCTCCCACAGTACCATCCAAGTGTCCACCGAGCCAGTTTTAATAGCAAAGTAGTCTTCAATTGCCTCGCGGCCCTAGTTTGGAAACAGTTCATCTGCAAGGGTGGAACTAGGGAAGCGCCATTGTCTCTCAAACCCTTCTGGGCTGGGAACTTTGAGAAGTAGCAATACAGGAGAATCGTCAGCGTACGTCCTCGGGAGTCCTGATTACGTGATACCAACTGGAGACGCCGAGAGAGTGCAGCCAATCGATTTTAGTCGAGATGTTGTGGTAGCCTGCAAATTGAGTATATTCAGTTAGGGAACGGGGTTCCGTGTGCAACAAATGTCTCACAGGGAGAGTTGTTTGCATAGGGACAAGAGAGCACTTTGTGCGCAGGGTTTGGAATCTGAGGAGGTGGAGGTGCTATTTCTGGCCGGATCTGGGAGAATATTGAAGTCCCCCCACCAGAAAATGCAAGGGACCCAATTTTATGAGCTGAATGAGCAATGAGTGGAAAAAGTCCGGAGAGTCGTGTTTGGGCCGCACACGCATACCACGGCCACCTCGTGTCCCATTAGTGTCCCCACCACAATGGTATACCTGCCCTCGCCGTCGTTTACCACCGTGCGGGGTCCAAAAGGGACCCATTTATGAATAAGAATGGCAGTGCCTCTGGCGTAGTTACTAAAATTGGCAAAATATCTGTGCACCCCAGCTGGAGGCAAAGCGGGCAGAATCAGATGCGGGCAAATGCATTTCTTGTAGAAAGCAGACGTCAACATTATGTTGCAGCAGATATTGTATTACGTGTCTTTTCTTGTGATTGTCATTAAGGCCCAGGACGTTCCAGGACATCAGGGCTAGGCCCGAAGGGCCTACAACGCTACCTTGCTGGGCCATCTGATAGATTTAACAGATATGGTAAATGTGTCTAGTAGCAATGCATTGTGGACTGTGACTGTAAACGGGCAGATAAACAACCTAATATGAATACGTAAGCGCAATTGTCTCACTCACCACCCCTCAGACAGACAGACAGACAGACAGACAGACAGACAGACAGACAGACAGACCAAGAGTACCATTCGACTTAATAAGCGAAGAACCCTGAAAAGGTACATCCACAAAAACAAAACCACGGTGTACACCAGTGGGAGGTGGTAAGGCCACGCCAGTTAACCAGTTATGTGAAACGTTACATGTTGAAGAGTAACATCCCAAAGTACTCATGGACCAATGGAAAGAAAGCAGCAGGATTGGATCAGCCAGTGCTTGCATCACAGAAGAGCTCCATGCTCGCATCAGAGCTGCTATGTGGCGGAGAGGGTTGAGTACCATCTGCAACTGTCTGAGTGTTTTGCTTGTGCGAGTGGCAGAATTCTTGGATCTCCGTGGGGCTGTCAAAAATGTGGGCCCTGCCGTTTACCTCCACACGCAGTCTGGCAGGATACATCATGCTTTATTTTAAGCCGAGGTTCCTTAGAGTGGCTTTGACTCAATTGAACTTGCGGCGGTCCTCCTGGACCATGATGAAGTCCAGGTAGAGCAATAACTTCGAGCCCTGCCATGTGGTGTCGCCTCGTTCTCTAGCGAGGCGCAGAGCAGTGTCCCGGTCCTTAAAGTTCATCACACGTGTAATGATGGGTCTTGGCGGGCAACCACGGTCCGGCCGGGGTCCCAGTGTGTGGTGAGCCCGCTCTATCACGAAGCCAGGAGTGAAGGAGTCCCTCCCGAACATGTCAGCCAGCAGTGTCTCTACAAAGACGTCCAGGCGGCCCGTGACGGTGGATTCCAGCACGCCCAGAATGCAAATGTTGTACCTCCAACTGCGCGCCTCCAAGTCTTCATTCGTGACATACCCTGCCAATTCAGTGGCAAAGTGAGCAAGGGACTCACGTCTGAGAATACCCTACTTGGCAGTGTATGCTCAGACGTGAGTCCCTTGCTCACTTTGCCACTGGATTCAAGCAAGCATGGATGAAGATTGCTGTAATGCCAGAAACCGGTCTTGGGAAGCTTGAATCCGGTCCAGTGAAGGCATGGCTTAGCAGTTCGGGCTGGACTGTTCCCTTGAGGCATAGGGTCGGACTGATTTGCATATGGCCATGTCTGAACTGGGGTGGCAAAGTGGGCTAAAGAACGGTGATGGATTAAACCCAGATCTGTTGACTGGGTGTGAGTGTTTGATTGGTTCAGATGCTCTGTCCATCACCACCACCCCCTTTTGGACCGCTTCATGATGCTCTGTCCATCACCACCACCCCCTTTTGTACTGCTTCATTCTTGACAACCACCTCTTTGAGGATGTGTTCTACGTGCTCAAGTCTTTTAAGGGATTGCCCAGTGCCATCTTCGATGTCGGAAATGCGTGGTTCTGCGACATCAAGGTGTCAGTCCTGCACCTGGATTTGGCTCCCAAATCTGCGAGGCTCCAGTCCGGAGCTTCAAATCGACCGTCCAGGGCACTGAATCCCACTCATCTCTCGCAGCAGCGAACCAGCCGGACCCGTGGGGTCGTCTAGCCTCTCCCTTTCTTGTCCGCCCTCAGCCATGCCCGAACCGCTCTCCGGCGCTTTTTCGACAAACTTCTCAAAGGGCAGGGTTCTCTTTTTAGGGTCTTTGCGGCCCATGCCAGTGCCAGAGACAAACGGCAGTAGGACAGCACTGGGCAAAACTGAAATCCGAGGGCAGGGACCAGAGTGCCACACCCCACAAAATGAACCAACACAGGAGGGAGAGACGCACCGGGTCCCCACCTAGTGAGCAAACGATGCAAGCTATCTGTGTAGATAATCCGCTAAATGCCAGAGGAAGTGGGGCACCAAAGAGCGGGCGTGCACAATAGCAGTCCAACATGAGTTATAGTCACTGGCCCCAATGCAGGTTGCAGCAACTGTGTGGGGTTAACAATAGTAATCCTCGTGGCAGCAAGTTAGAGACAGCGGGCGCCTGTGGCGTGATGCGCCCACAAAGGTGGGCCCCGAAGATTGCACAGACAGTAAGGAAAGGAAATTGCGGTTGTAGCAGGAGTAAGTCAGTGTGTGAGATTCTCGGCCGCTCAGGAGGCAGTGCGGTAAAGGCCGTTCGTCAGGCCACAGGCGCTGTAGTGACTGGGAAGGGGAGGCAACTGGACGCGGGATACAAAGCTCCCCCAGCCTATCGCCCGTCGTGAGCCGCCCAAAGGCCGTCACACGGGGACGCCCGCGGGCCCTGTCCCCGCTGTGTCCAGGAAACCCAAAGGGTCTCACAGCCCGACACGCGAGCAGCAAACGGGCCGGCGCTCTGTCAGGGCAAAGATCGGGCAAAGGGAGGGCAGCGCAATGACCAGCCCCGCGCCTGGCGCACGCACCGTCCATGCGTCCTCCCCGACTCGTCCGAGCGCACTTCCTGCTCACTCTCCTCGTACGATTGCCGGATATTCCTGGCAGTAGCCGCTGCCATTATGTAGATGGCGCTCTGCTCCTCCCACGTCAAGATATTCGCATCGACGGCTCCCTTCTTCAAGCGGGCAAGCCCCCGCCCCCCTCCCCCACACACACACAATGATGCATGCATGATTTTGATGTGCTGTACCTTTTTAAAATAATGAATGTTTGTTGACTTTATTCACCATGTTTCTCTGGAAGGTACTCGACGTAAAATAGTGTAATCGTTTTAAGTGTGTTCTTTCTGCTTGGCTACTAACTACTGTACATTTATTGAAGTCTAAGAATTTAATAGTCCCTGTCTATGGAGAAATATACATAATTTCAGTTTGCGCTCGACGTGTACGGCTGATGACGTTGCAGGTTATAATAGGGTCATTTTGTATGGGAGAGAGCTGTGGTAAGTGAACCGTGCAAGGGCTTGGGGTAGAAAGTAATGTGTGGTATGGAGCCCGAGTACAAAATCTGTGCACTGTAGGATAATACATGATTAGTGCATTATCTTTGTGGATTCTTCTAGTCTTGAGCACACAAGCTTTTGTCACTACTCTAATGTGTAGGATCTGCATTTCCTTGTGAAACTTGTTAAATGTTCTAGAGAAAGGTGTGGCTGAATTGTGACGAGTGGATCCGTTTATCTTGGGCATTTTTAAAGCACTTACCTACATGGCCACTCAGCTATACGAAAAGGTAAATCATAGAGGGTGCTTAGTTAGCTACGTTGTTTTTTTTAGCTACGTCCAGGAAAAACTGGAAATTACTGGACATGGCAAAACTTAACGCAGCACTCCATGAAAACACTCCTACAAAAGGTCACAACATGGATAGCTTAGCAGTAGCTACTCAACAATGGCTCAGTGACGCCGCTGATCACTGCTTACCCACCCCTCATATCAAAGGAAACAGACACCGTCACCCTGCCCCATTGTTTAATGACCTTTTGAAATTTGAAAAATCGAAATGCAAGGCACTTGAGCGTCAATGGCGCAAAGACTACGCCCCTGACGTAAAAAAGACCTACTGTGAAGCTAGAAATTTATACCACACTGCTTGCGCGAAAGCGCAAGCTCTGTTTGTGTCAAACACCATCATGGAAGCAACCAATAAGCCGAAAACTCTGTTTAATAAGGTTAAAGAACTTGCGGGTGCACAAACCACAGCCATGGCTCCCCCTCTTAGTACTCGCCAATGCCAAGATCTAGCCTGTTTTTTACCGAAAAAATCAATTCAATTCAAAAAGCTTTTATTCGATTTGTACATTCAAATCATACAAGCAGAAATACATAATTGAAATATTAAAAAGGACGCCATATAGTCATTCCTAAAAAGAAGAAAAAGAGGCTAAAGTGCATCAAGTAGAAAGTGATCATGCCTCTATAGGTCATCATGTTATTACAAAATACGAACATTCTTACAATGACTAGCTGGGGATCAGTAGGAGTTGCTCACTAGGCTTTTCATGGGAACTGTACATTAAAATTATTAAGTAAGCATTCAATACAGTGGACCACTTTATGTTTTATAATACCTTAATTACAGGAATTGATATGGATCATAAAAGTGAGAGCATATATATACAGACAGGAGTGTTTAACAGTAATATCATCATTAACAGATCCTGGCAGCTGTATAGCATAAGTACAGACAGGTAAGTAAACAACATTATAATACAATACTTTTCCTGGCAGCTGTACATTTTAAAATATAAGTAGCCAAAAAGAAACAAGTCTCCTCGTTCTCTAGTGAAGATAAAAATATCAATGCTGTTTGTGTGGTACAAATGTTATATTTGATAAAAATGGGTTTAAGGTATTTTAACCTAAAAAACTGATAAAATTTACAAAAAAGCAAGAAATGGCAACTACTTTGCCTGGAGGTGCTATCGCATGGACAGGGTATGTTTGAACTAGTTTTAGTGTTTGGAAAGGCAACCAAGTGGTGTACAGTGCCCAATCTAACCCGTGTTAGGACATACTGGTGAGAAGGGCGAGTCACAAATACAAGATAGGGTTGTAATCCGGGTGCTAGATTTAGGTCTTTATAAAATTTCATAGTAACAAGATTGCCAACGGCTTTGTCTCGTTCGGCCTTTCGAAAATTAAGGAACGTAATCTTAATTTCTTTTTTTGAAATGGAGACAACCTTTTCAGGCTCACGGAACACATCAATGTTAAAAAGAAGTAGATACCAACGATGTATGTATCTTAACCACAATACACGTGAGGAGTGATCCAAACCTATACAATCAAGGATAATGTCCTTGGTGAATCGAGTCTCTGGCTTAGCCCAAATAGAACGCCACAATAAGAGTGGCCGAACTGCTGCTAAGTCAGAAATATACTCGATCCCAACTTCTTCATGGATCAACTGGGTGGAGGCAGAAGGGGGAACACATAACAGCCTCCTTAAGAACTTGTTTTCCTCCTTCTGCAGGGAAATACCCTCACAGTGACCCCATACCCCTGCCCCATACAGAGCAGAGGAAACACAACATACATTGTATATGTTCACCATATCAGAGATACTTCGTGAGCCGAGTTTGGAGGCAAAACGAAATATGCTACTAGTGGACCGTAGCATTTTTATTTTTACGGCATCAAATTCCGCGTTCCAAGACCCACTATTATTATATGTTATTCCCAGATAACAAAAGGATTTAACAGAAGTTAGCTTTTCCTTGTCAAGGAAGAAGGTATGCTTAACCTGATTGGCTGCCTGACCACATGACATTACGTATGTCTTAGTTTTATTCACACGAAGCCGCCTAGCTTGAATGAATTGCATGAAATTATCAATTAGGCGCTGAAGGCCCAACTGTGTTCGAGATAAAAGGACAGCGTCATCCGCATAAAGTAACAGCGGAACAGGTTTACCATCAATCAAAGGGGCATCTGCTGGGATGTCAGTCAGGGATCGGTCAACACCATTAATGAAAAGGGAAAATAAAAGCGGGGCTAAAACACAACCCTGACGTATGCCCCGAGACACTCTAAAAAACGGGGTACATTCACCAAGGGTGCCATAGCGGACTTTACATGAAAGTTTTTCATACAATCTAGCTAAAAAATTCACTATTTCCCTTGGTGCCCCTGCATCAAGCAGAACCTCCCAGAGAATATTATGGTTAACTAAATCAAATGCGCTGCTCAGATCAGCAAAACATAAAAAGAGGTTACCACTTTTAGCCACAGTATATTTACTGATTAAAAGGTCCAGATTTACGCATTGGTCCAGTGTACCCAGGCCTTTGCGAAAGCCATATTGGACTCTAGTTAAATTGTTAAAATCAGTTGCCCAGTCTTCTAGCCTCTTCAGCAAAATCCTACTCATCACCTTTACAGAGGCGTCCAATAATGAAATTGGACGATAATTAGAGGCCTCTGACTTGTCACCTTTCTTATGTAGAGGAATGATGATCGATTGACCCCAAGTAGAAGGAAATTCACTTTCAGCTGCACAATTAAAAACCCGCGTCAAAATGGGAGCCCATAACGCTATTTCGTCTTTGTATAAATCCAGCGGAACCCCATCAGGGCCAGGGGCCTTGCTTCCTTTACTTAAAGAGATAGCTTCCTGGCATTCATCTAGTGTTATATCCATCGAAAGGGGCAACCATGGGCTTAGATCTGGTGGAGATAACTCCGAGGTTGACCTTTCTGGATTAAATATTTTAGAAAAATGGGTAACCCAGTCGCTACATGCCACGTGAGAGGTCAGTTCTGGAACATTTTCTTTATTGAGAAACGGGCTATTAATTGTTTCCCAATAAAGTTTACTGTTTTTGGTCTCAGCAGCCTCCCTCAGCTTGTCCCATGCCTCAGACTGTAATACCTTCTTCCTATTACCAATGGCTGTTTTATAACAGGCCCTGAGGTATTGTATCTCCGTCTTAACACGTGGTCTAGTGCCTAGCGCATTCTTTAGGTCGCGGAGGGCGACTATACATGTTTTATCAAACCACCCCTGCTTTGGACCGCCCTTAGCTGACGGGATCTTAGTAAAAATACCATCAATAATGCTATTCATGGATACAAAATAATCTATTAAGCAGCCAGAGTCACTGTCATCATCCAAACAATAACTAATTTGGTTCTTACAGAGAGTAACAACCTCCTTCTGTTTGACTTTGGAATTTAGACCAGTCCATTTGACCCTTAAGCCCTTAGGTCTAGTAGGTACTATATCATTTGTACATTTACCACCCGGAACCAATGAAGTACCATGCCCCAAGAGGGTAACACGTAAGCTATTGTGGTCACTGAGACTTTCTTCATTCACATACAAATCCGTGTAGTCTCCACTGCTAGACAGCAAAATATGATCTATGAATGAACCTGCACCTCTGCCTGTAAATGTAGGGCATGTAATTGCCCGATTATTGACATTGCAGTTTAACAGGGTCATGTCTAGCGTGACTAGCATATTATTTATAGTGGAACCATAACTGCAGTGTTGGAAGTGTTTGAAGTGGGGAGAATCCTCCCTCCCCCCCTGGTCTCCCCAATGGCTTTTTAATGCTGTATCGAAGCCACAAATGTTCCCATTGGACAGATGGCAGGGCTGCAAGTTAAAATCACCAGCCCAAACCACCTCAGCCTTTCTTTTCGAGATGTCCAGAGCCTTAATGATTTCCCTTTCTAAAGGCGGTAAAATATCCCCCCTTGTAGTATCAAAAATATTATTATAGAAATTAACAATGACTAAATCAATATTCTTCCTACACTCCATCCTAATAACTTGGCTGTATGTCCCCACGGTCATACTATATTTGACCGTACAGTCACACAGCTTGGTTGACACTAACAATAAAAGTCCCCCCTTAGCCCTTCCCGAGCTAGATTTGGTTGCTCTAAGACAGAAGGATGCATACCCTTCAATGTTAATAGGGTCTGGACACCAAGTTTCCTGAAGTAGGATTAGGTCAAATCCCTCACCCAGGAAGCTGGTCCAAAAGGGTGTACCTAATTTGCCGGCAAGACCAGCGATGTTCCAAGAAATAAGAGAAATTCCTACTGGTTTACCGGGATTACCAACAACAGATAGCTCCGACTGATTTGCTGGTGGTAGAAAGGCAGGACCCTCTTCCCGAAAGGTGGTAACTGAACTTTGGCTCGGGCTAGCAGTAGTTATACATATATCAGAGCTACCCTGGTTATCTATGTACTGGGTAGGTATTGGTAGTGACAATATAGTAGATTCGTGAGGTACAGCAGGAGGCTTGACAGAGGAAGAGGAACACTCCTTATCAAGAATGGACTTAGGGATGTTTAGATCCAGTGCTTCTAGAGGGCTAAGTCAGTCTACCTCATCTAGCACGGCGTATCTGTTTGGGTGGGCGAATTGTGCAGACAAGGGGTCTTGGGAGTGGGGCGGGTCCTGCCACGTTTGTTGCCACGGGTGTTTGTCTAATTGTGGTGGCTGAAAAGATTGCTGCCATTGGTAAGCAGACTGAGGTACAGGTGGCGGAAAATGAAAAGGGTGTTGCCAGTGGGCTTTGACTTGATGCATAGGAAAAGGTGAGGCATTTGATAGTTGCTGCTGTAAATTAACATAATGTGGGAAAAAAGGGGGCGGATAAGGTGGTTGCAGCCAAGGTTTAACGGCTTGCTGTGGAAAAAACCCCGGTCCACTGTTACTTTGAAAAGTGGAACAGGGAGGGTTAGGTCGTGCAGGCTTTGGTAAAAAATACGACAAAGGAAGTGGTTTAATTTGGGTCGCAGGACCACTATTGGGTGCATTACATACATAGCTTGCTGCCCCTACATCCCTAAAATTAACAGTTATTACGTCCCCTACTATTGATTTCTTACTTCTGCCCACCCAATCCCCTCTACGCACGGTAAGAATTTCACCGTTCATGTTATTAGGTAGGGGTTTATGTAGATGGAGCCATTGAGCACATTTATTTCTAAGCTCGGTAAACGTTTCTTTTACTCCCTCTTTCAATGGGGGAACTGCTGTCAACACGACAACAAAAGGAGAAACCTCTGGTGGTAAATTAATAGACCTGAAACGTGCCTGCTTTGGCTTAGGCCCTTCAGGTTTATTTTGTGCAGAGGTTGGATTGGGTTTCCCTGCTACTTCTTTAGCTTGAATGGTTGTGGTGGCAATGTTATCAACAACTGGGTGTTGGTTCGCCAGAACAGGGACATTCTCCTTTGGAATCGATACAGTTATTGGTTGGACCGAGTTGTTCACTGTTTGCGATTCAAGGGATATAACTGGGTTCCCAGGGGCTGCAATACCTTGAACCTTAGTTGGTACGTCTTTGGGGGACTGGATGTTCGTTAAACATTCGGGGGCTAATTCTGTGGTCCCTTGTAACTGAACATGCCCTTGTCCCTGCTTTTTTTGTGGCCATTTGGAGTGTATTAAGGAAGTAAGCCTATCCACTTTAGAAATTAAAGGTTTGATTTGTGCTGCTAAAGTGGCTTCAAGGTCTAGTTTTAAATCAGTAACCATGTTTTGTACCCAGCACGGAATACCTGAAGTCATTTGTGGAGTGGGGGAAATCAAATTGTGATTCCTAACTGGTGCTTTTGCTTTACTTTTGCCCTTCGATGTAACCTTAGGTGGGTTAGGAGCCCTTCTCCGGGGAACAGTGGGTACAGGGGCTGTTTCCGCATCATTAGACCCACTCAGACTCGGCTCCCCCTTGTCAGGTGACTGGCAGGTTTCTAGATCTGGTGTAACCTCCAGGTCTTCAAAGGACGGATCCGAGTCTGATGGGGCAACCGATAGATCAACAGTATTCGGTACAGTCGGAACACTGTTAGTAGGCATAGTTACGGGTAAGGAGCAATTATTCAAAGTCTGCACCGCAGGAGATTTAACCTTTGCCAAAGGGCCCAAGGATGAGCGCCTAGCATTTGCAAGGTCCATAGAGACTCTTTTTTCCAATAATACAATACTTTGGTCAATAGTCTCGTGCACGCGTGAAATAAAAAGATCAATAGGTCCAGTCACCTGGGCTACCGCCGTAGCTTTTTTCGCGCAACTTCGAGTTCTGTTGCGTATGGTCGACATTTTTAGACGTTATGGTTGACAGGGGCGAAGACACAAGAGTTCTGGGCCAGGGCCGTCCTCTGCCGTCCTTGAACGGCCTTAAACGGCCCGCTCTTTGCCCGGTCTTCGCCCCGGTAGTCGCCCCGCGCGCGTCCCGCGTCGCGGTAGAACTGAAGCCAGTAATGAAGGGGAAGGCTGGGGGCGTGGCCGCCGGGGGAAGAGGCAGCAGCTGTGTGCAGCTGAGGCTGCTGGACCTCGCAGTCCCTCGGTAGGCTCCACGCACAAACTGTTGTTATAATCCTCAACCTGGGAGCGCGTTACTCACCACGGACTGTGGATCCGCTCACACCAGGGAGGACGGGGCAAAAGAGGCGGTGAGCGGCACCCGCGAAGCGGGTGTCGCGAACAGTTGATGTAGATGGCTGGAAGCAGGGAAACACACAGCACAAGTCTGGCTCCTCACGAATAGCAGGTAAGCCCAGAAAGCGCCAGTGAACCAGGAACCCAGGCGGTGTTAAATGCGGAGGCTGGGGGCGTGGCCGCCGGGGGAAGAGGCAGCAGCTGTGTGCAGCTGAGGCTGCTGGACCTCGCAGTCCCTCGGTAGGCTCCACGCACAAACTGTTGTTATAATCCTCAACCTGGGAGCGCGTTACTCACCACGGACTGTGGATCCGCTCACACCAGGGAGGACGGGGCAAAAGAGGCGGTGAGCGGCACCCGCGAAGCGGGTGTCGCGAACAGTTGATGTAGATGGCTGGAAGCAGGGAAACACACAGCACAAGTCTGGCTCCTCACGAATAGCAGGTAAGCCCAGAAAGCGCCAGTGAACCAGGAACCCAGGCGGTGTTAAATGCGGAGGCTGGGGGCGTGGCCGCCGGGGGAAGAGGCAGCAGCTGTGTGCAGCTGAGGCTGCTGGACCTCGCAGTCCCTCGGTAGGCTCCACGCACAAACTGTTGTTATAATCCTCAACCTGGGAGCGCGTTACTCACCACGGACTGTGGATCCGCTCACACCAGGGAGGACGGGGCAAAAGAGGCGGTGAGCGGCACCCGCGAAGCGGGTGTCGCGAACAGTTGATGTAGATGGCTGGAAGCAGGGAAACACACAGCACAAGTCTGGCTCCTCACGAATAGCAGGTAAGCCCAGAAAGCGCCAGTGAACCAGGAACCCAGGCGGTGTTAAATGCGGAGGCTGGGGGCGTGGCCGCCGGGGGAAGAGGCAGCAGCTGTGTGCAGCTGAGGCTGCTGGACCTCGCAGTCCCTCGGTAGGCTCCACGCACAAACTGTTGTTATAATCCTCAACCTGGGAGCGCGTTACTCACCACGGACTGTGGATCCGCTCACACCAGGGAGGACGGGGCAAAAGAGGCGGTGAGCGGCACCCGCGAAGCGGGTGTCGCGAACAGTTGATGTAGATGGCTGGAAGCAGGGAAACACACAGCACAAGTCTGGCTCCTCACGAATAGCAGGTAAGCCCAGAAAGCGCCCGAAAAAATCATCAGGGACATTAAAACAAATAACAATGAACTATCCCCTTTTGCTGACACGGAATATGCTCCCTCCTGTGAGAATACCCTGGAATCTTGGCCTCCCATCACGGTTAACATACTGAAGACCATTTTTAAGACCATCAAATCCGGCTCCCCCAGGGACCCGATTCCTATCAAAGTAATTAAACAACTGGACGATCACTCCCTGGAAATCATTGTGGATACGCTCAATTCCTCATTAGAACTTTCTACAGTTCCTCTGGAAACACGCCATGATAACGCCATTGCTAAAAAAGCACACAGCAAATCCGGAACTCCCAGCAAACTATAGACCTATATCTTTGCTCCCTGCTTTCTCCAAATGCTTAGAGAGACACGTCCACTCTGTCTTATCCACCTTTGCTGAAAACAATTCGCTCTTGCACCCTTCGCAATCGGGTTTTCGGGCTGGTTTCTCGACAGAAACCACCCTCCTAGGAGTTACAGAACACATCCGGAACCTCCTTGATAATGGTCAAACTGTCGTGCTCGTGCTTTTAGACCTGAGCGCGGCCTTTGACACCATATCCCACGAAACACTCATCAAGGCGTTATACAGAAACGGTGTCCGTGGGAAAGCGCTCAAATGGATCCGGCCCTTCTTGGCTCAACGGACATTCCAAATAACATCCTCCTTGGCCTGCTCCGACACCTTTAAAGCCCCTCACGGAGTGCCACAGGGATCTATTTTGAGCCCCCTGTTTTTTAATCTTTACCTCAGACCCCTGGCCGACCTAGCGGAAAGATCTGGACTTACCCTCATGACCTACGCCGACGATTCCCAAATTTTCTCCCTATCTGAATCTTGTCCATCATCTCCGTCTCTCCTCAAATTAGGGCTTCAAAACATCCTTAACTGGATGACAAGAAATCAATTAAAGTTCAACGGAGACAAAACAGAGATTCTTCTTTTAGGGAAACAACGAGATCTTTGGAATCCCTCACACTGGCCCAACCAGATGGGAAATTTTCCCACCCCAGTTACTCAAGTACGTAATTCAGGAGTCATCATGGATAGCTCCCTCTCCATGAATCAACAGGCCAGCAAAGTTGTCGGCCTATGCCTTACCATTATCAAATGGCTGAGAAAATCCTTTGGATGCTGCCCTCCTCCACTCAAAAAACCGTAGTCAATGCCCTCATAACATCACGGCTTGACTACGGCAATATTCGGTACCTTGGTTCCAACAAAGCGGTAGTCAGTAGACTACAGCTTGTCCAAAACGCAGCTGTTCGACTACTGTGCAGAATCCCCAAAAACTCCGGAGTCTTGAGCTACCGCCGTGAACTCCACTGGCTCAGGGTAGAAAGCAGAATCCGTTTCAAAGCCCTGAACTACATGTTCAGAATCAAAGCAGGCATTGCACCCAAATACCTTCTAGCGTTGGCTCATCCTTACACTCCCAAGCGAAACCTTCGCTCGCAATCAGCTGCCAACTTCTGCGTACCAAGATTCAAACTGGCAAGAATGGGAGGCAGATCTTTTGCCCACCATGGACCATCCCTCTGGAACGCACTACCTCCCTTCATTCGAAAGGAGGAAAACCATGCTAGGTTTAGAAGGCACGTTAAGACTTGGCTATTCGAACAATAACTAGAATAACCAGTAATTCCCTGCCATCATTATGCTCTGTCTCGGCACCGGGAAACCCTTTTTGGGTAGCTGTTGCGCCTTATAAATTAAAAAAAGTCAAATAAATTAATTAACAGCACCTTGCACATTGTTACGTTGTGTGTGATCCAATCCACCGAGTCTTAGCTTATTTCTTTGAGTTGCTAATATTACTGACACCTGTAGTAACTTGCGCTTGGGATCTTTTTGTTTTCTGTTGCTTTGTGCAATTTATTTTGCAAGCTGAAGACCTTGATCTGTCCTAAAATACACAATTCCCACTATGGTCGTCAATGATTTATTCTATACCAGTGTGCCTGCTTCCATAAACCCTCCTGTATCTGCATAAATGACTGCGTATCTATCAATACATGTGTCTCCTTTGGTATTTTCATCTTCAGAGCCCTAGCTCTGGAGGCAAAGAAAATCACTCAGTTGTCATGAAGAAAAGGACACTTAACAAGAAAGACATAACGATAACACATTCTTGGTTGAACTTATATTGGTGTGAAAACAATGCTTGGTATTGTGGGATATGAAAGTTCTGACTGAATGGACACATAGTAACTACATTGTCAAACTTGATGGCTAGCATTCATTACCTATTATGCAACCAGTTCTCCTTTACTGCTCTGGAAATGGATTGTTCAAAGGTTGCCCTATTGTAGCACTTTCATCAGGAAATAGATTGATAAATAAACCGGCAGTCAGTCCGTCATGCAAGTACTGAAAGACTCCGAGACTGGCAGCCAGACTTGTATAGAATAATTTGACGCACTATCAATAAATACACAAACATATGTATGTGTGCGTGCCTGTGAGTGCATGGGCACCTGTATGTGCTGTGTGCATGTGTGCTAGTCGATGTTGTATGTGCATAAGTGTTGCCTCTGTGCACCCGCACCTGTGGTGTGGAAAGCCGGACCGGTTGGCTTTGTCAAAGCTTGTTTTCTAGGAGGCAATCCAAGTGGGTGAGACGGTGGAAGACACTGCCTTTCAAAGAAAGATGTTCGCAATAATGTTCTAAAAGGCAAGCACGTATTCACCTAAACCAATGAGCATCCTAAAATCCCATAGTGCCCAGCACAGGGAAAACAGCCGTGGAGGTTGGATGAACGGAGCGAGCGAGAAAGGAAAGGCACACTGTTGTGTTTGGGCCTTTGAATGCAAGGTGCTCTCACTTCCGGTGATGAGTTTGCCTAGACGGAGTGTCCGAAGGCACTGCTGTTTCGACGTTTGCGCCGATTTGATGTGCCTCAACTTTAACATCTGTGAGATGATGCACCTTGCCTTCAGCAGGTGCAGCACAGTTTGCAGGTGCTGCATCGCGAGGGTCGCTAGGGTCCACCTCGGTAGAATATGATAAAGGAGCGCCTTTTTCTTTCTGATGCAAGTTGATTGAACGTTTAGAGTGACAAGAAATGTAAAATATTTTATGATAAAATAACAAATATGAAAAGTAGTTGTAACTAAACCATTGTAAGGCACGGTCGCCATCTAGTGGATGCACTGTGCAGAAATGTTATGCAGGCAGATAGGGAATGTTATTGAATGAAGACCACTGTGAACGCAGAAAGTGATATTAAAACCGCAGTTCGGATGACGACCAGGCGAGGTGAACAAAGTTTCAAAACACACGTCGAAAACTCCCGAAAAAATTGACATGAGTTCACGTATGTAACCAGGGAACAAGTCCTATAAAAAGAAGTGGGGGGGACTGACTAAGTTGGACACTATGCAAGTGACGAGATGACGCGTCGTCTCCGCGCATGACGTCACGACGTAGCGCTATAAAAAGAATGAAATAGTGCTATTTAAATCATTTGTGTAAATACTGGGACAGACCACCCCTCTGACAGTCTTACAGTGTCTGCACTTATATACAGGGACAGAACAAAGGCAAAAAAGCATGCCTCTCTGAAGTACCTGAGAAGAGATAGCAATGTCTGCCTTTGTTTCCCTCTATGGCATTTACATTTAACTGTGAGGTTCCAGGCCGCCTCCAGTCAAGATATAAAAAAAAAACATTGAAAATGCAATAGGTCTCGCTTTTAATTAAGTTAATGCCATTTGCTTTGCTAATGGTATTGTATAGCGAAGCAAATCGCTTTAACTTAATGAAAGGCGAGACCCGAGACCTATTGCATTTTTTTTATTTTTTAAAAAGACCTTTTATTAACTGTAATGAGGGAAGTGATAAACACAGTTCAGGGCCTACAACCCGCAGGGCCGGCCGCAGCACATAAATTCGACATCAATTTTGCTCGTAAGTACACAGCCGTGAGGCCAACACCCTGGAGTCCGGCGGGGCATCATATTATCGTTTCTGACATATCACATTCTAATTCGTGGTGTAACGTTATTAGGTCTTTTTATTTCATATTTTTAATGTTATAAACCTTAACTTGTAACCGTGGTCAAGCAGAATATTCACACTCAGTTGCTATTACCATGTCCGCCTCTGTCCAGTGGGTGATGGCAATCATCATAAACCATAATAGGATCAGATGTTAGTACCTAAGGCCAGTTCAGTCCCCAGTTCCCCTTCTAGCCATGCCACCCCTCCAACCCTCTATTCGCCATCCGACCTATTGCATTTTTAATGCTGGTTAATTATCCTCATTATTACCATTATGATTATAATAGTGAAAACCATCAAAAATGCAATTGCATTTTCCTTCTCCTAAATTAATGTATTTTATTTTTATTTCATGCTGTGAATTATAAGCAACTCCACTGGAATTATGCGATTCTGAGGCTGTGGAATTTTCCACATAATTATGAATTTGGCACATTTGCCATTTATTCCATCACCTACTGAATAATTTTCAGATTTTAACAAAAAAACAATTCTAGCTCAAAAGTTACTAAAATGTAGTGACTTGTGTTCCTGCAGAGTGGAAGGACCTTCTCAAAGGTTGCCTGGTAACCTTTCAGTTCCGTATTGCTATATTTGGGTGTTAATCTGGTACTAACGAGGTGAAACCTTTGAACAGACTGTATTAATGTGTAAAAATAACAAAATAATGAAGTAACTTTATCACAAAGTGTGGTATACCACGTGGCATAATTTGGCTATTTTTCTGCATAATTTTGTATCTCCCCTGCCACCTAATTCCAGTAGCCCTGATCATAATACAAGCATAAACAATTGGCAGCATCAAATATAAAGTTGAATTCAGATACCATTTTACAGCACCGATTTCACCCCCCCCAACCATTTTCACCACTCTGCACCATTTATCTTGGAAGAATTCTCACCACTATTATACTAGTCCCATCCCTTCCGCTTCCATGTCACCTTCATACCACACTTAAGTCTCCAGCTACTACCATTCTTCACCAATAACCTTGTTCGTGCCATTCTTCAACATGCTCTCCCTGGCACCATTCCTCAGAACTCCACCCTTTACCTTCGAGAAATTCTCAACATTCTCATCCTCGACATTCCTTGCCAATTCTACCTGATCCTCACATTCCTCAATCTGGTGAGTTCCCCAGCACACCCTCTCCCTGGTGAGCTCCCCAGCAGGGCCCCCCCATTTAGTCTGCGATCCTTCAGTCTTCCTCGCACTATCCTTCACCAACCCTCTCCTACCAGTCACTCCCATCAAGGCATCACTGGAGTGTACCCCACCTACTCCGGAAATCTCAGTCCCCTCTTACTAGTGTCCATGGTAGTGAAAAGAGCTTGAAAGGATGCAGCGTAGCGCTGATCTTTAAAACTAAAACCGCTGTCCAAGCAAACGGAGCTAAAGGACTCTCCCTGGAGAGAGGCTGTAACCTCCACATGGGGCCATGTTACACATGGTTATTTGAGGAATAAAAGTTCTGAAGTTCAATCAGATGTTCATGTGGAAGAATACCATCACCACCTTTAACCTCTCTGCCCACCCGCACCCCTCCCAAAATTAAACTGTGCCCATTTTATGCTTAATCTGCTCGAGGCCACTTAAGGGGGTATAATTAGTTGCGTTACAGTCTTCTAATACCAAACAACCCGCACATGAGGCCACACCTTCTCTGGGTCTTCAGATAATCTTCACTTTAAGACGCTTGTTACACGTCTTAGGGCACGGGGTCCTCTGCCTCACCCACCGCATAAAGTTACGTTGAAGCGCGTCCCCTGAAAAGTTCAAAGTAGACCGAGGTCAGAAGATGGGGCTCCTTTGTGAGTCCACGGAGTATAGAGGTTTGACAAAAGAAGACTCAGAGTGGCGAAACTCAGAAGTGGATCAATTCCGAAGTGGATCAATTCAGAAGCGCAAGGGAGGCCAGTGAAGAATGGAAAGGGGCCCTGGAAAAGTTAAGGTGTACTGATGTGAAGTTTACCGGATGCCTTGAGAAGCAGACGTTGAAAGAAGTAGGTCTCAGGAAATGGTAAAGGGCTGGAAGTGGTTTATTGGAGAAATATAGATGAGCTGAGGACAGAAGGTAGTGAGGTATTTGGGAAAAGTGTGGTGGGCCGAAATAGGCTGATATATGCTTTGGTGAAGCAAATGTGGGTTGAGGTTACTCTAGCCCACCTGGTTTGGTTAGGGCAATCTGTGGAAGTGCTCATCATATTTCCGTGTACTGCAGTTGACAATAGGTGCTTTATTTACCTCGCATGTTCCTGCCTTTCCACACTCCTAAGAGAAACATCTGAAGGTGGAATACAACATCACCTGAACAACGAATGTCACTGTAAAGTGTACACACCCACAAAGCACACAGGCTCTTGTTCAGTTCAGCTATGCTGCTGCACAGCACACAAGAAACACACTCCCGGCATCTACGGGAATCTGGCCCTCTGGTAACCAGTCCCTATTATTGAAATAGAATTAAAGGTGCGGATGCTTACAACCCCATAGTACCGTTTCCTACAGAGAAATGCTAGCACTGCCTGTTAAAATTACTGCACTCCCGATGAGAAGTACTACTTGCTCTCCCTTTAAGAAGGGAAAGTGCATCTACTCCTTACCCGTGAGCTGCTGTCTATATAAGACACTTTGAAACATGTGCCCAATCCCCCCAATAGAGGTCCGGGAACTCCAGGATCCACAAAAAAATCAATAGGATTCCTTGGATGTGAAATAGCTTCTGGCCAATCTAACTTCTGTATATAATTGTACATATGCATTATTGGATTTCACTGTACATTGTTTCATGCACTGAGCACCTTTCACCCATTGTCACCAAATTTCACTTGTTATTGACCGTCAAAGTATGAATCAAATGTTAACATTGAATGAAGCATTTCAAATATAACATGAATGAATTCTGATATAAAATTACATGAAACTCACTACTTGGCTATAGGAAATTTATCTTTAGATTGCTCGAGTATTTATTCCTCATTGCATTTGTGTATCTGAGAGTTTGTACATATGAATTGCATTTAATAGCAATATCAAAGTAATGTCTCTTACCCAACAGAACCATTCTTGTATTTAACCAACCACCCTGCATAGGGCACAGATCGAACCCAACAGGCACAGTAGTTAACTGAAAACACCGCACCTACCAGTGTGCGGCAGCGACTTACAAACGCACCACAAAAATAAAACGGGATACCCCTCCACAGCTGAAAGGGTCATGGAAAGGTCGCGGGATGCTCTTTACATCGGGCACAGATCGAACCCAACAGGCACAGTAGTTAACTGAAAGAACAGCACACCTACCAGTGTGCGGCAGCGACTTACAAACGCACCACGAAAATTAAACAGGATACGACTCCACAGCTGAAAGGGTCATGGAGAGGTCACAGGCTGCTCTTTACATCTAGCTGCCAAGCGGAGGAGTTTACTCTAGCAACAGTTGCGTCATACAAGGACACATTTTTTTCGTTGGGCGCGGGGTGCATTAAGTGATTTGTCCTATGTCTAAGCTCCGTGGCCAAGCAGGGCGCGGGCCCTGTAACTATCCCGGTGTCTGGGAGATCCCCGTCTGCCTTGCCCACACCATTTCGGCAGGAGTGGGGGCAATCGGTTGCAGAAGGGGCCGGACGCTTTCCCTGGCTGGAATGGAGCATCAGCTCACCGGCCCCAGCGGCGCCTTGACGGCCTCCCGGGAAGTCGGTCTGCTGATGTAGGTGGGGGGGGGGGGGCATGGAGTTGGGAGGAGAAGCTGCAGGCAGACGCTGGGCATAATTAGCAAGGCAAAGGCTGCTGGCGCCACCAGGACAGTGCAGACAGCGGCTGACAAATTAGTGGAGAGCGACTCACGTGAAGTCGGTCTGCCGATCGGAGTTGGGGGTGGGGGGGGGGGGCAATGGGCCTGGCAGAAGAGGCGGGCAACCGGTTGCAGAAGGGGCCGGATGCTTTTTCCTTGGCTGGAATGGAGCATCAGCTCACTGGCCCCAGCGGAGCTATGACAGCCTCCTGGGAAGTCGGTCTGCCGATGGGGTTGGGGGGGGGACAATGGGGCTGGCAGGAGAAGTTGCAGGCAGACGCTGGGCAGAATTAGCAAGACAAAGGCTGCTGGCGCCACCAGGATAGCGCAGACAACGGGAGAGCGATAATTACTGCGGGGAGTCCTCTTCTTCCTGCACTTCGTGCGCTGCCATCGCCGCGGGAGGGAGTCCAGGCATGCACACTCTTCTTCCTGACTTACTGCTGGCGTAAAAGGTTTAATATCTTCTTTATGGGGCCATCTGTTTGGACCCATAAAGAAAATAACAAACCTTTTACGCCAGCAGTAAGCCGGGGAAGTCAGTCCGAATGGAACTGACTCCAAAGAGAAAAGTGTACGTCACAGGACGGTAATGGCTGGCCACCGTTTACCCAAAACAATGACGCCAGCCAATGGAAAAGAGGGGCGGGGCTTAAGCCCGCTAGTGAAAGGTAACTCTGAAACATAAAATCTCGCCAGCATGACTGCGCATGTGCGCAGCATACGCTAGCTGAGACTTAAAAAGGATGCCTGATGGACCTTTACTTCGGCCTAGCTGGAGGTGAAAAAAAGCCCCCTCGCTACCTGCAGGTTGCTGCTGGAAATGGAAAGCAGACAACGTGCAGGCGCTGCTGAACGTGTCCCGGTGTCTTACACTGGGAGAAGTTCAACATATTTCAGTGGAGCCCAACTTCTTGGCAGGGGGGACGGCGTCCACCCTATGAGAATAGTGGGTGGATGCCGTGTACCCCCGACTCGTGCCTTGTATGTAACATCTTCCCAGCCTGGGTACCTGCCAATGACTACTCCACTCACGGAGCTTAAATTGCATTTCTTTATTCTGCTGCGTGCAACTGCAACCTCAAACGTTGTAAAAGAAGCTTCCATGGCGTTGTGCTCTGACGCCTCTATCACAGCTTTACGTAGTCCTATAGGAGCCAAAAGGTCTCGGTCATAAAGCCCACAAGACACTACATCTCTCCTTTGTAAAAAAAAAAAAAAAAAAAAAATTATATATATATATATATCCGAAACGCGTCATGCCTCAGATCTAATTAAAGCTGCCTCACTTTGCTCCGTTGTGTCCCTCATCTTTTCGTCAAAAGAGGAAGATTACTTGTGCATATGTGGCATGTTTTGCCTATGACACGCAGGAGGGACCCTTCCATTAAGCGTCCTCAGCATCACAGACAACAGTGGCAACACTTTTTGGTTTTTCCGAGTTATCAGCAGCTGAGGACCGCCACCGGACCTACGAAGGAAGTGAAACTGCTGGCAATGACAGTCCATCACTGCATGGAGAGTGCTGCTTTCTTTAGCTTACTCATAAAACGCTCCACAAGTCTGATGGTCTGTGACCACAAAGGTATACTCTTCTGATGCTTTATGTTCAGATGCTTTAGAAAATACTTGAATTCTCAATTGTTGGACAGCGGGCCATTATCAGACTTCAAAATGGCTGTAAACCCCCCATGTTGCAAATATGTTGCGGAGTCTCCAAATTACTCGTTCATGAGTTGTGGATGAGAGATCCTCTATTAATGAAAAATGTGAGTACTCCTCCACAATTACCATCAGATGTCCATTAGTGGGTGGACCAAAGAAATCGATGGCTTTTCTCTCCCATGCATGCTTTGGGAGTTGTGACATGGTAAGAGTATGTTGAGTAATGTTTGTAAGGCAGCTACGTAGATGACGGGCCTGGAGTAACTTTTCCAACTCCTCTAAAATGGCAACCAAACTCTATCTTGGAGAGCTCTCTTCGTGGCAACAAAACCACAATGTCCTTCGTGAGCCACTTCAATTATTTTCTGTCTCAAACTCTCCAGAATTATGGTTCTTGACCCTTGCAGCATAACTCTTTTCTGATTTGTAGACAGTTCATCTTTAAAGTTTATATACTTCTGATATTCACCATCATTGGTGAGAGGTTGAGGATGTCTGTTCCATGAGTGATGTGTAATTATATCTTTCAACTTCAGCATGTCACTATCATGACACGTGGCAGTGATGATCTGGTCTAACAATATGGCAACCAGCGTATTTGATACAATGAAATTAATGTAGCCTTCAGCCGTCTTGGATAGAAGACCTTATATCTGCGCTCTTGAAAAGTAGTCAGCAGGGTTTTGATTTTTCCCTTAATGGTGAACAATGGTATAATCTTTCTCTTGTAATCGTAGTCCCCACCATTCAATTTAGAGAGGCAGCTTGGCTTATGGATTGCCAAAGATAGTCAGTAAAGCTTGCTGATCAGTTATCCGCGTGAAAGGCTTTCCACACAGAAAAACTTTAAAATATTCTCAAGCCCATACCATGGCCAAACTTTCTTTCTCTGGTTGTGAGTTAGCACATTGTGTCTGGAACAAACTTCTACTGGCATATGCCATAGAGCATGGGGGTCTCCACTTTGCTGTGCCAGGATAGCGACTAACCCAACTGGACTAGCGTCAACAGTAACCTCTGTAAGAAACTTTGGATTGAAATAGGTGATTTAGGTAGCAGTTTCAATGGCTTGTTTGATTTCCTTGAAACTTCTCTCACATTCTTGTGACTACTTTATTGAAACATTTTTCTTTAACTCTCGAGAGGGATCACTTATGGTAGCAAAGACTCATATGTATCTTGCACAGTAACTAGCCATGCCAAGAAATGAACGTATTCTTAGAAACATTTTGTGGGTGTTCAGCATTTGACCAGGCTTGTACATTGGCAGGATCTGATGTCATACCCCCTTCTGAATAGATATGGCCCAAGAATGTGTAACTTTGAATGCAGGCAAGCGTGAGTTCCACAAGACAGTCTGGTCTGCAGCAGTCAGTAAACTACATACTTGAATGAGAGCTTTATCATGCTCCTTTGGTGTAGCTCCGAAAATCAGTATCATCGCTATAATTGAATCCATTCACAGTTGGTTGTTTGACATGTCGAAGGACGTCTTGGAAAATTTCTGCAGCAGATGATGCACCAAAACTGAGTGTCTTCTGTGTAAACTGACATGTAGAAAAGGTTGTAATATACCTGCAATGTTCTTCGAGTTCCAGCTGATGATAACTTTTGTTTAAATCAAGGCTAAAGAAGTCCTTTGCACTATTTAATTGCTTTATGTCAGCAGTGTGTGGACCTGGATGTCCTTGTTAAACTGCCTTTTATGCTTGGTGCATATCATTACATGTGCACAGCTCCTTCAGTGTATTTTTCGGGCACTACCACTATGGGAGAAGCCCATGTTGTCAAATTAGTTGAACACTCAATGTCATTCTAAAGCAACAATTTAAATTCTTTTTCAAAAGCTTCTTGTAAATGAAAAGCACCTCTTCTATGTCTATTAGCATTAGGAAGGACATCGTCATTAATATGTAACATAGCTTTCGTACTCTTAAGCTTCCCCAAACCATGAAACAATTAACGAAAATAACGTACTTTTTTGTGGTGAGCGTTCATATAGTAATTCAGATAAATCAGTCCCATATCAGCAACGGTACTGAAACTGAGTAGACAGGCACTTGCCACTGTACCTTGAAGCACATGGATCTGTGCTTGCACCTTCGTTTTCTTGTTTTTGTCGCTACAAATGAATCTTGACTTTTTATGGGCATCGCTGCAGCCCAGGTGTACACTTTGATTTTCAAAGGCATGAGTCGAGGCAATTGAGAATTCATTGCATTTCTCTTGAGTCATTGTTTATTGATGCATCCCTGTCGATGATGACAGGTAGTGAGCAATCATTACTTTTCAATTAATTTTCATACAATGTATGACTTAAGGTGCTTTGGCATGTCAACTTCTCTTTTAATGACATTTTACCTCGCATGCATCCAGTTCGAAATGTGCATGGAGGTAAGCATCAACCTGGCACAACCATCTTCGTCACCGTCACTTGCTATTGAAGCGGACAAACGTAGGATGATTTAGATGACAATTGACTTAGTTCAGTGTCAATTTTCCTCCATTGATTTTGCCTCTTGGCCTTCTGGGGGTGCCTCAAACATTGTCTCTGGAATGTTCTGACAGTCATTTTGTCTTTGCGCCATGACCCACTTAGTTTATCCTTCGCTTTACAAATGATCACAAAATGGTTCTCTTTCCCACAGCCTTTACATATCTGTCCAATGGTGGGAATTTCCCTGTGTGTGGAAACAAAAATTCACATCTAAAACATAAATTTTTGTGTGTAGACCTCACTTAGTGTTCTTCAGTCTTTTGCTTATGTTTATACTCATGACTGATTCGCTCTAGCTCCATGTCAGGAGCTTGTCTTTGATCATGCTCCTCAGCTCTAGTAGCCATCCACACTCGCTCCATACTAAGTTTCTCTCAGCATTCATTGTCTAAATGAATTTGACAAGCATCCATATATAACTCTGTCGCATAGCTTCCTCATCATCAAATTAATTAAACTTCGTGTTTGAGCGGATCTTGTCTCTCCACAAATTCATCAGTGGTTTCACCAATATTTTTGGGTTTCTGACTGAAATTGTATCATTTACAGTCCTTGAACTTAAGATTCAGCGTTTCTTTAATCTGACAATATGTAATTTCTTTGGCAGTTCACAGCATTTTCTTTGACTTCTTAAACACCAGCAAGATTTTTGAGATACTTGATAATCTATTTGTTATTCTCTTCAAGTGCATCAGTGAAATTATCAAATGTCTCGATCTACGCAGTCCATATATAACCAATATTTTGCTTTTTGGTGATATTGAAAGGTGGACGTGTTCTCCGGAACGCAGCAGCGTTTTAGATGAATGTGGAACTTAATGACACCACGTTTGGATCCCTGTGACTTGTGAGCAACTCATCTGTGAAACTTTGCGACGTGCTGGCTTCTGACTCATCTTTAATGATAGCTGCAAAAGTGAGGTTTTTTTTTGCAGCCATATGAAAGGTTCCAATATTCAGAGAGTCTCTCTTGGCTCCTTATTTTTCAAAGACCTGTGAAATTGTTCTGAGCTCCGCTCTGCAATTTTGTGAATGAACTGCTTTAGGGATGGACAACTCAGTAAGCACAGCCCGAACACTTCTCCTTGAACCTGCTTCACTGAGTGCTGTAGTATGATAACTTACTGAATGCCCTAAAAAGTATTTCTTTTCATCGTCATTTTGCAGATTCTATCACCTGGTTGATCTCCATCTGGCAGCGCTTCTTTTTGTAGCGTCGTTTTGCAAGTTATAGTAATCAGCGGCAGTGCTTCGTAAACTATGTTGAATCGGCTTTCAGTGTTCACACTCCTTTTAATGTACAATATTATCCTGTGTGGCAGCACAGTATCTTTTTGTATGACTTGACCAGCAGGTTCCTGTCCATCAACGTGTAGATTCTTTGCAACACTTGAAGCATTGATTCCATTCCTCAACAGCAACACATATGGCACACACAAACAGTTTGCTTGGACCATGGGAAACTCATTGGGAGAACACAATTGTTCTTCCGGTTACTTATCCCTTATCTAGTTGCCATTTATGGCATCTTCCCAGCCAGGGTACCCACCAACGACAGTGCCTCACACTAAACTGAAGAAGTGTGCACGTAAACTACACTTTCAGAACTTGCTTACAATGCAGACCAAACAAGAGCACCGCTGAGGCGAACGTCCACATAGGTGCAGCTAAGGGTATAACCAAAAATACATAAAACGTGAACTTTAATAACTGAGCTGTCAAAACAAAGTGCCAAGTTATCAGTAATGGCACATTGTGATATGATCTAGTCCTTGTTCTTTTCTTAGTTGCCCATTTCCCCTTGTTTCATTTTACACTGGAGTGTGTCACCTCAGAATAGACAGACTTCAGGCACTGCACCGTTATACAAGGCATGTGAGACAAATGTTTGTGATACTTTTGAGGAAAAATGTTAACTTGCTCTCGCATTTCTGCTGTTTGCTGCTCACTACACGTTTTCTGATAATAGAGACACATATAGCTTCCTTTTGCTGTACTGTGTGACCCGAATAAGTGTTCTCCAGGACTTAAATTGCTCCGGTTGGTGCAAGTTTTCAATAATGGCTGAATTTTTAGCATAGCCTATCTCCGACTCTGGAGCTGAGGAGTGAGCCAAGAGTATTCACTCCATACTGCTTCCGATGCTCTAGTAGCTATACGCACCTCCCCTCAGGCCCTCCTTTGTGATTGACCTGGCGATTGGCAACCGGACCTTCATGCATTCAATGGCGCATGCTTACATTTCGATATTTCAGTAGTGACTGCTTAATGCCAATCCTAGCCCAGATCGTCTGTATTCACCAGATAAACACAAAAGAAATACTTTAAAAACAAGCACTGGCGTTGCCAATAGGTCTCGCAGTAGGAAAGTTGGAGCTATTGGTTTTGTAAATGACACATTTTATATGTGTTGATTTTGAAAATCGCGAAATTAATAGTTTTGTCATTTACAATGCCAATACTTTTAACTTTTGCAAATGTGACACTCCTAGTATTTGTAATGCAAATGTTTTGTATTTACATGACTTAGATGTATTGATATTACAAATAACAATGGTTGACATTTTTTAAATAATTAATACTTAAATAAAAGTTATTGTAATTTATAATGGCAATAGCTTAAACTGTTGTAAATACCTTTTGTGAAGATTATGTTCAGTGTATTTTATTGTGAGTAAAATAAAAGAACAGAAGTGAAATATTAACGTCTTTCTGTGACATTTGTGTAATGTGAGAGAGTGTGAGTGAGTGAGTTTGAAAAGGGTGATTGATTGTGATATGATGTGTGATGCTGATAGGGTGTGTGAGTGTGTTAGTGTGTGTGATTTTTGAGAATGTTATTGAGGGTGTGTAAGGGTCTTTGAGTGTAATTGTGTGTGAGGGTGAGTGTGTGTGAGGTGGTGTGAGGGGGAGGGTGTGTGTATTCCGATGGTGTGTGGTGTTGTGAGGATGAAGGTGTGTGCGTGTGCCTTTGTATGATGTAGAGGGTGTGTGTGTGTGTGAGGTGTTATGAGGCTGAGGGTGTGTGAGGGTGAGTGTGTGTGAGTGTGAGTGTAGGTGCGGCCGTGTGATAGTATATGTGAGTGTGAGATGGTGTGTGTTTTAAAGTGTCTTTGATGATGATATTGTTTGAGTGTGAGGTGTTTGTGAGCTTTGGTGATTATGTGATGTTGAGGGAGTGTGTGAAGCAGAGGGTTTTGTGAGTGTGTGGTTGTTTGTGGGGTTGTGAGAGTGTTTGACGTTGTGTGATGTTGAGGGTGTGAGGGGGTGTAAGGGTGTTGTACGTTTGTATGGATGTGTGGGTGTGAGCTTGTGTGTGTATGTTTTGTATAGTGGCTTATAAATAATAGTATTTCTTTTGTTGTGTGTTTTGTGTATGGAGTGTGTAATAGTATTGTAAAGAGTCCTTTTTCCCTTTTTGTGTATTGTTTTCAAAATGGCGCAATTGATACTGTCCCCTAACGCTACCTACGTTTTTTAGGTTAGCGGTCTAGTCTTTTTTTTTTTTTTCACCCCCATTTTGATTGACGTTTTTTTCATCCAATCTCATTGCTACGTTGTGTTACGTAGCGTTGTAATTGGGGCTCGTCATTTGGGAAATTCCCTGATCCTTGTGCCCGCCGTTTGTGGAAGGCGTGCCGTGTTTCCTGTGTGGTTGCTGCGTCGGCTGACAGGTAAGTTGTAATTTTTTTTTATTGCTTTGTGTTTGGTTATATAGTCTCTCTCCTGTAGATATATTTTGTACGTATATTTTTTTTGTAATGTATTTTTACCTTTGTTATACCTATCGTAATCGTCGTGAATATGTACTTAATGTATACCTGTAGAAGGTTTATAATATAATGTTTAATATGTATTTGTGAAGTGTTTGTATTAATATAGTCCAAAATTTGTTTTGTTTTTGATGTACTACTGCCAAATGTTGTTAAACTGTGTGTTTGACACTATTTTTTTGATGCTAATATTTTATAATATTCACTGTGTATTGCTTTTGCTTATTTTTTCTTTTTGCCTGGTTTGGCTTGTTTAAAAGTTATAATTTGTGATTTCCCCTCATCCTTAATTATTATTAGTCAGTGTAATGGTATCGAGCACAGATTGTGTTTTTTTTTTTTGGAAACATACATGATTTAAAGCGTATGAGCTTGAACTCCATCTTAGTCTCTTGTTAATTTTGGTTTTGGGAGGCCTGGTAATTGTCGTTTGTTTTACTTTATGTTTGAGCTAAATACACATTTGTCGGTCTCGAATTACTTCGGTAAGGCTGTGAAGTCTCTTGCCCTTTCGATGAAGCACTCGTCCAGACTCCCTTTTTTTTTGGTAATTTCCCCTAGTGTTTTAAATGTATTTCTTTGGTGAAATTTTGGATTGACTATATCTCTTAATTATATTTGTTTTATGGTTCAAGTGCTCCATGTTGTGAATCTGTGTTTCTTTCATGGACAGCCTTTCTTTAAATTTGTCTAATAATCTCTGTGTATTTGTATTGTTCTTCATTTGGTTTGGAGATATTGTGTTGTTCCAAATGAATAATTTTGGATTTCCTCTCTGCATTATAAATTAGTAATCGGTTCACTGTTTTTGCAAAGACATTTTTTTTTAATATACATGTGTTTAATTGGATGATTTATATTCCTACTCCCGACTTTTAACTCTATTTTGCAGTGTGTGTGTGTATATTTTGTATTGTGTAATTTTATTCCTAATTTTCTCTTTGTGTGTTTTGTGTATGTGTGTGTAATTTGTTTCGCAAGTTGATAATTAATTCCTTTTGTGTGTGTGTGTGTGTGTGTGTGTGTAGTATGTGTGTATATTTTTTGGAAGTATGTGAAAATGGCGCCTCTGTTAATGTCCCCTAACGCTATTCACGTTTGCTCTTAACGGACGGGTCAAGTGCAGGATGTTTCGAAAGAACACACTTTCTTTTGCTTCTTAATGTTCTCATACTACTTAGATCTGTCAACTGTCGACAGAGTTCCGTTTTCTTTCGGGCCATTAAATGGTGTCCTTTTCTCTTAACGGACGTAGCGCTGCATGGATTAATGTTGAAATGCAGTGCTTTCCTCCTCAGTTAATAGTGCTTTTTTTAACACACTCATTCTCTTTCTTGCTAATGCTATAAAGCAACACAGAGCTTTTCTGTTTTTACAGAGACATGCATTGTTTTGTGCATTAAACGCTGTTTTTTTACTCTTAACCGAGCTCAATCAATCAAAGACATTTATAGAGCGCACTACTTACCTGGAGGGTCTCAAGGCGCTTGCGGGGGGGGGGGAGGGGGAGGGGAGGGGGTGCTGCTACTGCTCGAACAGCCAGGTCTTGAGCTTCTTCCTGAAGGAGAGGTGGTCTTGGGTCAGGCGCAGGTCGGTCGGGAGGGAGTTCCAGGTCTTGGCGGCCAGGTAGGAGAAGGACCTTCCTCCTGTTGTCGTTCTTCGGAT
This sequence comes from Lissotriton vulgaris, assembly GCF_964263255.1. Lineage (NCBI taxonomy): Eukaryota > Metazoa > Chordata > Amphibia > Caudata > Salamandridae > Lissotriton > Lissotriton vulgaris. The sequence continues at coordinate 781,659,869 of NC_141687.1, read as the reverse complement.
GCGGGGGACGGCGGCGAGGGCGTGACTGGCTGATCGGAGATGGCGTTTGGGAGCGTAGAAGTTGATGCGGTTGTTGAGGTAGCTCCGGCCTTGATCGTGTAGGGGTTTGTGTGTGTGGGTGAGGAGACGGAAGGTGATTCTTTTGTTGACGGGGAGCCAGTGCAGGTCTCTCAGATGTCCGGAGATGTGGCTGTGTCGTGGGATGTCGAGGATGAGTCTGGCTGAGGTGTTCTGGATCCGCTGGAGTCTCTTCTGGAGCTTGGCGGTGGTTCCGGCGTAGAGGGCGTTGCCGTAGTCCAGTCGGCTGGTGACGAGGGCCTGGGTGACCGTCTTCCTGGTCTCGGTGGGGATCCACCGGAAGATCTTCTGTAACATGCGCAGGATGTTGAAGCACGACGAGGAGACGGCGTTGACTTGTCTGGTCATGGAGAGGGAGGAGTCCAGGATGACGCCCAGGTTCCGTGCGGGGTCTGTCGGTTTGGGTGCGGTGCCCAGGGCGGGTGGCCACCAGGAGTCGTCCCAGGCGGAGGGCGAGGACCCCAGGATGAGGACCTCCGTCTTGTCTGAGTTCAGTTTCAGGCGGCTGGTCGTCATCCACTCGGCTACGTGTTTCATCCCTTCGTGAAGGTCGGCTCTGGCGGCGGCGGGGTCGTTGGTCAGGGAGAGGATCAGCTGGGTGTCGTCAGCGTAGGAGATGATGTTGAGGTTGTGCTGGCGTGCGATGGCCGCGAGGGGGCTCATGTAGACGTTGAAGAGGGTGGGGCTCAGCGAGGATCCTTGAGGGACGCCGCAGGTGACTTCGGTGGCCTCTGACTTGTACGGTGGTAGTCGGACTCTGTGTTCTTCCGTCGAGGAAGGAGATGATCCACTCCAGTGCCCTCTCCTGGATTCCGACGTTGCTGAGGCGCTGCACTAGGGTGCGGTGGCAGACAGTGTCGAAGGCCGCGGAGAGGTCTAGGAGGATGAGGGCCGCTGTTTCTCCGTTGTCCATCAGGGCTCGGATGTCGTCGGTGGCCGCGATGAGGGCGGTCTCGGTGCTGTGGTTGGCTCGGAAGCCAGACTGTGAGGGGTCGAGGGATCCGTTCGTCTCGAGGAAGGCGGCCAGCTGCTTGTTGACGGTCTTCTCAATGACTTTGGCTGGAAACGGGAGGGGCGAGATGGGGCGGTAATTCTTGAGTTCGGTGGGGTCCGCTGTAGGTTTCTTGAGTAGGGCGCTGAGTTCGGCATGCTTCCAGCTCTCCGGGAAGGTGTCGAAGGAGGTGTTGATGATGTCCCGCAGGTGGGGTGCGATGACAGTGTCGGCCTTGTTGAAGACGTGGTGAGGGCAGGGGTCGGTTGGAGATCCGGAGTGGATGGAGTTCATCATGCGGACGGTGTCTTCGGTGCTGATCGGAGTCCAGGCGCGGAGGGTGGTGGTGGGGGGCGGTGGTTCGGTCGTGGCGTGCGTCGGTTGAGTGCTGAAGCTGTTGTGTATGTCCGCGATCTTGTTGTGGAAGTAGGAGGCGAGGGAGTTGCAGAGGTCTTGCGATGGGGTGATGTCGTTGTTGCCGGCGGTGGGGTTGGAGAGCTCTTTCACGATGTTGAAGAGTTCCTTGCAGTTGTGTGCGTTGTTGTCCAGCCGGTCCCTGAATGCAGTTTTCTTGGTGGCGCGGATCAGTTGGTGGTGCTTCCGGGTGGCAAGCTTGAGGGTGGTCATGTTGTCCGGTGTTGGTTCCCTTCTCCAGGCTTTCTCGAGGGCTCGGCAGTTCTTCTTGGAGCTCTTGAGTTCGTCGGTGAACCATGGGGCCTTCTTGCTGCCGGGTCTGCTGGGCAGGGTCCTCAGTGGGGCGAGTTCGTCCGCGCAGTTGCTGATCCACTTCGTGAGGTTGTCGGCGGCCTGGCTGGGGTTCGCTGAGCTGGCGGGGGGGTGCTGGCTCAGGGAAGCGGCGAGCTGGTCGGCTGTGATCTTGTTCCAGCTTCTTCGAGCAACCTGTTGCTGGTGGTGGTGGATCGTCGTTCTTTTGAAGGTGAAGTGGACGCAGCTGTGGTCCGTCCAGTGGAGTCCGGTGGCGTGGCTGAAGACGATGTCTTTGCAGGATGAGAAGACTGCGTCGAGTGTGTGTCCGGCGAGGTGGGTGGGGGTGGACACCAGCTGCTTGAGACCGAGGGTGGCGAGGTTGTCGAGCAGGGTGATGGTGTTGCGGTCGTTGTTGTTCTCCAGGTGGAAGTTGATGTCCCCCAGGAGGATGTAGTCGGCGGAGGGGAGGGCATGCGGGCTGATGAAGTCGGCGATGTCCTCGCTGAATTGTGTGCGTGGTCCTGGGGGTCGGTAGATCAGGGTGCCTCTGAGGGTGGTTTTGAGGTCCGTGTGGATCTGGAAGTGCAGGTGTTCGGCGGTTGTCAGGGTGTCGTCGGTGTTGGTCTTGATGCGGATGGTGTCCCTGTAGATGATGGCGATGCCTCCTCCAGTGTGGTTGTCGCGGTCTCTTCGGTGATCTTGTAGCCCTCTGGGATGGCGATGGCGATGTCGGGCGCTGAGGAGTCGTTCATCCAGGTTTCCGTGAGGAAGGCGACGTCAGGAGCTGTGGTGTCGAGGAGATTCTAAAGTTCGATGGCGTGTCTGTGGACGGAGCGGGTGTTGAGGAGGATGCACTTCAGGTGGTTGCTGCTGTTGTTCGGCTTGGTGGGTGCTGGTGTAGTGCAGGTCCGGATGCAGGTGAACTTGCAGGTGTGGCAGCTGAAGGGTCCGTGGGTTCGTCTCGGGGTGGCTCGGTAGCATCCCGGGATTCGGCCGGTGTTGAGTGCATTGAGGGTGGCGGCGTCGTAGGTCCGGCGGGCGGGCTGGGGTCTGCGGGGGCCAGGGGTCCTGGCGCTGGGCGCGGTCCAGGCGCGGACGGGCGTAGACGGGCTTACCTTTGGCGCACCTTCGGCGCTCAATCGGTGCTCCCTCTGCGCGCGTCCGCTGCGCGGTCGCTCTGGGGGCGTCATAAGAGGGGAGCCGGGAGGGAGGGTCTGCGGGGAGGCGGGGAGCGCGGGAACCAATCGGCGGGCGGGGGGGCGGGATCTCGTTGTAATCCGGCGGGAAAAGCCTGGGGGCTCGGCGGCGGCCCTGCGGTGGCTGGGGCGGCGCTGGGACGTTCCTGCGGTGGCTGGGGCGGCTCAGCGGCGGTCCTGCGGCGGCTGGGGCGTCATGCAGATCGTGGCGCAGGTAAGGAGGAGCAGGCGGGGGGTGTGGGGGCGACCAGGCCAAGGGCGCAGTTGTCGCTCCTGGGCAGCGCTGTGGGTGCCCTTAAGAGGGGAGCCGGGAGGGAGGGTCTGCGGGGAGGCGGGGAGCGCGGGAATCAATCGGCGGGCGGGGGGGCGGGATCTCGTAATCCGGCGGGAAAAGCCTGGGGGCTCGGCGGCGGCCCTGCGGTGGCTTGGGTGGCGCTGGGACGGCCCTGCGGTGGCTGGGGCGGCTCAGCGGCGGTCCTGCGGCGGCTGGGGTGTCGTGCAGATCGTTGCACAGGCAGCAGGTAAGGAGGAGCAGGCAAGGGGTGTGGGGGCGACCAGGCCAAGGGCGCAGTAGTCGCTCCTGGGCAGCGCTGTGGGTCCCCTTAAGAGGGGAGCCGGGAGGGAGGGTCTTGCGGGGAGGCCGGGAGCGCGGGAACCAATCGGCGGGCGGTGGGGCGGGATCTCGTTGTAATCCGGCGGGAAAAGCCTGGGGGCTCGGCGGCGGCCCTGCGGTGGCTGGGGCGGCCCTGGGACGGCCTCTGCATTTATTGATTACACTTGTGCTAGTTAATGTATGCAAGCTCTTTTTGACCCTATGCCTGTTTGTTGAATTTTTCCATAGAACTTTTTTCATTGGAATTGGAATTAAACTGTTTTACATGAGAAATTGCAGACCTTGTTTACTATTGATGAATTATTCCATTAGCTCTCTATATCCCAAATCTCTCCTGCTATTGAAAGAGGTGACAAAAATCATCATTCAATGTTTGTATGGTAGGTGCAGGTGTAGACACATTAATGTTTATATGTTCAGGCAATCCCGCTTTCTTTTGACTATAGTTATGTGGTTAGAGATGTGGTTAGGGTTGTTGCGGCTCTGGTGGTGTTTGCTCCTTTTGTGTGTGCTAGGATGGTGGTTGCTAGTGTGGTGTGGTGTAGGCTTGTGTGGGCTATGGTCTTTGCGGCTATTGTGTTTGTGGCTAGGGTGTTTGCATCTATGCTTATGGGTGAGAGTGTGTTTGCGGCTAGTCTAAATGCTTGCATAGCGTTAAACTACTGAGAAACGAAAGTATATTTGTCAGTAAATAAGCCTGCATCGAAGTAAGATGGGAATTCTCAATGCGTGGACAGGGAAGAGCCAGTGAAAAGGCGCCCAAAAGTTAAGACGACTAGAGCGAACATATGGAGAGGGAGGCGTGGGCTGCCTGCAACTTGAACGAAGAACATGGGGAGGAGGGGTTAGGTGGCAACAGAGAGAGAATGGCGCACGCATGCTGGGGAGAGAGGGGGTGGTCTGCCTGTTTGTGTTTGTCAACAAACTGAGAGCGAGACGCGCTCTGGAGAGGAAGGGGATGGGATGGGATGCCTGGGCAGTGCAATGCGTGTGGCTGGAGACAGCGCGGCGCGCGCGCACACAAAGTGTGTAGGAGACAATATGTTATCATATGGGGTAAAAGAAAGCTCTGTCAGGCATGTGGGCCAAGTATGTGCACGTCTGCCAAACCTACCAAATACCGTTTTTTAAAATCATTTTAGTGTACCCATCCGAGTTGGCTCAGAGACAAAAAAAGTAACCTGGGTGGAAAAAGAACGTAAAGAGGAGGAAGTAGGAATGCAACATGAGGGCGAGCGTGAAACAGGAATGTCAGGTGATGCAAAACGGGTGGGGGAGCAGCAAGGTGCGGTGGGGGAAGCAACATGGAGAAAGAACAAAGGAATGGTGGAGGCAAACAAACAAGAGAGCGCAACATGGAGTTTAAATGCATAGGAGAGCGGTCGGAAGGGTGAATCTTTATAAAAGTGAAATCGCACTGCAGCTCAAAAGGCAAAGTTGAGGGATTTTTTTTTTTTAAACTTAGGAAAAAATATGCTGAGGAAGTGAGAAAAAAACGGGGGAAGCACTTTCATGATGCTTTAAACAAGTTGTGAATGAAAGAAGGGACAGAGAGGAGGAAAGGTGGGAGGGAACACGGCCTTAGGGAAGCTGGTGTGAAAGTTTATGGCCCAAAAGCGAGTGAGGAGGAAAGTTCGGAGGGAACACGGCCTGGGGGAAGCTGGCTGGGGAGGGGGAGGAGAAATGCAAGTAAGGCTGTGTGCGGGGAGAGAGAGAGGAGGTGCTGGAGCTGGGGAACAGATGGCCGTGAAAGTTTATGGCCCAAAATCGCATGCCTGTGGCCACGTGAACTCTAAGTAAACCGCACTGAAAAACCCGTGGTTTCACGAGTATTTTGAGCACTTGAATTCTCGCTCCGCTCAATGCGCATGCGCAATGATAGTTCGCGAGACCTAAACATGTACGATATAAGATAAAACCGTAGAAGCATCAAAGTTCATGGTTAGTTATGTTTGCCATTCAAAAACATTATGAATTCTCTTAAAGCCACTTGTATTACCCCCTCCTCCCTCCCATATTAGTGAGCTGCTGCCACTGGTATTTCTGTAGTCTTTTATCAGTATAGAATCTGTTATGTTTTATATAAGCAGAAGTAACAATAGCTCGCCAGAACCTGATGGAATTTCTGCTGACAGTGGAGTTGAATGAACATATCACAGTGGAGACACCTGATACAAGGGTAAGTGTCCCACATAGGTTACATGAGTTAACACTCTAAATGGAGGGGGACAAACCCAGAAAAATTAATAAATAGACAACAGGATGTGGGAGCACATTGCTGACCAATTAAGCAAGGTTCACTGATAGTGCTGATCTCTAGACACGTGTTTCTGGCATTAATAAACCAGAAATATGTGTCTTGAGATCAGCACTATCTGCGCCAACCTTGGCGTAACACTCAAATATCGGAGCGAGCTACAAGAGACTGCATTTCCCAGAATGCCAAGGGCGAACCTTGCCTGGGAGGTCAGCAGTGTGCTCCCACATCCTGTTGTCTATTTAAAGTACTTCTGTGAATCATTGAGCTGACGAGCTTGTGGATGAAGCACCTGCCTGCCAGTGAGAGATACTGGACCTGATATAATGTTTGGCAGCCTACTCGGCAAACCCCAAAAATACAAGACTGTATTCTCTACTGATGACGGTTAATAAACCAGAAACACGTGTCTAGAAATCAGCACTATCTGCGCCAACCTTGGCGAAACACTCAAATATCGGAGCGAGCTACAAGAGACTGCATTTCCCAGAATGCCAGGGGAGAACCTTACCTGAGAGGTCAGCAGTGTGCTCCCACATCCTGTTGTCTGTGGTTGATAAATGGTGCAAGGCTTGTTTAATAGAAACTGTGAATCATAATGGATTCACACATTAGTTATGAGATAGAAAATGGGGGGAGCTCTAGGTTTGATTCAAGAGATGATCACATTAGGCAAAGTAACAGTTTACCCCTCGTGACTTTATGGCAGTGTACCAACAAGCTACTTAGCTTTGAGAGTTCAGACCACTGGTTGCTTTTATAACCATAGTAAGGGAAATATCAGTTTTGACACAGCTCCTCTACTGCAGTATTCCAGAGAAATAAAAATAACCTGTTTGATGGCATGTCAGATATTTGTGCCTTCTAAGGTGTAGTGATCTTTACCCCTACACTGCAAGAGCATAATATTGTTTTATGCAAGGCATTACACAAACTTTAGTATGATTTAACAATTGACTGTCTTGAATGTATTTGAAACGAAGTATGATTTGGAACAAACCTTTGTCCATTCTACAGTTCAGTCACCATCACCAGGGAAGAAAAGAGCGCATGACTTTATTTGAAATTAGTGAGTTTTACTATATATTTATTAGGAATAAGACCAAAAAAAGAAAGCAATAAGGGCATGGGTAAAACCTTGTGTAAACTTTGTGTAAGACTGAGTGTGATAATAGCTTGCTGGAAAACGACAGAGAATTTCAGACAGTCTGCTCTTTGCATTTTTGTACTTTGGATACAAACCAAATTGGGCCAGGAGCCAAATTGGGGAGGTGGTGGGCGTCGGACAGTTGCTGATGAAGAAAGTCTATAATTGAGAACTAATTCATGGCTTGCTTTTGTGATATTAACATGTTACAAATAATTGTGGTGCAGGCTGTCCATGATTTATGTTGATCATAAGCCTGTCGGGTAGAGGGGTCGACTGGCAAGGTTTGGAAAAGGCGTTTACTGTAGAGTGCATTTTAGCAGGATTAAATATGACTAAAAGACCACACATGAATTCTAGGGATCCTCGTAGACAAACTCAAGCCAGCGCAGTCTGCACCTCCTGCTTCTAAATCATATGCATGCTGCGAAAGATCTTCAAATGGTTGCCTCAGAACACCACAGACCGTCATGCAATCACTCCTCACCAAGAGCCTGGACTATGGCAACAGTCTCTATTCCGGAACTCCTACACAGACTCCAGCTGATCCAGAATACTGCTGCAAGTCTTGCATTCTATCTCCTGTGCCTTAGTCCTTCACCAGGAGCCTAGACTATGGCAAAACTCTCTATGCTGGAACACCTATACTGACCATCCTTAACACTGCTGCAAGGCTCATACTCGAGCTCCCATGGGCACCCACATCACACCGCACCTCAGAAGCTTCACTGACTCTCTATTCCAAACTGCAGCCTATTCAAGCTTCTGACACACACGCACATACAAAGCCCTATACAACACAGGACCAGAATACCTAAACAGCCCCATACAATTTCCCCAACTTACCAGACACCTACCCTCTACCTCACTCACTCTACACACATAATCAAAACCGGAGGTCGATCATTCACCTACATCGCACCCAAGTCCTGGAACGACCGTGAGAGCCGTCGAGGGACGACTTTAACCTAGTCTGGGACTTCAAACTTGACGGGGCTACAGTGTCAACTTTCAGAACCTAGGTAGGGGAGGGGGATTTACTTAGTACGCCAGATGGGATATGTAAAGTAAAGCTCGAAAAATCCTATAAACGATACTAGACCTGCACGTCTAGTACCTTGAAAAATCTCCTCGACCTAACTGCAACCTACTTGACCCGTGTCTCTGAAAGCAGAGCAAATATGACAATATGATCAATATAGGCATCTATATTGCTCGTTCACTTTGTGAGCAATAAAAATGCCTTTAAATCTTATCTTGTCACATATGTTCTGCTTTCAAAGTTGAGGTATTTTCATTTCATGCGAGTAGGACCCAAAAATAGCTAGTCATTAAATTGGGCTGGCAAATGCGAACGGGCGATTGGATTTTTCGAGCCCTTTAAGCTGATTACAAATGGGTAAAATACATTTTTTTTTCAGGCAGAGGCTCATGGACAGGGAAGAGATTGCATTAGTAAAGCCCTATGCTCAATGACATTTTACATTAAAGACGGTGTTTGGCTGCAGAGCCATAGCTTCTCATTGTTAATCTCTTGGATGCTCATGACGAGCTGAGCTTGTCATGAGCCACGGCGCTCCGGTGCTCATGACGAGCTCAGCTCGTCATGGCCCGTGGAACGCTCAGGTGCGGCGAGAATTCCCCCGCTGTGCTGAGCTTTCCACAGGAGGCAATACACCTGTGACGAGCTGAGCTCGTCATGAGCATGCGGTCGCTGTGCGCGCCCCCCTATCCCCCCAGCACAGCGGGGGATTAACCCCCGCAGCGAAGGGGTTAAAAGTAGACATGATCGTTTTCTGTTAACCAGGTTTCTATTGGATTTATTGCCTTTTTTGCGAGCTTATCCTTGGGGCAGGAACAGGGGTCACAAACTCTGCGATGGTAGGTCTCCACAGGATACCCTGCATTTTACTGTGTTCTATGGCTTTTATGCAATGCCCTGGAAGGCGTATATTCTAATTTTGAAAAGGGCAAATGTCTCAAGTCAGATCAGCTCTTATGTTTTTACAGATGCTCCTAGGGGAAACGTCATTTTTAATGTACTCAGTTTCTTGAAAGTTGCTTTAAGGCTGAGGAACTGTAGTGATTTGGCATCCTTAAAGATATTAGGTGATTAGCACCCGTTAGAACGTATTGTATTAGCTGTGTTTGCACATCCAGAAGTGTTTTTATGTCTGCTTGCTACTTTATGTATCTTTTTATCTCTATTTATGAATGTTGAATTTTATCTGATGTATTGTTTTATCGCCCATGCTTTTGTTTTTTCTTCTCAAAACTTTGATTTGACAGCTCTACATCACAATATCAGGACATTAGGGTTATTTCTGGACAACTTCATCCGGAGCTTACAGACGTGGGCTTAGTCCATGCATGACGCTATTTGCACCCTGATGTCTGATACTACACCTTTTATTCTCATGTTCACTGGACCTGCTCTCGCATTGATTGCATATTTCTTATGTACTTCTTCCTAAGGGGCTTTGATTGACGCAGAGCTCCGATATCTGTATCTCGTATCATACCCATGTCTAACTCTTATTGACTTGGCGCGAGGCTTCGGGAAGGGGCAAACATCCTTTACAGCGCTTATACCCCCCAACTCCTGCATGAACCCGTAGATACTGCTTCTGTAAAGGATGCATTCACTGAATATCTTGGACTGAATGCCCTATCTTATATGCTCCCCCAACCCCACATTCTTTATGACGGCTTCAAAGAAACCGGAGGGGGACATGTCCCCAATATCTATAGCCAGGACCCAGGAAGCTCGCCTGTTTGAAGCCAACCTAACTGCAGAATTCAGCTCTCTGGAGCACTCGCATAAGCCGCATCCTACAGCCCGTGTTAAACAGCAACTGGCAATACTGAGAGTCCGACTGAAAGCTCAGAGTCAATAAGGCAGAGAGGTCCTGATTAGCATTTTAACAAAAATACTACGAGCTGGGTGACCAGGTGGACACCCTCTTGGTCCACAGGTTCAGACTGCAACACACCTGCTATGATAACTCTAAATTGCAGACAGGGAACTCCACATGGACTATTAAAGAGCCAAATAAACAATAGACATTTCAGGCCTTTAATCAAAGCCCTTGCACCAGTAAAGGGTACAGTCTGGTGGCCTCCACTATTGCCCCTGGCCCCCCTTAGAGCTGTGGATTGCTTGGGAACGCCCCATTCACAGCTGAGTTGTGCCCTTAACGGACTGCCTGTAGGGAAGACCCCTGGCCCGGATGGCCTGCCGGTCTCATTTTACAAACTGTACCTCCCCTCACTTAAAACAGCACCTGCTCGAGCTAAAACTTCTTTACAGGCAGCACCCGCCTTACACCAGTGATGTCTGCAGTTAATATTAAACTACTCCCTAAACTGGGTAAGGACCCCACTCTGTACGCCTCTTATCGGCTGATTGCTCTTATGAAATTGGATGCTAAGATTAACACCAAAATGCTGACCAACTGCCTGGAATCTGTGACCGGGGCTTATAAATCCTGTCCGGTCTGTTTATCAAACAGACTGGGTACAAACCTCATCAGGCTCCTTGCCCACCTGGTGTAGAAAGTTCGGGTTCATAACATCCCAGCCTGCCTTCTTTGTCTCAATGCAGGGATGGTCTTTGACTGAATCAGCTAGGCCTTCCTATATCCAATAATTCATAAGATCAGTTTGGGCCCCACTATGATTATTAAAATGATGGTCTCCTATACTGCACCCTCAGCTACCATTCGTGTGATTAGTCAGGCCACTCAACCCTTCGCTATTCACAGGGGTATTCGCAAGGAGTGTCCCGTCTACCCTCTGCTTTTTGCCTTTGTAGTTGAACCCCTTGCCGTCTACCTCAGGCACAACCAGATTATAACCAGTATACCCTTTTGAGGATAGCAACATATGGCTCTATTATTTGCTGAGGATGTGCTGCTGGCAATAACAAAGCCAGCAACCTCCCTTTAGGCAGTGATCCAGGGTCTGCGAGTATTCAAAACGGTCCCTGTATATATGATTACCATGACTAAATCTCATATGCTTAACTTGACTATCCTGATAGATCTTGTCCCCTTTAAGTTGGCAGCCCGTTCTGTAAAGTACCTTGGCCTCACTATCACTCCTCCTCTCTGGACTTGCTCCCAAACTAACTGGCTGCCACTTCGCTGAGCATTTTTGGAGGACCTTTGGAGATTGAGACCCTCCATGTCTCCTGGTTGATTCGTGTGAACATGGTGAAAATGAATTTCTTCACATGGTTGCTCTAACTCGTCTAGTCACTCCCTACGCCTATCCCAGTCAACCACCTCAAATCATAAGGATTTCTGATCTTTTTACCTAGAAGGGGGAATAGCCCCGCATTTCAAGTACTTTTCTGATGTTGACACTGAACATTGTGGCCCTTGCGCGTCCCAATCTCTTAGACTACTATTAGGCTGCTCATGTGTTGCATTTCCAAGTGTGTAGTCAGGGAAAGTGAAAAGCACTAGCTACATATGGACTAGGCAGTAGCCTGTGGGCCTTGGCCTGGCTCCCGGGACACTGACCTCAGCAGTGCATACCTGGTGACCCCAACCTGCAGTCCATACCTGGGGACCCCGAACCACAAGGTCTTGGAGATCTGGGACAGGCTAGCGATTAGGAAAGACCTTGCCTCCTTTTCCTCTCAGAATAACCCGATAGCCCACAACCTGGACTTTACACCTGCCCTCAACCCAGTCTTTTTTCAAGAGTAGGAAAGGGGTGATTATAGGGATTTTCAGGACCTCTTCCACTGGTGTCCCATCTAGACTTTTGAAAAGTGTAAATTTTAATTTGCTGTGCTGGTAAATCTTGCCATCAGTATTTCCAGCTTTATCAGTGGGCAGTATTCAACCCCCCACCCCAGGTGGTGCCACCCAAACAGTTACCCCCTTTGAAACACTGGTGCATGGCTTTGAGGGACCTAAGGGTCTCATTTCTAAAACGTACAGTGTTCTCCAGCAGTCTTAAACGTTCCTGCACTCTTATCAGACTAAATGGGAGCAAGATGGCACCTTGAGCATCTCTCAGATGCAATGGGAGCTTTTGTTGCGGGAAATTCTCAAAACACACATTAGCATTTCCAAGCTTGAATCGGTCTACAATTTAATGATACAATGGTACTAAACCCCTGTTCGCTTACGCACCATGTCCCCCCAACCACCTGCCGGAGGTGTAGTACACAGGGTGGGGACTTTCAGTACGTACGGTAGCCGTTCCCCGTCATCACTTTAGTTTGGAAGGAAATACTGGGGCACATTAAGAACACCTTGGGATTTCCCATACCATAGGACTACTGCACAGTCCTTCTTGGGGTGCGACCGGTCACACTTGAGGCGGTGACTCATGCAGACTGGTATGTGGTGCACCACATTACTGGAGCAGCAAGGCAACTCAGTGTTGGCCTGGAAACAACTGTCTGCTCCTTCAGTGGCTGCTTGGTTCACGCGACTGTGGCATATATTGGCTATTGAGCAAATGTTGCACAAGATCATGTACTTTTACAAGAAATTTGCTAATCTCTGGCAACCCGTTATTGATTACAATGTCACGTATGGAACATCTGTGCTTCATGCCGCCTTAGCTTTGGGCTCTCTGCCCGTTTGATTAACGCCCCTCCCTGATAATAAATGTGAGCTCTGAATCCTGATGGCTGATGGGGGAGTGCCCTCTCCTCTCCCCTTACATTCATGGAGTGGAGAAGTGTGGCTCACGGGTTAGAGGCGGCAGACCCAGAAGCAGAGGTCGGCCCGGGACCAGGGTTCAATTCCCGACGCAGCAAAGGTACGGAACCAATGTCAGCGGGCTCGATAAATCTCGCCTCTGTGCCTCTCTAATCATGGGTCCCACGCTGCAACTCTGGGCAATTTAATCTCCACAACGGCCCCCTCGCTGCCGGGGATGCCTGGCTTCACCTTGGGGGATGCCCAATAGGGACCATCTCACAGGGAAAGCCAGGACAGGTTCCCCAGTGGTACACAGCGCCAAGAAACCCCAGGGTGAACGTGCGCTTTACAAATTCATACTAACATAACATAACATGAACCACCTCCCAATTAATCCTTCCCCTGTAAATTTTCTGCATGATCACTGCTGTGTAAAAGGAGGACCCCCATACCTTTTGGTTCCTAATTTCTCCCCTTCTAGCTGGGCCTAATGGCCCTCCCAGCGCCCCTGTCTGGGCATAGCTAAGTAAGACCTGCAACGCTTTCTTTCAGGCAAGCCCTTACTGTTAACCGCCGATGGTCTTTTGGGGTGGTGCAACACTTCCTCATGGCCTAGCTTTGGCATGTGCATCCTAGCCAACACACACACCTTTTGTAGACTTCACAAAGTTTTCTGCCTTTTTCTCCAACTATGTCCATCCCTTCCTCCCCCATTGGGCCCCTTGGCTGATACTGGCTAAGACTATTACTTATAGGTTGGGGTAGGGGGTTAGTCAGTTGATAATGTGATTCAAATATTTAATCAGAGATTGTATATGCAATAACGCCATTGTCGTACATATTTTTGCCAAGTTAACGAAAATGTACTGTTTGTCGAAAACCTAATTACCGGATACTGGCATTTGAAGTTTTCAGAAACCCCTCCAGAATTTATAAATGTAACTGTTTCTCACAGTTTTTATTTCATTCAAAAGGTATGTGTCCTATGGGAAAACACTAGATGTTAATTCTTTGTGTTTACATTTTTTTTACGCCCTTTCTTAAAGGTGTTCACTACTTACTCAAATGAAGACTACGACAGACGTAATGATGAGGTTGATCCTGTGGCAGCCTCTGCTGAGTATGAGCTGGAGAAAAGAGTGGAAAAAATGGATGTCTTTACTGTGGAAATTGAGAAAGGTAAAAAAGCTGTACCTGTCAATTAACATATTGATATTGAGAAGCAACCAAAATAAGATTGGCAATAGTGTTCATTTGACAAAAATACTCCTGCTCTTGTTGCAAAAGGATAGTAGTTTTAACAAAAACGGGATAGAACTACTGATGACTGCGGACATGGACTGCCACCGGTCTTTGTTTTTAATGCTTTAAAGATCTAGTTCATGATTCCGTAGCTGATATTTGTTTTTTAATGGTGTAAAATACTGTCAGTTGACTCTGTATTTGCGTTGGCGATTTTGTTGCCGTTTAAAAAAAATCCAAAAAAAAAACTCATTCCTTGCTGCTATTGGAGAGTGCTTTGGCACGCTCTCCTCTTCGATACCCACTTTAACGCCAGGGGCACAATAATACTTATAGTTGGGGGAACAATAGTTTTCACTCGAATCTGAAATAATTTACATATTCCGAGAGAGGAGCGCAATTTGTACTCCGTCTCTCGTGCCTTGTAGAGACTCTATATTGAGTCCACGCTCTCGTCGTTGGGCTTGCTATGTCCCTTTCAATTTAAGAGCTACTAGTCTGCAGAAGCATACTGCAGACGTGCCAATGGCAAGCCCGTCTGCACCCAGAATGTGGCCAACGCCATCCATGTTGTTCAATCTTCCGCCCCTCAAGTCAGTTAGTTTTCTAAAGATTTTCTTCTTGCCTTAAATATCAATCCTTATCACCCTCAGAATGCACTCTTTCTGTCTTGTAAGGCTCAGAGAATTTACTCTTGCCAGTCTGCAGCATACGTTTAAGAATTAATGGAATTGTTGAGACCGAGCTGAATACCCATGAGGATTATGCCCACTCCCCACCTTTGAGTAGTGTTATTGACGAATCACAATCCCAAGTGGATTTTAAGGTATGTTTCATTAACTGTAGGTCGCTACCCCAACATAAGTCTGAAATTTTCTTTCCTCCTTTTGGCTGACGACACTTAGGATTTTGTTATTGTATTTTATTTTTGTATTCCTAAATGAAACATGGTTAAAGGATAGTTCCAACCCGGGCTTAGTTGTGGGGATTCCACCAAGTATTCTGTCCGCCAAATGATGTGGGGAAAAGGTGGGTGTGGGGTGGCGGTTATTTTTAGAGATACATTTGAAGCGTTCTCCTCACCTTTAGGCATGTGGAACTATATAAAGTCTTATACACTTTTATCTTCAGTATTAAACTGGTCCCCTCCTTCTCTTTATCTGGCCTCCTGGTATAAAGGCCTACAGTGTGCCTCAGCAGCTGTTATGCTGCACTGTTTGACATCATTGCACAGCTTTCCCTGCAGTACACCCATATTTCAGTTTTAGGAGATTTTATGTTCATTCTTTCAGAAGAATCCTTTGCTCAGCACCTCCGCTCCTCTTCCTCAGATTCTTCCAGGGACAGTTGACTCTGATATCACTTTGTTGAATGATTGGATTGGTAACTCTTTAGAACTCGTAGCCCCTTTAAAATAGAATCTGGCGAAAAGATCTAGGGCTTTAACCCCTTGGTTTTGCAGCGTGAATCTTTCTGGATTCACTATGCTGCGCATTATTCCGCGGTCTAGTGGTTGGGTCCGGAATCGTAGTCTTTAATTTCTTTTTTTTTTTTTGTAGCCCAGGTGGGACCGACGTCTCACCTTTTGGTGTACTTCCTGTGACGTCGGCATGCTTACTGCGAAAGCTCCCACCTTTTGGGCGCCATCTTCAGATTCTTTTTTCCGCCGTTGGGTCTGGATAGTCACGAGAGGCTCCAGAATTTTTTGGAGAAAAGAAGAAGAAAAAGACAAAATTTTCACAGAAAAGATTGAAGAAGATACCTAGGAACAGGATCACCAAGCGGGGACGACGAAAAAGGAGGAGAAATTCGAAATCTTCGATGTCCAACGGAGAAAGCGCACACAGGAGGCCCCCTGAGCGCAGGAATGGACAAAACACCCTTTAAATTCTGCCGTAACTGCCACCACAAATACGTGCAGAAGGACCAGCACCCGGTCTGCAACCTCTTGCTTACCGGTCGACCACGAGAGCAAGGTTTGCAATGCCTGCTCCGCCTTCACCCCGAAGACACTCAGGGTTAGAGAGAGACAGAGGAGAGCCAACTACACCTTGCAAGGCAAAGGCCAACCTCCGTCGCTTCGGGACCTGGGCCTGTCCAGCGACGAAGAGGACAACATCGCCAAGAGACCAGATGTCTATACGGTCGTAGAGACCGATAAGAAGGCATCTAAAGAGGTAGGAGAGACGTCGACATCTAAACCCCAACAGACTCTTGAAAGCCCGATCAGGACTCCCGAAAAACAGTTGAAGACCTCGAAGGGAGCACTGGCGCCGAAAACCTCGACGGCCGCAGCTGCATCCAAGGACAAATAGCCCAGCGGATCCTTCGAAACGGAGTCCCAGGCGGCGAAGGCCGGCGAAAAGCCAAGGTCGTCGAAGCACGTTCCCGAAAAGGAACGCTCGACTTCGAAGGAGAAAGACCCGAAGGTCGCTTCGACTTCGACTAAGTCGAAGAGACCGGCGAAACGCTCGCCGCCGAGCATGTCGCCGAGATGGAGAGGAAAAAGAGAAGGCTCGAGGCCGAAATTGAGAACATCCTGCAAAGGAAGGGAGAGTTGGACGAAAAAATGAAGAGGTTCTCGATTCCGTCAAAACCCCGACGACTATCGTTGAGATGGAAGAGGAATTCGACGCCAAAGGGCCGCCGAAAACTCCCGAGCCTCAGGAACACCTAGAGGAAGAGGGCCTATACTATGAGGAAGAAGGCGACGATGACCAGCGAACGACTTTCGGCTCAGCATCCTCGATGACACAGGACCTGGATTGGCAGGACATCGACTCCGAAAACCCGGAAGAGCCCGTGGAGACTTATCCATCGAGGCCTTTGCCACCAGATGACATTGGGGAATATAATATGGTCATCAAGAACGCGGCAGCGGCCTTTGGAGTCAAACTGGAGGAGGAAAAGCCAAAGGCATGCTTCCTTTTAGAGACCCTGCTCCGCACTCAAACAAAGAGTCAATTCCTCCCCATGCTTCTGAGTGTCATGGACCAAGGGAGGGAGGCGTTCAAAGACCCAGCGACCTGCAGGTCTGTCACACCTAGGACGGAGAAAAAGTACAAACACTCCTCTCAGGATCCTCCCTACATTCAGGGATCCGTCACAGCGGACTCCATTATTGCGGCAACAGCCAGGAAGAGGGCAAACGTTCCAACAACGTCAGGGCCACCACCAGACAAGGAAAGTAGGAGAATGGACCTAACTGGAGAAAAATAGAGAGAAATGCAGCAGTACACTCGCGCATGGCGAACTCCAATGCCCTGCTGAACAGACACCAGTACCAGCATTGGGACGAGATGGGGCAACTGCTCAAGCACCACCCCGAGGAATACCAGCAAAGGGCATCACATCTGGTGGAGGACGGAAAAAATATAGCAAATGCTTGCCTGAAAACAGCCTTGGATGGGGCTAACACATCCAGCAGACTTATGATGATAGAAATCACAGAAAGAAGGCAGGCCTGGCTTAGGATCTCAGGCTTCAAGCCGGAAGTGCAAAACAACATCCTGAGCACTCCCTTCAATGAAGAGACACTATTCGGAGCACCGGTGGATGAGAAACTCACTCAGCTCAAGAAAGAAAATGAAAGTGCAAGGTCCATGGGGGCCTTACAATTCAGAGGGATGAGAAGGGGTACCCCGACACGGAGACTAAACGGAAGGGGAGGAAACCAGCCGGGAACGTCACACCAGACATTCCAGCAGGCACACCAGGGCGACAATCAATCCCAGCAGGGCAACAAAAGCAAACCTGGCAGTACCAGCCTCGGGGCCATTCCTTTCGCGGGAGGGCGAATGGATGAGGGCAAACGAGGAGAGGGGGACAACAACCCACCTCAAGTAACTCCGTCATGCAAAGCGTGCCCACCCACACGACCCCTCCGAGGGTGGAGCACAACAAGGCCAACAAGAGGGAGTTACACAGACCAAACTGCGACGACCATGTAACACCAGTAGGAGGCAGGCTAAGACACTTTGGAAGGAAGGAGTGGAAGAAGATAACTACAGACAAATGGATACTCAACATCATACCGTTCGGATACTGCATAGAACTGGAAAAGAAACCACCAAACAGAAAACCAAAAGGGAAGGCGCATTCAGGAAAAGAACTGGCGCTACTCCTAGAGGAATCACAAGAACTACTCCGAAAGGAGGCCATCAAACCAGTTCCATTCAGAGAAAGGAACAAGAGAGTGTACTCTAACTATTTCCTAGTTCCAAAGGTGGACGAAACACTAAGACCCATCCTGGATCTAAGGTTCCTAAACGAATACATAAAGACACAAAAGTTAAAAATGACATCCCTCCAAGAGGTCATTCCTCCGATAAGGGACGGAGACTTCATGTCCACCATAGACCTCAAAGATGCCTACCTGCACATTCCCATGAACAGGCAGCACAAACCTCTACTAAGATTTACCATCAACAAAGAACACTATCAGTTCACAGCCCTAGCCTTCGGACTAAAGTCCGTACCAAGGGTGTTCACCAAATGTCTCGCAGCCGCGGCAGCGTACCTGCGCAGAGAAAGTATTCATGTATACCCTTACCTCGACAACTGGCTAATAAAAGCAAGTTCTCTGCTGAAGGAGACACGCCACTACCAGAAGGGGCGAGCTCCGACCGTGAGGACAGCGAGCAAGATCATAGGGATGATGGTGTACTGCATACACCTGGTCCCCAATATACGGCTCCACATGAGACCATTGCAGGAATGGCTGCAACAACAATGGTCACAAGCTACAGGAAGTTGCGAAGACCTATTGGTTGTAACGTACGCAGTGCAGGAGGAGATTACGTGGTGGAACAAGGAGACCATAACAAGGGGGAAGCCCTTAACACCACCAAAACCAACGGTGACCATCACCACAGACACACATGAACAAACTCAAAGTGAGGGGTCTGTGGACTCCAGCAGATGCGGTCAGACACATCAACTACCTGGAACTGAAGACCCTTTTCCTCGCCCTGAAGGCATTCCAGAAACAACTGTACAACCAGAGAGTTTTGATACAAACAGACTACACAACATCGATGTTCTACAACAACAAACAGGGCGGAACACAATCAGTCGCACTGTCCAACCTAGCGCAGGAAATATGGAGATGGGCCATCCCACTCAAAGTAGACCTGCTAGCCATACACCTACCAGGGAAGGACAATGTGTGAGCAGACTGGCTCAGCAAACCGACTTCAGCAACCCACGAGTGGGAGCTCAATGCACAGGACAAACAAAGGCTATTCAGGAGGTGGGGAACTCAGACGATAGACCTATTTGCAACACACCAGAATGCAAAATGCCGATACTTCATATCCAGAGGAACGATCCCAGGGGAATGCCCTATGGATAAGCTGGTCGAAAACATTTGCCTAAGCTTTTCCCGCCGATACCACTGATACACGGGGTACTCAACAAGTGCAGAACCAGCAACATGACACTGATCTTGGTGGCATCTCAGTGGGCCAGGCAGACCTGGTACTCACAGGTAATGGAAATGGCACAGGGACCACCCCACAAGTTCGGGAAAAGGAAAGACTTACTCTCCATGCAAAACTGAGAAGTACTACACCCAGAGCCAGAGAGCCTCAACCTAGCTGCATGGCTCCTGAAGACATAGAATTGCACGCCTAAGCATACCTGAGAGCACCCTGCGGGTGCTACGAGAGGCAAGGAGACATGGCACACGAAGGTGCTATGTGGCAAAATGGAAGAGGTTCACACAATGGTGCAAGAAGAAGAAACTACACAAGAAGATGACAAGGGAATCGACAGTGCTAAGATATCTCGCGCACCTGGTGAAGGCAAAACTAAGTTCATTTTCGCTAAGAGTACACCTAGCAGCGATAGTAGCCTACACAAGAGGAGAGACCGGAAAGAGCTTCTTTACGTCACAAATAGTAAAGATATTCCTGGAAGGGGCAAAAAGGATCGCACCACCTAAGAGGATGCCGCCACCGGCATGGAACCTTAATTTAGTCCTAACAGAGCTCATGAAAGCGCCCTTTGAACCGATCCATAAGGCCTCCCTACAAATGTTGACAATGAAGACAGCCTTTCTGGTGGCAATCACCTCGCTGCGAGGGTAAGGGTACTACAAGCGCTAACACTGCAAGAACCCTACATTCAAATACACAATTATAGGGTGGTAATGAGAACGGACCCACACTTTATGCCAAAGGTGGTGTCGAGGTTTCACATAAGCCAGACAGTACAAATACCAAGCTTCTTTCAGAAACCATCCACAAGCGCAGAGAGGGCGCTGCACACTCTGGACGCTAGAAGAGCAGTAATGTGTTACATATAAAGAACTAAAGAGCACAGGAAAACAAAGCAGTTCTTTGTTTCCTTCGCAAGCAGTTTCCTGGGTAGACCAGTAACAAAGGGAACCATCACACGATGGATCGCACAAACTATACAATTCTGCCACAAACAGGCAGGCCATGAACTAGCAGAAGGGGCCCGAGCCCACTCTACCAGGAAGAAGGGAGCAATAATAGCCTTCCTGGCCAACACACCCATACAAGACATATGCCTGGCGGCAACATGGGCTTCAGTGCACACGTTCACTAAGCACTAGTGGATATACAAATAAACAAGGAAGCACAAGTAGGACAGAAGGTGCTTCAACATATATTCAACAACCAACGTTCCTCTTCCACCCAGCCGCCACAAACATAACAAACCGCTACAAAGTCTATGCACAGCATAGTGAATCAAGAATGATTCACGCTGCAAAACGAATAGGTTCTTACCCGTCGGTGTAGTTTTGCAGTTTGAAGATCTTTCTGGATTCACTAGTGAACCCACCCACCTCCGCCAGAAAGATGAGGCAGGAGAAGAAGGTGGTAAAACAAGGTCAATAGAGAACAGACACCTTAAAGGACAAAGTGAAAAAAATCACTTACTTGAAGAAGAAATAGAAAACATTGCCAAAGGATTCACAAACTGAGCACAACAAGAAAAAAAGAATCCAAAGATGGCGCCCAAAGGTGGGAGTTTCCGCAGGAAGCGTGCCGACGTCACAGGAAGTACACTATTCTTGCCGTCCCGGGATGCTTTTTTTAAAGTAAGAAGTAGGGGAACGGACTGGAGTACTTTTTAGAAGTAGGGGCACGCCGTGCCCTTCCTTCCCCGCCCACTTCTACCACTGGACTTAAAGGATTCTGGGCCCTGGTGATGTAGAACCATATGTGCATGACTCAGCAGCTTGAATTTGGCCCTTTGTCTCACTGGGAGCCAGTGGAGTGTCCTCATACACTCAGATGCTGAGCTGTACTTGCTCTTGTTGCAAACCGGATTCTGGACCAGCGGTAGTCTAGAGAAGAGATAGTCCACCATGCCTGCAAAAAGAGTATTCCCATAATCCAGCCTAATAATAAGTAGGGGTTGGACAAGGGTTCTTCTTCACTCTGTAGGGATCCATTGAAATTGTCTTTTTAACAACTTTAGGTTTGCAAATCTTTTCCCACAGAGTGCACATACGTGATCCTGCATGGTGAGTGCACTGTCCCCAAGAATACCCAGATTTTTTTTGCAACTTGTTTAGGGGCAGGGGCCTTGCCCAGTGAAGAGGGCCACCAAGTTGCATTCCAGACGAGATGTGCTCCCCCAAACAGCAGAATCTCAGACTTGTCTGGATTTAACTTCAGACAGTGGTTGGACCTTTTCTGAAAGTGCTGCCATTTCTGAAAGACAGCTAGTAAGTCTGATCCTAGTGTCTTCGTGTCCATCAAGAGCAGTCATCAGTTGGGTTTCGTCTGCGTGAGAGCAGATACTGAGACCTCATTTTTCACTGATTTTAGCTAGTGAGGACAAGTAAACATTAAAGAGGGTGGGGCTCAATGAGGCTCCCTGTGGCACACCATGCTTAATTGGTACTGGGGTGGAAGAAAAGGCACCTAACTGTATGGTTTGTGTTAGATTGTTCAAAAAGGAGTGGAGTCACTGAAGGGCTTTAGAGTGTTTGCCTTTATTCTACAGAGTTTAGAGCAGAAGGTTGTGTGAGACGGTATCGAAACCCACCGACAAGTCTAATAGGATCAGGGCGGCGGCTCTACCCTGGTCGACCACACACCTGATGTTGCCTAGCACTGCAAAAAGAGTTGTTTTGGTGCTATTATTAGCTCGGAAGCCAGTTTAAGAGATGTCCAGGAGTTCATTAGAGTCAAGGTAGTTAATTGCCTATTTACCAGTTGCCCCAGACTTGGTGCAAGGACCAGAAGGCGTTCTGGTGGGGACAACGTTAGCTGTGTTAACCAGAGCACAGGCTGCACATCAGTCTTCAAGTAAGGCTGGGATCATCTCTGATTTTCAGGGGCCAGTACAAGGTCATTTGTGTGAAAGGGCAGACTTTGGGAAGGCAGTAGCTATGGATTTGTGATTAGAAAACCCTGATAGATTGAACTCTCGGTTCTACTGGCCGGGGATGCGCAGAAACCGAGGTTCTGTAGAACGTGTTCCACTTTCCAGTGTGTTTTAAGACAGGAATGAATGATTATTTAACAATTTTAATATACAGTTCCCAGGAAAGGCCTAGTGAGTAACTCCTACTGATCCCCAGCTAGTCCATGTAAGAACGTTCTGTATTTTATAAGAATATGTTGCCCTATAGAGGCATGATCACTTTCTACTTGCTGCACTTTAGCCTTTTTGTCTTTTTAGGAAAGATTATATTGATTTTAATATTTCAATTATGTATTTTTGCTTGTATGATTTGTATGTACAAATCGAATAAAAGCTTTTGAATTGAATTGAGTACTAAAGCACCATTAGTGCCTTAACCAGTTGTAGGTCATCCATTTGTGCGGGTAGCAGTAGACATAGTTGGTCGATTTGACCCCCCCTCAAGGTCGGGCAACAAGTATATCTTTTGGTGGATCACTCCGCCAGGTACTCTGAAGCTGTACTTCTGAGAAGCATCACTTCTGAGAAGCATCACTTCTGAGAAGCATCACTTCTGAGAAGCATCACTTCTGAGAAGCATCACTTCTGAGAAGCATCACTGTAAAGCTAGGCGGCTGGGGCTCTCCTTAGGGACTTTTTCCAGGGTCAGATTCCCAAAGAAAATATGATTTGATAACCAGGCAGAAACCAGCAAGGCGGAGCACAACTCTAGTCTCAGGCAATGTAAAGGTACAACAATAGTAGTAGTTGGTGCTCCAAAGGGAAGATTGGTTACCAATTCAATCTTATAATTCCCCTCATCCGAAGGGATACAGTACGCAATGAAGGTCTACACTTAAAGTAATCTTAATAATTCTATGCAGTTTAGGAAAGTCCAAAATACTTGACCCAGGTTCTTAGTATTTATTCAGGTATCCAATTTTCAAGGCGTAGTCCGATAATGCTTCCAAGACACAGTTTGATTTAATTATAATTTAATCACAGCAAAAGGGCAGAAAAATAGCCAACAAGCGTTTCGTTGTGAGTTGTAACACACAATTGACTTCTTTGGGGCTGCAATCCCAAGAAACACACAATTACTCAACCATATTAAACAAAGAAAAAGGTTACTATAAGTTAATCCAATATTAATGAACACTCAAGCCCATATCCATCACCAGATTGTGACAAAAATGATACAAAAAAGAGCAAGATTAACATATCACCAAATTGTGAATAGAGCAGCGCAGAGCAGTCTCTCTTCAATTTAAATCACCTTTAAAAAGTTTCCCAATTTTGAAAGTTTCTATCACTAGTCAATCAACTGTCACCTGAAAAAATTATTTTGCCTGCTCAATATGATATGCTGTGCAAAATGCCAGTCTTCAAAATCTGAATCCTGTAAGTACACATAAAACCATAATTTGGTTCATCCCAATATAAATACATTTTTTGGATGAATCTGAAACTGCATAGAATTATTAAGATTACTTTAAGTGTGCTCATATTTCCAAAGACTAATCTCCAACCGGGGGACCAATTTAATCTCTTCTTACATAAGAGATGTGGGAGCAAACTTGTGTAACATACCACTAATCCATGGTGCACTACCAATGGTTTAGTGGTTAGGTTTAACAAAGCACTGAGGAGCATAATGGGAACTCTGTCAGATAATCTCAGGAGAAAGTGGAATCTTCTACTGCCTTGTCTCTTGTTTGGCTACAGAGAGATTCCGTAGAAGAGAAGAGGGTTTAGTCCATTTGAACGTCTGTTTGGACATCCAGTGTCTACTCCGCTTAGTAAGAGAAGGGTAGGAAGGAACCTTAGTCTCCACAGAAAGATGTTGTTGTGGACTATGTGATTGGCCTCAGGAAGTTGATGGAGCAGTACATCAGTCAGGCAAAGGAAAACCTTGAGGCCAGCCAAGCGTTGATGAAGGAATGGTACGACTAGAAAGCTATGCTGACAGGGTATCACGAAGGAACGAAGGTGATTGTGCTAAAGCCTATTTGTGCAAGGCCTTTGGAAGATAAATGGTGTGGGTATTACAAAGTAGTTCAGAAGATGTCTGAGGTAAATTACTTGGGGTGGGGGAAACAGGTACCACAGGGGAACCCATGAGGGTGTTCCATGTGAACAAGCTGAAGCCTTACCTCCGGAGTAAATGTCATGGCTATGGTTGAGGAAGACAGTGAGCCTCTTCCTAACCTGATGCATACTGTCATGAAGGATGGCATGGTGAAAGGGTACAATTAGCCCTGAGTTAATGCCTGGGCAGCAGAGAGAGTAGAGAAGTTGTGGTATGGCTTACCAACCACTTCACTGACTCACGGGTTGACTCCTGTCTGTGTGCACGACAGTTATGGGTTACAATCTTCCAGTGAAGGGCAGAATGTACAGAATGTCTGGCCAGAATCCGGGATGAACCATGTTCTCACAAGACTGGAAGAGTTGTGTGGCCTACTTGGATGTGTTCCGGTTTTCAGCAGTTCATGGGAGGAGCATGTGAGGCACTTTAGGCAGGGGCTGGCAAGAATATAGTAGGTGAAACTGACAAACAAGGTCTAGAGGGGTAGGTTGCTTTCCCTGCCCCCTTACCTTTTATCTATTTTGTATTTTACAATTTTATAAGTCTTTTTTAGTACAGGGGACCAAGTTCACTGCAACATTTTTGTTCATGTTGCAGCCAACCAATCATAGCGCTCAATCTGGCTTGGGGAAATAAATCCTCCCTCGGCCAATCAAACTACTCTATTTTTTTAAGTTGAGTTTGATGGACTCTCGCAAAAGTCCCTCAAGCCCAACTGTCCAGATACACAAATATTTTTTAATCTTAATTTCTCCTAAACTACAGTACGGAATTTGTACCAAAAGCATGCTTTCTGGACCAAGATGTAGCTTCCTGACACATTTTGTATAATTCTGCTCAGCCATTTTGGCTGTAGCCCTTTTCAAAAATCTCTGTGGAAATTGCATAGGGATCTTGCGTTTTGGGACCCTACATTTTTCTCTTTGCCCTGCGTGACAGATCACCTCGAAAGTTTTCTTGAAGGAGCCAAGCGTAAAACAGCCCTTTTTCAAAGGTTTTGTGAAGATTTGTCAAACTGCTCTAAATTGCCATCTACGCTATTGTTTGATTTTCTTATCAATAAAGGTTAGGACCAAGAGGGTTAGCGCATCAAAAGGAATATAGTAAACCCCTTTTGGAGGGCGGCGCAGGTTTTCACAGACATTGAGCTGTTGCTCATCCTATGAATGAATGTTGCTCTTAGGAGGCTGAGTATAAGTGAAACCTGGGTGACGCCCTCCACGTGAGAGTGAGTACGCCGATCCCCCTCCTTGAATCAGATAAGACTGAACCTCATGCCAAGTGCAAAGACAATATACAAAAATGTGCATTAGCAATGCTTCTGCCCCACTGTTCTGCTGGATTATTACTAAGGGAACCACCGCATATACACGCTGTTGTGCCGCCGCCCTGGGCCTGCGAGCGCATTCAGAGCCGTGACTCACGCGCCTCCTCTGGAGCAGCGCGCGCTCCCGCCCTCGTGCTGCTGCCATCTCGGTCTGAGCAGTGACTCACGCGTCTCCTCTAGAGCAGCGCGCGCTACCGCCCTCGCGCGGCCTGTGAGGGAAGCCTCCCTCCTTGTGACACTGCAGCTAATGATTGCTGTGCATCCGGCGCTTCCAGCGGGCGGAAGGAGGGCAGGAGACTAAATGAATAATTTACTCCTCTTGCATTTAACCAGTTGCATCTGGGTAGAGAGTGTGCATAAATAACCCCAGCCTCTGTAACTCGCAGGACTTGACTCATTGCGGTTTCCTCTGGCTTCCCCAGCTGGGGCTGAACATCCTTTCCGGGATGTTCACCAAAATGGCTGTCCTGTCGCAGCATCCTCAGAGATGTGCCACTCACTAATCCTGGCCTGCAAACCTTGACCCAAACATGCGGGTGGAATCAGCCTTCTAAATCTGTAATCGTAATTCCTTTAAGGTCTATAAGAAATGAACTCTTTTTTTTGGGAGGGTTTGAAAAGTGGATGACTCCATTGAAGTTTAAGGAAGTATTAGTATTTTGTTTGCCAAGTGGGTAAATAGAAGTAACAAGCAGAGCCGAGGACTCGAGGTAAGCGCACCGCCATGTTGGATTGCGGGTTGTTTTCGCTTTATTCAACCGTTGGTTGGTTCGTTGGTTGGTTGTGTGTGTGTCTGTGTGTGTGTGTCTCTGTGTGTGTGTCTGTGTGTGTGTCTCTGTGTGTGTGTGTCTCTGTGCGTGTGTGTGTGTCTCTGTGCGTGTGTGTGTCTCTGTGCGTGTGTGTGTCTCTGTGCATGTGTGTGTCTCTGTGCGTGTGTCTCTGTGCGTGTGTGTCTGTGCGTGTCTGTCTCTGTGAGTGTGTCTGTCTCTGTGTGTGTGTGTCTGTCTGTGTGTGTGTGTCTGTCTCTGTGTGTGTATGTCTGTCTGTGTGTGTGTCTGTCTGTGTGTGTGTGTCTGTCTCTGTGTGTGTCTGTCTGTGTGTGTGTGTGTCTCTGTGTGTGTGTGTCTGTCTCTGTGTGTGTGTGTCTGTCTCTGTGTGTGTGTGTCTGTCTCTGTGTGTCTGTCTCTGTGTGTGTGTGTCTGTCTCTGTGTGTGTCTGTGTGTGTCTGTGTGTGTCTGTGTGTGTCTGTGTGTGTCTGTGTGTGTCTCTGTGTGTGTCTCTGTGTGTGTCTGTCTCTGTGTGTGTGTCTCTGTGTGTGTGTCTCTGTGTGTGTCTCTGTGTGTGTGTCTCTGTGTGTGTCTCTGTGTGTGTGTCTCTGTGTGTGTCTCTGTGTGTGTGTCTCTGTGTGTGTGTCTCTGTGTGTGTGTCTCTGTGTGTGTGTCTCTGTGTGTGTGTCTCTGTGTGTGTGTCTCTGTGTGTGTGTCTCTGTGTGTGTGTCTCTGTGTGTGTGTGTCTCTGTGTGTGTGTGTCTCTGTGTGTGTGTGTCTCTGTGTGTGTGTGTCTCTGTGTGTGTGTGTCTCTGTGTGTGTGTGTCTCTGTGTGTGTGTGTCTGTGCGTGTGTCTCTGTGTGTGTGTGTGTGTGTGTGTGTGTGTGTGTGTGTCTCTCTCTGTGCAGGGGGGCTGGCTGTGTGTGTGTGTGTGTGTGCGCGCCGTTAGTGCATGCGAGCCAAGCCAAAGCAGGGGCTGTGTGCGCGTTTACATGTAGGCGCGTCTGAGAAGCTCGTCCACAGACCCAAATCAGCGCGTGCCCCGGTCTGTACCACTTGGGAGGCAACACAACAACAATAAGTCTCGCTGGCGACAGCGCTTCGCGCTGCAACGCCAGGCGAGACCTAATAAGGTGAGAAATAACAAAAAGGGGCAGGGTAGAAACACCCTGACCCCTTAGGCCTGCTCATGGGGTTCCACAGGGACCCTCAAGGGCAAAAAAAAGCATTAAAAAAAACTCTGCGATATTCGCGCACCCAGCGCAAATTTCGGCCCAAAACAAAAACCAAAGTTTGGGCTGCTGCGCTTCGTTGAATTTAAGCCCCCGGGTGGGCTAGGTCCCAGGGGCACTCTGCAATAGTGGTAGTTTTGCTAGTCTTTTTCTAGTTTTTATAGTTCTGTTTGCATCAGTGCTCTCCGCCCCAACGTCGGGCGGCTAAGCACTGCACGACCTAGATGTGGACGGCACCTGGTTTGGTGAGGAGCGGCGTAGGTTTTGGGGCGTATCTGGGAGCTCACTATTTTGGTTTTCTTTGTCGCCAACACTCAGAGTGCATCCACCGGCCCGCGATCTCCATGTTCTGATCCACGTCCAGTGGGAAACCTCATGCATGTAAGGAGGGTGTCGCTTACTTGTTGGTGCACGGAATGTGGAGGAAGTGCTACTGAGTCGACGAATGTCTGAATGCAGCAGTTCCCGCAGATAATGTCGACCACGTGATTCACCGGTCCTGTTGCCCAAGTCAAAGGAGGTGAAGTGCAATACCCAGTGCAGGCCGACAGGGTAGTATGAGGGGATAGAAATGGTGCAATGAGGTTAGTGTAGACATGAAATATTGAAGTGGTTGGGATGTGGCTTACACTGGGAGGCGGCCCGCGGCTGTGTGGCAACGCACCCTCTGTCTCTAAGAGGCGGCGTTAGTCTGCAGTTCACACTTGGTACAATGTTAAGGCGGGCCAACGCCACAGCCAGCTCCTGCATTGGTCCGCAACGGTAGGGGATCGCACTCTCGGTTGCTCAGGGGCAGCAATAGTCAGCAGTGCACACTTTGCGCAATGGTAAGGCGGGCCGTGCCGCTGCCAGCTTCCGCATTGTTATTCAAAGTGGGGACGGCAGATGGAGATGGTCACATTCCCAGACCCGAGATGGTCACTTTTCCAGACCCGTAATCGCGAGTCCTGCCAATGCGTTTCTTTCCAAAGAACGTATTCAAGGCACCATTAGTCCAGTTTCTTTGTTCGAATTTTCCATATAATCCGTACTTGGGGTACCAGGGGGTGATTACAATAACTTCCCTCTGTCACAATGATTTACGAATTAAGTATACAAGTGGTTGCGGGATCACATAGTTCCGCGGTATCAGAGTCTCAAAAGTTTTGCTGCACATTATACTGTCTGCTTCCTGTAATTGCTGTACATCCAGTCGTCCTCACGTGTCCCTAACTCTTCATGCTTTGGTTTTGCTTATGTGTCTGAAAGAGCACATGGAGTTAGCATTTGCATTCGTTATGCTTTTGATTTATTGGAAAGTTGAGCGTTTGGAATAGCAGAGGTATTATGTACATGCATGTGTTATGCTGTTAATTTTATTCGAAGGATACTAGTGTAATAGCATGTTAACGCAGTCCGAGTCTGTAAATTGTGTTAACCTGCGGGCTGCGCCCAGTTAATCTAACTGTATAGTCAGTCAGGAGGACAGCCCTGTAATTACTCTCTGCTGTTAATTTGGTCTGCAGAACCCCTATGGGCCTGGGTAATCCAGCTGGGTCTCTCGTAAGAACCCCTTTTTGCGGACTGGGTAAGCAATCTGTGTCACTTGTAATAATACTGTGGTCCTTTAGTAGGCAGAAACATTCTTAGTGGCTGTTTGTGAAATGCGAGAGGTATAAGGCAGTAATCCTTCAAGGACGGCTGCACTGTGAGGGGCGAAATAAAGAAATATTTCTTTCCAGCCTGACATGGCCTCACTCTGGAATCCAGTCGTGTCCACTTGTGCTTCCTTTTCAGAACAAGGCTGCAGTGTGCCTGCTCACTGTCAGACATCCCCTTCAACAAATCCCAAAACATCTCCTTGCCTCTTATGCCCTACCTTTTGCTCTTACATCTAAGACGAATAACCTGCGTTTCCAAGTCTCTGGTGATATTTTATATTGCATTTCAGTGGGATGAACAGTGAAGTAGCGCACACTGTCGTTGAACCTTTGAAGCCTTCTTGAAAACACGCCTTCAAATTACTAATGTTTTTTATGCTTACAATGCGCATCTCACCGATTTGAACAGGCTTGTCACTTGTAATAACACTGGTCCTTCATACACGCTCATACACAGGATCGGCACTCCACCTACACACTACTTATTCACTCCTCCAATTACCCAGGTGGTACCCATGCACTCCAGAAATCCCTCTGTCACAACTCATGCACTCTTCCAATCACCCATCCAGAATCATGTATTTATCCAGTCACTCCGCCAAAACACAAGAAGTTATAAAATCACCATGCACTGTCCTTGCAGCACTCTAATCATCCAGTCACTACCCTTGTACTCGTGCAATGACCCAGGCACCAACATGGCAAATTCAGAGGAGGTCATGCTCATTACAGGGATACCCCAACGCACAGTGTTCCCTAGTGTATGTAGGTGTTTTCACTGTATTCTAGGTGCCTTTTAGCATAGCACTGGCTCTGGTCCTGGTTAGTCAGTCAGTTACCACCAGTACCCATCACTAAAAAGTCAGGGGCACAGGAGGACTTTCTGCTCTGTTCGTTCTGTCTGCATATCTCATGCTTCTTCTTGCACTTTTCTTCGTTTTTCTGGACTTCTGTTGCCTCTTTCTCAGGGGAGAGGAGGGGAATTCGTATCGCCCGAGACATCTAGATTCCTTGCAAGGGCAAGAAGTTTTAATGTCTGTTTTGTCCTAAGGACAAGGAGACCAAGCACCACTTTAAATTGAGACACCTGACGGAAACAAAGTGCCTTATATAAGAGCCAGTCACATTACACAAGGACGCATTCATATTTAATTGCTGTAGGCACGAGGAGATTAAAAGATTTGTCCGAACTCGCAGGATGTTGAACAGACACTGAAAACCGAACCTGGTTCCTCAGCTCCAAGATCGGCCGCTCTGGATGTTGGGCCACATTGTCGCCAGTGAATATGAGCCTGCTTAAATTCGAATTGGCAGGTTCCATACAGAAATTGCACATCACTGTCATCTAACACATTTTTTGTCTTTCTCCACGAAGCTTTCTTGTGGTTTCGGGGCTCCTCGTCTGGCACTTTAATTCCTTAGAGCAATAGGGAAACATGATGCATTGGCGGGTAAGGGCCTGGGGGACCCTGCTCTCACCTGGGCTCTTTGTTCACCCTTCTGATGTGCTGCCCTTGGGCCTCTCAGATGCAGGCCCCAGGTCGCGCCCCACTCACTCGCATTTGAGGCCTGCAGTGAAATAATTCACAGGCCACTCCCC
Organism: Lissotriton vulgaris; assembly: GCF_964263255.1. Classification (NCBI taxonomy): domain Eukaryota; kingdom Metazoa; phylum Chordata; class Amphibia; order Caudata; family Salamandridae; genus Lissotriton; species Lissotriton vulgaris. The sequence continues at coordinate 781,628,931 of NC_141687.1, read as the reverse complement.
TCGCACATTGCTTTCCCTCTGCACTTATCTGGTGCCTGTGCTCCCCACGGGCCTCACCTGCAGCCCCTACTCAGAGCCCCTGGCCCTCTCCTGTTTCAACTAGGGTCTACATTAAAGCTCCTTACTTTCCCTACGGGCTCTCATGAAGCCTCCTGTCCCGCTGGCCGGTACTTCCCTTTTCATGAGCCTCTCCGGTCTTAACCAGTGCCTTTTCTGGTCTTGCCTCTTGCCAGTTCCTTCTACCTAGAAAACTAGGTGTTCTCGACTTGTCCCTTCGTCATCCGGGAATGAAAGGCCGAAAAAAGAAATTAAAAGGTGCAAAATATAGTTTGCCTTTGCAGGCAGGTTTGCAAGTAATATATTTACCACAAACTAAAAGCCCTGAGCCTTAAATTCAATTAAAAAATGTTACCAAAATCTTGTACCAAAAATTGTCAGACTTTACATGCTTTTCTGTGCAGCAAGCATGACTTTAGGGAAGCACTGTGGCGCTAGACTAAGGGTGATCTCTTATGTAGCCAGGACAAAAGTGATCTATTTACAATGTCTGCTACGGGATAGGTGACCTCAGGCCTTCACAGGGACTAGAGCTCTAGTCTCACTAAGGACATGCATGCCCCCAGGCTTCCCATTAACAAATATTTTATCTAATTTATAGCAAGCAAGTTTTTAAAATCTTTTTGACCTCGCTGCCCCTGCAAACACTATCAAAGTTCTGGTCAAACTACTTGGTCCTATGCTGTTTAGAAATGTATAGTCGTTTTAGGTACCACTTAGTTAACCATAATCCATGCACAACCAATCCTGGAAGATGTGGACAGAAGAACCATGAAAATGTAACACTTGCCCTGGATCATAAAATGTGGTTAAGTGGTTGTGATTAAAAGTTGGAGGCTCCGCACCCTTGTATGGCAACCGATAATTAAGCCACATTTCAATAAGAGCCTGGTGCATTGTTTGCCTACATAAGGCAGACATGTACTTCAAATGTACTGGTGGTGGGGGTAAATCATTAAAGCAGCATGTATAGCAGGACCGTGTGTTTATGCATTGAGCCACGTGGAGAAGTGTGGCTCAATGATTAGTGCGGCAGACCCTGATGCAGAGGTCTAGCCCGGGACCAGGGTTCAATACCCCGCCTCGGCGGGTCTTGGGCTCAAAATTCCACGGACCTGATAATTCTCGCCTCGGTGCCTATTCCAATCATGGAGTCCCACTCTGCAACTCTGGGCAATAGCTTGCTTAATCTCCACAACGGCCCTGACAACGCTAAGGATGCCTGGCCTTCACTTTAGCGGTGCCCAGGAGTGGACGCCTCACAGGGAAAGCCAGGATGGGTTCCACAACGGTATTCGTACAAGCGCCTTGAGACCCTTGCGGGTGAGTAGTGCGCTATACAAGTATCAATTTACAATTTACAATGCACTGCACAGAAAAACGCTTCTTAAAAATAGATAGGACAGTAAACTGGGTTGAGAAGGTAATGTGTGTCCAAAGAAATCTGCCTCTAGAGCCCCAGATTCACTTTCTCAGCTACATCTTGCAATGGAGCTGAACATGAAATGCCACCACAGATCTAAGGTTTTTACTCCCAGGCAGCAAGGAAGGACTTGTTTTTTCTACTGGAAGGTAATCGCATGCAAAACAAGTGAATACACTAGATGGAAAAGTTGCAGTTTGAAGCTGCTTAAAGCAGAAACAGCTAACTTTGCAAAACTCTCAGGAGTGGCAGTAGGAGCAATTGAATTTGTTCTTATGCTGTGCGTCAGCCAGCATAAATGACAAAAGTTCCAACCATAGAACCTCCTCTACTTGCTACGTAACACCCCAAACACCTCGCGCGATGTCTGCAACCCTTTCTTTCTCCTGTTTGCAGTTTCAAAACGGTCATTTTTCTAATTCCCTGGCCAACTCATCTCCTTTCTCTTGTTGTGTCTGTCTCTGCCAGTGATCCAGTTTCCCATTAGGACCCAGTCTAACGTGCATGCTGTATTTCTTACCCCATCAACGTCCCCTTTCTTTTCATGCTTTTTTATCTAAATCTTTATGCATCTCTAGCCAAATTTTGCTCCCTTCCTTTGCTCTCAAACTACCAGGGTGAAACCACCATCCCGCCATTTCCCTGCCCCACTGCCCTCCTTTCTCTTTCTGCCCTCTACCATCCTTCTAGTTAGTTGTGTTTCTCATCTCCCTTTTCTGTTAAACCCCAAACCATCTCTCTTCTTTAAAAATCAGCATAACCCTAGCTTTGTTGTATTCCCTCCCCTGAAACCAAAAGTGCTTCCTTCTTTAACACCTCTCCCATCTTTAGCTGTAAACTAATGAGCCATCAGTGGCTCCCAATGCAACTGTCTTCCGCTGCCACTTCTCCTGCCCACCTGTTACATCATTGCCACCCTGTGCAACTCCTCCCTCACGACATCACTGCTTCCCTCTGTAGCTCACCCTGCACACACCCAATATATCACTGGCTCTCCATGTAAAATCTTGGTCATCACGGACTCCAATTGTAACACCTTTTCCATCTCAAGAGCCCAAGTCATGTTGATATGAATGTTTGTAAGAGTTGTCACCTCTGTCATACAAGTGCTTCCTTTTAAACTTCTTGTGTACAGAGCACGGGTGCAACACTTGTTTCGGGTCAACATCCTCTGTGTATGCCCCCAGGCCCTTTCAAAATCCCCCGCCCCCACACAATTTGCTAGAGTACTCTCAAGCCTCCATGTGAAAAGATGGGGAACATTTTGATAACAAAAAAGTTAATTCTTCTGGCTTTTGTCATCGGGCCCCTGAGTTCTTTTTGCTAGATTTGCCCTGCCAGTCACCTTATTCACATTTCTTCCTGGGTGTCTGCTTATACCACAGTGTAATTTAATTAAAAATTCAAGTCTTTGGGGTCTCCGATCTTGAAAGTGGACCGGTCTAGATTAACAATACGGCTGAGGCCCGAAAACACTGAATACATGATCTTTACTAGTAGATCAAGCCAGAATCCACTTTATCGATGGACAAATGTAATTTGCATTTCTCTGAAGTGGGAAGTTCAAGACATGGAAGCAAAAAATAAGCAACCTTCCACTCTCTGCCCCCACAGAGAGTGATCTACATATTGTGGGCCCAAAGGATCAATATTTTTGTGAAATATCTTTAGAAAACAATGTTTGTCAACACTACCTAAGTCTGCCGCAGAAGCAGGCCACCATCCAAAGTGAACATTATGGTTTCAATCACTGCGGTCAATCACTGTCACAGTATACAGGTACCATCTTACTTTCACAGGCACACATTTCTGCAGCGCGTACCTCAGGGTGCTGAAAGTAACAATATACATAAGAGAAGCAATGGCACTTCCTTGGCATCAATATCATCCACTACATAAGTTATTTTAGATAGGCAATACAGAACATGAATTTTCCTTCTGCCAGTTTTATTTAACTAGCAGATGCAGGGCAGTTAGCCCCTGGCCTCTACTTAAGACCTCTTTGATTTCCAGTGTGCGATCTCTTTCAAGACTGCCTAATACTCTAATAATACGGTCTTGGGCTTGTTTAATATATTAAGGACCAGCCAACCAGTATCAAAATCAACTCTCATACACACCTCAGTAATACTTCTAGAACTATCTGTGTTCCCTTTGGAAATGTTGAGATTTCTACAGCACAGGCCTAAATGAACCTCCACCCCAAATTGGCTGCAGGAGTTGTCATAATGTCAGTCTCCAATTTGTACAAGTGAAAAGCTCACATAGTTTGATAATGATTCTTTGATCTATGTGGGCTGAAATCTTAAGAACCATCACCTAAAAAAGGAAGTTGTCTTTTGCCCTTATCATGAGAGCTAGGAAAGTCATGGTTCACTGTGCAGGGCACTCTTATATAGACATTGTTACAGATCATATTCATATCCACCTCTGACTCCTGCCTGGGTCTCAGATACCGGTTTGGTTCTAGCTGATTTTTTACCGTCTTATATATTCATTGTAAATATCTTGTACCAAAACGTACATCATGTAAATATGTAATATTGATTTACCAGTATAGCGTACACCGGGTAAATTGTAATTCCTGATTCCTGTATTCTTCCTCTTTGTTGACATTGTTCTCCCAAGAGGCAGCTTCAATACTTTAAGCACTAGGATGTCTAAAATGCACTCTCGAAGACCAAACTTGCGCTTTTGGCGGTCAGTTTAATTGATTTAGGGAATAGGTAAGACAAGTAGATTTCTTTGCAGGACAAGTAGTTTTCTGCACAATTTTGTCCACACCCCTGCCTTCTGCTTATGACTTGCTTCTTTCTGCGCTTTTCTTCCTCTTTCTTCACATTCCCTACCTTTGTCGGCATAGTAAGAAATTAGCATTTAAAAAACCTTAGAAATTCACTGAAAAAGGTTTCAGGGGCGTTAGTTAGTTGGACATTTCACTCGTACAAAACCAGTGAAATTCCCCTGTTATAGTTAGTTGAACTAACTAGAACTCGCGCCCCCACAATGCACTGCTGATGTCACATATTACATCACTCATGACCTGGTTAGTGACACCACTGATGACATCTCAAATGACATCACTGATGATGACATCCAAGTGATAATATCATGCATCTTCTCACACCCTAATATAACTTTTGATACACCCACTCTAAATTACAGACTTCCATTCTCAAAACCATTGACACTTCAACACCTATAACTACATACCCACTCACTGATTCTTAGGTCTACACACACATCCACTCACTCACCCGTACAGTCCTTTATACTTGCGGTCACTCAGTACAGGACTATCATATGCACTCATTCACCTATATAGACACTCGCACACCGCCACTCATCCATAGTTACTCACACACCTGGTCAGTCATGCAAATAATTAATCACACTGCCATTTACTCACCTATACAGTTATACACACAAGCTCACTTACTCATACACATACTAGCACATTCTTAGGCTCTTATACAATCACTGATACAAGCACACACTCATCCATACAGCCACTCTCACAATCACTCTCTCACTTATAGCCATTTAAATACTCTAACACACATATATATACTGCCTTTCACATATCTAGTTACTCACACATGTACCACTGTGATATACGTTCACTTACTAACACACCCATACACACTCACCCACCCATGCAGTCCATTACAGATGCACTCTAGAAACCATGCACCCAGTGAATCACCCACTCACACATCTATGCACAGTCACACATCTACGCACAGTCACCCATACAGATACTCAGACAACCAATCAATAAATCATATAGACACTCGTGTAGCTATTCACAAACCCATGCAGCCGCTTACACACCAACAGACGGATACAGACACGTAGATACGTTTAATCATTCACTTATAGACTCAGTCACGTACCTTCAATCATCCATTCAGACACTTATACACCCACTCTTTCTTCAATATGCCTTTCCCTATATATATTAAACATATTTAAACTTTACAGAAACAGTCACTGGATGATGTCATCAGTGATGTCATTTGAGATGTCATCCGTGATGACACTGACCATGTCACGAGTGATGTAATATGTGACATCATCAGCAGTGCATTGCGGGGGCAGTAGTTATAGTAACTATAACTGACATTTCACTCATACAAAACCAGTGAAATTCCCCCAACTAACTATAACGCCCCTGAAACCTATGGTTTTTTTCAGTGAATATATAGATCACCAGTAGGTAGGTATAGTTAGGACCTAGTTTCCAAAAGTAAAGCGTTTTTTTTTTGCTACTAAAAACACCTTTGAATACATTTTCACAATTTTCAAAACTAGTGCACAACTCACTACACCTTCTGTCTGGAAAGTTTCAAAATGATACGTCATGTAGGGGCTGAGAAAAAGCGGGGTTCACAAACCTTCATGCAATTCCCATTTAAATTTTAGACACAACTACAACCCGACCTGCTGAACTGAATTACACCAAATCTGATAGAGAAGTCTAGCAGCAGATTTCTTAACTTAGAATATTCCCCAGGCATCAGACTAGTCCAGAAAATTTTGCACAGCAGTACCTCTGCGCCCTGGGAGTACGGCTCTGTACGACTCCACCTTGGAAGTGACGTCAGCTGAGCCATATATGCCCCGCCACACCATCCTCAGTGTTCTTCTTTTCCGTGTCACTACGCAGATCCTGGAAACCAGCAGTTCCTGGCCTAGTTTTGGGCCTTCTCGACACCGTTGGTGTTGTACCGGAACAGTGTGCAATGCCCTCCGGGTTCAAAGCCTGAGGCCTGTGTGTGTCAGATGTCTGGCACTGATCCGCACCTTATATGCATGTGGTGCCTTGGTGTGCACCGCGATTCCAAGCAATGCAGCGACTGTCAAAAGATGAAGCCGAAGTTCCTTCGGGTACGCCGAATGAAGCTGTTGGCCGCAAGGCTGTCTGGCCTAGCCTCTTCTCGCCTCCGATCTCCCTCTACAGAGGGGCCTCGTTCCTGAGGCTGCTCCCGTGACTGGCGCCCTAAAAAAGGTGAAGCGGAGCCATAAGCGTCCATTGAGGTCCACCTCCCGTGGATGTGCCGCTGGCGCCTGTTCCTCTTGTATGGGGTCCGCTACGAGTGCCCGGAGGCCACTTCCTCCATACCCTCCTTTTCCAGGAGTTGGAGCGATGCGTGCCCAAATGGAGGCCTACTCCAGGGCTCTTCAGGCCTACTTTGGGTCTCCCTCTCTCCCTGGCGTAGCACAAGAAGAGTACAAAGTTCCCCGGGAAGAGTGGAAAAAGAGGTGTGCGTGTACTAGAAAAAAGGGAGAAGGGGAAATCCCCTTGTTGGAACTAAAACCCTCACACACCCAGATAACTAGGTGTCATGCTTCATCATATGGGTTCTGCTCCTCGTCAGACTGGCGATGCAATCTCTGACGGGCTCCCGAGACCGGGGCTCTTTATCGGAGATCTTTTGTTCCGGCCATATGGTGCATGCATGTGAGAGGGTGGGGAATTGTAGTCGTGGCGTGAAAGGTGAGTTAAAAAAGGTGTGTCTGTCCACAATGTAATTTATTCGCGTGGTTGACTCCCTGTATTAAAAGGGTGGGAGGGGAGATAAATGCCCTGAAACTATCCAAGCATATTATCTACTGCCCTCTGGTCAGGTCGACATGTTTCTTGCCTTGGTGGCAATTCTTCAGGACCTCTGTGAACAGTACTACACAAGAAAAGGAAAAATTATTATACAGTGTGGTATACAACCTTCTTTAGTAGATTTTACAGGTGCGCAGGCCGATTGGTCCTGGTGAAGTTTTGCGACCTGAGAGAATAAAAACACATCACAGGGCAACATGGTGAGTGCATTATTCCGTCGTGAAAGGTACGCAGGAGATTGCTTAAGTACACACACATGAGTGGAGGATTCTAATCGGTGAAAGAAGTTACAGGCATAGTAATAAGGTAATCGTGTCCAACAACTACCATACTTATGCAGAGTCATACTCATTTGAGTTAGAGGAAAGCAATATATTACTGCAAAATGAAGGAACCAGGCTCTTTGCTTACCCCAGAGATTTCCCTAAGGTGCCCCGCAGACTGCTCCCGTGGGACCGGCTGTCAAGGTATGGTACCTATTAGGGAGGAAATGCCAGGGGCAATGTATATTACAAGAGTGGATGTCTAGTGGGGGTCAACTCTTGAAAAAACGGTACTGGTAAAGCCCAACAGGGACAACAAGTGAAGGCTGCTAGTCAGACTCGGACCCGTAGTGGGGGTTGCCTCGAGAGGTCAAATGCCCTGCTGTGCAGAGAGTACCATCAGCGGTTGTCCGCCGCCCAAGGGACGCGGGAGATCAAGGAACCGCACGCCTCTCGCGCCACGCCCCCGCTGAAAGACCAGCGGACGAACGCGGTTCGGCAGCGCGCGGCGTCCCAACCCCCTCCCCCCACCCTGCGAACACCCGGGCAGCCAATCAATCCCAAAAATACTACTGTACCACGGAAGCAATAGTCTTCCTAAACAACCGAACTCAAGGTTTCAATCGAGGGAGAGCTCAGCAACTTACCCGGTGTCTAGGTACCTGCTTGAAGGCGATGTTTAAACGGGGGAGCTTGTGACCGGCTTACCTCCGGCGGCGCGCGGGCCTGGCATTTGGAACCTACCCCCACGTACAGCTTCCAGACAGGGCGCAGAGCAGCTGGTGGCGAGACAGGGGGAGGACCCCCGTATATAAAGCCATTCCTGTTCCGCCGAGTCGGCACTGCAGCGGAAGCCGCGTCCCCGTCTCCAGCCGCGCATGCCCAGTGGCAGCAATGTTAAGGTGGAAACTAGACCGCGTAGGATAGTGAGACCTAGGCGGTAAAGGGGGCGGCCATCTTAGCACGGGGAGCCCAATGTGGTAGGCAGTGTATCGATCAGGACCCTCGATCAAGAGCCACAAGTAAAGTGCAGTATGCGAAATTCGGGGTATTCCCAATCTGAATTGACCCCAAAGGAGTGGCGGGCAGTTCATAGGGGACAAAGGGCTCGAAATAATTAAGGTTAATGAGGCACATGAAAGGTCCAGGACAGGTAATGGGCCGTAAGTGTAGGGTGACAGGCTCCACAAGATCAGTAAAGGACAGGCACAGAGGACGCATGTCTGCCAGGCCTTGCTCGTAATAGGGCTAGGGGGTAGTCATGACTAATGTGGACTGTAGGTGTAATGAACGGTTCTAGCCCAGGTGTTAACAGGTGGACCGAACCCAAAGAAACATATTTAAGGGATGTCCGATGCTTTGAGGCAATTGAACCTCCAGTATAATCATTATAGGTAAACAGGATGAGAAATACCCCAGGAAAGGTGTTCTGAAAAGTTATGTGAGAAGGCTACCGTCCCAGGGATGTCCAAGGGACTGAATCGTTTAACCCCATAGTGTCCAGTTTCAGACGGTGAACCCATCTCTGTTCAATCCTGAACAGGGCCTGTTTGGTAATGGCCGGATCGGACTCAAGCACCAGCCATGAAAGACTATCAGCAGGGTGGCTGTGTTGTGAGTAATGTTCATAAAGTCTAGTGTGTGTTTTAGAGCATCTGATGTTACTTTTGTGCTCCATGATCCTCAATTTGATTTGCCTCATTGTCATCCCTATGTAGTTTTACCACAGGGACAGGTGATCATATAAATACATCTGGTACTATTGCAGTTTGTGTGCTTGCGGAGCTGCCACACAAATGTATCAGAGAGTCTGACCTCCTTACACTGTAGTGTCTGTGGACACACCACGCAACCACCACACGGAAAATGACCGACCACAGGGGGGAGTCCCCAAAGAGTGCTTTGGTTGTCAGTGTTATATTTCTTAGGGCGTGTGTGGATAAGGGCGTCCTTCAAGTTGGCAGTTCTTTTAAAAGCAAAACGAGGGCGGGGGATGTCTAGGCCACCCGAATTTACTATAGACCAGTGTTTATTTATGGTTTTCTTTAGAAATGCTGAGTTCTGCGTGAAACAGGTCACACAAGTTATGTGTTCGTCTAGTGCTTTGGGGTGGGATTCCAGGAGACTCTCCCTTGGATTGTTCAGAGCTCGTTTGCTGGAATTTTTGATAAGTCTGGTGGGATATCCTCTATCCTGAAGTCAGATTTAGCTGTACAATTCCTCCTGACCCTGAGGAATTGTCCAAAGGGGAGGTTGTCCCTCAAGGCCCGTGGATGGTGGCTTTGATACAGTAAGAGGCTGTTCCTGTCCGTACTCTTGCGATAGAGAGTGGTACTGAGTCCAGTGGGGTATAAATTGATACATAGGTCTAAAAATGGAATAGTTGTTTCTGAGATGGTACCAGTGAATTTCAAAAAAGGATTCTGAAGGTTGATCCAAGAACAAAAGGCTTCACATGTTGGACGATCACCCTTCCATAGTATGAGGATATCATCAATGTACCTGCGCCATAGTGTTATGTTGTCACAGTAGGGGTTGAGTACAGATCTGATTGTGTTTTCTTCAAAAGTGGCCATATAAATACAGGCCAAGCTGGGGGCAAAAGTTGAACCCATGGAAGTCCCACGGATCTGATGATAGAGTTGTGTCCCATATTGAAAGAAGTTTTCAGTCAGCGCTAAGGAAGCGCAGGCCATTCTGAATGCAACAGGAGTGGGAGAGGACCATTCCTCGAGTAGGAGAGTGGACTCAACGGCTTCCAGTGTGGCCTGTTGTGGGATGTTTGTGTATAGCGCTTCAACATCAAGGGTGAGGAGAAGATCCACACCTTCCCTCCAATCGATGAATTCTATGAGGCGGAGGACATCCCTAGTATCTTGCAGAAAGGATGGAATCTTTCTAACAACGGTTTGGAGGAAAGAATCACAAAATTTGGATAGTGGCTCTAATAATGAGCCAATGCCAGATACAATGGGCCTCCCAGGGACTTGTGACACCCCCTTGTGGATCTTTGGGAGGGTGTTAAAGTATGGAATAACTGGGTCTGCAGTTATCAGGAATGCAGCTTAATTTTTAGAGATCCATTTGTTTGTTTCACCCTCCAGAACAAGGCTCGTAATGGTGGTACTGAGCCTCTTGGTTGGGTCTACGGTGAGTGGTCTGTAGTGAGTGACATTGGAAAGTTGGCGTTTGCATTCGGTGTCAGTCACTGCTGTTTTGAATGACGATGGCAACCACCTTATCCGCCTGTTTGATAACTATGCTGGTGTCATTGCCCAGTGATAGGACAGCTTGTTTCTCAGCTGTACTCAAATTTTTGTAGGTGGTGGTAGTGGGTTTGTTTTCCAGGCTCCTAAGGACCGCCCTTTCGAAGGCTAGTATCTCAGGTGGGACCATAGAATCAGTGGGGGTAAAGGTAGAAGGTTTGCGCAACCCCGTGTCAGTTTTATCATTCTCAGGTCTATCAACAAAGAAGGACCGCAGGCGTATTTTCCTGAATAGTTGTTTGACTTCGCACATTTTGGTGAAGCTGTCGGGGGCCGGAGTTGGCACAAAACCTAGACCCGTCTCAAGGATCTCTGTCTCTACTTGGTTGATTGTCCCGTTAGAGAGATTCACAATTAAACTCTCCTTCCCCTGGTCGTGCTCCTGGTTTCCACTGATGTCTGTGCGGTTGGTTGATTTTGCCATTGTACAGCTTTTTGACCTCCTCGCTTGCGCCCTCTTCCTCTGCCTCAACGACTGCCTAAAAAAGGTGGGTTCATTGGGTAGAATTGTGGTGGACCCTGGGGGTAGAAGGGATACTGCCAAGGAGGTAACACCTGTGGGGGCCCATGGAACATTGGGCCGTTGTTATGCCCTTGGTTCCAATTGGGGCAGCACTGATTAAGATTGTTATTAGGTGGGTAGCTGCCACTCGAATCACTCCCGGAGGATCCCCTCCGGCTCCCGTTGTCTGAGCTCTCATCAGTGGAGTAGCTATTCTTGTGACTAGTGTATCCCTCTTTAAGGTAAGGGTATACTTTCTCTTTGTCAAATTTGGTACATCCTTCTGTAATTTAGTCATTTTCTGTTTTAAGAGAAATTCTTGATTATCCGTGATCTCCTGGTTGATCTCCTCCAGCTTGGCCGTGAAGGGAGTCTTCTTCATGGTACCTTGGATTGCTGTCTCGATTGCTGCAATCTTGATAAGTAGTGCGTGCCTGTGGGCCTCACAGAGGCGGAGGGTACTCAGGCCGGGCCCTCAGGCCGGGCCCTCGTCGGCGGATCCTTCCCCGACCAGGGTTGTGTTCACCGACTCCGGAGCCGAGGCAACGACATTTGGCCATGGCCCAGACCATCCTGGTCGCTCTAGCACACTCTGCCAGTCAATGCATAGCCCTGTGCGGCTTCCTGCATGGACGGTGGAAGCGGCGGCGTCTGCGACGCAGTGTTCAACACCAGTCTCTCACTGCCAGTCAACTCATAGCCCTATGAGGCTTCCTGCGCGGACGGCGGAGGCGGCGTCGGTGACGCCAAGCTCCGAGCTCGGCTCCACGTCGGACACAAAGCCGGGCTCACTGTCCAAACCCACACCCAGCTCTAAGCCTGTGCCCACGTCTGGGGCAACACATCATCCGACACCTGTCGACGTCGAGGTAGCGTCCCTCGTGGAGGCCATAGACTTCCAGTCGACTCAGACACGGTGCCCACCGACGTCTCTATCGACGCATCCATCGACACCGGCATCCATGCCTGGGGGTGATCTCCCTCTGGAATCCTCGTTTCTGTCTTCTCTGCGGTGTCGGGCGACACCGGTATCCGCTACAGCCTTTTCGGAGGCTGTTGCTTCCCCTGGTCCGGTGCCACTGGTGCAGGACCCTAGTGTGGCATGTCCTTCGGGTCGTTCCTCAGCCTCGCTCTTTATAGAAACTTGGGAGAATTAGTCTCAAACTGTCTTACACAGACGGCCTCTTGTCCACTCCTAGGGTGACTACTGAGCTAGGGGCCGCATATGTGCGGACTATCAACCGGGCAGCTGCTATCCTCCGCTTTCAGCCTCCTGTGGTAGCCCTCATTCTGATTCCTTAATGGATCTGCTTCATCTCCAGCCCATTACTGTGGAGCCCTTGTTACCCCTTGGGGGTGCTTTATTAGAAGTCTTGCGTGGCGCATGGGCACGGCCCTCTTCCCCCGGTTGATCGGGCCATTGCTGGTAAGCACCGTCTTGCCCCGGGGGATCCACTTTGCCTGTCCCTCCACCCTACTGCTCGGGGCCTGGTAATTCAGGCAGCTTTTGGGTTACAGGACTCCTCCACTTTGCCCTTGTTTCCTCCCACCAGGAAATCCAGGTGGCTAGATGCATGTGGAAGACAGCTTTTTGCTTCTTCTAGCGCGGCCATCCGCCCTTTAAACACTACATGAGTGTTTGCACGTGCATCATCCGCACTCTGGGACTCTGTGGCTAACCTTCCTTTCTTTCCTGCGAAATTGCGCTCGGAGCTCTCCATCTTTTCCTTCTTGGCAAGGAGATGGCACATTTTTTAATCCGCTCCTCCCTGGATACCACAGACTCTGTTGGCCGTGCTCTTGCACGGTCGGTGGCTCTGGGCCCACCATGCCTGGATGCATTACAGTCGATTCCTTGATAATATTCGGGAGAGCCTCCAAGTCAATGGGTCCCATGCGGACTCTGCGATTTCCAGGCTTCCGTCAGGGCTACCGTAGTTCTGCTGTGTCACTGATTGACTTTCTTCTTAGTTGATGGTCTTTCTTTACGTCCTGGTTTTTATCAGACTGGTTGGTGTCTCTGTATTGTCTGTACAGCCGTATTGGCTGGTTGATTTTGTTTTCAGTCCTCTGACTGTCTGTTTTGACAAGAGGACGCCCCTTTCTTGCCAGGGGTTTACCCTTGCCCCATGTGGGATATTGGCTGGTGGCAGATATCTGCATTCGCCTTTGTTCGCACAAGTAGAGCTTTCATTATGGGGATCCCTCTGGGATTCATATACCCCTTTACTGCGTCCTGTAGGGTCGCATCGCTCTGTTGTCTGTGATGCTTCCACTCCTGGTCTAGGTCTATGCTGTGTAGAATCTACCTCGCATGGTCATGCTTTTTGTCACATAGTCCGTTCTTTGACACCAGCCCCTTCTGGGTTGTACTCGCCGATAAGGAGTTCCTGTGGACCTCTCTGTTATACAATTGTTATGACCCTTTGGCCTATTCCCCAGCAGTTTTATCCACATACCAGCTGCTTCTATGCAGGGATTTCTGCGTTCCTCTGGCATTCTTAATGTGGCGGATTCGTGGAGCCGGTTCTCCTTTAACTCCGCTCTGCTTGGCGTCTAGGACTCGTGAATTGGATCCGAGTACTCCTTTGTTAGGCTCGGCTTTTCTTCTAAATTGTCCTGCGAGGGGACTACTCTCTCTTCCGGACTGGAGGCAGACGCTGCTTATAGCCTAGACTAGTTCCACCTTCTGTATAATGCGGGTACTTTTGAGCGTACCCTAGTCCCTGGGTTTGGCTGGGTTTCGGCATCCTCTTGAGGCTGTTTCTGCTCCATAATCTTCCTAATGGCTTGTACGGGCTTTCCTGCCTTGGTCTTGGCCCTGTCCTCTTACATCACCAACTCTTCTCTGGCGTTTGTGGCCCGTTGTCTTCCTGCTATTTTGCGCATCTCATCTGTTCCTGCTGTCTTGCTTCCTGGTGCTCTTCTGTTTTGGTACTACAGGCAACCTCTGGCCGCGTATAAGCGTCCTTCTGGTTGTGTATGGGCATTGTTTCAATGTTCTCACACATGTCTAGTTGTCGAGGGTCTCAGCAATACTTTTTCATCTGGGGTGCGTGCGAAGTGGTGCGCGTTCTCTATACCATACCACTTACCAGTCTTTTGGGCCCATAGGTTCAGTTCAAATTTGTGCGATGTGCTGAACCCCCCTTTTCACGCCAGTCTCTTTACTGGGTGTGTTTTTGTTCCATATCGGCACTTGCTGGGCAGGCGTCAGTATCCTGCTGTCTTCATATCTTTCAGAAGCAGGTTCAACAGTGTTTAACGCTGTTCGAGTTATTTAGTTGGAGCTAGCTCTGACTTCTTGTCGACACCTTGGATCCTCCGGATCCTTCCTGCCTCTTTGCTTGTCTATTTTCGAAGTTCGGCATTTTTACGCTCCGGCACCAGCGTTCTCGCTTGGTGTTTTCATCTCTCTCATTGCTTTCTACATATAGGGGATTTCGTGTTATTCTGGATGGGCTGTGGTGCCCTAGCCTCCCCTAATTCCCACTCTCTTCAGAGCATAGGGCTCTGGTGGTTGGCTGCGCTGTCATTTTTGTCCCCACTGTTTCGTCTTTTGGTTGGCGACATTCTTTTGGTCATGTTATTCACGGCTAGGTTCTCTCTGGACCTTAGTGGGGTTCAGTCGCAGTCCCGCCTCCTCTTGGGATATGGCTTTGGTATCTATTTTAAGTTAAGTAATCTGTAGCTAGACGTCTCTATCAGATGAACAAGTTACTTACCTTCGGTAACGATGCATCTGGTAGAGACATAGTCTAGCCGCATGTTCCTTAACGCCCGCCCGTCCTCCCCGTCCTGCGACAACCTTTTCAGGTTGGGCTTCTTAGCTTCGCTTCCCTTTGGGTGTCTTTGTTCCTCTGCGGGGTGATGTCTTCTCTTCACTCCGACTCACGAGGCTGCATTCTGTTTCGTGGCTCTGCTCTACCCATCCTTGTGATTGGACGGTAAGCCCATATGCCCTTTACAACCCTTACTCTGGGTTGCCCGTTGTGAGTCTAAATCGTTCTACCCCCGTCCTTCTCTTTCTTCAACTGCTTGAGGCACTCTAGCGGTTGCAGTCTCTGACAATGCTGCATTCAGTAGGTCGCTTATTCGGATCCGAAGTCTCCTTTCCTTTTGGGTGACGCCTTATGGTAGTTTGTCCTTACTCCTGAGTTCTGGACTGGTTTCCTTTCACTGTCACAGATTGTGGTTGCAGCCTTTCTGCTGGCTGCTCTGATGGTTCACCGAAGAGCTATGGCTCAATGGTAAGTCTTGTGCCTCTGGTGGCACAGGTTCACACAGGCCAAGAATTCGAATCCTGCCTATGCTCTGCATCTTCTTCTGCCTCTGGGCAAGGTTTTGAACTTAAACAATTGCTGGGGTCTCTTCCAGAGTGGTGCGCTGTTCTTTTCCCTCCCTCATTTTACGATATACGGTGCCAGGCACTGTCTTTCTATGGTAATGTTTTACACCATACCTTGTATTTTTTTGTTTTCTGTACACTGTTCCCATATTTTCAGTTTTTGTTGGTGGCTTCGCGTTGTGACGCGGAAAAGTCTTTTGACAAACGGATGCCGGCTCGCAGGGGTGGGCATATATTGGCTCCGCTGACATCACGTCTATGGACGACGTCCGGGCGGAGTCGTACGGCGCTGCCGCGCAAAATTTTCCGGACCACTCTGATGCCTGGGGAATATTCCAAGTTAAGGAATCTGGGGCTAGACTGTCTCTACCAGATACATCTTTATCAAAGGTAAGTAACTTGTTCGTTAGGCAGAAAGCTAGCTCTTAGTACAGAATGAGCACTTTTTAGGTCTCGCCTAGCGACACAGCGGATGCGCTCCTCACTTGCGAGATTTATTGTTGTGGATTTTGCTTTATAAGCGGGGTGGAAGCTCCACCCATGCTTCTGATTGGCGCGGGTCCAAAATGCGTGCTTATCAGTGGAAAGGAGGCATGTTTTGTTCCTCTCGGTCTCCTGCTTTCCGTGCCTGTCCGGACAGGAGATGTGCACGCGCACAGCTTCTCTTTTGCTCGCGGCGTTTCAGGCATTGCATCAGTTCAGTTCAGCCTATTTGGGACATTAAGACTCAGTGCGGCACCCGCTTCAGGGACGCAGCGCTCGGTGTATTAATTTTTTTGCTCCCGCCAGTTTCAGTGCAAGTCCCAGTGGGGATGGAGGTGAACGAAGTGCTGCAGTTAATTGGCCACACAGGCCTGGTCCATGCTGCCGACAAGGAGATATGCATGAGTTCAGGATCCCCTTTACTGACATGTCTCAAGAATTCAGCCAGGCCAGATCCTGTATGTCCAACACTACGGAATTGCTCCCCCCCCCCCCACCCCCCCAGCCTCAGATATTCCCCAGGAGGCCACTGCAGCAGCTCATGCAGACAGCTCCTACCTTTCGCTGTGGCCACTCCCGCTGAGGTCCGCCTCACGGGACTCAGCCGCAGCCCCCTCCAGGGATCATACACATGTCGCTCGGACATCCTTGACGCAGGATTCCTCCTAGGAGGCTGCGGGGGGGGGTCGCAGCTGCTCACCCAGTCGTCCCAGCCGCCCTCCTCATAGGCCACAACCAGGCTGTCACCCCAAGCCAGAGCCGAGCACAAGGCAGTCAGCGGTGTGCCGTAGAGCCACAAGTGATCCCGGACAGTCACCTTGCCCAAAGATTCAAGGGCCACGGCCAATCTTCAGCACCATGCACCCGCTGGCCCCCAGTCAGTGAGGCAGCCGAAACGCCACTCCCCACCCCCGGGGCAAGGCAAGGCGACCAGGGCGCGAGGCTCCAGTACTCCGCAGCTGATCTCTACAGTGCTTCACTGATCAGTACAGGAGGTTCCAAACCACTCGGGAGCAGGATCATGTATATCTCCCTGTAGTGGCAGGCATACACCGGTATGTTGATGCATTGTGAACGTGAAAGTGAAAAATAGGTGTAGAAATGTGCAATCCACCGGGGTCTGATCCTAGAGGGACACACGCAGGTACCAAGCGGGTGCCTGGCGACGCTGGCGGCGTGCCATTCCCGCCACCACCCCCCTCCCGAGACCCATGGTGTGGAGATTTCTCACACCAAACGTGCCATCTGGTTTCTCTAAATCGAAGGGCAGCACCCACATTTCTTTCATTGCACATTTTTACACCTATTTTTCACTTTCACGTCCTCAGGTCAGGGTGGGTGTTAGCGCGCCCATACCGCCGATGTATAGTTGTTGGGTCCTAATGAATGCCGGGTAAATCATACCACTATGGCAGAAGCATGTCGACCCCACCCAATGGGAAATAGCTGAACAATTTATTTAGCTCCTTTTCCCACACTCTGTTTTTAGTGTGTCTGATTGACCATTTAATAGTTATTTTGGACACAATCTTGACATTTTAGAACAACTTTTATCTCACCTTCACCTATCATTAAAAAATCCTGCTCCGCAGTAACTCTGGCGTCGCAGCACAGTGGGGAGGCATTTGGCCTCTCCTGGTGGGGCCCGATGATGAAGCATGTCACCAACGAGATTGGTGAGTGAGAGCTTTCTTTAAGAATCTAGTAAGATTCCCCATGCTCGGTAGTCGTCTTATAAAAAAATTACTATTTTCTTGTTTATACTACATAGTTTTAATAGGGCCAAGAAATCGCCGCGCCCGTCAAACCGGCAGAGTGATCTTAGAAAATAACATTTCTTTGCCGCCAGAACGCCCATTGTACACCGCTTTACCCTCTGTTACATTTGGGGACCAGGATCAGCTGAACCTGCAACAGCTCAGAGTTGCTCAATGCCATGCAGAAGCACATCAGGATCCACCCACAAACTGGCAGGATCTTGATTCAACCATCTCCAGAGCCTCAGAACCCAGTGGCTCTTAAAACGATGTTTATTTTTGAGAAAGCCCTCGATTTGACATGTGAACCACCAGCTAAAGTCAAGAGGCAACATGACCAAGGCATCAGTCCCCTGCCTCTTCAATATCTACCATCACTGCCTAACATTTTCCCCCTCCCCTCCCTTGCCTTCCTCTCCAACTCCTTCTCACCCCTGCTGCCTTTGTTAGGGTCACCACAGGGCTCCCCACATTCTAGACTTGTAGGAGATAGTCCAGGCTCACATCAAGAGCCACTGGATAACCAATGAAATGATCTAAATAGATTTCCAACCCCACCCTCCAGCCGGGGTCACTGTTCCCAACCTGTCATCCCCGCCAGATGACATCACCTTGTATCACAAGGTTTTTAGGTCTCGCCTGTCGATGCGCATGCGCATCGAGCAAGCGAGACTATAGGGGCTCATCGACTCTTTATCTAACTTGCAAGGAATCGTGGCGATTCCTTGCAGTGCCCGTGACTTTTAAGGTCAATGCGCATGCGCATTAAGCTTATGCGCATGCGCATTGACCTTAAAAGTCACGGGCGCGTGCACGTCCGCGTTTGTTTACCCGCTCCGCCCCCTCCCGCCGTGTCGCATTTCTCCTCCCCGCACCTCTCCCCTCTCCGCCCCCTCCCCGCTCCGCCCCCTCCCCTTCCCTCCGTGTCGCATTTCTCCTCCCCCCTCCCCTCTCTTCCGTCCGTCCGTCTTGTTATTCAACCCCCAGTATAACCCCCTGTTAGAACATTTGACGACAGATTAGGGACAGATTCAGAACGGCATGGCACAGTGGTAAACAGAATACCCAGTAACACGTATTCATGCTCGGGCGGCACTTCCTCCATGTTCACCACCCAAACACATCCTGATGGGGCCCTTAACCAGAAGGCATCAACAATCTTTCCTTTCTGCTTCCAACGCCAATTGCACCTACAACGAATCCGGATCTTGCATAAGGTCCCCCCGCCCCTCCCCCTCTGCTCTCAATACCTCAATCCAGAGCGCCATTTAAGTCCGCCATAATAAGCCGTGCTGCGCTTACTGGGTCAAGGGAAAAAGCACAAAGATGCCTTGTTTGTTTCGCTCCGAGGGACAGGGAGCCGCCACAGAGACCAGAACCAGCGTCAGAGAAGGAAAGCCTTCCAGATCTTCAACCATGGTAGTCGATTCACCGATGCTGTACACACGTCCCTAACAACGTCATTTCAGGCGGACCCCATCATACATGACAGCACCAAAACAAAAGAGAAGGCAGCATTCGTTGTCCCGCTAAGCACCACCTTTTGTCCGTCCAGGCAGCCGCTCAATGCAAACACCTCCCAGTGCCATGTAAAGCCACCCCCAACAACACAAAGGAAAACCCGGATATACAAGCAGAATCCACTGTGAGACACTGGCCTGCCCGCCCATGTGACACATCAGCAGCCCAACATCAAACAAACGCCAGAACACGTCAGACAGCCCACAGATGATTAAACACAACTGATTTATCTGCACGTCATGCAAGGCCATCGCAACATAACGCCCTTCGGCCCACACACACATCTATCTAACCCCAGTGCTTAATTCGATTATAAAAATTGAAAGTGTAACTCCAAAAGTTTTTCTTAAGAGATCGCTGCTTAATACCAAGGCTGCTTACTCTGGATTCTACCTCACGCCTCTTCCTTCCACTCCTGTGACGATCTCAATCGTGCAGGGTTTGCCATTTTTGCTTTCTTTGTTTTCTGCATTTCTGACTCCTGCTCTGGGTCAAAGTCTGATGACAGAACCTCAACCCCTCACCCTCAATCCCTCACCCACACTCACCCTCACCCACCCTCACCCACCCTCACCCACCCTCACTCACCCTCACTCACCCTCACTCACCCTCACCCTCACTCACCCTCACTCACCCTCACCCTCAACCCCTCACTCACCCTCACTCACCCTCACTCACCCTCAACCTCTCACCCTCACCCACCCTCAACCCCTCACCCACCCTCAACCCCTCACCCTCACTCACCCTCAACCCCTCACTCACCCTCACTCACCCTCAACCCCTCACTCACCCTCACTCTCAACCCCTCACTCACCCTCACTCACCCTCAACCCCTCACTCACCCTCACTCACCCTCACTCACCCTCAACCCCTCACTCACCCTCACTCACCCTCACTCACCCTCACTCACCCTCACTCACCCTCACTCACCCTCACTCACCCTCACTCACCCTCACTCACCCTCACTCACCCTCACTCACCCTCACTCACCCTCACTCACCCTCACTCACCCTCACTCACCCTCACCCTCAACCCCTCACTCACCCTCAACCCCTCACCCTCACCCACCCTCAACCCCTCACCCGCCCTCAACCCCTCACCCTCACTCACCCTCAACCCCTCACTCACCCTCACTCACCCTCAACCCCTCACTCACCCTCACTCACCCTCAACCCCTCACCCTCACTCACCCTCAACCCCTCACTCACCCTCACTCACCCTCAACCCCTCACTCACCCTCACTCACCCTCAACCCCTCACCCACCCTCAACCCCTCACCCTCACTCACCCTAACCCCTCACTCACCCTCACTCACCCTCAACCCCTCACTCACCCTCACTCACCCTCAACCCCTCACTCACCCTCACTCACCCTCAACCCCTCACTCACCCTCACTCACCCTCACTCACCCTCACTCACACTCAGTCACCCTCAACCCCTCACCCTCACCCACCCTCAACCCCTCACCCACCCTCAACCCCTCACCCACCCTCAACCCCTCACCCTCACTCACCCTCAACCCCTCACTCACCCTCACTCACCCTCAACCCCTCACTCACCCTCACTCACCCTCAACCCCTCACTCACCCTCACTCACCCTCAACCCCTCACTCCCTCACTCACCCTCACTCACCCTCACTCACCCTCAACCCCTCACTCACCCTCACTCACCCTCACTCACCCTCACTCACCCTCACTCACCCTCACTCACCCTCACTCACCCTCACTCACCCTCACCCTCAACCCCTCACTCACCCTCACTCACCCTCACTCACCCTCAACCCCTCACCCTCACCCACCCTCAACCCCTCACCCACCCTCAACCCCTCACCCTCACTCACCCTCAACCCCTCACTCACCCTCACTCACCCTCAACCCCTCACTCACCCTCACTCACCCTCAACTCCTCACCCACCCTCAACCCCTCACCCACCCTCAACCCCTCACCCTCACTCACCCTCAACCCCTCACTCACCCTCAACCCCTCACTCACCCTCACTCACCCTCAACCCCTCACTCACCCTCACTCACCCTCAACCCCTCACTCACCCTCACCCTCACTCACCCTCACCCTCAACCCCTCACTCACCCTCACTCACCCTCACCCTCACTCACCCTCACCCTCACTCACCCTCAACCCCTCACCCACCCTCAACCCCTCACCCACCCTCAACCCCTCACCCTCACTCACCCTCAACCCCTCACCCTCACTCACCCTCAACCCCTCACCCTCCCTCACCCTCAACCCCTCACTCACCCTCAACCCCTCACTCACCCTCACTCACCCTCACCCTCAACCCCTCACCCACCCTCACTCACCCTCACCCTCAACCCCTCACCCACCCTCACTCGCCCTCAACCTCATGCTAAAGATTTACAAAAAAACCCATAAACAATTCTAAAAGCACTAACTCTAATGCTGCGAGACCTATTGCATTTCTAATGCTTGTTCTGACTGCAGCCACTTACCACAAGATGGAAATGCACAAAAGACTGGAGAATGAAGAGGGATGCTGTCCTCTATCCTGGGCTCCATGCAATTTGTCCCAGTGTAACAGGAGATGTTAAAGACTGCTCCTAGAGTCTTCGAGAAGCTGGTTAAAGCCAGGCTTACCACCCCAATGGTGGTCAAAAAATACAAAGCTTCACCTCAGACCCTGCATGCATTAGGGGAAACTTCCACCAGATTCACTGGTACTACATACAGTCTAGAAGCGCGCTCATACTGAAGGCACTGGAGATACACCACCTCCTTAGAAAGATCAGAAAGATAGATGCAACTGATAAGCACGTCTGCGCTTATTCAGCATCACTCTGGCGCATTGCCAACTCGGTCAGCTTGCAAAAGAAAGGAACTGGTGCACTGGGACAAAATGGAGGAGCTCATCCAGCATCTCCTAGAGCAGTACTGGAAAAGAGGCCAAGACATTGTACAAAAGGCAAAATAATTAGAGCACGACTATTGGGGGGCTCCCTCAATGCTGTAGACACTGCAGTGCGAGGCATAAATTAAAGAGTCCTGCTCTGCCGTCAAGACTAGCTGTGTATTTGTGCTTTAAGTTTGAAGTACAGCAGCATCTACTTAACTTACAGTTTGAGGGGTGAGTACTTCTTCAGTCAAACAACCTTGTGGTGGACTGCCTGTTGTACTTAACTGCAAGACACAGAATTGGGTCAGACTGGCCAAGAGCCACCACCGACATCCAGTACCTGTGCGCATCCAAGATGTCAGGTGCGTCCCTTGCTGCTGAATAGACATGTGCTACAGGTACCTACCGGCTGCTGAAAGAAAACAACCTCTTCCTTTTGACTGTACAAAGACTACTTTCTACAAGGGGCAGGGCTTGCATACACATCTCCTGCAGTTCATATTGCAACAGATAACTCTGTGGTTGTGTGGAGGGCACATCATAAGACCCTCTCCTCAAGAATACATTGGGCTCCTGCAGTTCATATTGCAACAGATCTCTCCGTGGTAGTGTGGAGGGCACATCATAGGACCCTCTCCAAAAGCATACATTAGGCTCCCCAGTAGGAAACGCTCAGAACTTGGAGCAGGTCGCACTAGTTCTGAAAGCCTTCCTACCGGGGATTAAGAAATCTGGTCCGAAAAAGCATAAACCTATTATTTTACATTTGGAAACAGGATAGGGAAGCAGGTTGCAATAAATCACAGGAGTTTTGGCACTAGATGATATAACACAACTCCTTGACAGTGAGCCACTTGGTAGGACCACACAACAGCTGGACAGATGCCTAAAGCATGCAGGCACATTGTGTGGTATCCGAGAACACAGTTGAATGGCACTTTTGATTCCTTGGTTTGAAATATTCATTCAAGTCTTTCTTCTCAGTCCCTGGACCCTCTGAGTCCACGCAAAACTAACAAGAAATCATGCAAGATCATCCTTGTTGCTTCTGCATTGGCTGGACAGCTGGTTTATGGATATTTTTGATATATCAGACCATCCCAATCTAGTTCAAATCTAATGCCCATCTCCAAACCATAAAGTAGAGGTGAGTGCTAGATAACCAGGCCTCTGTTCACTTAAAAGCTTGGTTACAAGTGACATTTTTGGATATACAGAAAGTCTGTGAGAAGGCTTTGAATGATAAAGTACACCCACTGATTTTCTTTTTGCAACCTTGAACTGTAGCTGAGATGTCTCTGCACTCTTTAGATCTGGACCGTTGCTTCAACTTGTATATCATGAGAGCCTCAGTCTAGCTTTGTTTGCTTCAGCAATTCCAATAAAGGGCAACACAGGCTGTATTACTCTGTCAAGCCAAGGTTGACAGGCTGGTGCGAAATGAGGCACTCACTTATCCTCATGGATGGTTGTGACACCATCTATTTTTACAGGCCTACCGCTTAGATATTTGTAAACCATCTACATAGTCCTCATGTTTTTTTTTTTCAGAAAAGAAAAGTTACTTTCCTGTATTTATAGATCTCCAGCTTTGTCATCTTATATAGATATATTGCAACAGCCCCTCCCCCGTTCTACAAGGCTAAAACATACAACCACTTGTTACAAGAGGTATACTATCTAATAAGGTGGATAAGCTTGGCTTATAAATCAATCTGGATTTATAAAGCACGGCTGATCACCCGTTTTGGTATCCAGGCGCGTGTATGCCCCAGAGATTTCTTTGAACATTCAGGTCTTGAGGGCCATTTGGATTTCTGGAAGTGAGGCGATGATCTGGAGGTGATTGGGGAGGCTGTTACTAGTCTTTGCTTCGATGTGGGAGAAGGAGCATCCTCCACTTCTGCTTCAGTAGACGCAGGAGTATGGAAAAGTGAAAGGGAGGCAGAGCATAGTCTTATTGATGGTTAGTGGAAGTAAAGGCAGTGGTTCCTTGGTTGTGTAGAGCCTTGTGTATGTGGCTCATCAGCTTGAATTGGCATCTCTTAAGTACGGGAAGCCAGTGCAGTTTCCTGAGGTGGGCTGTGATGTGGGGTTGTCAGGGAAGAATGAGTCTGGTTGCAGTGTTCTGTTTGGTCTGCAGTCTCTGTAGAAGGTGTGCGGCGATTCTTATGTAGGGAGCATTGCCGTAGTCCTGTCGGCTGGCGAGTGAGGGCTTGTGTCACGGTGCATCTCGAGAGTAGCAGTAGCCACCTGGAGATCTTGCAGAACATGCACAGAGTGAGGAAGCAGGCGGTGGTGATGGCGTTGACCTGTGATTTCATGGTGAGCTTGTTGTCAAGATGATTCAGAGGTTCTGCTATGGTTGGATGAAGTGGGTTCGGGTGCTAGGTCTGATGGCCACCTGAAGTCGTTCCATGTGGTGCCAAAGACCAGCACTTCCGTCTTGTCTGTGTTCAGCTGTAGGCCGTTGTTTTTCATCCAGTCGGTGACGCTTAGCATGCATCTGTGGAAGTTGGAAGTTTGTTCTGGTGGGGTTGTTGATGGGGGAGAGAATGAGTTGGGTGTCTGCATAGTAAATTATGTTGAGACCTTGGGATCTGGTAATGTTGGCCAGTATGTTCATAAATGCGTTCAAGAGTGTGGGGCTGAGAGATGAGCCCAGGGGGACACTGCAGGTGATCTCCTTGGGTTCAGGGATGAAAGGTGGCACGTGGATCTTCTGTGTTATTCTGGTGAGGAAGTAGGCGATCCATTGGGGCATGTCCCATTGGAAGCCCATGTGGTGGAGTCTTTCGATCAGTGTGTGGAAGGATACTATGTCAAAGGCTGCCAATAGGTCGAGGGGAATCAAAGCTGCTGTTTCTCCTCTGTTGAGGAGGGTTTGGTTGCCGTCAGTGGCTGCATTCATGGAGGTTTTGGTACTGTGATTACTGTGTAAGTTAGATTGGGAAGCGTTGAAGAGCTGGTGCTGCTCCAGGTGTGTCATGAGTTGATTGTCAAAGATCTTTTCCAGTACCTTCCCTGGGAATGGAGCAGGGAGATTGGCTGTTAGTTTTTGAGTTTGTTGGGGTCGGCAAAGTTTTTTTTTGAGTTGTGGTCTGACTTAGGCTTGTTTTCAGGCGTTGGGAAATGTTAAAGGTGGTGATAGAGGCTTATGAAATATTAAATGAATGTATTTTAACTCTGCTGTTTGAAAATTTACTTTTGAGGATTTCCATATTGACAATAGGAATAATTCAAACTTATGAATATACCACTGGTACCAAAGCTGGAGATCGGTAATTCGAGAAAACTAACATTTTTCCTCTTATAAGTAACTTACTTGAGGAACAAAATTAAATCTGCTTCACCAGCGAAGCTGAATATGCTCACTGTGGTGTGACATCATGCTGGAATGCCCCATAAATGGTCAGGGTTTACAATTTACTGTTGACTAACTGCATATTTGATAGTAAAGTGTGCATTTTTATTCTCTGTTCAACGATATGATTTTCAATTTAGAGTCCTGTGGTAAGCACACATTTGGAGTTGAATACCAGTCGAATCTGGAACTTTTAAATACCCTAGAATAAAACTGAAGAAACTGAAAGGAGCCAGTGGTTAATGGCTGAAGGACGTAATGAAGGAACGGCTAACACTGTTGCTCCCATCTAACCCAACTTTGAGCAGAGATCCCCAATTAAAATTATTGAACCATGCTACTGGCACACAGGAAACGTAAGACTGAATAATAGAAACCTTTAGCAACATGCATATGACCTGGTGTATGCACTATTAATGACTTAAAACTATTAACGTAAGGATCTCTCTATCACCACCTGTAAATTATTTTTTTTAAATATATAAATTAAGTTGGAAAGAAGAAAAGTAAAGAAAATCTGCTCACGGAGGAAGACCCCCTCAATGATAGGACGTGGAAAAGAAGTATTAGGAGATTTGGAGAAATTGTGATGAGCACTAAAAATGTAATAAAATATACAAATAAAGCATTGTAAGCCTTGGGGTAAAAAAGATGTCTGTATTTAAAACTGAGATTTATATTATTTGCTAACACCAGTTGTACAGTAACTCACATCATTTTGTTTTCTTTAGGAGACTGTGGCCTTGGAATAAGTATCATTGGAATGGGTGTTGGTGCAGACCAAGGATTGGAGAAGCTGGGGATATTTGTGAAAACTATAACTGATGGCGGAGCAGCTCAAAGAGATGGACGGTAATGTCAGTCAAATGCCTTCCCTTGTTTGTGTTCACCACAATATAGTGGTTCAAAAACATCCAGTCACTTTGATCTTTGAAGCAAAATGTATCTGCTCGAACAAGTTGGCAACATAATAGTGTGTGAAAGGTGTTTTTATAAGCTTCTTCAGAAGTCCCATATTTTTGAATTTTACATAGTCCGATTTGGTTGTTTGGTGTTATTTTCTTTAATTGCCGTATTTCCTGAAGGAAGGGCAGGAGGTTCTCAGGAGCCTGAGATAAAAGTGGCTACTTTTGATTGCTTTTTTTGACCTGCGGTTTTTTGCTTTAGATAGGCAAAGCAAATTTGTGAGGGTTTAGCTTTATGGTATACATTGCGCACAGCTTAATGACTGAAGGTTTTATGAAATTGGAATCAGTTCGGTCTTAATGCAGCCCATCCAGCGCGATTTGGTGTGAACATTAGTTAAAGATTTGTAATCCTTCCTAATATTTCATGCAATTAAATGGAAAGAAATTTCACTCCGTGGTGTAGGGATGAAACCGAATTGCAGTTTTTAGCAGGTTGCAGTGCCATAATTGTATTCCCCTGATTAGACTTGCTGGAAAACTTTCACAACGTGTCTTAGAGATGGCATAAATGTGACTTTATTCACGTCAAGCAGTAGTTTCAAGAAAGGCCTGAAAGATTGTTAGCAAGTGTTAACAATGCATTTGTAAGTTTGCTTGCTTCAGTGTCCAGCTTCTCTCTTGGCTTTGCAAATGATATTATTGTCTGAGGCCCAGTTATTTATGAGTTTGCCAGCACACTTGTTTTGTCATTTATAAACCATCCACTCATTTAGATTTCCCAGCTCCTAAAGTGTAGTGAGTTTGATTTGTCGTAGTTTATGGTAAAGTGGTTCATGGCACAGTACATTTCAAAACATGTCAATGTATGTTAAAGACCAACACTTGTTTGATCGAAAATGACGATGTCGTCTGCATATATTAATAACTGGGTTATACTACCCCTGATTATATTGGGGGAGAGGGCCAGGCTCTTTAATTATGCTAGTTAGTTGTGATGTTGGTAACAAAGGGTAAAAGCATTGGTGAGAAAATGCAGCCTTGTTTCAGGCCCCTGGTATTCAAGAGGTACTTTTTGACCAGGGATTTGCCATCACCCAATTTCACCATTACCGAAGTGTTCATGTATAAGGCCTGAATGGCCTTTAACAAATTGTGATCTAATCCCAGCCCATTTAATTTGCTCCAAATTAAATTCCATTAACAAAGAACAAGGGGACCCTTATGGTCAAAAAGGGACCGAGGGGAATAGTGAGTTATTAGAAACAATGGTCCCTTGAAAGAGCGAATACAAAAGTATAGCCACAAAGCTGAAATCAGAATTGAGTCTAGATACGTTCAATGCAAAAAATAGTACACTTTATTAACAAGAGTAAAAGCACAATTAATGCGAAAAACATGAAGTGAGCTAAAAGTGACGGAGTAACTGGAAATCGGTGAACAGTGACTTAGTGATAAAAGTAAACAGTCAACTTAGTCACAATAACACAAAAAACACCTTATGCTCCGCTTAATATTATACTGTAGTCAGGAGTCAAGATTTGGGTGTCGACGTTTCGATCCCGAACAAAGATTATGGGATCATCATCAGGACGGAGCGAATGGGGAATGCCTGAGAAGTTGCCAGTGTCAGCCGGCTGGAAAGAATGGTCCCGGTGTTGCGGTTCCGGCAGTAAATATAGGGGCGAGATCACTGAGGCACCTTACCGGTGGCTGAGCCTATACCGGTGGGCCGTCAAAGGGGACCTGCAAGGTGATGAGAAGGCACAATGGTCTGGTCAGTTGCCAGTGGTTCCAACGACATGGGAGTACATAGAACTAGAGGCACTCAAGGTGATGAACGATGTTCAAAGGGATGATCTGGCACAATGGACAGGAGCCAAACAAACCACTCTTGAGGGAAGCTTTTACTCTTGTTAATAAATTGTACTATTTTTTGCATTGAACGTATCTAGACCCAATTCTGATTTCAGCGTTGTGGCTATACTTATGTATTCGCTCTTTCAAGGGACCATTGTTTCTAATAACCCAAGTATATTCCAGTCAAATGCATCGAAAACCATGTTCAGGTCAATCAAACAGGCACAGAGAACGGACGATGGCATTAGTTGTTTCCTTTCAAGTGTTGAAGATATCATTACCTAAGCCTCTCTGAAGCCTGTTCGATGCCATGGAATCAGTACATGTTCGTCCGTGCTAATCTTTAAATCATTCGAAAGTAGTCTAGCAAATTGTTTGCCCTCCACATCCAGCAATGGTATCATACAATAGCGGGAATATGCTGGGGCTCCTTTTTGTGGTGAGGACAGAGGATAGCGCCCCACCAAGATGGCAGATCCAGCCCTGTGAAATAGCTGGCATCATATAGTAGATATGGCCAAGATAGCCAGTTAAGTAGTGCATGATTTTTACAGGTTTGCCCGAAGGCCGTTTGGGCCAGGAATCCTATCAGCTCTACTATCTTTGATAGTAACAAACACAACGTTTCTAGTACACCATGGCTGGGTTGCATAAATGTCCTCCTTAGAACTATTAATACTATTTTCATCTGCCACTTTGTCCTTTGACTCACAGAATGATATAATATACTCCGCCCTTATGCTACATGGAATGCTGTTTCCTATTGTATTTGTGCTTGTGGGGTCTAATCAGTTTATAAATGCCGAAAACTATCTCAACGACCCTCCACCCCCCGCACCTCCACTCCCGGGGAGTAACCAATCTTGAAGTTGAGTGTAGTGATAGTTTTTGTTGGACGTCGGTTTAAACTCCCTTTGGCAATGTTTGAATGTGAGGATGTCCCAGTTGTGAAACAGATCAGAAATTGTGCAGCATCCTCCTTTTTTCCATGCATTGAAAAGTCCTGATGCGTATGTGGGCGGGAATGCTGGGTTATAGTGTATGGGCGTGAAGTGTGATGGGAATGTGGTCAAGGCAGTTACCCTTTGTATATCGTCCCACACCTCAAGGGTGGTTTTGGTAGGTATACTCAAGTAAACCTTAGGCAGACGCTCCACTTTGGATTTCCACAGTAGGTCCAATTTACTACTGGCCGCCATGGCCCTGTTCTTATGTAACCAATCGGATACCCAGGATGACCATTCTGTAATCACTCTTTAGTTGGGCTGCTTTGTAGTAGGGATTCATGTCTGGTAATGCTAGACACCCCCTGTATTTTGGGAAGCCAGAGTTAATGAAATGCCAATCGTGCTCTGTTCCCTTCCCAGATAAAGCGGTTGATCAACGATTTTAATGTAGCGAAGAACCCTTGTTCTATCTCAATCGAGAGGCCTTGGAAAAGATAAAGACTCTAGGCAGTATCCTCATTGTGTTCGCATGAATGCGACTCAACCATGAGAGATACATGGGAGCCCATTTACAGAGGTCTGCTTTCACTTGTTGAAGAAGTGGGGGGTAATTCGCCTAATAAAGGTCTTGTATCTTAGGGGTTATTTTAATTCCCAAGTATGTGATTTCCTTTTTAGGTCTCGCAGAGAGACCTATTGCAGTCAAACCAGAAAGCTAAAACCAGGCGGATTTTGCCGAGTGCATGTGTGTCCGTGCACGCGCTTTCCATTCCATCTGCTTCCCGAGCTGCCTGCCAGCTTCACACATCAAAGCCATCAGCCTCCCTCCCACCTCCCCCCTAATTGCTTTCACTTTCACGGCCGCGAGGCCTTGATCTACTTCAAAGGGATCCGCTCCCTGCCCCCCCAACCCCCCGCCGCTTGCATTTCCCGTACTTGTGTTTAAACTTGTTTTACTAGCATCACCCTCATTACTTTCATTTAGACCCAGGAATTTTCCCCTTCATAGGTTGACGTGCTGTTTCATTGACGTGCAATAAGTTTATCGATCTTAGCAGCACTTTTTTGTTATGAGAATTCGCATCCTCCAAGTCCATCTGTGAGCTGGGACTCTTCTTTAAGTGAGTGGATTACTTTGGCTTGAAGAACAACTGCTTTCACTCTTTCTTCCTTTCGTCTGACATTATGCTTATCAGTCTCACCATTTCAATATGACTGCTACAATGGGGAAACGAGCATTACCAGACATGCGTTCCGAATATCGCGGCTTGCGTAACATTTCTACCTTGAAACACAAGAGGGCGCCAGTCACAAACATATAAGTTACCTTCAAGTTGCACACCACCAAGACTTTCTATCATAGGAGTAAAATAGCCTGCTCATTTTTCTCGAAAAATATGTACCTTCAGGCCTTAACAATAATTGACAAGCCGTTCCTCTATTAATTTTCCCTTAACCACATTCGCGCTGGTTGAATTCTCCTTCTATGCTGAGATTTCTAAAAGCCCCTTATTCATGACGAGCTGGGCTCGTCATCAGCGTGCGAGGAGGCTACACCATGACGAGCCCAGCTCGTCATGAGCCTGGAAGGGGTTAAAGGCACACGTTTGTCCTTTTTTAGGTCAGGAGTAAGGTGCTCAAGGCATCCCTTACTAAACGATGCAACCTTATGAGCAACCTTCCCTGTTTTTTTCAACACCATATTTTAACCTTTCTGCCCCCCTTTTGTAAATCATAAACGCAATGCAGCACCTATCTACATTCAATCGAAACAACTATTCTTTTTTTTTTTTGCTTCGTTACCACACATTGTGATACCTTTCACTTTGTGCATTAATCATGTGGCCCACAAAAGCAGCGGCTAACTAAATTCTATAGAAAAAAAATGCTTTTATTACCCCTACTGTACATCGTGAGTACTTTCACCTTGTTTTTTATGTGTTTGGGTCTTAAAAGTAAATGAAGCACGAAGTGTGCTTTGGGGTGCAGGCATGCCGAGAGAGCCACTTCCATGCTGTTCCCTTACAATGGGCCAATTAACAAGTGTTAGAAGTAAACAGACCAGCGGAGCCAGGAGAGCACAAACTAGACATGACTCCCCCTTTCCTCCTGCATCCTTTCGGCGGGGCGCGCGCCACGCTCTCTCTGTTGCCACACGCATGACACTTAGTAGGCAGACCACCCCCCCCCCCCCTCCTCCCTAGGTTCGCTCGAGTTGCAGGCAGCCCACCCCCTCCCTGTCCATATGATCGCTCGACTTTACTTTTATCTTCGACACGCATTCTCACTGGCTCCTCTCTGACCACGCATTCCTCATTTTACATTTACTTACATGCCCCATAATTTACGGACAAATAGTCCTTCTTATGTTTTGATATGCAAGCATTTCTCATGTGCTTTACATTCGTTTACTTACAATATGTTTTAAAAAAAATGTAATTGACGCAAAAAGAATAGTTTCTACTTGTTTATGTAAACATGCTGCCATTCACAGTCACCTTTTACAAATCACTTTCACAACAAACATCACTCTGGGGCAACACTCATGGCAAAAAATGCATTACTTAGGCACACCCTAACCTCACTCATGGACACCGGCACACTACTTAGGGACACCACCACCCATCAATAAGGGACACACAATCACACTCAACTACACACACAACCACACACATAATGCCACAACCACACACACAACCATCTATCTATCTACAAAAGACAATAACACACAAAGAAAAAACTTACAACAATGAAATCCATCTTCAAATGCCACAAATCATTAGGAATAACAATAGTGCCACTTTTGTGAGGTCATCCCATAACAATAACCAAAAATACATAATTTGCACATTACTGTCACCATGACCATACAGATGCACCAGCTCGCAGGAATAATGGGAAAAGTGAGACAATAATTCGAATCTCATAATTGGACATGTCTCAAAGTAAAATAAGTTATGCCCCATTCTGAGTCCGAAACAAAATTAGGCTCCAAAAGCACATTTCGGGAAACACAGAACATTGCTTCAGATAAGTTACAAGCAAACTGTGCTTCCGGGAAGTGAGCTCGAGATGCTCTAATGTTTATCAGGCTTCATGACAGAGAGAAAAGTGAATAGCTCAATCGAATACAAAGAGAACTAAGAAAATTATCTGATAGGAACCGATGAGGAAGCTTTTCTGTCAAAAATGTTAAACAGCCTATTTTCTATTTTTTAAACCGGCGTTCTCAATAATCGTCCGGATGATGAAACGGATTAAAGACAATGTTTAACACTTACAAAACATGGCTATGCTTATACCAATCTCTGTGTCACAGAAGTCAGCTTTTGTGGGGGAGTTTAAAAATATATATTTTCTGGTTCGTAAGCACTGTCTAAATCAATGCACAGAAGGAACATCAGGACCAAATTAAAACATACACTGTGGTATCACAAATGGTTAGGGGGAAATGTGAATCAACTCTTTAATCAGCTGCATCACAGCAGGTGATTTCAACAAAGACGGTAGGACAGGCAATAACAAACAGGCTAAAAGGTTGGATTTGCACACTTCAAACTGGCACACACACTGGAAGCCATCAATGCACACTTACTACAATCACCCACCAACAGCCAACAACGCACACAACAGTTTAAAAAAAAAATCCAATTTATAATATTAAATCAATAACAGTATGACACACTTTAGTTTGTAATACAGTCATCAAAAGAACTGCATAACCACACTTAAAAATAAAACAGAACTACTATACAAAGAAAGTCATAATTTGCATATAACAGACAAATAATTTACACAGCATAAAATACATAAACAGACGACACACCTTTGCAAAGGGACATAAAAGTTACTTACAAAAAAAACATAATTGCTAGCAATAAACATAAACTGGTATACAAATAAAACATTTGAAAACAAAAACAAGTCGAGAAATGACATAAACAACACAAACAGAAAAAAAAAGAAACAAAAAACTTACCTGTCGAGCGATGCAGGAAACCGGCAGCAAACCCGACACTCCTTACACCAAGCGCACCTTCATGAATATGGGGATTTCCAACAATACGCGCATAAATTGTTATGCAACGTAAACAAATGTAAGAATCTCATTGGCTGACACACGACAATCAAAAAAAATAAAGCATTCAAAAAACTACTAGACCGCAACACTTTCAAACATTACATTTATAATGGAACATTCACACATCCGGGATTTAAATTAAAAAAAAACTATCCACACACACCATACACCCCACCACACACACAACCCCCCAAACACACACACAGAGCCTCACCACACACACACACACACACACGACCACACACACAAGTCCCCACACAACCCCACGCACACACAATCACACGCACATAACACCACACACACACAACAAACCACACACAATGAAACCCCCACACATACCCCACAAACACAACCACCCCACAAACACAACCACCCCACAAACACAACCACCCCACAAACACAACCACCCCACAAACACAACCACCCCACACCCACACAACACCCCCACACACACACAACACCCCCCACACACACACAACACCCCCCACACACACACACACAACACCCCCCCTC